>NC_139543.1:11710251-12910251 GCF_965153285.1 Podarcis tiliguerta | reverse complement strand
AAATCTCTATCGATGAAAGACCATGCCCTGTCTAAATTTCAGCAAAGCAGGATTTACCTTGAGTTCTCCAAGTCATAGTGGCAAACCAAGGTTGAGCTCTGCTTCATGCTCTACCTTTTATGACTATCCATTTCTTATCCTATAATAGTTAATTTCTATGCTAAACCTGGCAAGTCCATTGACTAAATCATGTCTCCATACTCAACATGACTATATACAGTTTTAATATGTTTGTACCACTATGTTCTGTTTTCTGTGACTTTACTAAACCATAGAACTATCCGGTGTCTTAACCACAGAATGTTCTGAGTTATGATGTGCACATAAGCGGCATCTCTATGGGGCAGTGGGTGCCTCAGGCCTCCTCAATATTTGTAGGCAGGGGGACAAGCCCCAGCAATGTTGAGGGGGCAGAGGAGGCCTCCCCCCAAATATGCATGCTTGGACGCCCACCTCACCCCCCACTGCCACCATGGCGACCAGGCCAAGGCCTCCACTGAGGCCTGTCATGGCCGCTGATGTACCCCCGGAAGCCAGGCCACACTTCCAGAAACACAGGCACAGCTACAGAGGGTCCCAATGGAGAACTCACAGGGGAGGTTGAAGCCCCACCCCATTCACCACGGTGGCAACAGAGAGCTAGTGGGGAGAAGGCAGTGGGCGGTAGCGGGAATAGGCCGAGCATGTGATGAGTGAGTGACATAATGATGTCAAGTTGTGCATGCATGTGCCACTGGGCACCCACAATCTGAGGCGCAAGTTGGCACCTCTTCTGCACATCTGTTTTCCTTCACAAAATGTGCCTTGGTACCTCTCAGAAATGTCAGAGAAAACTGACATTTACTTGAAGGCTTATAAAACTTAAACAAAACTTTAAAGCGGGGACTATTAATTTGTTCTTAACTGTTCAACAAATATGGTTCTACCTAATAAAGAGGCTAATATCTGATAACGAATATATAATTTCCTATCTGCGCCAGGCATTCTGAACCAGAGTACTGAGGTTTAATACTCAAAACATCCCTAGAGAAACTCCTATAGCCATTGTATATGTTTTCCTGTGCCTAAATAAATTCATTGCTAATGAATGGGTATATATCCAGTGCTTAAAAACCCCAGTTTAAATGCACTGTGGAAAATATATTGCTTGTTAATTTCCACTGAGGAAGTTCCTGCCCTTTATTTCAGCTATAGATGTCCTGGGAATAAAGAAAAACTACCACAAGCCAAAAATAAGACGATTTCTGGATAAAAGCCTGTTAGTAGTATCAACTGAAAGATAGTGGCACTGTCATGAACTCAATAGCACAGAAAAAATGTATATCTAGACAACTTATGGTGGGTGTTTGTTTTAAAGGAGAGAACACTAGAATTGGTATTTTTGGCTTTGTCAGTATAGGTGACTGATATGTCTTAAAAAATAAATAAATCTCATTCTCTCCTCCTACCCCCTGCCCCACACACCCTAAAAAACCCCCTATATTTTTCCATATTTCTCCCATTTCTGAGTGGAATATGACAGGAAAACCCATTTTCCCTCCCCTTTTTCTGTTGTTTCTTTTCAAGGTCCTTTTTAATATTATTTTGGGTTAGCTGTGGAAGACAAGCTCTTGGAATTTCTTTCCACCCTCCCTGCTTTACAGGGATTTTTTCCCCCTCCTTCTCCCTCCAAACCTTCAGCACCATTGAAAAATTGGCAGTTTAGTGATTTTCTGCATCAGTAGTTCTATCTTTTGGGCACTAAAGCAGATTTTTCTCATCTTGTCATGTGGAGATTTAGAGTAATCCCTGTGCCCTATTTCACAAGATTAAGCAGCAGCAAAAAAACAGCGGAGGATATACCTGTTGAAGCGGCAGCTTTTCAGGCATTCATTGGAACTGGCAGCATGAAGAACATCAGCCAGAGAGGTCTGTATTAGGGTAACATGACCATCTGGACTATTAGAGATGCAGAAAACAATTGCCCTCTTAGGTGAAATGTTGAAAAATGTATCAGCATTTTGACAGGGATACCGCCCCCCAACCCAGAAAGCTTAACAAAACAAAAACAATTACGAAGCCTATCTCTCTCTTAAAATCGTCTTTCAGCAAAATGTTTGGTCTTTTTTTAGATTCTTTTTTTTTTAAAACAGTTGGAGGGAATATTATATTCATTTTCAAAAAACAACAACACCCCACCATTTTATTTGTATTTTGTTTCCCCAACATAACGTGGTTATTGGGGTGAGGTAGCCCAATGTTTATTAAGTGCGATAAATACAGCTTTCCCAACCTTGCGTAATTTCAGTCTGTGAGGCTGAAAATTGGAATACCATTTGTTAAGAAACCGGAGACTTTTCTTTTAGGAATTGTAGGAAATGAAATATGTAAAAAAAAGACTGTAAACTTTTCCAATACGCAGTAACAGCGGCAAGAATACTCATGGCCCAAAAATGGAAACAGGAAGAATTACCGACGGTTGAAGAATGGAGACTGAAATTGACGGACTTTGCAGAACTGGATAAACTAACGGGGAAGATTCGATATTTGCGAGACCAGAAGTTCATCAAGGACTGGGGAAAATTTACATAGTATCTGAAAAGTATATGTGATGAACAGACAACGCTTGTAGGCTTTCAAGATGTTCTGTGAAAATATGAGGAATATTGTAAAAAAGGGAATAAGATTGGGGAGGTTATATTTTAAAAGCAATATTAAAATTAGAAAATGTGTGAATAAATAAACAAAACGGAAGATTGGCAGAGAAACTGGGGGAAGTAAAAAAAAAAGAACATTATGTGATAAATTCTGAGATTGGTTATATAAATTTGTATTTGAAAATGAAAAAAAATATTATTAAAAAAGGAAATTGAAATACCATGTACTTTTAGTCTCAAACTTTATGTTTCTTTGTTTTTGAAAAAAAAAGAATTTGATATGGATTTTCAACATCTATGGAGTTTTGTAAGTAACAATGATCTTAGTGTAGGTCTGTTAAGTGGGGGGGGGGGAGAGTCATCATTAATTGCTGGTCTTCTCAAATTCATTGGATTTCAGCCAAAATAAATTGAGTCTTGAAAACAATGGAACAAGTTGCTACTAACTTAAGTCCCATTGCTGCCAACTAATGTCATTGTATGGCCACAGTTGTGGCTCTATGCTAAAGATAAGTTGGCTGAATTGCATTCTACTATTTTAATGGAAATTGGGGGAAAGCAGGTTCTAAGATTTATAGTTAGAAAATAGTTCAGCAGACTAACTTGAAACTTGGTACTATATGAAATATATGATAGATACAGCATGCTCCATGGTCAAGTGGGATCTAATTTAGAATTAGTTTATCCATTTTATTTTCTCCCTCTCTATTTTTCCCAATAAAGAAAATCAATCAGGATGAAAATGCTATTTCAGTGCAAAAAACCCCCCAACTCTTAAAATGTTTGTTAAAAGTTATAATTCTTCAACTGATTTTTTCCCATTATATTTTATTGAATTTTCAGAAATTTAACATCTAAACTCTAGTACATCATATATTTTTTCTTTTGTTAGTCGATTTCCCACCCTGTTTTCCATGGCGTTCTTTATTTATCCCCCTTTGCTGAACACTATATTCTGTCCCTTATACCATAGTAACAATACAATAATCTCTAATTCCTCCTGTTGTTCATAGTTCAAATCATGATTGTGTGTTCATCATTCTGTAGCATTTATTTAAGTCGTCCAAAAAAGACTTCCATTCTTCAACAAAACAATCATCATTAAGTTCTTGTAATTTGGCTGTTAAACTTTGCCAATTCCACACAGTCTATCACCTTAGTTATCCATTCTTCTTTAGTTTGGAACATTTTCTTCTTTCCATTTTTGTGCATAGAGAATCCTAGCTGCTATTGAACTGATTTTTAAAGGAGGGTGCTTTTTTAAACCTTTAGATATTTATTTTTTAAAGAACTTGTAAGCTGCCTTGATTTCCATTCAAGGAAAGGTAGGGTAAAAAAAAATGACGGTAACAAATTCAACAAGGCTGAGTTTTGACTGTCCCATGTTGTGATCTTAAAGCTGTCGTCCAGTTTCTCAAATTAGTAATTGGCTCTGACTAAGAGAGTCCATGAGACAGCTTGCCAAGCCCGAACTTCCTAGTCTAAAGCCATCCCAGAGAGAGTAAAATAAGAAGATACTTTAACTTTAGCCCTTGGAGTGGCTTTGGAAAAGGCACTGCAGGGCAGCCGGATTTTCTCCTAAGCCTCCTTCTTTCCTTATATCAATATTTCATAAGCTCTGTGTGAGAGAGGGCACTTTTGGAATGCTCATCTCTGCAGCATATATTAAGTTAAGCCTGGAGATATCTTGAACTTAGTTGGGCAGGAGGTGGAGAAAGAAAACTCCGGCAATGTGGTTGTTTAGGAAGATATCCCAAAATAATATCTAGCCTAACACCCTACCCTTACATTTCAGAATCAGGGGCGGTCGTTTTTCTAAGCCTTCCTTGGAAATCTACAGAGAAGACAGCTCTGTCATTTCCCTAGTGAGTAGCCCTAGCCAGGCATTCTACTTCTGTGTTTATGTCAAAAGGTGAGGTTGGTGAGAGAGTGAGGGCCATCATCTGTCTTGAATGCTTTAGCTGAGATTCCTGCAATGCAGGAGGTAGGACTTGATGAGCCTTGGTGTCCCTTCCAACTCAATGATTTGATGATTCTGTGACCAGTGCTATTTTTCTAGAAAAAGAGGTGCCAGAGCTCACCATGAACTTCTCCCTTGTTCTCTTAGAACATCAATGAAGCCCACCTGAAAGGTGCTGGAGCTCACCATGAACCTTGTTCTCTGGCAATGGCAATGGAGCTCACCTGAGAGGTGCCGAAACTGAGCTCCAGCTAGCTCCAGCTGCAAGCTGTGGTGGGGACAAGCATACCAGCACCATCTTCATCACCTTTTATGAGCTTGCAGTGGAGATCCTGAACAATGGGGGAAACCTGGTCTTCCCAGATTCTAAATCTTACAAGGAATGGTCAAGAGTTGAGCAGACTCCCCATTTCAGATTGGTACCATTCCTGCTCATGAAAGTGACTGGGGTGGTGATGAGGGCAGAGCTAGCATCCATCCTCAGAGGGTGTTCTGGGAAGACGGATACCTGAAGGACTGCCTTGGTCCCAAGCCAGGAGGGTTTTCTCTGAAAAAATAAAATGTCAGCACTTTGAAATGGACCCTGAGAAGCAAGTGCAGCTGGTGAACCACTGGCATAACCTGTGCACAAGAAGAAAAAGAAGAGTTTGGATTTGATATCCCACTTTATCACTACCCTAAGGAGTCTCAAAGCGGCTAACAATCTCCTTTCCCTTCCTCCCCCACCACAAACACTCTGTGACGTGAGTGGGGCTCAGAGACTTCAGAGAAGTGTGACTAACCAAAGGTCACCCAGCAGCTGCATGTGGAGGAGCCGAGACGTGAACCCAGTTCACCAGATTACGAGTCTATCGCTCTTAACCACTACACCATACTGGCTCTGGTCCCAGTTTAAAATATTGCAGCTGTATTCTGAACGAGCTGAAGTTTTCAGACCTCCTTCGGCGCATTACAGTAAAACTGCCTTGTTGACCTTAGAGCAGTTTGTTTTGAGAGGCTTGAATTTGTCTCAGTATCTAATTCTTTTCCCCGATGTCCACAGAAAGATGCTGAAGTTATTGGATTACAGTGGGAGGGGGGAACTCTAACAGCTAATATGTTCTGGTATGTGCTAAAGCAAATACAGTAGTATTGGCCTCAGCTTAACAGGCATTCCGGCAGAATACAGCATGGAATACTTGAGTGATCTCTGTGACTGGCATGGCTTTAGGTTTATTACTATTTAGAGTGATATCTTTCAGCTAAGCATGAAGGTCTCACAATCTGCAAACTGGCTCAAGGCTTTACATTATTGTGTCAGACGCTCATATTGTTCAATCCAGTTACTTCTGGTCAATGACACTTGCGCCAACCATCTTCGCTAGGGATAATTGACTTTGACAGCATTGAAATGAACTGACAGGGTGCTAGCAATCACTATAAATGACAACTTCTGCCATTGCACCTGGGACTAAGAATTACGGGTTTGCACTGTGCATCTATCTAAACCTGTAGGTAAATAATCAGAAAAAGGAAGATTGGGACTAGACATGTTTGCTTTCAGATTCTGAGTTGAGACATATTTGGAATATCAGCTGAAGAATGTTCATCTCCTCTTTTGCAATGCTACTCAGAATTGCGGCCATCTCTTTATCTTATTACATTTGTTGTCAGAAACAAATGCATAAAACATTAAGAGAAAATAGCTGCTTTTTATTTCAAAGGCAATTATCTACACAGGCCACATCTTTTCATACTTATTTAGATGTATTTATGTTCCCTTTGCAATCAGTGGAACTTGTAGTCAAGTAACTGTGAAGAGGATTGTAACTCTATGGCCAGTCAAGCAATTGGTTGTGGGCATGTTGATTCTTCCGTACATGTAAAGACTAACCTAGTCATTTCAATAGAAGGGACAGGTCCACTCATGTGGATTTTTCCTCTTCATTTCACTGAATAGGCAACCTGCATAAATAAAAATCCACGTGAACACTGGAGGATATTATTATTAATTCATGTTGGATAGGGTGTTTTTTAAAATCCTCTCGTTCCGTTCCATAACAGAGTAGTCAAGGTACTTAAAAAATTCAAATGGAATTATAGTATACAATATGTCCTGGGGCTATAATATGCATCCAATTCTGACTCTGATAAATATGTGAAGCCTGCATTTACTGATAGCAAAGTCACTTAAATAACTCAGGCGGAGTCCAGAGAGAAAAGAAATTCTGATGAGACTTGTTCTGAGAAAACAGAACAACAACACTGTATGATTTGAGGATAAAGGAACAGAGTGCTTTTGTCTTTCATCAGGCCTTGTACACAGCAGACATCCCACCCAAAATATAGAGGCAATGTCCCTCAGCGCTACGTGGCCAATCATTGCTGCCACCACCTTTCTTGGATAGCTTGCTTACGAATAAAAGAATGAACCTTTAAGTCATACATGGAATGAATGAATGAATGAATGAATCTTTATTTGCATCAGCCACCAGCCATAGCTATAAAACAAAATGCAGTATACAGATGATAAAGGTAAAAAGTTAATTATATAAAATACATTTTGGGGGTTTGGATCAATAGTTTAATAATGGATCTTATTGTAATTGCGTGCTGAGATCCCCAAAACACCCCTACCCCAATAACTCACACATCACACATAATTTTTGTTTAAGGTTTTTGGCATAATTTTGGCCACAACTTTATTAAAATACAAATTGTGAGTGGTTGCTTAGGCATTGGTTATGACTAGCTGTCCCCCCCCCGCCTTGGGGGACAGCACTGACTCCCGGATTCCAGCGGGAGCCAGTGTGGAGGAACAAGACCAGGGATAACTGGAGCTGCACCACAGACCCTCAGCTTCTCCCCGCATGCTCGCAGGAGCTTACGCGGCCCGCACCCTACTCCAAGGGTTTGGACGAGGGGATGGTAAGCCCCTGAATTCCTTTAACGGAATTCCCGTGCAGCAGCAGCATTGGAGGGGCAGGCACAGCCAATCCATACCCCTCCACCAACCAATTTAAACCAATGCCTAACCGCCAACCTTACAAGTTGTGACAATTTGCTATGCAGTAGGCAAAAACCAATTGGCACACACTAATCAGCCAAAAGGAAAAATTCCTACCAGGCCCCCGCACCAATGCGGATGACCCCATGACAGGCATAGCAAGGTCAAAGCACAAGCCCAATCAAGGGAGGGCGGGCGGGTGATCCAGTGCCCACAGCAAAAGAGAAAGGAACATACTGTGAGCCTTGTTTAAATAACCTCTGTTCCCACCCCTAAATTGGCAACATCAAATTTACCCCAGTAACACCAACCACCAATCCAAGGCAGGCCCCTTCAATCTATCCTGCCTGGCAACTATGGGGTGCTTTGCTTGGCCCCATCCGCAACACGTGCTCTCCTTTAATGAGAACACGCTTTGCCCCAGTTAAAAACCTTGCAACTTTTGCTGTCACCTGTTCATCTTGATCTGCCAAGAGAATGGACACTGTAACAGTGGTTGGGTGACCTGAAATGGACAATAATAGAGGGGTGATAACCTCGCTCCTCAAATTTTTGTAAAGAGTGCAGGCCAGAAGGACATGAACCACCAATTCAGTACTGCCATCTCCACAGGGAGTACAGTGGTTCCTCCGTTTACGAACTTAATTGCTGTATTTTTCGCTCTATAAGACGCACCAGACCACAAGACGCACCTAGTTTTTGGAGGAGGAAAACAAGAAAAAAAAAATTCTGAATCTCAGAAGCCAGAACAGCAAGAGGGATCTCTGCGCAGTGTAAGCAGCGATCCCTCTTGCTGTTCTGGCTTCTGGGATAGCTGCGCAGCCTGCATTCGCTCCATAAGACACACACACATTTCCGCTTACTTTTTAGGAGGGAAAAAGTGAGTCTTATAGAGCAAAAAATACGGTAGTTCCGGAAGCCCATTCTTCCACTGAAAATGGACTTGATGGCCCTTGTGGTCTCTTCCAACTCTATGATTCTAAGTTCTTAAACTGAGGCGCGCTTTCCCCAGTGAGGCTTTCCACCACTGGTACCCTTCCACTGATCAGCTTCCATTCGTCTTCTGGGGCAAAGTTCACTAGCCGGAACACCTACTTCCAGTTTTGTGGAGTGCGTTGCCCGAATCGTTAATTAATAGGACTGTTCATAGACCGAGGTACGACTGTATATCCAATCTTGCGAGAGTAAAAGTGTGTCTATATTTTGGAATGATTAAGTTTTGCAAATAGGGTGCCATAGATGAAATGTTTTCTGCTGTTACACTTCCAACTTTTATCACATTCACCCTTTGCCTTTTTGGGTATATATTAAAAGCTCATACATATGCAATCCTATTGTGTCTCATCCTAAGCCCTTCCAGGCTAGCACCAGCTCAACAGAAGTGAGGGTGAAGGATGCTGTTTGCATTCCTTCAGCAGATTCGAGGCATAAAAATGCTTGGCAGCATATGGTGAAATAGGAACATAAGACACAGAAGCATGGATGAACTAGGGCTACAGCTTTATTAATAACAGATCTGCAACTGAAACAAAATAAAATAATAATAATAATAATCCTTCCAGTAGCACCTTAGAGACCAACTTAATTAGTTATTGGTATGAGCTTTTGTGTACATGCACACTTCTTCAGATACACTGAAACAGAAGTCACCAGACCCTTTTATATAATGAGAGGGTGGGGAGGGGTATTATTCAGAAGGGTGGTGGGAATGGGAGTTTGGCTGATAGGTGTGGTAAACCTGTTGACGACTGTTAATGACTGCAATTGGTCTTACAGGAAAAAGCAAGGGGTGAGATGGCTAAAAATAGCTTTATCATGCATAATGAGATAAGAATACAATGTCTCTATTCAGACCAGGTCTCGCCATGTTTCTAATAAGTTGCAATTCAGCAACTTCTCTTTCCAGTCTATTTCTTAAAAATCTTTTGTAATTAGACAGCTACTTTGAGATCTTGTATAGAATGACATGGGAGATTCAAGTGTTCTCCTACTGGTTTCTCTGTCTTGTGATTCCTGATATCAGATTTATGTCCATTTATCATTTGGCGTAGGGTTTGGCCTGTTTGTCCAATATAAAGATCTGCAACTGAGATTGTGCAGGGTGGAGCCTAATTCCAAACAGAAACAACCTGCCCTTGAGACTGGTAAGGGGTAGCTAGGCCTACCCCAGGTCCCCTATTCAGAGTGTTGAAGGAAGCTTTCCTGAGACACAGCTCTGGGCTGATGACCTGGCCTCTTTGTTTTGTTGTTTAGTCGTTTAGTCGTGTCCGACTCTTCATAACCCCATGGAGCAGAGCACACCAGGTACTTCTGTCTTCCACTGCCTCCCACAGTTTTGTCAGACTCATGCTGGTAGCTTCGAGAGCACTGTCCAACCATCTCGTCCTCTGTCGTCCCCTTCTCCTTGTGCCCTCCATCTTTCCCAACATCAGGGTCTTTTCCAGGGAGTCTTCTCTTCTCATGAGGTGGCCAAAGTATTGGAGCCTCAGCTTCAGGATCTGTCCTTCCAGTGAGCACTCAGGGCTGATTTCCTTAAGAATGGAGAGGTTTGATCTTCTTGCAGTCCATGGGACTCTCAAGAGTCTCCTTCAGCACCATAATTCAAAAGCATCAATTTTTCGGCGATCAGCCTTCTTGATGGTCCAGCTTTCAATTCCATACATATATGGCCTCTTTGTAGCCATATATTATTTGGCCAAGCCAAGTTGGCCTGGAAGGGAACCTATGGACTGTCTCTCACCCAGGTCCCCTAACCCTGAAAGACAAATCTTCCCCATTACCTTAAGGGTGCACACCAAATCATTCAGATATACATGTATGTCTCTATGTGTGCATTTTGAATTTTTCAAACATGAAATGATGTTATACAATGCTCAGCTTCCTGTAAGAAAGTATAGAAAATAGGAACGATTGTGGAATATGGATATAAAATTTACAACATGTTGTGGTTTAAGAGAAAATTATATGAAATGATATATCATTGGTACCTAACACCAAGTAAACTGGCAGAAATGTATAAATCTAAACCAAACAAGTGTTGGAAATATAAAGAGAAAGAAGATTCTTTTTATCATACGTGGTGCTCTTGTAGTAAGGTTAAAACTTACTGGGAAATGAATACAATGAATTGAAAAGGATGTTCAAAATAACTTTAAAGGAAGAATGGATACAAAAACTTATGGAATATACTGAAATGGCAAACCTTACCAGACAAATAAGAGATCAAGATAAACTTTTTATAAAAGAATGGAAATGGTTTATTGAATATTTACAGATAAACTGAAAACAGATAAAAACATTAGCAGGATTATTGTAATAACCTGAACTTTCAAAAGAGTACTGGTATATATTTAAAGTAGATAATTAAATGAGCAAAATAAATAAATTTGGATATGCAGAAGATATGGAAAAAATAAATTTAAGGAACCATAGAAAGAGGGGGAAGGAAGTCAAACTTTGAAATGTTAAATTGATTGTAAAACTAATGAAACGAATAAACCTGAAAAGTATAAATAAAAACCTAAAGAAAGAAAATACACAAAACACACCTCTGCTATTACACCAAATGCTATAGTCTTATCAAATCCTTTGTTATTATGTTATGCATTTATATATATAGTGTAAACTGCCCTGCGGTCTTCAGATGAAGGGAGGCATAGAAAATTACTAAATAATAATAAAAATAAATAACATATCAAGTAAGAACCTATGATCCTCTGGAATGTGTTGGGAAGGGGGTTTATGTTTTTTTTTTTTATCTTCATTATGTATTTTGTGATTTTATGTTGTAACCACCCTGAGACTTGCAGGTATAGGGCAGTATTCAAAGTTAATTAATAAAAATGTGCGCTACTGTTCTGATAGGCAGTAAGCAATATCATTTCCTGCCCCCCTCAAATCTGTTAGGTTCCTGCCTCTAAATTTAGTCATTACTGTGGAACGGGTTCAAATATAAAATGGTTGATTTTTTTAGTTGTGTGTGGGGGGGGGGTAAATTGTTTTTCCTTATTGCATTCCAGTTCCGAATGTTTATTCTCCAAGTGAACTTTACCTATCGATTCACTGCCCAAACTGGGAAGGGATAATCTCTAACTCAGAATATGCCAGAATACTGATTAGAATACATGAATGAAGCCTCTTACCACTCTATTGAGGATGCTGGTACTCTGTGTGATGTTCCTTGAGATGGGGACAATGATATCCTTGGATCAGAACAATGTGAAGAATTATGAGAGAGCCAGTGTGGTGTAGTGGTTAAGAGCTTGTAATCTGGGGAACCGGGTTTGCGTCTCTGCTCTTCCACATGCAGCTGCTGGGTGACCTTGGGCTAGTCACACTTCTCTGAAGTCTCTCAGCCCCACTCACCTCACAGAGTGTTTGTTGTGAGGGAGGAAGGGAAAGGAGAATGTTAGCCGCTTTGAGACTCCTTCCGGTAGTGATAAAGCGGGCTATCAAATCCAATCTCTTCTTATGAATCCAATGAAGAGGAAACATCCTTGTATCCTTTTAGCTGTGCTTCAAGCCTCCAGATCCCACCCCATTCTTTTGGTGAGATACAAACTACCAAAGCTACACTCAGTCAAATATTGGTAAGACTCTCACATTTTTCAGTGTTCAGTGGTTCAGAGCAAGGCACTTTCAAATAATGTGAATACAAACCCTTGATCTCCCTGATGCCATTCATCTAATCAGTTCAATCTCCTCTTCAATTTATTGACCCCCCCCATAAGCACTCCTCAATACTGAAACTTGACTGAAGGTTAAAGCTGTTCAGAAATAATTCATATAGGTCTGACTCCTGGAGAACCTCTTTCCTCTGCCTATGAGTTGGTTGCTTTTTTCCTCTTGAAAGGATGTCTCGCTGATGCCATCCTCTGTTTGTGAACTCTCTGAACAACAACAAGCAACACATCGGCTAATAATATACTGACAATATTTTTATAACACTATACAGTGATATTTTGGTTCTCAAATGCCTTGGTACTCAAATGCCTTGGTTCCCAAATGCTGAAAACCCGGAAGTAAGTGTTCCGGTTTTCGGAAGTTTTTCGAAAGCCAAACATCCAGTGCAGTTGTCAGCTATTGTTTCTGCGGTGCCTGCACCAATCAGAAGCTGCGCCTTGGTTTTCGAACATTTTGGAAGTCAAAAAGACTTGCAGAACGCATTAAGTTTGGCACTTTGGTTTTTGCTATTTATTTTCCATTTTTGAGGCTTGTTCGGTTAATTTGTTTTTGTGACTGTGTGGAACCCAGTTCAGCTACTGATTGATTGATTGACTGATTGATTGATTGTGTGACTGCAGAAATGGATAAAAGCCCCCCATCCAAATAATGACTATCATCAGTGCAGGTAAGGGGGGAAAACGCAAGTTGTTCGTGACTGGACTTAACTGTCAGGGGTCCTTTACCTTTACCTTTAAGAATTCTCAGCACTCTTAAAAACTGGCAGCTCCCAGAATCCTTTGGGGGAAGCTGTTACTATTTAAGGTGGTACCGTGGAGCTTTAAATGCATGGCATACCCCACAACATTTCTCTGATGAAAATGGAGACATGCTATTCCATCACCATCATATTTGTACCTTGCCCATCTGACTGGGTTGCCCCAGCCACTCTGGGCGGCTAACAACATAATAAAACATTCCCTTGAAGGCTGATACAGGAAGACTGCTTACCCGGAGAGACAATGTCCCTGTGACTCTGGACAAATAGAAACAATAGAGCATGTGCTTCTACAGTGTCTGTATTTACTTTCCTAGCTTCCTAGATTTTTAATTCTTATTAGTTTTTCAAATCGTTTTTCAGATTTTAAATGGCTGTAACCCCCCCCCCCCTTAAATAAAGATTTGATTTGATTTTTAAAAATATTAAACATAAAAAGCTTCCCTATACAGGGCTGTCTTCAGATGTCTTCTAAAGGTTGCATAGTTAGGTACTTCTCTCCTTGGCTCGAGGGTCGCATAATTCCATGCTCTCCAACATTTCTCTGATGAAAATAGGGACATCCTACCATACCCTCCAACATTTCTCCAATGAAAACTGGGAGGTTCTAAGGAAAAGTGGGACATTCCAGGATGAAATCAGAAACCGGGATGGCTTCTGTAAATTCGGGACTGTCCCTGGAAAATAGGGACACTTGGAGGGTCTGGTCTGGTGTTAATGTGGTCTTCGTTGAATACAATTGTGGACCTACTGTATCAATGCAATCCATGGCAGTGTTTCATAGGAGCATTGGGCATGGACAAATCTGGTGGTCTTTTAATTGCTATGTTTTGTCTTCCACACTGATGTACCATTTAGATCTAGTCGACAGCACATAAATAACATCCCTGAGATTTATAAAAGAGAAGTTAAGCTAGCGCTTTCTTTCCTCATATGTAACAGAAAGGGATTCAGACACGCCACACATGTGTTTCAGAGAACTAATTTATTGATGAGATGAGCTTTCAAATATGAAGCTTCCCTTTCTCATTAAATTTGAACCCCTGTATGCAAATCTAACTTTGGGAAATTAGAAAATTGGTTATCCTCGTGAAATAAAATATGCATGATTGATGCATCTAATATCCTGCCTTTGTAATATCCCCTATTATAGTTACTTTTTCATTCCCATCATTAATTAAAAATTAAGACAATAAAGCAGTCAGTGAAGCAGCAACAAATCACAGCAGCATCTTGAATATCTAAGTACACTGACAGGGAAATGGAAGGCTAAGAGCCCTGACAGATAAGAACTGAGTTCAAAACGCCCTCCGTCACTCTTGCAGATGGTTTCCAAACTCGCTTTAGCAGAAAGACAACTTGGAAGAAGGGAAAGAAATCTTGCCCTTTAATATTTTAATATCAAGTATTTCCACTTCTGTCTCTCTCCCCCTGCCCCCCAGCATTGTTTATCAGCTCTGACTAGAGGGTCATTATGAAGTCTGATTCTGCCTCTGCGTTGAGCACTATAATTCCTACGGCTCGTGATGACAGGCAGAGCAATTCAAGAATTACTGTGCAGGATAAGGCTACGAATGAGCCTTTCCAATTCATTGGTTCTGCTCCGGTGCCTTTTCCCATTCGGCAGTTATCAAAAACAGTTATTCACACTGAATGTGGCACTGCCATAGGTTTCCTGGATGGGAGAGTAAATAGCAAATAGATTATTCAATTATTCCATACAAGCAGAGCAAACAAATGATGGCAAATATTAAATAAGTTGATTGTAGACGGGGCTTCTGTGTTAAGCTTTCCTATAGCATTCGGGAGCCATTAAGGCTTGCCTGCGCTGCCATCCTGCTGCTGAGATTCTGATTCTGACAAATGTGTCCCAGACATGATAGATGAGCCGTTTTTATATATTTATTTATTTGCAGATGTTGATTATATGACCTGCTTAACTTGCTGTCCTCCAGGCCTGTCATGTTAATAGATGCCTAGTAACGCAAATAAAGACAAATCCCCCAGATGAATAGCAGATGCCATTAATAATACAGCTTATCACATAAGATGAACGCAAACTCCCCATGCATATTCAAGGCCAACCGAAAATCTTTCTGGTGTTTTCTTTTAATCAACCGCCATATATTTAAAGGCTGCAAATGGACATTGGTTCCCTGTTTTGACAGATTTCAGACTTCCTGAAACCAAATTAGATATGTAGAAACATTTGCCTGCATTCTAATTGTGGTTGGATGGATTTTCCCCTATTATGTTTTCTAAGACCTTTGCCGTGCCTGGTGTACAGCTCGATAGATGCTCCAAATGTTTGCAGAAAAATTCTGCAATTAATTTTGGAATTGGTACCTGTTCCATTTGCACTAGTTACATCTTTCTGTTCCTCGCATTTGATCAACTGGATTTTTGCCCCTTCCTGCTAAGCGCACGAATGATTTGAATCCTTAGGGCAGGAGTGGGGGGTGGGAGGTACTTGTATGTTTTCCTGTATGCATTTGTTTGCATCAGTGCACCAAAGCCCAACTTTTAAAGGGGTACTCAATATGCATTACTATGCAGATGGGAATTCACATTTACATACGCCACCATCAGGGCTGGGTCAAGGTTTGATGAGGCCCTAAGCTACTGAAGGTAATGGGGCCCTTTCTATGTCCAGCTGTCTTTTGTCAACAACAAATTGTCACTGTTTTTTGTGTTGAATATATGCTATATGATAATTTATGGACCTAACAGGTTTCTAAAGTATGGTTAACAGACATCGCCGTTTCCCAGGGAGATTCCCTGGATTTACAAATCTGTCCCCAGACAAAATCTGTCCCTGGAATGTCCCTGGATTTCATTTAATGTCCCCAGGAAATGTTATAGATTTATTAGTAAGGAATGAATCATTTTCCTCTCTTCTCTGCATCAGCCCCAGGGTTTTCCTGGCCGGAGCTCTGCTGGGTGGTCAGCCGGGTGGCCAGGTGCTCTCACTCCTGGCTTGATGTGTCACGCACAAGACACATCATATGAGGACTTCTGGCAAGGCAAAATGGTGGGCGCCATGGCAGCAAGCAGCTTCTGAAGCCAGCCAGTGCCAACTGCGTTACCTGGCTGGCTCCGGGCTGCTGAGACTCCTGCTGACCCTCCTCCAACCCAAATAGAGCCAGAAGCGAGAGCGCCCGGCCACCCGGCCTACTGCCCAGTGATGCTCCGGGGGCAGGAAAACCCTGGAGCCAAAGCAGAGAGAAGGAGGAGAGGAGAAAGAGAAGTAAGAGGAGGGAGAAAAAAGAAGGGAGCCCTGACCTTGCTGCGCTGCCGCTGCTACTAAGGAGGAGAGGTAGGAGAGCACCGGGACAGCAAGAACAGATGGCTGAGCTCAGGCCTGACCCGAGCCTACTCCACGGCTAGCGTGACAAAGGAGACCACAGTTTAAATAACTTTTTTTTTCTCTTTTCAAAAAAAGAAAAGAAAAAAAGTGTCCCTGGATTCTTTGGAAAAATATCTGGTAACCTTAATCTAAAGCCATTTGCACTTAACAAAATATTTATTTTATCAAAGTAATTGTTGAACTATACTTACCTGGCAGAAAACCTTGATCATAAAGGAGGTTTTCCCAGGGTGAGGCTCATCCATTGCACTGCGGGTGTGCTGACCCCTGCGATTTCCCCAGATGCGGGAAACTCGACTGCATAATTTGTGGTAGTGGGGGACTGCGTTCGCGCTTTCCCCTGATGACTCGTGTGCAAAAAACAGAAATAAAGGTTTGAGGAATAATAATAAAAAAAAGTAATTGTTGAACTGAAATACAATTAAGAAGAAGTATATTAATAGTGAAATTTTGGGGGGACCTCAAGAGAGTGGGGCCCTAAGCTATAGCTTGTTTAGCTTATACGTAAATCCAGCACTGGCCTCATTCCAGAAAGGTGATAGGTGGAATAAATGCCTAGTTTTCCCCACTTATTCCCACTGCAGCACCATAATGCTTACTTGTGTGGGAATGCTAAGGATAGTAGGGAAGGATATATTGGATAAGTATTATCCTTCCTTAACTCACGCTAGTAAGTGATATAGCAGAGCAGATTCTCCTCAATATAGCTGGGAGATAGTTTGCAGATTCATTTGAATCTCTTAGTTAAGATTATTTCCTGGTATCCCCTTTTATCCCTCCTAAAAGAATAAAGACACAAGAGTCTTTCTGATTAAAGTAACAAAATTTGATCCCTGAAAGGCAGGCTTTACTTAGTAGTTACACAAAGAAACTGTGAGTTAATCTCAGATGGAAATTGAACACATGTGCTGCTGGCTAAGAGCCAGCAGACAGCAAAATTACATTAATACAAAATGGCTGCAAGAGAGCAGCATGGCAGCAAAAGATAGAACAAGACAAGAACAAGTGAAGTAAAGTAGACAAAAACAGGACTGAGAAAATGGCTGCATGAGTCAGCCAGTGCCACTCCCATCTCCCAGGTCACATACAGGAGAAGGAAGCTCCAGTCAGTGGAACAGGAAGTTACCCTGACCGGATGTCCCCCTGCATGTGGCCACTCTAGGGAAATAAAGAAAGTTGCATTTGACTGTACCAATGGATTACATCCCACGATTTGGGCCCCATAGATAAAGTTATATATTATTTATTTCAGCTGTGCATGAGAGAGAACACAGAAAACATTTCTAAACATCTAAGCCTATAGCAGTTGATGGAAGTCAGTATTCAGAGATGCTACGCATCCATCATTGGAAGGAAAGGCTGGTTAATGGTTATAAGATCCTTCTATGCTGAACTCAGTGGTAAGTTCTAGGTATCAAATGAAAATTGTTTATCTTCAGGACACTGTCTGTTCTATCAGGTTCTCCATTTACAGTTTCTGTTCTAAGAACAAGATTTCTGGGTAATATCTCACCCAGCTGTGTTAGCTACCACTGGATGTTAAAGCAAAAGTATTAACTGTTCTCAAATTAGGTAATAACCTGAATCCAAAAGAATTCTCACATAAGAAGAAACCTGAGTTGCTTAATCAAAGGAACAGCAAAGCACAGATCTAGAGACTCCACATGGTTGTGATTCAAGGACCCGCTCCCCGCTTGGGGAATAAAGACACATGGACACAGAATGTAAGGTTAATGGGCAAGAAAAGGCCACAACTTTATTGATTACAGCATGTGAGAAGGTATTGGCTTAGGCATTGGACCACAGAAGATTTGACTCCACCCACTTGGAGAAGGGTGAGTCTGAAGAGGGGTTAACCACCAGTCGGGGGAGCCTGTTGATGCTAATACAACTATAAGCTCTCCCCTGACGTCACCGAGGGTCGTGCCATGGCCCCCGCCACACAGGCATCGGACAGGATCCACGACCGCCAGATTCCTTTAACAGAATACCCAAAATGAAGGGGTAGGCGATGGCCACACCTTGCCCTTCCACACACCAACAACACATTCCAATGCCTAGCCGCCAAATACCAAGAAAGTTCTGACGATTGCTACGAGGTAGGTGAAAAAAACCAAAAGGCCGGTGCCAATTTGCCAGTTGGAAATAATTCCTACCAGGCCCCCTGGGCAAGCAGGGCGACCAACCAGAGGTCCATAGCAAAGTATGCACAGCAAAAAGAAACAAAAAACAACAACCGTTGTAGAAAATTTTCGGAAAAGGACAACAAAAATTATCTAGTGGCTGGAGAAGCTGAAAGGACACACCATTTGGAGGTTTCTAGGTGAGAAGGAAAGTGAGTAACAGGGCAGGATAGAAAAATATTATTATGCATGGTGTGCTTAGGGATTTTATAATACAATTTCATAATGACTAGGGATTTCATAATACGAAAAACTCCCACCATCCAATGCAATTCAACGTTGAAAGATTCAGGACAGACAATAGAAAGTTTTCCTTTACACATAGTTGAACGATGGAATTCATTCCCACAAGAGGTGGTGATGGACCCCAACTTTGGTGACTTCAAAGGAGGACTGGATAAATTAATGAAGGATAGGACTATCAATCCTATCAATCCATTTTCTTCAACAGTTCTTATTGTTCCATTAGCCTTTAAATTAGAAAAGAATGTGATAGACTCTGTTGTGCAAGCACTGTGTGTCCCTTGGGATCCATGAGGTAAGCTTAGATGTTCTAAGGGTTGCCTCTGGTTGCAGACATATGGTGCAATTTATGTTTTTACTTCTTCCAAAGTATTCGATCATTCTAGCATATACAGGTTTCTGACAAATAGGCCTAATCTAGTGAAGGTCAGGTTCACCAGAGTCCCATTGGAAGCAACAGGACTTCACCACATAGTTAAATTATGTGGTCCCTGCTGATTTCAAGCAGCCTCATACTTCATTCACCTAACATTTTCTTCGGGCCAGACTTTTACTTTAGGTATTCTAGTTCAAATAGCATCCCCAGCCCCCTCTTGTAATGTTCCTTCTTACCTTGTTTCTCTCTACTGGCTTTTTTTCTTTTCTTTTTACCGCACAGTCTTGTTAATTTACTTTCTTCAGATGTGCTGCTCCCGTCTTTGTGATGTTATTCGAGGAGCAATCAGCCCAGGCTTTCTTGAGCTTTTGTTTCTTCTAGGTTGAGTTTAACTCTTGACTTGGGCCAAAGTTTATTTGCCGCAAGCAACCTCCCATTTCTTTTCCCCTTCTCTTTTCTTTATGATGCGGGCACCTTTTGCACTGTGAAATATATCGAGCCATCAACACGTTGTCGCATAGGATATACCACCGAACAGACTGTCACACAATGACAGTTTGGCTGGTTCTTAAATTTGATAGGTCATTTACTACCTTTTTTAACCTTGTTTTTTTTCCTGGTCCGATTTCAATTTCACTTTTGACTCCCAGTAGAAATTTCTCACTTTCCCACCAGAATCTGCTCTCACTATCTTTGAGATTTAGAAACCCTGTTTCTGGAAGATATATTTGAAACATCAACACATTCCATTTACGGAAGAAGCTGTCTGGTGGCGTTTGATTACTAGCTAGATTTGAACCAGTGATCTCTAGAGGTCAGAAGTGTGGTGACTTTCATCTTCCTTTCAGTACGTATATAAATTGTTCTTTCGCTCACAGTGTTGTGTAAAACTTTGTTCTACTTCATTCAGTTTCTTGCAGGTAAACTCAAACAATTCTTTTCCAATATGTACCACATATTGTCAAGAGGGGGGGGGGAGTTGCTTTCATGCTTATGTCCTTTTCCTCAGAACTAATTATTAGGAGTAACTCAGAATTCTTTCTCAGCAATTTTTGACATTTGCGGAAGGGAATAGCATTAATATTATTTTGCTGGAGAATCTCAGTCTTCCCCTCGAGAGCATTCTGTGTTATTGCCTTCCCAGTTTGACTATCCTTGATAAGGCAGAGGGTTTTACTCGCATTCAAGTGAAGATAAATGCAAACTCCCTGCAGGGTGGCACATACAAGGATGGGGGGCCTGAATGTAGATTCCTGCCCCCAATCCACAGATTTTCCTTTGCATTTTTAATGTCTAAATGCACTTGTGATCTCACATGCATGCATTTGTTTCACATACACTTAGCATCTATTTCTTTCCTTCCCAATTTGAGGGATACCATGCTAACAACAAACTTGAAATATACTCAGAGTCGAAAGTGGATTTCATGCTCTTTATTCAGCTCATAGTGGTGAGGAGGAATGAAAGTCCCCTCAAAGTATCTGCTTATATACATTATTTACACAATGGGCTGCACGTGATTGGCTAATTCCAGAATTCTCCTGTAGGCGGATCAGGTTGTGGATTCACTTCCATCTGGAGCCGGATTGGGTAGCTCCTGCAGACCAATCATATTGCTGCATTGTTCTAGGACCAATCAGACTGCTGCATTCTGAATCCTATTGTTCTAGGACCAAACAGACTTCTGCATTTTGGATCCTATTCAACTCAGTACATAACAAAACTGTTGATGAACAAATAATTTTGTGAACCCTCTGAGGTCCCCAGCACATCTAGGGCTGCTAATGCTGATGTTATCAGCCCAGGGCACCACTGTTCTTGTGCCAATGCATTTCAGCGACTTGAGTGACCTTCTAGTTACAGGTAGGTAGCCGTGTTGGTCTGCCATAGTCGAAACAAACAAACAAACAAACAAACAAAATTCCTTCCAGTAGCACCTTAGAGACCAACTAAGTTTGTTATTGGTATGAGCTTTTGTGTATCTGAAGAAGTGTTCATGCACACGAAGGCTCATACCAATAACTTAGTTGGTGTGCCGTTAACATATGAGAGTGCTGGAGGTGACATAGTTAAACAGGTTACCCAATCAGGACCCGGGGGGGGTGGAGTCAGAGGGACTATAAAACCAGCTCTGGGAGGGGCAAAGGGAGGAGTTCGTTGGGAGTTGGGTGGTTGGTTGGAGTGGGAGTGAATTGGGATAGAGTTTGTCGGTAGGTTGAGCTAGTGTAGCAAAATAAGCTGAGTCAGGAATAGTTAGGGGCTAAGAAGACAAGTAAATATCTGAGAGGTGGTTTAGTGAGTGAGAGCAGGTAGCAGAAGTTATAGGGGTGGATAGGCACCCCATGTTTGTAATTGACCAATACCATTTATGAAACCACACACTTGTTAAACTGCAAGAAATAAACAAAAGTTTATGTTCCAATTTAACCCTGACTGCACTCAGTATTGTACCAGGTAGGGCCTGGGTAGGGCCTGGGTGGTGGCTGTGAGAAATAAAGTGGTAGCACAGGGATCAATAGGGTCCGGGGACCCTGTGTGATCACCACAGTTGGTCTCTAATGAGCTACTGGAAGGATTTCTGTTTTTGTTTTGAGTGACCTTCGAAATCCATGATTTTGGATTCCATAGTCCAATTCAGAATATATATGTATATATATATATATATTAGTGGTGGAAGCTCATTCGTTCTGAGTTTCCAAATGTCTTTGGAGATGGGACCTTTCTATCTATCTCTCGGCTGTGAGTTTCAACTTGCAAATCATCTCTGATGGCATCCTGCTTGATCTGAGAGCAATGTGTCTTTCCTTGTTCCTACAATTCCTCCTGTCAGCTCTGTAGCATGGAACTATTGTCCTATTGGACTGCATAAATTTGGACTCAGCAAAAGACAAAAGGCAAACTTGTGGGTAGGGACGTGAACTTGCATAAACCTCTCCAGAGGTGACAGTGGAGCTGCATGAGATGCTTTGCCCTGACAGCTAAGATGCAATCTGAAGTAATTGTAGGGATCTTAATGTCTCCCCCCTCCATGCCAAGCCATAATTGGATGGAAGGTTATATTCCTGTCACAGTGTCTGCTGTTGCAGAGTCTCTTTCTCCACTACTTTGGTATAACTGACAGTGGCTGATACTGAATTTTAATTACTTTCCCAGTGCCTGGTCTGGTACAGGGAGGGGGGGGGGAATCACAATAATGCATTAAAAGTACATAAGCCATCTTTGCCATTTTTGACACTCTTATGGAGGCTTTTTATACATGCTATATTGTTTCTGCCAAAATGGCAATTATTTTAAAAAGCTAATTTCAAGTTTCCTCTGAGAAAAATGTTTCTAGTTTACTGCCTGCATTTACAAGAAGAATATCTAAATGCTACAGTCTGGATTCCATGAATTCATAATACACTTACTCTTCTCTCTAAAATAATTCTAATAATTCTTAGCCAGTCACTTAGCTCCAAACCTGTTTCATACCTTTCAGGACCAAAAGCCGGATTGACATAGAATCTTAGAAATAGAAGGGACTCAAGCGTCATCCAGTCCAACCCCCTGCAATGCAGGAATCTCAAATACGCATCCATGACAGATGGCCTTCCAACCTCTGCTTAAAAACCTCCAAGGAAGGAGAGTCTACCACCTATTGTGGGAGTCCACTGCCAAACAGCTCTTACTGTCAGAGAGACATAGGTGGTACTGTGGTCTAAACCACTGAGCCTCTGGGCTTGCTGGTTGGAAGGTTGGGGGTTTGAATCCCCATGACGGGTTGAGCTCCCGTTGCTCGGTCCCAGCTTCTGCCAACCTAGCAGTTTGAAAGCACGCCAGTGCAAGTAGATAAATAGGTACCGCTGCGGCGGGAAGGTAAATGGTGCTTCTGTGCACTCTGGTTTCCATCACAGTGTTCCGTTGCACCAGAAGTGGTCTAGTCCTGCTGGCTACATGACCTGGAAAGCTGTCTGTGGACAAACGCCAGCTCCCTCGACTTCAAAGCGAGATGAGCGCCACAAGCACATAGTCACCTTTGACTGGACTTAACCGTCCATGGGTCCTTTACCTTTTACTGTCAGAAAAACATTGTGTGGATATTTTTTTTGATGTACCTTTAATGCTTTAATTCTGTTTTGAAGAGTTCTGCAAGTAAAACTTTGAATAATATTTTTATGGGTCTAGACAATGTTGTCATCTGCCCCACCTCCCCCCCCCCAAAAAAAAAGGGATTCAGTTCTTAGGCTTCCAGTCACTTCAAATTGCACAATATTAATATCTGGAATATACCTTATGCTGGTATATCCCCGCCTCCCTGCAAAAAAATATTGAGAGGTTACATAACTTGCATGGGGGGGGGGGTCTTGGTGGACCTTGGGGTCTCAGATTTCAGTGGCACCCTGTGTGATGCCAAAATCCCCACCTCTAGGTTTGCCCCTAATTTTGCCTGCTCAGTGCGATCAATTTCCTCACACTCACTTAAATCCAGTGCTTTTTTTTCTTTAAAAAGGTCTCATTTTGACTCAAGAACATCAACATTTTGTAGTTCAAATCAGGAAAAATAAATACTGTAAATGGACAAAAGTACAAGGAACATGCATAACCTCATATTACACAGCTCGTAGCTCACAGCAACTTCCACACTGGCATGAGGTTGTGTGCCCTAACATCTTCGCTCCCACTTCCAACTCCTACTTCACACATTAAACGCTCGCTTCCATCTGAGACTCAGGAAACACTGTGAGAGAAAATAAGGCTGCCATCGGGAGAAGCAATGGAACTGACGATTCACCGTGCTAGAGAAGGAACTAATTTTTAAAATATTTTTAGTTTCTTCTCCCGTTAGGTTCACAAAATGTTTAAGGGTATGCTAAACTCCTGTATCCCCCCCAGAAAAAAGCACTGGTTAAATCCACTTCTGAGAGAGAGAGAGAGAGAGAGAGAGAGAGAGAGAGGGACATTTAAAACTAGAAGTTGTACAGTGGTATCTTGGGTTAAGTACTTAATTTGTTCCAGAGGTCTGTACTTATCCTGAAACTGTTCTTAACCTGAATACCATTTTAGCTAATGGGGCCTCCTGCTGCCGCCGCACCGCCGGAGCATGATTTCTGTTCTCATCCTGAAGCAAAGTTCTTAACCTGAAGCACTATTTCTGGGTTAGCGGAGTATGTAACCTGAAGCGTATGTAACCCGAGGTACCACAGTACTTTGAAGTCAGAAGAAAATAATCTGTTACACTGGAAACAATTTGAATGAATCCTTAGCCTTGTTGTGTTCCTTACAAAAACATGCCAGATAAATTTACTGACATTTGTTTTGTAATTAAAAGAAAAGGCCTCCCAAGATAGTGTGTAGGTTTTAGCAGTGGTCTTCCAACAGAAGCATCGGAGTGAGCTGTATCATTTGTAAATGCTACCTCGCTATTTTGTGTCTATATATAAAATCAATATTTCCTTCCCCACAATCTTGACAAGTTAAATCTGTCATTTTGGTGGATGTCCCTGTAAGGAGATATTGCAAACAAACAATTCATTCTTTGTAAAGTGTTTGTTTCTCCGAAAAGTGTTGGCACACAACCTGGGCAATTGAGGACATATGGAGTAAACTCTTCTGTTTCCATGCTGTTCATATTTGGTGGATTCCTTGCCATGATCTTCATAAATGATGACATTTCTGCTGATTTTCTGCTCTGTCTGCAGTTTCTTGTGCATATATAGAGACCATAGCTGTCAACTTTTCCCTTTTCTTGCGAGGAATACTATTGCGTGGCGAGTACCCGCCTCTCCCCTTGGAAAATAAAGACATAAGACACAGCATTTAAGGTTAATGGGCGAAAAAAGGCCACAACTTTATTGATTGCAGGAATTGAGCGGTATTGGCTTAGGCATTGGTCCTATCGACTAACCGGCTTCAGCCTGATTGCTTGAAGACTGGCAAGGGTTAATACCTGAAGGAGCGTCTCCACCTCCATCGTTCTGCCCGGACACTGAGGTCCAGCACCGAGGACCTTCTGGTGGTTCCCTCACTGCGAGAAGCCAAGTTACAGGGAACCAGGCAGAGGGCCTTCCCAGTAGTGGTGCCCACCCTGTGGAAAGCCCTCTCACCAGATTTCAAAGAGAACAATAACTACCAGACTTTTAGAAGACATCTAAAGGCAGCCCTGTTTAGGGAAGCTTTTAATGTTTAATAGGTTATTGTATTTTAGTGTTTTGTTGGAAGCCGCCCAGAGTGGCTGGGGGGATCCAGCCAGATGGGCGGGGTATAAATAATAAATTTATTATTATT
Organism: Podarcis tiliguerta; assembly: GCF_965153285.1. NCBI lineage: Eukaryota > Metazoa > Chordata > Lepidosauria > Squamata > Lacertidae > Podarcis > Podarcis tiliguerta. The sequence goes on along the minus strand of NC_139543.1, from coordinate 12,884,796 downwards.
ATTATTATTATTATTATTATTATTATTATTATTATTATTATATCTTTATTGTCATTGCCCCCTTCGGGGACAACGAAATTACTTGGCTGCTCCATAAAAACACTAATTAAACAATATAGTAAAATACAGCAAGGGAGATTAGATGACTTTCAAAGTCCGGGCTTCCCATTCAGGGCCGAGATCGCTCTGGAGAAGAAGCTGTTCTTAAGACGGCTCGTTCTTGTCTTCATCGTCCTGTATCTCCGTCCCGACGGCAAGAGCTCGAAGAGACAGTGACCAGGATGCGATGGATCTTTTACTATGTCCAGTGCCTTCCTATGGCACCTTGTGGCATAAATCTGCTCTAAGGTGGAGAGTGGGCAGCCAACAATGCTCTCTGCTGCCTTAACAACCCTACACAACCCCATCCTATCCTGGGTAGTACAGCTTCCGTACCACACACATAAGCCATAAGTGAGCACACTCTCAATGGCACAGTGATAGATTATTATGCAAATGTGATACTCAATGGAAGGATAAGTTTGCTTCCTGGCCTCTACAACAACTGAGGTGCCATTTGCCAGCTCCTGGATGACAACGATGACGACAATTATTATTTTCAAGCCTGGAATATGATATAATGTAAACCCTTGTCCAGAACACTTTTTTTGGTGGGGGAATAAACTCCAACAATTGCAACAGGAAGTTACATCCAGTAAAGTTAAAATGTTTTACGTCAGGCAAAACTGTAATTTAAACACTCTTTTAAAATTTATTTATTTATGTTTGCAAACTGGGAAAAAAACCCAAAACCAAATTGTCTGCTGTGATGAGTTGACAACCTTCATTAGCTTGCGTCCCAGGCATATGATGAGGTACGCTACGCAGTACTTTTTTTCATATTGAGCAGATAAATTTTCAGTATTGATTTAATGAAGCAACTGCACATAAATCACAGCAATGAGTGCCGGGAAGGGCTGTTGGCCATTTAATTAATTTCAGTTCAATAGGTGTTGACCTTCTCCTATCACCTCATTCCTTACCGACTTCCTTGGAGACTTCAGTGAAATACCTGAGGCCAAGTTTATCAAGTAGGGCTAAGTCTCTTTGAAAGAACAACATGCCATTAGTGGACTCAAAAGGGGAGACAGAAAGATCAATTTTTGCTGAGGTTGTCCTATCAGTCGCCTACAACCGCATTAGCATTGCTTCATTGTGATCTTGTCATTAGAGTCAGTCTGGTCACACGCGCAATGATGCAGTGATTATAAATGTAGGGAAGGACTTGGCCCAGATGCAGAAGGCGATCAGGAATAAACAGGGCTAGTTCATCTGGAAAGAAGAGAGGCAGCCGCAGATGTTTGTTCTGACGTGCAGACATGTAGTTCATATCGATTAAGCTCGGCAAGCAAAGACAAGGATATGTGACCTTCTAAAGCTAAGCAGCAAACATCTTACTTCAGTGCAAATAACAGTAGGTATCTAGCAAACGCATGCTTGGGGTTTTTAATTTCAGGACTGGAATGCCTTAACTTTCAGTGCATAGTTGGGCTGCAGGACTTCAAACTCAACTAAATCACTGAGAGAAACTGCTCAGTCCACAAACTAGTTCAGCTTAATCTTTACACACCTTATTTAAGAACATAAGAAGAACCCTTTTAGACTGGGAGTGGCTGCCTGGACCATATAACACTGGTCCTGAAATGCCTACCTTGGCTCCCAGTATGTTTCTGAGCACAAATTCAAAGTATTGGTTCTGACCTTTAAATCCCTGAATGAACTTGGCCCTGTATACCTGAAGTCATGTCTCCACCCACATCATAGAGCCCAGACACTGAGATCCAGCTCCAAGGGCCTTCTGGCAGTTCCCTCACTGCAAGAAGTGAAGCTACCGAGAATCAGGCAGAGGGCTTTCTTGGTAGTGGCACTCACCCTGTGGAACACTCTCCCATCAGATGTCAAGGAGATGAGTAACGATATAACCTTTAGAAGACATCTGTAGGCAGCCCTGTATAGGGAATTTTTTTAATGTTTAATGTTTTATTATGTTTTATATATGTTGGAAGCCTCCCAGAGTACCTGGGGCAACCCAGTCAGATGGGTGGGGTAAAAATATTATAATTATTATTAGACCAAAGATCAATCCAATTCAGCCTCTTGTTCTCAGAATGGCAAACCAGATGTCTATGGGAAGCTCATAAGCACAGCATCACTTGCCCCATCTGTGTTCCTCAGCAACGGGCATGCAGAAATTGCCTCCAATATGTAAGAAAATGGTACAAATTTATTTGATTTGTTATTTATTTGGAATATTTATATACTGCTTAATGTTTTAGGCAAAACCCGCTAAGCGGTTTACAGAAATTATGAAAGCAATAAAATAGAAATAAAGAGCGGAATGTAATAAATACATTTGATAGTCATCATTGAAAACAGTGGGTCAAGAACAGAACAGGATAACACTCTCAAATATGCAAACAGGCCGGAGTAAACAGCTTAGTTTTTAGGAGACATTTGAAGCATCTAACATATGGCAGGTACCAAATCTCTTTTTGCAAGAGTATTCTAGAGGGTTGAACTGAAAAGGACCACTGGATCCATGAACTGAAGTCAAGCTGGGTTTTGTCTGTTTGTTTTAAGGTAAAGGTACCCCTGCTCGTGCGGGCCAGTCTTGACAGACTCTAGGGTTGTGCGCCCATCTCACTAAAAGAGGCCAGGGGCCAGCGCTGTCCGAAGACACTTCCGGGTCACGTGGCCAGCGTGACATCGCTGCTCTGGCGAGCCAGAGCCGCACACGGAAACACCGTTTAACTTCCCACTAGTAAGCGGTCCCTATTTATCTACTTGCACCCAAGAGTGCTTTCGAACTGCTAGGTTGGCAGGCGCTGGGACCGAACAGCGGGAGCACACCCCGCCGCGGGGATTCGAACCGCCGACCTTTCGATCGGCAAGCCCTAGGTGCTGAGGCTTTAACCCACAGCGCCACCCGCGTCCCACCCTGTTTGTTTTACTACCTACATAAAGTTATAGAATTTGGCCAGGATCCAAAGGGACATGCACAGAATTATATGTGCACAACAATTCCTTTCCCACTGTTTCATAAAAAGCAGAGGGTTGGGGGCCATCTGGATAGGATTTGATGTGGTTCAAAGAGTTAGAGTTATTTTTCATGTGTCAAAGTGTGTGTGTGTGTGTGTGTGTGTGTGTGTGGTTGCTTGGATTCTAGCCCTCTAGAAACACGGTTGTGCTAGCTGTCTTTAATATCCTGAATGCATCTCAGGGTGTAGATTGTAAGTTATTGAGGGGTTTAAAAATAAAAAACTAACTTCTCGATATGAGACACTACCTTGTCACTTATGTCCTGCGGCAGATTTTAAGATCAGCCAAGAACAAAATTTTACCTTATCTGTTTGTAGGCCAAGTTCATGTGAAAATCACTTATATAAGTCCTCTGTTAGCTCTCCCTCTTTGTGCATTTTCCTTCCCATGAAATTTTACCAAAAATTAAACCCAGTTATGTCTTCAATAACATTGTACAATATTTTTCTTGGATATGGTTTTTCAAAGATATGCATTGATACAGTGTGGCTTTAGCGTACGGCGTTTTATATTTTCATTAGACAGAATTATTTGTTGCATTTAATGGATTTCATGCTAAATAGTGCTACTTAACCTGAATTTGCAGGTTGGGCTGGAAAAATGAAACCTGAGAAAAATAAGCACACCTTCTCAAGTTTATATCCATAGCAACTATATTGTTGCAATTTTAAGAAGCTGAACATGAATCCACAAATATCCACACTGCAGCTGTTAATCCAAAATTACACTGCTCACCTGTTACAACTGTCTGCTCCTGAAGTTACTAGAATTGTTCCTGTTTACATCTGCCATGATTTTCATTTTAGCCCATAGCTTTCTGATCTTTTGTAAAGGGATACAAAGTGAGAAAGTTCTCCGCAAGCAAGTAAAGTGATCTGAACCCAACCCACCTTTAAAAAGCCGAAGAGGAATGGAAATAATAGCAGCAGAGAATTATTTGCCCATCTCTACATTTCACCCTCCCTTTTTGCTGTTACCCAAACACAGCTGAAATGGCACAAGATTATATGATCTGTAGAACTGCTCTGAGCAGTATCCATGGTGACAGGTTGAGGGAAAGAAAAACGGGAAAATATTATTAGGATGCAAACGGATACATTAAAATCCATGGTTAGAAGGCAATTTTGTGTGTGAGCTTTTTTTATTATTATTATTAATATTACCTGTATGGAAAGCAAATGCAGAAGTATAATAGCAGCAGTGACATAAGATGCAGAATTTTGCTTTGCTAATATTTTAGAATAGCAGCAGCAGCAACAATAGTCCTGAAATAAGCTGCCTTTTTTATGAGTAAGAGAGTTTTTTCATTACTATGTAAACTATCCAAGAGAGATTTTAGCTATCTTTGCTTTCCATTCAAGTTTGCCAATTAGTCAAATTCACAAACAATATATCTAAATAAAGTATCAACCTTTGCATACAAGTTGATGGGAATGGCTTCATGCTCTTCTTATGAGCATGAACCTCTGGATTATCTTCTTTACAAACTTGACATTGGACTCCATAGACCAGAGATGGGAAACCTCAGGTCCTCCAGATGTTGTACCCCAGCCAGCACCATGTTCAATGGTCAGGAATGACGGCTGTTGTGTGCCATCAACATCTGGTGGTCCAGCAAGTTTCTTCTCAGGTTTGAAACTTGGTTATGACAGTGAAGGTCATTTTGATATTCCAGTGGTCTTACCAATAAACGTTAACAGAACCTAATTAGCTGCTAATATATAACACCTAAAGGGGAGAAACTATATAAAATAAAGTGCGAAACAGTTTTAAATTATTTGACAAGCTGTTTAACTGGGATATGAATTTTTATCTCATATATGGCCAGATATGAATTGTAAGTGTAATACACAGTTGTCCTTAACGTTATTCTAAAGCCTGGTGAAGATTTTTGTGCGGTGAGTTAAGAGCGGTCTTAGCAAATGAATGAGATCAAGGTATTTTTAAGCAGAACACGGGAGCAGAAACACATTGGCCTGAAAAAGACATTTGTAAATAAGTCAGACTGATCTACATTGGCTATTCTACAATGACTACATAATGAAAAACATCAGCCTATGAGCAGCTGTAAGGTAAAGGTAAAGGTAAAGGTAAAGGTAAAGGGACTCCTGACCATTAGGTCCAGTTGTGACCGACTCTGGGGTTAGGGTGCTCATCTCGCTTTATTGGCCGAGGGAGCCGGCTTACAGGTTCCAGGTCATGTGGCCAGCATGACTAAGCCACTTCTGGCGAACTAGAGCAGCGCACGGAAATGCAGTTTACCTTCCCTCTGGAGCGGTACCTATTTATCTACTTGCACTTTGATGTGTTTTTGAACTGCTAGGTTGGCAGAAGCAGGGACCGAGCAATGGGAGCTCACCCCATCGCAGGGATTCAAACCGTCAACCTTCTGATCGGCAAGTCCTAGGCTCTGTGGTTTAATTCACAGCGCCACCCGCATCCCTATGAGCAGCTGTAGGTGAGTGCTATTTTAATAGACAGTAGGCAAGGAGATGTGAGAAAAAGCCTTCTCTGTAGCAGTGTCCTGCTTGTGAAATATTCTCCCTGATCTACACTTGGTGCTGAGATATTCTGTCATTTCAGTACCAAGGAAGGACTTGTTGGCCCACCATATTCAGTGTTTAGTATTAACTGTAGTATTAACTAAAGGTAGCTAGCCAGCTCTCTAATTATGGGTGGTATCGAAGTAATTTGTTCCAGCAAGAATTTATGTTTCTGTAGTAGAACTTTTCTCTCTCCAATTTATCCCCCAAATCTGTTATAGGTTTCGCTACCATCAGCCTCCAGAGCAGAATTGGGGAGAGCATATTAAGTACAATAGATTTAATTGAAACAGAAATGGAAAGTGTGTGTATGTTAATGAAGGTTTAAAATGGAAAATGGCTAAATGTATATTGCTAAAGGGTTGCTAACATTTTCCACAGTTGTTGTCTAAAGGACTCTGAGCTCCTTAGTGGGCTAATTAATAATTGTTGGTTGTTTTCTGTTACTCTAAAATGTTGTAACCTCAGATCAGGTGACCGAGGTATTGAGTTGCAAATCTGCCATCTTAAAAGGGTGGTGGCTGATAGTCAAAAGTTACATCCTTACAGAAGAATATAAATGAAACTTTCAAGGTAAACCCTCTGCTTATAAGCCTGTGTGGAGTTATCTTTTATTTCTAAGATGCTGAGCCTGTGCTGGACAACACAAACATTGTATGGATATTTTGGTAATATCTTTGATGCTTATATTTTATTTTGAAGAGTTCTGCCAGTAAAGTTTGAATAATTTATTTATGGGCCTGGACAAGGCTTCATTTCCGAGAAGAGTCAGAATTTATGCTTCCATTTGCCTCAAACTGCACAATATTAATATCTGCAGCAGGGCTTGTGTGGGGAGAGAGAAACTGAGGGAAGTTCATTGGCACAATGGAAAATCCCTACACTGACAAAACTTAGTGCGGTATCAGAAACAACCCTTTAGCTGCTCTTATTGCTAAGTTAGTTGTTTATTATGTCACTGTTCTATGTAATTTTACCAGATCTGTATACTGGGAGGGTTGCCATATTTCAAAAAGTGAAAATTCGGACACAAAAGGGGGAAGGCAAAGTTGTTGAACTGTTTCCATTTTGCTTTGTTTCGGCCAAACTGGTTGAGGTTTCTTTTCTTTTTTTGCAAAATCTCAAAAAAAGAAGAGTTTTTCAGCTATTTTGGGGGAAATTCACTAAAAAAATCAACACCTCATTTCAGCATTCCCAGACATTTTAACCGATTTCTGAAAATTCTGCCCAGATATTATTTTCTGTGGATGAATCGCAAATTCTGCATGTATGGCAGCCCTAATACTGGGATCCATTGAAATGAAGGATATGCCTTTAATTAAAAATACACACATACATAGATGCGTAAATGTATGAATACCAGTATTTTGGGGAGCTTTTGATACGAAATAAACATGTTTATATACATTTATACGTGGCTTAAAATGAGGAGTCAAAAAAAGTTGCAGTCAATGCAGGTGGAAGAATTATGAGGCTTTTGTGAGAAATTAAGAAGTGGCAGCTGTGCACTTTGATTCTCTGAGAATTTGTGGGCTGGCTTGAAGTTCCATAATGGACAAGAACAGTCTCTTTAATTAATAGGTTTGCCCACTGCAGACATCATTCTGGAAAAGAAACTATGGACAAATCTTCTAGCAGCTGTAAATAACTCCACACTCCACCAGGGATGGTTCCAGAGGGCAGGAAGAGGGCGTGGGAGCCCCTCCAAAGTATTTCCCATTATGCCTTCTTCTACCCCACACACCTGACTAGAAAAGGAGCATAACTTCATGAATCAGAGCAAATTAATTATCAAACAATCACAGTAGATTAATGTCTGAGTTTGAATTAAAATATTTAACAGCCTGCAGGTGGTATGGAATAAAAAAAATGCCTCCTTTCATCTGAACAAGGAAGCTAGGCAGGAGTTAACTCTTCGGCCAGCAGACCTCTGGCCATATCCCCTAGCTGCCTTCAAGAAACAGTAGAGCCTAAGCAGCTACCTTGTACAGCCTTTTTGTGCATGTATGTGTGCCTATCTTTTTTAAAGGTGACTTTCTCATGCAAGTATAGTTGCACTTTACATCCGGCTAGAGCCAGTGTGGTGTAGTGGTTAAGAGCGATAGACTCGTAATCTGGGGAACTGGGTTCGCGTCTCTGCTCCTCCACATGCAGCTGCTGGGTGACCATGGGCCAGTCACACTTATTTGAAGTCTCTCAGCCCCACTCACTTCACCGAGTGTTTGTTGTGGGGGAGGAAGGGAAAGGCGAATGTTAGCTTTGAGACTCCTTCGGGTAGTAATAAAGCGGGATATCAAATCCAAAATCTTCTTCTAATGTTAGGGCTTTCAGATCAGAAGGTTAGTGGTTCGAATCCTCTCAATGGGGTGAGCTCCCATTGCTTGGTCCCTGCTCCTGCCAACCTAGCAGTTTGAAAGCACATCAGAGTGCAAGTAGATAAATAGGTACCACTCCAGCGGGAAGATAAACGTTGTTTCTGTGTGCTGCTCTGGTTCACCAGAAGTGGCTTAGTCATGCTGGCCACATGACCCGGAAGCTGTTTGTGGACAAACACCAGCTCCCTCAGCCAATAAAGCAAGATGAGCGCCGCAACCCCAGAGTCATCTGCGACTGGACCTAATGGTCAGTGGTCCCTTTACCTTTATCTTTACTATCTATTATTTCAGTTCCTGAAACAATAAGTATACCCAAATGCAGCTATTTGTTTAAATTGCTTGTGTGTGGTAAGCCGGATTGTATACCAAAGTCTGCATATTAGCAGAAATGTTCATTATAATGCTGGTGCTTTTCATTAAGATATGAGAAGCTTATGTAAAATGAAACATTTCATGGAGAAATTAAATGATTGCGAAAGAACTGTACAACAATCAGAATGACTTCTCCAAGATGTCCCCAGTAGTCTGGTCAGTGTATAAGGGACTAGTCACTAGGTCATTTAGGGCAGGTATCCCCAAACTCGGCGCTCCAGATGTTTTGGGACTACAATTCCCATCATCCCTAGCTAACAGGACCAGTGGTTGGGGATGATGGGACTTATAGTCCCAAAACATCTGGAGGTCTGAGTTTGGGGAAGCCTGATTTAGGGCTTTAGGTAAGGTATGGGACACAATGGCACTGTGGTCTAAACCACTAAGCCTCTTGGGCTTGCCGATCAGAAGGTTGGTGGTTCGAATCCCCATGACGGGGTGAGTTCTCTGTTGTAGCTCCTGTCAACCTAGCAGTTCAAAAGCAAGTAGATAAATAAGTACCACTGTGGCGGGAAGGTAAACACCATTTCCGTGCGCTCTGGTTTCCGTCAGTGTTCAATTGTGCCAGAAGTGGTTCAGTCATGCTGGCCACATGACCCAGAAAGCTGTCTGTGGACAAACGCCGGCTCCCTCGGCCTGAAAGTGAGTTGAGCGCTGCACCCTATAGTCACCTTTGACTGGACTTAACCATCCAGGGATCCTTTACCTTTTTACCTAGGGCTTTAGATACCCACAATAATACCTTGAACTTAGCTCTACTGAGCTCACACTTGATCTACTACAACTCCAGAATCCCCTTGGGCTTTTCTCAGGCACTCTGGACTTCCACCTCTATCCCTTCAGGAAGTATCCCATCATATCCCTACTGCTCTTGGTGTGACTCTTTTTGGTGTCACCCTCTCCCACTGTACTCCAACCAACCCACCTTAACATCACTTTATCCCTCTCCTTTTGCCTAGCTGTAAAACTAGACAAAAACTTGATTTTGGCATTAAATAATAATTGTTGGTCGTATTTAGGGTTAGGTTTGGTTTATAGCCAGTTTCGGACAATGTTTGCTTAAAGATGATTAAAAAATAGTCGGGGAGAAATGTTGAAGACATTCTCAACGTCATATGCATTATCAGTTACTCCACAGTAATTGATGTGCACATTGAAACTGTCTCTATATTGTTTTATTTTTGGAAAATAATAGCTTTTATTCCAAAATAAACAAAGCAAAATACAGGGCAATAACACATATCATATTTATTAATCATATCCAACTTGTACTTTTATTTAGGTTACAGCTTGTTCTATATATGGGTATTTTGGCACTAATTATAGAACAGATTGTGCGGGGATTTCTACGGGACTGCACTATGGCAATACAGATTAAGCAATTAACCTTGATGTCACTGTAATTATTAAGATACTTTAGCAAAATGAACTAATTTCCCCACAGGATGTTCTGCTGAAATCAACTTTCCCTCTCTTTAAGATGCCAAAATAGGAAATGTTAATGGAAAATTAAGTTTGCGATTTTTAATAAATCTACAGGGTATATGGCTCTTTCTCAGTACTGTGTATTTTAGGTGTTTTGTGCATAATAATTCCAGTTAAGGCATGACAAATTACATTTAGAGAGAATTTTCTTCCATCTACATTTGCACAGAAAAATGCCTGTATTTTGTGAAATATCCTTAATAGGATGTCTTCTAATGAAAAGATGCAGAAATACGTCTGCCCACAGTGTCCTGCTATATAGTGCCACAAAAAGGACACATTCTGCACAGTGGCACAATTTGCCCTCTACTTGCCATGCCCTTAAAGGACAGCACATAATATCATAATTCTGATCCCTTCCCTTCACAAAGCCCTTAACATGATCCCATTGTTATCCTGGAAGACCAAATATATTGCAATGGTAGCTCTTAGTTTCACTGTTTACAGATATTCTAACATATATCCTTCACATCATTCCTTACTGATATGTTCCAAATACTCACACTCCCCAAATTCCTCTAGTTGTGGAAACATTCTGGAGCAGCAGTTTTATAGTGTCTGTTTCCTTACAGGGAGAGTTGGTTGAGAAGAGAGTGGAGGTAATGGGAGAAACCTGCAATCATGCTATGTGCTAATCTTTTTGGCAGTATCACTTGACCCAAAGCAACAGCATACATTCTCAGGGTTGAATGAATCTTTATTTGCGTCAGCCATCGGCCATAGCAATAAAAGAACAATACAATATGCAAAGAATAGAAATAAAAAGTCAATTCTATAAAATACATTTTAGGGTTTTAAATCAATAGCCAAATAGTGGCTCTTATTCTGATTGCCCCAGCTAAAAACCTTGCAATCTTTGCTGTCACCTTGATCTGCCAAGAGAAAGGACACTGTGGCAGTGGTTGGGCAACCCGGAATGGACAATAAAAGAAGGGTGATAATCTCATTCCTCAAGTCTTTATAAAGAGTGCAAGCCAGAAGGGCATGCGCCACCAATTTGGTACTGCCATCTCCACAGGGACACAAGCGTGGATATGTCATTCTAAAACATCACAGGGCATGCTTGTCGATTAAAGCGCTTATTACCTTGATTTTTTTCCCATCGAAATGCTGTCTCCCTGCTGCTAGTTGCTGGTTGTTCTGCTGTGCCCTCTGATATTACACTTTAACAATGCATTATGAACTTTAAAAGTAGGACGTCATTGTTGGGAATTCCATTCCACCCTCTGCTGCAGATATGTGGGATTGTTACATGTCACATGTCTGTTTACATTCCAGCACAGATTGCTGGAGTTCCCATGAGCAGAACATCTGCTCTGTATTGCTTTTGTTTTCTCTCTCTCCGAGAAGAACGACAGGGAGAGAGGCCATGTTTTCCTTTGTCCTGATTTATGTATAATAAATGCATAGTATAGTACAGTATCCATGCCTTGAGCCTGATCTGTTGTGTGTTTACTCTGCTGAGAAATGTGTGCTCTTGGATGCACAGCAGCTTGAGTCACAGATGCACATCGGAGGAGGATGACTGATGGATCTCTGCAGTGGCAAGGCTGAAAAGGGAGACACTCCGGCTGGGGCCAAGCCAGCTGGCTTTCCATCCCCGGTTCTGACAGTCATGTGTCCATATACATTATCAAAACTCTTCCTTATCCCTTCCTTAACATTAAAAAACCATGGGTGTAGATCTGCCCCAAGTCAGGGAAGAAACTTCAACAGACCTAGAATTGGGATAAAGAAATTGTTATCAAAACACAGACAGAAAATGACTGTTGTTGTTGTTGTTGTTGTTGTTGTTGTTGTTGTTGTTATAAAATTGTCCAGTAGCACCTCAGAGACCAACTAAGTTTGTTCTGAGTATCAGCATGCACACAAAAGCTTATACCCAAAATAAACGTAGTTGGTCTCTAAGGTGCTACTGAACAATTTTATTTTTATTATTATTATTGTTATTATTATTATTATTATTTATTTCAATTGCATCAGGCCAACACGGCTACCTACCTGGATCTATTGTTGTTGTTGTTGTTGTTGTTGCTATTATTATTATTATTATTTTAGTGTTGAGTCTTGACATTGATATGAAATGAACGCTTGCATGAAGATTAGATCTCTGAAGTAGAGTTATTTGCAAAGACGATTAATTCATTCCTCATGCATGGTTTGCATGCAAAACCATGCAATCTGGAATGACCATTGTGTTTAGAATGAAGAAGAAAAGATACAAATCTAAAAGTAGGCTGTAATGTTAAAACTGACAGAAATGGAGCGGAAAACATTTAAAGTCATTAATTCCTTCACATTCCTTCACTTCATTATATTTCACATTTAAACGTTTGAAAACTTCCTTCTCTGTTCCTTGTGGATTCAATTCGGAAGTGTGTTAGATTTATTTTTGCATCCTTTTTTATTATGATAATGTTTAAAAATGTCTGAAATTATGCTGGGATAGATTCTTTTTTAGAGCATGATGAAAAGTGGAAGCCAGAGCTTAGTTTCTTTTCACCTCAGCTCCTGGTTGTGTTGAACGGAACACAATATCTTTCCGGGCGATTTTATGAATATGTACATAAGTGGGGAAGGTTTTCATCTATTTTGAAAAGAAATCCCATAGCCCTTAAGCAGTATGAAAATGAACAAGTCATTTCCTTATAGCTTTCCTATTGTAGATATTTCAAAAGTCCTTCACGATGTCTCAAAATGTGCACCATTTTGATTAGATCATTATACCCTTGGAAATTATTATTGCTGCAATGTTAAATATTAATCACACTCCACAACATTTTCTCTGTCTCTGAGAGTTTATAAGGTGATATGATTTCTGGTCTGAAATACTATAGTTATTTCCCCAAAGTAGAAGTGAAGAATACTACTGCCTCCTCCAAAACCTACTGAAACTCGAAACTGCATTAATATTGACTTCAATAGGCCTTGATTAACGTGTATTACCACCAAAGCTGCTACAGGGTAACTTGAGGTAATAGATGAGCTCTCTCTGTCCTTTAATAGTCATGGATCTTTTGTTCGCTGTAAAATTGGAAAATGTGGAAGAGAAGCTCGAGTCCCTTGAATTCGTTAACTTGGCTTGCATGTGTAGGTTCCCAGGCCACCCCTCAAATAACTTCACACATAACACGTAATTTAGTTTTGGTTTTTGGGCACTATTTTGGCCACAACTTTATTAAAATACAAAATCAGTGAGTGGTTGTTTAGACATTGGTTATGACTATCTGTCCCCCCGCCTGGGACAGAACTGACATCCCGAGGTCCGATCGGTAGCCAGTAGAAGGGAAAGTCAAACTTGGGGGTCATTTGAGCTAAGCGTCGGACCCACGCCGCTCACCCCAGCAGCTCCCCGAAAGCTTGCCGGCCCGGTCCTATGACAAGGATTCCCATGACAGGGATTGGGTGGCCCTGGTCCCATGACAGGGATTGGACGAAATTGTGGCAAGCCCCAGGATTCCTTTAACAGAATTCCCTTCAGCGCAATAGGAGGGGCAGGCACAGCCTGTCCTGACCCCTCCACCACCAGCATATTATAACCAATGCCTAACTGCAACCTTACATGTTGTGACGAATTGCTGAGTAGTAGGCAAAAACCAAATGGCACAGCCAATCACCAAATGGCAAAATTCCTACTAGGCCCCTGCGCCAAGGCAGACGACCCCATGACAGGCAAAGCAAGGTCAACCGGAAAAGAGGGCGGGGGGCGGGTGATCCGATGCACTCTGCAAAGAGAAAGAGAAACCAGAGTGCACCAATATTTAAAGACTATGGTCCCACCCACCCAATTTGCAACATACAATTAGCCCCAGCAACCCGGTTATCCAATCACAATGCCAAGCAACAACTATTAACCTGCCTGGCAACAAGAGGCCTGGCCCGGTGGCCCACACCGCAACATGTGCTCTCATTTATTGGAGAACACGCTTTGCCAGCAATCGGCACATTTTTCTACTCCTCCACTGCGCATCAAAAACCCCTATACAATACTCCAACAAATAGTCTGTCCAGCAGCCTCAGCTTTTGGAGCTGGAGTCAGTCAACGCTCCCATCTTTGGTCAGGTGGAAAAGGCCTGCAAGGCAGGGAGCAGGTCTTCCAGGACTCACAGCCAAGATACCCTGCATGCCATGAATGCAGTGCCTTTTTTGTTCTCTTCTACTCTTATGCAGTTTGGGACGCAGGTGGTGCTGTGGGTTAAACCACAGAGCCTAGGGCTTGCCGATCAGAAGGTCGGCGGTTCAAATCCCCGCGACAAGGTGAGCTTCCGTTGCTCGGTCGCTGCTCGTGTCAACCTATCAGTTCGAAAGCACACAGTTCAAGTAGATAAATAGGTACCACTCTGGCGGGAAGGTAAACAGCATTTCCGTATGCTGCCCTGGTTTGCCAGAAGTGGCTTCGTCATGCTGGCCACATGAACCGGAAGCTGTACACTGGCTCCCTCGGTCAGTAAAGCGAGATGAGCACCGCAACCCCACAGTCGTCCGTGACTGGACCTAATGGTCAGGGGTCCCTTTACCTTTACTCTTATGCAGGCATGTAAGCGTGGGGACCAGTAGTCTCGGTTGCACGATTTTGAGGGGGCTTGAACCAGGCACACCCAAGCAGGGATCTTCATCCCACCCTGCCTGGATCCAGGAGTCTGGCCTAGCCTTGCCACTATGTCCCTGGTCCCTTCACTAAATGGTTGTCTGGCCAATATTGGGGGTACGCCCACCAAAGGCCGTGTAGACCAGCCGGGCTCCCCCCTGTGCTGGTGGACAGGCAGCTCAGCATGGCCTTGTGAACTCTCTGTGCCCCATGCCCATCCGGCAGCCAGGGCTGGGCTGATGTGGTGGGTTTCATTCACCCTCTGTGCCCCACCCAGCGTACATGCATGCCCCGGGCACAGGCAAAGGACGCAACGCCACTGCTCCTAGGGATTGGAGTCCATGGGGAATCTTCAAGAATGTGTTGAGCATTTCACTTCAAGGGAAGGACCCTGCATATGTGGATTTTTGTCTCGCTTTCCAAAGTGTTTAAGTTTTCATAATTTTGTTATGGATCTATCTTTGCTGTATATGGGAAGTACATAGGAAGCTGTCCGATGGTCCAATTAGCTCAGCACCATCCGTAGAGATTGACAGTTGCTCTCCAGAGGTTTAGGCATGAATCTTTTCCACCCTACAACAGATGACAAAAATGGAACCTGAGACCTTCTGCAGGCAAGGCAGTTATTCTAATACTGAGATATGGTCCTTCCCCTAGGCCAGGCATAGGCAAACTC
Source organism: Podarcis tiliguerta (assembly GCF_965153285.1). Classification (NCBI taxonomy): domain Eukaryota; kingdom Metazoa; phylum Chordata; class Lepidosauria; order Squamata; family Lacertidae; genus Podarcis; species Podarcis tiliguerta. Next base: position 12,869,679 of record NC_139543.1, on the reverse strand, counting down.
AGCCCTCCAGATGTTTTGGGACTACTAGCTAACAGGACCAGTGGTCAGGGAGGATGGGAATTGTAGTTTCAAAAATAACTGGAAGGCCGAGTTTGCCTATGCCTGCCCTAGGCATTATCATTGCATCTCAGAAGCTACTGTTTCACAATGTCTTAATACTTATTATTTATTTATTTATGTATTTATTTATTTCTAGGAATACAAAACCTGGAAGTTTTGCAGCCTTGTGTGGTCATTGGGTCAGCTGGTGCCATTTTATATAGACAAGCCACACTTTATAAAATTAGAAATGCTCTGTAAAAGAGAAATGTATAAAATGCAATTATGGAAAAATAAATGATGTCTTCAGGATATATCTTTATTATATTGTTCACAATGCATAGCTATTGCTGGACCATTTCCAGCTTCAAACAAGGTTGTTGTGTGCCACTAATACATCATAAAACCCCATTTTAAATAGCTGAAACTTGGCAGTGAGAAATTTGCTCCAGGCTATTTCACATACAAATGTCAGCTTGAGAGCACATTGTTTAAAATACTTTCCACATTGTTAAATAATAAAAGCAGAATAGTACATTCAAATAGAAATCTAATATGTAAAGTTTGGTCTTTGCTTTATGCTTTTAAACTAGGAGGATTGCAGAACAGCAGACTAGTTGAGTGGGCAAATATATAATATAACAGGCCAGAAATAGCAAAGTGAAATGAGCCTAAGATCAGCCAGTCAATTAAGCCATCAATCAGTCAGACAAGACATCTAAGATAAAGTGATTAATTTCACAGCAAGGGATTCAACATTTTGAGGAAAACTGAAACATCGAAGTCTCTCTTTCTGAAAGCGCATGTTTAGGGCTAGCATGTTTAGCCCCAGTACTTTATTAGATAGGTGTGTTTCAGTTTAGGGTTCTTGGTTGTTAGAATCATAGAATCATAGAGTTGGAAGAGACCACAAGGGCCATCAAGTCCAACCCCCTGCCAAGCAGGAAACACCATCAGAGCACTCCTGACATATGGTTGTCAAGCCTCTGCTTAAAGACCTCCAAAGAAGGAGACTCCACCACACTCCTTGGCAGCAAATTCTACTGTCGAACAGCTCTTACTCTCAGGAAGTTCTTCCTAATGTTTAGGTGGAATCTTCCTTCTTGTAGTTTGGATCCATTGCTCCGTGTCCGCTTCTCTGGAGCAGCAGAAAACAACCTTTCTCCCTCCTCTATGTGACATCCTTTTATATATTTGAACATGGCTATCATATCACCCCTTAACCTCCTCTTCTCCAGGCTAAACATGCCCAGCTCCCTTAGCCGTTCCTCATAAGGCATCGTTTCCAGGCCTTTGACCATTTTGGTTGCCCTCCTCTGAACACGTTCCAGTTTGTCAGTGTCCTTCTTGAACTGTGGTGCCCAGAACTGGACACAGTACTCCAGGTGAGGTCTGACCAGAGCAGAATACAGTGGCACTATAACTTCCCTTGATCTAGATGCTATACTCCTATTGATGCAGCCAGAATTGCATTGGCCTTTTTAGCTGCCGCATCACACTGTTGGCTCATGTCAAGTTTGTGGTCAACCAAGACTCCTAGATCCTTTTCACATGTACTGCTCTCATGCCAGGTGTCACCCATCTTGTATTTGTGCTCTCATTTTTTTTTTTTTTTTTTTGCCCATGTGCAATACTTTACATTGTTGTTTTTTATAAGGAAATTCTGAAAGAATATTTTAAAATAACTAACCGATAGATGGGTAAAAACCTCCCATCTCAGTTGGAGAAGACCCAAGGACGTTTCTTCACAATTGTGGGCTCTAGGAGGAAAGAAAATAGCAAAAAAAAAGGATGCTTTCTAAAGGTCTTCCTTGGTTTCCAGCCCTAAAATGAAGCCTTCTAACTATGCTTGGATCGTCCAGTTCTGTGAACCGTCCTGTTTATTAGGGCTGTGCAACGACAGTGGCTGAATCCCAGAGCTTGAACCAAACTGGGTTGATTTGGGTCAACTTGGGATTCAGCCAGAGTAGATTGAGGCCATCTCAAATCACCCTCAGATCTAACTCAGGGGTCAGCAAACTTTTTCAGCAGGGGGGCGGTCCACTGTCCCTCAGACCTTGTGGGGGGCTGGACTATATTTTGAAGAAGAAGAAAAATTGAACAATTTTTGCTCACCCTCAAAGAGTCCTGAAAATGCTTCGCTTTACCTGTCCCAGTTGTCATCCCAATAGCCGCAGTTGGGCTTCTCCAACCAGCCAGGGTAGGAGGCTGCATTGGCCGGAGAAGACAGAAGCTGCAGCCCTGGTGGAGGAGCCGCGGATGGAGGTAGGGGAACCGGGGCGTCGCCAGAGCTTTTACCCACCACCTGCTGCTGCTGCTTCCTGAGAGGCACTGCAGAGAAGAAGACAGAGCCGCGCACCCACCCGCAAGCAGTGGCCTCGGCCAGCACAACAACCTGCTTGAATGCCATGGGAGGAATGAAGGAAGGAGGGAGGCAGGCAGGCAGGCAACGATGACGAAGGAAGTGTGCAAGGAAGCGACGCCGAAAAGGGGCGTAGAGAAGGAAGGAAGGGTGGACTGAGGGAGAGGGAGGAGGAGCAGGAGGAAAATGCCACACACACCCTTCACAGTGCCGCCCTGATGTGGTGGGCAAGCAGGTGAGCCGACTCCTGCTGTCGATGGCACCCGGCATGGGACATGATTGCTCCATCCCTGAGGAGAAAAGTGCCGCCATGTGAGGGAGAGGGAGAGAACGTGTCCACGCAGCGATTCCCGGACTGTCCACGGGCCGGATCTAGAAGGCAATTGGGCCTAATCTGGCCCGCGGACCTTAGTTTGCCAACCCATGATCTAACCGGAACAATAGCAAGTGATATTGAGTGGACTAGATAGTTCTCAAAGACCAAGCATCTCATAGCTACATTTGTCTTTTAAAATACGGCGTGTTTTCTCTGTTTTTACTTCATGCTTTTTAAGATACTGACATCCAATGTAGCCTTCATGCATTGGGGCTCCTTCTTCATCTTCTCCCTGTGCAGCCCACCCCACCCCAGCCCAAACACTTGCAGATGATTGGAATACTCTTTTGTGCATTTTGTGTGTGCCTGGTTGGAGCTATTATGTCACAATTGACTTCCATTTCTGGGGAAAAAATTATTTTATTTATTTTTACTTCTAAGAGATTCTTAACCACACAATCCTACCCAATCAGGAATCATGTAGTGAATGTGATGACATCACAGCACCATGTAGCTAATTGGATTTGGCTTCCTGATGATGTCAATGTGGGAAATCCTCTCACCGCTTCCTGATATTACCTGCCTAACCACAGGGCTGGATTTAGGTTTGATGAGGCCCTAAGCTACTGAAGGTAATGGGGCCATTTATATGTCCAGCTGTCCTTTGTCAACAACAAATTGTCGCTTTTTTGTGTGTTGAATATATGCTGTATGGTAATTTATGGACCTAATAGGTATCTAAAGCCATTAGCACATAACAAAATATGTATTTTATCAAAATAATGGTTGTACTGAAATACAATTAAGAAGAAGTATATTAATAGTGAAATACAATGAAGAAGAAGTATATTAATAACATTACTTACATCATAGGAGCCTACACAACACAAAATACTGTTGCTGTATGTAGGTTTTATTTTAATCATTTTTTATCTTATATTTTGGAAGTGTACATCCAGTTGTTTTTTCCCTTTAAATTTTTTTGGAGCCCCCAAGAGAGTGGGGCCCTAAGCTATAGCTTGTTTAGCTTATACATAAATCTGGCACTTTCTAACCATAAACTTAGCTTGAATAGCTTGGGCTGTGGGAGTATGGATAGCATATTTTTTCTTTTGCCATGGTGTGCAAGATGTTTACAAAAATAAAATAAAATTTGAAAAGGGAGCACTCGTCCCATTAATTCTTTTGAAAATTCAGTGCAGAAGGTTGTATTGGATAAGTTGCATTGAGACTATGTCTTGTAATCATTAAAAATTTTTAAAAACATTCCAGTAGCACCTTAGACACCAACTAAGTTTATTCTGGGTGTAAGCTTTTGTGTGCTTATCCATCCAAGCTCCCAACTCGAGCAGGTACCATATTGTTGCATTATCTCTGACTTCATGAGCCACCCCATCAGCTCACAACTTTTTGAAGTGTTGCCCCTTTGAACATCATTTACTTCTTTCTATAGATGAGCTTTGACAGAAAATGCTGAACCTGTCTTTGAACTTCTATGTATTTGGACATTTTGGATGCTTCCTTTGATCTCCCTAGAAGAGGAAAAGGGACTCTCCCATCGTTTTCCTCTTTTATGCAAAGCTTCCCTGGTGAGGGCAGGTAAATTTTTAATAAGGCCCACATGAAAGGTACTTAAAATTCAGCTGGGAAATGAAAGAGTTAAGGTAATGGGTTAAAGAGTTAAAGAGGAAGGCCTTGATCTTAGACCTTTCAAGTTGAGTCAAAACATGGATAGAAGGAAGAAGAAGGAAGCAAATCTCCAGTTATATTGAACATGTGCACATAGCTTTGGGAATGTAAATAAGTAATATTCTATTCTATATCACAATATAACTAGCCTTCAGTGATTGAATGTTTGGTCCTTTTAATTTAGGAATTACTTTCTACTATCACTTTTTTAAAGCCACAAGGTGTGGTGTGTATCATTTCTATGTGTGCTTTCTCCACAGTATGACCACTCAAAATGATGGACCACTATCCAGTCAACCCCTGGGCAAACAGGTGAGTTTTAAGGAGGTGCCAGAAACTGGACCACAGTCATGGCTTGCCTTATTTCCTCGATTCTCCAGAGGGGTGCAACGTTGCAAGGGTTTGGGGGAGCTCTAAGGGGAACTTAGATCCAGTTTCCTGAGCCTTCTAGGTAAAGGTAAAGGGACCTTTAGGTCTAGTTGCGGACAACTCTGGGGTTGCAGCACTCATCTCGCTTTATTGGCCGAGGGAGCTGGCGTACAGCTTCCAGGTCATGTGGCCAGCATGACTAAGCCGCTTCTGGCAAACCAGAGCAGTGCATGGAAACGTTGTGTACCTTCCCGCCGGAGCGGTACTTATTTATCTACTTGCACTTTGATATGCTTTTGAACTGCTAGGTTGGCAGGAGCAGGGACAGAGCAACGGGAGCTCACCCCGTCATGGGGACTCGAACCGCCGACCTTCTGATCAGCAAGCCCTAGGCTCTGTGGTTTAACCCACAGCGCCACCCGTGTCCCTGCTTGGGGGTAAATGCAGGGCTGGGCCAGATGTTTGGCAGCTATCTGAAGGTGCCCAGGTGACACAGGCCTGGCAGAGAGAGTGTTCCTGGAGCCCAGAGCCCATTGGCTTCAGTCCTTGGCCAGGCTGTGACCTCACAACAGGCTGCAGAATCTTGCAGAATGTTTTTTTTCCTAGGAGACCATGTGAATTGTTTCAAAGGACCCCTGGGTCAGTTGAAAGCCCAGACAGTTGGATTGGTTGAAAGCCATTCAGATTACGTCTTCTGTTCTGGTGTTCGGATTAATTGACTGTCACATAATGTGCCGCTGGTTCTGCAGACGGCAAAGCCATGGGAAAGAGGAGAGACATTGCCTAGTGCAGCAGGTAAACAGACAGATGAAAAATGGACCTCTTAAGTAAGTAAATATAAATAAATAATACCCGTAAAGAACGCTGGGGCTGATGAATTAACGGTCTGACTCAGAAAAAAAGCAGCTGCTTATGCTGCTTCAAGACCAAATAGAGCACATTAGAAAAACAAAATACTGCAAGAGGCATTTCTCTTCCCTGTGTTTCTTTGAACTCTGCTATGAATCCCCTGAAGAACTCTTGTGGGGAGGGGGGAGAATGCAAATTGTACAGCAGGAACATTAAGATATCCAGGCACAACAGTTTCATGCAACACCTCAGCAAATGAACAGTCACAAAGTTGGTCCCAGAAGATTTACCGCTGCAGTCATCTTGCGACGAGGTAGAACTATTTAAAATGAAAATGAATTGACTCTCTGCCGTGTGTATTTTGCAGGTAAATCGCCTACTTGGGATCTGCGGGAGCGATTTGCTTCTCTCTATTTCCCAAGAAAACAAGACATCCAGGAATCTTAGCCAAAAAAAGATATGACAACTTGAAATGCCTAATTTAGCAGGATTCCTCAGGAATTGCAAGAAAGCTGAATATTGTTGTGAAGGAAATTTCTCACAGGCATCTCATCACTAAGTAAACTTAGATTAGCAAAATGGCATGTTGATGTGTAGGCTTTTTCAGTTGCCTCAAACATGTAATTAGTGAATGACCAAAAAATGGTGGGAAATCTGAAGTGCAGCTGAATATGTGGGATGGGTGATTGCAACTTCCGTTTTCCTTCATTGTTTCCAACTAGCTTTGCCCAGTTGCCCTCACTTTCTCAAGGTTTCCTTCCTCAGCCACTTCCTACTGCTTCATCTGCTCAACTACTTCAAAACTCTGTTTGAGGCAGGTAAAACTCTGGGGTTGCGGCGTTCATCTCGCTTTACTGGCCGAGGGAGCCGGCGTACAACTTCCGGGTCATGTGGCCAGCATGACTAAGCCGCTTCTGGTGAACCAGAGCAATGCACGGAAACACTGTTTACCTTCCCGCCAGAGAAGTACCTATTTATCTACTTGCACTTTGACGTGCTTTTGAACTGCTAGGTAGGCAGGAGCAGGAACTGAGCAACGGGAGCTCAACCCCGTCATGGGGATTCGAACCGCCGACCTTCTGATCGGCAAGTCCTAGGCTCTGTGGTTTAACCCACAGCGCCACCCGCGTCCTTTGCCTAGTCTCTAAAGACCTCTAATGCGGCAGAAATGACCCTTCTAGTGATATCATTGCTGAAACATTGCTCTGACCGTTTTTTTTAAATCACCAAATGTCCTACTAACATCTCCACCCCTGTAGTTTAAACCCATTTGATGTAGTCTTTTCCTCCGAGGCAACATTTAGTATTATTATTTTTAGCTAAATAGGAAAATGTCTTCTTTTTATACTACTGTGTCACCGTGGCCAAATCTGTTGTCATTTCTACTCTCAGATCCATTATTTGGCTGTATTGTTCTACCCTGCAATTACTTTGTGTAGGAAGGTTCTCATACCTCACACGCACAAATACATTGCGTTCAGAACAGAATGAAGTAACAATAGGCATGTGGTAGTTTGTAAAGTGCAAATGCTTTGGCGGATTCATATATTAACAACAAATAATGGTTTCCTATCCTGAGCTGATAAACTCTGCTATGAGAAAAGTCTTGATGGCATGACAAACAGATGTTAACTAGAGTTGAAAGCTTCCACTTCATCATCATCACCATCATTATCATCATCGTCACCCTCACAAGCTGGTGCCTCTGGCCCTAGCTGTTCCCCTATGATAAATTTCACCGCACACCAATGACCCCCAACCTTGCTACTATTCCATCCCAGCCTGGTTTAAGTGGTGAATCAGGGGATTTTGATCAATACGGTTTTGTTTGTTTTTAGTTTTTTATTTATACTTTGTCAAATGTATGCATTTCCTTAGTTTTACAATCAATTTAACATTTCAAAATTTCACTTCCTTCTCCCACTTTCTGCGGTTCCGGCAATTAATTTTTTTAATATCTTCTGCATAGCCAAATTCATTTAACTCGCTCATTTAACTATCTACTGTAAATATATGTACTCTTACAAAACTGCAGGTTATTACAATAATCCTGCTAATGTTTTTATCTGTTTACAATTTATCTGCAAATATTCTGTAAACCATTTCCATTCTTTTATAAAAAGTTTGGTATCTTGATTTCTTATTCTTCTAGTAAGTTTCACCATTTCTGCACATTCCATCAGTTTTTGTATCCATTCTTCCTTTCCTGGGACTTCTGCTTCTTTCCATTTTGGGGCAAGTAACATTCTAGCTGCTGTAGTAGCATACATAAATAAATTTCAATACAATTTAGGTAGTTCTGTCCCTATAATTCCCAAAAGAAAAGCTTTTGTTGTTGTTTTTTAATAAAAGTTATTTTGGACATCCTTTTCAATTCATTATATATCATTTTAGCCAAACAGTTGCTCCCTTGCCAAATAAAGTAACTTTTCTTCTGCAAATTAAGCTGACTATTGGGACTGGTAAGGAGCCAATGGGTGGAGACCGAGCCAATGACAGATGACAGCCATCTAGTTCGACTTTCCCCCACATCCTGCTCTCTCTGTTCTACAGGAGCAAAACTGATACAGTGGAACCTTGGTTCTCAAAATCTGTTCTGGAAGTCCGTTCGACTCCTGAAACCAAGGCATGGCTTCCAGATGGCTGCAGGAGCTTCCTGTACTCAGGTGGAAGCTGCGTCAGATGTTCGGCTTCTGAAAAACGTTCAAAAGCTGGAACACTTCTGGGTTTTCCACATTCGGGAGTTGATTTGTTCGTCAACTAAGCCGTTCGAGGATGGAGGTTCCACTGCAGTAAGGAGGAGGAAGCCAACAGCCATGGTCATTCCTGGGATTGGTTGTAAGTCAGACATCAGGCAAGTTTGGGCAGCCTGGAGACAGACCAAGATTGGTAGCACTGGGTCCCATTCACTCTGATGGATCAGCTTCCATGATGTTCTGTGCTCACCATTGCCAGTGTACTAGAAGAAGCAAAGCTCACCAGTGTTGAAGCAATGATTCTTCAACACCAACTTCGCTGGACGGGTCATGTTGTGTGGATGCCTGATTATTGTCTTCCAAAGCAACTACTCTATTCCAAACTTAAAAATAGAAAGCATAATGCAGGTGGTCAACAAAAGAGGTTTAAAGACTGTCTCAAGGCAAATCTTTAAAAATGTAGTATAAACACAGACAATTGGGAAACACTTGCCTGCGAGCGCTCCAATTGGAGAACAGCCTTTACTAAAGGTGTCAGGGCTTTGAAGACACCCAAACTCAGGATGCAAGGGAGAAATGTGCTAAGAGGAAGGCACGCTTGGCAAATCCACACCGTGATCAACTCCCACCCAGTAACCAATGTCCCTGCTGTGGAAGGAAGTGTGGATCCAGAATTGGCCTCCACAGTCACTTACGGACTCACTGTTAAAACCGTGTTTATGGAAGACAATCTTACTTGGCTACGAGTGATCGCCAAAGAAGAAGAAGAAGCCTTCTCTGAGAAGGAAAGTCCTTTAAGATGACTGACACAAAGGCTTGTCAATCTATCCTTGCTGTGCCAAACCGAGTCCTGCTGCCAACTTCGCTTTTTCCAGGAATAGAACTGCATGCATTCTCAAAATGTGAAGGGTACACTACTTTCTTAAACTTACATTTTTCAGCATACACACACATTCTAACAAAACTCTGAGATGGTCACAAGCATCAAGAGGTTGCAGAAACCAACCTGTTGTACAGCAGTTTTGGACAGTTTGCCAGGCATCCTTGGCAACTACTTTACGTTTTTAAGAAGAGGCACCATTTTAATGTGTTAGATGAGGAAAGATGGGAACTCTTATAAAAGCTTAGCCATTTCACCAATTGGCAGTAAAGAGAAGGGATTGTGTTATTTACTATTCACACAGCTCTAATCATAACATTTATATCCAAAAGCATCTGGTAGATAAAAACCACAACACTGCACACTGGAAAGTATTTTAATTGTCCCATATTCATCCCACCTCTCTATTATTTTGTTATCTGAAATTAATATGGTTTGGAGGGTTTTTATATATCAAGCTCTGTTCCATTTTGGACACAGGGATTTTACATCCTATAAATAAAATATTAAGCTGGACCAGTGTACGGTGAGCAGAAATTGGACAAAATTATCACATTAATATTAACACAGAGATACAAGGAATAACCAACATGAGGCCGAGCGGACTACCGTTTTATGACAACCATTGCCCCTCTTTGCTTCAAAACGCGCCTTAATGCTTGTTATTCATACTGTTTCACACAGTTTAGCTTATGTTTTAAATATAAACTCTTCCTTCTACCTAATTAGAAGGGGGAAATCTCCTCATTTAGGAGGTTTCTGCTGAGAGATAACCTTTTCTGCACGAGATAACAGAAGACGATAACATCCTACCCACTTGGGAGGCTTGTAAGCGACTGCAAAATTTTGTACTTGTATGTTCACCTATAGAAAGGTTATACAACCCTGAGGAAAGTATCATAGTAGTTAGTATATGAAACTACATCATCTGCTTTATTTAGTGCTGCGTTGAAACCTGCCTGCACTTCCTTAAAACATTTCTTCCCCTGTGGAAGAGGGCTTTGATTTGTCTGTGTTTTCTTTCTCGGGACACTTTAGATATTTGTCTTCAGCTATTTGGTGGTGCAGTGTTGAGCTTACTATGTAGTTGTGAAGTGGCAGTGGGTGGTGTGAGCACCTCTCTCTCTTTTTCTCTTTCTTCCTATTAAACATTTCTCGAGCGCTCTGCCATCTCCCCTGCTGCCTATGTTTCGTGATCTGAAATAGTCCCGTGGGAGAAGTTACCTCAGGTTGTCTTCCCCTGGGCTTTAAGTGAAGAATGGGAAAATGAAGAATGGAAATGAAGAAAGGGAAGTGCCTTAGATCAGTGCACTCAATCATTCTGTTTTTTTAAGGAAAGTTATTCCCTTTAGGTTAAAATAATAATAATCTGCATTTATTTCTTTAAAAGTGTGTATGTGTATGTATGTATATGGGCCTTTTCCCCCCAGCTGGAGCTCAAGAAAACTCAATTTCAGCATCTCTCAGGTGGGCACCATTCTAAGAGAACAAGGGTGAGCCCTGGCATCACTGTTTCTAGAAAAATAGCACTGTCTATGTATTTGTGTGTGTGTGTATACACACCCACAGACACACAGCCCAACAAGACAACAAGGCCCCGCCAATAGCATGTGAATCATTCTCGCTAACCTGACCCAAACACACACACACACACACACTCACACACAAAAACAAATTTTGCTACAGCCAATCAAAAGACAACCACCCACACCCTAGGCCAACCCCAACCTCTCTCACCACCAAAGAAATACAAGAGAATAGTAAAGAGAACCCACACAAGTGATGCTGACACAAAACCCCACTCATACACTAAGTAAAAGCACTGCCACGCGACCACACACCCCTCATCATTCTCCCCTCTACCTCTTCCCCCTTTTTCTTCCTAATGTAGCACTAATGTCTCACGGCAAATGAAACTGTAGAAAATGCAAAACATTGCACATACTTTTGTAAACCAAGAAATCTTTATTCACACAAAAAGAGAACGTATGAGATGAGCAACTGCCAGGCACACAGCAGGAAGCTTCCATGTCTTCTCGTGATTATAAGAAAACCTAGCTGAGGTTGTCCTGGAGTTGCCAGGAAATTCAGTCACCCAAGAGTGCTGCAGAGTGCTTATTCAGATGATTTTTAGAATGAGAAAAGTACACTCTTCTTCTTTGTTCACCTTAAGAGGAAGGTAAGTGCCAAACCCCAGAGCCCCCCCCAAAAAAAAACACACACCCCATGCATAATTTCTGGAAATGGTCTGGAAGCTCCAGTTAGTGCAAAATGTTGTGACTGGACTGTTGATGAGGACAGAAGAAGAAGAAGAGTTTGGATTTGATATCCCGCTTTATCACTACCCGAAGGAGTCTCAAAGCAGCTGACATTCTCCTTTCCCTTCCTCCCCCACAACAAACACTCTGTGAGGTGAGTGGGGCTGAGAGAGTTCAAAGAAGTGTGACTGGCCCAAGGTCACCCAGCAGCTGCATGTGGAGGAGCGAGGAAGTAAACCCGGTTCACCAGATTATGAGTCTACCGCTCTTAACCACTACACCACACTGGCTCTATCCCCAGAACCTAACTGTGGTGCTTAAACATTCTCAGGTGACCTGAGCTGCTCACCTTGGCCCCAAGGAAAGAACTGGGCCACAATGTCTTGGGAAGCTCTTAAATATTTACTCATTTCCACAATTAGAAGTTTCACGCCGGAGGCACTGAACAGTGAAAAGATAAGTTTGTGTAGGGTAACTGTGACTTGCCGGTATGTGTTTGTGTTCAGTTACTTGGCTGTATTGTTCATCTGCTCTGTATTTCTCTGCACAGATGGAGAAAAATAAAAATCACTTTTGAGATTTGCAGAAGCCAACAAAGTAACTTCACCCTGCGGGGTTCCAGAGGTCCTTAATTTAAACTATGAATCACTTGCCAAACCTAGAGAGAGACTTCTAAAGCGCCTTCCGTTGGGGGTGATTCTGTCTTTTCTTCTGCACTATATATTTCCGACATTTGGAGCAAGTTAAAGCACTTGAATAGCTGACAGTAATCTTCTCACTTAACTGTGGTTGATCTGCCTATTATTCAGCTGTCCTATAGAAAGTGCATGACTCTTTGTTCTTGCCCTCCTCCATTTGCAATGGCAGACCCCCAGGAAAGTGATGTCACCCAGTATTTGTACAAATCAGCTCAAAACAATCTATCGAGTTTGTTTGTTGCTGTTTCCTTGGAATGGAGAGAGGGTGACTCAGAGGATGTTCTCTGGTGAGGGCAGTAAATATCGGAGGCCACGGCAATCTGAGTAAAATTCACAGATCTGTGTGGCATCCATGCAGGCATTAATCATGGAGAGGAATATGTAGTTTTCATTTGTGAACTGGATTAAAATTCTTATTAATTTACAGCAGCTAATTCTGAATCTGGATGCTGGACATATATGGTTTCATGGATTTTTTAAAAATGGTAAAAATTGAAGGATCATAGAGATTTTTATTTTTTTAAAAAAAAAACATTTAACTTTATTGAATTCCAGTAACAAAAACCAAACAATATCACAAGAAAAAAAGGAAATATAACAAATTACACACAAAACAACAACAACCAAGAAATACATAAAAAATAGTTGTGGGTTCGAGGATCCGACCCCCGCTATGTGGAATGAAAACACAAGGACACGTGATATAAGGTTTATGGGCAGGAAAGGCCACAACTTTATTGATTACAGCAGTGAAAAGGTATTGGCTTAGGCATTGGATATCTAAAACAAAGGGGGTTTATTCACCAGTAGGTGGAGCCTGTTGATGCCAATCTAACTATAGGCTCTCCCCTGATGTCACCGAGGGTCATGCCATGGCCTCCCGCCAAGCAGGCATCGGACAGAATACATGACCGCCAGATTCCTTTAACGGAATACCCAAAAATTGAAGGCAGAGGAGATGGCCACACCTAGCGCTTCGACACACCACAACACATTATTCCAATGCCTAACCTACCCACCAATACCACAAAAAAGTTGTGACGATTGCTACGAGGTAGGCGAAAAAACCAAAAAGCCTAATGCCAAATGGAAAAATTCCTACCAGGCCCCCCAGTCAACCAGGGTGACCAACCTAAGGTCCATAGCAAGGCCAGGAAAAAACATAGACCTTGAGCTAAAGGGAGTGGAGGGTGGGTGACTCACGACGGGACGACGATCGACGAAGAGTGAGGCCGGGGGAGGGCTGGCGCCCAGCATATATGCTGCAGGACACGCCTTCTTAGCGGCACCTGGTTGGGTGCCCGCCGATGGGCGTGGGCGCCAGCCAGGTAAGAGGGAAGGCAGGGGGCTATCACCCCCTGCTAGGGGGCGGGGCTCGGGCTCCCGCCCACAACCACTCCCCTCTCTTCCAGGGAGGAGAGTCTATGTCCCTCCACCCATCTTTGACCGCTTTCCCTTAATCTTCTTTTATTCATTGTGTTATCAGGTTTACATTGTTTTTGTTCCACTTCCGTCCATTTCCTCAATATTTCTACCCTGTAAACTTTATTCATTGCATATTGATATATTTGTCCCAGAACAATGTTTTTCATGTACCCCTTTACACAATCCCATTCTTCAATTAATTTTTGATCTGTTTGTCCTCTTATCACTGCCTTATCTTCAAGTCCCATATTAGATGTGAGGGGAATAGGGATCTTGTCAATTTTGATTCTGCAACAATTATCTCAAAAGAAACAACAGCACCTAATGACTTTTCCTTTTGCTAACATTTACTCAGTGTAGACCCATTGGAATTAATGTATTGAGGTTGATCATGGTTATTAATTCCATTGACTTTAGTTAAATACAACCCTGTGATAATTCATCGGCATTCTAGTGTAGATTTCCCCCCTTTTTTTGCATCTTTGGCAAGCAATTTCCACTAATACAATGCATCCTATGTTTGTTTGTTTAAAAACAAATATATGCATCTTATGACACCTTCCTCCATTATTATTTTTTTTGGGGGGGGGGTACACACTGGTTGGCTGGAGAACTGCATCACAAAATTTGGAGACTTGTGAATTTTGAAAGTTAGCTAGGTTTTGCTTCACATATCCATTCAAGAAATGTGAATTAGATAGTTTCTCATGAAATGCAAACATGCTCTAATTTCTCCACCTTTCCTAGAGAGGGGCTAGCACTGTGTCTGGACTGTGCATCTGCACGCTAGCTGCGTACACAAACAGTGTGTAACCACAATTTAGGATTTGCCCATAACACTTCCATGGCTAATGAAAAACAGAAGTGGGAACTTCTGACCTCTTCCTCGTAGCCATACTGGAATTGGAGGGAAGGGAGAAAACCATGTGAGTCTGAGGCTCACTGACGCTCATCCTCACCATGCAAATGCAGCCAATGTGACAGCAATAGTTCAGGAGAACTTCCAATCCCTGCTGAATTCTTGGTCACGTTTCTAGCAAGCACTGTTTCAATAATGTCTAAATGAATAGCAATTGGTTCCGTGCTGAAAGACACCATCAATGGCAACAATAACAGAGAACAAATTCCATTATCACTACCCTGCCACCTTTGCTGCCTCCCAGCCTTCAATATTGCAATGAGCGCTCACACTTTACATTGTGGGTGCTCTTTGCAGGATCGCCCGCGGTGCTACAGTTCCCAGGGAACTTAATGGTAAACAGGGGCTGGCCTACCTCTCAGTGTTATTATTGGAAGTTCATGCCCAGCCTCAGCAGTCAAGTTTCATTGCTGGGAGGTGGGGCCAGTCCCATTTATATATAAGGGGTGGAGCCGACAATAGCCAGGCAGTCGGCTTTGGAGATTCACCCTCCCTCCCCTCCCTTAGTTTAATGTTTTCTTGTTTGCAGGTTAACATTTTCTTCCTATTTAGCGGGCGCTGCTACAGTCCTTGACTGGTTGTGTTGAAGGACCAGGAAGAAATTTTCCTGCATTGGCAGGTTTTGTCTTCCCCATAGCAATCCGTCACAACTTTGGCCTTGGGTGGAAGCCTTTTCTTCCCTATATGGGGTGTGTGTGTGTGTGTGTGTGTGTGTGTGTGTGTGACGTGGTGACTCACCCTCCTGTGGTGGCGATTCTAGGGTCCCCCTCTTAAAGGGGTTTTATATATATATGGGTGTCACTGGCCATACACTGAAAGGTTGTCAGTGAACTACCCTGTGTGGGGGGATATAGGCTGGGCTGCCTGCTACACTTATGTCTCGCAGAGCACTCTTATATCCCATTAACCCTGATGTGCCCCAGTTCCCCCGGCTGGGGGGCTGGGAGCGGCACACGCCCAAGGCCTAAGCCAAGGTCTTCCTACATTCGGAAGTTTAATAAAGTTGTGGCCTAATTTCAATTCCATAACACGTTGTCAGAGTCTTTATTCCTTTCTTGTGATCCCTGTGGGCTAGGGCTGTCACTGGCTGGTCGCGCAATGCAGTCAGCCCAGTTAGTGAGTGAGTCTGTCCTTTCCATTCGGGGGCATCATTTTGTTTTTAATAAGATCTGACTAAAGTTATATGGTATGTTTTCTTTGAATGGTGCATCAGCTGTTATCGTCACTGCCGTATTGTGTCTGAACTTGTCATCGTGCGCAGTACATATGTCTCCGTCAAAGCTCTTCCCATGGAATAATGATGTATAAATGCTGTTGTCATTCTTAGCTGGGATGAGGGAGGGAGCGAAGGGAGGCAACACCTTTCAATAAATTCGCTGAAGACTTTGTATCAGATTTAAAAGATACATCTAATATTGGGTTCCTTGTTTCAAAGACGCTGTAATTTGACAAAATGAATTACCTGCCAGAGCTGTGTTATACTTTCATCAAGATATGTTTCATAAGAAAGAAATGGCTGAAGAAAGAAAGAAAAACCAGGTGATAAAGTAGGATTCATTTAGCTCCTATAAATGTAAGACACATTTTCTTGAAGGTATTATTTCATTTGCCTGCTTTATTAAAACAGACTATCTGCTACCAAAAACAAAACAAAAAACACACCCTAATAGCAGCTTTTCAGCAGAACACTCTTCTGGTGCATTATTACTTTCATTTATATTTTATTTGGTTCCTTTATTGAGGGGAGGCGCAAGCCAGGGGGAAAGATATAAAGCCCTATTAACTTTGTACAAGACACTGAACTGGGAAGCTGCAAATGCAATTCATATGTGGAGTCCTGTTTCGGCACACATATGCTGTGTAAACATGCATTAGGGTTGAGATGGACAAACCAGTTTCCACTCTGTATCACTTTTTACATATAGAAATTATCCAAAATAGACATACGTATATGGCTTGAGCACACAGATGTTGTGTGGGACAGATTTATGTATACACTCGTTCAATTCTGCTACGCATTTAGCAACCTGGGGTGGGACTTCCATGTAGATTGGGTGAGGGGGGGGTTCCAGAACTGGCCCACTTTCTGTGGGATGTAAGAATCAGGTGCAGTCAAACACAACATGGGTAGAGTAGACATGAAGGTTATCTCAGTCCTCCAGCTGTAACTTCCTGCTTTCCAGGACTGAGATAAAACTTCCTATGTGTAACGTGAGATAGGTGTGGCCTCTCCTGAAGTAGAAAGAACCAGAACCACAGGCAGGCGACCATCTTGTCTCTCTTGTCTTTATCCATGCCATCTTAACAACAGCACTACTAAGATAGAATCATAGCATAGCACTGTAGAGTTGGAAGGGACCCTGAGGATCATCTAGTTCAACCCCCTGCAATGCAGAAATATGCAGCTGGTCCATACAGGGATCGAACCTGCAGCCTTGGCGTTATCAGCACCATGGTCTAACCAACTGAACCCTTGGCTCCAGGCCAAGAGAAGAAAAGGGAGGCTTTCTCCCATAAGGAGATAGTCACCACATTTAAACTATGTTCTAACCTTTTAAGTCTACCTTCTGGGA
This sequence comes from Podarcis tiliguerta, assembly GCF_965153285.1. Taxonomy (NCBI): domain Eukaryota; kingdom Metazoa; phylum Chordata; class Lepidosauria; order Squamata; family Lacertidae; genus Podarcis; species Podarcis tiliguerta. The sequence goes on along the minus strand of NC_139543.1, from coordinate 12,852,606 downwards.
ACCTTTGTGTGAACAGATGATTACTTGTGAATAAACGTTTTATGCTTTACAGAATACTGTGTAGCATCTTATTTTAGGAGAGATTAAATGGGGAAAATACCAGGAAATATTTACAGAGACTCTAACGAGTCTGAGCAAGCTATCTGCTGTGCGTGTGTTTAAAAAGGGGAATGTTAACTCTGCTGATTTTGTTGAACTTGTAAAGACAAGTTGGGATAGGATATCTTAGACAATATATCCTTTCCCGCATCCCTAAACATTCCCACACTTTCCAGGAATCGTAGCATGTGTGAAAGCAAGGTTTGTCTCTTTGTCTCAAGCATGCAATTCAGAACCTCCTTCCCTGCTCCACCCCCTGCACACAGTTCCATGGGTTGGAATGTGAGAGCATGTAACTGTCATAGCTGGTTTGATTCTGTGTATGTATGTATGTGTGTTTGTATGGATTGTAGCTGCAGAGAGAAGGGATAAACCTCCCCACTCTGTGCCCTTGAAACCCGAGTGTGTGGCTTGGCCCTCATATACTGTAGAAGCCATGGGTGTGAACTTGAATCAGTAGATTAATCAACTTGCATTGGAGGGGCAGCTTAAATAATTGAAATCAGTGGGAGTCTGATAATGTGCAGCTATGCAGTCCTCATTGATTAATCAGTATTAACTTTACTGCTTATTTTGTCCAGTTGTCAGACTTTCAGAATTGATCTCTTCATTGCTGTTTAGTAATAGGTTATGCAGGCTATTTCATTAGTCTTCTTCTAAAGAGAAACTAAAAAAGAGTAAGGTTACTCTCACACTCTTTTTAACAGATGCATTTCACAGGAAAGATACACAGATCCGTCTGTCTCCCATTTATCAAAAAGCAGTGTAAAGAAAAACAATGTTAAGGCCAAGTATTTCCACATTGTTACTATTATTATTATTATTACTATTATCATTTTTACCATAACCATCATAATTTAGCCATGTAACAGTTGGATTAGGTTCCATAGGAGTCCATCCAAAATATCTGCCTCTAAATTTTGCTAGATTAAGTGAAAACAATGTCTGCTTGTTTGTTTTACTCATTTATATGCCACCATATGACCAATTTCTCAGGGTAGCTACCAACAAGAATAAAAGCAAATCAAAATTCCAAAAGATGTTGACAATGCAACACAGAAGAGCAGCATAAGGAGAGGTTGCAAAAAGAAAACTAGCTAGACCTAGGGCAAATTTCAAAAAGTCTGAGAAAATTTAAAGGTATTTGCTTTGAGTTAAATTGAGAGAGTTGGGCACTACCATAAGTTAGAGTGAAGCGACTACCTCAGGGAGCAGATGCTGCAGGATAATTAACCTGTGTTGAATTAAGTTTTCAAATGCCAGTCCAGTTGGCTTTTAAAAGAGGAGGGAGAAAGAGTGCCATATTGTCCTGTGCTTCAGGCAGCAAAATGCCTTGAGCCAGCACTGCAAACTGAGAACAACCTGTGTGCCAGTGAGGAGGGCATTAGGTAGGTAGAGTGTCAGCACCAAGAAGGCCTTTTCTCCAGGAGCCACTTGCTCATCCAAATATGGCGTCTAGAGAAGAGCTTTCTAAAGTCTGGGTAGGATGGTACATTGTCTGATCTGCAGCAAATGGGATCATCTTTAGAATGGTCCTGGTTGCAGGCAGGCCCCCAGCCCGGTTCCTCCCCCCCCCGGCGTGGGTGAAGTAACGCTTTCATGCCAGGGTGGCATCACCATCACCCCAGACCTACTGCCCAATCATTTTTTTAGCGGGGGGATTGTGAGGAGTTTAAAAGTGGCAGCACGACGTGGGCTGTGTACCTGCTTCGCGCCGCCGAACACCCACCCACCTGACCACCCAACCTGTAATTTATGTGTTCTCTGGCCTTGCTTTGGACGTTGGTTGGTGGCCTATCTTGGAACAGGGGCCAGGTAGGAATTTTTCCATTTGGCAAATTGGCATGGGCCACTTGGTTTTTGTCTACCTCTTAGCAGTCGTCACAACTTTGTAAGGTTTGGCAGTTAGGCATTGGCTCATTGAATTCTGGAGGAAGGGAGGTCAGCCATCGCCTGCCCCTCCATTGACCAAGGGTATTCCGCTAAAGGAATCCAGGGCCTGGTTCCTGTCCAAAGTCCGCTTGAGGGGCTAGGGCCATGCCAGGCCTTTGGGAACACCAAGGAAAGCTACAGGTGGGTTCCCCCGATGTGACTTCCTCTTGGGGTGGTTTACCCTTATTGACTACCTGCAAAGTGGGCAGGAGTCCGATATAGTCTATGCCAATGCCTAAGCCAATACCACTCACATTTCTGTAATTCAATAAAGTTGTGGCCTAAAATTTTGCCAATAACCTTAAACTAAATATTCTGCGTCCTTGTGAATTTATTTTAACAAGGGGCTGGTCTGGGGGCCTTGCCACACAATTATGGCATCCAAGCTGTTGCTGATATGAGTGATTTGATCTTCCACAGTGCCTAGAAGCATGGCACTGTTCATTCACCAGACCAGATTGGAAAATGTACCAGATTCCTCAGAAAAAGCTCCACTGAATGGGGAGCAGACAAGAGTGGTAGGTAAGAATGGCATCTTCCCCATCATCATGGCCACAGAGAATGCCTGGTAATGATTTCTTACCACTGTTTGGTTAGAGTTGCGACGAATCATTCTGCGCCTGCATTGTAGACATCTCCCAGTCTTGACTCCAGCTTTCCTCTGGGCTAAGAAGATGAATGCATTCTGCTCATCAGGTGAGAGCATCCGGGGATGATCCTATCAAACACCTTTCACACTCCACAGAGCAACCAAGGTTGCAACAGGAGCACAAACCACAGCAGTGATAAAATTATAAAGACTGAAAACAACAAAATTACTTATTAGTACCAACTGTTCTTCATGGTCCTCTTGTGCTGGTCCTGGGGGTTAACCGTGAGGCAAGGTCCAAGTCTAGTCCTAGGTCAAGGGTGCAGTAAGGAGGCAGTCCATCAAAGCTGAAGCTGGGTGCAAGGCAGGGAGTTGGGTGAGGTCAGGAGCTCCAGTAGGACAGGGTGCAGGCAGGAACTGGCTACTAACAATGTTGCTCCCGCAACCTGGGACTGGCTGGCTTTTATCTGCTCCGAGGCATAGGGCAGCCCCGGTCCACAGGTGACTCTCCTCTCCTGGCCTGGAGGCAAGCACTCCTCCTGCGGGAACTTAGTTCCCTCCACCTCTCTGCCCTGAGCCTCTGCAGCTCAGGAGAGGCTGGAGGGTTACCGGACCCAGAGGCAACCTCAGCTTCCTCTGACGGGGCTGAGAGTGGAGCACCTGCAAACAATGGGTCCTCCACCACCTCAGGAGCCAGAGCAGACTCAGCTGGTGCCTGCACCTGAGGATCCAACACAGATAAGGACCCTTCAGGCTCAAGCCCCAGCCCCGGCTCATCTGGTTCTGGAGGTGGGGAATCCTGTGCAGGCTGGGATTCCTCAGGTTCAGCGTCCAGGCCCGAATCCCAGGCCATCACACCTCTAAACAGTAAACACCCAGAGATGAATGATGATCATTTGAATTATATTTCAAGTGTAGTAGTAAAGTGGTTTGGAGTTACAAGCATATCATGTTGGTATGCAGCTGACTGTTGTTGAACTTGATTCAGATCTTGAGCTGGGACTTTTAAAAAAATGTATTTTTATTAAAGATTTTCTTGATTTGCGTGTTGAGTCCCACAAGGCCACCCCCCTAAAAAATTCACACTTCACACATCATTTTTTGTTTAGGTTTTTGGCATAATTTTGGCCACAACTTTATTCAAATACAAAAAATGTGAGTGGTTGCTTAGGCATTGGTTATGACTATCTGTCCTTGCCCTCAGGGACAGAGCTGGTCTTCCGGACTCCAACGGAAGCCAGCGTGGGAAACAAGTATTGGGTGAGAAAATGAAGCTGGGCATCAGTCCCTCACTTCTCACCCTCATGTTCCTGTGGGGCTTGCACGGCCCAAGGCCGATGCCAGGGACAAGGACGAAAATAATGGCAAGACCCTGGATTCCTTTAACGGAATTCCCTTTGCACATCATTTGGAGGGGTAGGCACTTACCCCTCCAAGCACCAATTTAACCAATGCCTAACCGCCAACCTTACAAGTTGTGACGATTTGCTATGCAGTAGGCAAAAACCAAATGGCACCAGCCAATCAGCCAGATGGCAAAATTCCTACCATGCCCCCGCACCAAGGCGGGCGACACCTAGACAGGCATAGCAAGGTCAAGCTTATCAGAAACCACCCTATTAAAGGGAGGGAGGGCGGGTGATCCGCTGCAAAACGGCCAAGAGGCCGTGCTAACGTCTGTCCCCTGTATTTGTAGGCTCTGACCCCTCCTCCAAATTGGTAACAATCAATATTCCCCAGCAACCCCTTTAACCATTTAATGGCTGGGTTCCTTTCAAAACTGCCAAGTCATGGCAGGGTGGCCTGTTCCCCCAACCGCAACACGTGCTCTCTTTTAGGGAGAACACGCTTTGCGTGTTGAGTCCCACAAGGCCACCCCCCTAAAAAATTCACACTTCACACATCAATTTTTGTTTAGGTTTTTGGCATAATTTTGGCCACAACTTTATTCAAATACAAAAAATGTGAGTGGTTGCTTAGGCATTGGTTATGACTATCTGTCCTTGCCCTCAGGGACAGAGCTGGTCTTCCGGACTCCAACGGAAGCCAGCGTGGGAAACAAGTATTGGGTGAGAAAATGAAGCTGGGCATCAGTCCCTCACTTCTCACCCTCATGTTCCTGTGGGGCTTGCCCGGCCCAAGTCCGATGCCAGGGACAAGGACGAAAATAATGGCAAGCCCCTGGATTCCTTTAACGGAATTCCCTTTGCACATCATTTGGAGGGGTAGGCACTTACCCCTCCAAGCACCAATTTAACCAATGCCTAACCGCCACGGAGCCCCACGGCTCACCGCCAAACCACTCACAAACCCAGCCAAGCCCTCAGCTTGGCCACCACTGCATCCAGCCAAGCCTCATTCCCTGAGGCAGAAAGATGTACGCCATCCGCTCTGAAAAAGGATGCAGCCTGAAAAAGAATCCCCGGGTGAGAAATCACATCTCCACCCAACTCAAAAAATTTTCTGGACACAGCAGAATTGATGCGTTTTCTGGCCCTTTCCGTGGCAGCTAGGCAACGGCTGCCCACCCAAACACGTCGCTGCAACAGCTTTGACCAGAATATTTTCGCCGTCGGCACCAGTGCCCGCAGCGTCTCCAGGTCCGCCAAGATTGCGGAGCGTAATGAAAAACAGTCCATAGAAACCAGGTCGTTCTCACCCAGTTGTACTACAATAGCCATGGGTGGCCCTTCCCTCAGCAATTGGCTCCGGATCCGCGGCAGGAACTCTGACCAGCGCATACCCTGTCGGGACAGCCATGACACCAGCACGTGTGGAGGAAGGCCAAGACCTGGACCCAAGCCGGACTGTCGAGCAGCGACGCCAGCCCAATGGATGATGCTGTGCCCCACCATCCAGATGCGTACAACTGCCGTTCCTAAGATAGACAAAGCAAAACCATGTAAGACACCACTTGTTATCGAACATAACCTCTAAACGCATCCGACTTCCAGCGACCCAAATCCTTTATTCTGGCGGCTGACAAACCCCAATGAGCTGCTGTCGTGGCGGCCCCAATCCTAAATGAATGGGGCGCGAAACCCTCGGCCGTGCCACCACAGGCCAGAATTGCCTTACGCATCACCTTTGAGAACTGGTGCCGTGCTAGAGGCAACCCATTCTGATGCCTGAGCAGAGGACCATCCCCAGGAGTACGAAGCGCTAGGAACTTGCTGACATCTTTCACAGGGCAGGGACCTGCTTCCCCTGTAGCAGGGAGACGAATGAGGGCCCCCTTACCCCTCTGATCCGTCTTGGAATTCCTGATTGTGATTCTTAGCTCAGCGGGGATAACTGCACGTCCTGGAGCAACAGGCCCCTGGAACGACCATCCCTATGGTCTTCCACCACGAGCTCGCCCACTCTCAACGCTCCAAAGAAGGCCAGTGAAAAGGCAGCTGAAAACAGGCGAGCCTCATACCTGGACCAGCACACCCCCCGCAACTTGCTGCGCATGTTGCTCAACAATTCAAATGAGACTGGGCGCCTTGTAGCGGGCCGCGAAGGAGCAAGTCTACTCCAACCTTCAAGGGCCTTACGTACAATAAACTTTGCGCAAGGGTCCTTATTGAAAAGCGTTTTACAGAAAAACGCTATAGCAGCCGCTTGTATCCGAATTGTCTTAGCTGCACGCCCCAACTGGAATAAATGCGCCAAATATCTTAACACCTGTGAGGAGGTGGGCGAGACCCCTTTTAATTCACATGCCGACTGACGCATAAATGTCAAAAAATCAGTCCAGGCTTTAGTATACGATCTGAGGGTAGAAGGGGAAACAGATGCCGCTACTCCCTGCAAAACTAATTGCTGCCAAGGTTCCAGAGATGTTCCGGGAAATATTCCGGATGTATCCGCGCCTCTGGAACCAGGAGTCTGAACCGCTCCATCTGCAAACGGGACAGAGCATCAGCAATTTCGTTAGACACCCCCGGAATAAAGCGCGCCGAAAACACTATATTACAACGCAAACAGTGTAACACAAAGGCCCGTAAAAGGGCCGACACCCTGGGGGAGCGTGACGACAGCTTGGCCAGCACGTCAACCACCGCCTGGTTATCAGTCCAGAAGCAGATACGACGGTTCCTGAACTCCTCTGTCCACAAATGCACTGCCACTGCAATGGGAAAAAACTCGAGAAAAGTTAGGTCCCGCGTAATCTCTCCTCCCCGCCATTCAGGCGCCAATGCTTGGCGCACCAACGGCCCTTCCAGTAAAGGCCGAAACCCAGGGACCCCGCAGCATCTGATTGTACTTGGAAATCATTATGCAGATTTAAAGTGTCTTGCCATAGTGACACCCCATTGAATTCCTCCAGGAATTCCAACCAAATGCCCAGATCAGCCTTTACCCCACTGGAGAGGCGCACTCTGTGATGCGGGGCCCTCAACCCCGCCGTGAGTCATGCCAGGCGAGAACAGAAGGGGCGGCCAGGAGCCACCACCCTGCAAGCAAAGTTCAGATGCCCCAGAAGAGACTGAAGCTGCCTGAGAGACACCTTTGTCAGAGGGAGCAAGTCCTCTATGACCCTCTTTAAGGCCACTAGCTTGTCACTTGGTAAGCTGGAAGTTTGAGCAACCGTATCCAAGAGGATACCCAGGTAAGTGAGCTGGGTTGACGGGCCCTCCGTTTTTTCTGCGGCTAGCGGAACCCCCAGTTCCTGCGTAAGGTCCGCGAACGCCCGCAGCAACACCGCGCAATCGCCGGTATCGCCAGCCGAGGCCAACAGGAAATCATCCAAATAGTGCGTGACTCCGCCTAGTCCGGTTTTAAATTTGAGGGCCCACTCCAAAAATGTGCTAAATGATTCAAAAGCCGCACACGCTATAGAACAGCCCATAGGCATGGCTTTATCAAAATAATAATTGCCCTCAAATTGGAAACCTAGGAGCCAAAAGTCATCCGGATGAATCGGCAGGAGACGAAATGCAGACTCAATATCGCACTTCGCCAGCAAGGCGGCGTGGCCAAACTTCCGAATCATCTTGATTGCTTGATCCAAGGAAGCATACTTTACGGAGCAAAGCTCCGGAGGAATCACATCATTGGCGGAGGTACCTCTGGGATGCGACAAGTTATGGATCAAACGGAATTCACCTGGGGCTTTCTTTGGCACAATACCCAATGGGGATATATGCAAATTATGAAAAGGGGGAGTACCAAAAGGACCAGCCATACGATGCATAGCTAACTCCTTTGCAATCTTTTTGCGCGCGACCTCGGGTAGCTCGCGAACTGATTTTTGATTAGCAGGATTCCGTGCCACGGGAGGCATGGCTACCGGAATCCGAAAACCAGCTGAAAAACCATCAATCAAATAGCATGCAGCCTCCCTATTAGGGTACGACTGCAACCAAGTATGCAGGGCCGACAAACAAACAGGAGTATGAGCCAGTGATGTCAATACCTTATTTCCCTGTTCCTGAGGTTGACGGGAGAGGGGCTGGCTTGGGGGGCTGCTGAGAGCCGCCCCTGCCCCCGCGAAAGGGCCGCCGGCCCCCAAGGCAAGAAGCAGCAGCATGCAGGCCATTACACTTTTCGCACATGTGTGCGTACTTGCACCCCTGTCGCTGACAGGAGCCTTTATTGAAATCCCAGCAGAGGAGGCGACGGCTAGACCTAAAAGCCGAAGACCTCGCCTTTGGTTGTTCCTGAACCTTTTTCTCGATGAGTGGAGCCACGTGAGTGGTCCACACATCGAGATCCTTACGATCCCAGCGGGCCGATGGGATCCTGGCAGCACGGCGCAGGAAATTCTCATCATATTTGATCCCAGCTTTTTCTCCAGCTTTGGTGAAGGCAGAGCGAACAATGGATAGGTAAACTAACAAATGAAGAGATCTCCGTGGGTAACATGCCATAACCACACCAGCGAAGACCTGGAAACAATCGAGCCAATGCTCGAATGTCCTGTCCGTCGGTGGGCGTTTTTTGGAGGAGTTCCCCTTCTCTTGTTCCTCAGAAGGTGGGGCCAATTTGAAAATGTCCACGTAGCGGCCATTCAATATCCTGGAACGCAGCTTTGTAGACAGATGCGAGCCAGGTATGATGTCCCTAGCTGAGTTGGTGGAGACCCTAACGTCAGGCACCAACACACCGTCCCTACACTCTTGGACAGCCCCATACCTTGCCCGGTGAGTGTTGGCTCTTCGCTCCCAAGCCCACCGAGGAAGCCCCGAAGCCAGTTCGCCAAAGCCCCAGTAAAGCTCCATCGAACGACCCCCCTCCTCATCAGAGCTGGAAGAAGACGTACCAGAAAAAGAAGATGATGTGTCGCCCCTCCTACGCTTGGCGTGCTTCCGGGAAGATCTTCCACGGCGACGCTTTCCGCCAGAAGACTTCTTGGGAGGGACTGGCAAGCCGTCATCGATGGAGGACTCCGATTCAGGACACGGCTGTGATGTACCTGGGACTGACTATGAAGACACCACGCGTGAGAGGCCAGACCCAGATGCCACCTCCGCCGGAGTATGGGCAAGGTCAACCCGTTGGGTGGAAGAAGCCGAAGGGCCCCTACGCCCAGAGGCCCCCCTGGAGGAGCGACCTGCCCTCCGCGAACGGCCCCGGACCCCAGGCAGGACGGGGAATTGGGCTAACTGGGGATCAGTGACCAGACCCCTGGAGAAAGACCCCTCTCTCCCGTCTTCGCTAGACTATGGTGATGCCGGATAAGGCGTCACTGCCGGACCACGTGACCTGGAAGGTACCGAAGGCTGGGTGGAGCACCGCTGAAGGAAACCGTCCATATCAGCTGCAAAGCGAGACAATGCAGCTGGATCGCCAGCCATGCTTTCCACCAATGATTGCACCCGGCCCACCGGATGACCCGGGTCAGGTGAACGAAGAGCCTGCGATGGGCCTCTAATAGGCCGCTTCGACGTGATGGAAGGGCCAGGACGGGCAGAGTCCTTCTTTGGAGCCATATCTGCTAATAGAATTAGAGGTAAGTCAAATACAGTTGTCCTCCCGGGGGGTGCCGCCCAAGCAAAACCACCTCCGGGAGGGAATCAGGCAAACCTGCCCAGTACCGAGCAGCACAGTACACCACTGCTTCCGCGTGTACCTTTCCTTAAGGCGGAAAATGAACAATAGATTGTTAGTAATGCTTTCACAAATAATTAGGCCCTAAAGTTAGGCTAGTTAGCGAGCAAGAAACTGATCCGGGAATCTTAGGGCAATACCCTGAACAATTGTCTATCTATCTATCTATCTATCTATCTTCTATCTATCCTCTAACTGCCTGCTAATATTCCTGACAGTCAGGTCTCAAGGCACTTACCAGTGCACCTTCTCAAGTTGGCCAGCAGGGGTCACCAGCCAGCCTTACCTCGACTGAGGGAGGGTGCAATGACCAACTGAGCCACTGGAGGGAGCCCTAAGCGCTCAGCCGGCTGCACTTACACTCAGCGGCCACAAGAGGGCCGACAGACCAGAGACGCTCCCAGCAAGGGGTGACTCTGAAAAAATAGCTTCGCGCAAAACAAAATGTCGGGCGCAACGCCTATTAGGCCTGAGAGAGAATTGGAGGGGGCTCAGGCCACAGCCCGTTCTTGGGCGCGCCCGCCCGGGCCCGCTCAATTTTTTCCGCCCTCCTCCCTGCGCGGTTGTTGTGGGGGGGGCAAGAAAAAAGGCACGCCGCCGCGCCGAGGCCCGGAGCCGGCCCCTCGTCAGGGCCCCGCGGACGGCTAAAATTACGGCCGGTCCGCGGCCAAGCAAAGTGGGGGGGGAGGCGCTGCTGCGCCGCCCGGAGCGTCGTCGGCCGCGGCGGGGCGCGCAAGACGGCCCAGCCGCTCCTCACGGCCCACAAGCGCCCCGGTCGGGAGGCCCGGGAGGCCCGACGCAATCCGCTCCCGCCGGAGGCCGCCGGAGGCTGGGCCTCGTAGGCCAGAGCAGCAGGCAAGTCCGGGGACCGGCGAGGGGCCTACGGCTCCCGGTAAGATAAGCAGGCCTCAATTTAAGAACAGGGAGGGGGGGGAGCCGAGCCTGCCCCTGGCAGGGGGAGGGGGGGGAACCCACCCTCAAAGCCCAAGCCTTCTTCCTCCCACTTCTATTAATTATAGGACAATATAAGGGGTCGAAGGAGAACGGGGGGGGGGTTATTGGGTAGGAGGGGAAGGAGAAGAGGGGGGAATGGGGAGGTGAGGGAGGAAGAAAAGAGGGGGGGAAGGCTAGCGAGGTTAAAGGAATCAAAAAAGGAAATTTCTAATTATTATTATTATTATTATTATTTAGGCCAAGGGAAAACGAAAGTAGAATCAAAAGGTAAGCTCAATACAACCGTCTCCGATGCTCGTGATCCGCTGCAAAACGGCCAAGAGGCCGTGCTAACGTCTGTCCCCTGTATTTGTAGGCTCTGACCCCTCCTCCAAATTGGTAACAATCAATATTCCCCAGCAACCCCTTTAACCATTTAACGGCTGGGTTCCTTTCAAAACTGCCAAGTCATGGCAGGGTGGCCTGTTCCCCCAACCGCAACACGTGCTCTCTTTTAGGGAGAACACGCTTTACAAAAGTATGTGCAATGTCTCTCTCTCTTATCCCCCCCCCCCATGTAACATTTTTTACAAATCGGTTTCATTTATCGAGACATTAGGAGGAAAAGGGGGAAAGAGGTGGAGGGGGGAAGATGAGTGGGGTTGGGGTTGGGTGGCAATGTTTCTATTTTACTTAATGTTGAATAGCAGAAAAGATGGACGAAGGACGCAGCTCTGTTGGATTCACAGCTCTTTATTGCAGCAGTTAGAACTGCTCCTGGAATCAGACTGACTGCAGCCTAGCTGGCTGCTTTTTATAATACTAAGTAACTTGAAACAGTAACAACTCACAACTAGCTAATCAATCAGGAGCGACAGTTTTCAATCCTTCATTTACATACTGGTGGCTGTGAGTGAGAACTGCCACTAATCTTAATACATAACACTGAATATATGTGGGGTTTTGTGTCAGCATTGCTTGTGCAGGTTCTCTGCTGTTCAGTTGTGTTCCTTTGGTGGTGAGAGAGGTTGGGGCTGGCCTAGGGTGTGGTTGTCCATTTGTGGTTGGCTGTGGTGGTCTTTGTTTTCATGTGTGAGTGGGGTGGGTAGGTGTTTTGGATCAGGTTAGCCATATTGATTTGTATGCTGTTGGTGCATTTTTGTCATTGTCATGTTGGACTGTGTATGTGATAAAGGGGAACCAAAGTCGTTTATGCTGCATAGCTCAAAGACCTGAAAGAACCCTCATCAAGCCTACTGAGATCTAAGTAATGCCTCTGGTCAAAATTCATTCAGGAGATCAAAATTGCAGCAGGAAGGTATCCCAAAACATAGGAGATATATATAGTTTTTAATATCTTAAAATGAAAGGTAGGCCTACTGTTCTTATAGACATCTGGGAGTTGAAAGCTGTGCTCTGTGGTTGTACCTGGCTTCTCTGCTGTTTTTCATACAGTATGCTGGTTTTTAGTATTGTGGTATTTCAGACCCCCCAGGTGTCCCATTTTCCAGGGACAGCCCCAATTTTACAGAAGCTGTTTTGATTTAATCCTGGGATTTCCTGCTTTTCCTTAGGACTGGACGTTCCTATTTTCATTGGATAAATGTTGGCGGGTATAGTAGGGCACCCCTAATTTCATCAAAGAAATGATGGAAGTTGCAATCTTTAGAAGACATCTGAAGGCAGCCCCGTATAGGGAAGTTTTTAAATGTTTTATTATGTTTTTATGTATGTTGGAAACTGCCCAGAATTGCAGGGGCAACCTGGCCAGATCGGTGGGGTATTATTATTATTATTATTATTATTATTATTATTATTATTATTGAATAGGACATCACTACAGTAGAACCTCCAGCTGCGGATGGGATCTGTTCCAGAGCTCTGGTCGGAACCGGAGGGTTCCGCAACTGGAGATGCCTGTTCTGCACATGCGCGCAGCGCACAGAGCGCTTCTGCACATGGGCGAGTGGCGAAACCCGGAAATATACTTCTGGGTTTTCCACTTTCACAACCCAATGTTTACGTTACCCAAGGGTAATGCAAGCCGAGGTCCTACTGTATTTCCATCAGAGAAATGTTGGAGGATATTGGGGTTTGAGCAGTTTTTTAATTTTATTGTTGGTAGGCTGGCTTCAGTAATAGTAAATGTGGGTATAAATAAATAAATACCATGAATTGTATCCAGAAGTGCTTCCTGTTTATGGAAATACCTTTGATGGAGCAGAGATTCTTCTGACTGGAAGGGGAATAGATATTTTTCCTAAATCTCCTCCAGAGGGTATGGGGACTCTCCAGAACAGTATGGGATGTGGGAAAGTGAACCAGGGAGGGGAAAAAAACCTTTTCCTTCTTCTGTTTGCAAGATTCTCTTCTGGACTGAAGGTCCTTCTGGCTATGACAAGGCACAGTTGAATCCAGTGCTGTAGGTATACCTATAAAGCACAGGGGGGAAATATTTGGGTGATGAGAGCAATGAAAGACGACAGGGAAGAGTCTAGGATGCTGATCTGGAAGTACCTAATTACTGTAGTTCCACTTGTCTCATCAAATAGTACTTTCATGCTTATCGGATTTTTAAAAGGCCCTTTTTCTTCCTCCTTGTTCAGTTACTGCAAATTAATAGCAACACTGCCGAATCTAAGCAACTGTTGTTGCATTAAGGTATTCGAAATGGGTACAAATGTCTACTGATGGTATAGAGTTACACTTTAAATGAATAGCAAGGGTAATTTCACTCCATTGTAAAATGATTTTAATTTTAATTTTACTGTATTACTGAACCAAAAAGAGACTAATTTTGTATCTAATTTAGCAGAGCTCAGTCGTAGCTATTGTTTTTAATGGCATCGTGGTGTTTTGCTGGTGGAAAATGCAGAACGCAAGAACATTTTAATATGTGAAATTATAACAAGGCCATTCATTCATCTGATGGTAGCTGTAAATGGAAGACAAAGTCAAAGGAGAGAGAGAGAGAGAAATGGAAAATGCAGTTTTTAAATATGGATACCCACAACAAAAAAGCTATGCCACTACAAAAATCAATATTAATTTAGAGTGTAAGTATTATCCTTTTATGTACTGTGCTCTTGGGGCTCAACTTACTTATTTAATCACTCATAGTTTGGGGAGGCAGGGGTTGTTCAAAAAAGTAGGTAGTGGGAAATGCTCAACAGGAGAGACAGCCATACACCAGTTTGGTGGTCTCATGTGCAAATTTTATTCCCCAGGAAAGGAAAATAATGTTTGTGTGTGTCTCCCTTCCCAACCAAGGTTTGCCAATCCCCATGAGCAGGTAACAAGGTTATTTATGACCATGGCAATATCCAAGTCCATTGCCTATCAGATGAGAAGATTCGGTGCAGGATGCATGCGACAAAAATGAGAAGGTTGGGCTGAATTTTATATCTAAATGTTGAATTAATAAATTGACTCATATACCAAAGAGCATCAAGATGGGGATGTTATTATAGTCCTCCTAACAAAGAGGTTTGGCTTGACCCCCAGAGTAGCACACCAATGCTGTATTATTTTTAACACTCGATTGGAAGCTGCCCAGAGTAGCTGGGGAAACTCAGCCAGACGGGCGGGGTATAAATAATAAAAATAATAATAAATAATAAATAATAAATAATAATTATTATGTTTCTTGAGACAGACAGATGTCAGTAACAACAACATCATGAGAGAAATTGGTAAATCATGTTTCCCCATGTGTGGAGCCAGTGTGGTGTAGTGGTTAAGAGCGGTATTTTCGTAATCTGGTGAACCGGGTTCGCGTCTCTGCTCCTCCACATGCAGCTGCTGGGTGACCTTGGGCCAGTCACACTTCTTTGAAGTCTCTCAGCCCCATTCACCTCACAGGGTGTTTGTTGTGGGGGAGGAAGGGAAAGGAGAATGTTAGCCGCTTTGAGACTCCTTAAAGGGAGTGAAAGGCGGGATATCAAATTCAAACTCTTCTTCTTCTTCTTCGTCACTGTTCCAGTCTTGAACAGTTGCCTTGTGCAGTTGTTATTTAAAAGGGGGGGGGGATCTGATGTGTTAAATGTACCTGATGTGTTTGGTTCAGCACTGTGATCAGCATGCTGAGTGCATATTGCAAGTGTGCTAGTCTAGCTGTGGAAGAATCAGGCAGATGGTCATATGAACAAAACACATGTTCTTTTCTGAATTCCTTTTGCCCTGACTTCACCTCATCTTCCTCTCCTTTTGTTCTTTCCAACTGTGTCAAATGTAAGCTCCTCAAGTCAGGAACCTGTTCAATTTGTGAGACCGTTTCCAGAAAGAGGGTTCTTACCACTACCCAGCAGCAATGATCAAATCTGTTATTTTTTGATTTGCTCTCATTTTTCCAAGAGTAATTTCAATTCTTGACAGCTCCACATCACTTCACAATTCTTTTAAACAAATCCTCATGAAAATCCATCAGCATGTTAGTGCAAATTGATCCTGGTATAAATATTTGCGTACAGAATTTTCCCCAATGTACCCATTCTTGCAAAGCCATTTTCACCAACATAATGCATTTGGTATGGTTTTTAAAAACCAATACATATATTTCAATCCGCACTTTACCCGATATATGCATTTTGAGCACATTCCTTGGCTTAAAAACTGCACTACATTTTTTAAAGAAATTAGCAAACTAGAATTAGTGCAGGGCACCACAGTTCAAGAAGGACACTGACAAACTAGAACGTGTCCAGAGGAGGGCAACCAAAATGGTCAAAGGCCTGGAAACGATGCCTTATGAGGATCGGCTAAGGGAGCTGGGCATGTTTAGCCTGGAGAAGAAGAGGTTAAGGGGTGATATGATAGCCATGTTCAAATATATAAAAGGATGTCACATAGAGGAGGGAGAAAGGTTGTTTTCTGCTGCTCCAGAGAAGCGGACACGGAGCAATGGATCCAAACTACAAGAAAGAAGATTCCACCTAAACATTAGGAAGAACTTCCTGACAGTAAGAGCTGTTTGACAGTGGAATTTGCTGCCAAGGAGTGTGGTGGAGTCTCCTTCTTTGGAGGTCTTTAAGCAGAGGCTTGACAACCATATGTCAGGAGTGCTCTGATGGTGTTTCCTGCTTGGCAGGGGGTTGGACTCGATGACCCTTGTGGTCTCTTCCAACTCTATGATTCTATGATTCTAGGGTTTTCCAGACTTGGGTCTCCTGCTGTTTTTGGACTACAATTCCCTCCATCCCTGACCAGTGGTCCTGATAGCTAGGAATGATGGGAGTTTGAGTCCCAAAACAGCTGGAGACCCAAGTTTGGGAAACAATGAATTAGTGAAACTCAGTTCACCAGGAGCAAGGAGATTTGACAACTTCATAGCACAATGCTACACATTTATTCAGAGGTTGTCATAATAACAGAAAAAGAGGCAATGGCCCATCTAGTCCAGTGTCCTGTTCTCACAGTGGCTAATCAGCTGCCTATGGGATGCCTGAGTACATTTTGAGTCCCACTAAGCCCACTAGTTGCAATCTTAGGCTTCAGTCCTGACCCTTCATTACCTAAGAGTAAGCACCATTAAAGTCAACCGAATTTTCTTCTGCGAATACATGATTCAGATTGCCCTGTAAGCCTCTGATCCTATGCCCACTTTCATTGGAATAAGCCTGATACAGCATAGTGGCATAAATATTGGAAGTTAGCATTTGTGCTAAATTTGCATTGTGTGGAAATGTATTGTCTCTCTTGATAATGCAGATATTTGAAGAAAAAAAAAGAAATTACTCTGCAATTACCCAGGCATTTTGCTCTCTCCCACTTAAGTAAAAGCTTCTAGCAACAGACTCACACCTTCTTCACTTGAGAAAGCCGGAAAGAGATATGGAGAGAGAGGGGGTGGCGATGGGAGTGGGATTTCAGACAGGAAAGAGATGCAGGAAGAGAATTATGTACACAGCAGATGACAGCATGAATCAGGAATTTAGAGAGCTTGGAGCTCAACATTATAATATCTTTTTGTCTTGTAACTTTATAATGTCTTTCTGTCTTGTAGGTTTTATCTTTTTGTATATGCAAAAACAATTCATCAAAGAACAATAAAAATGCAAAGAGGGGAACGGTTCACAGCTTATATCTGCTCTCTGTGTAATTACAGGCACACATTTGTAAACCGAATAGGTCTATTAAAGCTGTACGGACTCAGTACAATCCTCCATAACCGAGCTTTTAGAATTGGCATTGCAATATTAAAATATGGAAAGAAACCCCCCCCCCCACCATAAATAGAGACTACAGAATGGAGAAAGAGGAGGCTGGCAGAGAATAAAAAGACCTGGAATGTGATCAGTCAGACTAGAGGTCAGCAAGGAGATGTAGCCAATCACAGCTCAGCTCCCTGATGAATGGAGTTTCAGGATAGCCATGTTTGTAGATTCATCTTTTTTTCACATTCACTCTCCAGATGCATGCTTAAATATCAATGGGACAGGGGTGGCACTGTGGTCTAATCCACTGAGCCTGTTGGGCTTGCTGATCAGAAGGTCGGCGGTTCAGATCCGTGCGACGGGGTGAGCTCCCGTTGCTCTGTCCCAGCTCCTGCCAACATAGCAGTTTGAAAGCATGCCAATGCAAGTTAAGGTTACCAGATCCCCCCCCCCCAATGAATCCAGGGACACTTTTCAACTTCCTACTAAATAGATGGATTTTGTCAGGGGACTGATTTGTAAATCTGGGGACTATCCCCAGCAAACGGGGATTTCTGGTAACCTTAATGCAAGTAGATAAATAGGTACCATTGTGGCGGGAAGGTAAACAGCATTTCCATGTGCTCTGGTTTCTGTCACAGTGTTCTGTTGCACCAGAAGCGGTTTTGTCATGCTGGCCACTTGACCTGGAAAGCTGTCTGTGGATAAACGCCGGCTCTCTTGGCCTGAAAGCGAGATGAGAGCCGCAACCCCATAGTCACCTTTGATTAGACTTAGCCGTCCAAGGGTCCTTTAAAGGTAAAGGTAAAGGTACCCCTGCCCATATGGGCCAGTCGTGTCTGACTCTAGGGTTGTGCGCCCATCTCACTTAAGAGGCCGGGGGCCAGCGCTGTCCGGAGAAACTTCCAGGTCATGTGGCCAGCGTGACGAAGCTGCTCTGGCGAGCCAGCACCAGCGCAGCACACGGAAACGCCGTTTACCTTCCCGCTATAAAGCGGTACCTATTTATCTACTTGCACTTAGTGCTTTCGAACTGCTAGGTGGGCGGAAGCTAGGACCGAAAGACGGGAGCTCACCCCACCGCGGGGATTCGAACCGCCGACCATACAATCGGCAAGTCCTAGGCACTGAGGTTTTACCCACAGCGCCACCTGCGTCCCTTAAGGGTCCTTTACCTTTACCCTTTTTAAAGCATCACATATGCCCAGCTTAGCAGTGCAATTTGTGAAGCAGCCCATAGTAAAGGTAAAGGGACCTCTGACTGTTAGGTCCAGTCGCGGATGACTCTGGGGTTGCGCCGCTCATCTCACTTTATCGGCCAAGGGAGCCAGTGTACAGCTTCCGGGTCATGTGGCCAGTATGACTAAGCCACTTTCTGGCGAACCAGAGCAGCGCATGGAAATGCCATTTACCTTCCTGCTGGAGTGGTACCTATTTATCTACTTGCACTTTGACGTGCTTTCGAACTGCTAGGTTGGCAGGAGCTGGGACAGAACAATGGGAGCTCACCCTAATGCAGAGATTCGAACCGCCAACCTTCTGATCAGCAAGCCCTTGGCTCTGTGGTTTAACCCACAGCACCACCCACGTCCCATAGCAAGGTATTATTTGGCAATGGTGAGAAGGAGCATTGAACCAGAAATGGTACCTCTCTTTGGTACCCTTCTAGACTAGTGGCTATTCAGATGAAATAATGTGATTTACCCTGGTCCTGTGGATTGGATTCACGTGCTGCACTGCAGCATCTGAAATGGAAAGGAAAGCTAAGTGAGATGGGTGAATGAAGTGGTAAAGAAAGTAAGAAGAGCTCCAGTGGATCAGGAGAAAGGCCCATCTAGTCCAACATCCTGTCCTCACACTGGCCAACCAGATGACTATGGGAAGCCACAAGCAAGGCATGACTCCCTGGGTGCTCACCCTACTTATGTTCCCTAACAACTGGTATTCAGAAGTATACCACCTCCAATTATGGAGGTAGAATACATCTGTTAGGGCAGGGTTAAGCAAACTTGGGTCTCCAGCTGCTTTTGGACTACATTTCCCATCATCCCTAGTCACTGGCCCTGGTAGCTAGGGATGATGGGAGTTGTAGTCCAAAAGCAGCTGGAGACCCAAGTTTGGGAAACTCAGCACGAGGGAAGATTAATTAGGAGCTACTACTCCCACACCAGGACCATAGCTCCCTAAATCCAATGACACTTGCATATTCATTCAGTCATTCATTCAGCCTTTATTGACATAATTTAGACAATAAAAATAAAACATCCATGGAACAATGGTAATCCGAACATATTAAACACATAACACATATAAAAGTCTCAGCAGCAGTTTTAAATAAATTAAGTAGTTTTAAATTTGCCTTTTAAAATCTCAACTAAGTATCCTGAAACAATCCCAGTAGTTTCTGGCATATCATCTCTCAATAGATATTGGGTTTCTCATACCCTGAATTACAGAATCTTTGCAGATGCTGGCATACAAAGTAGCCATGCCATTTCCACAACACTACCGTGGCAGGGAAATCTTGACTCGGTTTTAGGACTGCTATTTCCAACCATGCTTATTTTATTAATTAAATCATCTGAGGATCCCTAATGCTTACGGAGGAATTAAATGTTGCACTATCATGATTGTTCCATCAGTGCAAGCATTGCCTGTATTACTTCAGGGTATAAGAAAGTTGGACGCAGGTGGCGCTGTGGGTAAAAGCCTCAGCGCCTAGGGCTTGCCGATTGAAAGGTCGGCGGTTTGAATCCCCGCGGCGGGGTGCGCTCCCGTCGTTCGGTCCCAGCGCCTGCCAACCTAGCAGTTCGAAAGCACCCCCGGGTGCAAGTAGATAAATAGGGACCGCTTACCAGCGGGAAGGTAAACGGCGTTCCGTGTGCTGCGCTGGCTTGCCAGATGTGGCTTTGTCACACTGGCCACGTGACCTGGAAGTGTCTCTGGACAGCGCTGGCCCCCGGCCTCTTGAGTGAGATGGGTGCACAACTCTAGAGTCTGTCAAGACTGGTCCATACGGGCAGGGGTACTGTCAGAGCTGGCTCCAGGTCCCAGCTCACAGAGGACCAACGCTAGCCGGTAGTAATGTACAAAAGTCTTTATTGAAGTACAGTTTCCATTTTAAAGCCGCAGCGCCCCAGCTCTACGTCTAGGGTTAGATCGGCGAAGCTCCATCTGAATCTCCGCCCCCTGTACACCAGTTTAAGACTCTAGCCTTACTCCACCTCTTCCGTCTTTCCTTTCTCCTCTGGGTCCTGCTACCCCCCGGGGTCCCTTCCTTCCTGGATTCTTCTGACGCTGACGTTGACCCCCCTGACTCCTCCCGCTCTTTTCGGCGGGCTTTGGGACCTGGCTCCCTATCCGGGCTGCCAACTGTGCCGCCCTCCTGTACATTTGAACTTGGCGTGCGCGCCCAGCCTTCAACCTTCCTCTTGACCGTTTCCTCGCTCCCCGATGAAGGCGTGGCCAATTCTGACTCATGTCCTCCCGCTGGCAGTGCGCCGCCTGATCCCGATGCCTGGGACTCCTCCCCCCTACTGCACTCTGGTGTGGACGCTGGTCCTGATTTCCAACTGCTGCTCTCTGAGTCCCCTCTGGCCCCTTCTTCCTGGGGTGTCCCCCTCGGCACCCCCCTTGCCCTGACCATGGGGGCCCCTTTCTGTGAATCTTCCGATTCGCTGGAAAGACTCAGAGACCTCGGACCGCTGTCATCGCTAACATTTCCTTCGGACTCCTCCCCCTCGCTCTCTATTTCCTCCCTTTCCTGTGCCTCTGCTCCTGAACCCCTGACATCCATCCCCCCCTCGAAGCCCCCCCTTCCCCCCTCCCCTCCTTCAGGTGTGGGTGCTGGGTGCTCCGTCGTTGTGGGGGTGAATGCCGGATACAGTTCGTCCCCCGTGGCGTGCATCCAGCCGGATAAGTCCGGCTCGTCCTCCGTGCTCCCGCCGACCTCGATTTCCTCTGCTTCCATCTCTTTGCCGCCGTGCTCGAACCCAAGGTCCTCCCCCAACACGTCCATGTCCGGCTCTCCCCCGGTCTCCTCTGGGGACGTTGCCTGCCAAGGACCCCTCAACCACTTCCTGCGCCACTGCTCCTCTGTTCGATTGTCCCACCAATAAGAACGGTCTGAGGCAGACCCCGAGGGTGATCCCTCCGGGGAACGTGTTTCTAGTGCCGGTTCTTCGTCCGAGGTGAACCCTTGGAACGTGCTGGCTGACAATGTGGGTGTGAAAAGCCAGTCGTCGAAATACGCGGCTGGCATGGGCCTGTGCGGGAAAAGGGCATGAAACTCTTCCTTGAGAAGAGGCTCGTCCAAGGCATAGTCCGGCACCCAACGGTTGGCGCTGGCCGGGGCACCTTCTCTGGTGAGAAAATATTCTACTCCCTCTTCCCCCCATCTCGAGTCTAAAATCTCTGTGACCTGGTTGATGGGTTCCCTTCTTGGCGACCCCCTCCTTGTGGGCGTCTCCCTGAGCGGGTCTGGTGCCGTGCCCGGCTCCTGAAATCTGTGAGGTGCTTTGTAGGGTGTGAGCACTGATCTATGGAACACTGGGTGCATTCTGGATCCCTCCGGAAGTGTCAACCGGAAGGCCACTGGATTGACCTGTGCCTCGACTTGGTAAGGTCCTAGCTGCTTATGTCCGAGCTTCTTCTTCGCTAACGACCTGGTCGGCACTGCCTGGGCTGCTAACCAAACCCAGTCTCCCACCTGTATGTCTTCCCCAACCCTTCTGTGCTTGTCAGCCTGCAGTTTGTATGCGTGCTTTGCGAGTTCTAACTGCCTCCGAAGCTGTTCGTGAACCTCCTGCAACTCTGACGCCAAGGCTTCCGCTGCCTGTGGCTCCCCCTCCCCCAGTCTCTCTAATCCCGGGAAGGTTCTGGGATGCCTCCCGTTGTTGGCGAAGAACGGTGTCACCCCCGTGGACACGTGCTTCGTGTTGTTGTAGGCGAACTCAGCGAGCGACAGGTAGTCCACCCATGTTGCCGGCTGCTGATTTGCATAGCATCTCAGGTACTGCTGCATGATGGCGTTGACTCGCTCCGCTTGTCCGTTGGTCTGCGGGTGTCTTGCCGACGCTAGGTTGATCTTGACGTTCAGGAAACCCATCAGCTTCTGCCAGAAGTTCGAGATGAACTGCCGCCCCCGGTCGGACAGGATAGACCGTGGCAGACCGTGAACCCTGAACACGTGGTCTATGAACAGTTTGGCGGTCTGTTCCGCCGTGGCTACCTTCGCGCACGGAATGAAGTGGGCCATTTTGGTGAACATGTCCACCACCACTAGCACTGCCGTCTTGCCCCTCGAGCTGGGTAAATCCGTGACAAAGTCCAGGGCCACCCTCTCCCACGGTTCGCTCGGTGTCTGCAGCGGTTCGAGCAGTCCCGCCGGCGGTTTGTGCACTGACTTGGCCCTTTGGCAGGTGTCACACCTCGAGACGTAATCCGCGACTTCCCCCCGCATCTTGGGCCACCAAAAAGCTCTGGCTACTAATTCTACCGTCTTCTCTTTGCCAAAGTGCCCGGCGGTGGGTGCGTCGTGCAACTGCTGCAGTACTTTCGCGCGGAGGTCGTCTCCCGGTACGTAGAGGGCCCCTCTGCGGATGAGCAATCCGTCGCGTATCTGGAACTCGTCGTCCTTCGCCGTGCCCCTGTGCACCTCCTCCATCTTGGCTTGTGCGAAGGGGTCCTCCTGCAGCGCTCGACGGACAGCATCCAGGTCCACGGTTGCTGAAGCGCACGCCCACGCTTTCGGTGCGAAAATGTGCTTGGCCGCTGCTGGTGCCGCCTCTTCGAGGTATTGCGGCTTTCTGGACAGTGCATCCGCCATGATGTTGTTGTCGCCTGGGATGTACTCTATCCTGAAGTCAAAATCCGCAAAGAACTCCGCCCATCGTATGTGCCTCTGGTTCAGGAACCTTGCCGTGCGCCAGTACTCCAGGTTCTTATGGTCCGTGCGGACCTGCACTGTGTGTTTGGCTCCGATGAGGAAGTGCCGCCACGCCTTGAATGCTGCATGAATGGCCAGCAACTCCCTTTCCAGATGGTGTAGTTCTGCTCTGACTTGCTGAGCTTCCTTGAGTAGAAGGCACACGGTCTCCAGTCCCCATGCGGGTCTTGCTGCAACAGTACTGCTCCCACGGCTCTGTCTGAGGCGTCCGTTTCAACCCTCATCGGTCTGCTGGGATTCACATGCAGCAGCTGCTCTTCGGACGAGAAGAGACGCTTGAGTTTCTGAAAGGACTGCTCCGCTTGCTCCGTCCAGATGAACTTCTTCTTCTTGGAGCTGAGCGTGTCGGTAATGGCCGCCGTCTGCATCGCGAACCCCTTGATGAACTTGCGGTAAAAGTTGGCGAAACCGACAAACCGCTGGACCTCCTTCCGATTGCGCGGGCTCTTCCAGTCCAACACTGCGCGAACCTTGGCGCTGTCCATGGCGAGCCCCGTGTCCGACAACTTGTAGCCCAGGAAATCTACCTCCTTCATGTCGAACTGGCACTTCTCCAGCTTGGCGTACAGCCTATGCTCCTGCAGTCTCTGCAGAACTTCCTTGACGTCTCCCTCGTGGGTCTCCTCTGATTCTGAAAATATCAGGATGTCGTCCAGGAAGCAGACGCATGTCTTGTAGAGGAGACCCGCCAATACGTGATGCATGAAGGCTTGAAAACAGTGGGAGCCATTTTGTAATCCAAAGGGCATAACTCTGTATTCATAGGTGCCCAGGGGCGTGAACATGGCAGTCTTCCACTCGTCGCCCTCCCGTACTCGAATCAGGTTGTACGCCCCTCGCAGATCCAACTTTGTGAAAACGCGTCCTTTCCTCACCGTTGCGAGCAGGTCGTCTATCTTGGGCATGGGAAAGGCTGTGGGCTTGGTTTTCGAGTTCAAGAGCCTATAGTCTACCACAAGCCTTTTTTGGGGCGTGTCCTTCTTCTTCACAAAGAATACAGGACTGCCCCCTACTGCCTTCGACTCCTGGATGAAACCGCGCTTCAAGTTGAGGTCTATGAACTCCCTGAGTTCCTGCAGCTCGTCTTCAGACATGGAATACAGTTTCCCGGTTGGCAGCGTCGCCCCTGGCAGGAGGTCAATCTTGCAGTCATAGGACCTGTGGGGCGGCAGCTTGTCCGCTTCCTTCTCGCAGAAAACCTCCAAAAACGCTGCGTACTTGAGTGGCACTGCTTGCAGCGTGCCTAATTGTAGCTGCGGGTCATCCTCCTCCCCTTCCGGGCTAGGCAGAATGCAATGTTCCGCACAGTAGGAGGAGCCGAAGGTCAGTTGGCGCTGGTACCACGCCAATGCTGGGCTGTGCCTGTGCAGCCAACTCATGCCCAATACTACAGGCGTGTCCGACAGTTGGGTGACATTGAAGCTGATGACTTCTCGGTGATTCCCAATTTGCATCACCATCGGAGGCGTTTGCTGCACCACCTGCCCCCCCAGCAATTCCCTGCCATCCACCGTGACAACCTTCAGAGGCAGCGTGGCTGGCAGTAGTGGTATGTTGTGCTGTTGAATGAAATCCAGTCCTATGAAGTCTGCGTTACTACCAGAGTCAATGGTAATCGGCACTTCCATAGTGAGTCCATTGGGTAGTTGGAGCGATGCTGTGAGCTGCACCACTGGTTTGGGCGGGAGGGGGTCTGTGGGCGGCAAAATTTCTGGGGATTGCTTCACTGACTTGTCTGGCTGGACCCCAGTGCCTCTTCCTCCAGCCAGACTCTGTCGTTTCCCTGCTGTGGTTCTCTCTGCTGAGTTGCGTCTGTTACTTTTGCTGAGGCTGCAGTGTGCTTGTGGAGCCTCTGGGGACACTCTTTCGCCATGTGCTGAGCACTGTCGCAGATGTAGCACTTCCTGTTCCCTCTAGGAGGCTTCGCTTTGACTGCTCCCGGTGTTAGGGCTCTGGTAGCTGACTGAGCCCTGGCGCCTCCAATCTCCATCGGTGCCTCTCCCCCTCCCTGCGGAGGTGTGGATTGCGCACGCGCTGCATCCTTGGGAAAGAGGGGAGGTGCTCTCGCTGGCGTACGTCCCCAACGTCCTTCTTCTCTGTTCCATGGACGTACTTCCAGACGCACCCCAATTTCCAGCGCCCGCTGGACCACCTGCTGAGTGCTCTTTGGTCTCTCCCCCCTTGCAATCTCATCTTTCACATTTGCATTCAAGCCTTCCCAAAAAAGGTCTCTGACTGGAGCAGAATCCTTCTCCCATCCCAGCGCATGGACTAATCCAAAAAAGCGAGAATGGTACTGCCTTACACTGGCTCTACCTTGTTTGAGCCCATGTATGTCTTTGCTGGCGATATCAATGTCTATATTTGATAAAAAACATGAATCCATCGCTTTAATGAAGGCATCCGCATTTTGGAGCGCTGGATCCTTATCTCTCCACAGATTGCGTAGCCATGCTTTAGCTTCCCCATGCAAATGGGACCAGATAAATCCCACCTTCTCTTGCTCATCTCTAAAGTCTTTATCCAGCAGTCCCAGCGCAAACAGCAGGTCTGCTCGGAAGTTAGGGTACTGCTGTAAATTCCCATCGAAATGAGATGCAAGGCTGCCTCCTCTTTTCCCCAGCCCAATCCCCTCTGATTTGGGTCCCGGTTGCCCCTGCTTAGCAAGCACTTCCAACCTGGCTTGGAGATCCCTGCAGGCGGCAGCCGCTTCCTCTTCCCTCTTCCTGGATGCAAGTACCTCCGCGTTGAGTTGTGTCACTGCATCTTGCAGGGCTGCTAGTTGCTGTTCTGTAGTCATCTTGCCTGACTTTTGTGAGCTCGCGAAGCACCAATCCTCTCCCCTCGCTGCGTCCACTCACGTTACGAGGTTTTTGGTGCAAAATTGATGGAGATGGAGCTTACTGTCAGAGCTGGCTCCAGGTCCCAGCTCACAGAGGACCAACGCTAGCTGATAGTAATGTACAAAAGTCTTTATTGAAGTACAGTTTCCATTTTCAAGCCGCAGCGCCCCAGCTCTACATCTAGGGTTAGATCGGCGAAGCTCCATCTGAATCTCCGCCCCCTGTACACCAGTTTAAGACTCTAGCCTTACTCCACCTCTTCCGTCTTTCCTTTCTCCTCTGGGTCCTGCTACCCCCCGGGGTCCCTTCCTTCCTGGATTCTTCTGACGCTGACGTTGACCCCCCTGACTCCTCCCGCTCTTTTCGGCAGGCTTTGGGACCTGGCTCCCTATCCGGGCTGCCAACTGTGCCGCCCTCCTGTACATTTGAACTTGGCGCACGCGCCCAGCCTTCAACCTTCCTCTTGACCGTTTCCTCGCTCCCCGATGAAGGCGTGGCCAATTCTGACTCATGTCCTCCCGCTGGCAGTGCGCCGCCTGATCCCGATGCCTGGGACTCCTCCCCCC
This sequence comes from Podarcis tiliguerta, assembly GCF_965153285.1. NCBI lineage: Eukaryota > Metazoa > Chordata > Lepidosauria > Squamata > Lacertidae > Podarcis > Podarcis tiliguerta. The sequence goes on along the minus strand of NC_139543.1, from coordinate 12,826,507 downwards.
TACTGCACTCTGGTGTGGACGCTGGTCCTGATTTCCAACTGCTGCTCTCTGAGTCCCCTCTGGCCCCTTCTTCCTGGGGTGTCCCCCTCGGCACCCCCCTTGCCCTGACCATGGGGGCCCCTTTCTGTGAATCTTCCGATTCGCTGGAAAGACTCAGAGACCTCGGACCGCTGTCATCGCTAACATTTCCTTCGGACTCCTCCCCCTCGCTCTCTATTTCCTCCCTTTCCTGTGCCTCTGCTCCTGAACCCCTGACAGGTACCTTTACCTTTTACCTTTTATGAGAAAGTTAAAACACAGAAGTGGAAAGAAGAGGAATTACCGCTAAAGTAAGAATGGCAATTGAAGTTAATGGAGTATGCGGAACTGGCCAGGACCAGAAGTTCATCAAGGACTGGACTAAATTTGTAAATTATTTGAAAGACAATTGTAATCAATCAAACATGTTGGTGGGATTGCAAGGAGCTTTGTAAGGAAATGTATAAAAATCACTGCAGAGAAGAATAAGAAAATACGATGCTTTGATGTTTTTGATTTGAAAGCAATGGTCAAGTAGTGAAAATGCAGAAATTTGAAATGACATATAGAAAATCATAAGGAAGGTTTGAAGGAAGTCAGGGCCCTGAAAAGTCAAATTGTATAATATAAGAGGAGAGATTGTAATGGAAAGCATTATTGTAAAATTAATAAAAATGATATGGCAAGAAAGAAAGAAAGTTAAAACACGTGGGCTCCAAAGTAATAGTGCATGCACAGTGTTCATATCCCTGAAAACGTAGCTGGAATTGTGCCAATCAGCTGTTTAGCAATGGGAATGGTGGAGACTGAATCCAGCCATTGGGAACAGCTAAATGGTGCAACTCCAGTTTCTTGTACAAAGTTATGCATGCATGACTAGTGGATTAGACGAAAGAAATTGCATGAGTAGCTCTATAGTTCTCTCCCACGGAAAGTTACAGGGCTTAAATGTATTTAACTTTGTCTGAATCATGACTGCTGTTTGTGAACTTGATACACAAAGGAACGACACACTCTTATATATGCTTGTGGTGTTCTCTTGCTTTGGAACTGGTTTTCATGGTTGCTGTTAGTTGTTCTATGAAAAGCTGTCCTGATCACGGAGATAACGCCACATGTCTCAGCGGATTGTTTTGCATGAATATGTTTGGGCAGATAGGTATGAATATGCATGCCTGCTATAATTAAATCTCAAGGAAATAGGGTTTCATCTGGAAGTCTACATAAACTGAAACTCTAGGTCAAATATTATTTTAATCACATTAAACACTTTCAGACACCGATTTAAGTTTAATTACAAGTGCTGCCTGAAACAATATTATTAACACAAGTTGCTTTCCATCATTTGCATATCTTGACCCCAAGTAATAATGGGAAGTTGTCACTAGAATGTAACAGTGCTAATTATATTAATTAGTTTATATGGAATGGCTCAAGGAAAACAGCACATTTCTGACAAGGTAATCCCAGATCAAACCAATCCTCTAAGGATGTAATTCATTGCATTTATAAATTGGAAGGTGAATTCTGGTTTGCAGCGCAGTTTTATGTGTTTTTATCAAGAAGCGAACTCTACCTGAGTTCAAAGGGGCTTCCCAATTGAGTGTGTACAGATTTCTGTCACGAATGTTTGCTAATAGCAGAAGATCCAGCTAAGTCACTGTAGCCCCATAGAATTGGTCAATCAGACGAAAGGTCCCTATCAGCACAACCTTAAAGAGGACTCCAGGAAGCATAACTGGTGGAGAATGTTCATTTATTCAAATACAGTGGTACCTCGCAAGAGGAAATTAATTCGTTCCGCGAGTTTTTTCGTTGTACGAGTTTTTTCGTCTTGCGAAGGACCGCTGCATTTAAACACTGACAGCGGCGGGGAGGGGCGGGGAGAAGCAGGACAGCTGCTGCAGCCAGTACCTCAGACTCACCCGCGCGTTGTGGCCACCGTGCGACGCGGCTGCTGGAGGGCGGCGGGGCTCAGGAGCGCAACTTGGCGGAACCGCCACCAGGGAGAGAGAGGCGCTGGCGGCAACGGCTCTCTGAGGGGAGTGCGCTAGGGGGGTGGGCAGCGGCGCGAGGCACCAACCATCAGCGGGAAGGTGGGAGGGAGCTGGAGGAGCGGGGAAGCGAGCGTGCATGCGTGCAGTGCGCGTCGCCATGACACGAGAGGCAGGGCCGTTTCGTCTAGCGAAGCAAGCCCTTAGGGAAATCCGTCTTGCAAAGCACCTCAGAAAACGAAAAACTCTTTCGTCTTGCAAGTTTTTCGTCTTCCGAGGCATTCGTCTTGCGGGGTACCACTGTAAAACAAAAGAGAGGACCTGCAAACAACCAAATAAACATAATTAGACAAATCCAAGTATACTCTAGTCAAGGAAGTTCCCTTGGATGTGTTTACAGGTTGCACCTATGGCCCCACGGCAAAAGGATTAGGAGGAATTATTCCTCTTTGCTTCGAAAACTTTGGGTATGTGAACCTGACAAGTGCGTGGTGGCCCTGCTGGGTACACATTCACTGGCCAAGCTTGAAAAGCAACCAAAAGGACCCAAAGCCAAAACAGTGTAGGGTGACAAAGAATAAAGATGGGGAACCCTTAACACTCTAGGTACTGTGGGACTCCAACTCCCATCAGCCCCAGCCAGCGTGGCCAGTGGTCAGGAATGATGGAAGTTGTAAGTCCAACAACACTTGGAGGGCCAAATGTTCCTCACACCTGCTCTATTTTTGTGTGCTAATGTTGGGGGCATGCAACTGTGTGGCTGGAATAATACAGAGAAAAGCAAAATGGCTGCCTGCTGTTTTCCAGCTCCTCTTCTCATTTTTGTGTGGTCCCATAAAGCCATAAGTTGGCTTCTTGTGTTGCGCCACCTTGGCCAGTATTAATTCTAATGTCGTTCTCAAGTTCCTTCAGGTTCTGTCCTTTCAGAAGAAACATCTGGTAGCCTCTTACAATTCCAATGATTCACCATTCTAGAGCTCCACAGTCTGCCCTTTCAAAGTATTGTTTAGTACAGCTAATAATATGGTTTATTAAAAGATTAATATGCATTACTCTCTTTTTATCAAGGAAAAGTGTTTGCATAATGAATTCCATTAAGCAGAGCTGACATGAATTTATTTTCCTTAGTCCTAACAAAAAAAGAAAAGAACCAAAAAAACATATTTGCCATTCAAATTTGGCTCACGCAAATTTATTAAAATGTAATCTGGTTAAAACGTTTTATGTATAATTTCATAGGCATGTGTGAGGGGGAATCACTACTGATGTTTCTCAAACTATGAATTGTACTATGAGTAGGTTTCTGGCGGTTCTAGAATGGACGAAAAGACCCTATTATATAGGCAACATGGGCCTATATAATACTGAGTTGTTTTAAAGTTCTTTCAAATAATAATAATAAAAATCTTCAAAAAAACCACACCATTGAATGGTTACACTTGTGAATATATAATAGTATGCAGAAAGGGGATAAGCCTCATATGTACACAGGCAAAAAGATGGCCTATGAAAAACTAGGGTTGCCATAAGTCCGGGTTTTTCCGGACACATCCAGGATTATAACCTTGAAAATTGAGTCCGGCAGGAATTTCCAGTTTGTGGCAAAATGTCTGGGAAAACTCAGATGTATGGCAATGCCCCTTTTTTTCTTTTTAAAGGCTCCAAAAGTGGCAAAAATAAGCTCCGAAAGAAGGCGAATTTGCCCAAAGGGGTCATTGCTTGTGTCGGACGGTGGCAGCTGAGGCAGGAGGAGGTGCCCAGGGGATTGTCATCTTGTAGGGAAGGGGCTTGGGGGCACTGGAAGGTGAGAATAGATAGGTGCGTGTCTGGTCAAGCAGTGAAAAAACGACCCTCAGCTTCGCCGGGCTGAGGAAAGAGAAGGTGCCCGGGGCCGCAGCTCAACTTTTGCACTTTCAGAGGCAGTGGCTGGGGCACCCCACGCTCCACCGCTGCAGGTGAGAGCACCAGTGTGGCATAGTGGTTAAGAGCGATAGACTCGTAATCTGGTGAACCAAGTTCGTATCTCCGCTCCTCCACATGCAGCTGCTGGGTGACCTTGGGCCAGTCACACTTCTCTGAAGTCTCTCAGCCCCACTGACCTCACAGAGTGTTTGTTGTGGGGGAGGAAGGGAAAGGAGAATGTCAGCTGCTTTGAGACTCCTTTGGGTAGTGATAAAGCGGGATATCAAATCCAAACTCCTCTTCTTCTTCCTGAGCAGGATGTCGAGGCAGAACCCGGGGAAGGCAGCGCCCGCTCTGCGCCAGGCCAGGCCATCGAGCAAACTGAGCTGAGGAAGGTGGGGAGCAGGCTGGGGGGTTTGAGGGGAAGACAAGAAAATAAAGTAGTGTGAGGAGCGGTAGCTGAGGCAGCTCTCAGAGGTGGCTGTTCTGGCTCCAGTTGTTGAGTTGACAAGGGCTGCAGGAGGTAAGCCCAGTGGCGGAGAAAGCCTATCAGGAACCTGGGCCGGCACACATGCCCTGCGCCCAGAGGCAGGGCCAGCTGCTGGCAGGGCCGGGCCAACTGCCCACAGGGCGGGGCCAGCTAGGGCAGGACTCACTCCAGAGCCAGCGTGGTGTAGTGGTTAAGAGTGGTAGACTTGTAATCTGGTGAACCGAGTTCACATCTCCACTCCTCCACCTGCAGCTGTTGGGTGACTTTGGGCTAGTCACACTTCTTTGATGTCTCTCAGCCCCACTCACCTCACAGAGTGTTTGTTGTGGGGGAGGAAGGGACACCTGAGAATGTTTAAGCACCTCAGTTAGGTTCTGGAGATAGAGCCAGCGTGGTGCAGTGGTTAAGAACGGTAGACTCGTAATCTGGTGAACCGGGTTCGCTTCCTCGCTCCTCTACATGCAGCTGCTGGGTGAACTTGGGCTAGTCACACTTCTTTGTCGTCTCTCAGCCCCACTCACCTCACAGAGTGTTTGCTGTGGGGGAGGAAGGGAAAGCAGAATGTTAGCTGCTTTTACACACCTTCGGGTAGTGATAAAGTGGGATATCAAATCCAAACTCTTCTTCTTCCAAGGAATCTGCCTGCCTCTTCTCACTCAGCCGCCCTACAGCAGAGGGGGAGGCAGTGGGCGGACCGTTTGGGGCAGCACGGAGCCTGCGGGCTCCCAAGCCACCGCGTCACTCCCAGGAGAGACGGGTGGCTCAGGTTCGCTGCAGGTCCCGCAGAGAGTGCCACCCGGCATTTTGTCACACACACACACACCCCAGTGGTGATACCCAGGGTGGCCCACCCCCACCGCAACCCCTTCCTCCACCCCTGGGGGAGCCGGTCACCAGTGCGCCCAGATTTTCACTTTTTAAAATATTGCAACCCAATGATAGACTACTGTGTTTGACAGTGCATACACTTCTGCTACATTAAGGCACGATACATGTTCAGCCTTATATTAAGATTGCCACACTGCACATTTCCATTTGCAAAACAGCTGTAACATGAGGAAGCGACTCTGTATTTCCACGTTGTCGGTCTGTATGAGTTTTTTCTCTCTTCCCTCTACATGGAAGGCCGCACAGCAATGAATCTATTCATTTTCCATAGTGGAAAAGCATATATTAAATGCTTATTATTGTATTGATCAATTGTATTTTTATATTTCCATTTTTTCTATGCAAGGCTCAGGTCTCCAGCACCACCCACCTCTCAAACCAAGATAATTAAAGATACAAGACCTCTTCACCCTGGCCTTTGACAGTTGATATGTATGCGTGTGTGTATGCAGCCCCTCTAGTTGTTATTGTATTTCATTTGTAATTGTTATTAATGCTGTATTTTATAATGCTGTAACCTATCATGGAACCGTCTGATGAAGGGCATGCAATTAATCTAATAATAATAACAGGGCTATTAACTATTATAAGTAAGTTTGAAGTAGCCCATACTAATCATTATTTTCATCCTTTTTATTTTTATTTCTTACAAGAGTCTCTTTTATACTTACAATAAGGTTTAGTTCAAACACTGCTATTTAAGCGTTGGGGTGTTCAAGATCTGACCTGCAAGGACTGTAAAGGGACGAAGGCTGACCCCGTGAAGTAAAGGGCATTTTATTGGTAGGCTATTGCCATTTAACCGATTAAGCTTGAACTATTATTTAAAACCTCTCACCACCTTTTATCAATTACTACTATTTATTATCCCATTCTTCTGCTAGAGGAAGTATGAGGACCTAAGGGAGAGTACTATATTAGCATAAGTAAGGAGACATTACAGCTTGTTGAAGTAAGAGTAGCGAAAACGCAGCTAGGAAGCTAATTTCCAAAGAAATTAATTTAATTAATTCCTTTGGAAATTAAACCAATGTCCAGACTTTAACATTCAAAAACTTTACTTGCAGAAACTTATAGTTCTAGACCAGGCACCCCCATACTTGGCCCTCCAGATGTTTTGGGACTACAACTCCCATCATCCCTAGCTAACAGGACCAGTGGTCAGAGATGATGGGAACTGTAGTCCCAAAATCTCTGGAGGGCCGAGTTTGGGGATGCCTGGTCTAGATGAATTAAAACATAATATTTTAGTCACATGCTTATCCAAGCATGGGCTTACACTCTATTCTTCTTACTTTCAAACAACTGTATTTTCCTCCCTTTGCAGAGCTCAGCACTCAGTTAGGCCATGTCTTGCAGCTCCTATGAGAGATTTCCACTTTTACCTTCTCCTGAAGCTTTGCACTCCCAACACTCAATTCATCTTAGCAGTGTTCACAGTGGATTCTAAAACACAGTCAACTTGCTTTAGATAAAACAGAGTCTCTTCCTCACTAGATACCTCCCATGTGACTGATGTTAGCCAATTACATGAGAACGACTTAGCAGTGTTCACAGTGGATTCTAAAACACAGTTATCTTTCTTCACATAAAATGGAATCCCTCCTTCACTAGATACCTTCCATGTGTCCAACGTTAGCCAATCTCATGAGAAAATGCTTATTATTGTATTGATCAAGTACTGGTTATATTTCCATTTTTTTCTATGCAAGGCTCAGGTCTCCAGCACCACTCACCCCTCAAACCAAGATACTCTCTAGAATTCAGTTACCAACCAATCAAATTTAAACACATAGTAATGCATACAAGAAGGGACATGGGTGGTACTGTGGGTTAAACCACAGAGCCTAGGACTTGCTGATCAAAAGGTTGGCGGTTCGAATCTCAGCAACGGGATGACCTCCCGTTGCTCAGTCCCAGCTCCTGCCAACCTAGCAGTTCGGAAGCACGTCAAAGTGCAAGTAGATAAATAGGTACCACTCCGGCGGGAAGGTAAACAGTGTTTCCGTGTGCTGCTCTGGTTTGCGAGAAGCAGCTTAGTCATGCTGGCCACATGACCCGGAAGCTGTACGGCGGCTCCCTCAGCCAATAAAGCGAGATGAGCACCGCAACCCCAGAGTCAGTCACAACTGGACCTAATGGTCAGGGGTCCCTTTACCTTTACCTTTTTAATTCATACAAGCATTTACAATTTCAGTGAATTAAATTACTATATTTAGCATATTCTTATATATGTGCATGAACACACATTTATGAATAATTACTAGAATTTAAATAAAAGTTCAGTACATTTTACCATAGTGGGGACACAAATGTTACCAGTCTGCTTGCCTCCTAGGTCTGCTTTCCAAGGACTGACTGTGGATGGACAACTTGAGGGTCTTGACTCTTCCTGCTAATGGTTCTTTATCTTTAAACCATACTTTAAATCTTTAATTTTTATGGGGCTTGAAGGCAGCCTGTTGTACCAAAGCAAGAGCCATATCTATTTCTCCACAGGCTTTTGCCTTGCTTATCCTGGAATGGGGCCTCTGGAAGGCTCCTCATGAGGGAATGGGGCCTTCAGGCTGAAAGAAGTTTCCCACCCCTGAAATAAATCATCCCAGCTTGGCCAGATTAATCAGCTGGGAAAGCATCTGTGTAGTCTGCTGTACAGTGGTATCTCAGGTTACATACACTTCAGGTTACAGACTCCGCTAACCCAGAAATAGTGCTTCAGGTTAAGAACTTTGCTTCAGGATAAGAACAGAAATCTTGCTGCGGTGGCACAGCAGCAGTGGGAGGCCCCATTAGCTAAAGTGGTGCTTCAGGTTAAGAACAGTTTCAGGTTAAGAACGGACCTCCGGAACGAATTAAGTACTTAACCCGAGGTACCACTGTACTTCTCCAAGAACCCAGACAACAAATAAAAAGATATTCAAATAAAAAATATATAAGTATCTCACTTGTTCTATAAGACATAATGACAATACAGTTAGGGTTTCCCCCTAAAACTCTAATGGTAGAAGTGACCTTATTAAAATTCCACTTCCTCCATAGCTTAAAAAAAAACCAAAAACCCACAAACTAATTACTGGTAGTAATTGGAGCAGAAATGACATTTGCAGATCATTAATATTCAACAAATTGTTTTTGAAGATGTTCTTCCAGGGTTAGTCAATCTTTAGCATTTCTGTATTTCGAAGTCATCTAGGATAATAGTTTGCATTTTAATAGGACTTTTCTTTATTGAATTGACTTTATTTATAAAGTTTTAAATTGCTAATTAATTTGTGAGAATATCTGCTGTAATATTTGTAACACATGAACTGAAAGGTGAACGTAGTAGAACAGCTAGTGACTCATGCTGTGCCACTCTAAATGAGTATGAAAGATGTAATATTGCCTTGATAAGGATTTTCATTATTCTTCCTTAGAAATGTCAAAAACAGGTTTAATGTGTCACACTTTTATGCACCTGAATTCAGAAGTCAATTTATTTGACTCTACAGAGTTGAAGCATATCAAAACAATGAAGTATGGAAAATTTTCCTAATTAATAAAACCCAGCTAGGGTCCTATATTAAAGGAAAGTAAACTGTTTACGTTGCATAACGAAACCCCACGTTTATGTTTCTCGAATGTTTGAAACCTAGGGCACATTCGTTTAAAATTTGAAACACTTTTTACTCTTGCACTCAAAATGATGTACAGTGGTACCCCGCAAGATGAATGCCTCGCAAGACGGAAAACCCGCTAGACGAAAGGGTTTTCCGTTTTTCTATGCGCTTCGCAGGACAAATTTCCCTATGGGCTTGCTTTGCAAGACGAAAATGTCTTGCGAGTCTTGAGATTTTTTTTCGCTCCCCACCCCCTTTTTCTAAGCCGCTAAACCGCTAATAGCCTTTTAGCAGCTAATCCGCTAATCCCTTAAGACTTTAATAGCCGCTAATAGCCGCTAATAGCCGCTAAACCGCTAATAGCGCTAATCCGCTAATAGGGTTGCTTCGCAAGACGAAAAAACCGCTAGACGAAGAGACTCGCGGAACGAATTAATTTCGTCTTGCGAGGCACCACTGTACCTTTGTTTTCATGACGCAATCTCCAAAAACTAAACACGTACCCCTACTGTAAAAATGGAATGGCCAATCTAATATTGGTTTCATTTCCCCATTCATTCAGACTCAGGAAGTGGCACAACTGTCACAGTCCAACATTGTAACTAGGCTTGCTCTATCTTCCCCTCACTATACAGTACAAGGACAAACCACCTGTCACGGTCTGGTTTACGGGCAGTCGAAGTCCCGGCTGAGGATGTCGGGACCGGGGGCAAGGTGGCGGGGTGGGAGTAGGAACCAGAGTCCAGAAATCAGGGGTCTGAGGGTCGAGAAGCAAGGAGTCATGAAGTCAAGGGTCCGAGGGGCAAGAACTAAGGAGTCACAAAGTCAAGGGTCCAAGGATCAAGAAGCCACATGCAGCAAGGCAGGAAACATGTTCCTGTGGCAAAGAGCCAAATGGAAATGCTGACCTTATATCCCTTCCCGGCTCTTGCCACCAGGTGCAGGGAGTTACCATGTGGCCTTACCTGTGTGGCCACACCTTGCCTCCCCAGAACAAACTTAGGAAGGCCCCAGTCCTGCGAAGCCCTACTAGTCACACGGCCTGGTTCCTGCACGCACTCTTGACATCACCTACTTGACAGTTGGACCAATTATTGGTCTCTTCCACTCAATCTACCAGATCCTCTCTTCGCATGCAGTGGAAATCTCTAACTCACTGAGGATTTCAGGACCTATTGGCTACTTTCATCTGGTTTAACTGGCCGGTTGAAGCCATTCTTGGGGTGTGGCTGCTGTTGCATGCTAATAGCTTCTAGGAGCCACAGGTGAGAGTGGACTGCAGGGTGGTGGGGACCAAAAGTGGACACACTACCCTTCCCAGAGGTACTACCCTTCCCCTAACATCCCATTCACACATTCAATCTCTCTCTCTCTCTCTCTCTCTCTCTCTCTCTCTCTCTCTCTCTCTCTTTCTGTGTGTGTGTGTGAAGGAGAGGAATACAGTGGTACCCCGCAAGATAAATGCCTCGGAAGACGAAAAACCCGCTAGATGAAAGGGTTTTTCGTTTTCTGAGGTGCTTCGCAAGACGGATTTTTCTAAGGGCTTACTTCGCTAGACGAAACAGCCCTGCCTCTCCTGTCATGGCGACGGTCGCACGCTCGCTTCCCCGCTCCTCCGGCTCCCTCCCACCTTCCTGCTGACTGCTCCTCCGGCTCCCTCCCACCTTCCTGCTGACGGCTCCTCTGGCTCCCTCCCACCTTCCGGCCGACCTTCCGGCCTTCCGGCTGCCTCGCGCCGCTGCCCACCGCCCTTGCGCGCTCCCCTCAGCAGCCGTTGCCGCCAGCAGCCAACGTTGCAGCCGGAGTCGCGCTCCTGAGCCCCGCCGCCCTCCAGCAGCTGTGTCATGCGGTGTCCACAAGGCGCAGGTGAGTCCAAGGACCGGCTGCGGCAGCTGCCGTGCTTCTCCCCACCCCTCCCCGCCGTGGTGCTTCGCAAGACGAAAAAACTCGCTCTACGAAAAAACTCGCGGAACGAATTAATTTCGTCTTGCGAGGCACCACTGTATACCATACTTTTCCATGTATAAGACTAGGTTTTGTTATCCAAAATTCCTGTTAAAAATTGGGGGGTCGTCTTATACATGGATAGTGCATTGTGGTGACATGGGATTGGTTGCTGCTGTGAGTCGGAGGTTGTTATTGGTGGTTGCAGCAAGGGCTGGTGTTGATTGGCTGTTGTTGCAGCAAGTGGGCGGGCAATTTGCTGCTTTTGTCAGCGAGGGGACAGAGGATAGGTGGCTTTTGCGACATGCGCAACTGGCATTGTCGGTCTGGCGGGTGAGCGATTTTCAGCAATCCTTCCCCGAAAAAGTTCAACAACTTTGGGGAATCTCCCCCCCATTTTCTTAATTTTGAGTCCCCCAAAATAGGGGGTGTCTTATACATGGGGGCATGTTATACAGTCATACCTCATGTTAGGCTTGCTTCATGTTACTTTTTTCAGGTTACGTCCTGCGGTGACCTGGAAGTACCAGAAAGAGTTACTTCCGGGTTTTGCCACTCGTGCATGCGCACTAGCACTAAATTTTGCTTCGCACATGCGCAGAAGTGCCAAATTGTGCTGCACACCTGTGCAGATACGGCGCTTCAGGTTGCGCTCTTTTCATGTTGCGAACGGGCCTCTGGAACAGATCTCGTTCGCTGCCAGAGGTACCACTCTACATGGAAAATACAGTAAATGTATCGACCACTGCAGCTCTGCTGACAGAAGTATATTCATGTATGCAAATGGAGTTTCTCCTCCATCTCCCTTCCAAGCTTCTTTTCATATACCCTCAAAATAAGCTCTGGAGGATTGTGAAGCCCCCAAAGCTGATGGGGGGAATTGAAATCCCATTGCACCCACACAATGGTGTACCCAGAGCATGGAATAAAACCCTATTTTTAGATTTGTTTGAAAATCAGGGTGCCTTGAACTGCAATTTTGGTAGATGACTGGCTGACTGGCAAGCCTATACAGTGGTACCTCAGGTTACATACGCTTCAGGTTACATACACTTCAGGTTACAGACTCCGCTAACCCAGAAATTGTGCTTCAGGTTAAGAACTTTGCTTCAGGATGAGAACAGAAATTGTGCTCCTGCGGCGCAGCAGCAGCAGGAGGCCCCATTAGCTAAAGTGGTGCTTCAGGTTAAGTACAGTTTCAGGTTAAGTACGGACCTCCGGAATGAATTAAGTACTTAACCCGAGGTACCACTGTACATGCCAGAAGTAAGCCTCATTAACTTCAGTGATGCTTTTTTTTTAAGGTAAGCGGGTCTATGTGTGAGCAGCTGTTGAGGCTTTATCACCTAAAGTTGTCCAAAACACAGCGCCATATCAGAATAAATTGCACATTAGTCTCCTTTGCAAAATGAATTTCAGTAACAGACATATAGAATAACACTCCCTAAACCTGCATAATTTTGAATCTTCATTAAACATAAAAACAAATAAAGTTAGGTGCTTCAGTGCTCAGTGAGAAAGTGTGTGCTTCACGCAGGGAGACAGAATAAATCTTCCTCGGGTTTTGAAACTATCAGTTATGGCCTTCCACATTTCCCTTCTTTCCTAAACTCTGTAGAATATTAATTTAATCAGTTTCTTCTCCGCTTTGGAAGAATAAATATCCTGACGTTATTTCATCATAATATTCATAATGATTTGGACTCAGGTGTAGTAATTTGAGGCAGAGTGTGAGGGAGCGAGGGGGTGGAGATAAAACAAAACAAACTTTAAAACCCCCAAACACCCAACCCTTCCATAGCTCTTGAGAATCATAATGGCCCTTAAATGCAAATTCTTGTCTACAGCAGGGCAATTTTCCCCATTAAATTTTTGAAAGGATAATTCTTTGTCATACAACTTATTCCTACAGCAATCAGTCAGATTAATGATACTGTTAGTTAAGGAGTCTGCTTATACAATAGAAAAGAGATGCGTGTGCAGAACCCAAAAATCCTACACTGCTTGCTTAATCTCCCGCATGCATCCCAAACACACAGAGACGTACAAATTTTGCAGTTCTTGTGCTTGTGCTTAAGGGAGTCCTTGGAGCACCCCATAATTGCCTAACCTTGGCTCCCACGGGTTCAGGTCAGGGGTCACAAGCAAGAGACTTCAGCCAGAAGATCGAAGCAAAACAGCAGCCAGTAGGTCTGATCTTTATTGTTGCAACAAGACTTAGAAGAGGCAGAGAGAAGCCCCGAACAAAGGATGGCTCCCTTTTGTATATATATAAGTGTTATGTACTGAAGTTCTTACCCTGGGCCAGCAGGGGGATACTGTAGATAGTTTTCACTCAGGTCCACAAATGCAAATAAGGAATTGAAAGTGATGTTCAGTGATTGAATAGTTACAGAAAGTTGTTACTGTTGCTTTGTAGTTGAGCTCTATATAAGCAGGTTGGCTGAACCCTTCAGTTCAGTTCTGTTCTGGCCTGTGAATAAGCAAGAGCTGTCTGAAGAATCGCTGTGTCATCTGATATGTTCACCCACAACTTAACAATAAGTTTCCCAAATTACCCACAACACCCTTAGTAAAACATCATACATTTGTCATAAATTGGGTCTTCTGGCAGAAACTTGAGCACCAGGCTTGCCCTGTCCCTCGCATGTCCTCCACCTCCCAACCTTTAGGTGAAACAAAGTAAGCATTTGCATTTCCCTGTCTTCCCAGCCAAGTTAAGCACACCCTTTGTCTTGACCATCCACTGAGGTTGGGTTTGTAATTGTTCTTGGAATGACTACCTGTCTGGCACTCAGGTGCCAGGATGCCAGTGATGATCACCCAGGGGCAGCTGAGTACATGGTCTCAGGTTTCAGGGATTATGGCTGTCCCCACCCATGTCCCAAGCTCCTCCCTTCCAGCCATTTTCCTTCTGAGTAGAACAACGTTGGAATGGTATAAATAACTCACTGGAGTGATTTTATATGAATTTCTTAAGTTTTCCCATTGAGCCAGTACATAGATACTTTTTTCTGTGAATTGCTACATTTTTTAGGTCTATCACCCCGCTTCCAATTCCCCAATAACACTTGACAGTGCAATTCTGAGCATATTTACTCAGAAATATGCACTATTGAGTTCAACGGGATCTGGTGAATTTGACAAAGCACTGGTACTATACGATCTCTTGCACTTGATTTAACTGGCTTTTCGAGACCGTATTCAAAGGCAGTGTCAGTACAATTTAGTGCGGCAGTCCGGTTTCATATCGTCAGATACCAACTACCAAATCATCAGCACTGAAATCAAATTTCAGAGTCTGATATTCAAATATTGATATTGCGCATTGCAACATGCAGTGAAAAATCTGACATCAAGAATTCTCTGAAGCGAATATTTTGGTGCAAATAGATTTCAGCTCTGTCAGCCTAATCCACCTCCTCTTGGGTCTGTTGTGAGAATGAGTTGAAAAGCGTTATAGAAACTATTACAAATACAAAAACCTTTATTTTACCCAGTACCCAGTGCTTTTTTTATATTTAAAAAATGTTTAGGGGTACTCTCATTTTGACTCAAGAAAATCACCATTTTATAGTTCAAATAAATATAGTTCAAATAAATAAATCACCATTTTATAGTTCAAATAAATACAGTAAATGGACAAAAGTACAAAGATTCACAAAATGTTTAGGGGTATGCGTACCCCTGCATCCCCTCAGAAAAAAGCACTAATTTTACCCCTTTGTATTGATCCCTCCAGGCTATCAGGGAGGAGCAGCAGAAGTGTGTTTTGCTGATTATCAAAAGAAAGCACTTCATAAAGCACATAGTTAAACCATAGAATTCACTCCCAGGAGATGTAGTGATGTCCACCAGGTTGTGTGGCTTTAAAAGAGAACTGGAGAAAATTTCCAAATGATAAGGTTATTAATGGCTGCTAGGCATGAGGGATATGTTCTCTCTCCACTGTCAGAGGCATTAAATCTCTGAATATCAGTTGCTGTGAATTTGTTCCTGTTGTGTTCAACTATTGCTTGTGTTCTTCCTATAGTAGGGTTGTCATATTTCAAACAGTGGAAATCCGGACAGAAAAGTGGTTGAACTTTTTTTGTGGCAAAGTGGTTGAGCTGTTCATCTGTTTGGCCAAAGTTGTCGAGCTTTTACAGTTTTGCCAAAAGTTGTCAAGCTTTTGGGGCTATTATTGTTGTTGTTGTTGTTTAGTCATTTAGTCGTGTCCGACTCTTCCTGACCCAATGGACCAGAGTACGCCAGGCATTCCTGTCTTCCACTGCCTCCCGCAGTTTGGTCAGACTCATGTTTGTAGCTTCGAGAACACTGTCTAACCATCTCGTCCTCTGTCGTCACCTTCTCCTTGTGCCCTCAATCTTTCCCAACATCAGGGTCTTTTCCAGGGAGTCTTCTCTTCTCATGAGGTGGCCAAAGTATTGGAGCCTCAGCTTCAGGATCTGTCCTTCCAGTGAGCACTCAGGGCTGATTTCCTTAAGAACGGATCTTCTTGCAGTCCATGGGACTCTCAAGAGTCTCCTCCAGCACCATAATCCAAAAGCATCAATTCTTTGGTGATCAGCCTTCTTTAAGGTCCAGCTCCCACTTCCATACATACTGGGAAAACCATAACTTTAACTATATGTGCCTTTGTTGGCAAGGTGATGTCTTTGCTTTTTTAGATGCTTTCTAGGTTATTATTAGGTTTAATAAACAAGAATAATGTTATACAAATAAGTATACCAAGTTTTCTCATGTCATATGTATATCACAAAATGGCATAATAAATGTGGGAAAATATTTACAATGTATGTTTCATTATTAGTGGCCAATGTATGAATTCTTGGTTTATGAATTGGTTTAAACAATTAGGAGGAGGAGGAGGAGGGAGGGGAGTAGTGGGTGGGGTGGGGTCGTGTGGTTATGCTTCTATTATTCTATTTAGTGTGTGAGAGGGGTTGTGTCAGAATTACTTGTATGGGTTCTCTTATTATTCGCTTGTTGTATTTTCTTGGTGGTGAGAGGAAAACTGCAAAAACGGCACTGCTTCCATGGGCTGCCATACGTCCGGATTTCCTTGGACATTTATCCAATTTTTGCCCCGACACATCTGGTGACTGCAGTATTCCAGATATGGCCAGGAAGATCCAAACATCTGGCAACCCTAGAGATCAGGATGCTGTTCTAGTTGAGCCTCTGGCCTGATCCAGTGGTGCTCTAAGGTTTTTCTGCCACTTGCCATGCCCAGGTGAGGGAATTCACATAATTTCCCCCTCCATATCATTCCATCTCTTTCCAGTCAAGCCATTATGCAATTCCATCATGTTTCTCCACGTTATCCTCACAGCGCCCGATTTCTAATTTCTGTTATCTCCCCCCCCCCCACCCAACAATCTTTGTTTACACAGCTCTACAGTACACGGCCATGCATTTCGCAAAGGTACCTGCCTTAATAACTTTCTCCAATAAAGAGGTCAATAGGAACAGAGCAGGCGGCCCCATAATTGGATGAGAGCTCTTTGCTTAAAGTGATTAAGCTTTCAAAGTCATGTGCGGACAGCTATGCTCATACATCCCAACCAGGGCTTAAGAACACATCTCTCTCCCAGTCCTGATCCCTAGAATTAGCACTCCGTGACCTGGGATGCAAAGCCTACTCATGAAAGAAGCTATCAGCAATCACACGGCTCCGGGAGAATAATAATTAGCGACAGAGCAGCTTTGGCAATGGTAAACAGTTTTGTGGCTAGAGCTTAAACCAAAGTGAAGCAAAT
The DNA here is from genome assembly GCF_965153285.1 of Podarcis tiliguerta. Classification (NCBI taxonomy): domain Eukaryota; kingdom Metazoa; phylum Chordata; class Lepidosauria; order Squamata; family Lacertidae; genus Podarcis; species Podarcis tiliguerta. The sequence goes on along the minus strand of NC_139543.1, from coordinate 12,809,910 downwards.
ATTTATAACTTTATAATTATTTTTGACAGGGCCATCTTAAGTATATCCTGCACCGTGGGGCAAAGATCCCTCCGGTCCCATCCCCCCCCCTGTTTCCCAGAGTTGCTGACCTTTTTAGGGCACTGCTGGCAGCTTTGCGGGGCTGGAGGAGGCAGGCAGCAGCTGGAGAGCGGCTCCTCCAGTTGGGAAGAGGCGGAGGCCCCGGGCGCGGTGCTGCTTCAACGAGGTGGGCGAGGACGGTGAGCTGATGCCAGGAGGCACCGAGCCCAGCCTCCACCTCTTCCCTGGCACCTGTGCTGCAGTGGCCATGGCAGGTGTAGGCTCCGGGCACGGCATGGCGGAGGCGCGGCATAGCGGAGGCTGGCGAGGGCAGCGAACTGATGCCAGGAGCCTCTGCTCTTCCCTGGCGCCCTCCAGAACTTGGCGCCCCGGCGCCCCATGCCACTTGCCTCTATGGGCAAGATGGCCCTTATTTTTGAATAATTAGATGCACCCATTAGATGTGGGTTTATAGTGATCGTGTTTGTAAACATATTCCAAACTAGTGAAGGATTTTGCCATTAAATACCCATTTTGGGGAGATGCAAATAAAGCATTCTCTGTCGCATGCAACATTTTCTCTCTTATTTCTGCACTTCTTAATCATTTTTTATTGAAAGTTACAAAATAATCTTGTCTTTTTAAAAAAAATATTTATGCTTTTCAGGTTTATACATTTCACTAATTTTACAATCATTTCAAAACTTGACTACCTTCCCCCTCTTTCTGCGGTTCCTTAAATTTATTTTTAATATCTTCTGCATATCAAAATTAACTTAATTGCTCATTTATTAATCTAATTTAAATATATACTCTTATATAACTGCAGGTTATTACAATAATCCTGCCAATGCTCTTATCTGTTTACAATTTTTCTGTAAATATTCAATAAACCATTTCCTTTTTTTATAAAAAAGTTTGTCATCTTGATTTCTTATTCCTCTGGTAAATTTCACCATTTCTGCGTATTCCATAAGTTTTGGTATACTTCCTTTGCTGGGACTTCTTCTTCTTTCCATTTTTGGGCATGTAACATTCTTCCCTAGCCGGAATTAAGATTGCCGGAAGAAATATCAGCAACCTTAGATATGCAGATGACACAACCGTGATGGCAGAAAATGAGGAGGAATTAAAGAACCTTTTATTGAGTGTGAAAGAGGAGAGCGCAAAATATGGTCTGAAGCTCAACGTCAAAAAAACGAATATCATGGCCACTGGTCCCATCACCTCCTGGCAAATAGAAGGGGAAGAAATGGAGGCAGTGAGAGATTTTACTTTCTTGGTCTCCATGATCACTGCAGATGGTGACAGCAGCCACGAAATTAAAAGACGCCTGCTTCTTGGGAGAAAAGCAATGACAAACCTAGGCAGCATCTTAAAAAGTAGAGACATCACCTTGCCAACTAAGGTCCATATAGTAAAAGATATGGTTTTCCCAGTAGTGATGTATGGAAGTGAGAGCTGGACAATAAAGAAGGCTGATCGCCGAAAAATTGATGCTTTTGAATTATGGTGCTGGAGGAGACTCCTGAGAGTCCCATGGACTGCAAGAAGATCCAACCTATCCATTCTGAAGGAAATCAGCCCTGAGTGCTCACTGGAAGGACAGATCCTGAAGCTGAGGCTCCAATACTTTGGCCACCTCCTGAGAAGAGAATTCTCCCTGGAAAAGACCCTAATGTTGGGAAAGATGGAGGGCACACGGAGAAGGGGACGACAGAGGATGAGATGGTTGGACAGTGTTCTTGAAGCTACCAGCATGAGTTTGACCAAACTGCGGGAGGCAGTGGAAGACAGGTGTGCCTGGCGTGCTCTGGTCCATGGGGTCACAAAGAGTCGGACACGACTAAACGACTAAACAACAACAAGCACACAAATGTGCTCACCGGTCATAAAAAAACTACGAGAGCTTCCTGGAAGGTGCTTGGAATCAGCACTTCTTCCTTCACAGATGTCCTTATATTAACTAAATTCCCGGACATCCTTTATACAAAAAAAGTGGGGTCGAATTCATATATTGCAGTCTGTAGATAGTCTGTCACACAAATAAGGCTGCTCCATAGTGTTTCATTAGTGTGTGTTTTTCTTCTGGGAAACATCCAGTTTAACATCTTTATTTCCATCCATTGGTCTGACTCCCAATATCCAGTTTTCTGGATTATCTTGCAATTGGGCTGGATCTCCCTGGTTTCTGATACCTGCCTTGACATGACTCCATGTGTCCTTGCCTGTACCCTGAGATTTTCCACCATTCCATCATACAAATGCAGATCTAATCTGATCCTTAATGAAATTGTAAAAGTGTAAAGGAAAAGGGGGGGAAATAACCATTTTGACTAGGCTTTTGAATTATATTTGATTTCTCTTAGATGTTTGAAACATATTACCGGAAAGCAATAAAATACTGCTCACGCTGTAATGCCTTGTTGGCAATGTGCAGAGATGATAGATAACTTTCTTATTAAAGACAAAATCCCATTCCATTCTGGGTACCTTATCCATATTCTAACAAAAATATGCATAATAACACATTGAAGCTAGACAACCAGCCATTAATTCTAAATGAAAGTGATTAATTATGCCTGTTCTTGTTCCCTAACAAAGAGAAACATAGCTCGGTTTAGGGTTGTTTTTTACAGCAAAATATAACAAAGTCTATTTTAACATAGTCTATATTAGTATAGCCAACAGGGACCTTCAATTTCATCTGCTCATCTGAGGTCACTACCTATCTCACAGAGGTATCATGAGGAAGAATGAGACGCATGCGGAGCAAAGAAAAATATCTACAGTGACTTACAAAAAATATTGACTTTTCAAATATACGGAAGCTAAATAATAATAATAATAATAATAATAATAATAATAATAATAACAATAATAAATTATTTATTTATACCCCGCCCATCTGGCTGGGTTTCCCCACCCACTCTGGGCAGCTTCCAACAAAACACTAAAATACAATAACCTATTAAACATTAAAAGCTTCCCTAAACAGGGCTGCCTTTAGGTGTCTTCTAAAAGTTTGGTAGTTATTTTTCTCTTTGACATCTGGTGGGAGGGCATTCCACAGGGCGGGCGCCACTACCGAGAAGGCCTTCTGCTTGGTTCTCTGTAACTTGGCTTCTCGCAGCGAGGGAACCGCCAGAAGGCCCTCGGCGCTGGACCTCAGTGTCCGGGCAGAACGATGGAGGTGGAGATGCTTCTTCAGGTATACTGGACCGCGGCCATTTAGGGCTTTAGATCATGTGTTTTTAGTTTATTGCTAATTTAATGTTTTGAGCGTTTTCATTGTTTTCATTTTTGCTTAATCTTCTTGTAAATTGCTTTGAGGGTTTCTTTGTTTGCTTGTTTACAACCAAGTGGTATATAAATTTTGACAAACAAACAAACAAACAAACAAACAAAGTCCCCCTCTCTCCCACTTCAGAGTTGGACTTACTTGAGATATCTTATCCAATATTCAGTATTCAATCTGTTGCTCTTTTCCATTTTCTAAAGTTCATTGCCCTTCAAATATGTTGCTTTTGCTAAAACATTACGCTTTTTTTCCCCCTTATGAGGGAAAAAGTTTTATCCCAACAGGGGGCTGCTTGATGGCTCAGAGCTTGTCTAAAAGCTGCCCGGCGTTGGGTTGTGCTAATGCATGGTTCACAGTTGTGACGAGGGACCCAGGAAAAGAGAGCCTCTTTGTTCCACATTGTAAAGCCCTGTCGCTAATGGCCAGAGTTTTATGTCACTGTGCAGCAGCGACTGAAGAAAGGACCCACAGGGAGTTAATACTGTTCTTAGGTCTATTAACTCTCAGCCAGGTTCCTCCGTAAGTTTACAGCAAGTCTGTGGAGAATGGCACTATGGAACATAACCCAGATCTTGGCTCCATCTCGCCACTGATTCGAGCTGCGTGCTTATTCTGCTTTCCTAACAAATATTTTGAAAAGCAGTAAATAAATAAAACCGAAATGCTTGGGAACTACAGACCGTAGCAAATGGCACAGCCACTAAATGCAACAAGGTAGTGGAATTTTACTTCATGCCACTTTTGAATCGTGTTGGTTCAGAACGTGGGTGTTCTGTGAAAATACTACTCCCCCCACAAAAAAAATATCCCTGCCTAGGGATGTTAGGAAGACAGAAGGCTGCCTTGTATTGAGTCAGATCATCCGGACATCTAGCTCAGCATTGTGAGCTAGGCCAGGAGTCAGCTTCACCTGCTGAACGGCAGCCTGAAGGGAGAGAAGGCAAAGTGACTCCACCTGCAATTGCTCAGCCTTCAATGACACACAGGAGATGGCGCTAATGAGAACCAGCAGCTTCAGCCTTCTTAAGCAGAGCTTCCAGCAGCAGTCAAATGCTGGAAAAAAAAATGCTTGTAGTGCCTAGCCCTTCCTTGGGGCTTCCTGCTAATCTTGACCTTTGACTCATGATCATTGGATTCCTTGACTCCTAGACTGTCTGACCACATGGATTGCTGTTCGCCTCACCCTAGTACTGGACCTGACTCTGCCTCCGGCCTAGTACACTTCAGAGACTTTTCTGGTTGGCTGGCCTCACACTCCACTGATCTCTACACGTGATTGCTCAGCAATGAGACTGCGACATATTGTCCATATGGACTGGCAGAGGTTCTCCGGAGTTTCAGAGAGGTTATCTTTGCCAGCCACAGCTGGAGATGTTGGAGATTGAAGTTGGGTCCTTTGGCAAGCAAGCCAGACATTCTAAAACTATGAACATCTGTGGACTATGGCCTTTTCCCATTAGGGAAAACTTGCTTGTGTAGTGTCAGGGAAGATTGGGGAATGCAGTCGCAGGGAGATCAGTTCCTAACAGATGAGGAGGGGAAATTTTCACCCTCCCCCTGCTTCCAGCATTCCCAGAAGCAGGCAGACAGGCAGACACAGAAGCTACACACTTGAGAGAGGCGCTACCCAGCTATGAGATAGTAGCTAAGCAAGCAGAAGGGAGGGAGCAGTTGGGCGATACATCAATCGAGAGTGGGGAGGGACCCCCTCCCTCCCTCTGAACTCGGAGGTCCGAGCATGTCAGAGAACAAAGGAGACATGGGGGGGGACTTCCTTTTGGCGCGCTTCTTGCTGTGGAAGTGGTGTGGAGTCAGTGTAGGCAACTGATATCCTTGCAGAGAGTTCCCTGTTTGTGCTTGTATCAGAATGCTGTAATAAAAAGACTATAAATCTACCAAATGCTTGTTAATTCTTATCGGTGAGCCACTGGAAGGTAGAGGGGAACTACTGTACATGACACATATCTACTCATTGCTGTGCTTGCTTGTTGCATACAGAGACCTTAGAAACTCAACCACCTCTGCCTGCTGTCTGAAATGGTACCCTCCATAATTCCAGCCTTCGAATCTACCTTTTAATTCTGCGCAACGTAAAGAATGGTTGTGACTTAGCTCGGCGGGCGAAGTCACCCCAGGGCCTGAGGATGCTAAGCTGCAAAATGCATTTCAGCGTCTCAGCTCATGGAGGAGGCATGCACAAACCCAAAGACTCCCTGCTGGAGCCCGCATTAGCTTCCAACCGTCCCTATGCTTGGCTTTACTTCTGATCCTGTGAGACACTGTGTCAGTGAGGTGGAAATGCTCCAAAATGCTGGATGATGGTGAAACTATGAGTCAGTTTTCGACGTCTGAGGTAGACAAGGGACACTTGCTGGTGTGTTTGTTCTTCCTACTTGTTTTTCTTCCTTTGTTCCCCCCACACCACCCTCAGTTGCTGCCACCTGGATAGATCCGATGATAATTCTAATGGGCTCTGCATTTATCCAGGGTAAACTCGGCCTTCAAATTGTCATTACGGTCTTTGAATCAGTTGCTCTTTCTCTCTCCATCCCATAGGCTGCTTTAAGATGCACCCGTGTTTTCAAATGTCTCTTTTAAAATCCACAGAATGCAACACAAAGGAGAGAGCAGCGTGCCAGAGTGTATAAACCTTGCCAACCTGGTTGTAGCAGCACAATGCTTTTTTTGCCCCACTGGGTCTGGAGTGCAAGCCTTTGGACGGGGTTGCAAGCAATTCATCCTGGTTGAGCCTTGAATTATGTTCACTGGGAGACTTCACATTTTGCTATTTAGCCTGACTGAAATGGACTGCCAGCTGCCTGCGTTAAAAATGTCCAGCGCTGTCATTTCTTCATATCAGCTTATGACACCTGTTTGTATTTTCTTCCAGAGGGAACCTATTAAAATCCTCTTCATTAACCCACTAGAAAGCTCTGCGCTTCAAACTCTCTGATGCTTGTTTTTTTTTTGGTTTTGCAATTAGAAATAATTGCCACTGGGGGGGGGGGACCCTCTCCCTCATATTTGTCACAGAATAGTTGTAAACTTCTCATTGTGTAGTTGTGTGTAGATTTGCCTAGAATGTCAAGTTGCCCCCTGTAACAGCAGCCTGTAAACAGAAACAATCCTTTGAGGTCTTCCTGGAGTACTTAAAGTCACTTTTGGAGTAATTATCCGAAGGCAATTATCCTTATTACTTTAAGCAAATAAAGCAGAGCTTCCACAGAAGCAGGGAAGTTAGAAGGAAGACAAAACAGGCCAAGAATAGAGATGAAAAAGTCTATTTCTGGCCTATGTCACTTGTGAATCTTTTTGAACACAGATCAGCAGCAACTGACTGGGTTCCATAGAGCTGCTTGGTTAGCTTTTCTGGCAGGTGGTTGCTCAAGAGAAGGAGCAAGGCAGAAAAGAGGTCAGCATGGTGCAAACCCTCTGGCAGGAGGGCCAGGTTGGCTTAAGGTTACCAGATTTTTTTCAATGAATCCGGGGACACTTTTCAACTTCAATGGATTCTGTTTGGGGACTGATTTGTAAATCCAGGGACTGTCCCCGGGAAACGGTAACCTTAGGTTGGCTTCACTGCTGTGTTTGCATTATGGTTATCTGTTGGGTTGAAATAAGCGACAGACGAGTAGATGGTGTCATGTGGGAGGCATCTCCTCGACCGAGTCTCGGAGAGTCCCTTTTATTGTATATTACACCAATTGCCTCATATGTGCTTGGTGCTGATTGGTTACACGTGGTGTGCGTTACAAGCTATAGTGTTGCATATACATACAAGGGGTTGCGTGAAGACATTACACATCATTAGATAGAGGGAACACAGGAACACAGTAATCTATGATTGATAGGGTGGTACTCAGAGATTGTACAGAGTGCACTTAACATTCTTCCAGTCTGCGGAGATAAGGAGAGGATGTATATAGTTAGATAGGAAGGTCATGACATCACTTAGACATTCCGAGCCAGCAGTGCCAGGGTAGCTTAGAAAGGAATGTACAGAAATACAACCTACGCAGTATCTCAAGGAAAGCAATACTCTACAGTTATCTCCACTCCTACTGTTAAGCAACAGTGACCCCACCTGGTGGGATGCTAACATGGCAGCTCCACCCCACCAGCTGGTTCTGCAACAGATCCATTTTATGTCCACATCAATCTGCAATACAGTGGTGCCTCGCAAGACGAAATTAATCCGTTCCGCGAGTCTCTTCGTCTTGCGGTTTTTTCGTCTTGCGAAGCACGGCTATTAGCGGCTTAGCGGCTATTAGTGGCTTAGCGGCTTAGCGGCTATTAACGGCTTAAAGAAAAAGGAAACAAACTCGCAAGAACTCGCAAGATGTTTCGTCTTGCGAAGCAAGCCCATAGGGAAATTCGTCTTGTGGAACGACTCAAAAAACGGAAAACTCTTTCGTCTAGCGAGTTTTTCATCTTGCGAGGCATTCATCTTGCGGGGCACCACTGTATTTGTTTTAAAAGTCTCTGGGCACATAATTTGAGCATGGTATGGGAGTTGTACTCCTACAACACCTGAAACATCATAGAATTGGAAGGTACCCTGAGGATCATCTGATCCAACCTCCTGCAATGCAGGAATATGCAGGTGTCCCAGGGATCGAATGGGGATCAAACCAGCAACGTTGTTGTTATCAGCACCATGCTCTAACCAGCTGAGCTATCTAGGCTGACAGGCACCACTGTGAATACCCCTGGTCTATACTGGCTGGCAGGAGCAATGCTAGGTTTTATTTGGGGGTCTTTAACAAGATTGACTGGAGATAGCAGCAATTGAGCCTATGGCTTTCTGCCTACAAAGGATATACAGTGGTACCTCAGGTTAAGTACTTAATTCGTTCCGGAGGTCCGTTCTTAACCTGAAACTGTTCTTAACCTGAAGCACCACTTTAGCTAATGGGGCCTCCTGCTGCTGATGCGCCGCCAGAGCACGATTTCTGTTCTCATTCTGAAGCAAAGTTCTTAACCCGAGGTATTATTTCTGGGTTAGCGGAGTCTGTAACCTGAAGCGTATGTAACCCGAGGTACCACTGTACTTTACCACATTAATCACAAACATGTGCAGAGTATTTATTTATTTGAAATATTTATATCCTTTCCTATATACTCGTACCTTGGTTTTCGAACAGCTTAGTTCCCGAACATTTTGGCTCCTGAACGCCGCAAACCTGGAAGCGAGTGCTCTGGTTTGCGAACTATTTTTGGAAGCCTAATGTCCAGTGGGGCTTCCATGGCTTTCAATTAGCTGCAGGAGCTTCCTGCAGCCAATCAGAACCTGACTTTGGTTTCTGATTGGTTTCCAAATGTGTTGGAAGTCAAACGGACTTCCGGAATGGATTCTGTTCGACTTCCAAGGTACGACTTTATAGGGCAGGGGTCAGCAAGCTTTTCCAGCAGGGGGCTGGTCCACTGTCCTTCAGACCTTGGGGGGCTGACGGCGGACTATATATTTTTTTGGAGGGGAAATGAACAAATTCCTATGCCCCACAAATAACCCAGAGATGCATTTTAAATAAATGGACACATTCTACTCATGTAAAAACACACAGATTCCCAGACCATCCGTGGGTCAGATTTAGAAGGCGATTGGGCCAGATCCGGCCCCTGGGCCTTAGTTTGCCTACCTACAGTATAGGGCTTCTCACAATGTCTTAAAACAACAGCAACAAATACTATAGAAATCCAAAGAAGAAAAGAAACACATCGCTATTTTTTAAAGAAAGAAATCTTAAACAGTGTTCACTTAAAGCCTTCAACCTAACCAAAAACTACAGACCACGAGAAGCAACTTAGTTAATAACAGGAGGCCAAGAGAAAGTTGCCTTCCCTGGGTAGCCTAGAATGTGTTTCTTTCTGTGTAAGTCAACATTTCATGCTGTCTTGATGGCTATCTTCAATCAACAGGGTTTAATCAGGGCAAGGCAGCATTTCATGCTGTCACAAACACAATCCTGGATCAAAGGAAGGAAGCCCGGAGACCAAGGCAATGGTACCAGTTTTCAAAATTGAAGAGAGCTCTCAGTCATATAACACATTCATACACGCTCTATGGGGATAGAGTTACCAACGACAGATCCTGTACCTAACTAGATAGTCAGGCTAGGAGCACAGAGGGATGGATGGAGCTGGGCAATGGTGGAAATTTCACCCTGCTCCACGGGGTGTTGCAGAGGTGTTTGAACAAAAAATATCCACATATTTCTTATACTTTGATCTTGCTCTCTTTTGATATGTCACAGGTTGACTGACATGTTGATTGCAGACATTCTTTTGTAATGTCTCAGTGTATGACAACAGGTCATTATGATCTTTTGGTCTTGCCAGGGTGCCTCTGGGCAAACAGGCATAGCCGCCCTGGAACGTGTCATTTCTTTCTACGAAGAAGGTTGTTTTGCCGTCTCATTTTCCAAGAAATGTTTCCCTTTAATCTGATTAAATCCATTGATCTAATGCAGCCATCTGCAACTCATCTTTGGCAACTCTGCACAGCCTGCTTTTACTACAAATACTCCCTCTTTTTCTCTCATCCATACAGCTTGGAATTGATTACAAGAAAAAACCCAGTAATAAAGCATCCCAAAGATACATGGACACATATTCACAAAATCTTCAGAGGACTCATTTTATCAAACCATATCTAATGTACAACGTGTAATGATCTCAGGCAGGCAAGCAAGCCCTGATAAGAAGTAATGACTCTCCACCAGTTTTATGTTACGTTTATTTTAAAAAAAACAAAAAACCCACATCCAGAGCACAGCTTCTCGCCTGCTCACATTGACGATACCTGGTCAGTCTGAATCTTCACCCCTTTCACAGCAGGAAGGATGCCAAATTCCCACCCTTCCCCTCTTGCCCTTCTGTTGTCCTCTGACCTTATCCAGTCTCCTAGAACGGGGACTGAGAGGCTGGTCTTCCGCATCCCAACTTCCATTTGGCACACTCTCAGTCCTCTGCTTACCTGCTGATTGCCTAGCAATGCTCTGGCTGCCTCCCAACTCTCCCGCTTCTTGAGAGCTAACAGTTCTTTGGGAAGGGGGGGGGGGTCAACTAGCTTCCTCCATGACAATAACCCTCCACACAGACCCTGTCATCCCTTTCTCGGCTCTGTCAGCTAGCTCTCACTTAGCTCAATTTCTCAGTCTGACTCTTCCCCTGTGCTTGGGTGAGCCACATTCCTGGCATAATGGGTACATGGCAAAACTCTCTCCCCTCCCCCAAAGAAAACAGGAGACTAGGATTGAGATTTGGACCTTGGGTTATTGCTTTTGTTTGGAAATCAACCACTGGTCCTAGCAAAGACCACAGATTTTCCTATACGTGCAGCTCTGGGTTGACAGGGTCTGTGTGGAGCGTTATTGTCATGGAGCAAGCTAATCAGTCAATCACACAGTTTCTCATTACTAGAGAAATACAATCTTCACAAACTTGGCTGAGTTTCAGGCCTAAGGAGCACAACAGCTCATGCCCTGTAGGTCCTACACTGTGAAAGCAATTGCATACCCTCCAACCTTTCTCCGCTGAAAATAGAGACACCCTGTTCAATAATAATAATAATATTTTTTACTATTTACAGTGGAACCTTGGTTCTCAAACTTAATTCATTCTGGAAGTCTGTTCAACTCCTGAAACCGTTCAAAAACCGAAGCGCGGCTTCCGATTGGCTGCAGGGGCTTCCTGCACTCAAGTGGAAGCCGCGTCAGACATTTGGCTTCTGAAAACGTTTGAAAACCAGAACACTTACTTCCAGGTTTTCAGTGTTCGGAAGCCGATTTGTTTGTCAACCAAGCCGTTTGAGAACCAAGGTACCACTGTATACCCCACCCATCTGACTCACTCTGAGCAGCTTCCAACATATATGAAAACATAATAAAACATTAAACATTAAAAACTTCCCTATACAGGACTGCCTTCAGATGGCTTAGGGGTCGGATAACTCCATATCCTCGAACATTTCTCGGATCAAAACAGGGACATCCTACCATACCCTTCAACATTTCTCTGATGAAAATAGGGACATCCTAAAGAAAAGTGGGACATTCTGGTATCAAATCAGAAACTGGGATGGCATCTGTAAATCCGGGATGTCCCTGGAAAATAGGGACACTCGAAGGGTCTGCAGTTGCCAATACTAACAGCCTCCCCGCCCCCCCGCAGCTGTCTATATCTCCTCTCCAGGGTTTCTTGCAAGCAATCTGAGACTGTGCCTGCCTCTAGCCTGCCTTTGCTCCTCCTGTTCCATTGCTCTTTCAGTTCTGGGAGTCAGGAGGGTAGGGGAGCTTCTTGAAGCAGGTGGGGAGACATCTCTGCCTCACACCTCTCTTCTCCCATTTGCCTGCTTCAGCTTTTGCCTCTGATTATAGACTTTTCTCTGCCATAGACTGAGCCCTGTTACCCCTTCAGCTTCCAACACTCCTCTTGTCAGTCTTCTCCCTCTTCTCCCTGTGGCCACTCATTGTTGTCCCACCACAACTCCCCAGGATCTGAGCCTTCTTCATCCCTTGGTGGTATCGCAGCTGGTGCCTCCCACCACTCCTCCGTGTCCAACCAATCCGTGACAGTTACGCAGAGCACATACATTGACCAAATGTGAACTAAAAGCTCTCCTGCAAAATTGGCCATTGCTGACAAACCCTCGTTTATATGGCAAGGTTCTGAGAGAATGGTTTCCTGCATCAGTTTCACTGTAACTTATTGCATCGCAGGCAAAAAAACCCCCCAAAAAGTGATCAGAGTAGTGATTAAGAAATGTTACATGTGGAGAAAAGCACAGCATGAAACCTGCAAAACACTCTGTTTTGATTACATGTTTGAGCTGCAATGAAAGATCACGGGAATGTGAAACTAGAGCAGACTGTACAGGAAGCTGTAATTATTGCCTTTTATAAATAACACTCAAAAACATGTTCTTTAGGGCTATTAGAGCAAAAGGTTCATACTTGAGACTAATATTAGGGTGACTGAGGTTGCTCAGTTATTTTAACCGTAAGTGTCTTTGTTGTGCAGAAGAACAATGATGTTACAAACAGCAGACTTTGGCTGTTTTTTTTTATTATGCTTTACTAGCTCCCGTTCCCCACTGTAATTCAGCCTAACCAATTGTAACTGGGAAGAAAAGCTTGCATATTACTTCCCAGCTTACCTCTCTGTTTCCACCTCCCTGCCCTTCCTCTGTTGTTGCCCCTATATTGTTGCTGCTGACAACGTAGTGTGTGCACACTCAGAGGATGACCTCCAGACCATCCTAAATATCTTCACAGACTTACGAAAAGCTTGGCCTATTGCTCAACATCCAAAAACCCCAAAGTGCTGCACCAACAAGCACAAAACAATTCCTCTGCAGCACCACAAATCCAACTCAATGGTGTAACGCTGGAAAATGCCATTCACTTCTGCTACCTGGGCAGTTATCTTTCCACAAGGGCCGACATTGATGCCAAATTCCAGCATCACCTGAGCTCTGAGAGTGCAGCTTTCTCTGGATTGAAGTGTAGGGTGTTTAAAGACCGGGACATTCACAGGGAAACCAAAATGCTTGTTTACAAAGCTATTGTACTACCAACCCTACTGTATGCTTGTGAAACATGGACCACTTATAAACACCATCTCCAACTCCTCAAAAGATTCCATCAACGGTGTCTCCCCAAAAATTGACACATCACTTGGGAAGACAGGCGAACTAATGCCAGTGTACTGGAAGAAGCAAAGATCACCATTGTTGAAGCAATGATTCTTCAACATCAACTTCGTTGGACTGGTCATGTTGTGCAGATGCCTGATTATCATCTTTTAAAGCAACTACTCTATTCTGAACTTTAAAATGAAAAGCGTAATGCTGGTGGTCAACAAAAGAGGTTTAAAGACTCTCTCAAGGGAAATCTAAAATAATGTAGTATAAACACTGACAACTGGGAAACTGGCCTGTGAGTGCTCCAATTAGAGAACAGACTTTACCAAAGGTGTCATGGGCTTTGAAGACACTCAAACTCAGGACGAAAGGGAGAAACATGCTGAGAGGAAGGCACAATTGGCAAACCCTCACCGTGATCAACTCCCACCCAGAAACCTACATCCCCACTGTGGAAGAATGTGTAGATCCAGAATTGGCCTCCAGAGTCACTTACGGACCCACTGCTAAAACCATGTTTATGGAAGACAATCTTATTCAGCTACGAGTGATCACCAAAGATAGCATTTTAGGATGATGTGCTTCAAATATGTCTGCATATACAACATGAAGGCAGTGTCATGGACAGGCTAGGTGCACAGGAATGCTGAGAGGCACCATCTGGGAAACCCCTAAGGGAAGAAGGCTCAGAGCTGGAGATTAGTGGTAGGATGACAATGAGTGGTCAGAGGAGAAGAGAGAGCAGACTGGGAGAAGGAGGTGTCATAAGCTGAAAAGGCAACAGGGTTTAGTGAGCAGGAAGAGTCTGTGGCAGACAGCAGTCCAGAACCAGAGGCAGAAGAGGAGCTTGGAGAGGGTCAGGGCCAAGAGACAGAGGTGAAGCAGGTTGCTGAAAAAGCCAGGGGATCTCTCCCTACTGCTGTGACCAGCTCCCCTCCCCGCTGGTCTCCCAGGACCAGAAGACGTATGAAAAGTGTGGAGCAAAGACAGAAAATACATTGGAGTCTCAAATTGCCTGGGAAGGACCTGGGGGGAGAGGAGACTTAAGGAGCTGTGGTAAGGAAGGGATCTTGAGTCCTCACAAGTGCCTCATTGGGGCAGGATCTAGCAGGGAGAGTTGCTGTGCTCACTAGGTCTGGCCTCCTGACTTGTTTTGTTTCTTTGAATAAAGAGAGTTAACTTCACTTACACCGTGTGAGTTCCTGCTGTCCTGCTGCTGACTTTTCCCCTGACGGGCTCGCAGCATCAACCCCGCTGTGTGCGAATCTTTTACAGATGACCACAGTGCCTGGAGACATACAGTCAGGTTGTGCATCCGTAGCAATGACCAGAGAGGGAATGATTGCTGGGAAGAATGCAGAGAGAAGAAACCATGTAATGCATCTTCAGCAGCACAATTGGAAGCCTTCATCTGCCCCAACTGCAACAAAACATGTCTCTCCCATATTGGCGTCTACAGCCACAGCGGGTGCTGTAACCTTCCAATAGTTTGACTTCACCCCCATAGTTTCCCAAGACAGACAGATGCCAACAACCACAACGACTTGCATTTTAGATTTCAGATTGCAGTTCCTCCCCACCACTACTGCATGCCCCCACACTGCACTTAAATCTGCTCTGGAGGGTTGAAGAACAACACACCCTGGGCAGATCTTGGGGGGAAGGAGAAGAAGGGGAAGCTACATTGCCCATGCAAAAGTTGTCCCACTTGCCCAATGACAGGGATACAACCCAGTATTAGTTTTAAAAGATAGAGGTAAAGGACGCCTGGCAGTTAAGTCCAGTCACAGATGACTCTGGGGTTGCGGCGCTCATCTCGCTTTACAGGCTGAGGGAGCCAGCGTTTGTCCACAGACAGTTTTTCTGGGTCATGTGTCCAGCATGACTAAACCACTTCTAGCACAACAGAACACCGAAACCAGAGCAGTGCACAGAAATGCCATTTACCTTCCCACCGGAGCGGTACCTATTAATCTACTTGCACTTTTTGGCGTGCTTTTGAACTGCTAGGTTGGCAGGAGCTGGGACCGAGCAACAGGAGCTCACCCCATTGTGGGGATTCGAACTGCCGACCTTCTGATCAGCAAGTCCAAGAGGCTGAATGGTTTAGACCACAGTGCCACCCACATCCCATAGTATTAGTTTTAGTTCAACTCTAATGTTTCATACTATTATTCTGTTTAGTTTTAGATATTGTTTGGTCATTTGGGGGATTGTTCATTATTGTCCTGGTGAGTAAGCTACCTTGAATATCAGAGAGCTTGGGGTGTAATTATATTCCAGCTGACCATTTTAGCGTCTTGTGAATTGGCCATAAGGAAGTAAAACCCCAGAACAAATGCAGAGATATTTGATTGACTGGTGAAGCGAAGTCAACAGATTCCAAATCCTTCGCACTGGCAAAGATTCATAAATACTCATACCTGCAATATATTGATTGTGACAATAACTGGATTATATTTGAATGCCCTTGCCACAACAGTTGTTATTGTGTTTATGGATAAAGCGCATGATGCATCCAAAAGAAACCCATTTCAGTGTTCTCTATTTGCCTGAACTTATTCCACCCTCGGTACCGAGGACATTTACCCAAACAGTGAAAGAAACCATTGAACCTATAGCAAATTAAGAAAATAGCCCATCAAACAGACGGAGGGGAAGAAAGGCTAATCAAAGAGTAGTTCAAACAAGTGGAAAATGAAGATTTAGGTTACAACTGTTTCCCCGACATCTTTGCATCTCCATTCATTCTCGGATTCCAAATTGCTCTTTATTCAACTTGGGTATGCCTCTTTAGCTAGCAAGATTCTTTTAAATGCCTCCATTTTAATTCACACAGACGATACTCACAGCTAGTGGTGAGACAAAGCTGATTAGCTCATTGGCTCCCTACTGCTATACTCGGTAAGAAATTTCTGATTCTGACATGTAGATATTTGGGATTTAGCAGCGATGGAGTGAGAGAAGGCTCTGAACGGGCTGATGCTTAATTGGTGTCTAGGCCCTGCTTTGAGGATGAACCGGATTTGAAGTTTTGAAGTTAACACAACCTCTGAAATGGTTTCCCTCTGATTTTGTAGAAGGAAACTGGTGATCTCCCCATACTAATTCTGCAGACAGCCCTTGCTGCCTGTTTTTTCACGCCGTACTCAGTCAAATAAGATGCATGAAATTCATTAGATGGCAGGGAATTACTGTAATAAATTGGACAGCAACTACTGGAGTGGCATATATATACATCTGAAACATTGACAAGGCTGTCTGGCTTGTTCACTTATTTATATTTGTTACCCGCCTCCCCCCATAGTTTCAGGTCTGGTAATAATACCAGAGATTCAAACATAAAGATGGGGTGTTTAAAGGAAAGGAAACAATGGGAAAGTGCAAATATAAACTCCAAATCTCATTGGACTCACTCTATTGAACTCAATGAGATTTAGCCTACAGTCCTATGCACATGCACCTTAAAACAGGCTCCATTGAACTCAGTGGTGCTTATTTTTGAGCATACTTGGACCACATTGTTAAGCATCCTGCCACACACTTAAGCCCCATTTACTTTAGTGGGTTGGGACTTGTCTGACTTTTGCCTGGTGTTTCTCCAGAGTGCAAGATCCAAAGGTCTTTGAGGCTCATGTGTGTACCTGGAGCTTTATAGGAGCAAGAACACACCCACCCAATTGCGGTTGCAATTTGCACAGCTTCCCAAATGGAAGAGAACTGGGTGATTTCTGTTGGTGTGTAGAAGCTCATGGGTCTTCAGAGTTTCAGCAAGCACTACAGAGCTCTCCTGAGGCAAAAATACAAGAGATGAAAGGTTAAGAAGACATACCAATGAAAGAAAAGTTCAACAAGTAGTAGATAAAGCTAGGTAACTGGTATTGAGAAGATTCCCTGAAATCTAGCTTTTTCCCCATTTCATGCTAGTGAATTTTATTTTTCTAGTCTTTTTCACCCAACAGTTGCTTTGGCAATGCCAAGAATGGACCAGCTGGAGCTAATAACTTTTAAAGGCATATTGACTACTCATGACATTTTGATGAGGTTCTTTACTCCTTGGGCTCCGCCGGAACATTGTTATATTCAGTTGCATACCAGCAAATTCAGGTTATGCCATCAAAGTTGGTTGGGAGATCTTCTGCAGCAAACCCACTTCCCCCTCCAAACCAGACTGTTTTGTGCTAAGGAAAGTGACGAGAAAATGCCCCAAGAGTGTGAGGTTATGTCTGATGATGCAACATCTTCTAACCTCCCTGAAAACAAATCAGAATGAATGCCAGATAAATAGCTGATATTGTCTAAGAAATGAATCAGGGTGAAGGCTCAACAAAGTGGAAGCACACTTTGTCCTTTGTTTTGGGAATACAGTAGTTAGCAATAAAATAAAATAAAAACTTGCATATTTCAAATTTCATTGTGCTGTAGACCCAACAGAGATTCGCGCAATTAAAACGTTTGCTTCAAGACATATTAGTTCCATTGTAGCTACTGGTGGTCGTGGAGCTGATTATGTTCAACGATGCCCCTGCGGCTGAACTCCATTAACAATCCACTCATCATGTCTTGAGCAATTGTTCGTACCATTTACATTAATAGCAACCTCAAGGGCCATTTTTGCTAATAGGATTTGTTTGTTGCTATTAAAAAAAACAAAAAACCCCACAACACATACAACACCCCCCAAAAAAGAGCAATGGATGTAATCAACTTGGTGTCATTTGCAATCCTTCAGCAGAATGGGAAGGAAATTATTGGTTTCTGACCCCTCTGCAGCCCGTCATCCCCCTAGCTTTTGGATGCAATCTGTTGAGAATATTTGGGAGGGGCTGTAGGAACTGCAAGGGAGGTGGCAGTGGTGGTGGGCGGTTTTCCAAAAATTCTCCCATCTCTGCTCCACTGATGGACACTTTCCATCAGTGGAGAGACACCAAAAGGATTCCATGCTGTAGGTGAAGTAATTATTAGTACTAAACAGCTTTGGCCTGTATACCTGAAAGAGCATTTTTACCTCCATCGTTCAGCCTCGGCTCGCAGGTCCAGCTTTGAGGGCCTTCTGGAGGTTCCCTCATTGTGAGTAGTGAGGTTACAGGAAACCAGGGAGAGGACCTTCTCAGTAGTCGTGCCTGCCCTGTGGAATGCCCTATCACCAAACGTCAAGGAAATAAACAACTATCCGACCTTTAGAAGACATCTGAAGGCAGCCCTGTTTAGAGATGTTTCTAATGTTTGATGTTGTTGTTGTTGTTTAGTCATTTATTCGTGTCTGACTCTTTTGACGCCATCGACCAGAGCACTCCAGGCACTTCTGTCTTCCACTGCCTCCCACAGTTTGGTCAAACTGTTGTTGGTAGCTTTGAGAAAACTGTCCAACCATCTCGTCCTCTGTCGTCCCCTTCTCCTTGTGCCCTCAATCTTTCCCAACATCAGGGTCTTTCCCAGGGAGTCTTCTCTTCTCATGAGGTGGCCAAAGTATTGGAGTCTCAGCTTCACAATCTGTCCTTCCAGTGAGCACTCAGGGCTGATTTCCTTCAGAATGGATAGGTTGGATCTTCTTGCAGTCCATGGGACTCTCAAGAGTCTCCTCCAGCACCATAATTCAAAAGCATCAATTCTTCGGCGATCAGCCTTCTTTATGGCCCAGCTCTCCCTTCCATACATCACTACTGGGAAAACCATAGCTTTAACTATACAGACCTTTGTCGGCAAGGTGATGTCTCTGCTTTTTAAGATGCTGTCTAGGTTTGTCATTGCTTTTCTCCCAAGAAGCAGGCGTCTCTTAATTTCGTGACTGCTGTCACCATCTGCAGTGATCATGGAGCCCAAGAAAGTAAAATCTCTCACTGCCTCCATTTCTTCCCCTTCTGTTTGCCAGGATTGTGATGGGCCCAGTGGCCATGATCTTTATGGTGTTTTAAATATTCTGCTGGGATATTTAAAATTCTGCTGGGAGCTGCCCAGAGTGGCTGTGGCAACCCAGTCAGAGGGGTAGCATGACAGTGATAATCCACAAAGTCCTGTGTAAGAGCCATTATGGGTGCTTTTGCACTTTTTAAAAATATGAAAATAGCATCCACTTTGGGGCTGATAATCACGAATGGGTTTCCTTCCTTTAGAGGAGGATTTTCCTCAGTACTGAAGCAGGAAAGGGAAGAGATTCTGAGAATGACCAGGCTCCTCCCAGCAGATACCCTATGCATTAGATTTTAACTATAGATGTAATAAATTAAATGTACTGCTTACACCATAAGAGGATGCTCCCTGCCTGAAACCCTGGAGCGTTGCTGGCAGCCAGTGTCAGCAATACTGAGCTTGATACACCAATAGTTTGACATGGCATTAGGAAACTTACTAAACTTAGGAAACTTATAAGGAAATGACAGGAGAGAAAACACAGAAGAGAAAATCATGTAAAGATATTTTCATTATATTTTTTTGTTCATGGTTGGACGTAACATTTTTGTACACATTGGAGGAGTTTTACTTCAATGTTTGTTCAGAGATGCCCTGGGCAGATCAGATTCATGGAAGTCTCTTTGGAATGCAGGACTCATGAAGCCCTTATATATTTGACCTACCTGGACCCAGCTTCCAGGATGCAGCATGGAAAGTATAAGACCTCCCCTTGCCTTGAGAGAGAAATATGGGTCCCTTTGCTATGTATGGAATGCCTATCCCAATGTACTGTGATGTAGGCTGGGATTACAAACTCCGATGTTGCAGGTTAAGCAATCCTTAGGTTTCTTTTTCTGCAAAGTACCATTGGGTATGGGACGTGGGTGGTGCCATGGTCTAAACCACTGAGCCTAGGGCTTGCCGATTGGAAGGTGAGCAGTTCCAATCCCCGTGATGGGGTGAGCTCCTGTTGCTCGGTCCCTGCTCCTGCCAACCCAGCAGTTCAAAAGCACGCCAAAAAGTGCAAGTAGATTAATAGGTACCGCTCCGGTGGGAAGGTAAACGGTGTTTCCATGCACTGCTCTGGTTTCGCCAGCCAGTGAAGCAGCTTAGTCATGCTGGCCACATGACCCGGAAAAACTGTCTGAGGAGAAATGTCAGCTCCCTTGGCCAGTAAAGCGAGATGAGCGCCACAACCCCAGAGTCGTTTGTGACTGGACTTAACTGTCGGGGTGCTTTACCTTTACCATTTGGTGTAGACCATATTAAGGACCCACAGTCCAGAGATTGGTGGATATGCTGGTGACCTCACTCATTCCTGGAAGCAGGACTCAGCCTTCCTTCTCCATCTTCTGACATCACCAAGTTTGGAATTCAGGGACCTCCCACCTCAATAAGGGCTGAAACCTTCACTGAGATGAGCTTCAGTTAGCTCAGGTACAACTTCACACAGACACTGAACAGGTCCCCTTCTATGATCTCCCCGCCACAAAGAATAAATCTTATTTGTAAGCCATTTCTTCACACTCCAACAAGAGGAGCTGAATGATTTAACGTATTGTCAAGAGATGGCTTGTGATCATCAATTACTTAGCAGACTGGATCAAAGTACAGATTGCTTGGATCAGTCAATTACAGCCCAAATAGAATAAAGGCATCTCATTGTAATCAGGCCTTATGCAATTCAGCATGGATATTAAGGGAAATAAAGAACAGTCATAAATACATTGACCCACTTATCTCTTTATCTTTCTGCTTACTAAACATGAGCATTAAGTTCAAGCAAACTGATTTGAAAAGCAGAACTGAGCTAATTAGCTATACTGAATTACCAGAATATCCAAATTGGATTTCACTTCAAGGTTTAGTTGAAACTTATCTTAGCTTGAAGCTGATTCTGATGGGGATAATGAATGTATAGAAATAGGATGAAAAGAATATTTTGTCATTGCAAACCAGAGCTAAAAAGATATAGTTAAGGGACATTGTTACCACCCACTGACTGCTTTGAACTCTTTGCATTGGTAATGAGCCTTATTTTACTTTTCATGGATAACCAGAACTGGGCTTTGACACAATTCAGTAGGACCTAGTATTTATTTATCTGTCTATGGTATTCTTACCCACTTTCACCCTATGACTGAAGACTGGTTACAAAGCTAAAATACAATCACAAAAATAATGGATAACCAACAAACCATAAAACGCTGAAAGCATACAATGGGTACAGCTAACAATACAATTTATACAGAAGGGAACTAAAAAAACACAACATACTTCCACTTTCAAAGGCCAGGGCAAGCATGTTGTCATGGGAGTACTGACACGTAGCACAGTTCGGCGCAGCTCAGAAAACAGACAAGGCCACACCAGCTAAATTGCAGTTAGTAGTTTTATTAGAGAATCAGAACAGGAAACATATGGTGACCATCTTGTACTACCCACTTCACTGTATTCCCTCTTTGTCAGGCCCCTCACTCTGTCTATTGCGAGTCCCAAGGGACCCTCTCTGTCTCTGTCTCTCTCTATGCTTTGTTATGTGGATTAAACACTGGGTTCTGGGAGAGAGAGGAAGGCCTGTGGTGAAGCTGCTAAGTCTGACTCCTGTCTTTGTTCTTTGCTGTGGCACCTGTCTATTTCCTCCTCTTCATCATCCTTCAAGCTCCCAGCCTCCAGTACCTCTCAGCTCTTCCTCTCCTCTAGGGTGTGTCCTGTTTCCCACCACCAGGGGAGCTTTTGGTCAAAATGACAGCAAGAGCATCAAGTCACACTCAGGACAATCTTAGCTGTGATCCAAAATCACCGTTCAAACAGAGTCCTGGAGAAGATTCATTTAATTCACTGCCAATAGCAGGCCCAAGCAAAGCTCCAAGAAGGAAAGAGGAAAGTTTGTCAACAATATGTGGATAGCTATTTGACTCTCAGTTTTGCATGGACTGGAGATGAAATTGTCCCTCAGCCTATGTGTTTGATTTTTGGTGAGAAGCCTTCCACTTCCAATATGGCACCAAACAAGATGGGAAGACATCTGTTGTCAAAACATGGAAATCTGGCAAGCAAGAATGCTCAATATTTTGAAAGGCTTTTGGAACACCAGAAATGCCAATGAACATATTTTGGAAAATGAGTAAAATAAGATAAGATGCAATGTATATCTTACCAAGTGGCTGAATTGATTGACAGACAAAGCTACACACGGTAGTTGAAAAATTGATTAAGCCTGCCTGTGGCTTGAATGTGAAGAATTTGTTTGGTGATGATACTGAGTGACAAGCTATGGAAATTCCTTTGTCTGATGATTCAATGTGCAGAAGAATGGTTGATACAGTATGTCAGCTAAGCATGTTTCCAAAACTATGGAGAATTCTAAATTTGCCATTCAACATTGGTGGAAAAGCACGGTTGCTTGCCTATATCAGATGAAATAATTACAGTGTCTACTTTGCAATGAACTAGTAAAACATACCAGAGGACAAGTTATTTTCCAAACCTTGTCTGAGTATTTGTGAAAAAATGAGATTCCATAGGTTCTTGTATTGAAATTTGTACTGATGGAGTGTCATGTATGACAGGGAGCAGAAGAGGCTTGGTGGTACACATCAAACATAAAAACCTAGATGTAATATCAGATCACTGATTTTTTTACACAGAGAGGCATTAATCACAAAAACCCTTGTAGCTGATTTGAAGTTGGTTCTAGATCAGACTGTGTGCATTGTGAATTTCATCAAAGCAAAGCCACTAAAAATGAGTTTGTTTGCTCAAATCTGCAAAAACATGGAATCCAAACATCCGTGCCTAATTCTGCACCCTGAAATTTGCTGTCCGTCACACAGCAAAGTTTTAAATCAGGTGTTGAAATTGAAAAACGAATTAAGAGAGTTTTTGGAACAAGAAGGTTTCACATGTTAAAGGCTTGTTTATAATTTTGGGAATGATTCATGTTCTTATTCAGCTGCATAGTTTTATACTTTCTGAATGTCCCAGGATCATATTATAAAGTAGTTGTGTTCTATGTTCTAAATCAGGCATAGGCAACCTCGGCCCTCCAGATGTTTTGGGACTACAACTCCCATGATCCCTAGCTAACAGGACCAGTGGTCAGGGATGATGGGAATTATAGTCTCAAAACATCTGGAGGGCCGAGGTTGCCTATGCCTGTTCTAAATCAAGCACTGCTAGAAGTTGTTTCTTTTGGTTTTCCAATGTATTTCTTATCAATAAAAGATTTGGTATGGCACAAGCACATTTTTATTCTGAACATGTGGCCCAGAAATTGTTTTTGAGAGCCATTGGCTTAGAGTATCTGAGAAACATGGTTTGGGAAGCCTTTGAAAATAATTGGGCATATTTCCTGGATTATTAGTTTTCTTCAATGGGTGCATTTCCCAAAATTACCTCAGTAACATACATATGAAAAAGCTAGGAAATAATCCATACTCATGCCTAAATTTACATGGGCATCTATGTTGTGTATGTTTTTTTCCCCCTCCTCATTATGGAAAATCCCCAGAGGCTGGTTCTTCAGTGCCATCTCCTGTGGTGAAATTTCCTTCTCCGTTTTCATCCCTGTGGTCAGATCAATATCTAAGTATGTCAGTTTTTTTTTTTTTTCATATTGTTGTTGTTGTGAATAAATCACAATGGAGCAAAGCTTCCACACAGGGAAATGAGATGATTGTGTACATTTGTCCAAATATGAAAAAAAAAAGGGGGGGGGCTAACTAATGAATTTCCTGCTTTATTATTTTTACCAGCATAGTAACTGCAAGGAGAAGACTCCAAGGAGAGGCATGGAATATGAGATGTACTCAGTAAGAATAAATAGGAGATGTGTGTGTAAGGGTGATGAAAGGTATATCAAGACAATATATGAATAATATAGGTTTGTGGGGCTGGTTATCAGCCTTTAATGGAATCTATCTGGACGTATTTGGCTATGATTGCATATCTTACCATTATTAAGTATGTTTCAGAAAAGCAGGTATCTTACAGAATCGGGCTAATTTGCACAACTTTGAGATCATTTTATAATAATAGCAAACTTAGGCGCTGCGTTAGGAGGGCTATGTTGCAAAAATCGGGCTACTGAGAACCAAGAGGGAGGCCTCAACATACTTGGAGAAATCTCAAGCTTTGCAGGAAAAGAAATATTTAGGGGGGAAATCTGGGGAAACTTCCAGTGAGACCAAGCATGTTTAGTGGCCACAGAACACTGAGTGTCTATTGGAGCAGAGCTGGAGAACCACCAACCCATAAATAGGAACTGACCTGGCAAGCCTTTCTGGACACTGTACCAGGCCCCTTTCTTGGTTGCAATGGGGCCAGTATTGGTAATGGAACTAGGAGAAGCAATGGCAACAGAGAAGCACACCAAAGCCAACCAACTGTTCCATGTTCCGTCCTCCACCAATGCTTCCTAGCTTTCCCTGGTTTTATGGTGGTGCAGCAATGCTGGTAACAACAGAACACACAAACACACACACACACACACACACACACACACACACAGCCCTATGAGAGCCACCTCTTTTATAGGGAGCCATTAGTGCTTGGTGACTTCTGTGCAATCTTCTTTGGAAATGGGAGGAGTCTTCTGGATCACTCATTACCAGTGCTAGGAAAACATCGGAAACACTGATCTAACTTCTGAAAGTGCTCAGTGGCCATTGGAGGAGATCCTGCTCTACCCATCTTCCTCTTCACCTGATCCCATTGCTCTGTGGGGCTGGCACAGCAGTTGCGTCAGGGGCTGTTTTTGGGAGTGGGAGGTGAGCTAATGCTTCGGGACAAGTGAAAGGAGAAGGAGGAAAACAGGATATGTGATTTTTATCCCCACCATACTGCCAGCCATGAAAATCCCCATCAGTTGAACAGCGGGGGGAGGGGCACTAAGTAGCATGTGATAACATGTGTATGTATGTTAAGTATGTGTGATTCATAGAATGTTAGAGTTGGGTTGTCTAGTCCAGTGTTCCCCAACCTTGGGCCTCCAGCTGTTTTTGGACTACAATTCCCATCATCCTTGACCATTGGTCTTGCTAGCGAGGGATGATGGGAGTTATAGTCCAAAAACAGCTGGAGGCCCAAGGTTGGGGAACACTGGTCTAGTCCAATCCTCTGCAGTGCAGTAATAATAATAATAATAATAATAATAATAATAATAATAATAATAATAATTTATTATTTATACCCCGCCCATCTGGCTGGGTTTCCCCAGCCACTCTGGGCAGCTTCCACAAAGACCAAAAATACACTAAGATGTCACACATTAAAAACTTCCCTGAACAGGGCTGCCTTAAGATGTCTTCTGAATGTCAGGTAGTTGTTTATCTCTTTGACATCTGATGGGAGGGCGTTCCACAGGGCGGGCGCCACTACCGAGAAGGCCCTCTGCCTGGTTCCCTGTAGCTTTGCTTCTCGCAATGAGGGAACTTCCAGAAGGCCCTCAGCGCTGGACTTCAGTGTCCGGGCAGAATGATAGGGGTGGAGACGCTCTTTCAGGTATACTGGGCCGAGGCCGTTTAGGGCTTTAAAGGTTAACACCGACATTTTGAATTGTGCTCAGAAACGTACTGGGAGCCAATGTAGGTCTTTCAAGACTGGTGTTATGTGGTCTCAGCAGCCACCCCCAGTCACCAGTCTAGCTGCCGCATTCTGGATTAGTTATAGTTTCCGGGTCACCTTCAAAGGTAGCCCCATGTAGAGCGCATTGCAGTAGTCCAAACGGGAGATAACTAGAGCATGCATCACTCTGGCGAGACAGCAGGTAGGGTCTCAGCCTGCGTACCAGGTGGAGTTGGTAGACAGCTGCCCTGGATACAGAATTAACCTGTGCCTCAATGGACAGCTGTGAGTCCAAAATGACTCCCAGGCTGTGCACCTGGTCCTTCAGGGGCACAGTTACCCCATTCAGGACCAGGGAGTCCTACACACCAGCCCGCCCCCTGTCCTCCCAAAACAGTACTCTTCTGCCCAACATGGAGTTCAAACCCACAACCCTGAGATTAGGAGATTACGATTAAGATTGTGTGAGAGAGAGAAAATGAAAACTGGAAGTGAGGTGGAATAGAGCATCCTGGAAAATTGCCTTTCTGGCTGCCTAGAACAGGAGCGCTTTACACAGCAACAGCCTCATCCCACACACCCCATTGTCCTTTTCTAATCTCTGAGTCTGTTACTGTATAACAAGGCCTCCATGATTGATTCGATTCATGCACACCACTCTCCAGGATAGTTGCTAGCAACTTCCAGTATGTTTGGGTAAACGAAGTCCTGATATGCAAGCCCATTTATTTCAGTTTTCTTTTCAGAGTTAATTAGGAAGCATTAAGTATGGAGGAGGGCAGGGGGTAAAGAATTTTCAGAGACATATGCCAAGCAGTTTCTGCAGCAAGTCTAATTAGAATTACCTTTCTCAGACATGCAAAGAAGCCATCGCCAGAAGGTCATTAGGAAGAGGAACGCAAAAACCATTTAGGATTCATTTGGGTCCTGAAAAAACACCCCTAAGAATGTATTGTGTTTGTGTGCTTTTCTCTCCCGCTTTCATAACATAAGAATAAAGATTGATTTCCTAATTTACTTCTCAGGTGAAAGCAAAGCCTGCCTTTGCTGTTTAAATGTGTGTGTTTTTCCTAATGGTTTTTACAAACATTCCACTAAAAATGATATGACTCACCAGCTTTTTCCTCCACACAAATTTTCAGCTCTTAGCTCTTGCTCTCCTTCTCCCTGGGGTTCATACAGTCAGCTGCAATCTCCGCAAATCACCTTGTGGTCCTATAGATCTCTATTCAGGCACTGCTGTAATTGCTAAAAAAATAACATCCTGATTGACCTTGCATACTTCCAGTTCATGAGATACATTTTTGATATGGCCAAATGCATTTGAATGCCCCAAACCATTTCTCTCTCCTTTTTTTTAATGCTTGTGCAGTTCTTCTGTCTTGTCCAGCCTTAAGGCTACTTTTCACATGACGTTGGGTTATGTGGACTCATGAGAAAGGTAGGTTTAAAGGTGAACCTACCATATCTGCACTACCTTTTGAAGTTCCCACTTCTCTGAGGGAAAGAGTTATAGCTCTGGGGTAGGGCACCTCCTTTCGATACAGAAGGTCCTAGGTTCAATCACAAACATCTCCAGGAAGGGCTAGGAAAGAACCCCATGTAATATCCTGGAAAGCCATAGTCCATCACTGTAGACCAGCGTTTCCCAAACTTGGGTCTCCAGCTGTTTTTGGACTACAACTCCCATCATCCCTATCTAGCAGGTCCAGTTGTCAGGGATGGTGAGAACTGTAGTCTGAAAGCAGCTGGAGACCCATGTTTGGGAAACCCTGATGTAGACTACACTGAATGAGGTGGAACCAATGATTTCACATAGGATAAGACAGCTTCCAATGTTTCCCAGCCAACTAATATGTATAAAAAGCCATACGTTACGGTAAAGTGTGCATATAAATGCATATATTAGTGAAAGTAACATACAAAGTTGTATTACATTAGGGGATGTTGCTTTGAAAAATATGCATACAAATTTCATACAAACGTGTATTAGGAGAAATTTGCACTAAAGTGCTGGTGAATTTTCCTGTGGACTCTTTAGAAAAAGATTGTAAACTGATGTGGAAATGGGGAGGGTTGAACTTGAAACATGAGAAAATGAAGGGGTGGGGGAAACATCCCTAGCTAGACCCGTGAAAAAATGTTCAGCCTCAATGGTTAACTGCATCATGCTCTGAGCTGAAAAGCAATGGTGGAAAAACTCTTGGGAATTCCATATCAAAGAAGCAGAAAGCACCAAATATGCAGACCAAATTTATCAAAAGACTAATGTGGGCTATTATGTTATCCAACAACTGCTAGATGCCTATGCTCACTCCAAACCCACACAAACTGTTGCAGAACTGCCAGTAGTTCATTGGGAGGCTGTAAAAAACCCTAGCATTTCTTATTTATTTTGGTGAAAAACTATTTGTGGAATTATAGGGTGAACCTGTTTCTCCTCCTCCTCATTTTCTCTGTATAAGGTGTTGCATTGTAAAGTGTTTGTATTAAGCTGCCTTAAGAATGCGAGGAACAGGTTGGGGCAATAAACAAGGAAGTGGGCTCAACTGAGTACATGGGGAGATTGGAGGTGATGTTTATTCTTTCTGTTTTGAAAATAGGAGGCTTCGATATGGAACATGAAGACAGAAGATGAGTATATACTTCGCTCGAGATTCACATTACAGAACTGTAAGACAAAGAAAGTAAGATTCAATGGTCTTCTCTCTATGAAACTCCCTCATTTCCAAAACTAAGCCTTATAGGATTAAGTAGGAAAAGAATATGTAATTTATAGGCTTATGTATGACCACCCTGTCCCAATTCAGGGTCTGATTCAGCACTTTGGAGCAGTCCTGACCTGACTTGGGATGATCAAGGGTCAACCTAACCCAGATGTGTTCGTTTGCTGTAGTCGAAACAAAATAAAATAATCTGAAGAAGTGTGCATGCACATGAAAGCTCATACCAATAACAAACTTAGTTGGTCTCTAAGGTGCTACTGGAAGGGATTTTTTTATTTTGTTCTAACCCACAATGGGGAACCTTACACAATGTTTCATTGGTCTGCCTGCTCCCCCATGCCACCACCCTAATTGACAGCTCAAAATTTCTCTAGGTGAACCCACTCCAAACTAGGGTGACCAGAAGCTGACTCAACCCACCAGTAGGATCTAGTGGGATCCTGAAGTCAATCTGAATTGCCCCGACGCAATCCAAGATTCAGCCCAAGCTGATGCACAGCCCTGGTATTTGCATATTTATCCAAACTGGAAGTCAATTTTTCAGCACATCTCTGCTTTCAGATTTCCCCTCTCCAGTATAAATGCCATCCCTCAGAATCCCATGGAACATGATGTCATTGGAAATAGAGATTCACCCGAGACCTAAGTGAAAAAATATGGAACATTCTTTTTGATCCCCAGCATCTGTCTCTTTGGCAGATTCCTAAGACTGTTGTATTGGCATCTTTGAAATAACCTCTGCATCTGTCGTGAAGCGACTACCTTGTCCTTTCCTGCTACATTATTGTGCAGTGATTCAATTTGTTTCTGAATAATGTCTGTAATTTTATGTGATTAAAGCTTCAGCACAAATCACCTAAGAGATCTCTAAACCAATCCAGCTATTGCAATGTGCTGGACTTATTAACTGTTGACAATCTTCCTTTGCCTGCCAACAAAATATTTGTTACAATAATAAAAAAAAAAAGGCTTACAGTTTGTAATTACCACCCCGTTCTGGAAGGATGCCATTTTCTACAGTTCTGGAAATCTCTAGTTATCATGCTCTAGAGGAGATTTTCAAAACGGTGTCCAAGTCTCTGGGACTTCAAGGCTGATCACACAGCAGGTGGAATGCATCGCACAATTCATGTAACACCAAATTTTCAGTTCTAATTCTAGTCCTTAGTCTGATCACACTTTAGGGATGGGGGACAAATTCAAAATTCATTGCATTTGAAGGTGAGCCTCCCTACCTAATTTGCATTTTCTGAAACCATATGCAAACCAAAGCACAGATTATCTTTCAGAATTTGCAGCTCTGAATTTTGCAGTGCAGTCCCCAGCCACACAATGTGTACAAAAGTACACTAGAGTGACATGTGCATAGAAGTACATATATTATGGAAAGCAATGTACACAAATGCATTATATTGAGGAAAACTGCTTTGCCAAAATCTGTATATTAGGTAAAATTGCATACAAAAATGTGGATGTTCTCTCGAAAATGTTGATGAGTTTTCATGAGGAGTTTTTTTGGGGATAAACTGATCTGGAAATGTGGAGAACCGAACACATTATGCCCACATCTTATGCACATTTAGCTTTCGTGATTTCAATTATACACTGGCAAGATGAGATGCTCTTGTGAAGTCAGGTTGTCCTGCAAGATCTTGCGAGGCCATCCCTACCAGTCCATGAAATGTAGCCTTATTGAATTTTACCAATTGGTGGGGTTTGCGTTGCTCCTGGGAGGGAGGAAGGAAGTCAAATGACACCAAGGGTTGGTTCAGAGAAGGAGTTTATTCTGCTCTCCGGATAGCAGAAGGCACTTGCGTGGTTAGCTCACAACAAGTCCAAAGAAATGAGAAATTTTATGCAGTATATATATCCTCCAGGCACCCTCTCTCCCCTTCCCCAGGAATCCAGCCACGTCAGCTGATACACGCAGGTTGACATCACAGATGTTCCTGCTCCGGCACTCTTAACCATAAAAGGGTGTTCCTCTTCCTGTACTCTTGACCATATAAGGGTGTTCCTGTTCCTATATTCTTATATTGGGGCAGGAGGTCACCAACTCTAAGAACACTCCTGGCACCGTTCCCGGACAAGGTCTGTGCGTCATTGTGGTCAGGAAGTAAGATAAGACCCAGACGTGCCATCCCTACTCCACTGGAACAGCCAAGGTCATACATTGCCGTCACGGACTGATAAAGGATAGAGCTTTGTTTATACAGCTGTGTTCTTGTGATGCATTTGCTCAACAGCTCAAGTTAATGCATTTTAGAAATGCTCCCTTGGAGAAGGAAAAATGTGGATTTGGGGGCCCGTTCCAGACTGACTACACAGTCAGGTTTTTAGATTTGGGAAACCCATTCCTTCAGAACCAGAATGCTGAGCAGGCTTTCCCCAAGAAGCAAGGCGGAGCGCTTAAAATCTCTTTCCACACCAGGTAACCCCAAGTGGACCAGGTGCTAGAAGACCTTTTAAGATGTTGACCTTGTTTCCATGGAAAGCCTGCTCAGTGTTCTGGCTCTGGGACTGGGTAGAGATGCTCTCTCTCCTCTTCCTCACTGGCGACCTTATAGAAGGCAGGCTGGCTAGCAATGGGGCAGCACCAGGGTATATGTATCCCCCTTGGAACTAAACCTCAACTGTATAAGACTGGAAAAATGAGAAACTGAAATTGACCCATTTGCCCCATCCCTGAATCCCAAATGGCTCAGTTCATGTAAATGGCATCTGGAATGCAGTGGGGGAGACTAATGCTATCCTTAGCTGCCATCACAGCACAAATCCTGTAAGGATGGCCCAGAGTTAGGGGTCAGGTGGCACATGGAGAGCTGCACTGATCATTGCAATGCATCCCTAATTATTGCTATTGTATAATTCTAAGAGTATTGTATAATTTTAGAATGTTGCACAATCTTTGAAGCAGGCATGGCTGTGAATATCATGAAAGGATTCTGCACTTCTGAATTTGCTACAACACTACTGAACATGGGATAGAGATAAATGAACTACTGGTGGAGAGGAGAATCACCCAAAATTGAATGGATCTCTGTCTAATTTGGGGTGGTTTCCACTTCCCACAGTAACCCCCAGTGGCATAGCGTGGGTTGCCAGTGCCCAAGGTCAAGCAGAGGGGGTGGGAGGGAGGGAAATATGCAGAGTATGCATCTGCATTCTACTGTCCAATGGCATCCGCGTTGCCCAGGAGATTGCAGCCACAGATATAAGGAAAGAAGAGTCATTCCACTGTCTGGAGAGGTCACTTCCTGGTTCACATAGAGAAGAAATTTTCAATGGAACCCAGCGATGGAAGCACAAAGCTGTATTGTGGCAGCACTGGGTGCTGAAATTTTGCACCCCTAACAATTTGCGCCTGGGGCAATTGCCCCTGCGGCCCCCAATTTTACATCACCAGTAGCCTCTTTAGCCTCATCCTATATCCCCTCCACAAGACCTTACAAAAGAGCTTTTGAGGAAAGCAGGTGGCAGAGAGAAGGTGGATACAGTGGTACCTCTAGTTACGAACTTCATTTGTTCCGGAGATCCGGTCTTAACCTGAAACTGTTCTTAACTAGAGGTGTGCTTTCGCTAATGGGACCTCTTGCTGCCGCTGCACTGCCGGCACACGATTTCCGTTCTCATCCTGGGGCAAAGTTCCCAACTCAAGGTAACTCTTCCAGGTTAGCGGAGTTTGTAACCTGAAGCGTTTGTAACCTCACGTGTTTGTAACTCGAGGTACCACTGTACTTTCCTTCTACAAACTTCCTCAAGTTAACTGATTTTAGGACTGTGTTCTACATTTCAAGTACCCAACACATCCCACCATGACCCCTCAACCTCACCATCAACCAGTGGACCATTGCATGTTCCGAAAGTTCTGAACCCAATCCTTTTTTATATCGAGCTTCATTGTGTTTGTAATTTGGCTTAAGTACTTTCCAGACATTTAGGATTATTTTACACAGGCTGTGATAAGAAAATGAATGAGCTTATACAGTTGGCATAATGTGGAGAGAGGAAATGGAACATTTAGCTGGTTATCAAGTGATAAATTCGTACTCTGTGTTTCAGCAATGATTGATGTATGCCAGGCAATCATATGCTTGACCCATTTTAGGAACTTCTGCCTGAATGTAGATTATTCCTGTCAGAAGCTATAAAAGTTTTGAATGCTGATTCCAGAGAACTCATTACCATACTTCTATTCCCCCCCCCCCGCCTCTCCTGCTGTGTGTGGGATCACTGCTGGTGAGATTTCCAGAACTTCCTCAGACTACAATTTGATGACACTACTTACTGGTGAGTATCTTCATTGATTTCAGTTGAATAAGCCCACACTTACAAATCTGAGAATCACAGCTTGATGTGTTATTTATTTATTTCAACAACTGATACACTGCTTTAATATCGTAGTCTCTAAGTGGCGCACAAGAAGGTCACAAGAAAGGAACAATAGACATAAAATCAGACAAAATTAACCATACAAGTGCCCACTGAAATATGAATGCTTTCATGAATGCTTCGACAGAGAGGAAACCTGTCTCAGTCAGTAAGGCGTTCCACATATTTGGACCCACAGTACCTAAATTTGACTCCAGGTGGATGAAAGCCATGTGTCAGAACCATCAGATGACAGCTAATAGAGAATCCCCCAGGACCTTGGTGACTGGGTGTCAGGAGCTGGGCAGAGGAGGAATGGTGGAGACCGCCTCACCAGCTGATCCTTCCAGAGAGGAAGACAAGAGTTCAGAATGACAATAGGGGTTTGAGGGAGATCACAGCTCAGAGGAAGATGAGGGGGGAAGTTGGGGAATAATGGGAGAGGAGGAGGAGGAGGAGGCAGCAGAGCAGGAGCAGCTGGCTGACAGGTTATATCATTAGAAAGCATTCCACACCCACCATATCCCAGAACCTGGCAAGCCTTAAAAGTAGGAGAGCAAAGAGCTCAGAAGCAAAGGGTCTTCAGCGCCACCCGTAGAAGAGATGACAAATGAGGAAGTGGGAGAGAAGGGGAAGGGAGATTGACTTGGGACAACGCCATTATTCTAAGAGGCTGCATTCCCAAGCCTCTCGCTGTAAACATTGAATAAAAAGGAGATGGTAAGGACTTTTCCTTGCCTTATCTGTTCCTGGCAACCTGTTGTGAGGGTTGGTTCCTCTGCAGCCTGACATTGGGCAGGGTTACAAGGGAACTTGCGGTCCTTATGGTATCCTGGACTCAAGTTGCAAAGTACCACATTGTAAAGGTGGTAGGCACAGAGGAGACACCAGTCTCTAAAAACTGAGCAGCAGAAACTGCATCCCAAGCAATGCAGCACTGATGGTCGCAGGTACAATCTCAACATCTCCAGGTAGGATTGTGGGAGACTCCTGCAGGGAACTTTGAAAAGATGCTCACTGTCAGTGCAGACAAGAATGGGGTAGGTGGAGGGATAGTCTGACTCACAATAAGGCAGCTCTCTAGGTTTCAGTAGGCATGTGTAAAGGATTTTTTAATATTAAGAATAATATGTATCATACAGAGTGAATTCTGTTACTTCCTTTTTCTTCTGAGATCCTCGTTTCCCTCAGCCCACCTCCCACCTCCCACCTCTGCTGCTGCTTTAGTCTGCTTTGAAAACTACACAAGATTTATATGTGCTGTACGTGATATTGGCACAGTGATACCAATATTCCTGATAAAAAGATAAAGTGGAGACTTTGCACAGGCTTTTTTCCAGCATCTGAATGAAATGGAAGGAACTGTATAAAGAATATCGATGTGAGTGAAACAATCCCTTGTATGCCTGTAATGCAGTGATCAGATCACCAATACCTCGACTTTTTAAATGACCATCACAGAAGGTCACCATTTCAAGAAGAAGTCAAATAATAATAATAAAAAGACTGTAAAAAAAAAAATTGCCGTGTGCTGTTCTTGAGGTCAGTTTGGGCAGCCAAGCAAGAATTAAATAGCTTCTGTTTTTGCTCTCAGTCCCGAAACAACTAATGTGTTTCACAGTTTGGCCAGTGATTTTTTCAAATACTTAAAAAAAAACACCAATAATGTGTTTTTTATTAAAGATTTCTCGGTTTGCAGAAGTATGCGCAATGTCTCTTTTTAAAGTTATATTTTCTACAGGTCAGTTTCATTTGCTGAGACATTAGTGTTACATTAGGAAGAAAAGGGGGAAAGAGCTGGAGGGAGCCATGGTGAGTGGGGGTGGGGTCAGGTGGCGATGTTTCTATTTTACTTAATGTATGCCTGGGGTTTTGTGTCAGCATCGCTTTTGCAGGTTCTCTTTGCTATTCGCTTGTGTTCCTTTGGTGGTGAGAGAGGTTGGGGTTGGCTTAGGGTGTGGTTGCTTGTTTGTGATTGGCTGTGGTGAACTTTGTTTTCATGTGTGTGGGGGGTGGGTGGGTGTTTCTGAATCAGGTTAGCCATATTGATTCGTATGCTGTTGGTGGATGCTTGTCGTTGTCTTGTTGGGCTGTGTATGTGATAAAGGGGAGCCATACATTGCGTGTGAAGACACCCCCCCCCCCGCAAAACCACCCCCTAATGAAGACACAATAGACACAGATTTTAGTTTGAGGTTTTTGGCATTAAATTTTGGGCACAACTTTATTGATTACCACATGTGAGGGGTTGCTTAGGCATTGGTTCCAGACTCCATTAACCTGCATGGTGGCAGGAACAGGACTGACACCGGACACCACCATATGTCATTAAGGGAAAGCATCCTGAGGGAACGAGAACTCCTTTGATCTCACAGCTCACCCCAAATGCTCCCAGGGGCTCTGGCATGGCCCTAGCCACTAGACAGGGTTCGGACAAAAGCAAGGCGAGCCCCTGGATTCCTTTAACAAAATTCCCTAGCAGCAGCAATGGAGGGGCAGGCACAGCCAACCACGTCCCCTCCCCAAAACATTGAACCAAGGCCTAACCGCCAACGTTAAAAATTTGTGACGATTTGCTACACAGTAGGCAAAAACCAACTGGCAACAGCCAATCAGCCAAATGGCAAAATTCCTACTGGGCCCCTGCTCCAAAACAGACGTCTTAAGAACAACCCTAAATATAGGGAGAGGAGGGTGGGTGATCCACTGCACGTCACAAGAAAGTGAAACTCTGCAGCGAATGTGCAGCAGCTTAAGTAGTCCCTCAACAGCCAATAGCCGACCCAACTGACCAATGTTCTGCCCCAGCAACAGAGGGGCAACCAATGGGCTGTTGTGGCTATCCAAACGGCCCCACCCCACAACAGGGAGGCAGTTTCTGGTGATCTCACCACCACAACATGTGCCCTCCATGATGGAGGACCCAACTTCTCAGAATAGCTTATATGGTTGGTTTTTTTGTTGTTGTTAAAAGCATTGGATGTATATCCATGCACGATATATCAGCCAACAACTATTTGGTCATGGTAGGATCACAGAATCCAAGAGTTAGCAGCCCAACCCCTGCTCAGTGAGGCACGTGCAGGAACACAGGAAACCACAACTTCTCAGACTCAGTTTAAATACTTCCAGTGAAGTTTGTCCCATTGTCAAACACAATTGTTCCTCGCGCCCATTAGTATTGGTGGGGTTGAAGGCAGGGGGATAACAGCTGGAGGAACCAGTACCATTGTTAGGCTGGGCCAAAGCCAATGAGGGGCACAGCCAACTAATTTGAGCTTTCCTCGGTTCCCCTCCCTGCTGAGTTCTATAAGGACAATACTGACGATATATTTGCAGCTGTATAAATGAGTCCAAAATATCTGAGGAAGTATGGAAGAAGAATGGGCTGGGAAGTAATCAGACTAGTGACCCATTGAAATATTTGTGGGAATGTTCAAGGTGGCAGAAGAGAATATTTTTTTTATTAATATCCTTCCTAATTTGCGATAGCAAGTTCCTTTACTTAGCAGAGTACATTCCCCTTTTTATACAGCAGAGAACTTGTTGCAAACTCGTATGAGTTTCTTAAGACAATACGGAATTCAATCTGGTTTGTCCAGATTGAAATGTGTTCCAATATTTTCCTGGTAAGACCCCTTGAATCCCTCCTAAAAGAATAAAGACACCACAATCTTATTCATAAGCAATAAAAAGAAAGTTTACTCACAATCAGGCAGAGCACAGTGTGATCCCTGAAGGCAGGGTTTAGGCTTAAAGTTCCAAACATATACAAACAGGTTTACCCCATAAGGGAGATTTACATAGTGACTGCAGGCTAGGAGTCCAGCAGTTCGCAGGATGAAAGGAAGATGGAAGAGAGAGTGCCAGCATGCCTTGTCCTTTTAGCAGGTCTGGAAAGGTCACACCCACCCACTAGTCACATGCAAGGAAGGATGCTCCAGCCCAGGAGGAACAGGAAGTTTCAACTGGCTGGACCAAACATTCTTTTGCATGTCCACTCTAGCAAAACAAGGAATGTTGTATTTGACTGCTCCCAGTGTATGACATCCCACAATATGGCCGTGTTACATATGGGATAAAATATATTTGTGAGAGAATTAATCAGACTCTTACATGAAACATTCATTTTCAGATCCACATCATGAGAGACTGGAGTGTGTTTTACATATGGAAAAGTTTTTGTCACAACTGGGGAGGGATATGACTTCCATCTATTTTGATGCCTTTTTGTGATTCTCATTTGTGGGCGTTTTTAATACATGCATCTGGATTTCCAAATGAAGCGAAGATTACTTCTCAAGTGCAGAAAGGGGAATTATAGAAAAGAGTCTGAAGTAGTGAGTGATAGTGCTTGCATTCCAAAGAATGGAGATAAAATGGAATCTGGGCGTACAAAGTATCCCCACTGGCATCAATGTGCTTAATTTTAAAGGCATGCTTGAATAAAGTTTATGAAAATAGAAGGTGGTTCACCATGCCTGATGGAGCCAAGGCAATGTTCAAGCACGCGCACCCCTCTCTGTCTTCATGAATAAGGATTTATTTGTTTTTGGGGAAACTCGGTGCATTTTAGCTCCTCTTAATACATTTCGCTTTAATAATTGAGCATGCTGAACCCAAAGTTGTCATATGAAGTGGAAACAGGGGAGCTTTGTGAAGGAATTCTTCCTCAACTCCAGAGCACAGCTGCAAATGGCCTGATTGTGGCTTCCCCATAGGCATATTCTTGGCCACTGTGAGAACAGGATGCTGGACTGGACAGAACTTTGTCCTGATCCAGTGGGACTCTTCTTATGCTCTTATATAAATGTTGTACTCAGACATGCATATAATATTTACTGCAATATTTACTACAAAACCAGACTCATAGGCTAGAAGGGAACTTACAATGGCCAAAATTTTTGTTAGAGAGTTTATTGCTTCTCAGGGTGGTTTCCAATGAAGAAGATCAATTAGTGCCATTGGTACAGTGGGACTTCACTCATCTCTCTCCATGTGCATGGTGCTCAAGAAGGTTGTGGGGAGAAACCTTAGAACAGATTGGGGGGCATGGAAAGAGGAGAGGGATGTTTTGTTACACAGCCAGAAGTCCTTGCAGTTAGAGAATTACTATGTTTTATCCAGAGCATGTTGATTTCTAATTCTTATTACCTCCAAGAGAAATTTTGCCACGGCCAGGGTAATGTCATTTGTCTTATCTTCAAGAAGATACTTGAGATGGAAGGTTTCAGAATTTCCAATTAAATTTACCAATAAGGGTTTAATTAATTGATCCCTGGCTTGTTCACACAGCCCACAGTGTAGTAAGATATTCGTCGTGCAATCGTCAGCCAGTGAATAAAAGCAGAGTCTATTCTGATAAGGTATACCAGTCAGTCTGTCGTTTAGAACTTCAGATGGAAATACATTTAATCTGGCTACCATGGAGAGTTGTGATAGGTATTGATGTAAATCAATAACTATGAAAAATACTGCTGTGGGGAATACCTTATGATGTGTAGTCTGGTCAGTGCTGTGAGCAGGGCTTTTTTCCCCTCAGGGGGAACTCACAGGAACTCAGTTCCGGCAACAATCAGGTGGGCTCTATTGTCATTGTAAGAGAACAAGGGAGGTGTTCATGGTGAGTTCCGGCACCTCTTTTTCTAGAAAAATAGCACTGGCTGTGAGCAAAATTCATTTCCAGACCCATCAACAGGGAACTAGCCTTCTTAAATACCAACCACAACTTTAGACAGTGAGTAGAGAAGACTCTGCCAAAGATAAGGAATGAACCTCTGCTTTAGGTCCTGGAGCAAAGAATGGATCAGAGAGAATAAAGTCACACCCACGCTGTGGGTACTTTTATGCCACTTTAACAGCCATAGCTTCCCCCAAAGGCTTGTGGGTACCATAGTTTGTCTCTTAATAACTTTCAGCAGTCTTAACGAACTACAATTCCCAGGATTCTTTGGGGGAAGTCATGTATGTGGTACAGTAGTGTTTCAAATGTGTGGTGTGGATTTGACCTAAGTTCCTTCTCAGGTCTGCTCTCCAGCCTTGACTCCTTAAAGCTGCCTAGTGCTGTTGATTTGTTCTTGGAGGAGGAGGAGGAGGAGGAGGAGGAGGAGGAGGAGGAGAAGAAGAAGAAGAAGAAGAAGAAGAAGAAGAAGAAGAAGAAGAAGAAGAAGAGGAGGAGGAGGAGGAGGAGGAGGAGGAGGAGGAGGAGGAGGAGGAGGAGGAGTTTGGATGTGATATCCCGCTTTATCACTACCCGAAGGAGTCTCAAAGCAACTAACATTCTCCTTCTCCTTCCTCCCCCACAACAAACACTCTGTGAGGTGAGTGGGGCTGAGAGACTTCAGAGAAGTGTGACTAGCCCAAGGTCAGCCAGCAGCTGCATGTGGAGGAGCGGGGAAGCAAACCCAGTTCAGCAGATTACGAGTCTACCACTCTTAACCACTACACCACACTGGCTCTCTGGAGGATGACATTTTCTATTTTTTTAAAAAAGGTAAAGGACCCTGGACAGTTAAGTCCAGTCAAAGGTGACTATGGAGTGTGGCACTCATCTCACATCTCCAAGGGAGATGGAGTTTGTCTGCAGACAGCTTTCTGGGTCATGTGACCAGCATGACTAAACCGCTTCTGTGGCAACGAGACACCGTGACGGAAACCAGAGCGCACTGAAACGCTGTTAACCTTCCCACCACAGTGGTACCTATTTATCTACTTGCACTGGCATGCTTTCAAAGTGCTGGGTTGACAGAAGCTGGGGCAGAAGCAGATTTTATATGGCTATGGTGCAGCTGAGAAGCATTACGCCTTGTGAGTCACCCACTGTGCCCATTCTGAGTCAGGCATGTTTTCCCCACCTCACACTCACATGGAACTCAAGCAAAGTCCCAATTTAGCCTTGGACCCAGGGCTTAGAATAAAAAAAAAGACCCAACCTTTGAATGCTATTGCTAATCTTGCCCTCTTGACTGAAATATGTCCCCATTCAAGGTGAACTTTGAACTGTCACCACTGACCCCAGCCCCCTGTAAGCAGCAAATGTTATAATAGGTACCTTGCACAGATGTTTCATAAAATTCCAATTGTGCACTCGTGTAATATTGAAAGCACAGGAGATATACATGTATATTCCACTGCTGAACTTTCTTTCAAATCCCATCCTATCAGTGTTCAATGTGTTACTCTACGTAAGAGAACTGTAAAACAGATCGTAATCTCCTTTCGTTTCTATTTTGCGTTAAAGAGTTTGTATTGATTTGAGAGTCATTGCAAAGAGTGAATGATGCAATTTTCTTCATTCCCAAGGATTTGCAGGCATTAAAAAAAGGGAGTCATTTTCTTGGTTGTTTCATACATTCGGAATGTCTCTATTGCCCAGGTTTCTGTCTGATAATACAGCTTTTAACATTCAGGTTGAGAGCACAGGCTTTGAATGTAGCTTTTACTGCTTATTGAATTTTATGTCAGAGAGTTTGATTTCAGTTGTATTTTTTATTGGTTTGATTAGTTTTATTATGTAAAACACCCTGTGATACGACGCCTGATGGCACAATAAAAAATATCTATGGAACACAATGAAGCGTCCTCGCCAAAGGAGGAAAAAACAAGGAGAAAACTGTTCAGACATGCTTCACAGTTCATTTTAGTTCCATGCCTTGA
The DNA here is from genome assembly GCF_965153285.1 of Podarcis tiliguerta. Taxonomy (NCBI): domain Eukaryota; kingdom Metazoa; phylum Chordata; class Lepidosauria; order Squamata; family Lacertidae; genus Podarcis; species Podarcis tiliguerta. The sequence goes on along the minus strand of NC_139543.1, from coordinate 12,769,715 downwards.
AAAGCATGCAAAGTCCAACTGCACATTAAAAAGCAAGTATTGTATTTCTTCCAAATAATTTCTGTACCTACTAACTCATGGGTAATGAACCTGATTAAAGGTAAAAGGTAAAGGACCCCTGGACGGTTAAATCCAGTCGAAGGTGACTATGGGGTTGCGGTGCTCATCTCGCTTTCAGGCCGAGGGAGCCGGCGTTTGTCCATAGACAGTTTTCTGGGTCATGTGGCCAGCAGGACTAAACCGCTTCTGGTGCACAGACGACTGTGACGAGTGCCAGAGCGCATGGAAACGCTGTTTACCTTCCGCCATAGTGGTACCTATTTATCTACTTGCACTGTTGTGCTTTCAAACTGTTAGGTTGGTAGGAGCTGGGACAGAGCAACGGGAGCTCACCCCGCCGAAGATTCAAACCACCGACCTTCCAATCAGCAAACCCAAGAGGCTCAGTGTTTTAGACCACAGCGCCACCCATGCCCCCAATGAACCTGATTATTGTGCAACCAGTACAGCAAATACATTCATTCTGTTTTTGGCCATGTTCTTTTGGACAAACTTGACACAGTTGGCAGTACGTTACTATGCTGGATCTGGTTGTCACATGGCTGAACTCAACTCTGACTTTTCCTTCTAACTAACCAAGAGTTAAGGGAGAGGGCCCACCCATTTGCCATCTCACAGAGTCCCTTTCATTTGTTTCCTGTAATGGCCCATCACCAAGGTGATCAATCACCCCAATACAGGAAGCTAACCTCGCTGCGAGATCACATTCATCCGGTGCTATACCAGCTGCACTGGCTCCCGGTGGAGTACAGGATCAGGTTTAAGGTGCTGGTTTTCAAAGCCCTATACGGCCTAGGACCCTCATACCTACGGGACTGCCTCTCCTGGTATGCCCCACAGAGGAACTTGCGGTCTTCAAATAAAAACATCTTGAAGGTTCCAGGCCACAGAGAGGTTAGGCTGGCCTCAACTAGAGCCAGGGCTTTTTCGGCTGCGGCTCCAACCTGGTGGAACGCTCTGTCACAAGAGACTAGGGCCCTGCAGGATTTGATATCCTTCCGCAGGGCCTGCAAGACAGAGCTGTTCCACCAGGCCTTTGGTCAGGGTGCAGCCTGACTCCCTCCTTTGGCAATCTTTACAAAACTTTAGTTTATGGTTGCCATCAATTTTGAATTTGATTTTAATTAATTTTTATAATGTTTATATAATGTTGCACTATTTTAGTGTTGTTAGCCGCCCTGAGCCCGGCTTCGGCTGGGGAGGGCGGGATATAAATAAAATTTATTATTATTATTATTATTATAACACTTGCTGGATGCAGGGGTTAGGAAGGTTTATGCACATAGCCTACTCCCCCCCCCTTAAACTCATAACAATATTAATTTGGCATGGCAAACTATAATTTTTTTATTTTAATGTAAATGGACTTCCTCATTTATGATATGTGTAGTTTGTAATTGTAACCACAAGTCTTTGTTGTATTTTTCTGAAATTTGTTTTTTTTTTTTCCAAACGAGCTAATTTCAGTCTCCAACTCAGCCACAACACTAATTTCCTTGTTTCTCCCTTACTGAGAAGTCTGATCTTACGGCTCCTCATACAGACATTTTGGTGACATCCCAAAGCAAAATACTCTCGCCATCTTTCATGAAATTAGTTTGCTTGATGGAACTGGAACCTGCAATAATTATATGAAGTCAAAGATAAAGTTTAAGGATGTGGTTTTGCTTGCAGCAAAGTGGCAAGTTAAGGAGTCAAATGCAATCAAAAGCCAAGAAAATTAAAAGCCCAGCATAACCCGGAGAGCAATATTTATTTATTTACTCAGTTATTTATGTCCAAATATCTGAACCTGAGATTTCTTACACTAGGCCATTGAGGTTCAGCAGAGCCAGCTGTGCATGCTGCATCTGCTAAGATAGGATACCTGTGGTCTTCCAGATGTTGTTGAACTATGTCTCATCATCACTTACAATGATGGGACATAGGATGGACTGATGGAAGTGGAAAGCTATAGATTCCCTATCCCTGAGCCAAGACAGGATTCATTCCGGGTGCTGTTGTTCTTGGTGTCCTGCTCTGAGGATGTCACATGACACTTTTGGGTTTTTTAACATGTTTTGTTGGGGTATGTAGTCAAACACAAAACTTTATTGCAACATAACTAGACAGAGAGCAGAGCTTCAGCCAACAGCTAAAACTGGAAGAGAATTGCAAGATACCAATCAGACCCAAAGGCAATAGCTTAACCAATCGGATTACATACGCTTCAGGTTACATATGCTTCAGGTTACAGACTCCGCTAACCCAGAAATAGTGCTTCAGGTTAAGAACTTTGCTTCAGGATAAGAACAGAAATCGTGCTCTGGCGGCGTGGCAGCAGTGGGAGGCCCCATTAGCTAAAGTGGTGTTTCAGGTTAAGAACAGTTTCAGGTTAAGTACGGACCTCCAGAATGAATTAAGTACTTATCCCGAGGTACCACTGTACTTATGCAAGCTGAGAGAGAAACAACCAGAGAGGAATTACGGAGGCAGATCAAGTCATGGAAGGAGAAGTCAAGGCAGGAGAAAACCGGTTGTGGTGAGCACTGCCATGGACCAGTGAAGAAGCTAGGGAAAGTCTTTAAAAGTTGGGAGTGCACTGGAACTGGGCGGAGGCAATGGATACATCACATAATGGAAGGGCACTGGAGAGGAAGAGTCTGGGGAGCAAGAAAGAGCGGGTAGGGGCTCTGGTAGGGGTAGCACAACTGTCACGTAGGTTCCAAGATTTGAGCCAACTGGGCTCAAGAGACAGAGATTGTGAAGGTGGTGGTTGAAACCATCAGGAATGCCTTTGAGATGAGTGGCAACAAAGACAGCATCAAAGGTCAAGGGATCCACAATCCATAGCCTTGAAGGACCAAGAGTGGCATTAACCTTGCTTAACTTCCTGGACCTTCCCCTCTATTTTGGTTGCTAGAATAGAACTGCTGGTGGACCCAGAGGCAACAATACACAGATGCCCCACCTGAGTAGCTGCAGACAGGCAGAGGCTGGCTGAGGACATACAGTGCTTAGTAGGGCAGGGTTCCATATGCCCTAATGGACAAGCCCCCAACGTTGGCTGTTGTCGAGCCAGAATGGGTGCTGAGCAAGCACAATACTGTGATTTTTCAGTAGTAATGCCCAGTGTGTTTGATAAGGTTGCATAGGATAGCAATCACAGTCTGTCCTTTTCATGCTGAAGCCTGCACAAACGCTGTGTCTCAGCTAACGCAGCGAACAAGTTAATGCTGTATGTGCTGGCGAACGTTGCACATTATTAGATGAATTAATATGTTCTGGAGGTTTGGGCAAACCTCAAAGCTGGCACAGGGAGCAAAAGAGGGAAACAGAAAAAAATGCCTCCCCTTCATCTGATGGGCCTTCTTCTGTTCCTTCTATCCATTGAAGAAGCCTTCTATTTGTGGAAAGGGAAGTGAAATTCAGCCCATGGGAACGTTGCATTGTTTAAAGGGGGAGTTGATGTAAAATACTTGCAATATTCAGCCAATCAGACAAAGCTCATTGAAGTGTTTTCCAGTACCTTGAGTGTGGGGTGTGATATAATGTTTTGACACCTGAATGCTGGGCTATGTGTGTTTATCGGGGGAAAGAACCTGATATTTGTGTTCAATTATATCAGAGGGAGGAGAAATAGAAAAATTTATGTATGCAAGGCTAGCCCTGATACTAAGTTACTGGTTCCTCAGACTGTCACAGTATAAAGTCCACTAGTTTAAAGAGAAAGAGGGTGGAATAGTGTGAAAAGCAGTATAAGCAATATCAAATTCCGGACAACAACACATCCTGAAAAGCGGCAAGCGAGAATGTTGCCCAGTACATAAAAACCTCTCCGGAACTTCGATAAATTATGTATTTTATTTTTAAAAGATGCACACAGCAAAGCAGAAGTTGCTTATTCCCTCCCTGCCCCCATCTCACCTCCACTTGTTATTGCACATGATGCGAAATGCTTGAAAGCTAGGCTCCAAATGAGGCAGCTGTTTTGAACATGTGGAGCCAGAACAAGTGGTTCCAGTGGGAATCAGATGAAAGCTCTCAATGCTCTTTTCCTCTCCCGACTGACTACTTTTCATCAGAGAGAGAAGATACATTACTGCCTCGCATGACCACTAGGCATGGCAGTGCACACTAATATTTGGTTCGCTTCTTTTCCTCGATGGCCCATCGCGCATCTCCAAAACGATGAAGCATAAAGTGAAAGGAAAAGAAAGGGTGTGCATTGATAGCTCACTTGTGAAGATCCACGTGTGATTTTCAAGTCTGATAACATATTTAGAAGGGGCAGTAGCTTCCGATGCTATGAAATGTGTGCAGAAGCAGAAAACTGCAGCTTTGATCAGTGTGACCCTGAACTCAGACTAAAAGCAACCAAAGGCTGTGTTCAAATATTGAGTTTATTGCATTAGTTTTCTGAGTTATAGTGCTGGAGATGCTGTTGTGGCATCTATTGTCCCTTTTGCACTGTTATGTTATGGAACCGTGGCTTTTTGACTGAATACCTACACGCTGCAGTAAATTTTATTCACACCAGTGGTTGTGCTGTGACACAACAGCAAACGTCATTGGCATACCTTCCAACATTCCTCCAATGAAAATAGGATGTCCTATTCCATATTATTAATAATAATTTTATTATCTATATCCCACCCATCTGACTGCATTGCCCCAGTCACTCTGGGTTAGGGCTGCTGTACGTACAGGTGTCCTAAAAAAGAAACCTCTACTCTCTGTGGCTTCCAACATGTAAAAATCATAATGAAACATTAAGCATTAAAAAAACTTCCGTATACAGGGCTGCCTTCAAATGTCTTCTAAAAGTTGTATAGTTACTTATCTCCTTGGCTTGGGGGTCACATAACTCCATACCCCCCAACATTTCTCCAATGAAAACAGAGACATCTCTCCAACATTTCTCCAATGAAAACAGAGACATCTCTCCAACATTTCTCGAATGAAAACAGAGATATCCTTCCAACATTTCTCCAATGAAAACAGGGGCATCCTTAGAGAAAGTGGGACATTCCAGGATTAAATCAGAAACTGGGACAGCTTCTGTAAATCCAGGACAGTTCCTGGAAAACAGGGATACTTGGAGGGTCTGAATTAGACAAGTCACCTTCCGAAAAGGGATTGTCCGCTTTTGTTCTTCCATGGTCCCCCCCATGGAAATAGTGAGAAAGAATTGCATGTCCCAAGCTTCACCCCATGATTTCCCAGGTTAACAGTTGAAAAGGTATTCTTCTCCCCTCTCAAAGCAATTAAAATGGAAACAAAACGTAAAACTGCCACTAGATTGCACTAGAGGTAGCATTTGCACAGTCAGTGTGGGAAATAATACACACCCCTAGATTAAGTTAAATCTCAGGGCTAGATTCAAAATCCCACTCAATTCAAAACCAATAATCAATTCCAGGTGGAGCAGCAACATTTGTTAGTCACTTTATACAATGTCTCAAAACAATTTAAGATAGAATACAAAAAGGCAAGTTTACCCCTCCCTTCCCAATACTTTTTTTTTTTCACACCCCTCTTTGTTATTCCAGACATATTTGGGCTCATTATGAACCGGAAAACTCCTCATACGCCAAATCAAATGGCGTTCTGATCAGAGTGACTCTGCGTTTTAACCTCCATTCGCGAATAAAAGCTTTTTAGTGTGAAGATAAGCATAAATAAATTACTGGGCCGGCGTCTTTACACATCACACCACTGCCTTTATAATCAAAAGGAAATAACAGTTCTGGAGCGGTGTAGAAAAATAATGGGGCCTTGTAGGGGGAATCGTCCTTGCTGCAAGCAGAGGTTAAATGAGGAAAGCAGTTCCTTTCTGCAGAAGAATTTACATTTCTTTGTAACGTGACAGCTTTCACTAGTAACAAAGCTAAATTTAACCTCGCCGACGATTGCCATCTTGCAGCTCTCTGGTTACACGGCGCATCCTGAAAATGTAGTCCCTTTTTCCCCCTCTAAAACTTTTCATGCTTGATCGCCCTCACAACGTGCATATTTCTGGAACATTTGAGGAAAATCCTTCCAGCTATTTTGGAGTTTACGAGGGCGCAGAAACACACACACACACACTTACTCGAGGTAACAAAATCCTGACCGCTGGATTGCCTTTAAAGCATGGATCAGTTAAAAGCAGCTCAACTTTGAGCTTTCTGAACTTGACATGTGCCTAACCTTTCTTGATTCATGGATGCTTTGCAAAGTCGGAAAAATCAAAGATCTGTAAAATAGGCTCTTCCCCTGAAATTGTATGCAGTTTCTTTCTTCTGTGGTATAGTCTGTTGAATTCAAAATGACTCTGCAAAGGGAATCCTTCATAGGAGCAAATGATCTACCTTCTGGGAAGAAAAAAGGGGATTCTAAATGTTCAAGAATTCATGGACTATATTACTGGAATGAATGTATTTAGTCAGCCTTAGGCACTATGCAGTTGGAGCTTGGAAGGGGCACCATTTTGCTGTTCGACCTCAGCAAGCAAAATAGGTTGGACCAGCCCAAGGTTGACCACTGTGGGAACAGAATTCTGGTCCTTGGTCAGATCCTGCAGGTTTTTTCTTATATTCTTATGTTTTTGGTGTGTGTGTGTGTTGCGATTGTCATGCAAATAGTGGTGCTGTTCAGCTAGGTTTGTGAACCACTCAGTTGTGGTCCATTGGTGTGCCCCTCCTCCCAGCTGGAGCAGTGCTTCCACTGACTAGTTCTGGGACAAGGGGGGCAATGATGGCGGGGGAAGAACTGGGATGGTGGCTGATGTCCCCATTCCCATGAGTGGCAGTGCTGCTACAACTGGAAGGACAGTGCAGCAGTCATTAGGGCTGAGCAGAGACATCACCTTGCCAACAAAGGTCCGTATAGTTGAAAGCTATGGTTTTCCCAGTTGTGATGTATGGAAGTGAGAGCTGGACAATAAAGAAGGCTGATCGCCGAATAATTGATGCTTTTGAATTATAGTGCTGGAGGAGACTCTTGAGAGTCCCATGGACTGCAAGAAGATCCAACCTATCCATTCTGAAGGAAATCAGCCCTGAGTGCTCACTGGAAGGACAGATCCTGAAGCTGAGGCTCCAGTACTTTGGCCACCTCATGACAAGAGAAGACTCCCTGGAAAAGACCCTGATGTTGGGAAAGATGGAGGGCACAAGGAGAAGGGGACGACAGAGAACTAGATGGTTGGACAGTGTTCTTGAAGCTACCAGCATGAGTTTGACCAAACTGCGGAAGGCAGTGGAAGACAGGAGTGCCTGGCGTGCTCTGGTCCATGGGGTCACGAAGAGTCGGACACGACTAAACAACTAAACAACAACAACAACAAATATATCATCCAGAACTGGTTTGAATTCCATATTGCGATATTGGTATCATAATTATTGACCTGCCAATATATTGTGAATCATGGTGTGGGTGGGTGCTGCGCAAAGATCACAATGTGGGGGAAACCATGAAGCCAGCCAATGCCTCTACGTAGCGCCATCCTTATTTCAGACATCGTGTTATGTATATCGGTATATTGTGATGTTTAGCAGGTGATGTATCACAACGTTGAAAACCAGATATTGCCCAGCCCTAGCAGTGATTCCCCTCTTTACACACCACAACAAGAACCATCTCTAGCATTCCTTTTATTTCCAAACAATCCGCCCTTGAGAAACGGATAAAGGATGGGTAGATTGTAAAGATGGATGAGAAAGCCATAATGAACTGTACCTCTCTGTAGACGATCGCCATTCTTCATAGTCTGAGGAAAAGACCACCAGCAGCAAAATTCACATTCCTCCACAGCCTGGCTTTTAAAAATCAACATTTCTCCACCTCTTGCTTTCGTCTTCCTTCCAAACAGGTCTACCCAAGAGAGTTGCAATAGCTGTTTTAATTACGAGTCACAAAAGAAAGAGCAACAGATGTATAAACATATTTTAGGTATCTATTAAATATCTGCTGAATTGTTATACTCCTGTTGGCTCATTAATGAAATCTCCATGGGTTAACGGCTGATTTCTAAACACCTTCATCTACAAAGACACAAGGAAGATTTGCATTTTCACCTTATGCACACTAATTACAATTTCTTTTATATATTCCTAATTATGCACCTTTCCCTTTCTTCCCTGGGTTTCTTCTTAGAGAAGGGCTGATTGAATGTCTGACTACAGTTAAAAATAAAAGGAGGAAAAGCCATAATTGGCACATAAATACATCTTGCTACAAAGTCTTTATTCCTATCAATCAAGGTTAAGTGGTATCAACTGGTAAATAAAGCAGAGAAGTATCTTTGGATTTGAAAATGAAATTACTTGAAGAATTGTTTTCCCTGTCATAGTCATGATTGTTAAGGTGGGTGTGCTTAACCCTAGATATAAATAGTCCTATATTCCAGGCAACAAGAGTTTACTGTTAAACAGGAGGGAAAATCAAATGCCCATTGGGCATGGCCAAGATCTTGGAGCTCCCTTAAGATAGCTTCACCAATGGCCTACGTTTTCTACAATGGTGGCAGCTCACTAATTCTTTCTTCTCTCATGCTGTACATGAGGAATGGGAACCCACAAACCTTCAGATTTTGCTGTTCCAAATTCCATCAGCACCAACCAGCATGGCCAATGATTAGGGTTGATGGGAATTGCAGTCCAGCTTCTTTTTGGTGGACAAGGTTCCTGATCCACGCTGAACCCAAACAGAGCCCAGAAAGGCAGCCAGTGAGCCATCTGAAATATGTATGATCATTTCCAAATGCAGAAATGTACCTAGTGGCATTTCCATGTTTGAGGGAGCCCTGATCAAAGTGCCCTCACTTCATTTTCCATAGTGGGCTTACCTGAAGCAACAGCAGCTTGGAAGGATGAAAGGAGTCTGTGAACTGATAAGGAACTGATAAGGTTCATTACCGAGTCATCTGCATTTCGACAGACCACTCTTCTTCCCAGGCTGAGAGGAAAAATGGTGAAAACGGGTTATTTATTGGGACTGAGTGACTTTTGCAGCTGTTGTTAAAGTTGCAAAGCAATGAAGCATGGGACAGAGTGAGGGAGAAATTTCTGGAACAACAGTGAGATATCAGCTCCGACCAAGGCATGATGGATAACAGCAACAACTGGAAAAGATAGACATAACATTTTACAAGGAAGAAACACCATGGACAGAATAATTGCCACACAGGAAGAACAAGGAAATAGTTTAAGTGCCTCATTTGTAGTTTTATAAATCATTTAATGTGTCAACACAAATAGAAGTTATCAATATTGCAGTTGTTGTATAAGGGATCATTATGACGAGTGGAATGTAATTGAAATTAATAAGATTTTGGAATACAGAAATAAAGAAAATAATCAAACCATCAATTCTAGCATGCGAGGGGCCACCTTATCTAAATTATATAATTCGGTATTTGAATGATTGGTAATTGTATTATAAATTGGTATTGTTATAATGAGGCTATTATTGGATTGCAATTGAAAACTAATAAAAAATTATTATGAAATAGCAACAGCACCCTGAGCCATGCAGAACAGTTGGGTCCAGCTACCATTTTAATTTTTCACAATGCCCTCATCTCGTTGGGCTTTGTGGAAGATTAAAATGGCAGCTATGCTCAACTGCTTGGTAGTACTTGGAGAATCAGGCCTAATATCTTTTGAAGGGGGAGCCTGGATAGTTCACAGTTTGCTGTGATCCTGGCAACTGCTAGGAGGTCAGATGCTGACACCATTCTTCATATATCTGACATGCATGGGGCAAGCATACAAAATTCAGTAAACCTTACATACACACACACACACCCTGCTATCCCAAACAAAGCTGTCCCATTGCTCTGATCTGAGGGACATCAGGGTGACCCATGCTGGGTTGACATGGGGCCACCTCCGCTCCACATCTGCTCCTAAATAACTTTGGGTGCGGATCTAATGTTTAATTAAGGTTTAAAACAGAGCCATGAGGATGTGGGAAGGAGAACTTGAACTGTTGAGTACAGGGGTGATGCTGGAAGTGTGTGATGCCTGCAAGTGTCTTCCCTAAAGGAAAGCCTCTTGCATAACATCATGGTCCACCCCCAGGTCTTGATTTTTTTGGAGGGTTCCCCCCCCCCCGCAAAAAAAACCCTGCCTGGTGCCTTCCCCACTGATAGTCACAGATTGCTCTGGCCATCCAACATGATCCATAGCGCTTACTACCTGTCTGACCGAACTCTTCCAATGCGTAAGTCCATCTGAATAGGCCTAACTTGGTTAGGGCACATCCCTAGTAATAACTGGCAGATGACCATAAGCAGCAAGACCCTTTCAGTACTGGCACCAATACTTTGGAATGCCCTTCCCTTGGAGACCCATTGTTGTTGTTGTTTAGTCATTTAGTCATGTCCGACTCTTCGTGACCCCATGGACCAGAGCACACCAGGCACTCCTGTCTTCCACTGCCTCCCGCAGTTTGGTCAAGCTCATGTTGGTAGCTTCGAGAACACTGTCCAACCATGTCATCCTGTGCCGTCCCCTTCTCCTTGTGCCCTCCATCTTTCCCTACATCAGGGTCTTTTCCAGGGAGTCTTCTCTTCTCATGCGGTGGCCAAAGAACTGGAGCCTCAGCTTCAGGATCTGTCCTTCCAGTGAGTACTCAGCACCATAGGAGACCCCTGAGAGTCCCATGGATTGCAAGAAGATCAAACCTATCCATTCTTAAGGAAATCAGCCCCAAGTGCTCACTGGAAGGACCCGTTGTTAGTTTGGTGCAAACCTTGTTAAGCCAGGAGGTTTTGAATGACAATTGTTGCCATTGATTCTCCTTAGATCCTGTTACAGTTAACTTTTGTCATTTTCTGATACTTTGGGACCTGGCTTGAATATTACTATTTTGTTGCTGTTTTATCATGTTTATCCCCTCTTGAATAAATAATTAGTGTTTGTTTGTTTTTTTAAAAAATGTACATTCTTGGCCACTCAGAATTTCTTAAAACAGTAGGCTATTTTAAGGAACAGAATAAAATAGTCAGAATTAGTGTTATATAGAAAGCCCACATGGGTAAATTGGGTATTCTGTGTGCATTAGGAGGAACTGTCTTCAGCTGTGGAACTGGGAGATTAACAGTGTTTTCCTCTTCATTTGAAAATGAACTGTAAGTTGCAAACCTTTACAGCTGGCTTTTATTTTTAATTATGTGAAACATTTATTGGTGAAGCACACTGCTTAAGTTGCAATTAGATGAAAATGTGTTATCACCATATAACTTATATTTCCTTTCTGCACATGGATTAGACAATTTGAGTTCAATATTCATTCACTGTTTAGCATTTTATTGTGCTAAAATGAAACACGCATGCACACAAACACACACAAATGAACATTTCTTCCCCAATCTTAAATTCAGATTGCACTTTTCTGACCAGTTTGCATTTTTTCCAGTCCTCAAAAAATTGTCTGAATCTTAGTTGCCACCAAAGGAACTGGTTTTCTCACTTTAAAAGGAACATCATGTTTTTTCTTAGATTCAGTGTTCCACATACTATTCATCCTTCATCAATATTCATATGGCAACTATTGACATAACTCCAGTATATCTGATATAAAAAAGTAAACTGGTGTTCATTCCTGAAATATCTGATTTCAGCAGAGCTGTTCTCATCTGGAAGCATAATTGCTATTCAACAAAGTACTGTGCACCATAATCTCAACAGCACTATGCTATCAGCTTCAACTCCCATCTCCTCCAAGGCTCTTCACTATGTCAGTTCAGTTGCCAACCGAGATATATTATATCTTTGCTTCGGAAGAATAGAAAAAACACACACGGTCCAGCCAATTATATTTTGTGGTTTTCATTTGCTTTTCTATTTTCTCTTTCTTTTTTTAGGCTACAGTCAAGGATGGCAGATATAAATAAACAAATCTACTCTCGCTTTGTCCTCCATAACTATTTCACATGCGAGAATTCATTATTGTAGCATTCTTAACCTCACTGACAGCAGTACTTACAGTCACAAAACGATCCAAAAGTGCTCGCTCCAAAAATAATAATAAGGGGAAATATATGCAGTCCACATTCAGTCTCGTTTAGGGAAGAAATGTTTCAAATATTGTCCTATTCTCTGAGCTGAGTTGAAGAGGAGTACCTAGGTAGCAGGTGGTTCACACAGGTGCACGAGGTAAGGGAATTAAGTGATATCAAGGGGGCAGGGAATGAATTTACCTGTGGCACAGCAATTTCATCCTGCCCTTATTGGACAGAGACCATAGCTCAATGATAAAAAAACAGGATTTGCCTGCAGAAAGGACCTAGGCATCTCCAGTTGAGCAGATCAGATAAAACATAATGGGAGAGATCTCTGCCTAAGTTCCTGAAAAGAGAATACCATGTTTGGTGGGAATATAGGCACCTACCTGTCTTCTGGGTGTCAAATTTTGTGCAAGCAATGGTACACAATGGCTGTAGAAGCATTAGGAAGACCTACTATTCTGCAATCAGTACACTCAAGTTGAAAGTGGGAGGGAGAGGATAATTCTGGCTTACTCATAGCTGCGTGCAAGATGAAAATTTGAAAGAAGGCATCAGGTACATTAGTGGAAATGATAACTAGTGCAGAAATAAGTAACTCCACCAATTCTTTCATAGCATTATCCTGTAATCCACAATCAAGCAAGCTGCCATTTATAAGTGTTCAGATGCTCTCAGAGTATGAGCCATCTTTTATTTTCTGCTCGTAGTGCTGAATCTTTCATTAGAAATTCTTCTTGAAATACAAGGGGTTGGTGGGGGTGAATTAAATGTGCTCCCAAAGAATGGGGGAGAACTTTAAATAATATTTTTTGGGGGTCAGGAGAAATTATTTACCTTATTAACTGTACAAAGTGGTCTTTATTTTTCTTAATTTAAAAATGAAGAAATAAACCCCTGTGCCCATGCAACAACATGTTCTCTAGATGTCCATGGGACCATCTGAACAGCACACTGCTACAAGCACATGCAGAGCTTTTTTTGAAAATACAGTGACACCTCGGTTTAAGTACTTAATTCGTTCCGGAGGTCCGTTCTTAACCTGAAACTGTTCTTAACCTGAAGCACCACTTTAGCTAATGGGGCCTCCTGCTGCCGCTGCACTGCCGGAGCCCGATTTCTGTTCTTATCCTGAAGCAAAGTTCTTAACCTGAAGCACTATTTCTGGGTTAGTGGAGTGTGTAACCTGAAGCGTATGTAAACTGAAGCGTATGTAACCTGAGGTACCACTGTAATAATAATAATAATAATAATAATAATAATAATAATAATAATAGCAACAAAGACCTCTGAAGAGCTCCTGGTCAACTCACATGAATAAGCACACACAAGTCAGTCCCCCGCTTGCAAATTTCTTCAGATTATCTCTGCTTCCCAATTGCTATAGAAATGTGCTCCCTAAACCTTTCAGGAAACAAGATCCACTGACAATGAGGGAACAACTTTCAACCTACAATCAGAATTTAGAGCCAACCTGTATGTTTGACAGGTGGTTTTTTAATGCACAAATAGAGAGGTTGTATGGAACTTATTAACAGCAGCAGCCAAGATTTTGAGAGCAAAGGGACTGAGAAATTCCATGGTACCTTCTTTAACTGAGTGGTTAGCAAGAAGCATTTATGGTGGCAGAACTGTCCAAAACAGGCAAAGGCAAACTCGGCCCTCCAGATGTTTTGGGACTACAATTCCCATCATCCCTGACCTCTGGCCCTGTTAGCTAGGGATCATGGGAGCTGTAGTCCCAAAACACCTGGAGGGCTGAGTTTGCCTATGCCTGGTCTAAAATAAGGGTAACCAACACCCTTTGGTCAAGGCTCACATTCACCAATGGGCAAAACCTTGGGGTGGGAGGCACATGCCCGTGTTGTCTGTGGCTGAAATGGATGCGACCAACCACATTCTCATCAGTGTGTGTGTGTGTGTGTGTGCATTTATGCATACATATGCATGCACACACCAAAATGTAGTATTCCAGGCTTTGTAGCTCTGTTTTGTTAAAATGCTAGAGGAAAGCAGCACATGAGACAGGGTTACATGTGATTTATCACTAGAACCGGCCCTACCATTATGGCACATTGGTCAGCTCAGACACAAGCTGCTGAGGGACATGGATAGGACAGAGATTATCAGACCTGCACCCTTAAACTAGTCTGCTGCTCTCACCTGGAGGGTGGTGTCCCATCACCAACGTTGAAAGTTTTCTGGATTACAACTTTGAATATGGAGTATGAGCAAATTTGCTGAGATGGGATAAAGGAGTTGCTGAGAAGAAAGCCCTTTGGGACTTAATTTTTGGCACTAAAAGAAACTTGCAGACAGGACAGGGAGAAGAGTTAAGAGCCTCGGACAGAAGAGCACCAGGTTGATGAACTATATCGAACTGATAGAAAAGACTGACAAAATCCGACACCAGGGAGAAGAGACGGTGGAAGAAGATTGGAAATTTTTAAAACATTATTTAGTATAATATTGTATAGTTAAGGAATGTTGGGAGATGGTGGAATGAACTTATATGACTTTAGTTGAAATATGATAAGGATTTAAGATTTTAGGATTTAAGGGTTTAAGATTTAAGGTTTTTTCTTTATTAGATTGAAGTATAGATAAATTTTAAGATTTTGATGGGAAGATAAGGTTAAAATAGATTAAGATAATTAAATGATAGTAAGCAGTGAAAGATGGAAAGGATTTGCTGACTTAATTATTAACTGGAATACAAAAAAGGGAGGTGGGTGGAGGTCGAGGAAATAAGTCATTGAAGGATAGAGATGTGAAAAAAGGATGTGTTTTTAAATGTTTTTGTTTTTTCTCTGGTTGGGTGGAGGTATTGTTTTCTTTTTGGCTTTTTGATGTATTTTTTAATTTTTTACTATATATATATATATATATATTCTGTGCTTTATTTCTTTTTCTCTTTTTCTTCTGTAACTATAAAACTTTTAATAAATATCATTTTTTTAAAAAAAGTTTCGAGTGTTAGCTTCTGTGCACAGAACTGGGAGGTGAGTCCCATCTTGTCCTTTGACTGAATCCATTATGTTCCATGTTCCATGTCTCTGATATACAGTGGTACCTCGGGTTACATACGCTTCAGGTTACATACGCTTCAGGTTACAGACTCTACTAACCCAGAAATAGTGCTTCAGGTTAAGAACTTTGCTTCAGGATGAGAACAGAAATTGTGCTCTGGCAGCACGGCAGCAGCAGAAGGCCCCATTAGCTAAAGTGGTGCTTCAGGTTAAGAACAGTTTCAGGTTAAGTACGGACCTCCAGAACGAATTAAGTACTTAACCCGAGGTACCACTGTACAAGAATACGGTATGTAGATTTATTGCTTAGCATGTGTGTTATGTTACTTGTTTTTGTATAAAACTACATCACATTATGTTCGTTTGTATAATCCAGCCGTACGCACAGCTGACAAAGCCCGGTTGGGCAAAACAAGGAATTATCCTGGAATCCTTTTTTTTTTAATGATATTTATTAAATGTTTAATAGTTACAAAAAGAAAAGGAACAAAGAGAAAAAGAAACAATGAAAGTTTAACAAACAATACATCAGAAATAAAAAGAAAAAACAATACCACAAAACAACAAGAAAAAATTAAAACATTTAAAAACACATCCAATTTTCATTTCATTATCTTTCATATGCTTGTTTCCTCGACTTCCTCGCACCTCCCTTCTTTGTATTCTAGTTCAAATTAGCTAGTTCAACAAATCCTTTCCCTCTTTCTCAATTTTTGTTCTATAATTTATCCTAACACAGTTTAACTTTAAATTTTCCAGTTTAGCACATTAACAATTAATATTCATAAAGTTCTTATTAACACTTCTGCTATTCATTCCAATATTCTTCTAACATTCATTAAATTTTTTCCAATCTTCTTCCATCGACTCTTCTCCCTGGTCTCGGATTCTGCCAGTCATTTCCGCCATTTCCATATAGTCCATCAGCTTCATCTGCCATTCTTCCCGGATGGGTAGCTCTTGTGTCTTCCAATACTTTGCGATGAGTATTCTTGCTGCTGTTGTGGCGTACATGAAAAAAGTTCTGTCTTTCTTTAACACCAATTGGCCGACCATGTATCCTGGAATCCTTGTCTTTTTTTCTGCATGTGCCAATCTTCCAAATTTTTTGTCTGAAACCTGTATACAAGGAACACTAGAATTCTTGGAAGCATCTTCATGTGGAACACTACAAGACTGATATAATAATTCCACACTGTGGATATTGCTAACATAAGAACTGAATAGATTGTATTTCCTGATCAGGCTGCTGGACTTTAATTTTTCATAGTATGTTTCATTTATATGATAAGTTGGTCTATAGAACCATATATTTTTCTATGCTATGTTGAATCACATTTGAAAAAGAATTTATATAGTTACATACAGCCTGTTGCATTGTTTGTGTGGTTATCAGTTTTGCATTTATGTGACAAAGCGTTTGGTAGTGTTTTGACTTTGCCTCAGGCAGAAAATTGTCTTGGTCATACTTTATTTTGCCCAACTAGTTGTTAGCTTTGAAATTTGACTAACATTCTGATTTAGTCAAATAACTTTTGCAGTAGCTCGTGGATTATTCAGTGCTGTCTACCAATAAATTATTGATTTCATGGTGAAACTGTGGGGTAATTTACACCCATGCATATCCCATTATATGTTTATAAATGTTTCTGAGGCTGAAGTAAAAACTAGTTTTCTCTGTGATAGTCAGTAGTAATCGTCTCTCCTGATCTCATCAGCCAGACCAGCTGTTCAGATGTTAATCCTGGCTCCTGGTAGGCAGCCATGGGGGTTTGATCAATCCTCATCTTTAAATCAAGCTCTGCAATCAAGACTAGCACCACTTTTGATGATGATCGAGATGACACTGCTAATTTATTTTGTTAATAGAATCTAGTGCTGGAATGAGAATTCCTCTGTTATCCACACATCATCCATTAGAGGTATATTACCCTTGTTAATGAGCATGCTGTTAGCCTTTTAACCTGGTACTAATTTTAGTTTGTGTGGTTGAGCATAGACTCCTTTTTATTCCAAAAATGGCTTGCAGGGAAGAAAGTTTACCTCGCTTTCCTATTTCCTTTTCTGTATTTCCCAAAGGGCAGGAATACATTTTTTTCTGAAGCTACAATACATTTAATATTAGGACAGAAAGTGGTTGAAAACAGAAGAAATGTGAAAATATTATTTTGGTAAGATAGCAATTCTATGTGCTGTTTCTTTGTTCTGCTGTTATAGATGTGAAGGACCTACAATTCTAACAGGGATTTAGGATAGGTCTAACTATGCAGTGGTAGAACTGTGAAATAACAGAATAGGGTGTTATTGCTCCATAAATCCGCTCCACTTCTTAGTGGGGAGGAGTTGCGGTGGACCGCACGGCCACCCACTCTTCTCCTGGGAGCGGGGGACGAAGTCCCGCGTTGCCAGGGGGATTCTGGTCATGTCATTGGCCATCATGCCAATCCAGCAGCTGATGGGGCTGTGGCCGGGACAATTTAAAACTAGGGCGCAAGCCAGAGGGCTTCCTCTTTGGCTCGCTTCTTCAAACACCCGCTCTCCCTCCCTATTTTACAGGTTTTCTTCATTGGCCTTGCTATGGACCTTGGTTGGTCGCCGTTGAGGGGCCTGGTAGGAATTATTCCACTTGGCAAAATTGGCATGGGGCCATCTGGTTTTCGCCTACCTCGTAGCAATCGTCACAACTTGGTAAGGTTTTGCGGTTAGGCATTGGTTGACAATTGGTGTGGCCATCTCCTGCCCCTCCAAGCTTAAAGGTACAGTGGTGCCCCGCAAGACGAATGCCTCGCAAGATGGAAAACCCGCTAGACGAAAGGGTTTTTCGTTTTTCGATGCGCTTCGCAGGACGAATTTCCCTATGGGCTTGCTTCGCAAGACGAAAATGTCTTGCGAGTCTTGAGATTTTTTTTCGCTCCCCACCCCCTTTTTCTAAGCCGCTAAACCGCTAATAGCCTTTTAGCAGCTAATCCGCTAATCCCTTAAGCCTTTAATAGCAGCTAATAGCTGCTAAACCGCTAATAGCGCTAATCCGCTAATCCGCTAATAGGGTTGCTTCGCAAGACGAGAAAACCGCTAGACGAAGAGACTCGCAGAACGAATTAATTTCGTCTAGCGAGGCACCACTGTATTCCTTTACAGGAATCCGGAGGTGTGGATATTGGCTGAAGCCTGGGGCTGGGGCCATGCCACGATGCCGACAGAAACATCTGGGGGGAGCTCGAGTTGGTATGCATCGATGGGGCTCCCCCTTCTGGTGGCTTACCCTTACCGGGCTTCCTGCGCTACGGGCAGGAGTCAGATATAGTTGGGTCCATTCAATGCCTAAGCCAATACTGCTCACAGTCTGTAAACAATAAAATTGTGGCCAAATTTGCCCAATAACATTAACCTAATATCTGTGTCATGGTGTGCTTTATTCCTTACGAGGGGGTGGTTCGGGGTCTAGACACGCAATGCAGGGAAATATTACATTTGCATGTTTCACAAGTTTGTTCATTTTTAATGCATTTTTAAAAGCAACCCCATAACATTATCACATCTGGATATCGCATCACTTCTTTGCTGTGCTAGTTTTATGTTCAGGGAAGTTCAGGTAATTCATCTCCATCCAAGGTGGCACAGGTGGGCATCTGTTGCTCTCTCACCTGCCCTGTGCTGCCACTTATTGAGAGGAAGATGGGCAGGGGAGAGGCATGAGGAGCTTGGCAATGTGCACAGTGTTCTGGTGGGAGCATCAGATTGACTCTGCCAACATGCACCACGCTGTGCCAAGCTCCTGGCACCTTCCCCTCCCCTTGTTGGTATGTGGCAGAGACATAATGTGTTGAGAAGCCAGAAGAGTAACATACTATTACAGCAAAGTGGAAGAATAATTCAGTTTCAAATGAATTACTGCAGTGCAGCACCTACATACAAACATTAGATCTTGAGTGTAGTTCATCTAGTGCCGTATCCTTAAAAGGATTTAAAATATTTTCTTAAATATATTCATATCCTGAAAGATTAAAAGTATATTCTTGAAAAGATAGAGGAGGACGATGTGGTGTTCACACAGGGTCCCTGAACGTTTCACTGTCTATTGATCCCTGTGCCACCATTTTATTTCTTGCTGCCACCACCCAGGCCCTACCTGGTACAATACGGAGTCCAGTCAGGGTTAAATTGGAACATAAACCTCTGTTTATTTATTGCAGTTTAACAAATGTGTGGTTTCATAAACGGTATCGGTCAATTACAATCAGGGGGTGCCTATCCAGACCTATAACTTCCGCTACCTGCTCTCACTCACTAAACCACCTCTCAGATATTTACTTGTCTTCTTAGCCCCTAACTATTCCTGACTCAGCTTATTTCTCTACACTAACTCAACCTACCCACAGACTCTATCCCAATTCACTCCCACTCCAACCAACCACCCAACTCCCAACAAACTCCTCCCTTTGCCCCTCCCAGAGCTGGTTTTATAGTCCCTCTGACTCCACCCCCTGGGTCCTGATTGGGTAACCTGTTTAACTATTTCACCTCCAGCACTCTCATATGTTAACGACACATATGCTATATTAACAAAACAATGAACAACATAAAATATCAACTTACCAACCTCTTTTTACCAATTCCTACCTCATTGCAACCCAGAGTCAGGCAGTTGGACCTTTAAATCTCAGGCCACAAATCAAGAATAATGGTCAAAAAAGTGGTGATTGCTTGACCAGGCTCCAACAGCCCCAGCCCCCGGGATCATAAGAAAGGAATAAAGACTCTGACAATGTGTTATGGAATTAAAATTAGGCCACAACTTTATTCAACTTCTGAATGTAGGAAGACCTTAGCTTAGGCCTTGGGCATGTACCCCTCCCAGGCCCCTAGCTGGGGGAACGGGGCACATCAGGGTAAATGGGATATGGGGGTGCACTGCTAGATGTACAGTAAGTGTAGCAGGCAGACCAGCCCATATCCCCACACATAGGGTAGTTCACTGGGAACCTTTCAGTGTATGGCCAGTGACACCCATTATATAACCCTTTTTAAGAGGGGGACCCTGGAATCAATGCCACAGGGGGCGGGTGTGAGTCACCACTTCATGCCCGCCCCCATTATAGGGAAGAAAAGACTAAAGGATTCTACCCAAGGCCATAAGCCGCCAAAGTTGTGACGAATTGCTACGGGGAAGACAAAACCTGCCAACGCAGGAAAATTTCTTCCCGGTCCTTCAACAGCAACCAGTCAAAGACCGCAGCAGCACCTGCTAAACAGGAAGAAAATGTTAACCTGCAAACAAGAAAACATTAAACTAAGGGAGGGTGAATCTCCTGAGCCGACTGCCTGGCTACTGTCAGCTCCAACCCTTATATATAAATGGGACTGGCCCCATCTCCCAGCAATGAAATTTGACTACTGAGGCTGGGTGTGAACCTCCAATAATAACACTGAGAGGCAAGCCAGCTCCTGTTTGCCATTAAGTTCCCTGGGAACTGTAGCACTGCATGAGATCCCACAAAGGGCACCCACAATGCAAAGTGTGAGTGCTCATTCCAGCATGGCACACTGGTATTGCCAATTTTTTAGAGCAGTATATGAACCAGTTGGGGACGCGGGTGGCACTGTGGGTAAAAGCCTCAGCGCCTAGGGCTTGCCGATCGAAAGGTCGGCGGTTCGAATCCCCGTGGCGGGGTGCGCTCCCGTTGCTCGGTCCCAGCGCCTGCCAACCTAGCAGTTCGAAAGCACTCCCGGGTGCAAGTAGATAAATAGGGACCGCCTACTAGCGGGAAGGTAAACGGCGTTTCCGTGTCCGGCTCTGGCTCGCCAGAGCAGCGATGTCACGCTGGCCACGTGACCCGGAAGTGTCTTCGGACAGCGCTGGCCCCTGGCCTCTTGAGTGAGATGGGCGCACAACCCTAGAGTCTGTCAAGACTGGCCCGTACGGGCAGGGGTACCTTTACCTTTTTACCTTTATATGAACCAGTGAAGAGATTGCCATAAACTGTCATGCTAACATAATCATGTGGTTAAGAGAGTGACTGAATAACTCTTGTCTTTGGCAACATCACAGTCTGATTTCTGCTGACGATCAAGGCAAAGAAAGGTGTCTGAACATTTCAAAGCAGTCCTAATATATCTTACAATCCACTTTTCCTAGCATAAAAGGAATGCTTGCTAATCGCTCTTTGCATTACAGCACAGAATTTGTGTCAATTAAAAGGTTTAAAAGTGGAATACCATAGAGAGTCCAAGCAGAATCAATCCTGATCAAGACTCCAGGGGTGCAATTTCATCAGAGGCTTTCTGTTGGAAATATCATGAAGGAAGCCCTGCTCCATTGCTAGCAAGCAATTTGTTTGTGATCTAAATTCTCATTGACTTCCATGGAGCTAGAATCACAGCAGCTGATATGTGGAGAATCAGAACTACAAACAAGGAAGCCAGATGCCTGGAATTAAAATGCCTAGGATTAGGTATTAAAAGATGGCTTGTTTCAAAGACTAGGAATCCATGGCCTTCATATGTTATTTCACTCCATCTTTCATCAGTGCCAGCCAGTATGGCCAATGGTTAGGAATGATGGGAACTGGAATCACACAAAATATAGAGGGTCACAGGTTCCCTCTCCCAAGTCTGTGAGCTTATCGCATTTTTAGAAGAATGCTTGGTAAACTCTAAGACAAAAGTCTGACATGAACATTCCTCCAAATGCATGAAAATATGGGAAGATAAGCTGCTTCTTAACCTTTTCCCCAAACTGTTTTACAGAACTTGAACATAGTCCATAGAAGGTAAAAAGGTAAAGGACCCCTGGATGTTAAGTACAGTCAAAGGCGACTATGGGGTTCTGGCGCTCATCTCACTTTCAGGCTGTCTGTTTGTCCACAGACAGTTTTCGGGGTCATGTGGCCAGCATAACTAAACCGCTACTGGTGCATGGAGGACCGTGACGAGTGCCAGAGTGCACGGAAACACCGTTTACCTTCCCGCCGCAGCGGCACCTATTTATCTACTTGCACTGGTGTGCTCTCGAGCTGCTAGGTTGGCAGGAGCTGGAGCAGAGCAACGGGAGCTCACTCCATCACAGGGATCTGAACCACCAACCTTCTGATCAGCAAACCCAGGAGGCTCAGTGGTTTAGACCACAGCATCACCACGTCTTGGCCCTGTCATTTGTGCCATTTGTGTTTGATTAGACTGTTTTAGACGTTGTCTGGAAAACACACAACTTATCTTCCTGGAAGACTCTCTTCTTGCTACACATCACTATTGGTTATTACCAGGCAGAGGTGGACTTAGGACTTTCAAACTCAGCAGCACCCTGTGTGAGCCCAAAATTCGGCTCCCCCTACCCCACCTCTCACCTTTCTTTCTGCTCTATTCACTATGTCAGGGTTTTCCAAACTTAGGTCTCCAGCTGTTGGTGGACTACAAATCCCATCATCCCTAGCTACAAGCACCAGTGATCAGGGATGATGGGAATTGTAGTCCAAACATCTAGAGACCCAGGTTTGAGAGATCTGGCATGATGACATAGTTGTGATGCCCTGCAGCGCCCCCTAGACTTGGCACCCAGTGTGACTGAACTGGTCTCACTGCCCTAAATCTGCCTCCATACCAGGAAAAGAGAGTCAAGTTGGATCAGTAACAGGTTTCCTTTTTTCGGCCATACCATGAAAGCAATATGCATCAGTCCAGAATCATGGGCAGAATCAGTCCACTCCCCTACCACACGTGGTGGTTCCCCACCCCCATCAACTCTCAAGCCTGAACCTTGTTGCATGTGCTGCACAGCTGGTTCCTTAACTCATGTCATGGGAAACAGACATGGTTTAAATATAGTTGTAAACTGGATCCTTTACTTAACACCAGCCGTTTCAGCAGAAGCTAAGAAAAAAGGAGAAATAGAACATAAACTCACAAGTCAAGAAGGCCCCTTCCCCATCTCCAAAATACATTAACCCCTTATGGGCTCTTTCTCTCTCTCAGCACAGTGGGTCTTAATTAAAGACTGTTGCTTATTCTAAAAGCATAGCCATCTTAAGGCATGTTCGGTGAGTTTCCCCACCCCTTATTCCCTCCAAAGGAATACTTCTGCAAAGCTTGTGTATCCTGCAAGCCTACTGACACCTCCCTATTCTGCTTGGATGTTGCTGATTTGGCTACATAAGCAACAGCACTTTCACATGGATATTGGAAACAGAGGGAATGATGCAAAATAAATACTGGGTGAGATTGATTATTCCCAAACAAACGAAGCAATTGTGAATTCCCAAAGCGATGGCAATTCTTTCAGGAGACACTTTCCAACAAGGCTCTTTCCTCTAACTCTACCTGAGGAAATCACCATCTGTCATTGAAGAAAAAAGTGTGTGGGGGGGGAAACTTTCATGAAATCGCATGCTAATCTCATGAATATGGATGCTTGGCAACCTCAAAGTTGTTGAATAGATGAGTATCTGGCTGCCAGATGCAGTGCAAATGTGGTGTGAAAGAATCTGTTAGCAGAAGAAAGCTTTTAGATGTGAATGACATTGATGCCTAAGGAAAGAAATAAAAACTATAGCGTTATGAGTTTTGGGGGTGGGGAGGAAGTGAGATTCTTCTAAATCATAGATCCAGCAAGGATCTATAGGCCAAACTATCTTCCTGTGATCGCCAAAGAATTGATGCTTTTGAATTATGGTGCTGGAGGAGACTCTTGAGAGTCCCATGGACTGCAAGAAGATCCAACCTATCCATTCTGAAGGAAATCAGCCCTGAGTGCTCACTGGAAGGACAGATCCTGAAGCTGAGACTCCGATACTTTGGGAAAGATGGAGGGCACAAGGAGAAGGGGACGGCAGAGGATGAGATGGTTGGACAGTGTTCTCGAAGCTACCAGCATGACTTTGACCAAACTGCAGGAGGCAGTGGAAGACAGGAGTGCCTGGCGTGCTCTGGGTCAACAAGAGTCAGACACGACCTAACGACTAAACAACAACAACAACAATCTTCCTGTGTTGAGGTGTTCACCTTGGCGATGGGCCATTAAGGAAATATGCAAGGTGGCAAATAGGTGGGGCCCAATAGTTAGGAGGACAAAGTCTGAGTTGAGAGTTTGCAGGGATGTGACCTAGAGGTGAAGCAGCAAGCTGGAGAGAGAAAGTCAGAGTGCAATGTTTGATGTCTGGTTGAATCCACGGCTGTGGCAATGGGAGAAACAAGACCCTTTTGGAGTGTTGCTGCTGTGAACCCCTCCATCCCAGGCATGGGTTGTCTATATATGAAAATAAACCATATATCCTAAAGACACCACAGTCTCCTCTCTCCCTTATTCTCAAAGGAAACATGAGTAAGCACCTGGAACCCCTTGGAGATTGGTGTGCCATGCAATGATATATAATTTTATTATTCACAGTAGCCACATTATAGGCTCTTGAACTCTGGTTACCTCCATAAATACGTCATATATATCCATTTGTGACCTACTGAATAGCATTATTGAATGGCTGGTTGCACTGGCTGTAATTCTCAAGCCACTTATGAGGGGGAAATCCCAATGGGTCTAACCTAGAGCTTGAGATATATGAGTCTTTCTATAGTGAAATGACTTCAATTGCATTTGAAAGCTCACATTCTTCTTCTTATTTTTAAACTGCAAGTACTGTGGACATCTCTGAGGATATATTCACAAGTAAGGCTTAAATCAAGTTTGAGTCTTTCTCGTGCTATTTAAGTTTCCGTCTCCTCATGGGACATATTTACATTTGGTGCCTTACCAACAAAAAGCTTCATGTGTGAAAACACCAATGTCTCTTTCAATTTCCATAACTTACTGCCTTGTTCATAACTCCCAGGACCCCTCGCTAGATAGATACTGGCCATCATATTCCACAAAATATGCCTTATTTCCTTCTCATTTTTGCCATTGCACACAAGCTCATATGTGGTTCAGAAGAAGGTCTATCTAATCCAGTAAATTTCTGTGGCTAGCAACATGTCTTGAAACAGACAGAGCACAAAGCTTGTAGACCTCTCCTGATGTTGTTTACAGTATCTAGTTAACTCTTATTCACCAGTCACTGATTGGTTTTGTTCCATTCATTTGTCTAATCTAGGGGCTGGAGAACCCTTTCCAGTCACCAGGCTGGATGCTTAGGTCTCCCAACTCCCACAGGCGCTGCCCGCCTGTCGGTTACCTGATGTCCCCATAAAGTCAAGTGAAATGTTCTCCTTTGCCCATGAAAAGTTTCAGGACATTGCATGTGGTGATGATCGGAGAGAATAATTGGGTGCACTCTTCCCACCTTGGATCAAATCTAAGCTTCCAGGTGTCATAAAAAAGCTGCAGAGATAGTGCAGGATAGTGCGCACCCCGGAAATGATCTCTTTCAGCTTCTGCCTTCTGGAAGAAGGTACAGGGTTATAAAGACCAGGACTAGCCACCTGAGAAACAGTTTCTATCCAAATGCAATTTTGGTTTTAAATGCAGTGGGAGTACAGTGGTACCTCGGGTTACATACGCTTCAGGTTACAGATGCTTCAGGTTACAGACTCCGCTAACCCAGAAATAGTGCTTCAGGTTAAGAACATTGCTTCAGGATGAGAACAGAAATCGTGCTCTGGTGGCGCGGTGGCAGCAGGAGGCCCCATTAGCTAAAGTGGTGCTTCAAGTTAAGAACAGTTTCAGGTTAAGAACGGACCTCAGGAACGAATTAAGTATTTAACCCGAGGTACCACTGTATATTGTATTTAATTATGGGGTATCAGAGTTTTAAGGAGGCTAACCAGGCTGGGATAGCTGGGATAGCAGGCTTGTTGGTTTTGAATGTCTGGTGTAGATGTTTCAGTTTCGTTGTTCTGTATGGGACAATGACAATAAAGATTTTCGTATCGTATCGTATTGGCGGCACTGCAACAGTGCTTCCTTTACCCATACGGTTTCAAAGCAATTCACACAAACAAAGGCTGATAGGTGGTATCTGAAAACCCCTCTTTCAGCAAGAAGATGTGTTTTTACTTGCCCTGCACCTGACATCATATATGTCATCAAGTGTTGGGCAGGTGGGTGGGGCTTGAGCAAAACAGCATCATTTGTGCAAATATATCTGCGACTCCTTTTTAAAAAGTCATAGAATTGTATAGTTGGAAGGGACTCTACAACACCCTGCAGTACAGGAATCACAATGAAAGCATCCCCGGCAGATGACCATCCAACCTCTGCTTAAAAGCCTCCACAGAATGAGAGTCCACCACCTTCCAAGGGAGACTCTTCCACTGTTGAACAGCTCTTAGTGTCAGGAAGTTCTTCCTGGTGTTGAGTTGGAATCTATGCAGTCTGTGCCTTAGTCTGCTAAATATATGTCTTGTCTCTAGTAGTTTAGTCTGGTCATTTTCAGACTTTGTGCATTCTGGGAATACAACACAGAAGGTCAGTGCATTGCAGAAGATTCTGTGGTAGTGGTCAGACCTATTGAGAGCCCCACTATTTCTTCATCTGAGCTGGACGTTTAAGCAATACTCCAGCCCTCACTGAGCATTCAATCCCCCAAAGCAATCTGGATTGTGTGAGAGAGAACGGAGATGTGCTAACTGCCCATGGGACGGAACAAGGTCTGCTTTTCTTGTAGAGGTTTCCCACATGATTGAGTCAGGGGCAGCCATGCCAGGAGGGAAGCCAAGCCTTTTTGCTGAGGTGACAGATTAGGGCAGATAGAGAGGGCACCGAAAAACACAGGTCCGAAAGATTAACTGCTTGTGCCACCATTTTCCTGGGGAACTTTCCTTTAGTGCTAAAGCACAGCAAATGTCATTCGGTGGAATACCTGACTGATGTTTGCTCCAATTCAGTGCTAAGGAGCAGGCTTTCCCAGGGTAAAGCAGTGGGATATATAATAATAATAATAATAATAATAATAATAATAATAATAATACCTGAAGGAGTGTCTCCACCCCCATCGTTCTGCCCGGATGCTGAGGTCCAGTGCCGAGGGCCTTCTGGCAGTTCCCTCATTGCGAGAAGCAAAGCTACAGGGAACCAGGTAGAGGGCCTTCTTGGTGGTGGCGCCTGCCCTGCAGAACACCCTTCCATCAGATGTCAAAGAGCTAAACAACTACCTGACATTCAAAAGACATCTGAAGGCAGCCCTGTTCAGGGAAGTTTTTGATGTGTGACATCTTAGTGTATTTTTGGTCTTTGCTGGAAGCCGCCCAGAGTGGCTGGGGAAACCCAGCCAGATGGGCAGGGTACAAATAATAAACTATTATTAATAATAATATGCTGCCCATCTGACTGGGTCCCCCCCCCATCCATTCTGGGTGGCTCCCCACAGAATATTAAAAACCCAATAAAACATCAAACATTAAAAACGTCCCTAAACAGGGCTGCCTTCAGATGTCTTCTAAAAGTCAGATAGTTGTATGTTTCCTTGACATCTGATGGGAAGCCGTTCCACAGGGTGGGCACCACTACTGAGAAGGTCCTCTGCTTGCTTCCCTGTAACTTCATTTCTCACAGTGAGGGAGCCACCAGAAGGCCCTCAGAGCTGGACCTCAGTGTCTGGGCTGAGCGATGAGGGTGGATGAGCCCTGAGTGTGGGTCTGCCCATTGTTACTATCAGAAACTGTTCCAAACCAGGTTGTGTTTGGAGTTGCTGGCACACACTATTAGGCACGATCAAGAGATTCAAGGTTTCGTACATGAACAAATGGAGTCTAAAAACCTCTTGTCATGTTAGAGTTGTTATTGCTTATTAGAAGGTACAAATCATCTATACTGGAACTAATAAATTTGATTTATCATTTTGGTGTAATATGTGTGGCTATACAATTAATTATAGCCAGTAGACACTATTAAGTCATCCAGTTAATGTGCTAAGTGGCAATTTTATTGGTTCCAGAGGTTATAACATACTTAGGTATTTTGGTTCCCACAGATATTTCTCAAAAAAATTACATTGAATTTAAATAGATTAACGATGGGAATGTGTCTTGTTATTTGGGGTAATAAAACACTTGAAATGAATATTTTCCATGGATAGGGTGCCTTGTGAGATTCATTTATATATTTCCCAAATATATTTTCAAAAACTAAGTAAAGTCAAAGTTTAAGAACTTTCTTTGGTGGATTTCTCTACCTCATTTCTTACTTTAAAGGATCTCATCTTCAATATCAGAAAGAGGGTTTAATTTTCCAGCTCCTGCCGTCAATTTGCTGATTGTGAAGAGACCAGAGATTGAAATGTAAGTCCCCACAAGCAGCACGCACTCCCTAATACAAATGTTTGCCCTCCAACTTGCAGTGGAGTCATAGCTGGATGGATGGAGTTGGGCTAGCCGGCACATCCCCTGTCTCTCTCACATGATTCTAGTTGCGTTTATGGAATTATATACCTGAACAGGTCTTCTACTGCTGCAATTGTAAAGGAAGGTGACTCAACTGGCAAAGCTATCTTATTGTATGCTTCTATGGAATCCCAAGGTTCCACAAATACATGTTCCATGCTCCTCTCTGATTCACTTTATCTCTTTCCACTTCTTCCCAATACAGTGGTACCTCGGGTTAAGTACTTAATTCGTTCCGGAGGTCCGTACTTAACCTGAAACTGTTCTTAACCTGTAGCACCACTTTAGCTAATGGGGCCTCCTGCTGCTGCCGTGCCACCGGAGCACAATTTCTGTTCTCATCCTGAAGCAAAGTTCTCAACCTGAAGCACTATTTCTGGGTTAGTGGAGTCTGTAACCTGAAGCATATGTAACCTGAAGCATATGTAACCCGAGGTACCACTGTATATATTTATTTTTCAAAACTTTTCTTGAACCTTCTAAAACAGGGGTCGGCAACGTGCAGCCCATGGGCTGTATGCAGCCCATGAAGACCATTTTACCGGCCCAGGAGCTGCCCCCAAACTGAGCCGCCCGCTCGGCAAGTCCCTTGTGCGCTGTGCTAAACCGGCGCAGCACGGTGCGGGGACTCACGAGCCGCGCTGGAAATCACGTCTCCACACGTGCAGATACCGGAAAACGTGTCTGTGAAGGCACAATTTTCGGTGTCTGGGCATGCGCAGACGCAATTTCTGGTGTCGCGCTGCGCCAGTCAGGCCCATGGACAATCTCCATGGGAGTGATCTGGCTCGTGGCCGGTAAACCTTGCCAATCCCTGTTCTAAAATGTTCAATCCGCTGAATGAAATAGCGGAAGAACGTTGCCTCAGGAGAGTGAGGAAAATTCTCAGGGATGATTCACACCCTGGCCGGCACTTTCTTGATCTCCTACCCTCAGGCCGAAGATATGATTAGTCGCACCAGCAGGGTAAAGAACAGCTTCTATCTGTGGGCTGTTAGGCTGCTGAATGAAAAGATAACAACAGGGCAACTGACTTTCGGGTTTGGTGGGTGTGCGTCAGTAAACATGGGGAATTAAGACTAAGAGAGCTGGTGTGGGGGTTGCTCATATAATCTCACTGTATACAAGTTGTACAATGACAATAAAGTATTTCAATAAAATGTCAATTCTGACATTCCTGTAGGTGCCCGTCCACCCATGGGGCAAGATGAGGTGACCGCTTCAGGTCGTAGGGTCCACTGGGCCAGTAGATGCTGATGTTCTTACCCCCTGGTTCCTGAGCTAGATCTTCTCCCTCCCTTTCTTCCATGGAGGCGAGGAAGGTCCCATTAGGCTGTCTGTTTTAGGTGCCGAAATGTCTTGAGCCAGCCCTGCTCCTGTAACTTTATTCTGCATATAGCATGCAAGAAGGAAAGAATACAAACACTGCAAGGAATATAAATACTGCAAGGTTTCTGTCATGTTCTTATTTTGTAGATGAGAGCTGTATTTAAACACATGCCCTTCCCTACTCTTTTTCATTTAGTTTAGCTTTTTAACTCTGAATAAATATACTGAAATGCAAATTTCAGGTCTGAAGGTGGCAGCATTTATAATCTGCGTAAATATTCCATGACTGTTTGTGATAACGGTCTATTATTCTCTTGCCTATTTTTAACTTTATACTTTACACTTCAATTGTTCACTAAATGAACTCATTTGTAATCAAAAAATTTATCATTAATTATCAGCCATTCAATCAATATTCATTTTAAACGCACAAGATAAAAAATTCCCCTGTGTCATCACCACTAAGAAAACAGGAAATTTATTTTCATCAGGGCTCTATGCATCATTAAGAGATAGTTTGTCTTATTACAGCCCGTTATTAATGTTCAGAATCCATTTAATTTCACTTTTAACTGACTGTGGCAATTAGATAATTGATTTAATCTGCAAGCTTTGGTGAATTGCACCGCTCTGAATTGGTGTCAATATAGTATATGCTACTAACCTGCAGACTGAATTTATGGATATCCCTGAAATGATTAATTTTGGGTCCCCCCGGTCTGTGAATCAGATGTACAGTGCTACTGGATAGATAGTTTATGTTGATATTTTTTTTAACTAAACACCTTTTCAGATACTGAATCTAAATTTGTCCTAATTTTGTTGTAACAGTATTTACGCAGGTTGATTAAGAATAATGTTCTGGAGATGCTATGTTTGTTTTGTTATATTATAGTAAAGGATCTAACAACAACAACAAAAACAATTTATTACTTATACATCACCCATCTGGCTAGGTTTCCCTAAACAGGGCTGCCTTCAGATGTCTTCTAAAAGTAAGATACCGTATTTTTCGCTCTATAAGACGCACCAGACCACAAGACGCACCTAGTTTTTGGAGGAGGAAAACAAGAAAAAAAATATTCTGAATCTCAGAAGCCAGAACAGCAAGAGGGATCGCTACACAGTGAAAGCAGCAATCCCTCTTGCTGTTCTGGCTTCTGTGATAGCTGTGCAGCCTGCATTCGCTCCATAAGATGCACACACATTTCCCCTTACTTTTTAGGAGGGAAAAAGTGAGTCTTATAGAGCAAAAAAATACAGTAGTTGCTTATTGCCTTGACATCTGATGGGAGGGCGTTCCACAGGGCGGGTGCCATTACCGAGAAGGCCCTCTGCCTGGTTCCCTGTAACTTGGCTTCTTGCAGCCAGAAGGCCCTCAGCATTGGACCTCACAGGAAGATAAATAATCTGGTATATCAGGGATGGTGGACTTCATGCCTAGGCACGTAATGCATCTGCACCTAGCTTTTAGGGTTCCCCTAACAGGCCACATCTCCACCGCCAGCCATACCTCTCACTGACTCTGCGCCATACCTTTCTTGGGTGCTCTTGCTTGGTTGGAATGTGTTCTTGAACTGTGATAATGCATCTTGCTTGCTTATAGGGAGGGTGGAGGTGTGTGTATGGGTCTGCATGGAAGCCTCTGTTTCTTGCATGTAACCCAGTCAGCATCTGCTCTCGCCCTTTCTTCTTGCATTCGACACCTTGACCTTGCTATGGACCTCAGTTGGTCTCCTGTTGAAGCGGCCTGGTCAGTGGTCAGAAGCTGCAAGCTCCGACACCGGGGGGCAGAGAGCAGGCGGGGGCATGGTACACATCCCAGGGGCATGGCACGCCGTCCACAAGGTCATGACACGCATTTCAGGGGCATGGTGCGCTGCTTGCGAGGGCGTGGTGTGCGTCCCGGGGTCATGGTGTGCCACCCATGGGGGCATGGCACCCAGCATGGTGGGAGTGCGTGTGGTGCGTGTCTGGGGGGGGGGCGACCCTGATGGTACCCCCCTCCCTGATGGTGCTGGGGGCGGTGCGCTCCCCCCGACCCCCTTTTCCTCCTCCAGTGGGCCTGGTAGGAATTTTTCCACTTGGCAGATTGGCACCAGCCATTTGGTTTTCGCCTACCTTGTAGCAATCGTCACAACTTTCTAAGGTTTGGTGGTTAGGCATTGGAAAAACTTGGTTGATGGGAGGGGAAGTTGTGGCCATCACCTCCCCTCCCCTTTAAGGGTATTCCGTTAAAGGAATCCGGGGGTCGTGGTTCCTGTCCAAAGCCTGTGTAGAGGCTAGGGCCATAGCACGACCTCTCCAGTGACCCTGAGGGGAGCTCCGAGTTGATGTACATCAACAGGGCTCCCCCTTCTGGTGGTTAACCCTTGAGAGACTTCCTGCATGGCAGGCAGGAGTCAGATATAGTTGGTTCCTAAGCCAATATCAATCACATTCTGTAACCAATAAAGCTGTGGCCTTTATTAGCCCATTAAACTAAAATACTGGGGTCCATGTGTTTTATGCATCAAATATGGGGTTGCGGGGCCTTGAAGCGCAATGCATCTTGCTTGCTTATAGGGAGGCTGGAGGTGTGTGTATCTGTCGGCATATGGAAACCTCTGATTCATTTTAGAATTTTTTAGATTTTATTTTTTCCCCTAAAATTTTGTCTAAAATGTATAAACTGCTGCTTGAATGGCATTTGAAGGACGAGGAGGTTAAGTCGGTTATGATTCACTGGGCCAAAGATTTTGGGTATAATATACAGCTGAGTGATTGGGTAAAATTATGGAAATAAGGTTTAAAATTTACTGCATGCAATGCCCTAAAAGAAAATGTGATGAAAATGATGTATACATGGTATATAACACCTGTCAAATTAGCGAAAATGTATAAAGTCAGTAATAAATGTTGGAAATGTAAAGAGGGAACATTTTATCACATGTGGTGGGAATGTAAAAAGGTGAAATGCTTCTGGGAGATGATATATAATGAGATAAAAAAAATGGTGAAATATACATTCATAAAGAAACCAGAAGCATTTTTACTGGTCATTGTGGGGAGTGATATAACTAGAAAGGAATGTAAGCTCTTTTTATATGTGATAACAGCAGCAAGAATATTACTGGCCAAAAAATGGAAGCAAGAAGAATTACCGACGATTGAAGAATGGAGAATGAAGTTAATGGACTATGCAGAACTAGATAAACTAACAGGAAGGATTTGAAACTGGCAAAAAGTATTTGTGAAGATCAGACGACATTTGTAGGTTTGCAAGAAGTTTTGTGCGGAGTATTATTGGAAGTATTGCAAAAATGGAGAAGGGAAGGATGATTTGTTAAGAGATGTAAAGGCAATATAAAGTTAAGAAATGCATAAGAAGTGGTTAAAATGGTGGATCATCAGAGGTGCTGATGGAAGTCTAAAAAGATTGTATAAGTGATAAGTTTTGTGGTACATTTTATAATTTATATGTTAAAATCAATAAAAATTTTAAAAAAGGAAACCTCTGATTCATGCATGTGACTTCTGTTGCTCCATCCAATCAGCATCTTCTCTCACTGATCAGTGGTATGCAACCCTCAGAAGATGCCCAAGAGGGACTGTGGGCTATCCTTACAACCCAGACCTAAAGCTAGAACAGCCTTCCTCAACCTCAGCCCTCCAGATGTTTTGAGACTACAATTCCCATCATCCCTGACTACTGGTCCTGCTAGCTTGGATCATGGGAGTTGTAGGCCAAAAACATCTGGAGGGCCGAGGTTGAGGAAGCCTGACCTAGAATTATACCATTTCTGATGGCAGGTGGGAGATTAAACATTTTACTGCTCCTGGAACGTGGCTTCCTGGGTTAGTTTTAAATGCAGCTCCTCTCTGTTAGTTTTCAAAATACAATATTGATTTTCGGAAAGCGGAGGAGGTATTTGGGAGAGGGCACTTTTGAAGGATGAGGACAAAAAACTCACCCACACGCCATGTGCTTTTTGTCTGCTGCTGTTCACCACTTTGAATTCTCCAGAATGCTACAAAACAATGCCCTTCGTTGCAAACATGCCAGTGAGAGTCAACTACGTGGGTTGTAAATTTAAAATTCATTGTCCTCAATTTGTTGTGCAAGGAGGTGTGTTTTTAATTAAAATTTAGAAGATTGTTGAATGTTTGCTGCAATTTACATTGCCCCTAGTCCCCATTTAATTAAAAAAAAATCCTTTATGATAAATGCACATCGTATATTATTCTTGCCTTTTCAGAGTTAGATATTACTCAAGATATGCATAATAATGTATTAAAGCAATGTCAGATGGCGTATGCTGCTGGCAGAAATCACTTAACTGGTAGACTCAAAGTCCTTGCAAAAGTGGTTAAGGGCTCTTGAAAATAATAGGGAATTTTCCAGCTTACGAGATCACAGCATGACAGTAATGGAAAGAATCCAGATGTTCCTTCTTGTCCAGCTACTTGCCACATGGCAGGACCATTTATCTTCTCCAACTCACTGCTTCGATCAAGGGTGGGGAAGTTTTTCCAGCCCAAGAGCTACATTTTCTTCTGTGCAACCTTCTGGGGTCACCTGTAATTGGTGGACAGGACCAGAGTCAGAAATAGGTTGGAAATGCTCCCTTAGATGGAACCCCTAATGTCGCAAGGAGCTGGAGAAATGCCAACTTAAGACTCTAGAAATTTTTTTTTTTTAAAAAAAATGGTTATGAGGACTTTTTGAGTGGCAAAATATGATGGTTGGAGGCTTGGGAGGGAACTGTGGAAAAATACAATCATGCATAAGTAGAATTATTCTGGAGTGTGCATCAGACACAATCGGCAGATAGGGAAACAGAAGTGCCCATTTTTATCTTTCTCTTCTTTCGGCATCCTATTCCCACAGTTGCATGATGAGAAAGAGAGCGAGCTCCGAGCAGCAAGGAAGTAATAAGAATTATCTTTCTATTGCTATTTCCCCCACCCGTCCTAGCAGAGGATGTGACCTCACACAGTGCTCTCTAGGAATTTACAGGAACTCTATGTGTCTTACCCCTTTGCTCACCTAGCAAACATGGAATTTTAAATTTTGACTGCAGCATCACTTTCCTACAAGAGGTAGTCAAGATAGCACCCTGACCCTGACAGCATGGTCAGTGGTCAGTAGTGATGGCAGATGTAGTCTAGCATCATGTTGGCTACCCCTAAAAGGTAAAGGTAAAGGGACCCCTGACCATTAGGTCCAATCGTGGCCGACTCTGGGGTTGCTGGGCTCATCTTGCTTTATTGGCCGAGGGAGCTGGTGTACAGCTTCCGGGTCATGTGGCCGGCATGACTAAGCCGCTTCTGGCGAACCAGAGCAGCACACGGAAACGCCATTTACCTTCCCGCCAGAGCGGTACCTATTTATCTACTTGCACTTTGATGTGCTTTCGAACTGCTAGGTTGGCAGGAGCAGGGACCAAGCAATGGGAGCTCACCCCGTCGTGGGGATTCGAACCGCCAACCTTCTGTTCGGCAAGTCCTAGGCTCTGTGGTTTAACCCACAGTACCACCTATGGCCCTGTTGGCTACCCCTACTTTATGTTAAAGTTTTAGTCCTCTGCTTTTGTTATCCATATGTTTTATTCTGGTCTTGGTTAGCTTGCTATGTGTGGTCTTGGGAAGAGAATTCCCTTTGACCTACTCAGCGGAGAACACCAGCAGTTCACAAATGCCAGATGAAGTTCTGCAATTGTTTGCAAAATTGATATGAATCTGGAGGCGGGAATCCTGGGGTTCTCACCCCATCTTCAATTTGCACACCAATTATATCTTGTGTTGCTGGGATAAACAAAAGGTCTAGAAACGACATTAGGCACGCAGAACAGCTGTACTTAACATGCATCTCCCTTCCTATTTGTATATAATTTGTGGATAAACAACATTAGAC
Organism: Podarcis tiliguerta; assembly: GCF_965153285.1. Classification (NCBI taxonomy): domain Eukaryota; kingdom Metazoa; phylum Chordata; class Lepidosauria; order Squamata; family Lacertidae; genus Podarcis; species Podarcis tiliguerta. The sequence continues at coordinate 12,734,122 of NC_139543.1, read as the reverse complement.
TTTCCCCCTAAACTTAAATATATAAAGCTATAACTGCTACAAAAAGAGTATTAAATTTCTAACAGATGGGGAAACAATTCTCACACGTTGTTTCCCCCAAGTGCAAGTATAAAGCATTCATTTCAGGGTTGATTATGCTAGTTGTTAATAGTTTTACCAGCTCATTCAAAATGCTCACAGTGTGACACCATTCCACAGTTCATTAAGGACCCTAAAGCATGATCTTTTCTCTCTCCTTCTCCCCCTCCCTCGTTTTCAGAATACAATATTGATTCTCCGAAAGCAGGTGGCAAATTATCGATAATTTTCTTTATGTTTTCTAATGTGTCTGAATCAACATCATCACCTCCCAGAAAATGAACAGGTGTTCGGAAAAGACTTTTCGAAGGGTGCGTGTGCGCAGTCAAATTAGTGGTGAATATGATCACTCCTAGGAAGCAAATGCCTGATTACTGCACCAGTTTTCAAATATTTTATTCAGAGCATGAAGAGCTGTCTATAATCCAATAATGTTTAAAAACACACACACACACGTAATCCCCCATTAGGCATCCACATAACATCTTCAACTTGGTCTCAATTATGCGAGGCACTTGGAGACTATTAAGAGTGCCTGAGTTCATTAAGGACACATTATTCAACCTCTACCCTGGAAATCAGCTTGATAAGCCGTCTGTTGAAGTTTACTAAAAGGGCTTACTGTTTCATACACTTCTGCAACACCCCCCCCCCAAAAAAAAAACCCAACAACACAATTCTCAGTGCCCAGTGCCTGAAAGAAACAAGGGATGGCTCTTGACTTTCCACTGCTCTATTGAGACTAATCTCTTTCTCCCATTCACAGCAGGGCTGTAGAGAAGGAGATAGAAATCAGAACAGCCACTTCCTTAATTGCTATGATCTTGGAGGCCATGCCTTCATCTGATGGATGCGTCGGAAAGGCTGTATGGTCGGGCTACAGCATTCTCACTGAGAAGAGATATTGTTTTCATTTTTTTGTTAAATAATTTTTATTACAGTAGTTTTCAATTAGAAAAATCCAATATATGCACATTATATCAATACCAGATTACGCCACACATTTCTCATTAGCATTAAAAAGTAACCAAAAAGAATACCTTTTACACACACACACAGAAGTCCCTGGACTTTCCTCCACCTGCTCTTTTGGTTTTTTAAGTAAACCAAATCATCTTGCATTCCAAACCTCTTCACCCAATTTTTCAACTACTAAACAACTAAACTTGTGATATACTGCACTGATATTTTAAACATCCAGACCACTTTACACATCACACCCCTATGCTTTCAGACTATTTCCCCTTTCAAAATTATCCTTATTGTTGCTTTTTGTAAGCATTTAATCCATATCTGTTGATGTCCTAATTTATTTACAACCGCTGGCCCCTAAATAAAAACCATTTTCCAGGCTGTTACCCATTCCTTTTTTTTTTACTTTGGCGTATTTAAATCTCCTCCGAAAGAGGCTTCCCATTAGAGCAATTCCTCATCTCAGCCCTCTTTCCTTCCAAATTTCTCTCTGTCTCCATAGTTGTGAACTGAGAAGAGATATTGAACCATAACCATTGGCTCCATTCAGATGTGGGGTTTATTGCCGTAGTCTTTCTTGCTATAATGCAAGTGCTTCTGCACCGGTTTCTAATATTCCTTTCACAGTGCCTTAACTAATGCATTATTGAACATTGGCCTTTTTTTGCCAATGCCATGCTAAATTTCAGTGACCATGGTGTCACTAGAAATGTCACCATCCTTTATGTGCATGCATTCAGTTCCCCCACGATTCATCCATGAAAACACTGGGAAAGAACCATATACCAGAATACCTCCCCACATTTCATCCCATGGTATGATCCAGAACAATGGCGGGAAAATTACAGTGCAAAACTCCTGTGATATTCTGGGTTAATGAGGTTGCAGACTTCTCTTAACATGGAAATGAGCACTAAACTTCCACCAAATTCCTCTGGATTTCCAGAAGTGGCTTTTGTGCCACGAGGAATGTGATTATGGTCAAGTAAGGAAGCCATGGGAAGATGAAATAAAGTGCAAGATGAATTGTCTTTTCACCAGAGCCAAGCCTGCTGGAAGCCAGAGAACAACCAACATGCATTCATATTGAATATAGGACTGGGCGATATCTGGTTTTTCAACATCATGAGATAGCACCAGCAAAACATCACGAGATGCCGATATATCACAGTGTCTGAAATAAGGATGGAGCTATGTAGAGGCATGGGCTGGCTTCATGATTTTTCCTACATCGTGATTTTTGCCAGCACCTGATTATCCCTACAGTGGTACCTCGAGTTAAGAACTTAATTCGTTCCAGAGGTCCGTTCTTAACCTGAAACTGTTCTTAACCACTTTAGCTAATGGGGCCTCCCACTGCCACCACTCCACCGGTGCACGGTTTCTGTTCTCATCCTGAAGCAAAGTTCTGAACCCGAGGTACTATTTCTGGGTTAGCGGAGGCTGTAACCTGAACACAGCTGTCAACTTTTCCCCTTTCTTGCGAGGAATCCTATTCGGAATAAGGGAATTTCCCTTAAAAAAAGGGAGAAGTTGACAGCTATGAACCTGAAGCGTCTGTAAGCTGAAGTGTCTGTAACCCGAGGTACCACTGTATATCCAATAAGGGCTGGGCGATATATCAATATATTGTCCAAAACTGGTTAGAAGTCCATATCGTGATATCAGTTTCATAATTTGTTACCTGCCAAGAGATCATGAATCATGGTGTGTGTGTGTGTGTGTGTGTGTGTGTGTGTGTGTGGTGCAAAAATCACAATGTGGGGAAAATTGTGAAGTCAGCCAACACTTCTCTCGATTTCTGCAGCCCCTGTTAATTCTGCCAGCTCAGCTCTGAAGAGCCAGGGTCGGTGCCGAGGACAGTGGAAGCATGGCTTCAACTCTCTCAGCTCCTCCACTTTCTGAGGATGCTTCCTGCCACCTTTGGACTTTAGGCCCTTCCGGCCCCCTCCCAAAAATATTGGGGGGTGGGCAAAAGGGGTCAGTCCCCAGGAGATAGCACCCCTGTTGCTGTTAGTTGACCTGCCCTTTGCTTCCCCAGCCCCAGCGGACAGTCCCGGCCACTGTGGTCAACACGTCATCACACTTTTGAGCACAAAACAAACCTGAAGGCAGCATCTAGTGTAAAGAAATGCAGGGTATTCGTCTTTTTCTGCGAGCTCATTACTGATGCATGAAGGCTAATAGTTCTGAGTAAAACAAGAGACAAAAGCTATTCCCATAGAAAATACTTTTAAAGTTAATCCAGGTTCAAGCCCCCCCCCCCCCCGCCTCTGCTTCTCCACATTTTATGTTTATGCCAGGTTTCAAGGAAGCCTCAGGGAACAATCTCCCCTACTTCAGCCAATTTAGCTGTATCTTGCTTTAATATTTATACTATTTTCTTTTTTTACAACGCTGAATGGTGTTCTCACTTCAAAGACAGCCATCCAGCAGGAAGGGGGGAAAAATCGGCTCAAGATGAAAGTCTGAATTCAAATGGTTCAAATAACCCTCTCTTCATTTTCTCTCTCTTCTGTCTCTCTTTATATATATAAATACCTCTGCAGATACATGCGTATAAATAAAAATAAATAAATGAATATTATTTACAGGGTTTGTGAATGTTAATAATGTTGCTGCCTTCATTTCTCTCTCTCTCTCTCCCCCTCCTTTACCCTTCAGGTTTTCTTTTCTACTGTGATTTAAACTCTCTGTCAGACACTCTCCTATTGGCGGAGCTGTTTTGAGCAAGTCTAGAGAAAGTGGTTGCCCTGGCAACAGAAAGTGTAATACAATATGTAAAAGATTTCAGAACAATTCTTTCCCCCACTTACCTCCAGCCAAGCACATTTCCTAGAATTTTTGCAAAAATAAAGGAGGCCACTGTTCCCCCCTGATTAATAGAAGAGCTGTGAATAATGACATACTCTATCTAACCCCCTCAGAATTAACAATAAAGGCTCCTGTTTTCACACAGCACAGAAAATGTGTAGCATATTGAAATGTAAAACCAGCACTTTGTACTGTATGTATACAGCGTGTGGTGTATTCTATAGTTAATGACAACAATTAAAATGTGACATTTTTCTCAGTTGTGGTATAATTCCGGACATGCCCTCAGGTATGTGAAGTGCTAAAGGGGGGGAAATGCTGTTTTTAAAAGTCTTTTTAAATAACTGGAAAATATTTTATCTCCAACAATCACTGTTTTCAGATTCCTGTAATTTATATGCTTTTTGGCACGGAATCGCTGGCAAAAGAGCAAAGAAAATGTCTGTCACATGTTGAGTTGCAGAGGACCCCGGAAGCACGAGATCAGGTGCAGCTATAGGCTGCAATAACAATTTTCTAGCATGTGTAGAACCACAGAATTGCAGAACTGGAAGGGGCTATGAAGGTCAGGAATGTTTTGTCCAACACAGGGCTTGAACCCACAACCCGGAGATTAAGTGATTAAGAGTTTCATGCCCTACTGACTGAACTAACCAATGGTCTGGTGGTGCTGTGGTCTAAACCACTTGGGCTTACCAATCAGAAGGTCAGTGGTTCGAATCTGTGAAATGGGGTGAGCTCCCGTTGCTCTGACCTAGCTTCTGCCAACCTAGCAGTTTGAAAGACACCAGTGCAAGTAGATAAATAGGTACTGCTGTGGCGGGAAGATAAATGGTGTTTCCTTGTGCTCTGGTGCTCGTCTTGGTGTCCCATTGCTCCAGAAGTGGTTTAGTCATGCTGGCCACATGACCCGGAAAGCTGTTCGTGGACAAACGCCGGCTCCCTTGGCCTGAAGCGAGATGAGCACCGCACCCCATAGTCACCTTTGACTGCACTTAACCGCCCAGGGGTCCTTTACCTTTACCTCTTTGCTAAGCTATGTACTCCAGCCCACCAGGTACATTTTCACCAAACTTCGTAGGCAGCTGCCTCCCACAGTTGAATGGTGACATAAAGTATCCAGTGAGTACTATTGGAATTGGTGGCTGGACTAAGATTAAGTGGACCTTCTAGTCTTTGGTCATTCAAGTTCCTAGATTAGTTGACACTTGACAACTATCCTATGGAGGCTGCTCCTTATATATGGACGTTATACCTAAACTTTACTCCAGGAAAGATCAAGACAGCCTACCTGGGGTTCCAGGAGGTCTCCCATTCAAGCACAGAGCACAACCAGAGCTGCCTAGCATTCCCTGGCCTGGTTATGGCTAATTTGTGTGCAAATTGTTTGTGTGTGGAGTGTCTCACCATGTAGCTGGGACAATTCAAACAAGCAAACACACAATATATTTACCATTTTCAATTTTACAAATCAACACACATCAAACAATCCATACATTAATCATTGGCTTCTATTCCCCACCTTCTGTGATTCATTGTAGTTCTCCTTTACTTCTGCATACTTTAATTGCTCCATATTTTAACACATCCAAGTCTTCCCTTATTTATATTTTTACTGCTAATTCTATTGTAACCCTGCTAATGTTTGAAGGAGTTTACAATAATTTTTCAAATATTCCACAGACTTTTCCCAATCATCCTTAAAATTCCTTCCTTCCTGTTCTCTTAATTTCCCAATGACAATTTTCTTCCTTACAATATTCAATATTTGTCACATACGTCATTTTTTATTATGATTCGATTTGTAGATCACAACTTTTTTTTGTTATGGAAAGTGTTGCAATGATATTAACTCATATTGAAGACAAATTGCGAGAGAAGGAAATTTGATAGAAAATATAAATTGTACCGCTTCACGTCAGAGAAGGTCCTTTAATGAGCATTACATATTTCATTCACCCGTGGAACAAATCAAAATTAAGGGCTGTTAGACCAGAATCCTCCGCATGCATATCCAGAAGTGTACAGTTTTGGCAACCTCACCTGAAAAAGTTTCAGAAAAGGTCAACGATAATCTCAGTAGGATGGAGCAACTTCTTTATGAAGAAAGGTTGCAGTGTTTGGGACTTTTTAGAGAACAGGCAAGTAAGAGATGACATGATAGGCAGTGGCGTAGCGTGGGTTGTCAGCACCCAGGGCAAGGCAAGGAATTTGCGCCCCCCCCCCGCTGCACTGTCCCTCCCCCAGATAGTCCCTCGCTCTCTCTCCGCACCGCACCGCACGCCTGGCACCCTCCCCTCCACAGTGGGCTGCGACCCGGCTGCTCGGATCGGATTCGCACAGCCAGCACTGCAGTGAGAGAGAGAGAGAGTGAGCCAGGTAGGAGCAGAGAGCTGCGAGTGCAAGCGCCCCCCCCCGATGTTGCGCCCAGTGCGGCCGGCCCCCCCTGCACCCCCCACGCTACGCCACTGATGATAGGTGTTTATAAAAATTATGCAAGGCATTGAAAAAGTGGACAGAGAAGAATCTTTCGCCCTCTTTCATATCACTGGAATTTGTGGGCATCTAATGAAGTACACAGTTCAACATTAGTCCAGAAGGTGCGAATCAGCTTAGTCTGCATCAGAAATCTGAAACATCACGTTCCTCATCTGTCTCTGATTGTATCCCATCTATCCTAAACAGTTCAGTGTGGTGGGTTGTAAAACAAAGGCCAAGCTAGGAAAATAAGAAGCTATAGTAGTGGTATTTCTATATAAAAAACAACAACACAAAACCCAGCTCTATACTGTAATGATGGTGTGTGTGGGGGTGGTGGGGGGTGGGTGCATGCCCTCTTTGAGAAATGTTATCAATGACATGATTTTACTATGAAGGACTTTGGCTATGCAGCGAAAATATAAATACTTCAAAGACCAATTTCCATTTGTATTGTCCGCCTCTGAAGATGGGATCATATATTTAGGTTTGACAAAAAGCGGACTGTGCAGCAGGTGTGCGAATACAGTGTGTTTAGTATCTTAGCTATTCTGTCTGCATACAACCAGAATATAATTCCAGCAATTCTAAGAGGGTTTTCAGTGCTGTAAATTCTAAGTATTTAGCATTTCTTCCTTTGCTATTGAATTTCTCTAATCGCCATCCATGATTTCGTCCCATATTTTTAAACCTCAGACATGCTTTGGAAAGCTTATAATTTTCTGCAGAAATATTGTTATGAGATTGGTGGAAATGGCCTCAGTTAGTGAGCATTCAAAATTACCTCCAGGGACCCGTCAGCAGCAATCTTGATTTCTAAGACCTCTGGACACACTTATTTATTTATTTATCTTAAAATATGGGTCCCTCTTTCTCCCCAAAGGCCCCCAAGGCAGCATAATGGATTAAAACTACAATCAATGTTTAAATGACAGCAGAGAAAACAAAGCAACTGCATAATCAATATAGTGGGAATCAAATCTGAATCAAGACATTTAGGCTTATATTCTAAGAGTATAACCAGAAAGAGTGGATTCCCCCAGAAGGCCAGTGGAGAAACAACATACCAGAAAAAACCACATTTCTGACTGTAAGGTTATGGTGTGAGATGTGATGGTGGTGATAATTGTAGCAGCAGTAACAGGCCTGTGCAGTGGGGCAGCCACATATTGTTGCCCTGGGGCCTTGGAGGGCCAAGCTGACAAGTTGGGGGGCTGCCAGGGTCCTGTCAGACTTCTGCTGCCATGCCAAAAACAACACGTGCCTCTCAGTCAACTCCAGACTCCAACTGTCCCTATTTTCCAGGGACAGGCCCAGATTTACCTTCTCAGTTTATGATTTGATCCTCGAATGTCCCACTTTCCCTTAGGATGTCCCAAGATCTCCACCATAGGTGTGCAGGACCACATATTGTCACTACTGGCCATTGGGCACGGTAAGTGGCCATTGTTTCATCAGAGATCTCAGGGTTGCCATGAACAGATGCTTAGTGTTATGGACACTGGGCAGCATGATCAGGAAGCTATGTGACATTGGGAGTGGGATCAGTGCCACAGCCCCGCTGCTCCTTCTGTGAATGGAGACCCCTTCACCGGGATAATGTATGATGTCAGGAGTCCAGGTTCCCAGCTTGATAACACAGTAAGTGTAGGCCATTAAAAGGGAGGATTTATTGCAAAAACAAACAGATCATAGCTCCACAAAGCACCATTAGTCAAGATGACCCTTCTGAAGACTTCTTCCGGCGTCGACAGAAGATATTGAACTTATGACCCTTACGTCTCTTGCTTTGCTTCCTATCTAGCAGCCCTCCCATTCGCTGACTCTTTGGGCTTAGTGGATCAGCTCCAAGCTCTTCCTGTTCTGATAGGCTGTCTCTGAGTCTATTCACACCTATTTTGCTTTCTGCGAGCTTTCGCTGTGTTCTAGCCTGCTCTCAGCTACTGCCTTATCAGCCTGTCCGTCAAGGTCAGGAAGAGCCGAAGTTTGCAGCTGCCATCTCTCCCCTACCCGACTTACATCTGAGCCTCTCTGTTTCTGGTTGCCTTCTGCAGATGGCTGCAAACCTGTGCTTGGAGCTGGCTCATTCCTGACACATGAAGGGGTTGAGTAAATTATGGGCAAAGGGGAGAAGAGCCCTATGAAGCAGGACAGTGTTTGCTTCTGTTACGTTTCCCCCCTTCACTGCTGAATGTCCCTGGGAAGATTAAACAGTCAAGGAGAAAGGTGGATAGATAGATAACTGAGTTCTGGAATAACAAATGCAGCACATAAATGGAGAAATGCTGCTAAGGACCAAATATTCTACACCCATCTTTGTGTGCTTGAGAGCATTATCTCCCTTCCTGATTCCACTAATGTGTTCTCTCCAGGAAAAGATGGAGAGAGAAAAAAGGTGTGCCATGATTTTCATAATGCAATTATAGCGCAAGAATCTGTCAAAAGGAAAAGACATTTAACATTCAATTTTCCCTAATGCCATACTGTTTTTTATTGTATTTCAATACATCTCACAGAAGCGGCTTAGTCCTCTGGTTTTCATCCTGCCTGTCTCCTTCATTTTCTATCATATTACATAAAGATTTCTCACTATCTGCTCACTTGCAGAGTCAAACCAAACCTGCACCAGCGAGGAGAATAAAGTACACCCAGACCTTGCTCTTCTGACGCTCGATGCTTGTCAGCATCCAGTAAATTCTTGTTTACAACGTCTCTTTCTGATTTCCTCGGAGGAAGCATCCCATGGAAGTGAAGTGAAGTGAACCCTAAAGGAGCAGCAGCTGGAGACTGGCAAGAAAATAAATAAATAAAAATGATAAGGAAGATGGCGTGCGTACACACACACACACACACACACACACACTTTACTCACTTCTGTTTGGCTTGCCATCAGGCACTTTTGCTTCAGACAGGCACATTTTTACATTCAGTTCTGCCCAAACGCTCAGATTTCATGGTGCCAAATGCAAAACAACCCAAAAGCTGCAATTCTAGAGACTCTGAACATATTACAAACCACACAAAAAAGTGCTCACAGATAAAGGAAAACAAATACAGTAGCATCCTTAAAAGCTTCACTTAACCCAAGTTTTCCCAGATCCTTTTTCTCAGAACTTCTCCTTAAGTGTGTGGGCTTCCCCAAGACATCTGTTTGGCCACTGTCAGAACAGAATGCTAGACTAGATGGGTCTTTGACCTGATCAAGTGGGACTTTCCTCAGGTGTTTTATTTACGTATGAAAAAATATTTGCATACCACTATTCATTAAAAAAAACACAAGGTGGTTTACAACAAACATACATATTGTTACAAAATTTGCGTGACACCCCCACTCTCTGCCGAGCAATAGCAAGATCCCAGGGCGTTCCAGGCACTGGCTACTCAAGAGAAGGTGGAAATGAATTGAAACATCTGCATGGATCACAGTAAGAGTATTGTTAGCCCAGAAATGGAAACAAGAAGAAATTCCGACAAAAGAAGAATGGCAGACGAAATTAATGGACTATGCAGAATTGGACAAAATGACAGGAAGAATTCGAAACCTGCGGGACCAGAGATTTACAGAAGATTGGAAGAAGTATATGAATTATTTGAAGAGCAACTGTAATCAACAATTTACGCTAGTAGGACTACAAGAAGTTCTGTAAGGAGAAATATATGAAGTGTTACAAAGTAGAAAAAGATAGAGATATTGGTTATGAGTTTGAAATGTAATAGGGAAGATAAGAAATGCATACTGAGAGATTAGATTGGAAAATTTTCAGACAGGATTGATGGAAGTCAAAAAATTGAATAAGATGTAAAAGTATGTTTAATTACTGTTGAAAATGATATGTTAAAAAAACTAATAAAAAGGGTTATATAGAAAAAGACTCAAGTTTTCAAACAGAAATAGTAAATAATGATTGTAAGACAATTTCAAAAATGTACAAAATGTTATTGGAATGGTATACAATGGATGAGGAAGTTAAGTCGGTAATGATTCATTGGGCTAGGGATTTTGGATACAATATATATTTTGAAGACTGGGTGAAAATATGGAATGACAACTTGAAGTTTACAGCATGCACTACATTAAAGGAAAATGTTATGAAAATGGTATACAGATAGTACATTACACCGGTTAAACTAGCAAAAATGTTTAAAACTAGTAATAAGTGTTGGAAATGTAAAGAGAAAGAAGGAACTTTTATTCATATGTGGTGGGAATGTAAAAAAGTGAAGGGGTTCTGGGAGACGATATATAATGAGTTAAAGAAGATGTTAAAATATAGTTTTGTAAAAAAACCAGAAATTTTCCTTCTAGGAATAACGAGAAATGAAATTAACAAAAAGGACTGTAAACTCTTTCAGTACGCGATAACAGCAGCGAGAATATTAATAGCCCAAAAATGGAAGCAGGAAGAACTACCGACTCTGGAGGAATGGAGAATGAAGCTAACGGACTATGCAGAACTGGATAAGTTAACTGGGAAAATTAGATATCAACGAGATCACAAGTTCATTGAGGACTGGGAAAAATTTTCGGAGTATTTGAAGAGTGTATGTGATGAGCAAACAACGCTAGTGGGTTTTAAAGAAGCTTTGTGAAAAAATAAGGAATATTGCAAAAATGCAAATAAGACTATTAAGAAAAAAAAAAGGCGATACTAAATTTGAGGAATGCGTAGACAAAATTTTAAATACGGATGATTGTCAGAGAAGTTGAGGGAAGTCCTAAAACTGAAAATATGTTAATTGGGAATTTGTATGATTGGAGATATTTGTGCAAAACTTAATAAAAAATTATTTTTTTAAAAAAAAACTAATAAAAAATTATATATATGAAAAAGAAACATCTGCATGGATTACGACCTGGAGCAAGGAAGGGATGCAGCATCAAACTCCTATTTCAATTCCTAGCATGAACTGCTTCACTGCAGACAGAACAATCCCTAAAACAGCTGCTAGGAAATGGACAGGGCCAGATTACACTAAATGGAAAAGACCATTCGAAGTTGTCTTACTCAGAGACAGAGACAGGCGGCGTGTTCATCTGTTGTCTCCATTGACTGATGACAGCTCTCCAGATTTTAAGGCAGGAGTCTTTCCCAGCTATACCTGGAAATACCAGAGACTGAATCTGGACCTTCTGCATGCACGGCTGTTGCTCTGCCGCTGATAAGTGGTTCTATTCTTATGCGTGGTTCCACAACTCTTTGTATTATTTATTTGTTACATACCACCTTTATCTCCCAAGGGTCTCAAAGTGGTGGACATATTTCTCCTCTCCTCATTCCATCCTCACAACAACCCTGTGAGGTAGGTTAGGCTCAGAGATGGTGACTGGCCAAAGGTCACTCAGTGAGCTTTATGGCTGAGTGGGGATTCAAACTCTGTTCTCCCAGGTCCTAGTCCAGCACTCTAACCATTACACCACAATGGCTCTGTTGTTATGCAGCTGATGGTTGTTTAGTCATGTCCGACTCTTCGTGACCCCATGAACCAGAGCACATCAGGCACTCCTGTCTTCCACTGTCTCCCGCAGTTTGGTCAAACTCATGTTAGTAGCTTCGAGAACACTGTCCAACCATCTCGTCATCTGTCGTTCCCTTCTCCTTATGCCCTCAATCTTTCCCAACATCAGGGTCTTTTCCAGGGAGTCTTCTCTTCTCATGAGGTGGCCAAAGCATTGGGGTCTCAGCTTCAGGATCTGTCCTAGTGAGCACTCTGGGCTGATTTCCATAAGAATGGATAGGTTTGATCATCTTGCAGTCCATGGGACTCTCAAGAGTCTCCTCCAGGACCATAATTCAAAAGCATCAATTCTTCGGCGATGGTCCTTCTTTATGGTCCAGCTCTCACTTCCATATATCACTACTGGGAAAACCATAGCTTTTACATGCAGCTGACTAATGGAGACCAAACACAACAAATTATCAGCTGATTCTCGAACCAACATTCCTCTTGCTCCCCACTCCGATGCCTTTACCTACGAAACCACGTGGGCAAATCCTGTTGTACCAACAGTTTTAAAATAAACCAAATTGGGAATGAGATATGGCTGGTTATCCCTTCCTGCTACTTATTCACTCAAAATTACATTCCAGGTGCCTGGAGATACAGAAGCTTACCTTTGAGTAAAAACACCTAGGATCAGGTTGTATGGCGTATACAGTGGTACCTCGCAAGACGAATGCCTCGGAAGATGAAAAACTTGCAAGTCGAAAGAGTTTTTCGTTTTCTGAGTTGCTTCGCAAGACGGATTTCCCTATGGGCTTGCTTCGCAAGACGAAACGTCTTGCGCCATTTTAAAAAACCGCCAATGCATTCCTGTGGGAAACCGTCAATACACAGCGGTGCTTCGCAAGACGAAAAAATTCACAAGACGAAAAAACTCGCAGAACAAATTAATTTCGTCTTGCGAGGCACCACTGTACTTCCTTGGGTGATAAGAAGGCAAAATGTCCAATAAATAACCTGATGAAAATAAATCTATAAACAAGTTTCTCTGTATAACTGTATGAAACAGACTAGTAGATTCTGGGACCATCTCAGGTACTCAATTTTTGTAGGATTTCCCCCTTTATTATTATTATTATTATTATTATTATTATTATTATTATTATTATTATTACCATTTGGATGCTCTGTATTACAATCTGTACACTGTCTGACTTTCTCTGAGGTTCTGTTATCATCTTTCCTGCAAATTCCTCCACCCCCTTGAACCATAATAGAAGCTTTGTTCCAATGTTGTAAAACTTAGTATTCCAAGCCATGGTGACAAACTCTATTTGAGTACCAGTCACGAGCAAGGGAACATGATAATTAGTCTGGAGGTCAAATTCCTTAATTCTACTGATTAATCAAATTTCCATTTTTTAAAAAAAGAGAGATCTAACTCCACAGTGTCTCACAAACAATGGTACTGTTGTGCAGTTTGCAACAGTCACACACCTTGGTCACTCTCCCCAATATAAGCTCTAAAGGTTTTAATGAAAGAAAGCCAATTAGGAGTAAGCTGGTTACTAAGAACATAATCAGGGTCATTCATTGGTAACAAATCAATCAACAAAATGCTAATCACCTATGCTGTTGTAAGCTTGGATTAATCTATTAGTAATTAAAGTGAAGTGCAAATCAAACATCTCTCCTAATTGTAGCCAAAAGGCACAAATGCCTTTTTGTTGACCGACACAGACAACACCATTTGGCAGAATGTGACAAGACTGCTGATACATTGTTTCAGGTGCCTAGGTGTTTCTTTAAAAAAGAAAAAGAGTATATGAATTAAAGGGTTATTTTTTCCCCTCTTATAACTGCAGGGTGCTTTGGATGTTTGCCTGTATTATAAACCAATATTTGCTGAAAAAAATATAATTTATTACGGGGTATATTAAGCAACTCTTTGTCCTAAAGCAGCACACACGTTTTGTTCTCTATTTCTCCAATAAACTGCTCTCCTTAAAAATGCTGGTGTGGAAACCTTTAAACAGATTTTATAAGACCTCATGTTTCTATTTCTTTATAATTATATTGATATATATAGTATTTTGATAGGAGTCCTGGTAAGCAGGCAGGGAGAGCTTGGGTTTTTGTGTATGTGTTTTATAGCATATTAAATCAGAGAGGGACTGGTAATATTTATGGCAAGCGCATGCTACCAACGAAGTACTGCAAATAAAAACTATTTTTCACTTTCCATAGGGCAAGGGCTGTGCAGGCCAAGTTGCTTGCTGACCATGAGCACCTTATGCACAAATATCTAGGGATGTGCAGAAGACAGCTGGCCCATTCAGATGTTCTGGGATTTGGAGTGCTGGTAGATTCCATTCTATAGCAGAGGAAGATGACTCATTTAGGCAAATGGGCACTGGCCACCAACTCAATGTGTCCTCAACCAGTTCCTACCTGCCTCCCTTCTTACTTACAATCAGCCTGCTTGCCAGTGTTGCTTCTATGGAACAGTGAGGAGAAGGGGGACCAAACCAGAAGGAGTTGGTTCTGCTGATCACAAGCTCTGGCTCCACCTACAGTTTCAGCTTCCTGCCTTCCACCCTACCAATGACAATGGGCACCAGCCAGCATCATCTAGTACAGGAGGAAGGAATCTTTGCCCCTCAAAATGTTGCTGAACTACAAGTACTATCAACTCTGGCCACTGGTCATGCTTGCTAGGGGTGGTGGGAGTTTCAGTTCAGCCACATCTGGAGGGTCATAGATTCCTTACTCTGGGTCTAGTAGAATTCCAGCTTGAAATCCAGATTCTGGAATACTGAGACGGAAGAGACTGACTCCTACCAGACTCCTAAACAGAAAGCCACAAAGAAATCTGGGACAGAAATGCCTATTTTTTGTAAGTATTCCTACGAACGTCCCTTAAAAGCAGGGATAAGGTGATCGAATTGTCCAAAACTCTGTGGGGCTGCGCTCTGAGCAGAGACTTTCCTGTCTACTCCAATGTGGTGTGTGTGGCCAATAGTATTTTTAAAAATCATTTTCTGGTATGGAATCCAGCATTCTTTAAGACGGTCTTCTGTCATTTTCCCTCAGTGCAATTGCAAAAGGTGACAGACCCAGCTGTTTCGCTAGTTCTAAAAATACTTGATGATTGCTTAGCAACTGTACATGTTGCAATGGAGCTTTCTTCAAAATTCTATAGGTATACAAGATTATCATTAGAAATGCATTTAAACCTCAGGTCCGGTTTCATCAGGACTGCATAGTTCCATTTGCAGTCAGCCATAAAGTGGGATTATCATGCAACAGAGCTTTGTGGTAGTTGATATAGTCAGTCATCAGCCTTTCATGATCACTACAAAGTGCCACTATATATACACATATTACCTGTCCTATGAAAACAGGTTCAGGGTCTACTACAGCATCTTAAAAAGCAGAGACATCACCTTGCCAACAAAGGTCTGTATAGTTAAAGCTATGGTTTCCCCAGTAGTGATGCATGGAAGTGAGAGCTGGACCATAAAGAAGGCTGACTGCCGAAGAATTGATGCCTTTGAATTATGGTGCTGGAGGAGACTCTTGAGAGTCCCATGGACTGCAAGAAGAGCAAATCTATCCATTCTTAAAGAAATCAGCCCTGAGTGCTCACTGGAAGGACAGATCCTGAAGCTGAGGCCACCTCATGAGAAGAGAAGACTCCCTGGAAAAGACCCTGATGTTGGGAAAGATGGAGGGCACAATGAGAAGGGGACGACAGAGGATGAGATGGTTGGACAGTGTTCTCTAAGCTACCAGCATGAGTTAGACTAAACTGCGGGAGGCAGTGGAAGACAGAAGTGCCTGGTGTGCTCTGTTCCATGGGATCACGAAGAGTCGGCCACGACTAAACGACTAAACAACAACAACACAGGCACTCAGAAACCACATAAGGGATTCATATACTCAGATCTTTTTATTTATTTATTTTCTAAAAATCTCGTAACCCAACAATACAGGAACAGTCTCACTACTGTAGCTTCCTATTAGGTAGCTCACTATTGCTTACAGTGGGGAGAGGGGGTGGTCAGTGGTGAAGTCAGTGCAGTTGTTGTTGTTGCTGTTGTTGTTGGCATCTGTCTGTCCTGAGAGACCACGGAGTGCACTTCTGGGAGTGAAGTCAAACTGTTGGGCAGCGTGCATGGAGGTCCTGGGATACCCAGATGACAACACACCCCTCTCGGCTTCACTGATGAGGTCCAAAGGAAAGCCGAAGCACAAGCTTGGCTGCAGGAGTTGCCAAAAACAGGAGAACAAGGACACCATTCATCCATCTTAGGGACTCCACTCTGGATTAATGTAGGGTTTACTCCTTAGCCTTTTCTTCACCCAAAGATGTTCCACAAAGCAGCAGAGATTTAAGATCAGAGGTTCTCCTCTTCTAGGTGGGCAATCTTCCCAGGTTGACAAGCCCCACTGGGGGGCTGAGGAAGAGGGGTACTGTGGGGGTGGTTCGTCCCAGGTGTCATCTCTGAGGGGGATGACAATATGCAACGCAGCACTCACCGTGGGGCCTGCAGCATGCCCAAGCCACACGTCTCTCCTGGGAGTGACATGGTGGTTTGGGTGCCCGCAGGCTCCGCGCTGCCCCAAACGGTCTGTCCACCACCTCCCCCTCAGCTATAGGGCGGCTGAGGGGGAGGAGGCAGGCAGACTCCTTGGAGGCCCCATGGAACATCCTGCCCTGGCTCACCCCACCCCGTGGGCAGCTGGCCCCAACCCTGGGTGCAGGGCACACATGCCACCCCAGGTGTCCGATAAGCTTGCTCCACCGCTGGCCTCACCTGCCCCTTAGAAACTGCCTTCTTGACCATTGGACCTTCTATTGGTCTCTGTCCCAATCTGCTGGAGCCTGTCTTCACATGCAGGAGAAGTCCCTAACACATTGAGGGTTTGAGACCCATTGGCTATCCTCACCAGGTTTAGCCAGCCAGTCGAAGTCGTTCCCACGGTTTGGCCGCTGACAGTTTCTAGGAGCCACATGTGAGAGCTCAGTGCAGGGTGGGAACCAAAGGTGGACAAACTACCCCACAAAGAACATGATGAATACCAGAGGTATTCCCCCTCTCCTAAAATCTCATACACCCCTAGCAACTCCAGGTTGGCTCTGCTAGTGTGTTAGCACCTTACTGCCACTTTGCCCCTCCTCATCTCCCTTCCAGGAAGCAACAGTGGTCCATCTGCTGGGAAGCTACCATACCAGCTCTGCCCCTTCCAGCAAGCCATGTTCCTACATTTCTAGCTTTGCTTTTAAAGCATTTCAAGCACATTACTCCCTGTAAATATCCATAGTAGTGTAATGGGGCTGCAGTGCTTCTCTAATCACTGGAGGTCATAATGGAACATGATCAGGCAGTCATCCCAGCAGTATTGAAGTCCCACAGCTTGTTACATCCACTAGCCAGATGGATTGTGTCAATTAAGAAGAAAATGACTCGATCAATAAAGATACGTGAAGTGGTACAGTGAATGACGAGACACACTAAAAACATTTTTTTTAAAAAAATGTCCTAGGAAGACACACTGATAACTTGCCCATAAATACGATCATGCAATAGACATATACCCCTAACCCCCACCCTCTAGCGCTCTCTCTCTCTCTCTCTTCTCTCTCTCTCTCTTTACATTGTAATTCAATTTACCTGAATTGTCATAAGTATTTTTATGTCTAGCACTCAATCTAAAGATGCAATCACCTGGCAAAACAAAGTGACTTGGAATGAGCCATTTCAGTTTATTGTGTAAATAATGTTTCCGTTAAAAAGAGGAATGAATATGTATTTAACCTGTAGAGCGGAACAACTCTGAAAGAGCTGTCTTGGTCTATGAGCTGCATAATACGGTACACATTGTAAAAAGCCACCTAATTATGTATTTATATATGGCTCTTGTCAGTTTACATCAGACACTTAACATTATTTAATCACAGTTGGTATCTTCGTTTCCTCTATCTGCTTTGCTTTGGTATTGCGCAGATATTAAGAAACATGGAAATCTTATGTTTATTGCCTTCTGAAGATGAATATTTTCATGGTAAGTAAATGTTGGGAATAACATTAAAGTAACCTTGAGGATGCGGGTGGCGCTGTGGGTTAAACCACAGAACCTAGAGCATGCCAATCAGAAGGTCGCCGGTTTGAATCCCTGCTATGGGGTGAGCTCCCATTGCTTGGTCCCTGCTTCTGCCAACCTAGCAGTTCGAAAGCACATCAAAGTGCAAGTAGATAAATAGGTACCGCTCTGGCGGGAAGGTAAATGGCGTTTCCGTGCACTGCTCTGGTTCGCCAGAAGCAGCTTAGTCATGCTGGCCATGTGACCCGGAAGCTGTACGCCGGCTCCCTCGGCTAATAAAGCGAGATGAGTGCCGCAACCCCAGAGTCGGTCACGACTGGACCTAATGGTCAAGGGTCCCTTTATCTTTACCTTTAACCTTGACATAACTATATTGAAATCCCTATATGTGGTCCCAGATCTACCAAAGATCCCTATTTTCCAGGGTCAGTCCTGGATTTACAGTCCTGCTTTTCCTTAGGAGGTCCCTATTTTCATCAGAGAAATCTTGGAGGGTATGGAATAGGACAGTGGTGGAGAACCTTTTAGAGACTGAGTGTCCAAACTGCAAGCCAAAACCGACTTATTTATCGCAAAGTGTCCAAAGTTTTCAAACTTTTTGGGGGAGAGACAGAACAGAAAAAATTAATTGCTGCAGTTCTCACCATCTCCCTCCCTCTTCCCCCCTCCCACCAGGTCCTCCCTGGCTAGCTGGATGGCTCGCTCTCGGATCTATATCTATGACTTGATGAAACTGATCAAGGTGTTCCATACTGGCCTTCTAATGTATACAATCCAATTTAATTTGGAATGTTTCAAAATGCAGTGGAAACAATACACCAAATTCCAAATTATGTGCATTTAGGTTGACCATGATGGTAATTACTTTCAAAGTAACCTTGAAATTATCACTTCCGAAAGATTTCCAGTGAGGTTCTCCCATGAAACAATGTGTACAGAAATTCACATATCAGGGAAAGGGCACAGAGAGATGCATACATACCAAAATGGGGAGATGGTTTGCAAAAATGTGGATATTAGTCAGAACTGCATACAATAATATGTTTATTAGAATAAATTCATAATATGTTGCTGGTGAATTGTCATGTGTGCGTGTGGTGAAGAAAAGCAAAAAACTGAATTTACAATTCGAAAAATGAGAAACCGTGTGAAACCTACATTGACAGATTTGTCTTACCCATGCAGATCAGAAATAAACAGATAAATCGTTTTAATAAAGGAATGTAACACACTTCTCTGTCACTTGTATGATGTCTGTCATCACTGATAAATAACCTCATGGAGCTATTTTACCACTATTAACATCTTATTCTGAGAGAATTTGTATCGATTCCATTCAAATGAGCAGCACAACACTTCATTATGTGGCTATTTCTTTAAATACTCAAAAGAGTTATTGACAAAAGGAAAGCAGGCCTGTTTTTATCTATACGCTTTTTGATATTTCTGTTGCTCACAGTCAGCCTTTGATTGGCAGTTTAAATATAGGTCTTAAAAGCACACCCCTATATTTCTGTACAAGCAACTGAATCTATACTTGCTACGAAGCTGAAAAAGATTAAGGATATTCATTGAGGGAATGTACCTTTACCTTTTGCTTTTGTGTGCAATTTGGACCATTTTCTGGTTCAGGGTTAAAAGAAAAGACAATGTCTGGTTTGCAGATAAGTCAAGGTGAAAATCAGCTTTGACTCAGTTTTGCTTCTTTATTGATTTTGCTGCAACCTGAAGCATGTAGCGAAGCCCAAGGAGCTGTGTACCCCAGGCGTTTTCAAACGAAGAAAAATGTTGTTAGGAACCCCTGCGAAGTGAAACCATCAGTGTTTTGCAGAGATCCACTCCAAACATACTTTTAGAAATTGTTTTCTATGCATGAACCTTGCAAAGTGACTGATGATGTTGCCATGAATTTGGTAGGCAGCAGATTAGTCACAATCAGGGAAGCTGTCACATGCTGTACATCATCAAATCAAAGGGAACTACATCCTTCCTTGAAAATCACAAAAATGTCTTGCGTGTCCACACTTAATTCCTTTTCAAAAACCAAATTCCGGACCTTTTGAAAGCAGACATCTCAAATTGTCTATCACTCTTCACTCTTGTGGTTCATCACCACAACAGCTACTCACTTTGGGTTTTAGTAAAGCAAACAGTTTAATTTGTCAGTGTCTAAATGATATTGAGTGTCAGAACAACTTGACCACAAGAAGGAAATTCTGCCCAAGGTATGCCTATTTTCCATCTTCCCATTTCAACTCTCTGGTACCCTATCTGCATAACCTAGCAATTCTAAAATATAGACGCGCTTTTACTCTCGCAAGATTGAATGTATTGTCCTCGGCTGTACTTGAGGGATGATTCCAACAGATTCCACACGAAAAACGCTTATGTCCCTGTGGAGATGGCAGTACTGAATCGGTGGCGCATGCCCTTCTGGCTTGCACTCTTTATAAAGACTTGAGGAATGAGATTATCACCCCTCTTTTATTGCCCATTCCGGGTCGCCCAACCACTGCCACAGTGTCCTTTCTCCTGGCAGATCAAGATGAGCAGGTGACAGCAAAGGTTGCAAGGTTTCTAGCTGGGGCAATCAGAATAAGATCCACTGTTTTGACTACTGATTCAAAACCCTGAAATGTATTTTATATAATTGACATTTATTTTCTACTCTTTGTATATCGTATTGTTGTTTCATTGCTAAGGCCAATGGCTGATGCAAAAAAAGATTCGTTCATTCATTCATCTTGTAAAGATGTTTTTCTGCTGCTGAGATGGCTCAGTCAGTAGAACGTGAGGCTCTTAATCTCAGGCTCGTGGCTTCATTGGGTGAAAGCCATTTCCTGTTCCTGGGGAGATGTCGTTGCGGGCTGTTGGCCAGCCATCCCCATGCGCACAGGGCAGGATCGTCCCTGCGCCATCGGATGCTCATCAGCCGCATCACCCTTAGGCCGTCCAAATAGGACAGTCCGGGGGTGTGGCGCAGGCTATTTAAACTGCCCACGGTTGAGGACTCGCCCCTGTTTTTTCTCCCTCCTCAGAGAGCCCCTAGTTGATGTGCATCAGCAGGGCTCCCCCTACTGGTGGTTAACCCTTCCAAGACTCCTGCAGAGGGGCAGGAATAGGAAAACAGGATGTCTATCTAGCTTTGCATCATCTGCACTGACTGGTAGTGGTTCTCTAGCACTTCCGAGAAGCCAGAATTTAATTTCTATCTGGAAATGCCAGTGATCAAACATAGGCCCTCTTACATGCTAGGTGCATGTACTATTCCTGAGTTACAGCCCTTGCTTCATCTGCTCACATGAGTGTGATTATTCATTGTGTTGGTGCTGACCTTTAAAGCCCTAAACAGCCTCTGTCCTGTATACCTGAAGGACCGTCTCCACCCCCATCGTTCAGCCTGGACACTGAGCTCCAGCTCAGAGGGCCTTCTGGTAGTTCCGTCCTTGCGAAAAGCGAAGTTACAGGGAACCAGGCAGAGGTCCTTCTTGGTAGTGGCGCCCGACCTGTGGAATGCCCTCCCAGCAGATGTCAAGGCAATAAACAACACTGTTTAGTGTTTGTTGTTTCATTGTGTTTTTACTATATATATATATATGTATATTGGGGGGGGGGGCATCCAGAGTAGCTGGGACAACTCAGTCAGAATGGTGGCATATAAATTATTATTATTATTATTATTATTATTATTATTATTATTATTATTATTACTATTGAGAACCATAATCACAAGAAGCTCAGAAGCACACAGCGTCCTTAACCAGGAGTCACATCTGTACTGGGGAAAATTCATGGATTATTTGAAATGTTATAGTATACATATAAATACATTGGCAGGATTAATTTAAGCCAAACAGTTAAAATTGCTGTTAAAAGATGACTAATGAATAATTATTAATTGGATTAATGAAGGAGATGCTGTGTTAGAACTTAAAAATATATAAGAAACTGCAAAAGGAGTGGGGGGAAATCAAAAGATATACATTTTTTGGAAAATATTGGGTTGTATTGATGTCAAAATATTATTGAAAAATTGAAAGATAAAAAATAATTCTAAAAAAGGGAGTCATGTCTGTACTTGGCAACTTCTGAAAATGAAAAGTGAAACTTTCCCCCCTTTACTTTTATTGACATTCCCCTACTTTTCCATTGCTTTTCTTGCTCCTGAAATATTTTATTTATAAACATATTTTTGTAATGCTACAACTGTTGAGAGAGCATGCTGTGTTTTGAATGAAAGGAAATATCTTCCATGAATTTCTATATGAGCGGTGTGTTTCCTGAATCCGGTTTTCAATCTAAACATGGCAGAAATGCATTCAGGGAACTCACCACATGCTGTAACTGAATGCAGTGGTACTTATGTTGAAAACCTGCCTAACAAATGCAGATGAGAAGTATGGTCTCCGTTCCTTTTGTGTTCTTTCCTCCTTGCTCTGTTGATGTGATGACTGACAACCGATGCCTTCTGCATATTGTCCCGGCCAACATAATTGGTGGAATCATAGCAAGAAGTGCATTCCTGGAAATTACTCTCGGATCCATTTAGAGAAAACATTTGAAAGGAAGTGCACAGGTGCAGCTTTTAAGAACTTCCCTCATTTTGAAACTCACACATATGTTGCAGGAAATAAAAGGGAAATTACAGCTATTAGCTGAGGCAGGAAATGTATGCACCAAATTTAGCTCCACATGAAAATTAAAATCCAAACTGGTAACAATTCAGTCTGGGATGAGTACATCACTCTGTGTGTTTGTGTGTGTGTGTGTGTGTGTGTGTGTGTGTGTGTGTGTGTAATTTCTTCCCTACATCTTTTTCCCCTTGCTGGTTTTGGGCGTTTGCTAAGTCTGTCACTTTAAAAGTGATTCCTGCTCTCTCTTTGTGGGGTGATTCCCCCCCCCCGCTCCCCTGCCATCTCATTTTTGTTTGGATTGTAGGAAATTTAGGTAAGATGCTTCAGTTGTAACAAAGTTCCGGGCATAACATTTAAGGTTGCCGCTGGAGTTTCATGGATCATTAACAATTTGCTAATATTGTTTTAGCTTGCAAATTAGTGCAGCTTAGTGACTAAGGGAAGGTTCCGTAGCTGTCATCAATCAGGCTAAAATTCTTCATGCATGAGATAAAAAACGATTTTTTAGCCTTTGAGGCTCAGGCAGCAATTACTGTAACAAAAAAAGTAATAATAATCCGGTGGGGGCGGGTGGGTGTGAAAACATTCCCCCCCCAAAAATTATCTGAGTGGTTCCATTATGTATATGTCTTGCTGTACAAAAAGAGAAGCAGAGCCATCCCTCTGAATTAGTTTCCTTCTCTGCTAATAATTGGCAGAGAACTAGAAATAATCGAAAAGGAACTAGAAAAAAATAAATCTGAATGAATGTTTGATGTAAAAACAAATATGCTTTTCTTGCCTCTCATGTGTATCTGCTCCCTGTCAACATCTAAGTGGCTTTAGTCACCTAATTGCAGTCAGGAAACTTTGAGTCCACTCTAGTGGAAGCGGAGATGGTTTGTTTCCTGCTAATATGCCTTTTTGAGCTTAACAAAGCCGGATACTGTCAGAATGAGGAATGGTGGAGACCGCCTCCCCATCCTGACCCTTCCAGGGAGGAGGAAGAGGAAGACAGCTGAGATTTACAACAGGGGTTTACGGGAGGTCACAGCACAGAGGCGGATGAGGGGGAAAGTTGGGAAATCATGGGAGAGGAGGAGGGGGTGGAAGCGAGGCGACAGCTGAACACGGTGTCATTGGAAAGCTTTCCAGACCCCGCTGTCCCAGACCCTGGCGAACCTTAAAAGTAGGAGAGCAAAACGCTCAAAGACAGAGGGCACCTGTAGAGGAGACGAGAATGATGAATGAGGAAGTGGGAGAGATGAGGGGTGGAGATTCATTATCCAAGAGGCGGGGTTCTATAGCCTCTCTCTGTAATACAGTGGTACCTCGGGTTACATATGCTTCAGATTACATATGCTTCAGCTTACAGACTCCACTAACACAGAAATATTACCTCGGGTTAAGAACTTTGCTTCAGGATGAGAACAGAAATCGTGTGGAGGCAGCGTGGCAGCAGCGGGAGGCCCTATTAGCTAAAGTGGTGCTTCAGGTTAAGAACAGTTTCAGGTTAAGAACAGACCTCCAGAAGGAATTAAGTACTTAACCCGAGGTACCACTGTATTGGAATAAAAAAGGATGGTAAGAAACCTTCCCTTGTCTTTATACTTTCCTGGGTGACCAGTCAGGAGCCAGTGACAGCTTCCTGACAGATACCACACAAAAACCAACATCAAAATACAGTCTCTCCAAAAGAGACATTATTATTATTATTATTATTATTATTATTATTATTATTATTATTACCCCTTCCAACAAAATATTAAAAATACAATAAAACATCAGACATTTAAAACTTCCCTAAACAGGGCTGCCTTCAGGTGTCTTCTAAAAGTCGGATTGCAAATTGCACCCAGCCGTTATAATGCCTGATGTTGTCACCCAGGTGTTTATAACTTGAATAAGTAAAGGACCCATGGATGGTTAAGTCCAGCTGAATTTGACTATGGGGTGTGGCGCTCATCTCTGCTTTCAGGCTGAAGGAGTCTGCCTTTGTCCACAGACAGCTTTTCCAGGTTATGTGGCCAGCATGACTAAACCACTTCTGGAGCAATGGGACACTGTGAGGGAAGCCAGAGTGCATGGAAATGCTATTTACCTCCCTGCTGCAACAGTACCTATTTATCTACTCGCAGTGGTGTACTTTCAAACTGCTAGGTTGGCAGGAGCTGGGACAGAGCAACGGGAGCTCAGCCTGTCACGAGGATTCAAGCTGCCAAACTTGCAATTGGCAAGCCCAAGAGCAGGCTTCCTCAAAGTCAGACTTGAGACTACAATTCCCATCATCCCTGGCCACTGATCCTGCTAGCTAGGGATCATGGGAGTTGTAGGCCAAAAACATCTGGAGGGCCGAGTTTGAGGAAGCCTGCCCTAGAGGCTCAGTGGTTTAGACCACAGTGCCACCTGCATCCTTTGCTTAATAATGATGCTTTCCTTTCACAGGACCTTTGTTGCATTCCACACAAAAGAGGACCATGCAACAAATGTAGACAATGCACTGCCGTCCAGGGATCCCATGATCCCATACCACTTCCCTTCTATTGTATCTGGAAATATGGTAATAGATTGTGCGGGGTGCGGTGGGGGTGAGAAAAAGTTGAAGGAGTACATAGAAGGGAGGAAAGCAGGTGACAGGCAGTACCTTGCATTAAACTCAACCAGTTAAAAATGCATTAGGCTAGACACAGAAGCTGCTTAAAATGTTATAGAAGCAGAATTCACATTTCCCTGAGAGTGTCTGCCCTGAAAACACGTTCTGCCGCTGCCCCTTGTCATAGCAGGTATATATTTTGTGTAAGCTCTAAAAATGAACAAAATAATGCCTATGCAATTCTGTATCCTAACAACTGGATATCCTGTTTAGGGTAGGAATATTCAAAGCATGTAGTTAGTACTTCATTATCAATCCAATTTTCACAGCCCAAAAGAAGAAAATATGCTGATCTCTTTGAATTTTACTTGATGCCCTGTGTGTTGCAAATCCTTTTAAAAGTAGGACTGGAAAACTCTGTTAGTGAGTCAAAAAGTATACCTTACCCTTCAGTCACATAATCCATAAAATAATTAATACATAACTTGCATGGTGCAAGTATGCAATCAAATGTTTGAAGACAGCCTCACATCCAAAAGCTTCCTAGGCACACAGAACTAAGTAGTTTATTTTAACTTAAAAGGTAAAGGTAAAGGGACCCCTGACCATTAGGTCCAGTCGTGACCGACTCTGGGGTTGCGGCGCTCATCTCGTTTTATTGGCCAAGGGAGCCAGCATATAGTTTCCGGGTCATGTGGCCAGCATGATTAAGCCACTTCTGGTGAACCAGAGCAGCGCATGGAAATGCTGCTTACCTTCCCGCCGGAGCGGTACCTATTTATCTACTTGCACTTTGATGTGCTTTCAAACTGCTAGGTTGGCAGGAGCTGGGACCGAGCAACGGGAGCTCACCCCGTCGCGGGGATTCGAACCGCTGACCTTCTGATCGGCAAGTTCTAGGCTCTGTGGTTTAACCTACAGCGCCACCCGGGCCTTATATTTTAACTTAAAGGTAAAGGTAAAGGTACCCCTGCCCGTTCGGGCCAGTCTTGCCAGACTCTAGGGTTGTGCGCTCATCTCACTCTATAGGCCGGGAGCCAGCGCTGTCCGCAGACACTTCGGGGTCACGTGGCCAGTGTGACAAGCTGCATCTGGCGAGCCAGAGCCGCACACGGAAACACCGTTTACCTTCCCGCTGGTAAGCGGTCCCTATTTATCTACTTGCACCCGGAGGTGCTTTCGAACTGCTAGGTTGGCAGGTGCTGGGACCGAATGACGGGAGCGCACCCCGCCACGGGGATTCGAACCGCCGACCATGCAATCGGCAAATCCTAGGCACTGAGGTTTTACCCACAGCGTCACCCGCTTAGGGTCCATTCAAATATCCACCTAGCAAGTGATTCATTTACTAGGTCTGCTTCTTGTTTTGTCTCTCTGTCATGAGCTACCTTCACCTTTTCCCTCTCCTAAAAAAAACCTCAATTCAGTCTGAAGCTGTCAAACTGCGGCTGTGTCAAATGCCACCTTCCTGGTATGCAAAGTGTTAATGGATATGGGTTACCCTTGGTCGTACAAGTAATTCTAATCATGACATTTATAATCGAATTATCCAAGAGAAATGTTATTACACTTAGATTTATCTAATACCACCACTGTATCTGAACAACATAATGCAATCCATCCATCAAAAAAGTAATCATTTACTTCTGTTTCTTTCCATTTTTAAGGACATTTTTCATCAGCTTGGCAAAATGAATTATGAGCCCTATTTCAAACTTCACTTTCCTTTACAAGTTCATTTAGGAACATCAAAGTCTTAAAAATGGGGTGGAAAGAGAAACAAACTCCTATCAGCTTTTCTTCCAGGAATAATACCATTTTTGTTTGTAATATTTAATGCAGCAGCTGTTTTAAGCTAAGTAACAAGATGTGCTACATCTCCAAAGGAAGGTAATTTATTCCAGGGGCAAACTCTTCTTTTATTAGATGTCAATCTATACACGCTGCGTGGATGAGTGTTACAGAACAGAGACATATTTCAAATGTAGAAATGTGAAGGCTAACATTTATTTAAAATATTTATAGCTTGCCCTTTATTCTAAGATCTCAGGGTGCGTATAAGTGCTTATAATTATGTGTGCGTGCATGTGTGTGAATGCGCACATGCACACACACATGCACACTATTTATGGATAACAGTGAATAAAATTCATATTTTAAAAACATCAGAGACTTCAGAAATTCATCATGAAGACTACCAAGGGCCTGAGGAAACATTGTTTTAAGCAGGTATCTCAAGAAAAAGTTGGCGGGCTCCAGCCAAAACTGAGAGGGAAGGGATTCTCATAACCATGGTGCCACCACACAGAAATCTCCTCTCTCACATCACCTGTTGGCAGGCCCATGCAGGCCCTGGGTAGGAGTCCCCAGTCAGTTGGTAGGCCCAGGGCATTCTTGGCAAGTCCCTGGCAGTCCCCAAAGGTCATCTAGTCCAGCAGGAATCTCAGCTAAAGCATCCATGACAGATGGCCATTCAACCTCTGCTTTGAAAACCTCCAAGGAAGGAGAGGCCACAACCTCGTGAGAAAGTCTGTTCCACTGCTGAACAGCTCTTACTGCCAGTAAGTGTTTTCGTATGTTTAGTTGGAATCTCCCTCCTTGTAACTTAAAGCCGTTGGTTCGAGTCCCACCCTCCAGAATGTGGAAAGTCATGAAAGGTAGTTTAAGATGTTCATAATGGAGAGGGGTGTGTGTGTGTCTTTATTCAGGGGTCAGCAAACTTTTTCAGCAGGGAGCTGGTCCACTGTCCCTCAGACTTTGTGGGGTGCTGGACTACATTTTGAACTAAATAAATAAAGATGAACGAATTCCTATGCCCCACAAATAACCCAGAAATGCATGTTAAATAAAAGCACACATTCTACTCAGGCAAAAAGGCCCCACAAATAACCCAGAGATGCATTTTAAATAAAAGCACACATTCTATTCATGCACCAGGCAGGCCCCACAAATAACCCAGAGAAGACATTTTACATAAAAGGACACATTCTACTCATGTAAAAACACGTTGATTCCCGGACAGTCCGTGGGTCAGATTTAGAAGGTGATTGGGCCGGATCCGGCCCCCAGCCCTTAGTTTGCCTACCCATGCTTTATATATCTGTGTTTTCTATTCCCCCCCCCCATTGCAGCACTCCAGACCATGCAACAAAATGGTCTTTTGCAGTGCAGTCCTTTATGTTTTGGGTGCTATCCAACTAAGCCATGCTCAGAAGAAAACCCCACTGAAATCAGTGAGACTTACTCCCAGGTAAATGTGTGCAGGACTACAGCTGTCTTCCTAGTTCTTTCACAAGTATAATCTATTGCAAGTTTTGGATATTTCACATATCTGAACCTTAGTAGCATGCCTCACTAGAAGATACTAAAGAATGTGGTGGCATATAATAATGATGTATAATGCATTATTAACTTATTTATAAAGGTAACTGTGACAGCTGGCTGTGTATCGAGCCCTAATAAATGACATTTAATATGGACAAGCAGTATATTAGGAATAAGTATTGAATGTCTGTAACACAGACTTTTCAGAGACAGCGATGTGGAACCAGTACCATTAAATACACTGATGTTTTTTATTTTAAATTGGAATGAAAGTAATGGAACTTTCTGAAAACCTTTAGACTCATCTTGAAAGAATGTTATGCACTTCAGAAACAGTGAAACTAGGGATGGGTGAATCTGTTTATTCCAGTTTCTACAGCTTTCGAATATTCCTTTCTTAAATTCAGTTCTCCATATTTCTGTGTCAGGATGCAATTTCTTTTGTTTAAAAAAGGATCCACATAACAATTAATTAGCATTTTACTGTACATTCCCCCTAATTTACATATGCTTGCATATTTTGCCCAATCTGCACAGCAATTTTCCTAAATACACTGCATTCTTGCTTATATATATTTCATTCGTGTGTGTGTGTGTGTGTGTGAGAGAGAGAGAGAGAGAGAGAGAGAGAGAGAGAGATGGACACTTTACCTGATCATATGCATTTTTGCATGTGTTACTTAGTTGGAAAACTGCACAATTTGAAAGAAGGATGTATTTGTTTTTATATTGTTTTGGAAAGTGTGAATTAGATAAGTTCTCCTTAAAATATAAATTGAGATTATCCCCCCTCCCCAAAATCCCTAACACACCAGACATGTAGTTATATGTGTGTGCTTGCATGCATGCAAACATGCACACACTGTCTATAGCTTGCAATATGACTGGGCCAGTGAAAATAGGAACTGAGGCAGAAGATCAAACTGTTTCTCATGTATAGTGGATTCTTGAGGGTGCAGTAGGAAGACAATAAAGAGAAATCAGAAGTGAAGGATAAGCATAAATACTTCTGAAGGTCAGTAATAGAATTCTAAACTGAATGTCAACAGTGGGAGAAATAGCTCGGTCATCATTGGGTACAGGAAAAAAACAAAAAAAACATGGCAGGTAGCAGAATCCAAGATGGAAACAAGGCAAAATTACAACAACTCTATATCCTTCAACATTTCTCTGATGAAAATAGGGACGTCCCATTCCATCATCATAATTTTACTATTTATACCCTGTCGATCTGACTGGGTTGCCCTAGCCATTCTCGGCTGCTTCCAGCATATATAAAAACATAATAAAACATGAAACATGAAAAAACCTTCCTTATATAGAGCTGCCTTCAGATGGCTCGGGGATCGGATAACTCCATACCCTCCAACATTTCTCTCATGAAAACAGGGACATCCTACCATATTTACCACATTTATCCAATGAAAACAGGGATGTCCTAAGGAAAAGTGGGACATTCCAGGGTCAAATCAGAAACCAGGATAGCTTCTGAAAATCTGGGGCTGTCCCTAAAAAACAGGGACACTTGGATGGTCTGCAATTCACTTACAAGCCAGCTGCCATGCATGTGCCACAACAGCATGGATACTTTTTTACTCTAATGGTGAATGGTAATGGATACTTTTTTTACCCCAAAGTTTTGTTATTCAAGGGAACTTAAAAGGGCTTGTTTTCTGCAGTTCTTCCTCTGTTTCATTGTTGGAATACAACTGCTGGACCCTGGGAATGCAGAATAAAAAATTTAAATGCATTTCTGCCAGCTCTAAATTTTGACTGTCTTGTGGGTCTACACTTTAGGGCAATCAAAACCCTACAAAGGGCAGGCCAGCGGTGCGGTTTGGAGTCTATGTACTACGTTTATTAAAAGTATCTGTTAAATAGTTGGCCATATTGACTTTCCTCCCTAAAGAGACAACATCCACAGAGGTCAGGCTGCATATATTTGTTATTAAGTGCCATCTTTTTATACTTGAAAAATGAGCAGTCAAAAACAACTGGCTCAGCATATTTGCAGACGTTCATACATAAATATGTTTTATTATGGCTGGCAGTTGCAAAAAAGGCAAGGCTGAGCGCAATCTCAGAAACACCTCCATGTTATTGTTTCCACAGATCTTCCTGCTGGGGAGAGAAGAAGGGAAATTGCTCATCTCATCCTCCTTAGAAACAAATGGGCATAATCCATCAAGCAAACAAATTGCATTGATTGGAAGGAGAGCGTTTTGTGCTGCGTCCCCTTGACGCTTCTCTTTGAGGCATCTGTCTTTTAGTTTAAAATGTGATGGTTTGCATTATTAAAGTGATCTGCTTAATAATTCATGCTTAAATCACCTTAAAAGATATCATAAAAGCCCAGAGAAACAGCCCCATCAAACACTTCCTTAATGAAAAGTTGTAAAGCTTTGGGGTTTTAAAAAGGGAAAAGGAAAAGAAACATGCCCGTTTGGGCCAACATTTCAGCTAAATTATTAGGAAACAAAGAAACATGGGTTTTCCAGGAAGAAAGTAAATGATGTTTGCTTTCCTTGGCTGAAAGGAGAACCTAGCAGATAATCTAGAGTACTGATTTCCAACCTGAGACATCAGCAGGAGTTTATGGCATGGCAAATCAGGAGGAGGAGGATCTGTGGGCTTGGCTGTGGAAAAGAACCAGGGATGTGTAGGAAGGGGGGAAGAATATGATTCAGATCATATCTTAAAGGAAAAACCAACTAATTCACATTTTCCCCAGCAAAACAAGAACTGAGACAAAGCCGTCCTTCTTAAATCACAATTCCCCAAATCTTGTAATGCAGCTCTCCAGCAGCTTACAAAAAAGCATATATTAAAGTGTGAATAAAAATTCATACATTTGTGAAAGCAACATGCAGAAGTGTGTTACATTAGTGGAAATTGCTTTGCCAAAATGTGGCTCTAAATGGCATACAAGGATGTTTCTATTAGGAGAACTTTGCACTAAATGGTTGGTGCTTTAATTATTATTATTATTTTTAAAAAATGCAAACTGATGTGGAATGTGGAGAACTGAATTTAAGACAGGAACAATGAGAAACCGATATATTCATTTTTAAAATAAATAGAAAAATGATGGAATTGTTTTAATTTTGACCATGGAACCCTTTGTAATCATAGACTGCTCATCTTTTTCCTCTTGGTATATTTTATTATTGACTCAGTAAATTGCATAGACTGTATCCTATATTTCTTTATTGGCAGCTGTGACAACCCAGTATTTCTTAAACTTTCCCCCCTTTTTGTCTGTAACCTGTCATTGTTCTCAATATTCAATAAACATTTTTTTTTGGGGGGGAGGGGTAAACTTCCTTAACTCAGATCCAATGTGAGAAGATAATCTCTGATCCTCTCCATCCTTGATCAAAGGTTTTGAGTTCACCTTGAGCTCACATGTATTTACTTCAAACAATACCATCAAGATAATGAATGAGCAAGCTGCACAAAGTCCAATTCAGCAGCTAAGTCCTGATTAGCAGAAATGTACCAGTTCAGCAGCTGTGGATCTAATGTCCCATTTGCACAACAGAACGTAGGTGCATAAGAAGAGCCTGCTGGAGCTGAGCAGTCCATACCTAGTCAGGGGCGTAGCGTGGGTTGTTGGTACCTGGGGCAGGAAAAGTGTTGTGCCCCTCGGTGGACTGGGCAGCAGCTAGTCCCTTCCCTAACCAGCATCTTCTCAAGGGAGTCTCTTTTTGCAAACTAAGCCCGACCTGGGAACAGAGTTAAGGCAGAGAAACATGAAGCGCCGTTGTGTTACCTCGCCGTTCTGTTCTTGCAGCAAGGCACTCTGGGCAACGCACATGGTTCTGGCAGTGCTTTCCCATCTTGTGCGTCGAGGTCCCCCAGGCCACCCCAATAACTCACACATCACACGTCAATTTTTGTTTAAGGTTTTTGGGATGAATTTGGCCACAACTTTATTTAAATACACACTCGTGAGTGGTTGCTTAGGCATTGGTTACGACTATCTGTCCTTGCTCCAGGCAGTGGCGTAGCGTGGGTTGTCAGCACCCGGTGCAAGGCAAGTAATTTGCGCCCCCTAACCTGGGGCAAGGCAAGTAATTTGCGCCCCCCGCTGCACTGTCCCTCCCCCAGATAGTCCCTCGCTCTCTCTCTGCACAGCACCACACGCCTGGCACCCCCCCTCCACAGTGGGCGGCGACCCGGCGGCTCGGATCGGATTCGCACAGCCAGCACTGCAGTGAGAGAGAGTGAGTGAGCCAGGTAGGGGCAGAGAGCTGCGAGTGTGAGCGCGCCCCCCCAGATGTTGCGCCCGGTGCGGCAGGCCCCCCCTGCACCCCCCACGCTACGCCACTGGCTCCAGGGACAGAACTGACTTCCAGATTCCAGTGGAAGCCAGTCAGGGAGAACCATATTGGGGAGAAATGAAGCTGGGCATCAGTCCCTCATCTCTCACCCTCATGCCCCTTGGGGCTTGCATGGCCCAAGTCCGATGCCAGGGACTAGGATGAAAGGGATGGCAAGCCCCTGGATTCCTTTAACGGAATTCCCTATGGAGCACCACCATTGGAGCGGTAGGCACTTACCCCTCCACCAACCAATTTTAACCAATGCCTAACCACCAACCTTACAAGTTGTGACGATTTGCTACGCAGTAGGCAAAAACCAAATGGCAAAAGCCAATCAGCCAAATGGACAAAATTTCTACCAGGCCCCTGCCCCAAGGCAGACGACCCCATGACAGGCATAGCAAGGTCAGAGGACAACGGACCCCCCCATTTCAGGAAGGGTGGGAGGGTGATCCGGTGCACGCAGCCCAAGAGAAGGCCCCAGGCTGCAAGCCCTATATTTAAGACCTCTGACCCCTCCCACAATTTAGCAACATAACATTCTCCCCAGCAACACTCCTTGCCCAATCACAGCATGTGGCCAATTTGCCCGGCAACAGTGGGGTGGCCTTTTTGGCCCCCACCGCAACATGTGCTCTCTGTTATGGAGAACACGCTTTGCGCTGTTCCTCTTTGGTGGGTGGTAGTGGAGCCCCCGTATTCCCTCCATTTTTGCACCAAAAGTGATTGGCCATGAAAACTGAGTTCCGCTTTAATTTATCCACAATTAGATTTACTTAGGACAGGGACTTTATGGGGAC
The DNA here is from genome assembly GCF_965153285.1 of Podarcis tiliguerta. Taxonomy (NCBI): domain Eukaryota; kingdom Metazoa; phylum Chordata; class Lepidosauria; order Squamata; family Lacertidae; genus Podarcis; species Podarcis tiliguerta. The sequence goes on along the minus strand of NC_139543.1, from coordinate 12,700,575 downwards.
TTTAATTATTTAGTCTATGAATCGAAAAGGAGCACACATTTGATTTACTGTCATTCGGTTGGCTGATAAAGATCAGCCAGTTGATAAATGTTGCAAATGAATTTTACTGATCGAACCTATCCTTTCATTGGTTTTGCACAAGAATTAAAGATTAATTAAATCAGACAGGCTTCTAATGAGAGACTCTGACCAGCCGTTCTCTCCACGTAGTTGGAAAACATAAAGCAGACCAAATAGGAAGTCTTTCAAGATAGAGAGAGCTTTGGCTAAACAGAAAAGGGGACATTTGTGCTGTTCTGTAACCACCGATGCAAATAATGTAGAACATTTACACTCTGCCTATTTAGAACAATAATTGTTTTGGGCCCAGCATTGGTAACACATTAAAAAATGAGCATGTAATCAATATCAAACTTGTAAAGCATGTTATCAAAAAAAAAAAAAAAATGAATGGGGGAAGGGAGAGACTGAAACAAATTATACGCTTGACAGAGGTAAGTGTTGATTTTAAAAAGAAAGCTAAATCTCCTGGTGGTGCAGAAAGAATGCTTTTCCAAACTGGTGAATAGAACAAAACCCTTCTTAAAGAGCAGCCATTTTAAACTCCCTAATCACATTTACTTCCCCAAGCATTTCTGCACACTATTGAAAAACAGACCCAGGACACATAATCATTTGCCACACATATTGCCCCAATCCTTGGCTTTGTGTTCCCCTTTGACCTGAACAGAATCTGTTCAGATGTAGAATATTGTTGGATTTCTGAATGTAGCCAAGATTTACTCAATAGCTAATTTTAACACTCTCCGAAAGAAGCATTTGCTACAAACGTTCTGATCTCGAGCCACAGATGCTAACCATGCCAAAACAAAACCGGCTGTGATTGGTTAGTGACATGCATGGGGGAGGGGAAAATCACATCAGGAAGAGAGCCTAGATGTGAATTCATAGAAAGGTTCAGATGAGGATAGCCTTCTGCATCTCATGTCCCCTTTAGATGTTGCTGGCAGCTGTTTCCATGACACTCCTGGTAACAGATGAGACTTCCACTTGTGTTGTAAATGCAAACCATAGGGTTAAAAACCGGTAAGGCTCTGAACCCATTAAACAGTTTTTACATTACATCACATTTTAAGATTCATACTGCACATGAGAAAGTCTGAGATAGCATACTTAAAGCAAGCTTTTTTTTTATTATACAGCAATAACAAATTCTCTAAGTAAAAAAAAAAGTATTAAATTAAGAAAACAATTATTATGCAGGTTAGAGGCGATGATAGTACAGATTTGGTTGGTTTTTATAATTAGAACTTTCAAATCTCATGATAATTCTATTTAGTAATGAATTGTGATAAGGGTGAGTATTTATAATGTATAATTTAACTGCATTTGAAAGAAAAACCATCATTGCTTTTTCTTAAATGCCCTTTGTTGCCCAAATTCATTTGCATTCCCCAGGCTGGTTTATCTTTTTGTAAATAAGAAACCAAGCAGGTGACTGATATGAAAGAAAGAGAAATGTAACCCAATAAGTGGAGCTTTCTAGAAAAACACCACCGATAGCTACAGCAATTTTTCCACAAGCAAAGACTTTACTATTTTAAGGTGGGTAAAAGAGAAACCAATTAACTTGCTCTAGGGTCTTGTGGGCAATCAGAAAACTGGTGACATCTGGATAACTGAGTCATAATAGTGAATCATAATAGTGAGTCATAATAGTATACCTGAAGGAGCATCCACACCCCCATCGTTCAGCCACTGAGGTCCAGCTCTGAGGGCCTTCTGGCAGTTCCCTCACTACAAGAAGTGAGGTTACAGGGAACCAGGCAGAGGGCCTCCTTGGTAGTGGCGCCTTCCCATCAGATGTCAAGGAAATAAACAACTATCTGACTTTTAAAAGACATCTGAAGGCAGCCCTGGGAAGGGAAGTTTTAAATGTTTGATATTTTATCGTGTTTTTAATATTCTGTTGGGAGCCATCCAGAGTGGCTGGGGAGACCTGGCCAGAGGGGAGGGGTATAAGTAACAAATTATTATTATTATTATTATTATTATTATTATTATTATTAGTTGGGATTTGGGAGATTACTTAAGGGACAAGCAGGCTTACCTGAAAATGGGTAAAAGCACGAGATCTAGAGTAGACGAGGGAAACTTGTAAAAAAATATATGTAAATATATATATATATATATTAATAACTAGGCAGTAAGAGTTATCTCAGCAATGCTTTTGCTGGCTTGGTCATATCCACAGAATGGAAGATGGCAGGGTCACTAAGGATGTGTTCTTATGGGGGCTGGCTTCAGGCACCAGGCCCATTGGCAGACCAGCTGTGTGCTACAAAGATGTCTTCTCCCCATGTGACCTCAAATGACTCTCTCTTCGTTGGTATTTTAATATGATCAATTCTGTTGCTTTCAGGATTTTCGTTTGTGTATGTGTGTTGCATTGAAAGCTTCCCTTTGACATGCAATCTGTTCCTATTTATATTTACTTGTAGGAATTCCCAGTGAGTTAAATGGAGCTTATTCCAAAGTAAGTGTGACTATGTACTTTCGGTGGCATTTTTAAAAGCATATTTATTTGTTTGTTTGCTTGTTTTGCTCATCACTCAAATTCCTCTTTTTCTGCTTTCTGAAACCCCGGTGAGTAAATGAAATACAGTTCCTAGGTATACAGAAAGGATTGACTTCAAAACTGGACTCCTCTTACAGGTCACTGTACTACTTCCAACAATTTCTTATCTCACAGTTAACTTGGATACAGTCCTTAAAGCATTTTTTTTAAAGTGTTATTTCAGTGCTTGTCTTGAAAGTACTTATTATATCAATTATAAGCTACTATGGAAAAACTCCTTTTAGATAGGCAGCATATAAATTCTTAGAATTATGATCGCCGCTGGATGCTGCCGCTGGCGATCACTACGAAGGTCCAGCGCACGGTGAGGAAGGCGCAGAGTCATAATAGTGAGTAATAATAGTGAGTCATAATAATATAACTGAAGGAGCATCCCCACCCCCATCGTTCAGCCACTGTGGTCCAGCTCCAAGGGCCTTCTGGCAGTTCCCTCACTACAAGAAGTGAGGTTACAGGGAACCAAGGCAGAGGGCCTTCTCGGTAGTGGCACCTTCCCATCAGATGTCAAGGAAATAAATAACTATCTGACTTTTAGAAGTCATCTGAAGGCAGCCCTGGATAGGAAAGTTTTTAATGTTTGATATTGTATCATGTTTTTAATTTTCTGCTGGGAGCCGCCCAGATGGGCTGGGGAAGAAGAAGAAGAAGAAGAAGAAGAAGAAGAAGAAGAAGAAGAAGAAGAAGAAGAAGCAGCAGCAGCAGCAGCTGGGATTGGGGAGGTTACCTGAAAATGGGTAAAAGCACGAGGTCTAGAGTGGACAAGGGAAACTTTATTTTTAAAAAATATTTATATTAATAACTAGGCAGTAAGAGTTATCTCAGCAACACTTTTGCTGGCTTGGTCATGTCCACAGAATGGAAGATGGCAGCATCCCTAAGGCTTTGCTTTATATGTGTGTTTTTAATCGTTTTTTAAATTCAGTGTTTGTCTTGGAAGTATGTATTATATCAGTTATAAGCTACTATGGGAAAACTCCTTTTAGATAGGCAGCATATAAATTCTTACCTAAACAAATAAGTCCCATGTCTGGGATTCACAGAAAACATTAATACAGGCCAAAACCATTGGTTCTCCAGGCTGGTGGAGAAATGCTTCATGAGGTGGGCAAGATTAATAAGGCCGAGGACTAAAACTGCCAACGATGTTTGCCTAGAGCACAATTTTAACAGCAGTATGCACACCTATTTAGATGCAACGTCTGTTGAGTTCAGTGGGACTTACTCAGGACTAAGTAGGTTTAGGAGCAATGAAGAAGCCTTTTCCACCTGAGAGCTACATTCAATTGTGGACAACCTTCTTGGATGGCATGCCAATAGTTGACAGAGTGGAGGCAAAAGCGAGCAGAACAATGAAAGTGAATTTTAACTTTGCACCGTAGGCTAGATCCTTCCCAGAAATCTCTTCATCTTCCATTCAGGCAATCAAGGGACATTATCAGAGGCAGGGCCGTCTTTACCCGGGGGTGCAAAGGGTGAAGGGTACCCGGGCGCCAAATTCTGGGGGGGTGCCAGGCGCCCACCACTGAAGTTGCCTAAGCTCTTAACTATCTACCTGTTATGAAATAATAAGTAATTTTGATCAAGCTAGAAAAACAAAATGCAGTGGTACCTCGGGTTACAGACGCTTCTGGTTACAGACTCCGCTAACCCAGAAATAGTCCCTCGGGTTAAGAACTTTGCTTCAGGATGAGAACAGAAATCGTGCGGTGGCAGTGGGAGGCCCCGTTAGCTAAAATGGTATGTCAGGTTAAGAACAGTTTCAGGTTAAGAACGGACCTCCAGAACGAATTAAGTCCTTAACCCGAGGTACCAATGTACATATATACCTAAAAAGGTAAAGGTACCCCTGCCCGTACGGGCCAGTCTTGCCAGACTCTAGGGTTGTGCGCTCATCTCACTCTATAGGCCGGGAGCCAGTGCTGTCCGCAGACACTTCCGGGTCACGTGGCCAGCGTGACAAGCTGCATCTGGCAAGCCAGCGCAGCACACGGAACGCCGTTTACCTTCCCGCTGGTAAGCGGTCCCTATTTATCTACTTGCACCCGGGGGTGCTTTCGAACTGCTAGGTTGGCAGGCGCTGGGACCGAATGGCGGGAGCGCACCCCGGCGCGGGGATTCGAACCGCCGACCATGCGATCAGCAAGTCCTAGGTGCTGAGGTTTTACCCACAGCGCCACCCGCGTCCCCAGAGTCGTCCGCGACTGGACCTAATGGTTTAAGAACGTGCTTTTGAACTGCTAGGTTGGCAGGAGCGGGGACTGAGCTCCCGTTGCTCGGTCCCTGCTCCTGCCAACCTAGAAGTTCGAAAGCACAAAGCGCAAGTAGATAAATAGGTACCGCTCCGGCGGGAAGGTAAACGGTGTTTCCGTGCGCTGTTCTGGTTCGCCAGAAGCAGCTTAGTCATGCTGGCCACATGACCCAGAAACTGTACGCCGGCTCCCTCGGCCAGTAAAGCGAGATGAGCGCTGTAGCCCCATATATACCTAGTTATTACCAAAATGTATACCTACTGTTTCACTAAAGGACTTTCGACTTTGTGCGCTCATTTACCAAAGTTGCGCCGCACCAGCAGTGGCACTTGTCATTCACAACGGCGGTCCTTGTCAGACCCAGCGATGGTGCTTGTCATTCTCAATGGCGCCATGCACGTGAAATTAACTCTTACATCAAAATATTATGTCTTTGCAGCCCGGCAGAGCATATGCTAAAGACAACGCTGATCAGAGGTAAAGGAAGTCTGGGGAGAGTCCTGAGGGCCAGCTAGAGGAGCTGTGAGGTGCACAATCGGCCCCTAGACCTGAGGTTCCCAGTCAGCTTGCAGATGAATATGGTTCGTACAACTTGTGAATATGGTGGTTCGTACAACTTGTGAATAACCCATGAAGATATGATTAACAGAATATCCATCCGCACACCATTTTGATGCCCAGTGCAGACTCTGTGCCTTTTCTCAATCCTCTGCCCTGGAGATCACTAATAAAGAGTTTGTTGTTTTTATTTTTTAAGTATTTCAATGTTTGTGCATTGAGGAGCGGGGCAAGAGGCGGGAAGAAGGTAGCCTTTCATGACGGAGCGAAATGTCACAGGAAGCCTGATCACAGCTGAAACACTATCCAGCTTTTTAAAGTTATTTATATTTCAATTACATAAAGGTCAAGGTAAGGATTTATTCTTGTAGCTTGACAGTAACTTTCTAATTAGAGCTGATGAGTCTGAAAGAAACAGTTGATTAGCAAAATTGCTTCTTTATTAAAATGTTTTCCAAAGTTGTCAAGCAGCAAGGAGGAGAGCTGAACGACGCGATGCAGCAATGACCCTAATGAGTCTCATGTTTGTGGCTCTAACTACCAAAGTCAAGCAAGAGGAAAAACAAACACTTGCATTTGATATTTGGGGACTCGCAGAACCGGAATTTGTCAAAGTATGACATTCAATTATTTGTGCTTGTATTTTTTATGAGTCAATTATTTTTCAAGCTCCCCTCTTGCTCTTTCTGTCTCCCTCTTGCTAGAAAGAAACATTCTTTTTTTAAAACAACAACAAGAACAACAACAACAAATAAATAAATAAATAAATAAATATTGTGATAGATTTTCAAAAGCTAGGTAACAATGGTAAGGGGTGGGGGTGGGGGAATCCTAAATCTGTCGTCAGGCTGAATTTCCTGCACACACATCCAAACACATTCACAGGACTGTTCTCCTAGAAGGTGTGTGTGCGCATGTGTACCCACTTCTAAAGTAATGAGGCATGCACACTGCACATTATTATTATTATTATTATTATTATTATTATTATTCCAAGAGATGGCATTATCAGATCTTTCACAGGAAAAAATAAAACCAAGGAGGCAGCAATCTTATTTTCCAAGCATATCACTGGGGTGTCATAACTTAGTATCATTTCCATGACAATCTGTCCTAGGAACATGTCTAGGCTGCTACTTGAACTGCTGGAAGAACATTTTATTTTATTTGGGGGGCGTGGAGAGGAAGGGAGGTAAAAGAAAGAAAAGCCGAGCCCTCACAACCTTGCAAAGGCAACACTGCCACCTCAACATTTGTGGACTTCAAAAGTTATCAACTATCCAACATGGTGGTTGAAGGGAGGAAGCCATAAGAAGCTGCCTTATACTGAGTTAGATAGTTGGTCCATCTAGCTAAGTGTTGTTTACACTGACTGGCAACAGCTCTATGAGGTTACAGACTGGGGTCTCCCCTAGTCCAAGTTGGAGATGCTGGCGGATGAACCTGGGACCTCCTACATTGAAAACATATACTCTACTACTGAGATCTGGGCCTTTCTGCCTAAAGCCCAGCGTTAGTTAATATCGGTTGCCTTGGTGAGCATGCTGACACATCTTGATGATGTTAAGTGGCTTACCCCAATAAACTTCTCACTACCATGTAGCTCAAGGAGAACTGGTGAAGGCGATCCTCTCAGGTCCTACCTAAAGCTGTCAAGCTTGGGTTGCGTGAAACAGTCAAGTGCCTCATTGACTCATCATTAAACTGAGGAGACAAAGAAGTGCAGATATCAAATAACTAATCTGGTGTTTGGAGTCAAGGTGGTACCTCCCTACTAAAGAAGACACCAGGAGGTTTCTCCTAGGTTTCTCCTTGGGTTTGCAGAAAGCCCGCATGGATGGAGAAACTTAGATGCAGTTGACGCTCCTTGATAAGTTAAATAAAGTTGTGGCTTTTTAAACCACAAATGTAGTCTCCTGTATTTGTTCCATGAGGAACACATTATGTTTCTGCCTATAAGATATATGCTTGGTTAATGTGATAGTGCAATAAAGATTTTTAGTGCATAATTTCTGCCTTGGCTATCCTTTTGGCAGTGACATTAATTAAGCTCTCCTTATATGTTGAAGGCTCGAAAGCCTTGGAGAACACAGTTGGTTTAGCTTCTTAGAACAGTGGGATTTATCACAGCTTTAGGGATAACCTAACGGCTAGCAGGTCATGCACTATATTGATATTCCTATTTGTAGAAGAATGGGGATAATCCTAAGTGCATTTACTAGAGAGTAAGATCCATTGCACTCGGTGAGATATGCTTCTGAGAATGCCTTGAACTGCACATGGTGCACTTATTTGTATAAGATTCTCTCTCTAAGAAGATATTGTTGCTGGGAAATACTTCAGCCCATGGGATGTGGGTGGCACTGTGGGTTAAACCACAGAGCCTAGGGCTTGCCAATCAGAAGGTCGGCGGTTCGAATCCCCACGATGGGGTGAGCTCCTGTTGCTCAGCCCCTGCCTCTGCCAACCTAGCAGTTCGAAAGCGCAAAGTGCAAGTAGATAACTTCCGCTCCAGCAGGAAGTTAAACAGCATTTCCGTGTGCTGCTCTCGTTCGCCAGAAGTGGCTTAGTCATGCTGGCCACTTGACCCAGAAGCTGTACGCCGGCTTGCTAGGCCAATAAAGCAAGATGAGCGCTTCAGCCACAGAGTCGGACATGACTGGACCTAATGGTCAGGGGTCCCTTTACCTTTACCTTTATGGGAAAGCCAGCTATGCAGTGATAACATTGATATTGTATACACTGTTGAGGCAATGAGATATTTTGTGAATTAGTGGCTATAGGTCTAACAGCTTGGTATTGTACAGACTTCAAAAATGGCATAGGCACCATTGCCAAGGCAATTTTGGCCCCTGGTGTATTTTTTGAGAGGTTTCCAATTTTCAGAGGGAGTTTGGCTCTGCTCCCTGGCTCCTCGCAAAGTCGTGTGAGGTCTTGTCAGGCCCCCTCAATCATCTGGAGAAGTTGGCACCAAGGATAAGTGGAAATATATAGGGATATATACTACTGTGCTTGGTGTTCTCTGGTCCATGGGGTCACGAAGAGTCAGATATGACAAAACGACTAAATAAATATACTACTGTACTGCTGGGTAGCTCAGTTGATTAGAGCATGGTGCTCATAACACCAAGGCCACAGGTTTGATCCCCATAAGAGACAGCTGCCTATTCCTGAGAATACAGGAAGCTGCTTATACCAAGTCATACTATTGGTCTGTTAGCTTTGCATTGTCTATGCTGAAAAGCAGTGCCTCTTTAAGGGTTCAGGCAGATGTCTTTTTCCAGCCTTAAGTGAAGATGCCAGGAATCCAAAATGAGACATACATAGTACGTGTTCTGCCAATATTCCTTTCCTGAATAGCTATACGCAACCTTCCTATTTTGGCACTGTTGTTAGATCTGAAGTGATCCTATCCCCACTTATCAGGCAATAAGCACCAATGGGCTTAGTGGGACTTACTGTGGGGTCAACAGTGAAAGAATTGCAATGCAGATTTTCAAATTATCAATAAGAGACACTGCACAACCTAAGACAACAAGGCATGATGCACAAAATATTTTTGTTTTTAATGAATTAAAAACAATCCGTCATCCACTTGTTAGATATAAAGCACTGGCAGAAGATTTAGGGATACACTTCTGCAACAATTCCAATGAGTCGAACAGGCACTGCTCAGGAAGTTGAGCAAAGACAATAATAACTATTATTTATAGCTATCCAATTCTCTGTCCCAGTTGCTTGATGAGTTTCATCTTCTGAGAGATAAATTAGAGGCTTAGCTGTATGTTCTAGGACATGTTCCAAATGTATTTTTCAAGCGTCGGCTACGTACCTGACAATTAATAGCTGCATGAAGAGAGGCCCCTTGGATTTGACTTTGGTGTCAGATATGTCTTGTGGAGGGAGTGCAATGGGCTGCTGTGGTGCCCAACCTGTTGGAGTAAAATATACTTGGAGCTGAGTGTTGATTTCAGCTCATGGTAAACAGTGAGTGAGTGATTTCCCCCAAAACCTCTGGCTATATATACATTATTTACACAGTGGGTCCCGCATGATTGGCTGATTCAACTTCCCTCCTGGAGCCTGATTGGACTGCCCCTCCAGGCCAATTCGGTTGCTGATTCATTTCCTCCTGGGGTCAGATTGGGCGGCTCCTGCAGACCAATCCAGTTGCTGCCTTCTAGGATCCTACCTGCCTATTGTTCTAGGATCCAAGATTAGTACATAATATGCAGGAAGACGGATGAGAGTCTTCCATGTGGAACATGCTGGCTGCTATAAGCAAGCCAGTTCTTGCTGTTTCCTTCCTTTGAGTTGTACCTCATGTGAGTCACACTCAGAGCTGATCCACTGAAATTAATGATCATGACTTAGTTTGCTCCATTAATTTCAGTGTAATTTGCTCCGAGTAGAACTTAATCAGATGTGACCCAATGTATCTGGGGCAGGGACAAGATGCCTTGCTGCCTGAGGCAGAGTTACACATGCCACACCACTCCCAGTCAAAGTACCTAAGACCAGTCAAGATATTTTGGCACCTGAAGCAGAAAATCCCACAAGTGTCTCTTCCTTTTTCTGAGAGTAAAAATACAATAACAATCAATTAAAGAACTGTCCTTTCATCTCACCTCAAATCAGCTGCCTGGAGTGGTTGTCTAATGTTAGGGTTCCCGCTGTGGTGGGAAGGTAAATGGTGTTTCCATGCGCTCTGGCTCCCACCACGGTCCTCTGTGCGCAAGTAGTGGTTTAGTCATGCTTGCCGCATGACCTGGAAAGCTGTCTGTGGACAACGCTGGCTCCCTCAACCTGAAAGCGAGATGAGCACCACAACCCCATAGTCACCTTTGAGCGGACTTAACCATCCAGGAGTCCTTGTCCTTTACCTTTACCTTTATGTTAGGGTTGACTCTGAATTCCTGTCTACTTTTACTCTACTTGCAGCTGGCTAGCTATTTACCTTCGCTGTATTTTTAAAGGGCTTGTGTCATTGCAAGGGAAGGCCCTGCACTTTTGAATGATCCCAAGCAGGCTGGGATCATCTAACCTTCAAAGAACACCTTCCTTAAACGGAGGAAGCTGCCTTATAGCCAGTGCCATTTTTCTAGGAAAAAAAGGTGCCAGAACTCACCATGAACACCTCCCTTGTTCTCTGAGAATAGCAGTGGTGCTCACTTCTGGCAACATCAGCTCAAATTAAGCTTATAACTAGTCAGACCATTTAGCCTGGCATTGTTGACACTGAAAAGTAGTGTCTGTCAAAGTCAGGATTCCTTCCCACTCGGGGAATGGACCTGAGACATTTTGCATGCAAATAATTATGCTCTATTACTGAGCTAATCAGAAGAAAAAGAATTTAGTAAACTAACATACACATACACACACTAGCTGAACATGTCTGGTGTTGCCTGAGAAACCTAAGAAATGAAAAGCAGCTAGTGATAATATAATGTGTTAATTTCTAGTGCTGTACATGACCCCTCTGACATGACTCTGGGCCCCAGATCCATCCCCTGATCAATTCAGGAGCCATCATGACAAATCTGCTGACAATATTTTCATTACTGCACTTTGAATGGTTCAATCCACCATCTTGATTCAAAATGGCATCCAGTGCCATCTAAGCATGAATAAGAAAACCTGTACTTAAGAACCCTCATGCCAAATTGGGTGACAATATCTGAAGAACAGTGAGATAAACCACTTTCCTAAATGTATAGCAGATTGATTTATTATTATAAATACCACCCACTCACATATTTGCCACAATATATGCAAATGCAATAAAGATACAAAAATAAAATCCCCAAAATGACTGGCTCATTTAAAAAAGGATTTGAAACAATTTCCTTTACTTACTGCTGTTCTTTCATTTTCCTCTCCCCTTGCCTTCCACCTAACAGCTGCACAAGGTGGCTTATAACAGCCATAAAACTAATCTAAAAACATCATACACATTAACATTATTAAAAAACAAACAAACCCCTAAGTATCACACACTGAAAACACCAGACAGTAGAACAGCAACACAAACACTTTCAAGCATACCAATCTGCTACCCAAATCTGCCACCATAAAAAAATATTGAGTACACATGTTCAGGAGCTCCCACCTGCCACAGGGACAGGCACTGATCTTTCAGATGTCAAGAAATTGTTGTTTGCGCAACTTCTGCATAGAAAAAGTTATCATCATCATTTTCTTGTATATGGGAGTTGCCTGTAAAACAAATGTATATGGAAGAACAGTTTAAAATCTCATACAGATACTGGATTTATATATACTTCACTTAGAAGGTAGTGTGCGCACGCTCAGAGGATGACCTCCAAACCATCCTAAATATCTTTGCAGAAGCTTATGAAAAGCTTGGCCTATCACTCAACATCCAAATAACCAAAGTTCTGCACCAACAAGTACAAAATAACCCCTCTGCAGTGCCACAAATGCAACTCAGTGGTGTAACGTTGGAAAACGTCGATCACTTCTCCTACCTAGGCAGTTATCTTTCCACAAGGGCCAACACTGATGCTGAAATCCAGTATCACCTGAGCTCTGCGAGTGTGGCTTTCTCCCGATTGAAGTGCAGAGTGTTTGAGGACCGGGACATTCGCAGGGAAACCAAAATGCTTGTTTACAAAGCTATTGTACTACCAACCTTACTATATGCTTGTGAAACATGGACCACTTATAAACGCCATCTCCAACTCCTTGAAAGATTCCATCAACGGTGTCTCTGAAAAATTTTACACATCACTTGGGAAGACAGGCGAACTAATATCAGTGTACTGGAAGAAGCAAAGATCACCAGTGTTGAAGCAATGATTCTTCAACATCAGCTTCATTGGACTGGTCATGTTGTGCGGATGCCTGATGATTGTCTTTCAAAGCAACTACCTTATTCCGAACTTAAAAATGGAAAGCGTAATGCTGGTGGTGAACAAAAGAGGTTTAAAGACTGTCTCAAGGCAAATCTCAAAAAAATGTAGTATAAACTACTGACAACTGGGAAACACTGGCTTGTGAGCGCTCCAGTTGGAGAACAGCCTTTACCAAAGGTGTCATGGGCTTTAAAGACAGTATGCAAGGGAGAAATGTAGTAAGAGGAAGGCACGCTTGGCAAATCCACACCGTGATCAACTTCCGCCCGGAAACCTATGTCCCCACTGTGGAAGGATGTGTGGGGTCCATAACTGGCCTCCACAGTCACTTACGGACTCATTGTTAAAACAGTGTCTATGGAAGACAATCTTACTCAGCTATGAGTGATCACCAAAGAAATACTTCACTTAGAAGGTTTGTAGAACGTCATCAACAGGCGCTGAAAAGATAATAGAGATGCCAGGGGCAGCACAAGCATGCAAGGAGGTTGCCTTCTCAAAGACTGGTGTTTGCCTGGCTCCAGGAAGAAGGCTGGAGGACTCTAGGACCCTGCCAGAGCCTCACAGTTCCTTCCCAAAGCCTGGGTTAAGCCGGTGCCATGAGGGCTCTGGAAAGGGCATAAAATGTTGGTCTCACAAAGCACGGCATATTTCCAAGATTACTGGAGATGTCCCTATGACAGATATATAATGCCAGGAGGTCCTGAGAGTAGATGACTCCAGACTAAAGGCCTGATTCCAACATCATGTGGAATGGACCTCCTGATAAGGTGGTGCTGGCAGGATACCCTGTCCTGCAAAGCACAAAGATCACTTGGAAAATAAGGGATGAGCTTGAGACAAGCTTTTAGGTATTCTCCCAAGCTGTACCAAGCTTTGAACTTAGTCGGCCACTGACTGGCAACTATTTGGACCTTGCCAGGAACTGCTAAATTTTCCAGAGGGCTATGGTACAAATCCATACAGAGGTATTCAGTTTGGATTCACATTTACTGATTTGTTTATGTCTATGCTTTGCTTTGTTGCCTTCCAACGTCTAAATTGGATCCATTTTGCAGACACAAGTTCAGGCTCAGTTTAAAAAATGTTTCAAAAATTGTATGGGGAATGTGTACTGAATTTGTTGATTATTGCCGTTTACATGGTCAAATCCGTACTTGCCCACCTTTAACTTTCTGCAAAGCTCAAAAGAAACTTGTGCACACATCAAAAACGTCTTGTCTTTGTCTTCCATTTTGCTCTCTCCTAAAAATGGTGCTACCCATGCATAAGAGTGTGGGGAAAACTTAAAGATTTAAAAAAGAAAGGGGGGGACCTCAGGAAGGAACCCAGAACCAGCCAATCAGGCTGTTGAGCATGCAGAATGCTGACTAAGTTGCAGGAGGAATAATAGAATGGATAGAGTTGCAATATGTCTGTATTTTTCTGGCGGAAATGGCGGAAGTGACGCCCAGGGGGAATTTCTGGAAAGTGGCGGTTCGTTGTGGATTTTCGGCAGCATAACCAAAAAAACAAAACTCAACAACTTGGGTTATTTCTCAAAAAAAGGTCAACAATTTGTTTGTGTCCGGATGAAATATGGCAACCCTAAGAATGAAGTATACACAAAAAAGGGCAGGAGGAGTAATTGAATGGATTTTGTTGCAGGCCCCAATTGAATGGATTTAATAATGGAATCGTCAAAAGGAAGAAACATCAATTAATGGTGACATTTAGGTCAGAACCTCATGGTATGTGAGTGTGTTAAACAAAAGACCAGCAGATCCTTCCTTCATTGCCTGCTTCATTGCAACAAATCACACATCCGAACTGTTTTGTCCCCCCTTACAGATACCAAAATGTGCTTTCACATATTTCCACTTGCAGTGCTCTAAATTCTGCTTCTGAAATCTAAGCATTCCCCTTGTGCCTCATGACACTTGTTTTCCTTTACTAAAAAGTGGCATATTCTCTCATGGAAGATATTTAAAATAACACCTAGTACCTATCTCCAGCACAGCCATTGTCATCTGTGTTTCCCCACCTAATTGATCGGCTCACACTTTATATGCTACATAGATGAACAGCTAGCCTTGTACCTTGCTCAGAGCTTCAGTACCGAGTCAGCAGTCAGATCATGCGTCACTGATTGTTTATATTGTAGACTGAGAAGAGTAATTAGAATTGAGTCCTATGTGACTAATATGTGTTGATTACCGCTAGCTGACCAGCGAAATGTGAAGGACAACTGGGAAGTTGGCAACTATGATTAAAACTGATAACTGGGACTCTTGCAAAGAATGAAAACAGATGAGAATGCTAGCTTCTGTCAGGCTTCCTCAGAAACTGATGCTAGGCATATGGCCTTGTAATAAGCATCTAAACGGATCAACTTTCCCCTTGCAACTCCACTGGACATGATCTTCATGGCATGTCTTACTTATTTATAGATTGTTTGGAAATTGCTTTGCTTAAGAGGAACGTTGGATTACTTACTCCTATTATTGCTTTAAATTCAGAAGCCTTAACAAAGGATGGAAAAGACTCTGTTCAGCTATTTTATTGTTCTTGCTAGGAGTAGCAGCAGCTTACTATTTAGCTTAGGGAATAATATGAGTCTTTATGCAGTGCTATTTTTTCTAGAAAAAGAGGTGCCGAAACTCACCATGAATGCCTCCCTTGTTCTCTCATAATGGCATTGGCGCCCACCTGAGAGGTGCTGGAACTGAGTTCCACTGAGCTCTAGCTGAAAGAAAGCCCTGGACTCTTCAGTCATCAAATATATCAGGGACAAGCATTCTATCATTCTTCAATACATTCAAATTTTCCACGGGTAAAGAAAATTTGAGCATTATATAATCCAAACACTATATAGTGGTACCTCGGGTTAAGTACTTAATTCATTCTGGAGGTCCGTTCTTAACCTGAAACTGTCCTTAACATGAAGCACCACTTTAGCTAATGGGGCCTCCCGCTGCTGCCGCGCCACCGGAGCATGATTTCTGTTCTCATCCTGAAGCAAAGTTCTTAACCTGAGGTACTATTTCTGGGTTAGCAGAATCTTTAACCTGAAGCGTATGTAACCTGAAGTGTATGTAACCCGAGGTACCACTGTACCCTGCTGTAGTCTGAAGGGATATGATCCGGAAAATGTTGCACTGTGATTCTGCTATTTATGTTTTAGACATTTTTCATGTCTCTCTGTGCGTATTCCTGTACGTGTTATAATCTGCACTGCTATGACTATGGTTGACACAATTCAAGGAAGATTGATTGGTTAGCATATCCTAGGGGAAGGGTGGGGAACCTTTTCCAGCAAACCTTCCTGGGGGGCACATCCCAATTGTCAGGGACCGTGCTGAGGAGGACTGCGCTGAGGAGAAATGGTGGGAGCTGCCGCCTCCCCCTGACCCTGAATCTTCCCAGGAGCAGAAGGACAGTATAGATTTAGAACAGTGGTTTGCAGAGGGGCATAGTTCAGAAGGCAGAAGCTGGGAAATACTGGATGGGGAACAGCTAGCAGAAGAAACACTGGAAGAGAGAGGGTTAATGGATTCACAGTCTCTAGACAGTATTCCCACCCCACCCCACCCCATCCCCAAGGACACGGAGAGCTCAGAGAGTGTTAGAACAGAAAGCACAGAGGGTACAAACTCAAGTTACAAGACGTAGGAGGCGATGACCCTTAATTGGGAGCACTGCCATTCTAGGGAGATGCTTTCTTTTGTCTCTTGCTGTGTTTATTAAAGAACCTAACTGGTAAGACTTTCCTTTCATTTGATCTGCTTATTTACTGCGAGATTTGACATCCTCCCGCAGGGCCTGCAAGATGGAGCTGTTCCGCCAGGCCTTTGGTCAGGATTCAGTCTGCTCCATTTTCTCTTTCTATAATAATAAATGAGGTTTCCCAGCCTGCTCACAGGTCCTTATAATATCAGTGGAAACAGTTGGTCCTGGCGAGTATTAACCGCTTTCAATTTTAACCTGAGGAATGTCGTTTGTTCAGTTTTAATTTTAATTTATTTGAATTAATTTGGGGGTGCATTTTAATCAATTGATTGCTTGTCTTTATGCATATTGTATTGCTTATATGATGTTAGCCGCTCTGAGCCCGGCTTCGGCTGAGGAGGGCGGGGTACAAATTAAAAAATATTTTTTATTTATTATTATTATTAATGCCACGGAGGAGGAAGCTGATTCCCCAAAGTGTGACACCAATGCAGGGAGTGGCATAAATGGGTATGGTTGTGCTCACCTTATTCTCTACCCTCCATCCTGGTAAGCAAGTGGGATTGTCACAGTTCAAGGACATATCACAGCTTGTTACAATCATTAGAGAAGGATGCATACCAGGGCCAATGGGGTGTGAAGCCTAGGTGTCAGGAGTGCATGCAGGAGCCAGGCCCTGTGACTAGTAGGGCCTCACAGGACTGGGGCCTTCCTGAGGTTGGCCTGGAAGGGAAAGGCACGGCTGCACAGGTGAGGCTTGACAGAAGACTCATAGCACCTGGTGGCAAGGGCCAGGAGGAGTATATAAAACCAGCATTTCCCTCTGGCTCTTTACCACAGCAACACACTACCCACCTAGCTGTGCTTCGGCTTCCTGACTCCTGGTTTCCTGACTCTTGGACTCTTGGCTTCCTGACTCCTGGTTTCCTGACTCTTGGCTTTCTGACCCCTGGACTACTGACCCTGGACAGCAGTTTTCTGCTTCCCGACCTCTACCTCCTGATGTACCAAGCTGGGACTCTGACTGCCTGTAACCCAGACTGTGACACCAGGGGACTTGTCCTGGCCACAGTCCCCCAATGTTCAAAGGGGGTGGAAGAGGCCAAGCACAGGACTAATTGTGGCATATGTTCAGTGGTTGGCTCCTCCTCCTCCCACAGAAGGAAAGAAGCAGGGAAACAGCTCCTGGCGAGTGGCGGCAGCAGCAGCAGCAGCAGCAGCAGCAGCAGGGGGAGCTGCCAGCCATTGAGCCACACTGCCACCACATTCAGCTACAACCTCCAGCTCCTCCTGCCATCCTGATGTCACATGAGCCATATCGCCCTCTACTTCTCGCTCAGAGGTTGGCGCCTCTGAAAACAACTTTGATATTTTATGGGAATAGCGGTTTATGAATTTTTAAAAATAAATAAAATAAAACTGCCCGCAAACAGAAGTTGGAATTGTTTGCGGATATGGGCATCAATATAAGTTATAATTTATGGGTAGTAGCTCATTTAATCACACTCAGAGAAAACTCATTAAAACTAAGTCCAGTGATTTCAATGGATTTACTCAGAGTATGACTGAGTAATGCTACTCTCTCTATATTTTTGGATATACTTAAGTATACAAACAGACGTGGGTGGCACTATGGTCTAAACCACTGAGCCTAGGGCTTGCCGATCGGAAGGTCGCGGTTTGAATCCACGTGACGGGGTGAGCTCCTGTTGCTCGGTCCCAGCTCCTGCCAACCTAGCAGTTTGAAAGCATGTCAAAGTGCAAGTAGATAAATAGGTATCACCCCGGTGGGAAGATAAACGGTGTTTCTGTGCGCTGCTCTGGTTTTGCCAAAAGCGGTTTAGTCCTGCTGGCCACATGACCTGAAAAAACTGTCTGTGGGCAAACGTTCGCTCCCTCGGCCTGTAAAGCGAGATCAGTGCTGCAACCCCAGAGTCGTTCGTAACAGGACTTAACAGTCAGGGGTCCTTTACCTTTTTTTTAAGTATACAAAGTGTGAAGAAAATATTAAGATACTTTATGTCAATTAATTAGACATCGAAAAAAACATCCCCCCCCCCAACTAAACTGTTGACACTACAACAACATGGCAGGAAGATGGCAGGTACAATGTTTAATTATTTCACTTTAATGTTTGTTGGTCTGTGCCTGGATTGAGGCAGTTGCTATGTGCCTGGAAGTGGAGGGGAATAGAAAAGGTGGCAGTAATTGATAAAAGTTGTTTGGTGGGTTATTACCAATTTGCATTTTAAATCCAAATCCCTACAAGATGTTTATTCATTCTCTCCTATGCAGAACTGATGAGCTCCAATCACAACAAATTAAATGCCACAATTCTGTCAGTTGTTCAGCATATTAAACACTCAGAGATACCTTTTGTGTGTGCGGGGGGGGGCGGGAATCTTTGGGGAAATGGAATACCACATTATATGCAAAATAACAGAATGGATGTCTGTAGAGGGGCGGTGAAACAAACATAATTTAAGAAGAAGAAAAAGCACGAAAAACAGTCAGACTTTATTGATATGGATACCTCTGTATAGAATATAGGAGATGCAAGAAAAGCAATTCTCTCCTTTGCTCCATTTTCTCTCTGGAAGTTGCCAGGGGATGTTGAAATGCTTACAGGTGAGAAGGATTGGGCAGGCCATCTGTACCTGCTGAAGCATCTGCCTGTTATATCAGCGGTAACTCCAAAAGGTGTGGCCCAGCATGCAAGCCATTTAACTTTCAGATGCCCAAGGCAACTGTGTGAGGAGCTGAGTGAGCCATCTGTATCTGGTAGCTATGATCATAGACAAATGCAAGGGGGAGGGATCGGCACACAGGGTCCCCCCCCCCCTTTTCAGTGTTCCTGAGAACTCATGCAATGAATGAATGAATGCTGAGGTAAGAGTGAATTGTATGCGCCAGATGTTCAAAGCTGGACAATTGCAGAGCTGCTGGTCTGTGACCAGGGTGAGCTAAATGAGAAAAACTATATTCTGATGGAAGACATTCTGGGCATGACCTTGAACAAACCTCACCACTTTCCCGTGGTGAGATTGTCATCTTGGCAAAAGGTATATTTTTGGAGAGGCGTTTCCTTCATAATCTGCTTCCCACCCACATTTTATCTATCACACACCAACAATACTGAGGCTTTAGAAAAAAACGTAGCTTCAAAATTAGCTGAGCCTTTCTTTCTCTCTGTATACTGCTTTCATGCAAGATATACATATATATTATATGGAATGGAAGAAATTGGATGTGGCCTAAATATTTTCCTTTTAGCTTCCTTTATTTCCTCCCCCAGTTCTACATTCCTGGATGTAAAAGCACTGAAGCATCCTAAACCGTTCTGATTAGGTGTTTTTGTGTGTGAGTGTGATTTTTTTTAAGTACTGTGAATTATAAAGAAATAAGAAATCAAACTGCAGTCCTGGGGGGATACAACTCTGTTTGTGGATGATGCCATTGTTCATGCCAGTCTTGAAATCATAGGAAGAAGAGTGGCTGCTTAATTTGAGAGGATTGTGACAGCCACTGAAGTCACTGGTGAAACAAGAACAAAGGCTGACACATGAGGCAAGCCTTATCTTGCTGAAACTCTGTGAAATTTTTTAGATTCTCGTTGGGACTCACAAAATGGGAACCCAATGGAATTCTAACTAGTCTTTCTCATCTCCAGATAAGTTTCAGATCATTCTCTGCATGGTATTACATGTATTTTGGAATCCTACGTGGAAAGGCTCAGTAGAATAGATTAAAGTGTGTTTCTAAATTAGTAATTGATTATTTGTATGGAGCCCTCAGGTGATCTAAGCCATGATGCTGTACAGTTGTGATTGAAAGTTATGTGCATGGAAACACTGAAACAATAGCCTTGCAAGTGGAGTAGGCTGATATTTAAGTAAGGTGGCGTATTTTCTGCGGAGAACCATTGCCCAATTTCACACATGCTTCCTTCTCTTCCACTTGAAGGAAAATGTGCTTCAGTAATAGAATGATTTCAGTCCCATAATTAAGACATTAAAGGTCTGGCTGTTCTTACAAAGTTTCTTGCTGCTGAACTCAGTTGCAGAATAGTTCTGGCAGAGGCAATAATATTTGTTATTAATTTAGCAATTCATTTCTTTTCAGTGCTAAATTTGTGTCATATCAGGGAGAAGCCTGAAATACTGATTAGGCATCAGTAAGAAAGGGATATGTTCATTATATGCTAATACTCCAACATCAAATATTAAATTTCATTATAATATTGATAATCAGGACATCATTTATGTTATTTAAAGTAGCCTACTTCCTAGCATTTCTGCAGCCTGTGCCACAGCCCAGTTAACCTAAAAATACTTGGATTCATATCCATTTTGATCTAGAAAAGTCAATGGAATTAACAGACTGATAACAGGTAGCACTGTGCCACAATTCCAGCCTTTTAAATGAGGTTTGCCAATAGGTATGTGACTCCAATTATACATGATACATGTATAAATGGGGGGGGGGAATGCGGGTGGCGCTGTGGGTTAAACCACTGTGCTGCTTGGGCTTGCCGATCAAAAGGTCGGCGGTTTGAATCCCCGTGACGGGGTGAGCTCCCGTTGTTCGGTCCCAGCTCTTGCCAACCTAGCAGTTCAAAAGCATGTAGCACAAGTAGTTAAATAGGTACTGCTCTGGCAAGAAGGTAAATGGCGTTTCCGTGTGCTGCTCTAGTTTCGCCAGATGACCCGGAAAAACTGTCTGTGGAAGCAGACAAATGCCGGCTCCCTCGGCCTGTAAAGCGAGATGAGCGCCGCAAGCCCAGAGTCGTTCATGACTAGAATTAATTGTCAGGGGTCCCTTTACTTTTACCTTTACATGTATAAATCAAGAAGCTTTCTCAACCTGAGGGCCACTTTTTTTCAACCTGAGGGCCCGTCACACACCACTTCTAAGCAGGAAGCATAATCACAATTCAAAGACGTATTCCAGCCAGATAAAATCACCAAGAGGAGGACACAGTGCATAGTGAATAGTGTATCCTGGAAAACCAAGAATCCTCGAAAGATTCCATCAACGGTGTCTCCAAAAAGTTTTACACATCACTTGGGAAGACATGCAAACTAATGCCAGTGTACTGGAAGAAGCAAAGATCACCAGTGTCAAAGCGATGGTTCTTCAACATCAACTTCATTGGACTGGTCGTGTTATGTGGATGCCAGATGATCGTCTTCCAAAGCAACTACTCTATTCCGAACTTAAAAATGAAAAGCGTAATGCTGGTGGTCAATGAAAGAGGTTTAAAGACTCTCTCAAGGCAAATCTTTAAAAATGTAGTATAAACACCGACAACTGGGAGGGAGGGATTGACCATGAAACCCCCAAGCTTGGGGTATCTGCCTGATGGGATTCTGCACCCTGGTCCCTCAGTGAGACCTTGTTTGCTTGGCTTGCAGCATGGCAGGGTTCAACACTGTCTGATTCCCATGGAACAGGTTTGAAGTGGTCCAAACCTGGTGGATCCATTCCATTAACCGGGGGCTTGTGGAATGAGGAACTGAACCTGGGACCCAATGCCATGCCAACCCTTCCTCTAATTTTATCCCATCGCCATGGTACAGCCTTGTTCTTTTGCTACTCTCATGGGCCACATGAGGGAAAGTACCTGATAAATAGGTACTACTATGGTGGGAAGGTAAACGTCATTTCCGTGTGCTGCTCTGGTTCTCCAGAAGCAGTTTAATCATGCTGGCCACATGACTCAGAAGCTGTCTGGGGACAAATGCCGGCTCCCTTGGCCTATAGAGTGAGATGAGCATACAACCCCAGTCGCCTGTGGCTGGACCTAACGGTCAGGGGGTACCTTTACCTTTTTATGGCACATACTGTAGGGCTGGGGTGGAAGAGAAGGGAAGGGATGCGGGTGGCACTGTGGTCTAAACAACTGAGCCTCTTGGGCTTGCTGATCAGAAAGTCGGTGGTTTGAATCTCCGTGATGGGGTGAGCTCCCGTTGCTCTGTCCCAGCTCCTGCCAAGCTAGCAGTTCAAAAGCATACCAGTGCAAGTAGATAAATAGGTAGTGCTGTGGCGGGAAGGTAAACGGCATTTCCATGCGCTCTGGTTTCCGTCATGGTGTCCCATTGCACCAGAAGCGGTTTAGTCATGCTGATCACATGACCCAGAAAGCTGTGGACAAACGCCGGCTTCCTCAGCCTGAAAGTGAGATGAGTGCTGCAACCCCATAGTCGCTTTTAACTGGACTTTATTGTCCAGGGTCCTTTACCTTTACTTACCTTACTGTAGTGCTGCCATACGTCCGGAATTTCAAAAAAAAAAACCAAAAAAAAAAAAAACCACCAAAATGTCTGGGTTTTTTGCCAACAGAACCAGGAAGTGTATGTTTGAGTATCACTGCCTTTTTGGGGTGAATTCCCAACTTTTGTGTCTGTGTTTTTACTTCTTGGGATATGGCAAACCTCACATACCGTGCAGCAGAAAAGGGACACAAGAACTGGAGAGGAGGAGGTTAAGGGGTGATATGATAGCCATGTTCAAATATCTAAAAGGATGTCATATAGAGGAGGGAGAAAGGTTGTTTTCTGCTGCTCCAGAGAAGCGGACACGGAGCAATGGATCCAAACTACAAGAAAGAAGATTCCACCTAAACATTAGGAAGAACTTCCTGACAGTAAGAGCTGTTCGACAGTGGAATTTGCTGCCAAGGAGTGTGGTGGAGTCTCCTTCTTTGGAGGTCTTTAAGCAGAGGCTTGACAACCATATGTCAGGAGTGCTCTGATGGTGTTTCCTGCTTGGCAGGGGGTTGGACTCTATGGCTCTTGTGGTCTCTTCCAACTCTATGATACTATGATTCTAACTCTCCATGTGGATTCAGGCTTTTTTCCTCCTCGGTGCTGAACACTGTGGAGATACAAATTTAAAGTGGCATGGAAAAAATTCCACATTGGCACGGGGAGCCCCTGTGTATTGATACCTTTTCAAACTGTGATAGCTACCACAGGAGCCATTAAAAGTGGCCTCTCCATACCCCGGCCTCATATTTCCCCCATGGATGAACAAATGATATGTATGATAGCAACCACGTAGCTCTACCGCACTGTGTTATTCGTGCTGTGTGATTTTTGCCGATATTCCTCACGTATTTCGGAACATATCCTGCTCTTTTAATAGGTGATGTAGAGATTAAATGGCAGCTGAGTAGCCTGTTGAGAACAATTAACTCGAAGCAGATGGCACTACACATACACTTCTTCAAGGCCTTTTCCTTGTCTAGGATTTTGGCTTTCATTGTTGATTTTGCCCCCTGGGTGTATTAAGGTCTTTACTGATAGATTTAAGATCTTGCTGACATTTGATTAAACAAACTTCATACAGAGACCATATTAAATTTTAATATCTGTCAGAACTGAACAGTAGTCTTTATCAGATGCTTTCACCCCAGGTCTAACATTTAATATCTCATAAACTGTCTAAAGAGGAAGGCAAGAAAAAAAAATCCTGGTAACACAATGCAGATGAAAGCCATCAGCGAACAACTTGTTATCACACGGTTGCCTTAAGGCCAATAAGTGGCAGTGCTAATAAGTACTGATAGTCGTAGAAGTCATTTATTGTCAATCAAAGACAGCTAACGCCACACTGGTATTGAACCTGATTTTTTTTTGCACTGGTTCTGGCATTCTAGAGAGAGAATTGCTCGTGTAAAGCAATGCTTGTTTGTTTTACACAATTCAATCTGTTCCCATTCATAAATTACCATGACAAGATGGCTGCCACAGTAAAAGTCACATTTTGATTGCTATCATGCAAATCGCCTAGATCTTGTAGCTATAACCCATGCCAGAACCATGCCTCTCTGTGGAAATGGGATGTGGTGAAGTAAAACAGCCTGAGCTCACCTACCCAGTGTTTCTCATTACGAACTATGATGACCAACCATGATGACATAAAGTCCTAACCTTAAGAAACATTATGTTTCTGGGATTAGCCATCCCAAAAGAGTAACATATCAGACCTTCCACGTATCCCTATTTTGGTGCCAGATTTACAGATGGTGCCAGATTTACAGAAGCCATCCCGGTTTCTGATTTTATCCTGAAATGTCCCACTTTTCCTTAGGACATACCTCTTTTCATTGGAGAACTGTTGGAGGTTGTGGTAGGCTGTCCCTATTTTCATTGGAGAAATGTTGGAAGGTATGGTTATGTGACCCCTGAGCCAAGGCAATAAGTAACTATACAACCTTTAGAAGACAGCTGAAGGCAACCCTTTGTCGAGAAGGTTTTTTTTTATGTTTAATGTCTTATTATGTTTTTATATCTGTTAGAAGCCACCCAGAGTGGCTGGGGCAACCCATTCAGATGGCAGGTATTATTATTATTATTATTATTATTATTGAATAGAATGTCCCTATTTCCATTGGAGGAATGCTAGAGGGTATGACAAAGGCATTAAGCTCTAGTCTACCTTTGCTAGAAAGTGAGACTCCAGACTTTGTGAGAATATGTGGGGTATTAATGACCACCTGAACTTTCTGGGCATGACCAAACGGCTGTCTTGAGCCAGGCACACACATTCAATGATTAAACAGGACACATAGCTTGGGTCAAGCCACAACTTTATTGATTACAGATTAAGGGTTTGGCAAAGCATTGGGAAACTGTTTGACAAGGAGATCCAGCAATGAACTGGATGAGGAGGTGGACTAGGTCCCAGGTTTAAATGTCCATGGGGCAGACTGGAGCAAAGTCTGCCAGCTCAGTCTGATCTGCCCCAGGTGGGGCCAGCCTAACAGCCCAGCCGCCATTGGTCATTTGGCAGGCAGGCTGCGATCCACTTCCCATGCATACGTACATGAAGCTGGAGAGGTCCACACAGGACTGGAAAACCCCTTTGCTCATCAGATCCTGGGCTGGCATTGGCACAATCTCATAAAGGCACCTGACCAGAAGGTAAGCATCATTATCATGCAGAAAATGGTATTGTTGGCCCCAGGCTGGGTGTGACACCAGTCTGAGTGGCTTGGAGTAACCACAGCCATTCGAAGCCATCAGGTGAATCCTTTCCTCTTTCAGGCTGTAGGGCAGCATAGAGGGACAGTCATCTCTTCACTATGCATGGCAGAATAATGTAAACCATAATACTTTCCTCATTTGCCATTAGAGTCTATTGAATGAGCATGTGGTTTTATTATGTCCATTGCTTGTTTGGGTCTTTGAGATTTCATCTGTCCTTAATTTTTTATGAGTTTTTGATTGCACCAGTACTTTTATTGTTGTTCGGCATAAGGAGAAATCTCTCCATGTTTATGGAGTGAAGAGGATGGATGGTCTTATCTGCCAGATGATACATAAGTCATGTGGAACTGTGTGGCATGCTGTGTCTCCTCCAGGTGATAAAGACTGTGCCTCCTGAGCAAATACAATTATCAGATCAGAAAAGAATTTAGATATAGGAAAGGCCTGTGTGGTAATCCAATTTTTCTTCCCGCCCAGGTACAATTGTTCTCTACAATTTATTTTCAAGTGATTTGCCCAGTCCAGTGAGAGATGGTAGTCTAATAATGGATAAGGCTGCATTGTTCAATAAGTTTTTGCAGAGAGTTTAAACTTCTCTTTATTCGGTTTCCTTTTATTATGGTTAGTGATACTCTGCCAGGAAGCACAAGTATGCCTTGCAAATGGAGTAATCACTCATGGCAGGAGGAATCAATGTGGTGCCCTCCATCTGTTGGTAGACTCCAGATCTCAACAGCCCCAGAAAGCTTGACCAAATATGATGGAAGTTGTATTCAACAACATCTGGAGGTACCATGTCTGACTTCCTCTGACTTATGGGGATACAAGCTGATACAATTTGAGATGACCTTAACAGAGTGAAGAACTGGGCCAAAATGAACAAAATGATTTTGAGTTGGGACAAATGTAAGTTCTATACAATCAGAAGCACAGATATAGGATGGGGGACACCTGGCTTGTCAAAAGCACATGGGAAAAGGATCTAGGGGTCTTTAGTAGACCACAAACTTGACATGAGACAACAGTCCAATGCAGTATCAAAAATAGCTAATGCAATTCTAGGCTTTATCAACAAAGGTATATTGTCCAGATGAAAGGAAGTAAGAGTAGAACTTAAAGGTAAAGGCAAAGGGACCCCTGACCATTAGGTCCAGTCGTGTCCGACTCTGGGGTTGTGGCGCTCATCTCGCTTTATTGGCCGAGGGAGCTGGTGTACAGCTTCTGGGTCATGTGGCCAGCATGACTAAGCCGCTTCTGGTGAACCAGAGCAGTGCACGGAAACGCCGTTTACCTTCCCGCCGGAGCGGTACCTATTTTTCTACTTGCACTTTGACATGCTTTCGAACTGCTAGGTGGGCAGGAGCAGGGACCGAGCAACGGGAGCTCACCCCGTCACGGGAATTCGAACCGCCGACCTTCTGATCAGCAAGTCCTAGGCTCTGTGGTTTAACCCACAGCGCCACCCACGTTCATCAAGAGTAGAACTTAGGGGATCTTATTTAAAGACATATTTTGTTTGTATTTCTAAACATGTTTTATGGTTGAGAAAAGATAGGAACACATACACTGGGACAAAATATTTTTAAAAGTAATTTGGTACATTGTTTTGATATGAGAATTGTATTGAATAATATGGAAAACTGCAATTTTTGAAGGACATCTGTGGTCCATTTTGCATAATGATTATGCAGTTTCACAGTAGCATTCCACCCAAACCAAATTCCTCCTCCACAACGCACACATACATCCCTAAGTAGGACCAACGTATGTTGAATTGTGCCCACGAGCATCACGGTCGCTCAACCCTCTCTGTTTATCCCATTTCTTTTTTACACAAGAAAATCTGTTTCCTTTTCAAAAAGGATTTGTAATAGTTACTAAACTTAAGGAGCAGCCTGCCAACTGTCAACTTCAGCTCTCTAGAGATGGCTATAAACATCCTGTAAACTTTTTATTTGTCTTTTCAAAAGAACACTTAAAGGAAAGAAGAAATCAGTTGCAATGAATTAGGAAGCAGCCATAAAGAAGTGCAAGCCACTTTCCTGTGAAGGTTATTTTTTCCAAAAAGGTTTTAAAAGTTTACCGAGGTTGCTATTTCACACAAAGAAAAGTTTTATATCACTGAGAATCCTGAACTTCTTTACCTTCCTATCAGTGCTAAGGATGACAGGAAGATAGAGATAAGGTTGAAGCATGATGGATGATGGGAGGTCATTGTCATGTCACATGCTGTACAGTTGTACCTCTAGTTACAAACTTAATTTGTTCCAGAGGTCCGTTCTTAACCTGAAACTGTTCTTAACTAGAGGCGTGCTTACGTTAATGGGGCCTTTTGCTGCCACTGCGCCACCGGCACAGGATTTCCGTTCTCGTCCTGGGGCACAGTTCTCAACTTGACATAATTCTTCTGGAGTATGGGCAGACCTGTCGAGAAGGAATAAAGGAATTGTCAAAATGGAGTTCCCCTGGGATCTACTCCTCGGTGCCAAAGGAAGGAAACTAAGAACAAGTTCAGCAGAAGATAAAGTAAAGTGTATGTATAAATATGAAGAAGATCTGCAGAAGGGACATGGAAAAGAGCTAAGAGCCTCAGATAGAAGAGCACCAGGTTGATGGACTATATGGAACTGATAGAAAGGACTGACAGAATCCGAGACCAGGGAGAAGAGACGGTGGAAGAAGAGTGGAAAAAAATTAAAAATCTATCTAGAGAAATATTGTAAAATTAATGAATGTTAGGAAATTTTGGAATGAAATTACATGACTTTAGTAGAAACATTATAAGGAGTTAAGTATAAATAAATTTTAAGGTTTTGATGGTAAGATAAGGTTAAAATAAATTAAGATAATTAAATGACAGAAAGCAGTGAAAGATGGAAAGGATTTGCTGATATAGTTAATAACTGGAATACAAAAAAGGGAGGTGTGAGGAGGTCGAGGAAATAAGTTAATGAAAGATAAGGATAAATGTTGGATGTGTTTTTAATTGTTTTTGTTTTTGTTTGTGTCTTGATGTATTGTGTTTTTAGTTCTCTTTTTATGTATTGACCCTTTTTTCTGTTTTTCACTTTTTTCACTTTTTTCTTTTTTTTCCTTTTGCATATTTTCTGTAACTATTAAACTCCTAATAAATATTATTAAAAAACAAACAAACCTTGAGGTAACTCTTCCATGTTAGTGGAGTTTGTAACCTGAAGCGTTTGTAACCTGAGGCGTTTGTAACTTGACGTACCAATGTACGCCAGTTCTGCACCACAGTGCAACATCATTGACAAATACATGTAAGGCAATGGTTTCGGTTAGGAATAAACAATAGCCACATTTGTCTAAACTGATGTCGATCTTTTTATCAGCTTTCACATGCTCAGTGGCCTTATCCACACTGTCAATGGATGAATCTGGGAGGCAGGATTTTGCCCACTGCCCAAGCTCCGGACCTCTTTGCGTTTTGCTGAAGCTATGGTTAGAAAACCCTCCCTCATACATCCAACTTTAGGACACGGGTGGCGCAGTGGTCTAAACCACTGAGCCTCTTGGTCTTGCCGATCAGAAGGTCAGCGGTTTGAATCCCTGTGACGGAGTGAGCTCCCATTGCTCTGTCCCAGCTCCTGCCAACCTGGCAGTTTGAAAGAATGCCAGTGCAAGCAGATAAAAAGGTACCATTGTGGCGGGAAAGTAAACGGCATTTCCGTGTGCTCTGGTTTCTGCCACAGTGTTCCATTGCAGTGGTAGCAGTTTAGTCACGCTGGCCACATGACCCAGAAAGCTGTCTGTGGATAAATGCTGGCTCCCTCAGCCTGAAAGTGAGATGAGCGCCACAACCCCATAATCGCTTTTGACTGGACTTAACCGTCCAGGGGTCATTTACCTTTTAACATTTTACATACAACTGCATGTGCATATTAGAATCTGTCCACACATAATCAGGAAGCAAATGGATGGAGTTGATGAGTCTATATGACAAATAGGAATGACACATAAATTGAGTGCACCTGGAGAAATTCTTTTTATGGATGGATGGATGGCAGATTCTGCCAGAGGCCAATGCAAAGTTTAAGGGGTTTAAGGGGTTGATATTGTGATCACTAGGGATGCGGGTGGCACTGTGGGTTAAACCACAGAGCCTAGGACTTGCCGATCAGAAGGTCAGCGGTTCGGATCCCCGTGATGGGGTGAGCTCCCATTGCTAGGTCCCTGCTCCTGCCAACCTAACAGTTCGAAAGAACGTCAAAGTGCAAGTAGATAAATAGGTACTGCTCTGGTGGGAAGGTAAACGGCGTTTCCATGTGCTGCTTTGGCTCGCCAGAAGTGGCTTAGTCATGCTGGCCACATGACCCGGAAGCTGTACGCCGGCTCCCTCGGCCAATAAAGTGAGATGAGCACCGCAACCCCAGAGTCGGTCATGACTGGACCTAATGGTCAGGGGTTCCTTTACCTTTTATTGTGATCACTGGTAAGTCACAAGGAAATTTACCTGCTTGGGGGTGGGGTGGTGATGTTGTGATGTGGCACGATGGCCACACAATTCTCTCAGCATACAATGAAAGCTACAATAGCACTGAGGGTATCAAAACATTTATATAACCAGCATGCTATGCACAGGGAACAGTGACTGCAGAATCCAGCTTCCTTTCAAACAAATGTTCTACCACTGAACTGTGACACTGTTAGAATTATGCTGGGACTGGCCAATATTTAGGATTGTGCACATCACCCCTAAATCATGTCATGATGCCAGAATAAAAAATAAATAAATCTCACTGGCTAGATATGTGGATATTGCCTACAATGTTGAGAAGCAAAGTTAACATTTCTAGAAGATGCTTGCTTGCAAATACATCAACTTCAGATGTCCAATTT
This sequence comes from Podarcis tiliguerta, assembly GCF_965153285.1. NCBI lineage: Eukaryota > Metazoa > Chordata > Lepidosauria > Squamata > Lacertidae > Podarcis > Podarcis tiliguerta. The sequence continues at coordinate 12,670,694 of NC_139543.1, read as the reverse complement.
ACTGCATTTCTATTTCTATCTTTTATTTGTTTGCATTTGCCAAAATCATTCCTGACATGAGCAGAACATGACACTCATTTATGTAGCTACATTAGTAAGCTCAGCCTTGATGGGAATTCACTTGCGGGTCTTAGCCAGTTACAAATCATTAACACAGTTTTTAAGCTTTGCCAGGTTCTGGAATAATTTATATGGAAGGATGGATGTCATGTCTATGCAGAATCATGTGAACTGATTATCCTGACAGATTAATAGGCTCCCTTGGAGATTATTGACAGTGGGAGATGTTTCAGGCATCCAAAATCTAGGGCACAATATTTATGGTTACTTGCAAATTCTCAAAATATTGTAGGAACAGGGCCATCTTCCTCAACATGCGGCATAACTCTTTTGCAACGAAAGGTTTCATAGGATTCTTTTTAAAAAAATGGAATATAGATCTCAAAAATCTGATTGCTTATATCGTGACCTTTTAAGAGTCTGAAGAAAAGGCAGAATCATAGATTTGTCAAGTTGGAAAGGGACCATGAGGGTAATAAACTCCAACATCCTGCAAAGCAGGAATCTCTTGCTCAACTTGAGACTCAAACTCACAACTCTGAGGTTAAGAGTCTCGTGTTCTACCAACTGAGCTGTAGCTTTGCATGTGTGTGTGTGTCTTTTATTACAATTTACACAGTAATTATATAAAAGAGGTACATATATAAACACAATTAAAATAATTGTACATAGATGATAGATAATGATGATGATGATGATAAATAGATGATAGATGATAGATGATAGATGATAGATATAGATATAGATAGATAGATAGATAGATAGATAGATAGATAGATAGATGATAGATAGATAATAGGAATGGAAGCAAGAAGGAATACCAACAAAAGAAGAATGGCAGACAAAAAATGGACTACGCAGAATTGGATATGATGACAGGAAGGATTTGAAACCTGCGGGACCAGAGATTCACAGAAGATTGGAATAAATATGTGAACTATTTGAAGAGCAACTGTAATCAACAAATTACGCTAGTAGGACGACAAGAAATTTTGTAAGGAGGAATATATGAAATATTGCAAAGAAGATAAAGAAGAGAGACATTAGTTATGATATTTAAAAGTAATAGTGAAAGTAAGAAATGTAACTTAAGTGGAAAAGATTGGAAAATTTTCAGATGTGATTGGTGGAAGTAAAAAAAATTGTATAAGATATAAAAGTATGCTTTATAATTGTTGAAAATGATATGTTTATATATATATATATATGCAGGTTTTGGTGTCCTCGGGTGTCTTCCCGTGTAAAAGTGAAGAAAAACTCTTCACAAAGTTCAAGAGTTCAAGACACGAAGGCTTTAGCAACTAATCCACACCTAATGACCCACCTAAGTGGGATTCAGGAAATCACTCAAGAAATCACTCAAGATATCCCTCAAGTAATTAAGGAACAAAAGAAGAAAAGGCACACCAGCCTGGGAACCTCCTCTCTACCCAGAACATTGGAGGCTATACACCACACCTCCTCAACAGTATTTATAGGAACTCAAACACTGAGATCCTGCTCTGTTCCAGTAACAAGAAGCCGAAAGCACCAGCCTGAAGATGACGAGTGAGACCTCGTCGAAACGTCGCCTAGACACCCCAACTTTTACACGGGAAGACACCCGAGGACACCAAAACCTGCATTCCTGTACCCGTGAAAATCTACGAAAGCAAATATATATATATATATATATATACACATCCATATACATATACAGATAGATAGAGATAGTGATAGATGATAGATGGATGGATAGATAGATGATAGATGATAGATAGATAGATAGATAGATAGATAGATAGATAGATGTGATAAATATAAAATCAGTTTGAAACAACAGCCCATACATAAAATCAATTCAAATTCAAGACAGATACCAAATGGGATAAATATTTTAGAAAGCTTGTTGAAAGGAAAATGTATTTAGCAAGCACTGAAATGACATTAGAGAAGTCACGTGTCTGATGTACAATGGGAGGACATTCCAAAGAGTAGGGGTCACTACATGAAAGGCTCAGTTCTGCAGTGCAGACCTCCTGATTGGATGACATCTACAACAAAGGGGAAGAGGGACTTCCAGGTAACCTGGTCCGGAGATTCTTAGGACATTAGCAGAACATTAAAACTGGCTTGGTGCACTGACGTGATATGCACCCGATGAGGAGCAACTCTTACCAACTAGGAAGCTCCTCTTTGGTGAAGGCTCTGAAAGGACTTCAGATCCCAAGATGCATGGTGGCCCTATCTCAAGCCCATGTTGGCAAACCATCACTGGAGAGCTCCAATGGATATTTTTCCATTAATGGAGATTGTACATTAATGGACACTTTAATGGAATCCTGCATACCATTTATAACCTGTGATTAACCTGTGATTGAAAGCAAGGCTAATTATCCAGATACTGAATGGTGTCCAGCATCCCACTGGCCAAGAGCTAACCAGCATTCCCAAAGTGCTACCAGTGCAAACAGTAGAATATTCAGGATAGTTGCACCTTTTTCACATGGTGCGATAATGAGCAGAGGACTGTGACTAAGCAGTGACCAGGTATTATGTTGGGTCAGTAATGAAGTGTAGAAATGGGTAGGATAGGAACTGATTACCCAACTAAGTCATACTCCGGGTGGACCCATTACAACCAATGGACTTAAGTTACATGCATCCAGTGATTTCAATGGGTTTGCTCAGAGCATGACCAGCCCATTGTATATGGAGGACTCTTAATTCTGAAGACTGCATAGTTTGATGGGGTTTATATCACAGCACTGCATGTCAGTTGGTTCACATGCCTTCTTCGTACTGAACTGGCACATGTGAAAGCCCAAGAGATTGTTAAATCAGATTCTTTGTACTCATCAGGCATGTTGGCGAGGGTCCAGCGTTCTAAGCTAGTGCTTCAGGTTTTATGCTGATTCCACTGAGTCAAAGCTAAGAATCACACAGCTTTCTCCCGCTTCTTCTTTCAAAGCTGATGGAGAGCTGATAATAACTCAGTTTTCAAGACATTAAGAGACAGTTTATTGCAACTTATCCACCTCTGAATCTCCATCAAATGCTTTTGAAGTGCAAAAATAGGATTTGTCAAGATATTATCAGCACAAAGAAGCAATAAATCTGTATGTAGTCTGCATCACAATGATATTTAAAGCCATTTTAGATATTAATGTCAATCAGCATAACCAGCGACAGGGAGACTGATGCAGAAGTAAATTGTCAAGGCAGTACGTAGGAGTGAGGAACACAAATCCTGTTAGAAATAATCGGCAGGATTTGCAGGCATATCTCCCACGCCTCGTATTCCTTCTAATTGATCCTAAAACACATGGAAAACATGATAATTAGAAGGAACAATATCAAAAATAAGTTTAGTGGAGACCAGAAAAAAACCCACTTCTAGTAAAAAGGCCTTATTAGAAATTCAGGAGAGATGTCAATGCAAAGCTATATGCAGATAATGTCTAAAATTAAAACCAAAGAGAAAATGAGTGTCGGAAAGTATTGTTGGAAGTAACAATTGATTTCAGTGGAGTATCTTGCTGTTTTGGAGAGTAGGGTATTTGGTACAAGTGCTGTGAAAGGAAAATGAAGAACATTTAGGAACGGAAAGGCCAATCTGTGTGCCAATGGTAAAAACGTTAACGTTTCAGTAAATGCTACAGGCCTCTGATCATAGGATCATGCAGCCACACACAGGTGTTAAAAGATACTCCTCAACAGTGACGTAGCGTGGAGCATCCGTAGGGGTGGTTGACTGGGTACAAAATTGTTAGGGGCGCAAAATTTCAACACCTGCCGCTGCCTCAATACAGCTACGCACTTCCATCGCTGGGCTCTGTTGAAAACGGCTTCTTCATGTGAAGGAATGGGTTTCCCATGGGCACCAAAATCCCTATTTTTCCTTAGCTAAAATCCATTAACTTGAGCTCTGAGTCAATGTATAAACAAAAACCCGGCTGTATAAACAAGTGCTCAGAGCCCTCTCCTTTATCAGTTTGTGACTGAAAAGGATGACCTTGGCTGTTCCAGTGGAGTAGGGATGACATGCCTAGGTGTGTTCTTGGAGTTGGTGACCTCTTGCTCCAAGATAAGACTAGGAACAGGAATACCCTTTTATGGTCAGAAGTACAGGAAGGAATACCCTTTTATGGTTAAGAATACCGGAGCAGGAACATATGTGATGTCAACCTGCGTGTATAGGCTGGTGTGGTTGGATTCCTGGGGAAGGAGGGAGAGGGTGCCTGGAGGATATATATACTGCATGAAATTTCTCATTTCTTTGGACTTGCTGTGGACTGACCACGCAAGTGCCTTTCTGCTGCTCCGGAGAGCAGATATAAAGAACTCTTTCTCTGAACCAATCCTCGGTGTCATTTGACTTCCTTCCTCCTGTCTGGGAGCAACGCAGACCCAATCAATGAACTCCAATAAGGCTACACATGCAAACCAGGAAGTGACCTCTCCAGACCTCTCTTTTCTTCTCTCTGCGGCTGTGTCTCCTGGGTGACATGGATGCCATTAAGTGGTGGAATGTGCAGCCATGCTCTGTCCATTTCCCTCCTTCCCACCCCCCTCCTCCACGTGACCACGGGTGCTGGCAACCCACACTACGCCACTACCCTTCAAATATGCTTCTGGTCAGGTTGCTGTATCATATCCAGGTTACATGGGTAATGCAAGAGTGGGGAATCCTTTTGAGCCTGAGGACCAGAATCCCTTTTGTGCAACTTTATGGGGTCACAAGCCTGTGGTAGGTAGAACAATGGGAGCAAATGCTTTGTACCGTTCGCTGGTTTCTATGCACACCCCTCACCATCCTCCATCCAGACATTATCAGTTCAATGATGCTTTCTAGCCAGGCAAAAGCAATCAATCAGGGTGTGAAGCAGGACCTGCGAGGGGTGTGCTCTGCAGAGAGTCCCAGGGCCCATTTAGAGAAGTCTGGAGGTCCACATTTGCAGTCTGGTCTTGAAGTTCCTCACCCCTGGTGAAGTGGATGCATACAATTTATATTGACAGGGATAACATTATTATTGATTGGCAGTGAAAACTATGAATGTCCAGATCTCTGAGACACTCTCCAAGTGTCCCTATTTTCCAGGGACAGTCCCAGATTTACAGAAGTCTTCCCAGTTTCTGATTTGATCCTGGAATGTCCCACTTTTCCTTAGGACATCCCTATTTTCATTGGAGAAATGTTGGAAGGTATGGCTTGAGAGTCCCTTTTGCCCAAATGCACTTGAATATGCCGTGTTTATTTGTTCCTGTGCTGAAAAGATTATTCCAATGAATTTGGTTTCTTGCCAAGTACTTGGGAGGCATACTTTTATTACTGTCAATCCCACATCATCTACACACATACTGTTAAACATTTCTTTTTTTTTACTTTTAGCCAATAGATTTAACATAGTTCAACAAACAGAGCAAATAAGATGCTGATTGTAGGTGTTTCTAAAAAAATAAAATAAAGAATGACTGGTTTTGTTTTAATCCACTACATGCTAATTTATACTTCTAATAAAGAGTTCACAATCCACCCCATTTTAAGTGCATTGAAGTTCTTAATTATTTTATTGGGAGATTTAAACACAGCCTTCTTTTTAAATCAATAGGTTTTAGGAGTGCTTAACTTTGGCTGGCTTGTTTCCAGCATGCTTTTTAGTCAAATGTCAGCTAAACAATAAATTCTAGAAATAGAGATGCTGACCCCTCCAATTCTGTTGGGCAGATTTTTCCTTACATAATCCCTGACAGGTGGTATCTTTCCGCATTCATCCGGTAATGGAATGAATGCATTCTCAACCTCTACAAAACAACAACAACAACAACAAAACTTTCCTGCTTTCTAACTTCCTCAGTTCCAAGGTCAAGTCTTCACTGGGTCTGAGTCTACATGGGCCTTGGCATAGTTACATTCTGATAAAATGACCATACATGTGCAAAAACAGATATCCTTGGGACGTTTATTGCTTGTAGTTTATCATGGATGGCCATAATCCACCCAAAGCAAATATTTCTAGAGTGCCTAAATTAGTATTTACTAAATTGCTAGTTGGCAATCAATTTGTATTCACTGGCATGTTGGTAAATACAGGTTAATTGCAATCAATTAACAGCTCTTATATTGGATCAAAGCTCTAATTTAGACACAATGCTAATAGAATTCTCTGTCCTTCTATATAATTTACTTTACTGTAGTAACGGAAGCCAGTGGATTTTTCTTAAAGAAGGACATGGGTCTGCCAAAATACTTCTGAGATGTGTATATACTTAATACATAGGCCCAAATGATCTTATTAGCAGCATTGGTATTTGTCATAGTGCCTTTGCCTGCTCCCACATTCCATGGGGAAGCAAGTGCCAGACCACCAGGCAAACTGCGGGTAAGAATCTGGTTCCTCTTCCAACTGAAGAGGAATGCAGAAAATGAAATTCCCCCATCATTTTCTGGTTATCTCCGTCTGTCTCTCTCCTGTGGTGTTGCGGGAGATGTCCATTCCATGGCGCACAGGAAACAGGAAGCCCCAGTGTGGTGTAGTGGTTAAGAGCGGTAGTCTCATAATCTGGGGAACCGGGTTCGCGTCTCCGCTCCTCCACATGCAGCTGCTGGGTGACCTTGGGCCACTCACACTTCTCTGAAGTCTCTCAGCCCCACTCACCTCACAGAGTGTTGTTGTGGGGGAGGAAGGGAAAGGAGAATGTTAGCCGCTTTGAGACTCCTTCAGGTAATGATAAAGCGGGATATCAAATCCAAACTCTTCTTCTTCATCATCCAGCCTCCTGTTATGAGAGTGATCAGTCAGATGCCTGTGGCAAACCTGCAAGCGGAATCTGAGCACAAGAACACTCTTCCATCCTGTGGTTTTCCCCGTCTGGAATTCAGAAGCATTGCTACCTCTAGCTGTGGAGAGAGATCTAGCCATTCTGGGTGGTAGTCATTGACATCCTTCTCCGTCAATTTGTCTCATCCTTTTTGGTGGCTATCATTGCCTCTTGTGGGACCGAAGTCCATCGTTTAGGTGCATGAAGAAGTACTATGCCAAACCTTCCAACATTCAGCTTCATAAAATGTCCCCAAATTCTAGTGTTATGGGAGAGGGAGAAAACCTTTTCTCTTGCCACTATCTCAAAACCAGGCATCATTTTATACATTTCGGTCATGCCTCCTCTTTCATGCGTTTTCTCTAAACTAAAAAGTCCCAAATGTGTTATCCTTTCTTCATAGGTGAGTTGCTACATTGCCTTCATCATCTTGGTTGCCTTGGTCCAGTACACCTGAAGGAGTGTCTCCAACCCCATCGTTCTGCCCAGACACTGAGGTCCAGCACTGAGGGCCTTCTGGCGGTTTCCTCACTGTGAGAAGTAATGCTACAGGGAAACAGGCAGAGGGCCTTCTTGGCAGTGGCGCCCGCCCTGTGAAACACCCTCCCATCAGATGTCAAAGAGATAAACAACTACCTGACATTTAGAAAACACCTGAAGGCAGCCCTGTTTGGGGAAGTTTTTAATGTGTGACATTTTTATGTATTTTTAATCTTTGATGGAAGCCACCCAGAGTGGCTGGGGAAACCCAGGCAGATGGGCGGGGTACAAATAATAAATTATTACGAATATTATGATTATTTGCTGAACTTTTTCCAACTCTACCACATCCTTTTTGAAGTGAGGCTACCAGAACCGTACACAGCATTCCAAATCTGCTTGCATCATCGGTATAAGCTCCACGTGAAGTCAATCTTGGTTCTGCTCCTTTCTGGAGAACTTGGTTTCTTAAAGGACCAGCCTTCTAACCTGAAGATGGGCACTCCTCCTACATTCTGTGGCCCCCTGGCTGGTCCACTTCCTCTACTGTTGGACCGGTAAGGCACTGTGGGAAGCATTTGGTTCCTCGGGTTAATGGAAGGGAACCCTGGCTTTGGCTCCTAGGCCGCAGTGCAGTGGTAGTTCTGCAGTCTCTGATTCTGCATCCTGGTCACTACCAGACTCCAGATTCTTGACACCTGCCATTTTAATTAACCCAAGATGTAGGGACCCAGTCTACAGCACAAATCTATGAGAACAAACCCTGATCGGACTTCCAATCATTTCCAGGTGTATAGCCTTGTTCTATAATGAATATATCTATCATTATTGAGTTATTCTTTATATTCCTTCTAAGACATTCTTACAACAGTTAGTACCTTTTGACTTATTTCTCAAATGTTTCACTATATAAGGGCCAATCAATGCTGCCATAGATGCTATACCACTGTTATAATTTCGTAAATATTTCTTATATTTATCCCACTTTTGTACGAATACCTGTCTTGTGTTGCCTCTCGAGCTATTAGTCAGTTGCACCATTTCCACATATTCCTGTAATTTATTTTGCCAGTCTGTTATGGTTGGAACATTTCCCCCTTTCCAGTTCATTGCTATCAATTTTCAAGCTGCAGCCGTGGCATGTAGAAAAAATTCTCTCAATTTTTTTTGAATATTATTGCCAAGAATGCTTAGCAACGATAAGAATTATAGAATAAGGCTATACACTGGGAAATGATAGGAAGTCCAACTACACCTTTTTCTTTTTTCTGGTTTTTTCTTTCTTTAATTCATGTTAATAAATAGATAAGACAACAAAAAATAGTAAAAATATGAATCTAAACTGATTCATATTTTTACTATCTTTTGTTGTCTTATCTATTTATGTAAGTAAACAAAATACTACTTGTATATGGTTTTTGCTTACACAGATTATATATATGTTTACTCAAGAAGATGTACAATACATATATATATGTTATACGAGATATGCTGTATGAAATGTGTCATATGATAAAAGACATTGTTAATAAAGCAAAAAGAAAAAAAGGAGAATAAACCTTGATCATTATGAGCAATAATGAAACCTCTGAAGAACTGGTAAATAAATTTGGGTTTCTTTGCACTTAGGTAGATAGACACAGGGGCTGCACTGTGTCAATCCATTCAGGATTTCTAGATTTGGTGTGAATTTTGTATACAGGGATCGCCACGGGCATCTCTGAAACTCTGGAGTGTTAAACAGCATTCTCACTGTGCTTTTTCTTCTTCACACATTTGAATCAAAAAAGTTACGAAGTGGTGGATATTAAACGACAAATGGCAATATCATGTTCCGTGATATTCACCCTGAGCAAAAGCTCCACCAGTTCAGGGATAACGTGGCACAGAACTTTGTTCACAGTTTGACGGAAGTAAAGTATTAAAGCAATTTCAGATCAGCAAAATGTCACTCTTCTGGCAGCTTCTGCAGGAGGCAATGTTTCACTACCAAAGTGCTGTTCTCAAGCAAACTCCTGATTGCTTCCTCAATGCCATTTTTAAATAGCAGGACCACATCACCCCACCCTTGAGATTGAACTCTGAGACTAGGAATGGTTGTAATCTTCTTTGAAATACAAGGTGTTTAATTGGCATTGTGGCATCATGACCTAGTTCATTTCTCCAATGCAACCTATGTTTGTTTCATCGGGATCAGGCAACCTGAAAACTGCACTTTCCTCTTCTGTTATTTATACAATACATAAAAGTAATGCCCTGTAATGTGCTATCACTGTGTTCCTGTTCTGAAAGTTTGGCCTTGTCTATAGAATTCCGCGAGACATTTGAAATGATAAACTGCATTGATTGCCACTGAATCACCGTCTGATGACAGTTTTGCAACAACTTTGTTGCCCCTCAGCCCTGCTGCAACTTTTCTGTGTGATTGTGGAGGTTGAATGTCATTGCCTCTTTGTTTACCTTTATCACTTCCATCACAGAAAAGACACTGGGTGTCAACTTTTTCATTTGCAGTAGAGCCTGCCGCTTTCCCTGGTGTTAACAGGACTTGCTGAACAACTTTGTAGACCTTGTTTGTGTGCCCAGTAAGATTTGTACTGTTAAGAGCTCCGAGTGATCCATGTCATAATGCAAGTGTGATGCTACATTAGGGGAAGAATTGAAACTCATTGATAGAGTATGCACTTCTTATGTAGATGTTCTAATCCAGGGATGTCAATAGACTGCGATCTACTCACAGTATAAAAAAACTGGCAGTGATCTACCCATTGTCATTGGATGGACAATGGGGGAAGGGGATCACTGGGGGGCAGAGATCTACCAGGAACACCATGTGATCTACCAGTAGATCATGATCTACCTGTTGGACATGTCTGTTGGCTAATCCAATGTTTTGAGTCCTTCCCTCCAGAGCAGGAGAAAAGGAGCTTATTCCCTCTTCCATGTGACAGCCCTTGAGATATTTGAAGATGGCTATCACATCTCCTCTCAATCTGCTCTTTTCCAGGCTTAACATACCCAGCTCCTTCAACTTGTTGCCTTGGTTTCCAGACCCTTGATCATCTTGGTTGCCCTGCTCTGTACATGTCACAGCTTATCTCACTTTCAGCTAGCTACCTTTGGGAAGGCCAAAAGATAGCTACAGTTTTTCTTAAGTGTGAGATTAATTATATTTAACAAACAAGAACTCCTACTACCAATTGTTATGAGATGTCACTTTTGATATACAACTTTTCATCAATATGTGAATAATGGATAATGCCAATTAAACATTTCCCCTTGTCTTAACTTTTTGTTGCAAAACACTCCATTTTAAAACTGGTGAGTGATACAGAAATCCTTTAAATAAATAAACTACCTCAATGGATCAGCCCCAAATGGCCGGGGCGGGGGGGGGGCGACAAGTTCTAAGTAGAGATTTTTGAAGTTGAGACACACACCTCTAATTGCCTGTGGTTCTTACGGCAAGAGGGGGGAAAATTTGCTAGCTTTGAATGCAAATCAAAATTGAACATAACCTCTAAAGACACAATCCAGTCAAAAGTAAGTATCAAATATCATTGAGTGAAAGTCTTCCAATAAAACTAATGGGAGTTAAAAATGTCTGGATTGTGTCCAAGTCACTTTGTCGTCAAATTGAGAGCATCAGGAGGGAATTGATTAAAATGTACTGCCCTATCAGTGACAATTTCTTTGTTTATTTGCTAGAAACAGAAATAGGAGGAAAATTAGAACTGTGCTTCAGTTTCCTCTCTTTCCATACAAATTGCAAATAAATTAGACTGAATTAATTCCACCACCCAATGGCATATTTTAATGAAATATGTGTTATTTCCGCACATAGTCCTTACACATAGCCTATAAGAAAATGCTGTATATAAATTCAATTAGAAAAGGAAGGGGGAAATTGAGACTGCTGATCATTCCCTGAGAGCATGTAACAGCACTTTCTGGGCTTTTCTCTCTTATCAGTCTATTACATGGAATATGTCCTGTTACCAGACTTCAAATGGCTTTGTGGATTAACATGAGGAGTGGACAGAACTTCAATAACAAATAACTTCCAAACACCTATTTCTCTCTTTTCTTATCAGTGGACTGTACTTGAGTGACAGCATCCATCTCACCAGAAGCATGTTGCTCGGTCTTTGCACCTTCTCCAACACAAAACATTAATATAGCCTCAAACGATTTTGAGACAATATGAAGACGGAGACCTTATTTGGTTCCTTACTATATCAAACAGCTCTTCTGTGACAAGTGTAAGATGGACACTTGAAGTATGGCCTCTCCCGCCTGTCAAAAACATCCGAGAAGCAAAACCAAACCCTAAGATAATAGCTCAGTGGCCAAGCACCTGCATTTTGCATGAAGAAGATCAAAAGTGGAGTGGCCTAGCGTGTGAGGGACCATAGGGGCAGTGGTCCCGAGAGTAAAATTGTCAGGGATGCAAAATTTCAACACTTGGTGCTGCCTTAATACAGCTGCACTCTTCTATTGCTGGAGTCCATTGAAAATGGCTTATCCATGCGAACCAGGAAGCGACCTCTCCAGACAACATGTAATGGCTTGGGTCTCTCTCACAGATTGCGAGACAACTCTGGCAGTAATTTTCTCAGATTTATTACTCAAACACACAAATCCTCATGGAGCTCAGTCACTCAGTGTCCTCCTCCGATTCTGCAGCTGCTGAGACTGAACTCCACCCCTTCCTCTTCCAGCAATAGAGTCCCCACTTTCACTTTCTTTCCCGTTCCCACCTCTCTCAAACTCTCTCGAGTCTATGAGTTTTTGGATAGGCTATTTCTGGTCTCCCCGACTCTGAGTCTGAGCATAAACTGACAATCTGTGTTTTCCCACTCGGACGCCCCCTTCCCTGCTCTCTCTTCTCGGAGATCAGGTTACTACTGCAGTCTGCCTCCTCTTGTCCATTTCCGCATTTCAGACTAATCTTTTCTCCCTGATTGCCAGCGTTCTCAGTCTCTTTCTGCGACGTCCCGTCACTGACACAACAGAACAACTCTTCTTATTTCTATGGCAATCTTCTGGGTGACATAGACACTATTAGGCTTTTGAATGTGCATGTGTACTCCATTCGTTTTTCTTCCTCTCCACCTTCTGCACGGCCCCGGGCATTGGCAACCCACGCTACACCACTGCCCAGGTGCAGTCCCTGAGATCTCCAAGTGGGGCTGGAAACCCTGGAGAGCCACTACCAGTCACTGTAAACAATACTAAGCTAGACGGATTAATGTTCTGACTCGGGCCTAGTCTATACTGGTGAGTTATAATGTTATAAATGCATTGTTGAACGTGACACCAAGGGGCGCTGTACAGCAGTCAGTGGAAAATTTCATTGAGTGCTATACAGTGGAAGCAAGGTTCTCAAACCGCTCCTTTCCCAAACATTTCAGCTCCCGAATGTTGAAAACTTGGAAGTAAGTGTCTGGTTTTTGAACGTTCCTCGGAACCCGAATGCCCGATGCGGCTTCCGATCTGCAAAAAGCCTAGCTGTCAGCCAATCGGAAGCCACGCATTGGAATTTGAACATTTCAGAAGTCGAAAATCCTTCCTTTTTTTTTTTTTTTAAAAAAAAGGATTCATGTAGCCCAAGTCTCAGAGTAACACGGGTTCCTATGTTCCTAAGTGCATTTAGTTTAAACAGTGAAGTGGCTTTTGTCTGCCTGTGTAACTGGAAGGAGACCAAAAACTGCATATATACTAATCAGAAGCACACATTGTTGTGCTATATAGTATATAGGCCGGGGGCAGAATTAAACCATAGTAAGGCTCCAGCGAAAGTATAGCACTAGTGAAAATGGACTTCCCCCATCTTTTCTTCCGTGCCATCCCCAAATCTGCTCTGAAAGAACAGATTTAGTGGGTGGAAAGGGGAATAACATTAAGTTAAGCAGGTAGAAATTGTTGTGCTGATGGAAGGCTCTTCTTTGTGCTGCATTGAATACAACCCTGGTTTACTGCAATGTGCTCTACATGTGCTCTTCAGCTATGTCTGAAGAGCTTTCAGCTGGCTCAGTGCTGTGACAGGTACCTGTTCAGGAGACCTTCCTAAACCTATCCTAGAGCAATCGATTGCAAGGCCCAAAGTGCCTTTCAATGATTACCTTTAAAGCTCTAAATGGCATTCATCCAGGATACCTGAGGGGCTGCCTCCTTCCATACAAGCCTGTCCATTCATTTAGGTAAAGCAGGGAGATCCATCTCTCTACCACACCTGTTTTGGAGACACACCTAGTGGAGACAAGAGGCAGGGTTTTGTGGGTGGCCATCAGAAAATGGACATTATTGGTCCCCACCCAAACAACAATGGTTGTATGAATCAAGCCTGGTGGTTATACTTGTAAGCTAGCTTGCATTTAAAAAATGGAACATTAGCAACAACAAAATATTCCTATTTTTAATTTTAAAGTTGTGGGTATTTTTTGTACAGAAAACTAACTGTTCACCTGATATTACATTTCTGATCAGTCATGGATTATTAATTTGAATTTCTCTGAGTAATCCTGAAGCAGGGCTTTTATTTATCCAAGTGGTTAAGTGTCTCTAAAGTCAGGGCACTTTGAATTTTTAAGTACTTTGCAAGTGATATTAAGCTAAATGAATGAATCAAGGCTTTTTCATAAGGCCTCCCACACATTGCTGTTTATATACCTTCCAAAATGTGCTCATAATGAATTGTTGGTTCCAAATTTTTGTGCCTTGGAACAAAGGGGAAATGTAAGAAAAGGGCGCAAGTTACATAAAATATAGGCTTTGTGACACATTCTGGAAGCTGAGAAACTTTCAATTCTCAGTGATTTCCATCAAAGATATCATGGAGAGACCTTCATTTTACAATTTGTTAATCCACTGGGAGGGAGGACCTTGTTTTCTCCATGTGGGGTTCACAATTCTGCAAAGTAATAGAGCAAAAGAATGGGCAATGAAAAACTTGACAAGTCAAAGAACACTCTCTTCAGAGCGATGGATCCATGCAGCCTGATCCCATGGGGCAGCAGGTAGCTCTTACTTTATTCAGATGACGATTCAGGATGTGGTGGTGGTGAGGTCAGGAGAGCTCCAAGCTGGTGACAGAAGAGGTAGCTCACCTCTCTTACCATCCCAAAAAGTACAGCACATCTGGAAGGATGCCACTGTCTCTACTGTGCCTCCAAAACCACTTCTGGGTTGAGGTCACACAATATCAGTGAAGAATACATTTTCGCAATGCAGCAGTCTATGGGGGAAAATGTCTTTCATTCATGCCCAGTAATGTCCAGGTCTTTGAAGCAACAGCAAAAGGAGCAACAGGAATTCTGCCAGCTAAATTCCAAATCCTGACAAAAGGAGCAAGACGAGGAGAACTTAAAATCAGATCTCTCTGGTTGGTTTCAACCATTCCTTGTCATAACGAAACAGTCAAATATTTATAGAGAAGGTGTAACTCTGTATCCTTTCACCTGTAAATTGCCTCCTAAAATGGTTAACATTCTGAGGAAGGGTCCTATTATTTCAACCTCTCTGTGGAGTCAGTTTCACACGTTAGGGTTGCTATAAAACCATACATACAATAATAACCTCTTATATTCGTTGGGCTCCTTGACATAATCTAAAGCTTTCTTTCAGAAAACCTTGCCTGCCCTCCACAGGGTTGAGTTCCCTTAGGGAGGTTTTAAATTACACCTCATTTTTCTAGCTTCAGAGACTCTGGCCTACAATTTGTAATATTCAACATCATTAATCTATTTTAATTAAAACTTGACTGCAAAAATTCATCCCGGCCTCAGTTCTGCTGGAGCCAGTGGGGGTTTACACCAGCAAACACTTTGGTCCTCCAACTGCCTATCCAACTCTGAATGTTCATTTATTTTCCTTTTCCAGCTCATTCTGGATATTCGCATCCTAATTTGAGAAAGAAAGAGCACTCACTAATGACTTCACAAGCACTATTAGCTGTGATACTTCTTTTTTTTACTTCTTTTTTTTTTACATATTTAACCAGCCAATTCTCTTCCCATATCATTTAACATTTTGAAACCAGCAATAAACTACTGCTAATGTATCATTACTAGCTGTAAACACATGAGACTCAAGTCACCCAAAATAACCTATCTCCTGTGAAAGTAGTGGAAGATTACACATTTTGGCTCCATGCACTGCCAACCTACTCATCAGCAATTTGGCCGAGCTGTAGAAGCCTCTCTTTCCTGATGAGGAATTTATCAAAAGTACGTCTCTCTCTTACAGACTCTGAGTTTTTAAAATATGATATTCTCGGACCCCTATATAGCTATCAGGAATAGCAGGATCAGGGGGGCATGGGTCCGGATCCAGTTGTACACATGCTAGGCACACATACTTACTTTGGGAGCATGCCCCATTGGTTTTGGGGGTTCCTGCTCCTAAGTAGTCCAGGTTCTAGTGGGGTCACTCCTGAAATGACCTGTTAAATGATTAACACTTCTGCTGGCAAGTTACTATTTATTTATTCCCTCACCTTGTCACCCTCCCCCAGCTTTTAGAACATGTTCCTTTGATGGCTAACAGTGTCATAGCTGCTCAGAAGTAAGTCTTATTTAATTCAAAGGGCCTTACTGTGGGATGTGATACAGAAGTAGCAGTCAAGTACAACATTCCTTGTTTTCCTAGAGTGGACTTGCAGGGAAATATTTGGTCCAGCCAGCCAAAAACTTCCTGTTTCCTCCTGGCTTGGAGCATCCTTCCTCTTGCATGTGACTAGAGGTGGGTGTGACCTTACCTGCCCAGGTAACAAAAGGGCAAGTCATGCAGCACACCCTTTCTCTTTGACTTCCTCCGTCGTTTGAGCTTCTTTTACCTAGAAATGCTCTCAGCCAGTAGAGGACACTGGGATTATCCCTATATGGCAGTGGTGGCCAAACTTAGCCCTCCAGATGTTTGGGGCTACAATTCCTATCATCCCTGACCACTGGTACTGTTAGCTAGGGATGATGGGAGTTGTAGTCTCAAAACATCTGGAGGGCCGAGTTTGGCCACCACTGCCATATGGGATAGCTCCACATGTATATACTTTGTAACAAAGTCTGCCTTCAGGGATCCAACTGTGAACTGATGATGTAAGTAAACTTCTTTTATATACTTTACACAAGATTGTGGAGTGTTCATTCTTTAAGAGGGATATAAGGGAACCTACCAGGAATCTAATAGTGAGCGGCTTACACAAGCCCACATCCAGCTACCCACTGTGCGTTTAAAAGGGGAATGTAAAACTCTGCAAAGTTATAGAACTTACTAGTTAGGAAGGATATCAATAAACAATATATCCTCTCCTGCCTCCCTGAACACTTACTCGCAGGCAAGTGGGGCTAGATTGCATCCAGAGCTGGTGAGGAATAATAATAATAATAATAATAATAATAATAATAATAATAATAATATATTTTTATTTATATCCCTCCCTCCCCGGCCAATGCCGGGCTCAGAGTGGGTAACAACAAGTAAAAATAGCACAGTGTACATAAAATCACACAGTCAATTAATTAAAACACATTCTAAAATCTATTCAGAATCAAATTAATGGCAACCACTGGGTTAGAGTTCTATGAGGATTACAGAAGGCGAGAGGGGGTCAGACTGTGCCTTGGCCAAAGGCCTGGTGGAACAGCTCCATCTTGCAGGCCCTGCGGAAAGATGTCATGTCCTGCAGGGCCCTAGTCTCTTGTGACAGAGCGTTCCACCAGATCGGGCCAAGGCCAAAAAGCCCTGGCTCTGGTCGAGGCCAGCCTAATCTCCCTGTGGCCCGGGATCTCCAAGATGTTCTCATTTGAAGACCGTAAGGTCCTCGTGGGACATACCAGGAGAGGCGGTCCCGTAGGTACGAGGGTCCTAGACCCTATAGGGCTTTAAAGGTTAAAACCAGCACCTTAAACCTGATCCTGTACTCCACCGGGAGCCAGTGCAGCTGGTATAGCACCGGGTGAATGTGATCTCGCAGCAAGGACCCCGTAAAGAGTCTCACCGCAGCATTCTGCACCCGCTGGAGTTTCTGGGTCAGTCTCAAAGGCAGCCCCACGTAGAGTGACTTACAATAATCAAGCCTGGAGTTGACCATCGCGTGGATCACAGTGGCATGGTCAGGGCGAGAGAGGTAAGGAACCAACTGCTTAGCTTGGCAGAGAGGAAAAGAATGCCACCTTTGTTATACCCAAACTCTTAACCCCTGCAACCTACTGCATCCATTTTAAGCCCCTCCTCACAATCACCTCCCTCAAATCATTACGTCTGTCTCCCTCCATGTCATCCTGGAAATTCATGTGAAAGCATGCAACCCTCTCCCATCCACCCCAGTCAAAGTGCAATGAAATCAAACCTGCCTTACTTCCCTCACCACTGCATTAAAATTAAAATTAAAATGAGTCAGTTGCTTCCTTCCTTGCACAGTGACATCATCAGGAGGAGACACATTTCTAAATTTTCTAACATGGCTTGATGCTGCTCACATTCCCAGAGTGATGCAAGAAGGTTAAGGGAGCCAGTGTGGTGTAGTGGTTAAGAGCGGTAGTCTCATAATCTGGGGAACCGGGTTCGCGTCTCCATTCCTCCACATGCAGCTGCTGGGTGACCGTGGGCCAGTCACACTTTTTTGAAGTCTCGCAGCCCCACTCACCTCACAGAGTGTTTGTTGTGGGGGAGGAAGGGAAAGGAGAATGTTAGCTGCTTTGAGACTCCCTGAAGGGGAGTGAAAGGCGGGATATCAAATCCAAACTCTTCTTCTTCTTCTTCTTCTTCTCTTCTTCTCTTCTTAAATAAGTTGATCATAAGAATCATATCCTGATGTGTTCAGCTTTCCTATAGCTGTCACATGAAAAGTTATTGCCCCCACCCATGGTTCTCCATTGTAAATAATATTATTAATACTGTATTACTTAATTCTTATATTGGGAGAGAAATATGTGAGGATAGCAATTGGAGTTTACTATCCACTGCTCCACATTTCTGTCCATATCTTTTCTCTAGTAATTCTCCTCTCCATGCCTTACTGTTCCCGAATTAGCATTAAGCCCAACTGGTCATCTTGGTTAAGCTTCTTTATCACAAACCTTGCAACGCAACCTGCATTTAAGTTTTAAAAGCCGCTGCATTTCTGAAAATCAAAAGAGTTTTGAATAGAATATGGCTACAACATTTTCTTTCACCCTCTTTAAGAAGGGGGGGGGGGGAGAAAACATTTTGAAGATATAAATGAGTGCCTCCCCACACTGGTCACAATATTAAGAATATAGTATATCTGAGAGACATAAACATCAGTTTGTGGGTTATTATTTTTATTTTTATTTTTTTAAAAAAATAGCTATTTATTTATTTATTTGCATTACCTTTGCTAAGCCAGGCTCATTTCATGCCTTGGTGAGTTAAAGTTGTTTATGGCGCTGTTTTCCTTATCGCCCGGGAACATGTTGAGCATTCCTGTCACTTATCTGTCTTCAAGGACTTATGTCCTGGACCTGAGCTCTCCTTAGAGGTTGGAGAGAATGCCTTTGTTTCACGCCACCAGAGAGCACTGTTGTATTGTTAAGTCTGCCTCTCCCTTTTTCCCCTTCCAGACATTAGCTATAGCAATGAGAACTAGGGAGACAAATAAAACTTTGCTAAATATGCCTTATTTCGTACCATATGACAAATGTCACTGGTGCAGAAGGCATAATAAATCAGTTGGTCTTTTTCTTCTTTCTTTCTTTCTTTCTTTCTTTCTTTCTTTCTTTCTTTCTTTCTTTTTCTGGAGGGGTGTCTGGAGCTTGGCATTCCTTTGACATTCTTCCCCTTCATAAATAAATGAGAAGTCCAGTGTTCCCAAGGTTGCAATTAGCAGCTTTGCTTCCACTATACTTCCATAAACGCAGCTCTGTTTGCTAGCCCAGTGGCGTGGCTGTATGCTGGGAACTCCCTCCGGGGCTGGGTGTCAAAGCCTCATCTCAGATTGCTCCATCTTAGAGTAAAGAGAACACAAACAGGCCACAGAGGTAATAAGCTTGGAAGCACAGGGACATGCTGTGTGAGCTCACGACTCTTGCACCAATCAATCCACCTTTGTGGAGGCTGTTCATCTATGCTTCTAGCTTAAGAGACAGGCAATGCTTCGGTGTTCTCAAAGGTCAAGGAATCTGAGCTGGAAGTAGGAGGCGAAACGATTTCAACACCAAGGCCATTAGGATGGTCAAGGAAACAGATGGCTGTACGGCCATCAGACAATCTCATTGCCTTTTGTGGATTTTCCCATTGCAATCACAACTCTCACAAAGAGAAGTGGTAGAGTGCTTAAGAAACTAATGATCTGAATGAAATGTATCTGGCTGGCTTAAAAAAATAATAATTCTAAGCTTAATGTTGTGTTTTAATGAATGAGACTTGTATCCAGTGTAGTGCTGAGTATGGCTCCTGCCAGAGCAAAGATTTATGCTTACTCAATGGGACTTTCCTCTCCTCTCCTGTGTACCCCCTACCGTAGCTGTCAATGTTTCCCTTTTTTAAAGGGAAATCCCCTTATTCTGGGGATAATTCACAGACGCGGGTGGCGCTGTGGGACGCGGGTGGCGCTGTGGGTAAAAGCCTCAGTGCCTAGGGCTTGCCGATCGAAAGGTCAGCGGTTCGAATCCCCGCGGCGGGGTGCGCTCCCGTTGTTCAGTCCCAGCGCCTGCCAACCTAGCAGTTCGAAAGCACAATTAAGTGCAAGTAGATAAATAGGGACCGCTTACTAGCGGGAAGGTAAACGGCGTTTCCGTGTGTGGCTCTGGCTCACCAGAGCAGCGATGTCACGCTGGCCACGTGACCCGGAAGTGTCTCCGGACAGTGCTGGCCCCCGGCCTCTTGAGTGAGATGGGCGCACAACCCTAGAGTCTGTCAAGACTGGCCCGTACGGGCAGGGGTACCTTCACCTTCACCTTCACCCCTTATTCTGAATAGGATTCCTCACAAAAAAGGGAAAAGTTGACAGCTGTGCCCCTACATCTGTTCTGGAGATTCCCCCCCAACCCTCCAGAGAAAATTTGGGCAGCATGTGGGGTGTGCAATAACCCATAGCAGAAGTGGGGATCACTGCAATAATGGAACAAGTGATTTGGATACCATGCTCATGAATATTTTCACTTGCTTCTAGAGATCTGTGATGCTTCGCCTTTCCTTTTCAAGAAATGTTGAATTTTGTTAAGCTGCCTCAAAATCTGTGCAGCTGTTGCAGCTGAGATGGATACATTAAAATCATGCTTTTAAAAATTTTATTTAAAGCAACCAAATCTTTTGCTATCTAAGGCAGAAGGAACAAACAAATCTCGACACAGTCTGGAATTTACAGAAATCTACGATGAGAATAAATAAAGCAAAATGAACTGTCTCACTGCTTAGTACGTCTTCTGATTAAGCAGCCTATAAATATTTTTAAAGGAATAAAATAAAATAGACCTATAAGGATGTAACACGCTAGAGCAAAATACTGAAACTCTGAAAATCTCAAAGCTTTCACTCAAGAAGGAAACAAGAGGAATTATTTCTCCCCTGCCACCCCATGTTGGCAAGTGGATGGGCTCAGAGAAAATACAGGCTTGTAAAGCTGCAAAGTAAGACATTTCTGACCACCCAGCTTTCAATCTGATTGTTTACTATTAGCATAAAACTATGTGTGCCCTCTTAGATAGGTAAAGGGAACCCTGACCATTAGGTCTAGTCGCGGACGACTCTGGTGTTGCAGTGCTCATCTCGCTTCATTGTCCGAGGGAGCCGGCGTACAGCTTCCGGGTCATGTGGCCAGCATGACTAAGCCGCTTCTGGCGAACCACAGCAGCGCACGGAAACACCGTTTACCTTCCTGGCAGAGCGGTACCTATTTATCTACTTGCACTTCGTGCTTTCAATTTGCTAGGTTAGCAGGAGCAGGGACTGAGCAACGGGAGCTCACCCCGTCGTGGGGATTCAAACCGCTGACCTTCTGATCAGCAAGTCCTAGGCTCTGTGGTTTAACCCACAGCGCCACCTGCGTCCCTGCCCTCTTAGATACCATTGTGTTAAATGATACTTAGAGCTCATCCACACTTCAGCTTGTCCTTTCTAGGCATGGGTCCAAGTGGTCTTCCCTTTATAGAAAACCTTATTGTCATTCCCTCCCCCAATTCAGTGCTAAACCATGGATTTTTCCAGTGTGGGGGGAGCACTGGGGCAAATGGAAGTGTAGATGAGCCCTTACTCCCAGGTAAGTGTCCATAGTAGGCATATAGTGTCCTCAAGATGCAGTTAAACTGTAACTCCCACCATTCCTGACCATTGACCATCCTGGCTGAATCCAACAGCATCTAGAGCAGCAGTTCTCAACCTGTGGGTCCCCAGATGTTGTTGGACTACAACTCTACAACTCCCATAATCCCTAGCTAGCAAGGCCAGAGCTCAGGGATGATGGGAGTTGTAGTCCAACAACATCTGGGGACCCACAGGTTGAGAACCGCTGATCTACAGGGTACCAAGTTGTCTATCGCTGTTGTATAGACCTGTAGACTTTCTCATTTACTTAATGCTATATACGTGTCATTATTTTGCCCAAAGATATCTGTACTATAGAGCCTTTCTGAATTACAGAATCTCTTTGTCAGAACAATGAAATATTAGTCATTAAACAATGACGGATTTTATTTTTACTTTTTTGAATTTCTGTGAATATTCCAGAAAGGATTTACTGGCATTTGTCATTATTCTGAAGCTGAAACACTGGGAAAACATCTTAAACTACTAAGAGGACTGGAATTTTTGCAAGAGATGGCAGCTAATGAATGACACAATAAGAGCCTAGAGTTTTTCATACACACACCAATGACAAGTGAAAAGACAACAACTCAAGACTATATTGTCAACTTCGTGAGAACTGAATAGCACATTCATGCTATTCAAACTCATGGAAGTGAGTTTGGCTGAGGGGTGGGAAAATGTTCAAGTTAAATGATGAATAAGCTGACTAACAAAATGAAAGACCTTCACCTAGTTTACACATCTTAGGGCTGATTAGGATCTCAAAACATGGCACCAAACTAGATTCTAGTGGAAAAGATAGTTTGGGCTAATAAGGATAGACTAGAGGTCATTTGAGGTTCATGATGTATCCTTAGCCTAGTGTTAAAGGAAATTGTGCTAGTGTTGCTGTAGATCAGGCATAGGCAAATTTGACCCTCCAGATGTTTTGGGACTACAACTCCCATCATCCCTGACCACTGGTCCTGTTAGCTAGGAATGATGGGAGTTGTAGACCCAAAACATCTGGAGGGCCGAGTTTGCTTATGCCTGTGGTAGATGAATCAATGTCAATCATTCCCATTTAATTTAGTTTAATTCCCCTCCACCAAAGGGGAAAGAGGGAACCTGGTTGTCTCCATAGAGTTGCATTATGTCAGGACTATATAAAATCTAGCCAACTTTTGGAGATCTTGTTTCATATGGTTTTGTGCAGTTCTTATTGATATAATTGAATGAGTTAGAAAGAGGTTGACTCTTGAAATAATGTAGATGATCAGCCACAGGCTCTTATGCCCTCTTCTCCTTCTGTCTATGATTATGATATCCCTTCATCTTAGTATCTCCAGCTTGAATGGCTTCCATTCCCTTTAGTAATTATTGGCTCGTTCCATTTCAGGTCCCAACTCAGTAATGTTATTGTACCCTGTGGGGTTGATAAGCTTGTGTTATAATGACTTCTTTCTCCTTTGCAAAAATCCTTTTTGCAGTGGAGTGGCATTGACATGAAAATTTCCTCCACATCACTTGTGGAAATCAAGCATTAACAAGAATCTTAATAAGTGCAATCATATTTTAATCCAAAACCATTCTGAGTTGAGTACTTTAATCAAAACTCCTTCCAGTGCTTGCAGAAAAATAGAGTACTTTGATGAAGTTATTCAAATTGCTTCTCTTCAAAAATAGGTCATTGGGGTGCAAGAGAGGAGAAAAACCATGCAGTCCCTCATTTCAGAAGTGCTTCCTTTGAAACTTGTTTCTCAGTTTCTATGTATATAGGAGTGCCATTCGCTAAGAATTACTCCCATACAAGTCCCATTGAAAGAAAATAGTATTTGGATAGGAACAAGTGTCTAGTGGACTGGGACTTATAATTCTATTGCAATGTAGCTTTCATAATTTGCAATCCACTCCCTTCCCAGAGCTGACTTACAGCTGCATAGTCAGACAGAGTTGTAAATAGCCCCACACAGAGTTCTCTCTCTCCATCTTCTAATAAGACTTCAGTAACATCAGATTCAACAAATCAGGACTTCTCTAATTTCCTGAGGTCATTTGCACTGAAGGGAACTTTTCCCTGCCCCCGTTGCTGTCGTCTTTTTGGGTTTCCATTTCCTGAATGTTAAAAACATCTATGAAAGACCAGAGTTATTACCTCTGCAATTTCAGCACCATGTTAAACCGGTACTCAAGGTGGCATCTTGAGTCAGCAGATGTATAGCATGTGCGTTGCTGGGAAAAGGACATATGTAGCAGTATAAGATTTAGGAAAGTGATGTAAACTAAAGATACAGAAGTTCTGGAATCCATTGGACCCTACAGAAATGATTGCAATGTTAAAAGAAGATGCGGGAATTGAGTTTCCCAGCCCCATAGTGCTTTGTTGGAAGCTATGCTAGTGCTTTGTTGGAAAATGTTGATCACTTCTCCTACCTAGGCAGTTATCTTTCCACAAGGGTCAACACTGATGCCGAAATCCAGCATCGCCTGAGCTCTGCGAGTGCGGCTTTCTCCTGATTGAAGTGCAGAGTGTTTGAGGACCAGGACGTTCTCAGGGAAACCAAAATGCTTGTTTACAAAGCTATTGTACTACCAACCTTACTGTATGCTTGTGAAACATGGACCACTTACAAACACCATCATCAGCTTCTCGAAAGATTCCATCAACGGTGTCTCCGAAAAATCTTACACATCACTTGGGAAGACAGGCGAACTGATATCAGTGTACTGGATGAAGCAAAGATCACCAGTGTTGAAGCAATGATTCTTCAACATTAACTTCATTGGACTGGTCATCATGTGTGGATGCCTGATGATCATCTTCCAAAGCAACTATTCCCAACTTAAAAATGGACAGCGTAATGCTGGTGGTCAACAAAAGAGGTTTAAAGACTGTCTCAAGGCAAATCTAAAAAAATGTAGTATAAACACCAACAACTGGGAAACACTGGCTTGCGAGCACTCCAGTTGGAGAACAGCCTTTACCAAAGGTGTCATGGACTTTGAAGACAGCTGAACTCAGAACACAAGGGAGAAATGTGCTAAAAGGAAGGCACACTTGGCAAATCCACACCGTGATCAACTTCCACCCGGGAACCAATGCCCCCACTGTGGAAGGACGTGTGGGTCCAGAATTGACCACCACAGTCACTTACAGACTCATTGTTAAATAAAATCGTGCTCATGGAAGACAATCTTATTTGGCTATGAGTGATCAACAAAGAAGAAGAAGTGCTTTGTAGCAATGGTTTTGCTATAAAGAAAGATCTCACATCCCTTTAGCCCTCAATAAGTTGTTAAGAAGGAATGAGAATAGCTATTTTTATTCTGATATGCACTTTTCCTTGGTAACAAGCAGTGAGCAAAAATACAGGGTATTAATATGTAGATTTCAAAACTTGACAACCCACAAGGTCTCTATTTTTCCCCCTTTCCACTGATTAAAGGGGCACTTCCAGAATTACATTACTGGAGTATATATATTTTAAGTGAATTTAAACCGTTTTCAATTTCTTTCAGTTTCTCATTTTTCCAATATTAAGTTCTGTTCCACATTTCCAGATCAGTTTGCCTTTTAAAACACCCATGTGAAAATTCTTCAGCATCTGAGTGTGGATTTATTCTATTGTATACACCGTTGCATGCAATTTTTAATCACATACACGTTTCCAAAGCAATTTTCTCTCGTATAATGCATTTACGGGGGCTATTTTCACTAATACCTGCATTTTCATGCACATGTTGTCCCCAGTATTTGCATTTTTGTACACATTGCTTGGCTGGAGAACTGCGCTGCAAAATTCGGAGAAGTGTGAATTTCAAAGGGTCGCAGTGTTTCGGTTCATGTATTACTTTGGAAAGTGTGAATTAAGCAAATTTCACCTAAAGCTCTTGGTTCTAGACCAGGAATGTAGGAAGGTCCCTTTGCAGAAATATCTTGCCTTGAATAACATTCTGCCTTGAGTTGCCACCTCTGTGCTTCCAAATGCCTTTCTGGTATCTGTGTGTTCCTGTGTACAGGTTTGGAGCCTGCCTCAATTGCTGGGGTGCGGGGACTTAGTTCTCTTCCTGCAACCAGTGGCACCTTCCTCTCAGCTCCCTCAAGACCCTTCTGTTGGTGTGAGGTCAGGAGACAGGCTGTCTATGGGCTGTCGGTAGTGGCACCTGCCCTGTGGAATGCCATCCTGTCAAATGTCAAGAAAATAAACAACTACAGTGGTACCTCAGGTTACATACGCTTCAGGTTACAGACTCCACTAACCCAGAAATAGTGCTTTAGGTGAATAACTTTGCTTCAGGTTGAGAACAGAAATCGGGTGGTGCAGCAGGAGGCCCCATTAGCTAAAGTGGTGCTTCAGGTTAAGAACAGATTCAGGTTAAGTACGGACCTCCGGAACGAATCAAGTACTTAACCTGAGGTACCACTGTACCTGACTTTTAGAAGACATCTGAAGGCAGCCCTGTATAGGGAAGTTTTTAATGTTTGCTGTTTTACTGTGTTGGATGTTTTAATTTGTTGGAAACTGCCCAGAGTGGCTGGGGCAACCCAGTCAGATGGGCGACATATAAATAATAATAAATCATATCTCATTGCCAGCTCTAAGATGTGGAGAGTCCAAGCACAAAACGCCACCTGAGGAGGTTTCCTTCTGGTCTCCAACACCACATAAGTCTCCCTTCCCCAAAAGAAAGAAGGCAAATGAAACAGCTGCTGTTGCTGTTGCCTCTCACTCAGAGATGACCAACCATGCCAAACCCAAAAGCTGGCTCTGTACTGCTTAGCAACATTCTCAAGCAATCCTTGCCTTTTGCATTTCCTACATGTACTAAGGGACGTGGGTGGCACTGTGGTTTTTGGTTTATCCGTGAGACAGGGCAAGCTTTGCTTGTAACAGATGGACTCAACTGGTTCTATCTTTGCTCCTATCATTCTCGCGACTGAGTTCTATGGGGTCAAAACGGAGATGAATATGCTCTGAACAAGAGCACTGTGGTAAGAGGCATTCTCCTTTAAGAAAACCAATTTCTCTTCAATACCTTGCTTTTTATCCAGTCTCCATCCTTTGGCATATATGTATTGTATAGAAAGGAACACAACTATCAGATTATTCTTTTGGATGTCATCCACTTTTTGCAGCTGTGCAATTAACATCTAAATGTGGTCATATTTGTTCCTTAATTAAGGTGCCAGATTGTCAACCATTTTGCAAGTGGACGAAAGTAGGTTTTTGACGTGAGCATGCCATGTTGATGTGTTAAGAATTAATGAGTAAGATTCTAAAACCGGGGGGGGGGGGGAGGGATTCTTTGAGGTAGGAGTGAAGATGATGAAACTGAAATCTTCAGCTTTACCCTTCCATGGAAAAATCCAAAATACGACACCCAAAATATGGATTCTACAATTTGGGAGGGGGATGATTAACAGTGTCATGAGCTTTAAGTACCTGGCAGAATACATCAAGGCAAGTTTATTTTTTTATTTTTAACATATTTTTTATTAAAGATTTCTTGGTTTACAAAAGTATATGCAATGTCTCTTTTTTCAAGTTACATTTTCTACAGATCATGTGGAGGTATGTGCCTGTGGAGGTGCATCTCCTCCAGCATTTTGGTGAGGTTCCTGGGCATATTAGCGCTAGTTTCCTTGGTGTTAGGTACCACCTGTAAGTGAGCTTCGGAGTGAGTTCTTTCCTTGTCGTTGATATGGATTTAAAGGTAGGCATCAAGGCAAGTTGACCACTGGTTTGCTCTGCAAGGTCCCACCACCAACCAATGGGTTCTCTTTATAGATAGCAGCCCTGGGGTAGCAATTCTAAGATCTGGTTTGTGCATTATTGTAACTGAGCACATAAAATGTAATGACATTTAAAACAGTCAGCAGGAAGACTCTGATGGAATGGATATTCTTCCATAGGTATTAATTTACACAATTGAGGACACAATGCATATGAAGGATATGAAAATAGGAGTCGTTGGGTGAGATCCAGCATAGCGTGAGTAGGAGTTCCGCAAACAGAGTGCTACCACAGAGAAGGCCTTCTGCACAATGGGTAATGGAATCAGTGGAAGTTCCTGCAGGATTGTAATGTTAGTGTCTAATGTGTAGAAAGAGATGCAGTGGGATGGGGAAAGAGACTGATTTTAAAAATAGGAATTTCAATG
Organism: Podarcis tiliguerta; assembly: GCF_965153285.1. NCBI lineage: Eukaryota > Metazoa > Chordata > Lepidosauria > Squamata > Lacertidae > Podarcis > Podarcis tiliguerta. The sequence continues at coordinate 12,642,947 of NC_139543.1, read as the reverse complement.
ATATTGGTTAGCTCATGGACATTTAGCGAACTCCCTCTTTGATGGTCCCTCTTTGCAATATTTCCTAATGTGTGCACATGAATTTCTGCCTGCAAGCTATGCAAATTATCTGTCTCTTGATTTGTTGCATTATGATAAATTCTTAATACATCTATGGGCTCCAAAAAGTGGAAAGGGGAAGATGACATCAGAAAATGGCTATTATGGCCTTGCCTCTCTCATTAAGATTAGAATGCACCTTTCTGTTCATGCGGGCAAAGATAGAGCACACCGCAAGATTGCCTGAAGATCTTGGAGAGATGCTTCATTGAACTCTTTCTGCATTGGTGAATCTTCAGAGAACCTGATACACAAGGGCAACTTTGTAGAAAATAAGTGCATACATGCCCTGAGAAGGAAACACCCAAAGAACAAATCTATACAGCGTTGACTTTTTCCTCTCACAAAGAGAAACGTAAAAAATCAATTGCAGGTTCTGTTTTGCTTCGGCCACACAAAACGCTATGAGTGTATGGAAAAGAAGGTTGCAGAGGCAACTCCCTGCTGCACACGGCTGATCCTAACCCACCTACTGATGGGGACAATATGAGGGGTCTTGAGAGAAGGGGTGGAGAACCTCAGGCCAAGGGTCAGACTATTTAGGACTATTCCCAGCTTTACCCCTCTACAACAGAGATCATTCAGGCACAGCTGCCCCCGGGAAGATGATGTCAAGAATGACTCTTTCCTCCTAACCCTCCGCTTCTGGACATCTTCCAAACAGACACAAATTGCAGGGGGGATGAGCCCCCCTCCCTTGAGCTTTTCTAACTTTCTGTCCAACTACATGTAAAGCTCTGTGTGACCTCAGAGTCGAAGGGGGAAGAAAGCTCAATACAGAGGGACCAGGCAGTTGCTCCTCATCCTCTCCTTCAGATTCTGAGCTCATCATGTGTCCATCTGCATCCAGTCCAGTCCTTGGAGGGCTCCTTGCCTCTGTCTTTTCTTGTTCACTCAAGCCTTTGGGGTCTTCCATCTCCCAGCTTCCTCCCTCCTCTGATCTATGCCCACCACCACCACCACTCTCCTGGGTCTGAGCCTTCTTCCTCCGTGCCTTCCCTAGGGGGTTCTTCAGCTGGAGCCTCCCACCAGTCTTTGTCTTCCAGCCAGTCCCTGACAACTGGCCAACTAGATGCCCATGGGAAGGCCATGAGAAAGACATTTCCACTGTATATATACAAACAAGAGGAATGCACATGCATACTTGTTGAAAAGCAAGTATGTTAACCACAACAGTCATAGATTGCTGCAAAGGTGGAGGGGGAGTATTGCTGGTGTTACTCACTTTTTTATTCTGTTTTGAAAGGCTGGATCAGGCTCCCACTCTGTATTTGCCCAGTGGAAGACCATGCAATGTCAGAACACTGATGGAGTCAGAACAAGGCACAGATGTTTGTGGAGATGTGTGGGATGCAGGTTATGTTGTTCATCATATTTTAACAATCAGAGTGCACTTGAGTCAGATTGCTGGGCTTTTTGATTTCTGCAATTCTTGTTAACATTATACATATACATATACACAATAGCAGCTGTGTATTGTTTGCCTGTTGTTTTTGTCCATGGAGTTTTCTTGCCAGGGATACTGGAGTGGCTTGCCGGTTCCTGCTCCAGGTGGATCACGTTTAGTCAAAACTCTCCACTATGACCTGTCTGTCTTGGGTGGCCCCACACGGCATAGCTCATAGCTTCTCTGAGTTATTCAAGCCCCTTTGTCATGACAAGGCAGTGATCCATGAAGGCAGTAAGAGAGTTTACTTTCTTGGGCTCCATGATCACTGCAGATGGTGACAGCAGTCACAAAATTAAAAGACACCTGCTTCTTGGGAGAATAGCAATGACACAACTAGACAGCATCTTAAAAAGCATCACCTTGCCAACAAAGGTCCATATAGTTAAAGCTATGGTTTTTCCAGCAGTGATGTATGGAAGTGAGAGCTGGACCATAAAGAAGGCTGATTGCCGAAGAATTGATGCTTTTGAATTATGGTGCTGGAGGAGACTCTTGAGAGTCCCATGGACTGCAAGATGATCAAACCTATCCATTCTGAAGGAAATCAGCCCTGAGTGCTCACTGGAAGGACAGATCCTGAAGCTGAGGCTCCAGTACTTTGGCCACCTCATGAGAAGAGAAGACTCCCTGGAAAAGACCCTGATGTTGGGAAAGATTAAGGGCACAAGGAGAAGGGGACGACAGGACGAGATGGTTGGACAGTGTTCTCGAAGCTACAAACATGAGTTTGATCAAACTGCGGGAGGCAGTGGAAGAAAGGAGTGCCTGGTGTGCTCTAGTCCATGGGGTCACAAAGAGTCGGACACAACTAAACGACTAAACAACAACAACAACAACATTTTTTGCCTGGCTTTAAGGAACACTGTGAAATAATGAATTAAGAAATGAATTCAGCAAAGCAACAGGCTCTGTTTGAGCCATGGTGTAGTATCAGTCAATTATCCTCCATTGCACTTTGTAGCTGTGCTTTTTTTCTCATTTGTGGGCTAATAGGAGACAGTCAGGTTTGTGGGAGCAGGTTTTTACTGTATTGGAAACACCAGCTGTATTTATGTATGCGATTACAGCGGCAAGAATACTATTTACCCAAAAATGGAAAGAAGTCCTGATGAAAGAAGAATGGATACAAAAACTTATGGAATATGCAGAAATGGCGAAACTTACTGGAAAAATAAGAAATCAAGGTAACAACATTTTAAAAATAAAATAATGGAAATGGTTTATTGAATATTCACAAACAAACTAAACAGACGAGAACATTGGCAGGATTATTGTAATATCCTGCAGTTTTATAAGAGCATATATTTAAAGCAGTTGAATAAATGATTAAGCTATGTTAATTTGGAATATGCAGAAAATACAAAAAATAAATTTAAGAAACTGCAGAAAGAGGGGGAAGGAAGTCGAGTTTTGAAATGTTAAAATGATTGTAAGCTTATTGAAATGTATAAAATTAAAAATCATTTTAAAAATTGAAGACTTCTTGTGCCCTCTTCCCATCCCTCACAGCCAGCACTTTGCATAAGGCAGGGCTTTGGCAGTGGCAATCTCTCTGCCACTTCTCCCTGCTCTCCAGCAGCCACTGTGAGCTGTCCAAGGGGATATGCTGGTAGTGGCAGCCATGGAGAGCCAACGGGATGCTCTCTCGCAGCTGCCACTGCCACCACCGCCATTGCTCAGGACAAGCACTGGCTCATCCACCTCCCAGAGCTCAGCTCAGTGGCACTGCTGCTGGCAGGAGAAATGGGAGCATTCTGAGACCAAATCAGAAGCTAGGATGACTTTGAGAGGTTGACATCGGAATTTGGAAACTGGTGTAACAATAGAGAAGAAAGCAGGGGAAAAATTATGTGTGAGATAATTGCTCCAGACCTCCAGAACATGGGAAGTCCTTCCCTGAGATTTTATTTTGGAATGTAATAGGCTTTATATGTTTGTATTGTGATTTGATTTGATAGAATTTGTCATTAATTGAGATGTTTTTAATTGAAAATTAATAAAAATTATGAAGAAGCAGCAGCAGCAGCAGCAGCAGCTAGGATGACTTTCATAATTCCGGGACTGTCCCTGGAAAATAGGGACACTTTGAGGGTACACACTGAAGCAATTCCATCAAGGAAACCATCTGGATTCCATGCAATGCATGAGTTCAAAAGGGACATATTTATGGTTGTCATCAATGGTCCTTTGCATTAACTGGCCTGGCATGCAAAGGGCTATGTGAGCCTCTGCTATGTACGGTTTTCTCTGGGGCCTAAGGACAATCAATGGGGGGGGGGGGAGCTATTCTGTAGTACAGGGGTGTCAAACTCAAATTCATCGGGGGCCGCACCAGCAGTTTGGTCACCCTCAAAGGGCCGGTTGTATCTGTAGGACTATGTGTCCGCCGCCGCTGCTCGGCTTCCTCAGGCCAAGCTTCCCCTGGTGCGTGGTATTTGCTTTTGTGCTCTCTTTATTTATTTTTTGCAGCAGCGACCTTGCTCAGCCAGCACCCGTCGCGCGTGGGTTGCTTGGAGGGGGGCTCGCACAGAGCAACCCGCTTTCCGAGCCAACCCTCCTCCAGCCCACCTTAACAAGGGCCTAGGCTTGCTAACTTTGCGGCTAGACCTCGGTGTTTGTACACACTGCAGAAAATGTGCAGGACTTTAAAGGTGCAGCGACCCTCCCGCATCCAGCCTGCCTTTCTGGGAGGAGAGGAGGAGGAGGAGGAGGAGGAGGAGGCGGCGGCGGGTGAGTCACCTGTGCAGGAGGGAAGAGCGAGCGATGGCCCAGGATCAGGCCTCTCCGATCAGGGCCAAAGGTGAACCGAGGGAGGAAGAGAGAGAAGGATCCCTAGCCTCGTGCGCAGCGGCGGCTCTTACGCGCGCGGACCCCGCGATGGCGCAGCCGGTGTCGTGTGCTTTGCTCCATCCAAGCGGGCAAAGCGAGGGCAGAGAGCCGGGAAGCGATCCGCATTTCCCAGAAACAAGCGCCGCAATGGGTACTGCGAGCCAGACAGGCCTTGACAGCGGAGGGCGGGCTCGATTCGGGGCTTGGCGAGGAGGAGAGAGAGAAATCCGAAAGGGCACCACGCGGCTGGGTTGGGTTGCAAATCAAGCGCGTGAAAGGGTTGCCTTTTCCAGAGCCGGACAGGCGCGGAAGGAGCGTTCCTGCCTTTGTCATTGATAAAAGGGCTTGCGGGGGAAGGGGGCGGCCCTTACGGACACCAGGAATTGCTGGCTACACGGGCCACATGACGAGGTCTGGCGGGCCGGATTTGGCCCGCGGGCCTTGTGTTTGACACCCGTGCTGTAGTATTTGCGTGTGCCGGTGTGTTTTAATTCTAGGTCACCTTGTTTTCTACATTATTTACTTGATCTTTGCAAGCTGCAGTGACTAACATTTGGGCTTAAGCTAGCTGATTGTATTGAGTTTGTATATCCTATGTGATAAGTTGGCACTAAGAAGGATTTTGATCTTTAATCTGGTTCAGAGTATTCTAAGGCACTCTGATTGCAGCCACAGGCTGTACACGCTCTAAATGAGATTGGAGAGCAAATTAAAATAAATAATGTTTCAGTAAATCGCATTGTCCTGGCTAAATGCCTTTAGCCGTTTCACTTTGCCTCTGCTGGGCTGCTTTCAAGGAAATTAACAATCAATGTATGCTTTTGATGGAAGAATAACGAAGCGGCTTTCAGAGGTAAGGGAAGCACGTTAAAGCTGTGTAGCTCCTTCCCCCATGTAACTACAGCATTGCCAACACTTCTAAGGGGGAAGGCTAAGGAAAAGTCAGAGCACTGTAAAAATATATCGCAATGTTTTTTTTGCCAGAGGCAAAGCATGGTAAATTGGCTAAGGCTTTCGTAACAATCAGAGTTCACTTGAGTCAGATTGCTAGGGCTTTTGACTGCTGCAGTTCTTGCAACCAGACTAGAGAAAGTTTGTATTGTTTGCTTTGCTTTAAGGGAGAAAGTGAAATAATGAATTAGGAAAGGGATACAGCAAAGCAGCAGGGCCTATTTGATCCATTTATTGATATGATCTGCTGTCCTTTGCTACACTTGTACTTCGTGGTGCTTTCTAGTTTCTCAGAAAGATTGGGAAGATTTTTAAACATGCTCCAAATATATATAGGCAGAAAATATCAGGAGAATCAATGCAGAGAGAGAGAGAGAGCAGACCCTCCAGGTGTCCCCATTTTCCAGGGACTGTCCTGAATTTACAAAAGCCATCCTAGTTTCTGATTTGATCCCAGAATGTCCGGCATTTCCTTAGGATGTCTCTATTTTCATTGGAGAAATGTTGTGGGGTATGGAGTTAAGCAACCCTCAGGCCAAGAAGACCTTTGAAGGCAGCCCTGCATAGGGATTTTTAAAAAAATATATTAATGTTTTATTATGTTTTAATATATATTGGAAGCCACCAAGAGTGGCTGGCACAACCCAGTAAGATGGGTGGCTTCTTCTTCTTCTTCTCCTTCTTCTTCTTCTTCTTCTTCTTCTTCTTCTTCTTCTTCTTCTTTCCCTATTTTCATAGGAGAAATGTTGGAGGGTATGAGAGAGAGAGAGAAAGAGAGAGAGAGAGAGAGAGAGAGAGAGAGAGAGAAAATATTGGCCAAAGGGAACACATTAATAGACGATTCAGGGTAACTCAGTTTAACAAACAGTTTAATAAAGTGGAATGTTTGAATCCCATGTTTGGAGGTGTTTCCAATGTTGGCAAAATTCCAAAAGAAGATTAAGCATTTGATGCTAACATCATTAAAGAAAACCTTCCCCCTTCCTAGATGCCCAGCCATGCTGTTCACCTGTACACAGTTCCATATTTCATACATCACGATATATTGATAGATCGTGATGTCGGAAACCAGGTATCACCTAGCCCTATTGGTGACCTTTCAAATTGGAATCTTAATGGCTTAATATAAACCTGATGTACTAATCTGGGAGTGAGAAAACACGCTGGACTGATAGCAGCAACCCCTCACATATGGTGCAGAAACACTAATCGCATAAGTGGAAAGCAAATTCTTTAATAAGGCCTTCTTCTTTGCTATATTTTTGTTGGTTTACTCCAGTTTATTTCTTTTTAGCATGAAACCTAAGCCCAGGGCTTTCAGCAATAATTTCTGTTCATGGAGCATGGCAAGATCTGCTAATTTCTTCTCTTCCCTTTTTTTTTTTTTTAAAAAAAAGTCAACACTGACGACGTAAAATGTGTAAATTGCAAGAAGACAGAAAAATGTTACAATGAATACATTAGATTATGTGCTTATGATATGCTGAAAGCATTAAATATAGACAAGTTACAGCACTGAGTAGTCTAGGGACCTTAAAATTTAATAAGCTGTAGCTACAGGCAAAAATCTAGCAGATGTAAGTGAGGAGGAGGAGGAGGAGACTAATCTGCTGGTAGTATTCATTCAGAAGGAAAGAGCAGTGTATGGATAATCATATTATTTTCTTCTTGTTTATTAGCTAATGATCTCTCAAATTGCCATCTACCACACACACATCTGATGTGGAAACTAAATGAAAGAAAGAAATGAGAAAGGGATTTGCGGTAGTGTGTACATGCAGATATGGAAAGCAATGCAAATAATTTTTTATGCTTTATTGTACACATCGACAAAAAACAAAGAAACAAAAACATACATTTGCATCACCCGCCACCTCAAATACAAAATAAGCAAAAAAGTAAATTTGTATGTTTTGTCAGTAAATCTTCTCAAAGTACATGCAACTTCCTGTCTTCTTCAAATTTCTTTCAACATTTACAGACTTATTGCATAAATCTATATGTTCATTTTACAATAAAATATTACTCTTCTGTGTCTTTATTTCTTATTTAGTACAGCTGCAGAAATTACTCAAAGAGAGTGACCAAGTTCATCCTGCAACAGTTATTTTTAAGATATGTTTTGAAAACTTCCCACTTTGCAATAAATATTTGTTTTGACTTGTCTTTCATTTTTTCAGATAGTTGGGCCAGCTCTGAGTACTCAGCTAGTCTTTTCAGTAAGGCTCTGCTCTGATAGCATGAATCATAGAATCATAGAATCATAGAGTTGGAAGAGACCACAAGGGTCATCGAGTCCAACCCCCTGCCAAGCAGGAAACACCATCAGAGCACTCCTGACATATGGTTGTCAAGCCTCTGCTTAAAGACCTCCAAAGAAGGAGACTCCACCACATTCCTTGGCAGCAAATTCCACTGTCGAACAGCTCTTACTGTCAGGAAGTTCTTCCTAATGTTTAGGTGGAATCTTCTTTCTTGTAGTTTGGATCCATTGCTCCGTGTCTGCTTCTCTGGAGCAGCAGAAAACAACCTTTCTCCCTCCTCTATGTGACAGGTTAAGGGGGGATATGAACCTCCTCTTCTCTAGGCTAAACATGCCCAGCTCCCTTAGCCGTTCCTCATAAGGCATTGTTTCCAGGCCTTTGACCATTTTGGTTGCCCTCCTCTGGACACGTTCTAGTTTGTCAGTGTCCTTCTTGAACTGTGGTGCCCAGAACTGGACACAGAAGTGTCACGACAAACCAGTAGATTCCTATCTGCTGCAGCCTTCATCTGCTTTCACAGCCATTGTAACATACCGCTTGTTATCATCTACCTGTTCTGCCGTTGAGGACTTCTTGGATCATTCTTTGTCTAGCTCCTTCTCTTTGACATTACCACCTTGGGTGACCCTGCTGGGAGTACGAGATTTCAGACGGCTTCACTCACAAGGGTCATAGGAACATGCAAGCCCACTCACCATGACAAGGTGATGATACAGCGACTGGATTTTACAGATCACTTGGGGAGACAGGAGAATTAATATCAGTGTACTGGAAGAAGCAAAGATCACCAGTGTTGAAGCAATGATTCTTCAACATCAACTTCTTTGGACTGGTCATGTTTAGAAAAATGGAAAGCGTAATGCTGGTGGTCAACAAAAGAGGTTTAAAGAGTCTCTCAAGGCAAATGTAAAAAAAAAAAAAAAAGTAGTATAAACACTGACAACTGGGAAACACTGGCCTCAAGTGCTCCAGTTGGAGAACAGCCTTTACCAAAGGTATCATGGGCTTAGAAGGCACTCGAAACCAGGAAACAAGGGAGAAACATGCTAAGAGGAAGGCATGCTTGACAAATCCACGCCGTGATCAACTCCCGCCCAGAAACCAATGTCCCCAGTGTGGAAGGACGTGTGAATCCAGAATTGGCCTCCACAGTCACTTACGGACTCATTGTTAAAACCGTGTTTATGGAAGACAATCTTACTCGGCTATGAGTGATCGCCAAAGAAGAAGAACTCAGCTAGTTTTTGTAACCATTCTGATCTGGAAGGAATTTCATCACTTTTCCAGTTAGTCGCTATTAAGATTCTAGCTGCGACTGTGGCGTATAAAAAAAATTATTTTACCTTTATAGGAATGTCTGGTTCTGTAATTCCGAGCAGAAAGGCCTCTAGTTGTTGTTTTTTAAATGAGACCCTGAACATTTTCTTAAGTTCACTGTATATGTCACCCCAGAAGATCTTAATTTTTTTACATAGCCACCACATATGAAACATGGTACCAATTTCTACTCCACATCTCCAACAAGTATTTGCAATGCAAATAATTATGTGTATTCAGTGACTTGCGATCACGATTGCACACAGTCTGTAGTCCGTTGGCAGTAGGAGTACAATATGGGCATGTCTTTAAGTTAACACCTTACATTAAAAACCTGACAGTTCCAAATTATCGAAGGTTTTTCACCAAAGCCAGACTAAACGTCTTTCTTCTGCAGTGCTAGATGGCAGGTTGAGAGGAGTTCCCTACCAGGACAGACTTTGCTCGTGTGCCCAAGACATCGATTCTATAAAACATATTTTGCTGCACTGTGTGAAATACGAGCAATCCAGGGCTGAACTGATATTACCCTTGCTGGTACCTTTCCCAGGAAAACCAGAGGCTCACTTCCTATTGGAAGACCAGACAAACACTAGAACATTAGCAGTGGCAAAGTTTTTATCAGTGGTTGCAAGAACCAATGATCCCTATCTTTAAGTCTGAACAAAATGCTTGTGTAACCTGGAGGTAGGCTGTCTAAATTGTGCATTGCTTTGTAACGATTTGTTGGATCTCTGGACCGTAATAAAGATTGATTGATTGATTGATTGAATTATGTATATTTATATTGTGCCTTGTTGACAAGTCTTAGGGCGTGACACACTTTAAATCATTGTAGATACAAAATTTTTCCAGATCTCAACTCACTTGATAGGTGCAACCCAGTTTTACAACACATTTGCAATATAACCCAACAGCTTAACATAGAACAGCTAAAATTTGGCATTTTGTAGTGCAAGAAATTCCAGCTTCTACCGGTAGTTAAATCTGAAAATGGGGTGTTTTGATGTTACAGTGGCCTGGCACTGGGTTGCAAGTGCCCCTCATTTACAGGGTACCTCTGTAAAGTGTGCCAAAGGAGGTGGCTCTGTCCAGACACCCAGACAGGGATGGATGGGCCACAGACCCCCATACCTTATGGCAGGGGTCAGCAAACTTTGTCATCAGGGGGCTGATCCACTGTCCCGCAGACCTTGTGGGAGGCTGGACTATATTTTGGAAAAAAAGATATATGAAATAATTCCTATGCCCCACAAATAATCCAGAGATGCATTTTAAACAAAAGCACACATTCTACTCATGTAAAAACATGCTGATTCCTGGACCGTCCGCGGGCCAGATTGAGAAGGTGATTGTCCATGCAATCAATATTGTGCTTGTCTATGTAACCCTACTTTGTAACAGTTGCTGCCTACCGCAGCTACTACTATGCCATAAGATCCACTGTCCTGTAATATCACATGTGGTATGTACAGTTATTTATGGTTTTATGTTATTTTTGCTGTAAAATGTGTGAGATCACGATATTGTATTTATTTGTATTACTTAGAGCTTTAACTACTGATGAAGCCCAGGATGGTGAAACAAGGCCAATATTCCGGAAATCCTTGTCTTAGACTTTGTGAAAGGATTCTGTGGAACTGTAACAACCTTTCATGTGGATTGTTTCGATCTTATGAACAGACAGGTGGAATAGGCACTATTACACGGATGGACCTTATGCATGAACTGATTAGAGAATGATCTGATCCACTGGATCTTCTGCTTTGTTCATTTGTTGAACTTTATGAGATACTTCCGTTGAAATTTATGATTTGATACATGAACAGTATACCTTATTTATCTAAGAACAGAGCTGGTTATGTCTCGTGTGTTTATTGAGTATGCTTTACGTGACCATAGGTTTGTTTGTTGTTGTTTACCCATGCCTTATGGCATCCTGTTGGGCCACCCCAATTTGATGTGCATCGTAGGACAGTCGATAATATGGGTTCAACCCTAATGTTTCAGTCAGTCGGCAGACCACGTTGGTATTCCATCCTTGTGATAAAAAATGAAACTAAAAATATGTTGACTTCATATTTTTTTTGGTTTTTTTGGTTGCCAAAGCAGGTTGCAAAACCTAAAAGTAAGAAGCAAAAAGAGGTGAAGAATCTCATCTATCAATATATAAAGCTAATTTATTTCTTCCACTTTCACGTTCCCTAAAGCAAACTCCCTATGATTTTTACAGTGAAAGACAGCTTGTACTCAACTGTCAGATTCATGCTATGAGGGGAAATTAGAGGGGGTAAATTAGCTCTAGACAAAGCTCACACATGTGGGGAAGGAAATCTAGACACCATTAGGCTAAGTGTGATGAAGAGTGAAATGAAACACAGTCTTGCTTTGATCTTACTTTAGGATTAAACAGGCGCATGAATCCAACCATGATACAAAAATGATTTGATGACCCCCAAACCCTGTCCCATTCCCCCCCCCAATAGAAATGCAAAAAAAAATGTTTATACATATATTTTTAACTGGCTGATCCCATGGATTCCTGAGATACCCTTTTTTTTTGTGGCCATCAAAGCCCCATTCCAATTTGTTAATTGGGGGGGGGGGGATACTTTATTTTTCCTTTTTACAGACTGCCCTGGATTATTTATTTATTTTTTAATTATTGATATTATTAACCAGTCCTGTGATTCTCCTGGGGAAATTTCCCTGCTGAATTTTTTCCCAAGCCCACTCCTAGACAACCAAATGTATTTTTTTATATATAAAAAGGGGGGGATGGGCTATGCCCACTTCAGTGTGTGATCTTCAAATGATTCACCTTGAGTAAATGCCCTAAAAGTAGAGACATCACCTTGCCAACAAAGGTCCATAGAGTAAAAGCTATGGTTTTCCCAGTAGTGATGTATGGAAGTGAAAGCTGGACCATAAAGAAGGCTGATCGCCGAAGAATTGATGCTTTTGGATTATGGTGCTGGAGGAGACTCTTGAGAGTCCCATGGACTGCAAGAAGATCAAGAAGATCAAACCTATCCATTCTTAAGGAAATCAGCCCTGGAAGGACAGATCATGAAGCTGAGGCTCCAATACTTTGGGCACCTCGTGAGAAGACAAGACTCCCTGGAAAAGACCCTGATGTTGGGAAAGATGGAGGGCACAAGGAGAAGGGGACGACAGAGGACGAGATGGTTGGACAGTGTTCTCGAAGCTACCAGCATGAGTTTAACCAAACTGCGGGAGGCAGTGGAAGACAGGAGTGCCTGGCGTGCTCTGGACCATGGGGTCACGAAGAGTCGGACACGACTAAATGACTAAACAACAACAAAATGCCCTAAAATAGATCTTCCATCCCTGTCCTAAAGTTTCCTTTACGAACTTCTCACAATGCACCTTGCTCTGCTCTAACAATGCCTCCGACAAATCTCATAAGATCTTACAAACAGCTTTCCCTCCAATATCCTCAAGCTTGTTCTACAATTTGGTCTAATTTGTTTTTGTTATCTTACTGTAATTCCTGTACCCATAGCCTACAGCCAGGTCAAGCATATTCATTTCCTCTTCCCCCATTGTTCTTCTTCAAAATTTGAAGTCCTCTGAATGTTGTGATGCAAATCTCCAGTAAAAATGGAAGCACAAAATACAGGTGCTGATTAAAATAACCTACAAAACTACCTCATATTTGGTGGGATTCTTGCAGAAATGCTTATATTAGCCAAATGTATATGCAAAAACCAACATACAGTGGTACCTCGGGTTACATACGCTTCAGGTTACATACGCTTCCGGTTACACACTCTGCTAACCCAGAACTAGTGCTTCAGGTTAAGAACTTTGCTTCAGGATAAGAACAGAAATCGTGCTCCGGCGGCGCGGCGGCAGCAGGAGGCCCCATTAGCTAAAGTGGTGCTTCAGGTTAATAACAGTTTCAGGTTACGAACGGACCTCCGGAACGAATTAAGTACTTAACCCAAGGTACCACTGTATTAGTACAAATGCACTACCTGATTAGGGTATATAGGATTTCATCCTGAATCCTATGCACATCTAATCAGAAGTACGCCCACATAACTCAAAGTACTCCTGAGTACTTTGCTTAAAACTGCAGCTTTAATATATAAACCTTTAAAATGAAACTATGAATCCATCAACTTTTTTTATATAACTTACTTTCAAATTACCTCACGGTAGCCAAGATCAGAATTGCATCACCATGTGTAGGATTGTGTTGCATGTTCCATGGTATGCACTCAATTTTCTCTGGATTATATCCAGAATAAATGTGAATTGTCTGCCCAAGCAGAGCACCACGACTACCTTGCAAAAAGGAAAGCTGCTTAAAAAGGCATGTGAAGTGGAAAACAAATAAATAAATAGAGGCAAGAGAGAAGAAGAAATAAATAAATATAAAACCCCCTCCATCACAATTGTATCAAATCCTTTATCCTATATATATATTATCTCTCCTATTTTGGCTTTTCTGTATCTTTTCCTTTTTTAGATTAGTTTGCCTTTTCATGTATCCTAGGTTGAAAAATTTCAATAAAAACATTTAACAAAAAAAAATGCTTGCAAAGTTATGGTTATTAGATATTTTCCTATCGAACGTGACCTTTAATTGGCTTTAAATCTTAACCTAATAAATTGTGAGATTTTTTATTTAAAAAAAAAAAGCTGTGGTGCTCGATAAATACAAACATTTCCTCCAAATAAGTCAGAGCCTAAATTTGTACAGATGTGATAGATAATAATAGACACTGGAGACATTGAGCGTAATCCAGGGTAGCTCTGACCAATATCTTTATGCACATGCAATTCAAATTCTATCCCAAAGGCTGGCCGCAGATGAGCATGATCTGAAGTTGATTTGACAGGAGCAGTGTCATGCCCTGTGCATGTTAAAATTAGAGCTGCTGCATAAAGCTCCTGTAGGTCATCATTCAAGGAAAAGCCTATGGATTTTATTGATACAGTCAGCCCCATGAATATGCCGATAACCTGTTTAAAGATTGAACTCCCTCATTTTGCTGACGATTATTTATTTTTTTATGTAAGAAAAGCGTTTTGTTTTTTTCCAAACTAGTGGATGTGAGATAAATTAAACCTTGACAATACCTAATAATAATAATAATAATAATAATAATAATAATAATAATAATTTATTTATACCCCGCCCATCTGGCTGGGTTTCCCCAGCCACTCTGGGTAGCTTCCAACAAAATATTAAAATACAATAGTCAGTTAAACATTAAAAGCTTCCCTAAACAGGGCTGCTTTCAGATGTCTTCTAAAGGTCTGAAGAACCACTGGAAACATGTCAGAAACAACTCACTTAAAATTGGGCTGCCATCTTGCATGAAGATACCATACCCTCCAACATTTATCCGATGAAATAGGGACGTCCTATTCCATAATATTATTATTAACAAGAACAAGAACAACAATAACCTGCATATCTGATTGGGTTGCCCCTGCCACTCTGCACAGATTCCAACATACAGTGCTTTTTTTTCTTTAAAAATGTTTAGGGGTACTCTCATTTTGAATCAAGAAAATCACTGTTTTATAATTCAAATCGGGGGAAATAAATACAGTAAATGGACAAAAGTACAAATATTCACAAAATGTTTAGGGGTATGCGTACCCCAGTGTGCCCCCCAGAAAAAAATCACTGCCAACATAACAAAACATTAAAAAACTTCCCTGCACAGGGCTACCTTCAAATGTCTTCTAAAGGTTGTATGACTACTTATTTCCTCGGCACAAGGGTTGCATAACTCTAGACCCTCCAACATTTCTCCAATGAAAATAGGAATGTCCAAAAGAAATGTGGGACATTCCAGGATTAAATCAGAAAACGGGGTGGTTTCTGTAAGTACGTATGTATAAGTAAGGTAAAGGTAAAGGGACCCCTGACCATTAGGTCAAGTCGTGACCAACTCTGGGGCTGCGGCGTTCATCTCGCTTTCTTGGCCGAGGGCATACAGCTTCCGGGTCATGTGGCCAGCATGACTAAGCCGCTTCTGGCGAACCAGAGCAGCGCACGGAAACGCCGTTTACCTTCCCGCCGGAGCGGTACCTATTTATCTACTTGCACTTTGACATGCTTTCAAACTGGTAGGTTGCCAGAGCTGGGACCGAGCAATGGGAGCTCACCCCATCGCAGGGATTTGAATCGCCGACCTTCTGATCAGCAAGTCCTGGGCTCAGTGGTTTAACCCACAGTGCCACCCGCGTCCCTTATAAGTCCTATGCTTTAAATGTTAACAACAAAGTATTTTTGATTAGCTATCAAAAGGTAGTCTTGGAGGAAAAGAGGTAAAGACTGAAGCATAAGCTTAATTCTCCCATTAATCAAGGATCATGTCCTTTCTGTGTCCAGTTATTTTCATGTCATAGAACACAGATAATGTATTTGTTGTCTACCCCAACTCTCCTCCATCAGAGAAAAAAATTATCAGAGCATGTAACTTGCTTTTCTAATGAATCCTAATTTTTTTTTTTTTAAAGTGCAGATTTAAGCAACTGCTATAGAGTCTTGCACTTGTTAACTTTTAGAAAAGATACATTCCGCTGTAGAAAGAATGTGTTTCTACCAAATGTTGCACAGATATATTCTTCCTACTAGTACACATTGTATTCCAAACAGAATAAATGAAAAGGGATTTCTTGGAACATACACAAAAATTGCTTCTACAAACTTGGCAATTTCAGCTTTGTTAAAAAAGCAATTCCCTTTTGTCATTAAGCATTTATTTCCTCTTTTATACCAAATGCATTATTTATTGTGTCTGAACAAGTTTTGGGTGATGATAAATTATATTTGCTGTATTTCTTCTTTTGCAAATGGCCAAGTATTCTATACATTTAAATTAAACAAAAGCAAACACGTCTTTATTTTAAATATAGATTTAGAATAGCTAATTTGAATCCATTTTCTCTCCTTAAAATTGGCATCAGCTTCAGAATTATATTGAAATAGGTCAGAGGAACTGATATGCTACTTAACTAAAAAATCTTCTCCATATTAGCTGGGGATTCCATCATGTTCAAATGCATTTGTTTCCATTATGTTCAATCACTTTTGTTTCTTCTTAAAAATGAATTGTTAAAGGCTTCTGTGCTGAACTAGTGACAGTTAATGTCATTGGTTGCATACTGTAGTCTGTGGTATACTGAATTATTTTTATAATCAATTTTTATAATCTAGTAAGCAAGAGAAAAAAATTAGCAAGAAAAGCAAGGATTGGGTGGGATCCTGACAACACTAACCATTTTCAGAGAGAAACTAAAACTGATAAATTCAGCCATCTAATCTAGTACGCAGAGTGGATTCTGTTATTATCCATGTCTATGTTTTTAAATGATGATTAATGCTCCTGCTATTGCAATTTTTTATATTGTGCATTTGACCTGGGTAAGTTGCCTTGAGTGAACGATGTCCCAAAAATACTGCAGCCCAAGAAATTCATATTAGATACATAAAAGTAAATTCTTTCTCTTTCCTTTATGTCCTTTAAGTTGCAGTTTTTCGGCTTATGGACTTCCAAAACCCATAACAACAACAACAACAATTTATTATTTGTACCCCGCCCATCTGGCTGGGTTTCCCCAGCAACTCTGGGTGGCTTCCACAAAGACCAAAAATACACTAATTTGTCATACATTAAAAACTTCCCTGAACAGGGCTGCCTTAAGATGTCTTCTGAATGTCAGGTAGTTGTTTATCTCTTTGACATCTGATGGGAGGGCGTTCCACAGGGCTGGCGCCACTACAGAGAAGGCCCTCTGCCTGGTTCCCTGTAGCTTTGCTTCTCTCAATGAGGGAACCGCCAGAAGGCCCTTGGCGCTGGACCTCAGTGCCCGGGCAGAACGATGGGGGTAGAGACGCTCCTTCAGGTATACTGGACCGAGGCCATTTAGGGCTTTAAAGGTCAGCACCAACACTTTGAATTGTGCTCGGAAGCGTACTGGGAGCCAATGTAGGTCTTTCAAGACCGGTGTTATGTGGTCTCGGTGGCCGCCCCCAGTCGCCAGTCTAGCTGCCGCATTCCGGAAGTACTGGAATGGGTTACTTCTGTATTTCAGTGGTTGCGTATGCGCAGAAGTGCTGAATCACAACCCGTGGGTTGTGAATGCTTCAGGCTGTGAACATGTATCCCGCACAGGTCACGTTCACAACCCGAGCGTCCACTGTACTTTTCTGCGAATGGGATCCTCCTTAATGAGGGTCCTGGTTGCATACGGGCCCCTGAGACACCCCCCCCCCCTGCTGGGTTGTAGGTGGGGGGGGCGTGTCCCAGGTCTTGTCTGTGGGCCCTCCAATCATGCCAGGCCATTTGAGCCAATCCGATGCATGTGGCCTGATTTGGAGAGGGGGCTATAAAAGCAGCAGAGTGACATGGCTGAGGCACTTGCTTTGCGCTGCCAAACACCCGCTCTCCCATCCCTATTTGTTGGTGTTGCTACATAGGCCTTGCTTCAGATATTGGTTGGTCACCTGTTTTGGAAAAGGGGCCGCCTAGGAATTTTTCCATTTGGCAAATTGGCACTGGCCACTTGGTTTTCACCTACCCCCTTAGCAATCGCCACAACTTTGTAAGGTTTGGCAGTTTGGCATTGGCATAGTGAGGTGGGGGGGGGAGGTGCGGCCATCACCTGCCCCTCCATGAATAAGGGTATTCTGGTAAAGGAATCTGGGGGTCCTGGATCTCATCCAAAGTCCGCTTGAGGCTAGAGCCATGCCAGGACCACAGGAACCCTGGGGTGAGCTTTGGTTGGTTTTCATCAATGTTGCTCCCTCATTTGGTGTTTACCCTTCCAGACTACCTACCAGAGAGGCAGGACTCAGTTATAGTTGCTTGCCAATGCCTAAGCCAATACCACTCACTTTGCTGTAATCAATAAAGTTGTGGCCTAAATTTTGCCCAAAAACTTAAACTTAAATTATGTGTCAGTGTGAAGTTATTTACTTAGGGGTGGGCTTGGGGGCCTCAGAGCACAATCCTAGAAACCCAGGCCAGCCCTACTGTTAGACAGAAGGAGGGAGACACTTCAGGCGGCAGATACTCGAGCAAGTTGGGAGGACGAAGAAGTGATGGAGAAGTGTCAGAGAACAGAGCTGTTTGTGCCACATGACCTGCCTTGCACCTTGCAAGGTAGCCTGCAGTCCATAGGTGTGGCAGAGAACACCATCATCTCACACACCTCCAACGTTTCTCCAATGAAAATGTTGTTGTTTAGTCATTTAGTCGTGTCCAACTCTTCGTGACCCCATGGACCAGAACATGCCAGGCACTTTTGTCTTCCACTGCCTCCTGAAGTTTGGTCAAACTCATACTGGTAGCTTCGAGAACACTGTCCAACCATCTTGTCCTCTGTCGTCCCCTTCTCCTTGTGCCCTCCATCTTTCCCAACATCAGGGTCTTTTCCAAGGAGTCTTCTCTTCTCATGAGGTGGCCAAAGTATTGGAGCCTCAGCTTCAGGATCTGTCCTTCCAGTGAGCACTCAGGGCTGATTTCCTTCAGAATGGATAGGTTGGATCTTCATGCAGTCCATGGGACTCTCAAGAGTCTCCTCCAGCACCATAATTCAAAAGCATAAATTCTTCGGCGATCAGCCTTCTTTATGGTCCAGCTCTCACCTCCATACAATGAAAATAGGGATGTTCTAGTCCATAATAGCAATAATTTTATTATTTATAAAAAGGGAGGCAAGGATAAGGTTTTCTGAACGATTAAGGCATACATTAGTTGCAGATAGCATAAGTGTGCATTGTTCATCCAAAGTACTGATTGGTTTGTGGCTTCTTATTCTAGAGCCCCATAAAAATGTCAGCCAGTTTGTAAATGCAAACCCTCCCATATTGCTCCAATGAAAATAGGGATGTCCTATTCTATTATGGCTGCTGCTGCTGCTATATTTAAACCTGACCCATCTGGCTGGGTTGTCCCATCCATTCTGGGCAGCTTTCAACATATATTAAAACATTAAACAACTTTGCTATACAGGGCTGCCTTCAGATGTCTTCTAAAGTTTGTATAGCTACTTATCTGCTTGGCTCGGAGGCTGCATAACTCCATACCCTCCAACAGTGGAATTTGCTGCCAAGGAGTGTGGTGGAGTCTCCTTCTTTGGAGGTCTTTAAGCAGAGGCTTGACAACCATATGTCAGGAGTGCTCTAATGGTGTTTCCTGCTTGGCAGGGGGTTGGACTCGATGGCCCTTGTGGTCTCTTCCAACTCTATGATTCTATGATTCTATGCTATATCCAATGAAAATAGGGACATCCTAAGGAAAAGCGGGACATTCCGGGATCAAATCAGAAACCGGGACGGCTTCTGTGAATCTGGGACTGTCCTTGGAAAATAGGGACACTTGGAGGTTCTGTCATTTTGCCAGCATGAAAGCAAGTTTCAACTGCCAGTCTGGTTGGTTTCTGTATGTGGAGTCGGAACGGATGCTATCTTGCCACTTCAGCCTACAAAATGTATTGGAGTGGCCCGGCTAGGCACACTTATTTTGGAGTAAGTACCATTGAATTCAACAGGATTTGCCTCTAAGCCAACTTTATAGAACTAGGATGCTAGAAAACATCCTGCAAACAGTGTTTGTGTCTTAAAGGGTTTGCATGAAATGAATAATGAAGAGTTTCTTCTTGCTTGCTATTTTCTTCTTTTTCTAAAGTTCACTGCTGAGTCTCATTTTAGCTACAGGATTACAGAACCTAATCACTGTGGCCATGCATCCCGTCTTAATTTTTTGTTTACATGCATTGTTAGCCCAGTTTTAAACCTAACTATGCAGATCTCATTCATATGAATGGAAAACATAAAGGCAACAAATCCATCACTGTTCCCTCTGTGGTTTCGCTTGCTTTTGGTTATCAAAAACTGTTTTCACATCACCATGTTGTATTAAGCCACCATGACATGTGGATTAAAAATGAATTGCTACAAAAAGCCAGTTCTCACTTTGAATAGAGTGAAAAGGGAGTGTTATGATCTAAGCCTTTCCATCGGCACCTTAATATAAAACCTAAACATACTTTCGAGGGAGGAAAACAGAAGACGGAAAAACAGAGAATGAAAAATAAGGAAATCTTCAGGAAATCTTCATTAGGGTTAAGTCAGGGATGGGGGAATGTAGACTTGGAGGTCAAATGCCACTGTCCAGACCACACTGTCTGCTCCTCAGGACTGTCTCTGGGCAGCATCCTCTCTTCCCAGTTCACAACCCTTACCAGACCTGTTAGGGTTGTACCTTTCCTGAGTGTCCAGTGGCCCATATAGAATATCTGAAGGAGTGTCTCCACCCCCATCATTCTACCTGGACATTGAGGTCCAGTGCTGAGGGCCTTCTGGTGGTTTCCTCACTGCAAGAAGCCAAGTTACAGAGAACCAGGCAGAGGGCCTTCTCGGTAGTGGTGCCCGCCCTGTGGAACACCCTCCCACCAGACGTCAAAGAGAACAACAACTACCAGACTTTTAGAAGACATCTGAAGGCAGCCCTGTTTAGGGAAACTTTTAATGTTTCATGCATTACTGTATTTTAATATTTTGTTGGAAGCTGACCAGAGTGGCTAGGGAAGCCCAGCCAGATGGGCAGGGTATAAATAATAAATTATTATTATTATTAAGCATCATATTCTCCCAGTGGTCAACCAGTAGCACAAAACTCAACAGCACTTCCTCCTGGCGTTCCCTTCAACTTGTATTCAGAGCATTCCTTAAGGGTTAATACTTTTTGAAAGCATTATCCTTCATGAATTTGTCTAATCCCCATTTAAAGTCATCCATGTTGATGGCCATTACTGCCTCTCGGGGGAGCAAATCTATAGTTTGACTGTGTGCTGTTTGAAGAAAGACTTCTTTTTGTCTGTCCTGAATCTGCCATGGGTTGAGCACTGGTTTAATGTGCAGAAATCATTGTGTAGAATGGGTTCAAGTAGAAGTTTCTGGTAATTTCTCCATGTGATACAAGCTAGCAGTTTCTAGCTGACTAGTGAGTTTCTATTCTGCATGGAAACAAGGAGAATGTTCCTCTGATGTTTGTGTTATTTCTTCAGAGAAGCTGAGTGCAGCTGGTTTGAGCTGACCCTGTTATCTTCCTCCCAAGGTCATGGCTGCCTTTAATTGCAGGGCCGAAAGGAGCCTGCTTTCATTCCTTTCCCTCTCTCTACATTCTTTCTGCTCTGTTTGTGTGTGTGTTTCTCTTATTGAGTGCTATTTTACATGCTAAGTTTGAGTTAAGTTTGTAGCAAAGCGTGTCCTCCTTCATGGAGAGCACGTGTTGCGGTGGGGGCCGCCAGGACACTCCAAAGTTGGGGGCGGGCTAATTGATCATTGGCCACTCATGCGATTGGGCTTCCCTTGTTGTTGGGAAGAAGTTAACGTTGCCATTTGTTGATTGACAGCCAGAAATGCTAAAACTCTTTGCATGAGGCTAGGGCTTCCTCTTTTCGCCGGTGCATCAGATTGCCCACCCCCCTCCCTATATTTAGGGTTGTTCGCTTTGACCTTGCTATGCCTGTCATGGGGTCATCTGCTTTTGGGGCAGGGGCCCGGTAGGAATTTTGTCCATCTGGCTGATTGGCTGGGGCCATTTGGTTTTTGCCTACTGCGTAGCAAATCGTCACAACTTGTAAGGTTGCGGTTAGGCATTGGTTTATGGTTTGGTTGGTTGAGGGGCATGGATTGGCTGTGCCTGCCCCTCTAATGCTGCTGCTGCGAGGGATTCCGTTAAAGGAATCGGGGGCTAACTATTGCTTGTCCACTCTGTCAAGGGGGCTCGGGCCATTGCAAGAGCTCCTGGCTGCATTTGGGGAGGGCTGAGGGCAGGTTCCCTGTTCCGTCATTACTCCCAAGTGTATTCCCCTTTTCTGACTTTTGCAGGCATGCGGAATGTCAGTCTGTCCCCCATGGGGGGGCAGATAGTCGCAACCAATGCCTAAGCAACCACTCACATTTTTGTATTTTAATAAAGTTGTGGCCAAAATTAGGCCAAAAACCTTAAACAAAAATTTCTGTGTGATGTGTAAGTTATTGGGGTAGCCCTGGGGACCTCGACAGGCAACTAGATTTTTAAGAGACTGTGCCAATCCAGAAGAATTCAAGTCATGACTATTAGCTTATTTACTTCAGTAAACTCTGTGTCTGCGTCATTTTTGGACCATGCATCATGCTTAAATGTTTTTTACTCTGCTAGCTATCTGTTGCAGCTCGCTCTCAATCGTTATGGAGCAAATTCACATCAGAATCTTCCCACATTCCCACATTATTGGATGATCAATTCATTCATTCATTCATTCCATTTATATATCACCTTTATCTTTCAAGGATCTCAAGATGGATCCTGAGTTCTAGTGTTGCGCGACATATCTCTATCCACTTTCTCCATGCCATGCAAAGTTTATACACTTGTGTCATGTCACCTCTCACTTGCCTTTTCTCTAAACTAAGAAGCCACAAGTAGCGCATGGAGCAGGGAGATGTGCAGACAAAATAGAGAATCCTGGAAGGTTGCATTGGGCACGGGGACTGAGATACCCCACCATTGGCACAAACCACCTGCATTTTAACTTCGACGACTTAACTAAAATGCTATATTGCAATATTGCCCAGGTAAACTCACCTTCAATGTATATTACTGTAGTAAAATCAATGCATTTAACAGACACTAGAAACAGTACTGTTCCAGAGAATGGGTGCATTCAAAGTACACATGCTCTAACCCTGAGTTGCAGCCCTTCCCTAAAATTCAAATTTCAGTACCTTTAAATTAGGGTTGCCATGTTTCAAAAAGTGAAAGCTGTTGAGTGTTTTTCGGCAAAGTTCAAAAAGTCAAAGTTGTTGAGTTTTGGGGGGCAAAGTGTTTTTTTGGTTTTTTTTGCAAAATCTCAAAATAATAATAATGAAGTTTTAAAGCTATTTTCAAGGAAATTCACCAAAAAAGCAACACTTCCAGCATGTGTTGCTTAGGTTTCCCCAGACATTTTTTGCCATTTTTTCCCCCGGAATTCTGCAATTTTCAACAGGTGAATCCCATGTATATTCAGGAAACCTGAAATCATTCCTCTGATGGTGGTTGGCATCTGTCTGTCTCCAGAGACAATGGAGCACACCTCCAGGGATGAAGTCAAACCATTGCATTAGCAGCACCAAAGTAACTTCCCCAGGATGAAAGCCTGGGCAGTAGGTCTGTAGGCCTTCTTGAACGTTGACCCACTATTGTTCTCATCTGCTCAATCTGCCGAAGCATATCTTCACATGCAAACCTGCCAGGGGTTTGATACTCTCACCTGGGTTAGCTGGCCAGTCAAAGCCATTGCCAGGAGTGCGGCTGCTGTTGTATGCTGACACAGGTGAGAGGTGAGTACCAGGTGGCAACCCAAGGTGGACATATATTAAAGGTAAAGGGACCCCTGACCATTCGGTCCAGTTGTGACCGACTCTGGGGTTGCGGCACTCATCTCGCTTTATTGGCCGAGGGAGCCGGCATACAGCTTCCAGGTCATGTGGCCAACATGACTAAGCTGCTTCTGGTGAACCAGAGCAGCACACAGAAATGCCGTTTACCTTCCCACCGGAGAGGTACCTATTTATCTACTTGCACTTTGACATGCTTTCGAACTGCTAGGTTGGCAGGAGCAGGGACCGAGCAACGGGAGCTCACCCTGTCGCGTGGATTCAAACCGCTGACCTTCTGATCTTCTGATTGGCAAGTCCTAGGCTCTGTAGTTTAACCCACAGTGCCACCCGCGTCCCTTCGGACATATATTACCCTTCCCCTAAAATCCCGAATTCCCCTGATAGAAGCTCCATTAAAAAAAAAAAATCAACCACACAGTGAAATGGTGAGATAGAAATTTGCGTATCAGGATGGAGGTAGATGTGGCTCTGTTGCCAGTGTCTCTTTTTAGGAAAGAGAAGGCAAAAAGGTTATCATTACATCTGCTAATGAACGTTTCCAAGTACACAAACAATAAATCTGATATTGGTAGTTGACAACTGCAATTAAGATATGGTCGTTATATTTACATACTCTGCTTTTTTAAAAAAACAAAAAAAAGCATGTATAGCAGAAAGGCACCAGATCTGCATAATATATGTACTACACACACCAAGCGTAATTGGATATATTGCTACCAAACAGTATGCTGAAAACCTTGTACGCTTCTTGTAAACTTTGATTGATTGTCTCTATTTAACTTGTGCCCTTGTGTATATCTTCCGAGAACGGCGCTGAAGTTCCGCAGTATTAAATGCTCTATATTTGTATTAAGTTCACAACACATTGTGGTGTCTTTGGAAATGAAGCCTTCTTTTAAATGAAACCAACTTCTTCTTACTGACTTTGGGTGTGTGTGTAAAATAAGACATTAGATGTTGTCGTGAGGGAACCTAACAATCTGAAATACATTGTCCACAAACGGTGACAATGTGTGGCTCTCATTATTACCCGGGGCAATGTACCGTCTATTCACGAGGACAACTCACACCAAAACGATTTAACATATTGTTATTCCAAAGGTAAAACTTGGATAATGGAGGCAATTTAGGAGACATTACAAAATGGTATTTTATAGAACGAAGGGCACAGAAGGACATTTTTAAAAGGTGTTTATCCTCCCCCTACATGAATAATTATAGTTTCTGTTCTGTTCTGAAAAACTGCTTTTTCATATGTATATAAAAAGCATTCTAGAAGATAGTAACGTGTGTGTGCTTTCCACACACTCACTTACACATAAAGCACTGAAAATGTCCACTATCTTTAAGAACAAGGTCTTATTACTTAGAAAAAACAGTTTCTTCCTTACCTTTCATGGAATCCACTGCAATGAAACAGCCATCTGCTGTTCTCTAAGCACAACATTCTAAAGCATGCTGTATGTCAACTTTGGACAAAGCCTCTGACCATTTCCACAAGTTTGTCCATTCCCCTATCTGTAATTTGATTTTTTTTATGATTAAAAAAATCTTCATAGAGGTTGGGTGGCCATCTGTCAGGGATTCTAGCATTGCAGGGAGCTGGACTAGTTGACCCCTGCCATCTTTTCCAACTCTAAATTCTAAGGTTGTATGATTAATGCATAACAGCATGAGAGTTCAAGGCAGCCAGGACAGGTGCCTGCCGTATGCAGAGTAACATTATCAATTACCCACCACATTAAGTGCATTGTCTATGCGTTTGAAGGGAAAGGAGGAGATTCCCGCCTCTTGAATCTAGAGAAGTGATAAGGGGAAGTGAGCCATTGGAAATATAGTGATGGCACTGTTAGGATTCTTGCTCCGTGTTTGCAGTCATGAGATTGTTGTCTATCACATGACGGTGTATGTTTTCATTCCACAGTGTGGGAAGCGACGGACACGGGATTCTTTTGGTATTACTGTTTCCATGAAGTGGGACTATTGTCCTTTGTTCTTTCTCTCATTGCTGTCTGATAAGAAAGAGGAAGGAGCTAAAGCTCCAAGTGTATTATATGTAAATAATGTAGATTAGCCAAAATGCTGTGCTACTGAGTTCTGTTACGCAAACTGCAAATACTCTGTGGATCCCTAAGTGTGCTGATGCTTCTTGGTATCAGTCGCTGTGATGTCCAGGCTGAAGAAAGCTTTTGAAGCTCCCGAGCGACAGACCAGGAGGGAGAGAACATGCCAGTCGGGCATGTGTCTCTGCCAAGGTCCTACATGAGAGTAGGACGAACCTAACAGGCACACCCTGTGGAAGGAAGAAATTGTGGTGTTGTCTGCAGGCATCACTTTTTCCCCGCAGCTGAGCCACGACTCCTGTGTCCCCCTTGCAGAGCCCAGTGGAATATGTGCCCTGACAGTGGGAACAAAGTAGCAGTTTGACTAGCCAGTGGTGTAGCACGGGGGCAGGAGGGCCGTGGCCCTGGGTGCAAATTTCTGAGGGGGCACAAGGTAAGGGGTAGCAGGACCTCTTCCCATTCATGAAAAACCACTGCTGAAATGTCACTTGTGCAAATGGCTCCTTTGTCAATTTCTTTGCTGAGAGATTGTCTTCTCTTGCCTGTTTCCCCAGAACAAATTCTTTCTGTGCAAAGCCTGGACAGTTTCATGAAAGCAGCCCCTGCAGCTTCAGTTCCTTCCAGGCTCGATTCCTTCCTTCCTTCCTTCCTTCCTTCCTTCCTTCCTTCCTTGCTTGCCTGTCTTGAGTGCTCTTTCCTCTTCTCTGTCTTATCTCTGCTCCCCGGTTGTAGCTAGTTTGCAAAGAGATTTGATTTTGCAAGTTTGCAAAGAGACCTTTGATTAAATGCTGGCCGGTGAAGGCACTGACTGCTGCTCAGTCCACCAGGAGAGCGCAAAACTTGCCTCACCCCGGGCACCAGCAACCCACACTACACCCCTGTGACTAGCTCATCCCCAGCTGGAGGTCCTGAGGCTGCTCCCAATCCCACAAGGGCAGCGGCATCTGGCAGCGGCCTGGCCCTCCTCACCACTTTGGCCGCCAGCACACCTCAGAGCACTATGGCAAGGAGTAGGAGGAGTCACAGAGGTGGGAGAGAGAGAGAGAGAGAGAGAGAGAGAGAGAGAGAGAGAGAGTTGAACTTGGATTGCCTGAAGTTTGGGGGTTCTGACCCAGAGTCTTGACCTAGACTCTGGTGAATGTAGTGCTGTAAAAGAGGAAGGTGGTACATCTAACAAGAGCAGTTCCTCTGATTTCAGCTCAGAAGAGGAGGAGAGGAAGAAGAGAAAAACTGCTTCAAGTGAGGAGGGGGGAAAGAAAGAGAAGGAGAAGAAGGAGAAAGGGGGAAAGACCAAGGGAGAAAAATAATAAGAAAAGCAGGAAAGACTCCAGTGAGTTGAGCATCAAAGAGTCTGATGATGGTGGATGATTTCTGGATTCAGATATCAAAAAATGTAGATGAAATAGATTTCATAGGACCAGAAGCTCCCATTACCTATGCCTCTCAAAATGATCGGGCCTTGAACTACGGGCATGCTTTACTTCATGGCAAAGGTGCTGCCATGAAGGAGTACATAAAAGCTGAAAAATGCATCCCTGGTAGAGATGAAATTGGTCCAACCATTGAAGAGTTTGCATCATTTACATCGGAAGAAATATCAACAACCTCAGGTATGCAGATGACACAACACTGATGGCAGAAAGTGAGGAGGAGTTAAAGAACCTTTTAATGAGGGTGAAAGAGGAGAGAGCAAAACATGGTTTGAAGCTCAACATCAAAAAAACGAAGATCATGGCCACTGGTCCCATCACCTCCTGGCAAATAGAAGGGGAAGAAATGGAGGCAGTGAGAGATTTTACTTTCTTGGGCTCCATGATCACTGCAGATGGTGAGAGCAGCTACGAAATTAAAAGATGCCTGCTTCTTGGGAGAAAAGCAATGACAAACCTAGACAGAGTCTGAAAAAGCAGAGACATCACCTTGCCAACAAAGGTCCGTATAGTTAAAGCTATGGTTTTCCCAGGAGTGATGTATGGAAGTGAGAGCTGGACCATAAAGAAGGCTGATCGCCGAAGAATTGATGCTTTTGAATTATGGTGCTGGAGGAGACTCTTGAGAGTCCCATGGACTGCAAGAAGATCAAACCTATCCATTCTTAAGGAGATCAGCCCTGAATGCTCATTGGAAGGACAGATCCTGAAGCTGAGGCTCCAATACTTTGGCCACCTCATGAGAAGAGAAGTCTCCCTGGAAAAGACCCTAATGTTGGGAAAGATGGAGGGCACAAGGAGAAGGGGACGACAGAGGATGAGATGGTTGGACAGTGTTCTTGAAGCTACCAGCATGAGTTTGACTAAACTACAGGAGGCAGTGGAAGACAGAAGTGCCTGGCATTCTCTGGTCCATGGGGTCACATAGAGTCGGACACGACTAAACAACAAAAACGTAATGAGCAGCACTGGAAAATGGAAGCTGTGTGTCTGAACAAGTAGAAACAGATATACAGTGCGGATAAGAAGAGGGCCTTGGCATCTTTCAACCAAGAGGAGAGGCAGAAGAGAGAAAACAAGATCCTGGCAAGCTTCTGGGAGATGGTTTACAGGAAAACCAAGGGCAAAGACAGTAAATGGACTGGATGCTCTTCTTGCTTATATTGACAAATGTCACCCGTTACAGCAGTTTGCAAATAAGTGTCCAGCATCTCCGCTGGCTGAATTTCGGGAAACGGTTTATGTGTATCAAATAAGAACCTTGACAGGTGCATGCGGACAGCCTGTTCACAGATTTGCTGTATGGCGTTGCCAGCAGCAGAAGGACACAAGGCAAAATGAAACAAGGCAGGCTGTCTTGCAGACTATCCCAAAATATCTCCAGGAATCCAAGATACTGTGCCAAGAAACTGTGGGGATTTGAGAAAATACTTTGTTTAAATTCTGACCAGCAAACCTAGATAAACGTATACCTCCAGTCTTTCTGGATAATCCCTGATTTTGGAGGTTAACGCATACTTATATACTGCGTGGCCAAGGTCTAAAAATCCAGTCACTATAAACAGACACTTGACATAAGGCATAATGTAATTATTACCCACACCTACAGTAACGCAATACTGAAATATCTAGGTGCCCCTTTGTTTGAACACATTTTTATTATATTATTCAATGAATTTTTTGCTCTCCCTTTCCCAAGAATAACCACTGGATTAATAGTTTTCCTGACATATGGTATGCTCCACTGCATATCTATTTCTTGCTCTCAGAATACCTTAAGATTTCTAATTATACTGAGATATTCATGGTAGCACACTAATAATATTCACGGCAATGTCTGTTTTAAGCCATAGATAGTTCCTCCTTCTCAATAAAAGCATAAATTGGCCAGATTTTTTAAAAGTAAAAGACTATTTTTGCTCTTCTCTTTTCTGAAGTTTTTTTTTTATTTTTGGTCTACCCTTCTGGAAATTTGAAATAACTAAGCAGTTAAAATTCATGATCTACATTTTGTGTCATTATTATTACATTAGCATGACATTATGGTCCTAGTTAGTCATAATTATACTCATAATTATTCAATTTATCACTATAGATCCTCCTGGAAATTTTATTGGAGGAGTTATTAACATTAATAAATTGTTTTTCTTCGTATCCATATTATTAATTCACCTCATGTGTGATGGGAACTATCAGCCATAAAATTAATACTAACTCTTTGCTTTGTAGGGCTGCCTTAATGAAGGATAGTCTGATAACCTTTTGCCATTATGCTGGGCTTGCCATTAATCTTTGTTTCTCTGCTAAACAGAGGATCATTTACGTTGACACAACCAGACCAGTATAATCTGGGAATCAGAGTGTCAAATGCAGCGCCATCAACGTCAAAGGTTAGTATCTAACACTGCAGTTCTGCTCACACAATGTACTTTCCAGTGGGTCCATCGTTTGGAGCAGATTTGGGGGGGCACACGAGAACTAAAATGCCACTGGCACAGCATTGATACAACCCTGAATCTTTGACTGTCAACAATAATAAAAAAGGATAACATCTATCCACTCTTTTCTTCAAATTTCCATCCCTTCACCCTTGCAAAATGTCATAGAGTGGCTGGTGGGAGGCACCGTCTGGGGAATCCCCAAGGGAAGAATGCTCAGAACCAGAAGATTGGTGGCAGAATGATGCTGAGTGGTCAAAGGAAGAAGAGGGATAAAATGGGGGGGGGGAGGTGGCAGAAACTGAAGAGGCAACAGGGTTTAGTGAGCAGGAAGAGCCTGTGGCAGACAGCAGTACAGAATCAGAGGCAGAAGCAGAGGCTGGAGAAGAGGGGGACCAGGAGAGAAAGATGAGTCAGGCTGCTGAAGAAGCCAGGGGTCTTCCACTCCTGCTGTGACCAGCTTCCCTCCCCAGCTTGTCTCCCAGAACCCGAAGAGGTATGAAGATGATAGAGCAAAGACAGACAAGATGATGAAGTCTCAGCTTGCTTCGGAAGGACCCAGAGGTGGAGGAGATTTAGAGAGATGTGGAATGCTGGGGATCTTTGCTAATCACATCTACATTATTTGGGCAAGACCTACTGGGAAGACTTGCTGTACAGTCATACCTTGGTTCTCGAATGCCTTGGTACTCATACATTTGGGTCCCCAAATGCCGCAAATCTGGAAGTGAATGA
Organism: Podarcis tiliguerta; assembly: GCF_965153285.1. Taxonomy (NCBI): domain Eukaryota; kingdom Metazoa; phylum Chordata; class Lepidosauria; order Squamata; family Lacertidae; genus Podarcis; species Podarcis tiliguerta. Next base: position 12,612,946 of record NC_139543.1, on the reverse strand, counting down.
TCCGGTTTGCGAATGTTTTTTGGAAGCCAAACATCCAATGCAGCTTCTGTGGCTTCTGGTTGAGTGCAGGAAGCCACACCTTGGTTTCCTAACGTTTTTGGAAGTCGAACGGACTTCCAGAACGAATTACGTTCGAGAACCAAGGTACGGCTGTACTCACTAGGCCTGAGTTGTTTTGCTCCTTTGAATAAAGTGTTAACTTCACTGACACATTGTAAATTATTCCTGATCTGCTCCTGACTCCCATGTTGACACTAAATATAAAGCCAACATAGTAAGCCAAGTTCTCACTTCACTTGTTTACTTAAAATATGTATAAGCCACCCCAAGTGTAAAACTGTCTCAAGGTGGCTTCCACGATGAAATAATACAATATAATACTATCAAACCTTTCCAAACATTAATTAAACCAGCAGTAATGAAACAAACACCGGGCCTAAATGTTTAAAATGTAACTGTAACTATCCAAATCCAGCAGCAGCAGGGAAGCACAATAACATAACAGTGTGGCACCATTCAATTTCAGTTTTGTTAAATCACGGAAAAATGCACTAAAGAAAGCAAATACGCATAATCAAGCCTATGGGCACTCCATGCTTAAATAATGATAATAATTAAGCCCTGATCAGAAACTAATGGAAGCAATTTTCAGATAAAGTGTGAGGGACAGATTATTAGATGTCAATTATATAAAGACGCAATTTCCCCTTAGATTGATTGTGTCCATCTAAGTCATATTCAGTGTACAGCCATTGATATCAATAGACTTAAGTTAGTCACTACCCAGATCTGCTACTGGGAAGGTCACCCAGACTCCTGAAGCAGATTTAGGGACCACAGTGTTGCACAGATAGAAACCTTGCCATGAGGAGAGTGACTATTAGATACAACCTATGTAACCCCCCCCCTTCATGGATCACTGCCTTGCCGTGGCAAAGGGGCTGGAATAATTCAGAGAAGCTATGAACTATGGCAAGCAGGGCACCCAAGATGGACAGGTCATAGTGGAGAGTTTTGACCAAACATGATCCACCTGGAGCAGGAACCGGCAAGCCACTCCAGTATCCCTGCCAAGAAAACTCCATAGACAAAGACAACAGGCATATAAACATTATGATACTGGAAGATGAGCCCTTCAGGTCGGACGGCATCCAACATGCTACTGAGGAAGAGCAGAGGACAAGTACAAGTAGATTCAGAAGGCTTTCCCAGCAGTGATGTATGTAAGTGAGAGCTGGACCATAAAGAAGGCTGATCGCTGAAGAATTGATGCTTTTAAATTATGGTGCTGGAGGAGACTCTTGAGAGTCCCACGGACTGCAAGCAGATCACACCTATCCATTCTGAAGGAGATCAGACCTGAGTGCTCACTGGAAGGACAGATCATGAAGCTGAGGCTCCAATACTTTGGCCACCTCATGAGAAGAGAAGACTCCCTGGAAAAGACCCTGATGTTGGGAAAGATGGAGGGCACAAGGAGAAGGGGATGACAGAGGACGAGATGGTTGGACAGTGTTCTCGAAGCTACCAGCATGAGTTTGACCAAACTGCGGGAGGCAGTGGAAGACAGGAGTGCCTGGCGTGCTCTGGTCCATGGGGTCACAAAGAGTCGGACATGACTAAACGACTAAACAACAACAAATGCAATCCCCATGGCGAAGTGGGCTCCCATTGCTCTGTCCCAGCTCCTGCCAACCTAGCAATTTGAAAGCACCCCAGTGCAAGTAGATAAATAGGTACCAATGTGGCAGGAAGGTAAACAGCATTTCCGTGCGCTCTGGTTTCTGCCACAGTGTTCTGTTGTGTCAGAAGCGGTGTAGTCATGCTGGCCACATGACCTGGAAAGCTGTCTGTGGACAAACACCAGCTCCCTCGGCCTGAAAGCGAGATGAGCGTCGCAACCCCAGAGTCGCCTTTTACTAAACTTAACCATCCAGGGGTCCTTTACCTTTTATCTTTTACAACCCATGTTTAGCATCATGCCTGACTTGGACCTGAATTTTGCCACAACATTTGCGCATGGTGAAAGGATGTGCAGGGTTTGCTTTTTTGGAGGGAATAAAAAATGCCATCATTTTTGTCTGTAAGTTTGTACACTCCCCACCCTTTAGTATTTACTTGGCACTTTCAGATCTGTGCTTTTCTAAAGTCTTCTTTTAATTATGATTTCACCTCCAGGCTGCCAAATACATGTCTGGATTATTATTTGTACTCTTAACTATTGCTTAGGAAAATACCTCCCTGCTTTGCTGTTCATATTGGCTGCACTGGGCACTTCCCTGCCTGATAACTGTTCTTCGAATGAGGCTGGAGAAATGAAGTGTCCAGCAAGATGGATGATCTCCTCTTCCTGCTTACACTAGCAGCTGTTGCTTTGTGTCTCTCTGGAATGTATTGTGAACCTTGCTCCAGGCTATGTCTAGCAAAGATTTGCAGTGTTTTTATTCTAGAGTTTCTTCACTCTTTAATAGAGCAGAACCAAAATGTAACTAAAGTTCATTGAGGAACACGATAAAAGAGGGGCCATAAAACATAAGAGACATTCATTAGATGAACCAAAAACAAACAAACATAACCCTAAGCCAAATATGATACATGCAAACAATTTTTTGAAATTGAAATCCTTTGTCTTTAATAGTTTCTCTCTCTCTCTCTCTCTCTCTTGCATTATTTCGCTCTCATCAGAAGCGCTTTGTAAAAACTCTAGGCTTCAACACCATTTTAATAGAAAGCAAACTCTAATAAATAATCTGGTAAATGCAACAGCTGGGACACCAGGGGTAACAAAAACCCAGCTCAGTTTATGAGGGGAAGGTGTTCGTAGATAATGTGGTACTTCACTTATATGAAGTCAAACATCTGGGACTGTTTATGGGAATTCGTATCTCTGTCATTAAATATAGCTCCTTTCTTTTTTTTTCAAAGCCTGCTTCTAAATCCCATCGCAACACAATTCCGCACTGTTTTCAGATGCTGAGGCTCTGTAAATGCAACTTCTGAGAGTGGTCCCAGCATTAATATATGGCCAAATTCAAGAAAACAGTGGGCTAGCAAGAGCCACCACTAGTCCCACGAGTGCAACAGCGCTCTCCTCCTACTGTGTGCAATCCACTGGCTCAGATACAGACATCAAAAATGTTTCTGCTAGCAGTAGCAGAATGTTTCTGCTAGAAATTAGTGGGGAAATTTCTGTCACCTCTCAGGTGGGTGCCATTGCGAAAATAAGAGAACAAGGGAGGCATTCATGGTGAGTTCTGGCACCTCTTTTTTCTAGAAAAAGAGCACTGTATCAGGGTATCGGGACGCGGGTGGTGCTGGGGGTTAAACCACAGAGCCTAGGACTTGCTGATCAGAAGGTCAGCGGTTCGAATCCCCGCGACAGGGTGAGCTCCCGTTGCTCGGTCCCTGCTCCTGCCCACCTGGCAGTTTGAAAGCACGTCAAAGTGCAAGTAGATAAATAGGTACCGCTCCAGCGGGAAGGTAAACAGCGTTTCCGTGCGCTGCTCTGGTTCGCCAGAAGCGGCTTAGTCATGCTGGCCACATGACCCAGAAGCTGTACGCCGGCTCCCTCGGCCAATAAAGCAAGATGAGCACCGCAACCCCAGAGTCGGTCACGACTGGACCAAATGATCAGGGGTCCCTTTACCCTTTACCTTTATCAGAGTATCAGAGTACTTTCATATACAAAGGGTGACATATGGATTCCACTCTTCTCCACTCACATGGCAAAGCTTACCTCATTTTCCTCAGTGTTTCCTAGTTCATGTTTAATGAAGATGTCAGCACTACATCTTTTGATGAAGGAAAAGCTTGCAATATTTTTCTTGTCACTGGATACTGGAACATAAGAAATGCAGGTTAAGATCTTACAGAAGCACAATACAAAGACACCAATTCTTAATATTGTGAATAAGCTCACACCTGCTACGTGCTGTTGGCAATTAACATTATGTTCTACAGGTGGTAAAAAGGAGGAATGATATAATGTCACACAATCTAATGGTATCACAAACTTGGGTGGAGCGCTGCATAATTCATATATTTGTCAAAGATGAGTGGACATTTCACCTGTGATGTGATTTACCTAAAATAATAACAATAGTAATAACAGTAGTAGTAATAAGAAGAATAATAGGTAATTTTGACTGTTTTATTACAAATAAAGTTTAAGGAAGTTTTTAATGTGTGACATTTTAATGTATTTTTAATCTTTGTTGGAAGCTGCCCAGAGTGGCTGGGGAGACCCAGCCAGATGGGCAGTGTACAAATAAATTATTATTATTATTATTATTATTATTACTCAAGAGAAGTAAAGGGATGGTAGTAGGGAGCTGGGCTTTTCCTTCCTTGCAGAACATCATAATGTCTGAGTCAGTTCATTTGCGTCTTAGTAGAGCCCTGTCTGCTTTTGAGTGTCACTCTTAAAAACCTCCAATGACTATTGAATCTGATTTTAGGAAGCACCCATCCATGTGACATTTGAAACTGCGGCAGTTGTCTGAGAGTGCAACTAATGTCATTTCAAGGTCTGGCTGCTTTTCCTTATTACAGTCACAAATCATACAGCTAGATGTTTTAAGGATGAGATGGTCGAAAGCACTTTGGTTGGCCTAGCTCTTCTCCCACAGAGCTTAATAGTAAAACAATGATTGATCTGAGGAGGATTCGTTAGGCTGGTGCTAAACACTCTTCAAAATTGAGAGAATCTTGAAAAATGAGATTGCTCATTCCTTTGCATTGTGTCCACTTAGAATCAAGCCAAGCCAAGCCTTTGTGTTAATGAAAGAGAGAGATGTTGCCAAGCTCATTATGAAATCTTGAAATACAAACAAATGTGCAGTGTCAAATACTCAACATGGATATTCCAGAGTAGTCTTGATGATCTGCAACTTGATGGTTGTGTTTTTGGTTTCTGTTGTATGTTAGGATTGCCATATTTCAAAAAGTGAAAATCCAGACACAAAAATTATTGAGCTTTTTAAGGAGGGGGGGGGAGAGAAGTTGTCGAGCTTTTTCTCTGGCACAAACAACACTGCCAACGTGGGTTGCCATATGCCCGGACACTGCTTCCAACTGAAGTATTCCAGGTATGTCCAGAAAATTCTGGACGTATGGCAACCCTGTTTAAATCTCAAACAAATAAAACATAATATACCTCTTTGAATCTAAGAACCTTTTAAATGAGGGATGGAGAACATGTGGACCTCCAGATGTTTCTGGACTCCAACGCCCATTGGCCACTGGCAGCACGACCAGGTCATGCTGAAGGACTGCAGGTTTCTCATCTGTTTTAGAATGTGAGGGGATAGCATGTGATAAGGATAAGTTGTGCAGGATAAAGTGAGAAGGGTTAAACATATGGGTTGCTTTTGTTTTTTATTTCTTCTGCACTTGTGTTTGAAAACTTATTAACGTATTTTTCGTTCTTTAGGACGCACCAGACCATAGGACACACCTTGTTTTAGAGGGGGAGAACAAGAAAAAAAAAATTCTCCCCCTCTCTGCTTAGCACCCCTTCAGCAAAGCGGCAGGAGAAACGGAGCCCCTTCCATTTCTCCTCCCACTTGGCTGAAGGGGCGCTGCGCAGCTCTCCCTCTCTGCTGAAGCCAGGAAAGTCTTGCTCTCCTGGCTTCAGCGAAAGGAACCCGAAGCCTGCAGAGCACAGTGGGAACTCGCGCTGCACTCCGAAGGGTTCAGGCGGCTATCTTGAGAGTCTTGCTCTTCAGGCTTCAGCGAAAGCAACGCGAAGCCTCTGGAGCATGGAGGGAGCGCTCCCTCTGCACTTCAGAGGCTTCACGTTGCTATTGCTGAAGCCAAGGAGCCTGCATTCGCTCCATAGGACGCACACACATTTCCCCTTAATTTTTGCAGGGGAAAAAGTGCGTCCTATAGAGCAAAAAATATGGTATATTCTTAGACTAATCTTAAACTGAAGTCTACAGAATGAAAATACAAGTAGTAGTCATTGGCAGTCTAGCATAAAGGAACAGTCAATAGTTCAGACAGAGTTTGTGCTGCAACATGATCTCAGGGTGGAAACACATGGCTGAGATAAACATGGGAGCTCTTGGAGAAAACAGATCCCCCCGCATAGCATTTGCCTCTTGAATGAAAATCTAGCCATGTCTGAAGGTGATCACACAGTACATTTCACTGCTCCATGTCATTGGCTGTAACTGGCAGATCAATGCATCGTGAGAAGATGCCAAGACATGTTCTACTGTACATTATGAATGCACAGCTCACCTTGGGGCTGCCATTTTGAACAACAGCTATGCATTTATTTTAATGTGCTATTCCGCCCCTGAAAGCAAAATCTTATATTCATGGGAAGTTGAGAGTCAATGTGACCTAGAGTGAATATAAATGATTGCTTACTGAGTGAAAGCATACCACAGTGAGCATATAGCCATTTGCTGTAAGCTGGTCATCTGTATTATCCTGTCAAGCAGGGAAGAAAATTTTATGGTGCATCTATACCCAAAGGGAAATCCGGGGAATGGGGCCACTATCAGTACCTGCCATTCTTGGTCAGTTACTGGTGGCCAAACAACCTTTAAAAATAAAAATAAAAATATTTTAGTTGGTATTTGCAATGTAGGGAGAAATGACATATAAGACAATACGCCAAAAATAATTAAAAAACAACAACAGATTAAGGCCATTAAAATAAGGTAAAATGGATATAAGGAATACATATACAGTGGTACTTCGGGTTAAGAACTTAATTTGTTCTGGAGGTACGTTCTTAAGTTGAAACTGTTCTTAACCTGAGGTACCACTTTAGCTAATGGGGCCTCCTGTTGCCGCTGCACTGCCACTGAGCAATTTCTGTTCTCACCCTGAAGCAAAGTTCTTAACCCGAGGTACTATTTCTGGGTTAGCGGAGTCTGTAACCTGAAGCATCTGTAACCCTAGGTATCACTGTACGCAGTAATTATGTCTTGATGATTCATGTACCACCTAGAAGCTGAGTCTACCTGTGATTTTAATTTACCACCAATGCCCCAGAGTGAAATTCAGTTGTGAACACTGTGAGAAATCTAAATGGTAGCCAGATTCGGCTGTCTGTCAGTGTTCAGCTGCCGCCGCAACTTTTACTCCCCCTTATTACACACACAGCCCAACAAGACAACAAGAGTCCACCAAATCAATATGGCTAACTTGACCCAACAACCCCTCCCCCCCCCACACAAACAAATCTGACTGCAGACAACCAAAGAAACACAAACAAATCTTTTTTAATATATCTTTATTAATTTAAAATTAATACAGTTATGAAAAACAGATGTACATACAAGTAAACAAACATACAATCAAACAAACAAATGACAGAAAAATAAAACAAACCGCCACACTATAAGATATAAGAAGATTAATATAATTATCATCAATTTATTTTCTGTAAATTTTTTAATTGTGTTCAATACCAGGAATACAAACAAATCTGACTGCAAACAACCAAAGGTCCCCCCCCCCCATTCTTTCATCGCCAATAAAAACCAATAAAGGAATAGAAAGAGAACATTCTCAAGTGATGCTGTCACAAAACCCTCACGCATATACTAAGTTTTTTTTAAATGTAAGTTTAACACACACCTTCTCCCCTGTATTTGCCTCAACATGTCGTAAACAAAGCTTCCACTAGAAATGTAAGTTTTCCACTTATTCTTATGAAATACATGTGGATTTGGGGCTCATCAATGGCTGTCTCCATCAAGCAGACCTAACGAATTTGCAGAGAAGAGCTGGGAAGGTAGGTAAGATTCTAGGCTTCATTCAGCTCAGCAGTGAATTGGGTGGGTAAATTGTCTTCTTTGAATGGGCACCAGGAATTCATCTTTCAGCTAAGTGCTGTGAACGAAACCACAAGTTTGCTAGGAATATATATTGGGTGGCCAAGCACACAAATCTGTGCTACCATTCCGACTGACCTTTATTTGTAAAGGAATTTGCTTTAGTTTTTAACTACCGTATTTTTCGCTCTATAACACGCACCCGACCATAACACGCATGTAGTTTTTAGAGGAGTAAAACAAGAAAAAAAATATTCTAAACGAAACAGTGGATGTTTGATTTTTGTGGTTCATGTGGTTCATGTGGCCCCAGGCCACAGTGGGTGCATGATTTCTTTGGTGCAAGATGTAGCCATGGACATGCTATGTGATCTGATGGTGAATTTGGGGTGACCCAGTGCAAAAATCCTGAGGATCCATGTGGATCCGTGCTTTGTAATCACGTTTTAAGTGGGGAGGGAAGGAAAAGCGCTCAAGGGACAAGGAGCACACGTGGGGTGTGTGGAGAAGGATGCTGCTAATAATGCAGAAGAGGGGTTTAAGGGGAGAAGGAGCACGCGTGGGGTGGGTGGAGAAGGATGCTGCTAATAATGAAGAAGAGGAGGGGTATAAGGGGAGAAGGCTCCTCTCCTCTCCCACTTTGCTCCTTTAAAGCAGGCAGGCTCTGCTTTTCTCCCTCCTCCCCTCTCATCCCCAGCTTAGCGAGCTGAAAAACTTTGCTGCTATTTAGCGAGCTGAGTGGGGAGAAGAGAGGGACAGAGAGCCTGCTTGCCTCTCCTCTCCCGCTTTGCTCCTTTCAAGAAGCAGGCTCTCTGTCCCTCTCTCCTCCCCACTCAGCGGCTCTTCTCCCACTTTGCTGTTTCAAAGCGAGCCACGGAGGAGGGAAGGAAGGGGAACCATGGATCCTCTGCTCACGACTGCAGCAGATCCCCCCCGCCACCTGTAGGCATTCCCTCCATAACACACACAAACATTTCCCCTTACTTTCTAGGAGGGGAAAAAAGTGAGTGTTATGGTGCAAAAAATACGGTACCTGACACTTGGCACAATGAAAACTAAAATGGGTAGGTACAAGGGGCTGTTTTTGAAAGTCTGCAGCTTCATGGAACTCATAGTGTTGCGTTGTCTACATTTGTGCTTCAGGGACTTTCATAAAACATGTTTCCTAGGATTTGTCTGTTTTAATTGGAATTAATGACTTCTCAAAACTACAGTTTTCCAAAAACAGACTTTCTGTGGGCTAAAATTTGATCAGACAGTGGCATCCAGTGGGGAATGTAAATGCATAGCAAAAGATGTTGCCACTTATACATTTTAGTTCTTCTCATTTTAGCAAAGTGTTAAAGCTGGCGCATTAAGAGCAACCCAGCAATCCAGCCTCAAGAGTATACATCTAGTTTACGGCATACAGTAAGGAGTTTGTCTTCATGTAGATGTTTAACATTCCTGGCATCTCCTGGCCTGATTTCATTTCATGATTGCCCTTCTTTGAATCGTTATCAGCGTCTGACCGTGAGTTCTGCTCTTGCTATCCGTTTTGTCAGTTTGCATCTTGTTTTGAAAGTGTGAATTAGATAGATCGGCATGAAAATGTAAACCAAACTGAATTCCTACCCCATCCCTACTTGACAGTGGCTAAGTGTAGCTCACTTTTTGTAGGCCCAGCATGCCAGTCGTCTGTGACAGGTCAGTCTGAAGATGTTCTTGATGTGTCATCTGAAAAGGTGCCCAGAAAATCCCTACTTAGCCCCACAAATGTTGTTGTTTAGTCATTTAGTCGTGTCCGACTCTTCATGACTCCATGGACCAGAGCATGCCGGGCACTCCTGTCTTCCACTGCCTCCCGCAGTTTGGTCAAACTCATGCTGGTAGCTTTGAGAACACTGTGCAACCATCTTGTCCTCTGCCATCCCCTTCGCCTTGTGCCCTCCAACTTTCCCAACAGCAGGGTCTTTTCCAGGGAGTCTTCTCTTCTCATGAGGTGGCTGGCCTTCCCGTGAGCACTCAGGGCTGATTTCCTTCAGAATGAATAGGTTTGATCTTCTTGCAGTCCATGGGACTCTCAAGAGTCTCCTCCAGCACCATAATTCAAAAGCATCAATTCTTCGGCGATCAGCACCCCATATCCCATTTAGCCTGATGTGCCCCAGTTCCCCCGGCTGGGAGGGGTACACGCCCAAGGCCTAAGCCAAGGTCTTCCTACATTCAAAAGTTTAAATAAACTTGTGGTCTAATTTTAATTCCACAACACATGTCAGAGTCCTTGTTCCTTTCTTCTGATCCCTGAGGGCTCGGGCTGTTGTGCCTAGTCACGCAATGTCAATGGATGCAGTTGTCTTTCAGAACATAAAAGTGTTGGGGTTTACTCTAAATGGCTTGGAACTGAGGTACCTGAATGACCAACTGTCCTCTCCCCCATGAGTTTGACTGAATACTATGGTCTTTCCTGAATGCCTCTCCACACTCGTCCTTTTTGAAGTTAGGCAGGCAATGTCTAGTTTAGAATAGCAGTCCACATGTGACATGTCATCTCCAGAAAGGCTGATCGGATGCTGAACCCAGGCGTCTTTTCAAAATTGCAAGAAGACCTTTTTACTTGTAACACATCATTCAAGCAGCTTTTAATCGGTCTGGAGTAATCTCTAAATAACTCTACCGCCTTTATGCCCTGTTCTGTTTTACTGTCCTTGCTCTTTTAATTTTATTGTTGCTGTTTAAGTTTTCATTTCGTTATTCTTTTGTGATTGTTGTGGTGATAGTTGTCAAACTGAGAGAGGGCATATAAATATTTGAACACACAAACACGCCTGGTGGCTCTATTCATCCTTGCAAGTCACAGACTTTGCCACCCTGTATTAAAAACTTGCATTCTACTGAGAGTGAATTATTTCTCTTACATTCTTAAGATGATCTTCAGGTTTTGAAGATGAAGCATGCAATATCTCTTTTTCCCTTTGACAGAAGCAGTAAATCATGGGCATCTCAAAAAACAAAAACAAGAAACAAATAGGCATGGTGTGGATTAAAAAACAGCGAGACAGCAAAACCAGTTCTGAAGTATTAAATTATTTCTAAACCAACCAATTAAAACACTGTGCTGCCTAGTCCTTAGCTCAAATCTAAAACAGCAACAACACAAATATATATCTGCAGCTGTGTGAGGAGCAGTGGAAGAGAGAAAGAGAGGAAGGAGCCCTGCTAAGGTTAACCAACCAATATCCTTTTGACCTGTAGAACCTGAGAGAAGAGTGCAGACTTGTGTCAGACCTTGCCAACAGTAGACTTAATACTACTACTCATTATAAGTACTTATTTCTCAGAGTTGTACAAGACAATGATGCCTTGCCTGCAGACTTTCTATCTACTCATAGGTAAGACCAGGCCTCCCTTCAAATAAGAACTAATTAATAGATTTGTCCCTCTCCATTGTCCAACTCTACTACTGATATCATGAGCAGCAGAAAAAGTTCTCATTAACATGCATGTGTGGGGCTAGCCTATCAGGGTCCCACCCTGACCGCGATCAGTGGTACCAATGGAGACAAGCGATGTGCATAAAAACTGAAACATACTGACTCCTGTACCTGTAATTTGTGAGACACCATTTGTAATGCACTGTGTTTTGCTTTCAGGAACCTAACCATGGTTGCAGGTGCACCAGCTCTAGGGGGCAGAGATGTCACCAGCACCCACAATATTCCTTAGCTGGGGGCTCAGAGCAAAGGAGGAGGCTGAACTGCCGAGCCAAGCGTGGCACAGCATCAAAGACAGGCTTCTCCTGAGCATGAGAAGAGGAGCCATGACTGTTGAAGTTGTGCAGCGCTGGACAAGGCCTCCTCCTAATGACACATTTCCTTCTGACGATGCACGTGAGACACATGCCACACATGTGACTACACAGGCACATGGTGCATGGTGCGCAACACCCATGTGACGTCACACAGAAGAAGAGTTTGGATTGAGTTTGGATTCAATATCCCGCTTTATCACTACCCTAAGGAGTCTCAAGGTGGCTAACATTCTCCTTTCCCTTCCTCCCCCACAACAAACACTCTGTGAGGTGAGTGAGGCTGAGAAGAAGAAGAGGAGGAGGAGGAGGAGTTTGGATTTGATATCCCACTTTATCACTACCCTAAGGAGTCTCAAAGTGGCTAACAATCTCCTTTCCCTTCCTCCCCCACAAGAAACACTCTGTGAGGTGAGTGAGGCTGAGAGACTTAAGAGAAATGTGACTAGCCCAAGGTCACCCAGCAGCTGCATGTGGAAGAGCGGGGAAGCGAACCCAGTTCACCAGATTACAAGTCCAGTGCTCTTCACCACTACACCACACTGGCTCTCACAGACAACACGATGCTGCCTCTCCCCTCCCCCCAATCCAGCTCAAGGCAGCGCCTCTGCATAGTGGGATGTATGCTTACATTGTATAGATGGGAAGAAGATAAAGTCCCTACCAGAGAAGAATGGCAGATCAAGTTGATGGATTGTGGCAAAATAGCTAAAAGGACCAGAGGAATCAGAAATCAGGAAGACCAAAATTTTAATAAGGAATGGGGAAATTTTATAAACTACCTTAAAAACCATTGTAAACAGTTAGAATGGTTAGTAGGATTGGATGAATATTGGATGAATATTCATCAATATTTTAGAGAAAGGGTACCAGATGTCCCCATTTCCTGGGAATAGTCCCCGGATTTACAAATCAGTCCCCATACCAAATCCATTGAAGTTTAAGTGTCCGCAGATTCACTGAAAAAAAAAATGGTAACCTTATTTTAGGGCAGTGTCTTGAACACACTTAAGTTCCATTTATCTGCATAGAACTTACTTCTGAGTAGGCATGTCATTAGATTGCACTGTGAATATGTTCAGTTGTTGTGCGCCTCTGAACTTGCAAATGACAAAATGCTGTGCCCTTGATAACATGCAAAGGAGTAGCCAACTATAATAAAGCTCATTATGCAATTATTTGCAGCTGGAAGAATTGCAATCAATTTGCAAAATGGTATTCACAGCTGAAACTAAAGAGTGAACTGCAAGGTGCAATTGGGGAAGTGTCACTGTTATTTATGCTCTTCTACCCAAGCCAGAATTTCTTTGAATTTTAATTACCACACAACTCTTTGCTTCTAATTTGGACAAAGTATTGAAGAGTGACACACGTGTCATAAAATATATGATGGCGTTATGCTCATATAGTTTACGTGAAATGTGTTCAGGGGCGGCACAGCCCATTTCGCCATTTGAAGGGAAATTGGACGTGTGGTCCTGCTGTTGCTGCCATCCACTCTGCCACCTGTACCATCGGCAGAGAAGCAGTGCTGGCAGAGGGATTGATTTGGGGCTTCGCAAGATCTCATACAGTTTCGGTGAGAATCGGCACCCGTGGTGCTTCTCCGCTGGCAGTGCGCAAAAGGGGATGCCATGTTGGGGGCATTCCACTGCAGCAGTCTCACCCCACCTAATGGCTATGCCAGCCCTGACTGTGTTAAATTCCCTTGCTGGAAGCAGTGGCGGAGGAAGGGGGCGGGTGGGCTGTCCGCCCCAGGTGTCATCCCTAGGGGGGTGACTTTCGACACCCCGCCCACCCACAACGCCCAAGCCTACCCTAAACCATCTGGGGAAGGGGCGAGCTGCACCACTTTGCTGGCAGCATTCTCCCTTCCTCCTTCATTTTGACAGCTTGGGGAGGCTTGGGAGTCATGAGTGGGCAGCGTGCCAAATGTCCGCCATTGGCAGCTGGCTCCGCCCCCGTGGGCAGCTTGCTCCGTGCACTCGAGTGGCTACCCTGCGCCCGGGAGGGCACCCTCCGCCCCCCCGCCGCTGGCTGGAAGAAATACATTCATATCTGTTTCAAATATGTTATCTGCCTTCTGTTTAACAATGGTTTCTCAAGCCAATCCAAAAAAAGAAAAAGCATTAAAACTCAATATCCAATCACATATCGCAAGCACCTTCTGAAATAACAAGTCTTGGCAAGAATGTGGAAGAAGACAAATCAACCATCCTGGTAGACTTTCTTGGGCAAGGAACTACACAGGAAAACACCCTTGGGTATTTTTCTGATGTTTTTGGCCCAAGTTCAATAGTTTACTAATATTATAAAAAGCCCTTAATAGCTTGAGACTACTGACCACTTTGAGCCATTTGACCTTCCACTTTTATACGTGTCATGCTATACTCATTTTACATCTGTAAAGAACTGGTTTTTTAGCATGGTAGTCACCTTGATTTTAAGGGACACAGATGGCGCTGTGGTCTAAACCATTGAGCCTCTTGGGCTTGCCAATCAGAAGGTTGGCAGTTCAAATCGCCTCGACGGGGTGAGCTCCTGTTGCTCTGTCCCAGTTCCTGCCCACCTAGCACTTCGAAAGCATGTCAAAGTGCAAGTAGATAAATCTTGCTCCAGCAGGAAGGTCTATCTGTTGTATATCCATAGTTACCGTAGTTGATTCCACATTACAAGTGTCATTCCATCCCTGCCAATGATTTTAACTGTTTATAGTGGGCTTTTAATTAATTTTTTTTTTTTACTCCAGTCTTTAGTAAATACTTGATCTTCCTGGTTTTGGATCTTCCCCATCTATTTCGCCATCTCTGCATGGTCCATCAGTTTTTTCTTCCATTCTTCTTTTGGTGGTACTCCTTCCTTCCATCACTGGGCTAGAAGCATTCTTGCTGCCGTCGTTGCATACACAAAAAGTCTTTTATCCTCTCTTGGTATCTCTTGACCTATTATACCTAACAAAAAGGCTTCTTTTTTTTAACAAATGTATTTATTAACATTTTCTTTAGTTCATTATATATCATTTCCCCAAAAGCCTTTACCAGTGTACATGTCCAAAGCATATGGTAAAAAGTACCTTCTTTCCCTTTACATTTCCAACATAAATTTGAGTTCGTTTTGTACATTTTTGCAATTTTCCTTGTTGTTAAATACCACCGATATATAATTTTCATATAGTTTTCTTACAACGAACGGCATGCAGTCAATTTTATTTCCTCTTTCCATAACTTTTCCCAAGATGAAAGTTGAATATTGTACCCAGAATGTTTTGGGTACATTAAGGTCTACATTACTTTGAACCTGCATCTGGTGGCACTGCAGGAGATCTTAGGACTGATCATGGACACAGAGCGTTGGCCGTGTTCTTCGTTCAGGTAGAACCGATGTCAGAGAATTTCATTCCACCGCAAATTTATCTAAGGAATGTGAAACATATGGGCTCCCATCTGTGCAGTTATTTTCCCATGTGAAGTAGCACCTATATCATTTGGGCTTATCACCATCCTAAATAAGGTGCTTCCCTAATGTAATTAAACAGAATCAGTCACACAAGTGCCTTCATCACATGTGTAGCTAATGAATATTTTGTGCTCCCACACCTGTGCAGAGTGTCCTGATAACATTTCAAGCAAGCCTTTGGCGCCGCTCCTAAGGAACATTCCATCTTAAACCCACAGATAATGAAGTGGAATCCAAGGATGTCCCCTTGAAGCTATGAGTAGGATAACTGATGGCACATGATGCAGCCGCCTTCAAGAAGCTAAGCAAATATTGTTAGTTTATGTTTCCTCACTGTGCAGCTGCTTGCAGTCACAGGACTCTGTTTACATTCCACAGAGTCCAGATACTGTTGGAGTCTCATGGGAAAGGGAGACGGGATGTGACATTACTGGTTTCCTGTTTCCTTTGTTCTGTTGTTTCCTTTGTTCAGTTGCTCTCTGCTTCTCACAGAGAGGAGATGTATGTTTCTTTGCTCTCTGCATAGCTTAGTAATAAAGCATAGCAATGTAGCCCGTACCTATCTCATCCTTCCGTTGTGGACTTTGTTGTTTTAATGCTCTGCTGGGAGGGCTCGGAGGAAGATGAGCCTTATCAGCTCAGACGAACGGAGCTGAAATCCCAATAAATATGGGTGTGATCTTGTGCCTGGATAACAGACCACCTGAGAATTCCACACACATTGCCCCAAATTCCTAAAGAAAGGAAGGAAGGTGGGCTGTGGCAGAGCAAGGTGGGTACAGTAGGTGTGGCCCGCCCCAGGTGTGAAAAAATGCTGTGTGTCCCTCACCGTCTGCCAAAGCGGTCCGCGCCTCCCCCCCAACAATATTGGCTCTGCAAAAAAAGCTCAACACAACAACTCTGGCTCCCCCAAAACAGCTCAACAACTCTGGCTCCCCAGAGTTTGAAATAAAGTCAAACAATTTTTGCAGGCAAAAAACAACAGGTTGACAAGAAATTTTCCGCACCGGCTACCACCTGACCTTGCTACGCCACTGAAGGTGGGATAAATGAAATGAATATATTGATCTCCTACAAAAGATGGTGGTTGAAGTGGTTTTAATTCCACTGGCATTCCCATACCTCCCAGCTCTGAGGCTTGAGCATGAGACCTGTCTGGTTGAGAAGGGATTAATTTCTCCCAAATAATGTTAAATAAAAGGTGAAACAATGTTTTAAATCCAATGCACTTAATTTTCCTATTTTAATGAGAAAGTGACCTCTTGCGCTCTTCTTCACTGCAGAATAATTACTATCTGCTGTTACTAACACTTCCAGAAATAAATGATCTAGTCTGGAGGAGAATTAACAAGCAAGGCAGATCATATGTCCACAGGCAGATTTTTTTCATGGCGTCATTTTAATCTGACGTTCTTCTTCTCCACATCCCTACTTTTAGGCACTTTCCCAGGGAGTTTGTTCTTAAATAGTATTTATAGTTCATCAAAGAGTGTTTATACTATTTTGTTGGCTTGGGGGTGAGGTGTGGGGGTGCTGAGAGAATCTGCAATCAGCTGGAACAAGAAAATAAAACTGTCACATTCAGTAGAAAATGAAGTGATATATTTAAGGGTAACTTAGCAAATAGGAGGACCAGTACTGAACCGGAATAATGCAATTTAACAATTTTTTTATTAAACTTACCAAATGTCCTACTATCTTATAATATAGTTTGTAAAAAGAATAAAAATGTAACAGCATAAAAAAACAATGTTTTACATTTTCCCCTTTTTTTGTGATAAAAGAGATTCCGACAGCAGTAAATGTAAAAAGTCAATATCTCAATGAGTTAAATGTTTAAGTAATCCTTGCAAACAATGAATATAGACCATTAACAGGACACACAAGATGACTATTGCAAATATTTGACCGTCTCAACTCAGGTCAAAGGTACATACCCCAAATGATTTGTGCCTGTCACACTGGATGACAGTTCAAGTTCCCTAAGAACTTCACCTTTGGGTCCTGGATGTCAGTATTTTCATCCCTACCATTGCAAGGATCACCTGATCATGTTGTTTTTACTTTCATACTGTGAGAAAGAAGGGGGTGGAAGCTACTCTTCGAGACTTCTGTCTCTAGCACTGTTGTATTTTTTTCTTTGCTCTATCTAGGGACAGGATGGCTGTATGAGAGCTGCTCCTCTTGTACATATTTGTTATGTTCTTTTATTTGATTAATTGGTAGAAATAAATTAGATATTGTCAAGTGCTGGTGGTGGTTGCTCATGAGTAACCAGGCAGGACTCCAACCTGTCTTTTACAGGTTTTGTTGGTGCAAACTATTTACAGTGCAGAACCACAAAGTTCATGTCCGTCTTAGTCGCTTTCAGATTCCGGGAGTGGCCCCTTCTGGGCCAGTGTGGTGTAGTAGTTAAGAGCGGTAGTCTCGTAATCTGGGGAACCGGGTTCGCGTCTCCGCTCCTCCATATGCAGCTGCTGGGTGACCTTGGGCCAGTCACACTTCTCTCAGCCCCACTCACCTCACAGAGTGTTTGTTGTGGGGGAGGAAGGGAAAGGAGAATGTTAGCCGCTTTGAGACTACTTAAAGGGAGTGAAAGGCGGGATATCAAATCCAAACTCTTCTTCTTCTTCTTCTTCCTCCCCCAACATAAGAACTTAGGCACCCCAAATCTCCCCCTCCCCTCCTTACGTTTCACCCCTCTGCACAAGCTGGGTGATGGAAATGGTGTGTCTGCCTCCTGGCCAGCCGGGCTAGGTGAGGCGCTTGGGCTCTCAGTAGCATCTTTGAGCCCTCTCCTTGCTTGGCTGCCCCCTTCCTCCTCTGCTCCATTGGAGGTGTGGCTTTCTCCACCACTGGACGAGGGGCTGCTCCTAGAAGTGTCAGAGGCTCTCTGTATCCCCCTGCCTCCCTCCCCTGTTCTGATGGCAGTCCCCTGACAGGTATGCTACAAAACCTCCACAGCTTTGCTTCCGTTTACTCTGCTGAATTTGGGTGCTCACATGAGCTGATGTGAGTCCACAGCACCAGGACCTACTCCTCAGGAATGCTGCATTGGTGTTCCTGTGTTCCTGTGATCAGAAGGTTGGAGAAGGTACTCCCATCGCCCAGCCCATGCAGGCACTGAAGATGTGGGCTGAACATGGGCGTATGGGAACTGAATACCATACCTGAAACCAACATGCTTTGTCAGTTCAGGCAGGGAGACAGGCAGGAGGAAGTCTAGGCCTAACCAAGTGTTTCAGCAGTAAAGATCATCTTTTCCATTATGTAACTCTGCATTTAAAGGGCATCACCACTTGCACAAGTTTGCTGCATTCCCCCAAGCACCGTATTTTTCGCTCTATAAGACGCACTTTTTCCCTCCTAAAAAATAAGGGGAAATGTGTGTGCGTCTTATGGCGCGGCTAAGCCAGAACAGGAGAGGGAGTGCTGTGCAGCGCTCCCTCTCACTGTTCTAGCTTCTGGCTTAGCTGCACAAAGCCTCCGCAGGGCAGCGGGGTGCCTTCATCCTGCTGCCTTGCGGAGGCTTTGTGGGCTATTCCAGAAGCCAAAACAGGGAGAGGCTATCCCAGAAGCCAGATCCCTCTTGCTGTTCTGACTTCTGGGATTCAGAATATTTTTTTCCTTGTTTTCCTCCTCCAAAAACTAGGTGTGTCTTATTATCTGGTGTGTCTTATAGAGCGGAAAATACGGTACTTTATTTAAAGGGTCAATTTTCAGTCAAGAGGTCAAACCTGCATTGTGGAGAGAGCATTCGGTCCATTTCCAATGTGGTCCATTTACAGAAGACACACAACTGCTACACAGATACAGCATCTTTCTTTCCCATACACAGTTTCTATGAAAGATCACTTCCATGCATGTGCTATCTATATTGGGATTTTAAAATGACATATTATTTGACATAGCCTCAGGAGCAATATCCCACTTATTTCATGGGAAATGCTCCAAAGCAGCCACATGAGAAATACTTCTAGATATAGTAGTGATAAATTGATGAGGAAGAGGAGAGAAATTAGGCAGAACGTGGCTATTAATAATACCATTTTGAGATGTCTTTGGGGGTGGGTGGGTTGGTAGATATTCTACACAGTGGAAGCACACTGTATTTTATACTTCCACCTGATAAGAGTTGTAAAGACTTCAGAAGCATTCATTCATAGTTTGGAGAAGGATGGCAAGTGCTGAATATGTACTGGGAAACGGCACATGCCAAGCTAAGTGAAAAATGTTGTATGACTAGGGTCAGATTCTGACATGACATTTCCCCCCTAAATAATAACACCTACACAAACCCGCATCAGAAATGATAGAGATGGCTCCTCAGGTCTTGGATTCATAATGCATTAGAAAAGCTAAATGCTTCGTTATCAGAATATAAAGATCAACTGGCCTCCATTCAAACTATTTTAAACGATATGCTCAGATTTTCCCAGCATTAACTATAACTATGCATTTTGCAGATGGCTTTGACCAGTAGATCTTGGGGATCTAGTAAAAAGCTGAGAAGATCCAACAAGCCTGAAACTCACCCCCCGCTGATGCAGATATTATGGTAAGTGAGTAGCAATAGTCTTAGGATTTCTGCCTTAGTTCAGTTCCACAAACGAGGCACAAATTTTGTTTACTCCAGAGTGTTTCTCAGTAATTTTCCGCATTTATTTTCATGTCTCTCCATTCATCTTTTTTACCCTGCAGGTTGCTTCCGTATGTTAACAAAGTTCTTTTTTAAGATGAAAATTATTCTTCCAGTATTAGCATAAAACATTCAACCATGTAACTACGCAATCCTCTGCATTTTAAGATTGATTAAAGACTATCTACCTAACCCCATCTGACAGAACACTCGGTGCTATACTTCGTTACGGACAAAACAAAAAGGAAAGGATTAAGCTGAGAAGTGTGCCTTAAGATCTACAAAAGATGCTTTTTAATACAAAGTGGAAAAGTCATTCTTACAATGAATGGGCAATACAGCAGATGATTGGTAGAAGAAAGAAACATAAATGGGAAGGCTTCTTGCCTTGCTTATTAATCAGCACTACATGTCTATGCATTCCCGCCAACATTTCTCTGATGAAAATAGGGATGTCCTAAATAATAATAATAATAATAATAATAATTTTATACTCCACCCATCTGACTTGCCCCAGCCACTCTGGGCAGCTTCCAACATATATAAAATCATCATTAAACATTAAAGGGCTGCTTTCAGATGTCTTCTAAAGGTTGTATAGTCACTTTTCTCCTTGGCTCAGGGGTCACTCCATACCCTTCAACATTTCTCCAATTAAAATAGGGGCGTCCTAAGGGAAAGTGGGTCATTCTGGGATCAAATCAGAAAACAGGATGTCTTCTGTAAATCCAGGACTGTTCCTGGAAACCCTTGGATCCTTGGAGGGTTTGGCATATTTCTGAACCCACATAGGACCCCAGCATGCACTTTCAAGAAGAAAACCTTGAGAATTGAGAGAGATGTGTAAATATAATGTAAATAAACAGATAATATATATTGGGAAGTGGGTGGTGCTGTGGTCTAAACCACCGATCCTAGGGTTTGCCTATTGGAAGGTCGGTGGTTCGAATCCCCACAACGGCATGAGCTCCCACTGCTCGGTCCCAGCTCCTGCCCACCTAGCAGTTCGAAAGCACATCAAAGTGCAAGTAGATAAATAGGTACTGCTCCGGTGGGAAGGTAAAGGGCGTTTCTGTGTGCTGCTCTGGTTTGCCAGAAGCGGCTTAGTCATGCTGGCCACATGACCCGGAAGCTGTACGCCGGCTCCCTCGGCCAATAAAGCGAGATGAGCACCGCAACCCCAGAGTCGTCCGTGACTGGACCTAACAGTCAGGGGTCCCTTTACCTTTATACTTCATATACTGTATACACATATAGTGATGCCTTTTGTAATGCACCTATCCATGTTTTAAATAACTAGCTTTCTGTCTCTCTACTTTGATTCCTTATTCATCGCCATGGCACCCAGTCATAAACTTTATAAATACACAGACAGATATCTCTGTATAGAAAGAGAGATATTAATTTGGATCTAATTAAATGCTAAAGTCCTAGTAGGAAAGGAAATTGAGCCATTCATTTAAATAAATTACTCATCCATGCATACACATGCATTAAAGAACTAATCGGTAAATAGTTTCTGATCCTTAAGATAATTAAATTTAAAACTTATTTCAGGTTGCCTCAAACTCTTCAAATCCACATGCTGGTTATGAGAAAGAAGAAGAGTTTGGATTTGATATCCCGCCTTTCACTCCCTTTAAGGAGTCTCAAAGCGGCTAACATTCTCCTTTCCCTTCCTCCCCCACCAACAAACACTCTGTGAGGTGAGTGGGGCTGAGAGACTTCAAAGAAGTGTGACTGGCCCAAGGTCACCCAGCAGCTGCATGTGGAGGAGCGGAGACGCGAACCCGGTTCCCCAGATTACGAGACTACCGCTCTTAACCACTACACCACACTGGCTCTCAAAGCCCAAAGGGAGCTCACTTACTCGGCTACAATACAACTTGGCCAGTGTCAGGTGTTATTCAGAGATTTTTGAATTAGTTAAGTGAATTAGTTAATCTGAATTAGTTCATTTTAGGAGCAACTTATAGATTGAACCCCCCCCCCCCCCGCCACTTTCCACGTGATTTTGCTCTTTACGCGATAAATGTGTGAATAGACTAAGAAAGTTGTATCTGAACTTCTGAAGTTATTGAAATCATTCAACTATAGTGGGATGTTTCAGAACTATAGTGGAATATAGCACAAGTTTAGCACTCAGTTCCACATCGTTGGCAAATGGATTTTTTTTTCTGGGCGGAAATAAAACAGAAATGAGTGCTAAACCATTCCATTATAGTTCCAGAAGTGGCATTCACACCATGTGAAAGTTCAGATATAATGCAGAACACAGCACTAAGGGGGAAGTGTTGAAAATGGAATAAAAGGCCATGTGAATGCAGCCATTGTTGAAAATTTCATTCTATTTATGGACCTTTATAGAATTCTGGATTCTGATTGTCTACACTATAGGTTTGTAAGTGCGAAAAAAGATACTGTCACGTTCAGTTTTTCCTCTCTTTCTTCTATTTGTAACATTTTATTCATATTAGAGAATCAGAGGAAAAACATGCATTCAAGTTGCTTAAAGATTCCCCACTCAACAAAAAAGAATGGCTATATCTTATTGTACAACATTACTGTTGGGGATACATCAAGTTTAGCTCTTTTGAAATCGATACTAGTTTTGCCATTGATTCAATATCATGTGTATTCGAAAAAGATTTCTCCCCATAGTTAGATTCTTTTAGCCTGTCAAATTCATGCACAGTACTTTTGTGTCCTGTTGTTATTAATTCGGTTTAAATTGAATTTCATTATGATTACTCTTGCTACAGTAAATGCCCTTTAGCACCCATTGTGATAATGAACAGAGTAAAAATAATTTAGCATTCATACAGATGTCATACAGTGTGCATTTCCGCAGAAAGAAAGGATTCTATTTTATTTATTGTCTTAAATAATGTGTTTTGCGCTTTGCCAAAGTAATGAAAATCATGCAGGATATTTTCCATTCCTGCAATTGGAAATTGCTATTAGCTATGAATAGTTTAAGAAAACAAATACTTTCCCTAAAAATAATTAGCATAAGGACAGTAGTTCAATGTAGCTTCATCTGTCATACCAAATGTTTCTGCCCTTTCATTAAAATTGCTTACAATAAGAAAAATTGTTAAGTTCCTACAGCCTTGGAAAGTATATGAAGAAACGCTCGTGATTAGTTTCCTGTTTTTATGGCCAGGCAGCAATATGGATATTCCCAAGCGGCAGAATTTTTGTTTTTTCACAATATTCATATACATAATATAATAATTTACTAGCTGGTGTTGTAGTTAAGGTACATTCAGGTTGTAACCCACCAAGCTGGTGGCATTCCACCAGCAATATATATATATATATATATATATATATATATGCTTTCGTAGATTTTCACGGGTACAGGAATGCAGGTTTTGGTGTCCTCGGGTGTCTTCCCGTGTAAAAGTTGGGGTGTCTAGGCGACGTTTCGACGAGGTCTCACTCGTCATCTTCAGGCTGGTGCTTTCGGCTTCTTGTTACTGGAACAGAGCAGGATCTTAGTGTTTGAGTTCCTATAAATACTGTTGAGGAGGTGTGGTGTATAGCCTCCAATGTTCTGGGCAGAGAGGAGGTTCCCAGGCTAGTGTGCCTTTTCTTCTTTTGTTCCTTAATTACTTGAGGGATATCTTGAGTGATTTCTTGAGTGATTTCCTGAATCCCACTTAGGTGGGTCATTAGGTGTGGATTAGTTGCTAAAGCCTTCGTGTCTTGAACTCTTGAACTTTGTGAAGAGTTTTTCTGAGAAGATGGCTGTACTGCACTTGGTTGTGCTCTGGCTTGGCTTCGTGTATAGGGGCGAGCTGTGGTTTTGTGGCCTGTGCCAGCCAGATCTGTGTAGGGATTGCAGGGGGGTGCAGCATCCGGAGGTGCCACCCTGGTTTGGCTACTGGATGGTGTCTGTAATTTATCTGTGGAGAGGGTCTGGGTTTGGGTCTGGTGTGGTTGATTGGTGATGGCGTTCTGTGTGCCTCTGGATCTGGTGTCAGATTTTGTGGGGAGGGCTAATTTCCAGATGTCTGGCAAGCGGGATGTGTCGTCACGCTTGTTCATGTTGTGAGGGTGTTTCTCTATCTCGATGGCTTCCATGATTATTCTCTTGTGGTGATGTTCCATGTTAAAGAGCAATTTGGAATCTGCAAAATTAATTTCGTGTCCTGTTTCTTTCATGTGTTGGAAAAGAGAGGAAGTTTTTTCTTCTTTTTTGACGGCATTCTTGTGTTCTGCGATACGTGCATTTATTCGTCTGTTTGTTTGTCCAATGTACGTGGCTGGGCAGACTTTGCAGGGTATTTCATAGACCCCTTGGTTTTCCAACTGAATTTTATCCTTGGGGTTTCTGAGGATATTGGCTATTTTTTGGTTGGTGCAAAAGGCTGTTTTGATATTGTGTTTATGGTGTCACTCTTCACCTCAAACTCTGTAACAAAATCCACCCTGCACTCTGGGACAAATGCAAACAACTAGCCGTCTGGAGAGCTGAAACGGAGACCTCACACAAGACAGACACACACACCAACAAACTCCACAAACTAGAGAAACGCCAGAAGCCCAGCCACCCTCCACAACAACCCATGAAACAAACAGTACATAACATATCAGACAGGATCCTCACCTCAACTGAAACCAAAGTACTCTCCAAAGGTTTCAACTTTGCAGTCGCCCCGAGACGCATCCCCACGGAAAACATCATATGCGGAGTCGAAGCTAGCCTAACCAAAATCAATCCAGATGAAGCCAATAAAATCAGACTTGAAGTCACCAACATCCTCTGCTCCAGCAAACCACCCAGAAGCAATTTACACAAAGAAGAACAGAAAGCACTCACCAACCTGAGGAAAGACAACAACATAATCATTCTCCCAGCAGACAAAGGTAATGCCACTGTTGTGATGAACACATCGGACTACCAAGCAAAACTATCAAATCTACTACAAGACCCTACCTACCAACCTATAAAAACAGATCCCACCACCTATCTGGAAAAAACCACCAAATCCAAAATAAAAGCCTCTCCTATCAGTGAAGAAATCCAGCTAAGAATCATCCCCAGAGAAAAATCATCCAGATGCCCCAAACTCTACGGCCTCCCCAAGATACACAAAGAAGGAACACCACTCAGACCAATAGTCAGCTCCATAGGCTCACCTCTACAAAATCTCGCTAAATTTCTCGCCAAGCAACTTCAGCCCTATGCAGAATCCATCTCTTCACACGTTCCAAACTCCTTCCAGTTCATAGAAACAATAAAGAAGCAAAACCTACAACCCAATGACCTACTTGTGAGCTTCGATGTTGTATCTCTCTTCACACAAGTGCCCATTAATGAAGCCTTGACAGCCATTCAAAACAAATACAATCCCCCCGAATACATCTTGGACCTGACCAACCACTGCCTAACCAACACGTACTTCATCCACAATGGACAAAGATACAAACAGATAGAAGGAGCACCTATGGGATCACCCCTCTCACCGGTCATCGCTAACCTGTACATGGAACACTTTGAAACCAATGCTTTAGACAAGTCAGAACACAAACCCAAACTTTGGCTCAGATATGTTGACGATACCTTTGTAATTTGGCCACACGGGAAGGAAAAACTGGATAGCTTCCTCACACATCTCAACAGCCTACACCCCAAAATACAATTCACTATGGAAATAGAAGCCAACAACCAACTTCCCTTCCTTGACGTCCTAATCTACAAAAAACCTGATGGCTCCCTAGGACACACTATCTACCGGAAAAAAACACACACCAACCGCTACTTACATGCACAATCACACCACCACCCTGCACAAATAAACTCCGTAGCCAAGACTCTCATCTCCAGAACCAAACGCCTGGCTGACGAAGACCACTTGACAACTGAGTTACAGAATCTCTCAAATGTGTTAATTGCCAATGGATACCAGCAAAACAGGGTTACGAAGCTAATCCAAAAAGAAACACCCCCCAAAAACCAAGACACAGAAGAAAACAATGGCATAGCCCTCCTTCCTTATATCAAGGGCACTACAGATAAAATTAGCAAAATCCTCCATAAACACAATATCAAAACAGCCTTTTGCACCAACCAAAAAATAGCCAATATCCTCAGAAACCCCAAGGATAAAATTCAGTTGGAAAACCAAGGGGTCTATGAAATACCCTGCAAAGTCTGCCCAGCCACGTACATTGGACAAACAAACAGACGAATAAATGCACGTATCGCAGAACACAAGAATGCCGTCAAAAAAGAAGAAAAAACTTCCTCTCTTTTCCAACACATGAAAGAAACAGGACACGAAATTAATTTTGCAGATTCCAAATTGCTCTTTAACATGGAACATCACCACAAGAGAATAATCATGGAAGCCATCGAGATAGAGAAACACCCTCACAACATGAACAAGCGTGACGACACATCCCGCTTGCCAGACATCTGGAAATTAGCCCTCCCCACAAAATCTGACACCAGATCCAGAGGCACACAGAACGCCATCACCAATCAACCACACCAGACCCAAACCCAGACCCTCTCCACAGATAAATTACAGACACCATCCAGTAGCCAAACCAGGGTGGCACCTCCGGATGCTGCACCCCCCTGCAATCCCTACACAGATCTGGCTGGCACAGGCCACAAAACCACAGCTCGCCCCTATACACGAAGCCAAGCCAGAGCACAACCAAGTGCAGTACAGCCATCTTCTCAGAAAAACTCTTCACAAAGTTCAAGAGTTCAAGACACGAAGGCTTTAGCAACTAATCCACACCTAATGACCCACCTAAGTGGGATTCAGGAAATCACTCAAGAAATCACTCAAGATATCCCTCAAGTAATTAAGGAACAAAAGAAGAAAAGGCACACTAGCCTGGGAACCTCCTCTCTGCCCAGAACATTGGAGGCTATACACCACACCTCCTCAACAGTATTTATAGGAACTCAAACACTAAGATCCTGCTCTGTTCCAGTAACAAGAAGCCGAAAGCACCAGCCTGAAGATGACGAGTGAGACCTCGTCGAAACGTCGCCTAGACACCCCAACTTTTACACGGGAAGACACCCGAGGACACCAAAACCTGCATATATATATATATATATATATTTAAATATATTTTTATTGATTTTTACATAAAGTTTCCAAAAAGCATACAACATATTTTCTTATCTTATACAATGTTTTGGACTTCCATCAACCACATCTGAAGATTTTTCAGTTTTTATCATTTAATCTGCATTTCATTAGTTTCACTATTACTTTTAATAGTCCTTCACTAATAATTCTCTTCATACTTTTCTCTGCAATATTTTGCATAGTCCTTCTTACAAAACTTCTTGCAGTCCTGAAGGAATGGGTTTCCCAAACCCAAAACTGACTGTGCAGGCAGTTTGAAATTGCACCAAAATCCCTATTTTTCCTTAGCTAAAATGCTTTAACTTGAGCTCTTGAGCCAAAACCCAGCTGTATAAACTGAGGAGATTTCACCCCTCCCATATCCAAGAATCTCCTGAGGAGTCTGCTGATTATGCAGAGAGGAGGAGGCGTGTTCTGCTCTCTACTTATTCTGCTCCAGTACCACATCAATGAGTCGGTCGGTCAGTCAGTCAGTGAATGAGTCGGTCAGTGAGTGAGTCGATCAGTGAGTGAGTCGGTCAGTCGGTCAGTGTGTCGGAGAGAGAGAGAGACTGAGTGTTAGAGATCGTGTGTATAGATAAGGTTGCTGCTAAGAGTAGCTGCAGGCACTCAGTGCGGTTCAGCATTCTTTATGCTTAGGCCTCATTTAGCTCTGTATATAGTTGTATAATAATTGTAGTTATAGAATAAAGAAGATATTCTACAGAGCTGCTCTCCGAGTTGTTTATATACTCTGCTAGACTCTGCTGTACTCTGCTGTACGACGACTGCCTTGTTGAAGTGAATCTCGTGCTCACAACACTAAGCTGTGAGTCCACAGCACTTTGACCTGTTCCTGTGCAGAAGGTGGTCTCTGGAAGTGCTACCCAGCTCGCCTAGCCCAGTCGGGACTGAAGTGGATGAGTCCAGTTAGTGGCACTGGCTCAAGGGCGATGCTCAAAGCTCTCTCCCTTATCAGTCCATGAAGGCCAGTAATGACAGATAGCTTTGTCCATTCCAAAGTGGAACAGGGATGACACTCTGGGCCTTATCTTACATCCTGACTACAAAGACCACAAAGACGCACAGACCTAGTCTGGGAACAGCACCAGAGTGTGTTCTTGGAGTTGGTGATCTCTTGCTCCAACATAAGAGTGTAGGAGTGTAGGAGTGCAGGTCAGGAGTGCAGGAAGGAAATCCCTTTTATGGTTAAGAGTGCTGGAGCAGGAAGATCTGTGATGTCAACCTGCGTGTATAGGCTGACGTGGTTGGATTCCTGGGGAAGGAGGAGAGGGTGCCTGGAGGATATATATACTGCATGAAATTTCTCATTTCTTTGGACTTGCTGTGGACTGACCATGCAAGTGCCTTTCTGCTGTTCCGGAGAGCAGAAATAAAGAACTCTTTCTCTGAACCAACCCTTGGTGTCATTTGACTTCCTTCCTCCTGTCCGGGAGCAACGCAGACCCAATTGGTGAACTCCAATAAGGCTACAATCCTACTAAGCATAATCTGTTTCCATCAGCAATATAGAGGTCACTAATACACAAGAGTTTACTAAATATATTATTTTACTCTTTGTCGATGACAGTGAAGGGGGTGGGGTCAATGGCTACTCACTACATGACTGCTGGCCCATATGCAATGTGTGGGTCAAAGTTGTGTAGGCCTCATCTCATTGCTGCCACAGGTGAATTGAACTGAATTTATTACGGTCCCAGACCCACAGACCGTACTAAACAAATCAGAAACGCAATAAAATTGAGTTCAAGTTAACAATCAATGTAATGATAAAGAATACAATTATGGCAGCAGTTAAAATATGTTTTAGGTATTAATCTCTACAATATTATCTATAATTTTCTTCTAAGAACTCAGTCTTTATAATAGCACAGCTTGTTCCCTATGTTTTATGGCAACCGTGCAAAATTTGGCCACCCAGAACAATTTGGTATCATCAGCAAATTGGGCTTCCTAACTACTCACCCCTAACTCTAGATTATTTATAGAAAAGTTAAAAAGCATAGGTTTACTGATCCATGGGAGGCAACGCTTTCAACATCAGTCCATTGTGAGAATTATCAGTTTGTTTCTACTCTCTGCTTCCTGTTCCCTAATGAGTTACTGAGCTGTGACTTAGACCACAGTCTTTTCCAAATCCTGTTCTGATGGTACCTATCTGATGGTACCAATGAGAGGGGTTCCTTTGACACATACAAGCTTTAGAATTCACTTTCTCTACATGTTTGGCAGAAAAAAAGGCATTTCCAAAGTAACACACACACACACACACACACACACACACACCACCCATCTGGTTGGGTTTCCAACAAAATATTAAAAATACAATAAAACATCAGACATTAATAACTCTTGCAGTGGTAATGTATGATGTATGTGTTTGTACAAATATTAAGTAATCAGCAAAGAACTGGAGATTCCTTAGTTTTCACACTAGAAAAATGATGTCTAATTGGTCCAGATTCAGTTGTTTTCATGGCAAAGAGGTTATATGAGGCATCAGAGACTGTCATAAACAGAAACAGTAAATTAAAATA
The DNA here is from genome assembly GCF_965153285.1 of Podarcis tiliguerta. Taxonomy (NCBI): domain Eukaryota; kingdom Metazoa; phylum Chordata; class Lepidosauria; order Squamata; family Lacertidae; genus Podarcis; species Podarcis tiliguerta. The sequence continues at coordinate 12,583,607 of NC_139543.1, read as the reverse complement.
CCCTCTAGTGGGCAGTCTACTGAACTGTGGTTTATGCTCATAGCATGATACCCATTGAATTGTTAATACTTTTGAACAGAGGATGACAACAGAATACCGCAGCTTTTAAAAATGTGGTCTTAACCATACAATATGGCATGGGTTATATTTGATATATAGTGGTACCTCAGGTTAAGTACTTAATTCGTTCCGGAGGTCCGTACTTAACCTGAAACTGTTCTTAAACCGAAGCACCACTTTAGCTAATGGGGCCTCCTGCTGCTGCCACACCACCGGAGCACGATTTCTGTTCTCATCCTGAAGCAAAGTTCTTAACCTGAGGCAATATTTCTGGGTTAGCGGAGTCTGTAACCTGAAGTGTATGTAATCTGAAGCATATATAACCTGAGGTACCACTGTATTATGGCAATACTCAAGAACAACTATTAAATCCAAGTATTGTGAATGTCCCATGGTGACACAAATGAGGGGAAACCAATGGGAAGAGGAGGGAGCACGGAATCACTCAAGCCCTTTCCTCCCCACCCAGATTTATAAGACAATCCCTTCCTCCATAATATCACCAGTGGCGTTTCTTTTTGAAATCCATTATTTAAACTATAATTACTGGAAGCTACTGTACTTAGAGTTCAGTGGTAGCAAAGTGAGCCGCAAAGAGCCGAAAGTGTCTCATTCAGAAAATGACGCCTGAGAACTTTATTCAAGGGAATGGTAGTAATGAGAAAAGGAGGGAAAAAGCTGCAAAATGGATTCATTTAACGGCATTGATTTTAATAAGAATGGAGCTTTGCTTGCATTAAAAGGAATAAGCCCCTAAAATGTCTGAGCTAGTGTAGTGTACTGACAAAGAACGTAAGCAGCGAGCAAGGAAATCTCAATTTCACCTCTGCTATGAGCTCTCTATGTGGCCTTAAGGAAGCTAGATCTCACAACCTTTCTGATCTCTGGGGGGAAATAACACCGATCTAACTTTCAGAGCTCTTCCGAGAATTATTGAAATAATGTGCATGAAGATCTTCCACACTTCACTGCCTGAACTGCATGTTCCAGCGGTTTCATTTGGCCACAATAGCCGAGTCCACAGAGTGGGCCATCAGCTGGCAGTCTGTTATTTTGCCTGGATCACTGTCTACTTCCTCTTCCCAAAGATGCATCTCTCAGGGCCGCATTGACGTATAAGCTAAACAAGCTATAGCTTAGGGCCCCACTCTCTTGGGGGCCCCCAAAAAAATCAAAGGGGAAAAAATGAAATACATTTCGAAAATATAAGATTTTAAAAAACAAATAAAATAAAACCTGCATACAGCAACAGTGTTTTGTGATGTGTAGGCTCCTATTTGTTATGTGCAAATGGTTTTAGATACCTATTAGGTCCATAAATTAAAGGTAAAGGTAAAGGTACCCCTGCCCGTACGGGCCAGTCTTGCCAGACTCTAGGGTTGTGCGCCCATCTCACTTAAGAGGCCGGGAGCCAGCGCTGTCCGCAGACACTTCCGGGTCACGTGGGCAGCGTGACAAGCTGCATCTGGCAAGCCAGCGCAGCACACGGAACGCCGTTTACCTTCCTGCTGGTAAGCGGTCCCTATTTATCTACTTGCACCCGGGGGTGCTTTCGAACTGCTAGGTTGGCAGGCGCTGGGACCGAATGACGGGAGCGCACCTCGCCGTGGGGATTCGAACCGCCGACCATGTGATCGGCAAGTCCTAGGCGCTGAGGTTTTACCCACAGCGCCACCCGTGTCCCTGCAGGTCCATAAATTACCATATAGCATATATTCAACACAGAAAACAGCGACAATTTGTTGCTGTTGCTGCCTCTTAGAATTGGTCAATAGCTTTCTATTTCTCCAATATGGAAATACAACCAAAGTAGTAATAAGATTTAAACTCAGTGAGATCATTTCATTTCATTTTTTCACTTTCAGTTTGTATACCACCTTTCTATATTACTATACACAAGGTGGTTTACAGCAACAAAATACACAAAAAGTACAATAGTAATCTGATCCAATACAGAAAGTCATAATAAGACATAACTTTAAAATGAAATGACTTACCTGTATATCAAATAAAGTAATTTTCAATAATATTATAATAGAATAGTAGGGACGGTCAGGGGTCCCTTTACCTTTATGCAATAAAAGTAACTCAAAACATCAATGAATAATAATTAAACAGAAATTCACTCTGAACAATCACAATAAATAGCTAATTACTCATTACAGTTCAAAACTGGGTTCAGTCAAGAATTTATGGGGAGGTCTTAGCCTAGCAATTGCCTCTTAGACCACCTCTGACACAGAAGAAAGATGAAACTGTTTCTGTTATTTGTTTTAATTTTGAGGAATTCGTGGATGCTGCACATGCTAGGGTAGCACAATGTCCTACCTAAAATCCCCTTTTCTATTTTTTTTTTTTAAATCAGCGATGTAGTTATTATATTGTTGTTCTTATGTCAGGTAGAATATGATTCAGCCTCTCTCTTCCCACAATGCCAGCAGACTCATGATTGTGACTGTTAGCAATTCTATTTTAAATTGAAATTTATTGTCTTCTGACATTAAGATCTTGGATTGTAACATCCCAGCACCATGTCTGGTCTCAAGACGTAAATGGAATTCATACAAATTAATTACAAACACAGGAAGGCTTTCTGATTTAAATATTCTACAAAGCTTTCTTTTAAGGCACAGTAAATGCTAGAAATTCAAGTTTTAAACAAACGGAACAAGAAGAAAACTCTAGTCCTGGACTACATAACCACAATAAACCTTTTCATCGTTTAAATAGGTTTTGCCAATTAAGTTTGGGTTCTGGGAGATGTAGGCTGAAGTGGTAGAATTTAAGTTGAGACATGAATCCTGAGAGAAATGTATACATCCTTTTAACCGTTACAAAGTTATAAAGAGTGGAATGGATTCATTTCTTCTCAGATCCTTGTTAAACTAGCAGGGTATCAGCAGATATGCCTTATTTTTTTGGTCTTAATTTCATTAAAGTTGCACACATATAGACCTTGCTATGAACTGGGGAATGTACTTTCTCTGCATCTCATAGTCATGTAAAAAAATTTAATTACTTTGCCCACTTCAATATATTTTATGACATTCATGGGATTCTGCTTGCATCCTCTGTTGGCTAATGCAGCACTTGAATGTGTTATACGGATGGCTCAAGGTAATTTTATGAATAGGTTATATGAGCAGATTGTGAAAGGGTACAGTTTCAAATCCTGCGGAGACTTAGCTTTCATTAGCACTTCCATTATTAATATCTACCTTCTTGTTGGGCCATGGATAAATTAATTCTTATTCTTTGAAATTATTTTCCCCCTCCCTCATTTTTAAATTGGTGTTGCCTTGATGATTGGGATCGTGGAAGCATTGGGGAAGGCTTTGAAATAACAACCAACTCACTTTTTATATATATGGGGGGTGGCCCTCATTATTTTTATGTTAATCTTGGCTGAATGATCTATGAGAAACTGTGTGTTGGGAAAAGTTTGAAACATTCACATCACCCAGAAAATTATGTTCCCACCCTAGTGGGAACAGAGCATGGGTAGGCAAACTAAGGCCCGGGGGCTGGATGCGGCCCAATCACCTTCTAAATCCGACCCGTGGACGGTCCGGGAATCAGTGTGTCTTTACATGAGTAGAATGTGTGCTTTTATTTAAAATGCATCTCTGGGTTATTTGTGGGGCACAGGAATTCATTCATTATTTTTTTCTTTCAAAATATAGTCCAGCCCTCCACAAGATCTGAGGGACAGTGAACCGGCCCCCTGCTGAAAAAGTTTGGTGACCCCTGGAATAGGGCATTGAAGCAGCACATAAGAAATTGTTCCATTCTCTTCCTCTTCATCGTAAAGCAATTCCCTGTCCTGGTTGACATGGATGGGGAATTCTACAGTTCCCAAACTGCCATCTCTGCACTGTCACCCCCTCTGACTCCCACCCCAAATATTTATTATCATGGTAAATAAAGCATGCTAATCATGCACCACAGAAATTAGAAGAAAATAATTGCAAAATGAAACATTTCCAGAGTCTACCTTTGATTGATGCTGACCACTTAATGGTGGCCTGGTTGATTGGAGTCTAATCATTAGTCCCAATTATTTATTAAAAATGCAAATAGGCTGAAGTAGTGAAGCTATACAAGCTGGCCTTCTGGAATGCTTCTTTCTCAAATAAATGGCTTCGTACGAGGCGCTGACTAATATCCACTTCAAGACCATTCTTTCCTACTGCTAATTGGGATAGATGCATCATCACTAACTGCTGCCACAGATTTTATATGTCATAGTTTACTTAGTGAACGTATTATATCTTACGTGTTAAAAATATACCATGTAATTAACTTGGGTTTGGAGATGGATGGTCAGATGGGAAATGGCTTTTCCTTGAATAAGCAGCAAAACGTTCCATCGTTCTTGTGCCCAGGGCACTACAAAATGTGAATATGCCAGCTTTATTGTTGTTGTTGTTTAGTCGTATAGTCGTGTCCAACTATTCGTGACCTCATGGACCAGAGCATGCCAGGCACTTCTGTCTTCCACTGCCTCCCGCAGTTTGGTCAGACTCATGCTGGTAGCTTCGAGAACACTGTCTAACCATCTCGTCCTCTGTCGTCCCCTTCTCCTTGTGCCCTCCATCTTTCCCAACATCAAGGTCTTTTCCAGGGAGTCTTCTCTTCTCATAAGGTGGCCAAAGTATTGGAGCCTCAGCCTCATGATCTGTCCTTCCAGTGAGCACTCAGGGCTGATTTCCTTAAGAATGGATAGGTTATGCCAGCTTTATACAAAGGATTAAAGAAGATCTCTGAACAAAACAGACCCCACTCTTCCCCCAAACACCCGATACATGCACAAATCATTGCTGGCATCAAAAGTTGAGATTCTTAGCAATACTTTCAAGGCTAACCTGCCTGGAGCCCACTCAGGGCTGCAACATATTTAGAAGACTTCTCACAATGCACCCCACAACTTAGGCGGGGAAATAGTGTAACAGAGGAAGACTAAACTGAATCATTCTACCTGACTTGCTACCTGACTCTGGGCAAGTTTTCTGTCTCTTACAGGGAAGTATTCCCACTTGCCTGCTGTCTTTGTCCATGGAGTTTTCTTGGCAGGGATACTGGAGTGGCTTGCCGGTTCCTGCTCCAGGTGGATCACGTTTGGTCAAAACTCTCCACTATTACCTGTCCATCTTGGGTGGCCCCACATGGCATAGCTCATAGCTTCTCTGAGTTATTCAAGCCCCTTCACCACGGCAAGGGAGTGATCCATGAAGGGGAGAGCTGGACCATAAAGAAGGCTGATCGCTGAAGAATTGATGCTTTTGAATTATGGTGCTGGAGGAGACTCTGGAGAGTCCCATGGACTGTAAGAAGATCAAACCTATCCATTCTTAAGGAAATCAGCCCTGAGTGCTCACTGGAAGGACAGATCCTGAAGCTGAGGCTCCAATACTTTGGCTACCTCATGAGAAGAGAAGACTCCCTGGAAAAGAACCTGATGTTGGGAAAGATGGAGGTCACAAGGAGAAGGGGACGACAGAGGAAGAGATGGTTGGACAGTGTTCTTGAAGCTACCAGCATGAGTTTGATCAAATTGCGGGAGGCAGTGGAGGACAGGAGTGCCTGGCGTGCTCTGGTCCATGAGGTCACGAATAGTTGGACACGACTAAACGACTAAACAACAACAACAATAAAGCTGGCATATTCACATTTTGTAGTGCCCTGGGCACAAGAACGATGGAACGTTTTGCTGCTTATTCAAGGAAAAGCCATTTCCCATCTGACCATCCATCTCCAAACCCAAGTTAATTACATGGTATATTTTTAACACGTAAGATATAATACGTTCACTAAGTAAACTATGACATATAAAATCTGTGGCAGCAGTTAGTGATGATGCATCTATCCCAATTAGCAGTAGGAAAGAATGGTCTTGCAGCTTGCTGTGGTACACTTTTACCAGTTAACTTTGGGCTCAGCTACATTAGTACAAAAAACAGCTTTTTGAATGTGTTATAAACATGCGGCACCAAATGGCGCTGGAGAGTGGGAGGGAAATCTTTGTGACTTCCCATAGCATTTTTTTGCTTTTGTTATTATGATTTGATTTCTGACTTATTTATAGGGTCCCCCCCATGTGTAAATCCACCCTTTATTGAGTGTTTCAAGTGAGCATGTGCATGTTTGAATCAGCCCCAAGGTGCATCTATTAAGTCAGAGATCAATTAAATTCCTGCAGTGTATCACGTAATTCAAGGATGGCAAACCTGGGACCCCCTGGACTCAAACTCCTATCAGCCCACTGGAAAATAGGAGTCCCTGGTGTGTAATTCCTACAACAGCCACACATTTTCTGTATTAAACTCTTATTGATTTTTCACCTTCCTGCCATGCAGCCGCTCTCCATCCCAGAGAATGGGCATGAAAAACAAGATGTGTGCCATGATGGGCTATCTTTTGGGGAATGTTGCCTTCTGGTTTAAGCTTCTGTTACAAATTGTGCAGTGCTGTGCACAGTTCACTCACTGGTATATAGAGCTGTTAAAGGTTTGGCAGGAGATAAAAAAACCATGTCAGTGGAAATCCATTACCACGAAGATGGGTTTAAAATAACCCTGCATCTCTCCTGGGAGATTCCTGGCGAACCCAGTTTTCGTTCGTTGACTTGTCCACTGAGCAAATACAAGAGCAAGACTCTGCTTCTTGTATGTACACTAGGACTTAAATAGATCATCTTGTTAAAATCTCTGCACTCTGAAACTCAAAATATCTGCCTTGCTTGCCCACTCACCCCCAGCTTGATCCTGACATTTCAGGGTCAGGGTTTCGTCTCCTGTTTTGTCAGGTTAGTATCTGGGCTTATATTAAATCTGTCTTCAGGGCAGTGTGTTCTTGCCCTTAGCCTTACAGTGTTTGATTAAATCAACTCCACCATTTGGAGGTGGCTTGCTGAGTCTTTGTATTGATGCGGAGTTCTGTATATGGGTTCTATATGAGGAAAAGGTAAAGGTACCCCTGACTGTTAGGTCCAGTCATGGACAACTCTGGGGTTGCACGCTCATCTCACTCTATAGGCTGAGGGAGCCGGCGTTTGTCCACAGACAGCTTCCGGGTCATGTGGCAAGCATGACTAAGCTGCTTCTGGCAAACCAGAGCAGTGCATGGAAACACCGTTTACTTTCCCGTCGGAGCGGTACCTATTTATCTACTTGCACTTTAATGTGCTTTCGAACTGCTAGGTGGGCAGGAGCAGGGACTGAGCAATGGGAGCTCACCCTGTTGCGGGGATTCAAACCACCAACCTTCTGATTGGAAAGCCCAAGAGACTCAGTGGTTTATACCACAGCATCACCCATGTCTCTTACACATAATGCAAAAAGGTAAAAGTAAAGGACCCCTGTATCGTTGAGTCCAGTCAAAGGCGACTATGGGGTTGTGGTGCTCATCTCGCTTTACTGGCCAAGGGAGCCGATGTTTGTCTGCAGACAGTTTTTCTGGGTCATGTAGCCAGCACAACTAAGCCACTTCTGGTGAAACCAGAGCAGCGCATGGAAACGCCTTTTACCTTCCCACCGGAGCAGGACCTATTTATCTACTTGTACTTTGATGTGCTTTCGAACTGCTAGGTTGACAGGAGCAGGGACCAAGCAATGGGAGCTCACCTCCTTGCGGGGATTAGAACCGCCAACCTTCTGATAGGCAAGCCCAAGCGGCTCTGTGGTTTAGACCATAGCGCCACCCACATGTGAGACTAGGAGGCAAACACGGGACCCTGGGAAGCCTTGGAGAGGAGTGCCTATTGCAGTACTGGGGAGCCTCTGTACATCTGCACTATGAACATAGGCATTCATGATAGCTGAGTTTGTTAGAGTGTGGGGATGATTGATGATGATTTTATTATTGTTTATACCTAGCCCATCTGGCATGGTTTCCCCAGCTACTCTGGGTAGCTTACAGCATATCTAAAAACATAATAAAAACATCAAGAATAATGCCAAGGTTGCAGATTTGATCTCCATATGGGACATCTGCATATTCCTGCATTGCAGGGGGTTGGACTAGATGATCCTCAGGGTCCCTTCGAACTCTATAATTCTATGATGGCGCCTCCTTAAGTAGAAAGGGCAGAGAGAGGTGAAACGGCTGGCTCTCCCTCTGACATTGTTCACCTTCCATATAATCAGCCCAACTTTTGTTAAAAAACTAGTTGAATGAATGAATGAATGAATGCTGTTTATTTAAAATGGCCTGGAAGATCACCAGATCCATTTATGGGCAGTGTGCTTTGAGATGATACCCTCTGGCACTCTAGGCTGCTTCCAACATATATAAAAACATACTAAAACATGAAACATCAGAAAACTTCCCTATAGAGAGCTGCATTCAGAGGTCTTCTGAAGTTACTTATCTCCTTGGCTTAGCAGTTGCATAACTCCATATCCTCCAACATGTCTTTGATGAAAATAGGGGCAGCCTAAGGAAAAGTGGGACGTCCTGGGATCAAATCAGAAACTGGGATGACCGGGATGATTTCTGTTAATCCAGGTCTGTCCCTGGAAAATAGGGACACTTAGAGGGTCTGTGAGAGAAATGTTTAGACTCTCTCTCTCTCTCTCTCTCTCTCTCTCTCATGCTTTTTATGGGCATGATCAGTAAAGCAGAAAAGGGAAAGCTCTTATTAGACATGGCAGGAACAAAATTCTGTCCTGTAAGAGCTGGTGGGTAAAACTTTGAGTGTGAGTCCTGAACACTGGTGGGGCCTGTGAGACGGTTAGTTAGCCCCTGCCTTAATCTGATCTGGCTGGGAAGAAATTCCTCTCAATTTCGGTGGGGCTTCCTTCCACATAAATACACTGGTGATTGCAGCTTTAGTAATCTCCTCATTTTGGCTAAACATTTCAGAATTCTCAGATGCCCAAGCCTCCTTATATATTTGGCAGTCTGAGTTTGACTGGGAGAGTTACGTCGAGATTGAAATAATTTTTATAGCTTTCTCTCGTCAGTAGTTTCTCTATTTTTGGCCGTGCCTTCGGGGACCTTCCCTGAAGAATGCGATACAAGTGCTTGAATTGGATTAGATTGGATTTTCAATCATTCATTTATTCATATGCTTGCTCATAACTGGCTGCATCAGGGTTTTCTAAGCCCATTTGTTTACAGCTAGTTTATGGATAAGTAGCACTCTTGTAATCACTTTATTTGTATATGTTGTGCACTGCAATCCAGCCAGGGTAGGATCTGAATCTATAAGCTGTTTCTCATTATTCTGGTTACAGACTCTCCATCCTTGCCAGTTTTTGTTTCATTATTAAAAAAGAGAGGAAACATATAGGGGGAAATCACTGGGTAATTCAAACTGTAAAGCTATATTAGTATTAGCATTTCATCTCTACACTTCTGCACTGTAGAGACTCTGGAAAGCAGAATATCCTGATACTCTCACTACAGAATGCAAAGATGCAATCCTTAAAACAATGGGGCTCCTATTTAGCCTAAGCGTTCCAGAGGCAAGTCTAGTGAGTTGTCGTCGTCGTCCCCGACTGCATTAAAATTATCTAATTTTCTGGAGTTTGAAGACCCCAATCTTATTCTAGGAATTAAATATACAACGTATTTTTCTTCTTTGCATAAATTATCTAATTTGCATGCTTATGGCCTTGTTCCAGGGTGCGACTGTACATGGGGTGACATTTCTGAATGATACGTGGACCCAGAAGGTGGTGCGGAAATGGAGTTACAGTTAAAGATATAAGTTTAATATGCATAGTGTGTGATGTTTGTCAGCATTGTATTTAAAATGTTATGCATGGCAGTTTGCATTAGACAGGAGAGTTTTGTCTGTGACAAATTCAGAAAGGAAAGGGGTGAACATTTCTATTTAAGGGTTTAAGCGAATTGATGATTCATCTCTGGAAACCTGAGGCCAAGCAGAGATCTCTCTTCAGCAGGAAATCTGAGAACTCAATGTCTCCGTCAGTCATTGGAGCCTGCAGCAGTAAAAACTCGGTTTAGTAATCATGAAGAAGCAAGATGCTTGCAAAGGATCTCTCTCTGTAACCAGAGAGAGGAAGGTTTATTTAACTGTATAAAGGACCAAAAAGAAGACTGGACCACAGAGCAATGCGTTGCTTTGTATTTTGCCAGTGTTTGTTTTGCAATTATTTTAAAACTGTTTCCAGTAAAACTTTGAAACTCATTCTCATTGTGGAGGACAGATTTGTTTCTACTCTGCACAAGGTTCAGATCAGATTCTGTTTGCAGCAATTCTAACAACTATGTCTTCCTACAGGGACGCGGGTGGCTCTGTGGGTAAAACCTCAGTGCCTAGGGCTTGCCGATCGCATGGTCGGCGGTTCGAATCCCCGCGATGGGGTGAGCTCCCATCCTTCGGTCCCAGCTCCTGCCCACCTAGCAGTTCGAAAGCACCCCTAAGTGCAAGTAGATAAATAGGTACCGCTTTTTAGCGGGAAGGTAAACGGCATTTCCGTGTGCTGCGCTGGTGCTGGCTCGCCAGAGCAGCTTCGTCACGCTGGCCACATGACCCGGAAGTGTCTCCGGACAGCGCTGGCCCCTGGCCTCTTAAGTGAGATGGGCGCACAACCCTAGAGTCGGACACGACTGGCCCGTACGGGCAGGGGTACCTTTACCTTTACCTTTTTATGTCTTCCTACAGGCTCTTGTGAAGTTGTGTGAGATGGTGACTATCCCACAGGATCTCATGAGAGGGTGAAAAGACTGAGGCTTTAAGCACGGGTCAGCAAGCTTTTTCAGCAGGGGGCCGGTCCACTGTCCCTGAGACCTTGTGGGGGGGCCAGGCTATTTTTTTTTGGGGGGGGTGATGAATGAATTCCTATGCCCAACAAATAACCCAGAGATGCATTTGAAATAAAAGCACACATTCTACTCATGTAAAAACACCAGGCAGGCCCCAAAAATAAAAAGAGATATATTTAAACACATTCTACTCATGTAAAAGCACACTGATTCCCAGACCGTCCGCAGGCCAGATTTAGAAGGCGATTGGGCCGGATCCCGCCCCAGGGCCTTAGTTTGTCTACCCATGCTTTAAGGCCTTGCCCAAGAGACTTTGGGGACATTTTGACCCACAAGTTTCCCACCCTTGGGCTAGAGCCTTGCACTGCAATTTGGGTCGCTGGTTGACAAGACCAGGAAGGATCCCCCCCCCCCACACACACACACATTAACCTCAACTGGCTATGGTTAGTGGGGGAATTTTGCCTTTTTCTCATGAACTATGGCTTATTTCAATTGGGCAACAATTGGCTTTGTAAACTGTTGTAAAAAAATGGCATAGGGCAGGATCAGCATAGCAAAAGGGGCCTGGGAAGAGGATTAGCAATGGCATATCCTACAATTGGGTAGAATCTGCCTGGCTGGGATTTCTTACTCCTGTCATCTAATGAGACTCTGGGCACTTGGCTTCCACCATGGCAGAGTTCAATGTTAGGTATCTCCCAGGGAATCAATGTTTCCCAGCGCCTTGAACACTTACTACATGGAATATAGAGACCTATATGTTCTGCAGGGACGCAGGTGGAACTGTGGTCTAAACCACTGAGCCTTGGGCTTGCCGATTGGAAGGTCGCGGTTTGAATCCCCGCAATGGGGTGAGCTCCCATTGCTTGGTCCCAGCTCCTGCCAACCTAGCAGTTCGAAAGCATGCCAAAAAGTGCAAGTAGATAAATAGGTGGCGGGAAGATAAACAGCATTTCCATGTGCTGCTCTGGTTTCGCCAGAAGGGGCTTAGTCATGCTGGCTACATGACCCAGAAAAACTGTTTGTGGACAAACATCGGCTTCCTTGGCTAGTAAAGCAAGATGAGCACCGCAACCCCAGAGTCGTTCGCTGTCAGGGACTTAACTGTCAGGGGTCCCTTCACCTTTACCTTTAAGCATTCTACAGCATCAGAGCTAAGGTCTTTCTTGTCTAATATCCTACTCTCACAGTGTCTAAACAGATGCCTTTAGGAAACTCTCATGTTGTGGGAACATAATGGTTGATGCCATTGACAGGCATATCTTCCATTAATATGTCTAACTCCCTTTCATTCATTGGTTTTGCTTCTGTCATCTCCCACCCCCTTTTAAGTAATTTTGGTTATAAATACATGGAAACCAATAAACTGTAAATGTTTGCAGGGTCTCCCCCCCTTCTAATAATCAACTCATATTATAGGCATTTATCTCACTGCAGGCAGAGGAGGGGGTCTGATAAATTATAATGCCTTAAAAAAATTCTCCAGCTGAATATATGAAAGGTTCTGGACCTCGCTGATGTGCAATAAATCCTAATGCCAGGAATGAAGTGTTGATTTGGGTATTGGTTTCTGCAGAATTTCATTTAAACTAAAACACATTCCTCATCATCCGACAATACTTTAAATTAAAATTACCAGCAACCCATTTGGAAGCGCCTTGTGGATATTTCACATCGAGGGTGTTTAATAATCACGCCTGTTGTTACCGACAGCAAGCGATGAAATCTGCGCTCAGGTATTTCTTCGGTTTGCAATTGCTATAGAATATCAGGTGTATGATTAGCGGTGTGTAATTACGGAGAGAGGAGCTTCATTTTATTTATTTTTTTATAAAAAGAGAGAGAGATAAAGAGAAAGAGGAGGGAAATGTACATTCCAAAACCACCATTCTGTTAAACAGCAAGGCCCATCACGATGCAGCTGTCGAACATTTTGGACAAGGTCTGCTCTTCCCTCTTTTGAAAGTGCCTGCAAAATGCAGCTGGTGTCCAACTTGTTTTCTAGCGGGAGTATTTGTATGCCCGAGCAGTCAGTAAACATTTAAGCAAATAGCAATCAAACACACTGGACCAAATTCATCCCCGATACAATGCCATATTCTCCATTTCAGCAGATTGAGCAGTTGGGGTCCATGGGTTTCTATCACAGTTTCAGCACCATAATATTACACTACTTTGGCCAACTTTTGTGTATGTCTGTGTATACATGTGCATAAGAGAGAGAGAGAGAAGGGAGGGTGACTGATAACTGACGATAGTTGTCTTCCAAAAAAAGAAGATTTCTGTTTGGTAACCTTTAGGCAATACTCATAGCTGAGATAAAAGAAAATGGGAAAATGCAGCTGTCACTCTTTTTCCAAACGAAGACCCAAATTGAGGAAAAACATCTGTTCATGGTTGGCTTTGTATCCCAGTAGCTAGACAGCTTTCCAGGATTTATATGGCTTGCACGCTTTCCTTTTGTAAAATAGCTCAGCATGCTCTAGCATTGAAAAGCATGTGTTCTCATATGACTCCCTTGAGCAATGGAGGGATTCTATATTTCTGGTAGAGCCATGTTTTGTCTCAAGCGAAATGCGGAGGTAAGTTTGGAGATTCCTGCTTCAGAGGAAGGAGGGAGAGAAGAATGAGTGAACAGGGAAATAAAATATAAAAAAGTCAAAGTGTATTTGGTCTAACATGTTTCAGAAGATTCTTGCACAGGGGCAGTTAAATGCACAACACTATCTTCTAAAATAAATAAATAAATAAATAAATAAATAAATAAATAAATAGTTATACCCCACCCATCTGGCTGGGTTTTCCCATCACTCTGGGTGGCTTCCAGCAAAATATTAAAATACAATAATTCACCAAATATTAAAAGCATCCCATAACAGGTCTGCCTTCAGATGTCTCCTACAAGTCAGATAGTTGTTTATTTCCTTGACATCTGATGGGAGGGCATTCGGCAGGGCGGGCACTACTACTGAGAAGGCCTTCCCTGTAACTTTGCATATCACAGTGAGGGAACCGCCAGAAGGCCCTCGGAACTGGACCTCAGTGTCCGGGCTTAACAATGGGGGTGGAGATGCTCCTTTGGGTATACTGGGCCAAGGCATTGTTGACCAATGAATACTTTTTACATGACGTTTCCCCAAGGAACTCAAGGCAGCATCTAGATCTCTTGACAACATCTCTTCCATACTATACCCACAACCAGCCTCTGATGTTGGTTAGGATGAGGGATGGAGTCTTGCAGTGCTATTTTTCTAGAAAAAGAGGTGTTGGAACTCGCCATGAACGCCTCCCTTTTTCTATTATAATGGCCATGGTGCCCACTTGAGAGGTGCCGGAACTGAGTCCTAGCGAGTTCTGCCTTTAAAAACAGCCCATGAGCACCTAGTGAGCTTCATGGCTGAGCCAGAACTTGCACCTGGTCCTCTTAGGAAAATATTCAGCATACTCAAGGTCTCACTTTACATATTTCTCAGGATTCTGCCCAGGGCAGGTACTTCTCCTTTGATCATCTACACCTAGCACTGCTCCATGCTGTCTTCAAGTGTTTTTGCCAGCTAGAATGTGTCCTTGAACTGTGAAAATAGCTTCCTGCTTGCCTGGATCAAGTGTGTGGGAATCTGACACTCAAGTGTTCTTTTGTAGAGAGCCAGTGTGGTGTAGTGGTTAAAAGTGGTAGACTCGTAATCTGGTGAACTGGGTTCGCTTCCCCGCTCCTCCACATGCAGCTGCTGGGTGACCTTGGGCTAGTCACACTTCTTTGAAGTCTCTCAGCCCCACTCACCTCATGGAGTGTTTGTTGTGGGGGAGGAAGGGAAAGGAGAATGTTAGCCACTTTGAGACTCCTTAGGGTAGTGATAAAGTGGGATATCAAATCCAAACTCTTCTTCTTCTTCTTTTGTATGGCTGGCATGTAGCCAACAGTCCAAAGTTAAAAGTCACATCCATTCCCCTGTCAACTTTTGACTTTGGCTGCACCTGTCATTGGCTTGTAGTTTACTTAAGGTTCCCTTCAAAGAAATGTGACTCTTTTTATAATATTTTATTGCTTTCCTTTTTTTTTTTTACATTTAATCATATTCTTATTATTTACTCTATATATTGCTCACATGAGCCCTTCATCTTCCCTCCCTCCCGCTTCCTGGTTTTCTAATTTTCATCTTTATATCCTAGCATTTATAAATCTTCCCCTTTACATTTTTCTTTCCACATCTCTTAATTTTTAGATAAAAGTAAAAGAGTACAAATCATTGTCATTACGAGTCTCCTTAGAGCCCTGCAAGTGTTGCTAGTTGATTACAATGTTCTTCCAAATATAATATAAATTTACTCCAGTCCTTTTGGAAAGCTTGATCCTGTTAGTTTCGGATTTCCCCGGTGAGTTTCGCCAATTGCACATGGTCCATCATTTTCATCTTCCACTCTTCTAATGTTGATATCTCTTGCTGTTTCCATTTTGAGGCCAAAAGAGTCCTTGCTGAAGTAAAGGTAAAGGTAAAGGGACCCCTGACCATTAGGTCCAGTCATGACTGACTCTGGATTTGCGGCGCTCATCTCGCTTTATTGGCTGAGGGAGCCAGTGTACAGCTTCCGGGTCATGTGGCCAGCATGACTAAGCCGCTTCTGGCGAACCAGAGCAGCACATGGAAACGCCGTTTACCTTCCTGCCGGAGCGGTACCTATTTATCTACTTGCACTTTGATGTATTTTCGAACTGCTAGGTTGGCAGGAGCTGCGACTGAACAACGGGAGCTCACCCCGTCACGGGGATTCGAACCGCCGACCTTCTGATCGGCAAGTCCTAGGCTCTGTGGTTTAACCCACAGCGCCACCCGCGTCCCACGTCCTTGCTGAAGTAGTTGCATACAGAAACAGTTTTTGATCTTCCTTTGATATATTTTCCCCAACTAACCCCAGCAAGAAAGCTTCAGGTTTTTTTAACAAAGGTATTCTTATACATCGTCTTTAACTCATTATATATCATTTCCTAATATGCCTTTACCTTATCGCAAGTCCACCACATATGATAGAAACTCCCTTCTTTTTCTTTACATTTCCAACATTCCTTATTTCTCAAAGAAATGTGACTCTTGGGCTGAAGGGGATTCCTCACTTTTGCAGCAAACGGACTCTCGTGTGTGGATCTAAACTTACATGCCCTGGCTCACTTCACAGGAACAGCCTCACATTTATTCGCACTATGGCGGGGGGAGAAAATAAGCTTGTAATTTATGTTTCAGCTCATAGGAGCCAACTCCTAGGGACCAAGGTCCCTTTGCTCCCCCCATAAAGTATTTGAGGGGGTAGCACCCCCAAAGTTGATGGGCATTGCCATTCAAATGGTGTCTGTGCACTTTGTATTGTGATCAATTATGTGTGGTGGGGCTTACCTGCCCCCCCATTATTTTATTCAAGTTGGCACCCCTGTTTCAGCTATGACAGCAATGTGTTTGAAAGAATACTGTCTGTATGAAGCAAATGCTTTCAGCAACTAATGATATTGAACACATCACTACAGAGCAGACAGGACACTTCTAAATCTCTTGATGGGAAATTATATGGTATCTCACATATTAATAATATTTCAAGAAGCCTACTGCAGCCATTTCAGTGATATGTTTTTATGCCTAGGTACCCGCTGGCTAAATTATCCCCGCTCTCATTGAGACTGTCTGTAGCAAGTAATTCTCTCTGACAGTGGAGATACTTATCTGGTGCTAAGTAGGTTTGATCATTTGCTGACACCCATGGTAATATCCCATTCATGAAACCAAGCAGATGTTCCTACTGTGTAAACCAAAGAGAATATTGTAAACCATTCCTCCCCCTTTTTTTTACTATCCAAGAGCAAATTTGAGCTCAGCCAATACCTATATATATACGGCTCAGATGTCAGCAACAGAAGGGGAACCTTAACAATATGTCTTTGAAATACAGTTTCTCCCTAGGAATAATTGGACTGACAAATTCTTTGTTTCATTTCATTTCCCCTTTCCAGTTCACTTTCTAGTTAGAATCCCTAAGCAGATGGAATATTGTGTTTACATGCCACCTCAAAGAGAAGTGGCTTTCTTTTTTATTTCAACAAGGAACTAAACACCAAAACATGTCTTAGATGAATAGAAACCCTGATCTCCACAGCACTGAGTATAAACAATAAAATGTTTTAATTGTTTATGCTTAAAAAGCAACAACACCAAATCACCTTCCTCTCAAAATGCCCAATAGAATTAGACGTTATTTTAATTGTGTGAATGCAATTCATAGGGATGTTAATAGTTGTGTAAATATCAGCCCTATGGTGTAGCCTTATTAGACTTTACCGACTCGTGGGGTCTGCGCTGCTCCCAGGAGGGAGGGAGGAAGTCAAATGACACCGCGGTTGATTCAGAGAAAGAGTTTATTCTGCTCTCCCGATAGCAGAAGGCACATGCGTGGTCAGTCCACAGCAAGTCCAAAGAAATGAGAAATTACATGCAGTATATATATCCTCCAGGCACCCTCTCCCCCCTTCCCCAGGAATCCAACCACGTCAGCTTATACATGTAAGTTGACATCCAAGACCATAAACAGATATTCCTGTTCTGGTACTCTTGACCATAAAAGGTTGTTCCTGTTCCTATACTCTTATCTTGGGGCAGGAGGTCACCAACTCTAAGAACACTCCTGGCACCGTTCCTGGGTCTCTTGTCAGACCTGACAAGGTCTGTGCGTCTTTGTGGTCAGGATGTGAGATAAGACCCAGACGTGCCATCCCTGCTCCACTGGAACTGGCAAGGTCATCCATTGCCGTCACGGACTGATAAAGGAGAGGGCTTTGAGCACTTGTTTATACAGCTGGCTTTCTGTTTATACATTGACTCAAGAGCTCAAGTTAATGCATTTTAGAAATGCTCCCTTGGAGGAGGAAAAATGAGGATTTTGGGTCCCGTTGCAGACAGACTGCACAGAAACCCATTTCTTCCCCCTTCAATGGAAGTCTGAGCAGCCTTAGGAGCATGAGAGGGCCAATGAAGAAGGGCAATTTAGCTCTCACTTTCTCACAGCTCTTACCAAAACAAAACAAACACCCATTTCTGAAGCTGCTATTTGCAACTGAAGGGAAGCCTCCATGGACACTCATGGGAGCTTTCCTTGAAATGCAGCTTCCGAGACTGCACTTTTCTCAGGATGGTGACAAGAGAAAGGGTTAAACTCTCCCACTTCCACCCTGTACTGTTCTGAGGCTGCAGTTCACACAATAAATGCCATACCTATTTTGGCCGTAAAGTACAAGCAATATCAGATAATGTATTACATGATTTGCTATAGTGCCAAAAGGGTTTTCTGCCAGAATTGAATTGCAAAATTCAGAGAAGTGCAAATTTCAAATGATGGCCTACATGTCACTGTACCTCTCAGTCTACTTCCATATCAGATGCTGAGTCAGCAACAAACACCATTGCTATTTGCTTTGGTCACACTGTTTTGTTTTTACATGCAGCAAATAACCTGTCATACATTCACAGCCATGGGGCCGATTCATATGTTGCTTTTGCAGTGTGGGAATCATTCTGAGCAAACTAGGCATCATATCAGAGCAGTAATGAGACTCCTGTGGAGCAATGGGTCAGTATGTCTAGCTGTTAACCAGAAAATTGGTGGTTCAAGCTATGGGCAGAATTCCTGCATTGCATGGTGACAGGCCTCACCATGGGACTGAAACTGCCTTGGTTGTGCTGGTCGATGATCTCTGGTGGGCTAGGGACAGAGGTGAAAGCTGTTTCCTAGTTCTGCTGGAACTCTCAGCGGCCTTTGATACCATCAACCATGGCATCCTTCTGGACCATCTAGAGGAGCTGGGAGCTGGGGGCACTGTCATACAGTGTTTCCACTCCTTCCTCATGGGCCATGTCCAGAAAGTGGTGTTGGAGGATGAGTGTTTGGACCCCTGGGCTCTCACTTGTGGGGTGCCTCAGGGCTCCATCCTCTCCCCCCCGTTTTTAAACATCTACATGAAGCTGCTGGGAGAGATCATCACGGGGTTTGGGCTAACTGCCCACCAGTATGCAGATGATACCCAGCTCCACCTCTCCTTCAAATCAAAACCAGTGAGGACAGTGAAGGTCCTGTGTGACTGCCTAGACGTGGTTGGAGGATGGATGGTGGCTAACAGACTGAGGTTGAATCCTGACAAGACAGAAGTACTGTTCTTGGGGGACAAGGGGCGGGCACAGCTGTCTACCAGCTCCACCTGGTACGCAGGCTGAGACCCTACCTACCCGCAGACTGTCTTGCCAGAGTGGTGCTTGGACTACTGCAATGCACTCTTCATGGGGCTACCTTTGAAGGTGACTCGGAAACTACAACTAATCCAGAATGCGGGAGCTAGACTGGTAACTGGAAGTGGAGGCAGGACCATATAACACCAGCCCTAAAGGATCTTCACTGGCTCCCAGTTTGTTTCCAAGCACAATTAAAAATGTTGGTGCTGTCCTTAAAAGCCCTAAACAGTGTCAGACCAATATACCTGAAGTACCATCTCCACATCACTCAGCCCAGACACTGAGGTCCTCCTCCGAGGGTCTTCTGCTGGTTCCTTTACTGCAAGAAACAAAGTTATACGTAACCAGGCAGAGGGCCCTCTCGGTAGTGGCGCCCGCCCTGTAGAACGCCCTGCCTTCAGATGTCAAGGAAATAAACAACTGACTTTTAGAAGACATCTGAAGGCAGCCCTGTTTAGGGAAGTTTTTAAGGATTGATGTTTTTATTATGTTTTTCGATATATTGTAAGCTGCTCAGAGTGGCTGGGGAAACCCAGCCAGATGGGAGGGGTATTATTAATAATAATAACCCTCAGGGTCCTTATCAACTCTACAATTCTATGATTATATGATTCTGTGCTGTGCTGGATAGAATGTTGTACTGGGACCTGGAAGTTCAAATTCCCACTGAGTCATGAAGCTCAATGGGTGACCTTGGTCTCTCAGTTTAACCTATCTCACAGGTTTGTTGTGAGGATTAAAAAGCAGAGCAAGAGAGCCGTGTACATGCTTTGAGGAAAGTTGGAATATAAACGTAATAATTGTAATAAACTATGCAAAATGGATAGATGGTATGCTCAGAAGTGGCTCACTAGGTGAAGCGGAACCAATACGCTTGCTTTCCAGAAGGTGGGTGAGGAAGAGGGGCATTGCTCTGCTGGTGTGTTTACACTGCACTGACCTCACCCCCTCTTTCTCCTAGTAAGCACAGCAAGCCACCAGGCAGAAAGTCAGAGACTCCACAAACACACCAGGGCAAGGTGTTTCTGGTGCTTATTTTCCACTCCCAGGCTAACACTTCTGTGGGAGAGAGCTGCACTGTTAGACATGCATGCAAGCATTACATGGAATTGCATTTAATATATGCCTGTTTGTGTGCCCGGTGCTGAAGTTCTTTTTAGACTTGTTCCCATCTGATTCCAGCCACGTGCTTAGAGAATGTGAACGTGTGTCTATGTGTCTTTGTTAGAGAAGAGAGGCGGGGAGCAGAAAAAGAGGGATGGAGGCATAGAGAAAGTCGACAGGAGATACAATCATCGCTGAAAAGTATTGTGGGAGCCCATCTGTGATTTTTCGCAAGTTTCCCCCGTACACTTTCCATTTCCCTTTGTTTCTCGTGGTTTCCCCTTTGTTCATTCGATTTCTGCTCCTTCCAGCTTTCTTGGCTTCAGAAATGATTCATGTAGGATCATGTATGCCAGTTAAATTTTTAACGTGAAACATGCACACAGGTCATCCACCTCTCTGCCATGAGCCATCTGAGCATTTTCAGAGATGCATCGCAGGCAGCGCTGGAAAATGGAGCGCCTCCCACTATTTCTTTCTGGTCTCCATGGCTGTGGCATTTTCAACAGCACTGTTACCATCTGTCTAACAATGAGAGAGGACGCTGAGGGGGTCTCCAGTCTACCTACTCCAGCCTCCTGTGCTAGTCAACATTCCTTAAAATCATTACCACTTTGCTTCTGCATGCAATTAGCACTCGTAGGCATTCCACGGAACTTCTATCGGTTAAGCACTCAGCTTCTGCTTGAGCTACCTACCATGTGAGTCCCCCATAAAGATTTGCCAATCAGCACCTGGGCTTGTCAGCATTTCACACAGGCTATTTCAAGAGACCTTCAGAAACAAAGGAGTAGATGCCTGCTTTTTGGGAGAAAAGCAATGACAAACCTAGAGAGCATCTTAAAAGGAGAGAGATCACCTTGCCAACAAAGGTCCGTATAGTTAAAGCTATGGTTTTCCCAGTAGTGATGTATGGAAGTGAGAGCTGGACCATAAAGAAGGCTGATCGCCGAAGAATTGATGCTTTTGAATTATGGTGCTGGAGGAGACTCTTGAGAGTCCCATGGACTGCAGGGAGATCAAACCTATCCATTCTTAAGGAAATTCTAGTGAGCCCTGGGTGCTCACTGGAAGGACAGATCCTGAAGCTGAGGCTGCAATACTTCGGCCATCTCATGAGAAGAGAAGACTCCCTGGAAAAGACCCTCATGTTGGGAAAGATGGAGGGCACAAGGAGAAGGGGACGACAGAGGATGAGATGGTTGGACAGTGTTCTCGAAGCTGCCAGCATGAATTTGACTAAACTGCAGGAGGCAGTGGAAGACAGAAGTGCCTAGTGTGCTCTGGTCCATGGGGTGACGAAGAGTCGGACACGACTAAACAACTAAACAACAACAACAACAACATAATAATAATTGCTGTATAGGAAGTGGTTTGAAGGAGCTGGGTTTGAAGGAGCTGGGAAAGAATCTTTTGTACTCATGTTGACTTTTTGGTTTTAACTTTGTTTTTCACCCATCCCAGCTCTTATCTCCTTGTTAAAACTTTATTTGGAAAACAGAACTCTCAATGGTCCTCCTTTCCCAATCTACTCAGATTGCTCCCATTGCTTTAATTCACTTCCACCCTTTTCGTGTATCTCCATTTTGCTTACAGTTCCACAGCCACTATTCTTGTACAACCTGCCTTCTATTTTGCTTCCCTTCCCTGACCTTGACTTCATGCGAACCCAGGATTGTGATGCAGTGCTATGGATTCTCTGAAGGGGGCCCTGTGATAGCAATCTAGTGCACATATGGTATAGAGAGTTGTGCACATTTTTTGCAAAACAATATATTCGCTAATAAATGCATTCATATGCATACTTTTATGTATGCATTTTTGCACAGAGTACTTGTGCTGCAGAACTGAACTGCAAAATTCAGAGAAGTGCAAATTTCACAGGGTGTCTGTGTTTCAGTTCATGCATTGCTTCAGAAAGTGCAGGTTAGGCAAGTCCACATTTAAATGTGAACCAAATAAATATTTATCTCTCTGACCCCCTGCCCCACCCCCAGTGTGTACAGGAACAGCTATAGAAGCTAGACGCGACATTTTCTTCTTCAGTTATGATGCAACCTGTACCAAATTAGAGGAAATACTTCAGTAGGCATGCCTGTATGTTCTCTAGTGTTCTGTATCATCACAGTTTCAGGATGGATTTAAGACGTGCCCAGGTCAATTTTAGCAAAACCAACAAACTAGGAGGGAAGCGCTACTGTACCCCTGGAAATGCTGGCATGTGTCTAAGGTTGCACTCCTAACCATACATGCTAGGGAACAATCCCTTGATCAGAAGTGACTTGACCAGTGGGTATGAACCACTATGCAAGCTTCTTGACAGGTGGACCACTCGTTCTTACCAAGAGGGAGATGCGGCAGGGAAGTTAGCATGTTGCAAATGCACTGGAAGAAGGAATCTGGGGTTCCTGCTGGTGCATTTGCACCACGTCAACTTACTTCCCTTCTGTTATCCCTCTTTGCAAGCGACCATGATCCACCAACTGGGAAGGTAGCATAGTGGCTCTGCCCCACCCAGCAAGCTCTTTGAACACTATTCATATAATAATAATAATAATAATAATAATAATAATAATAATAATATAGAAAGCAACTCCTTACAGGTAGGTCCCAGTAAGTAATCCCAGTACTGGTGAAAGTCTGCAAAGTTTTCACATGCTAGAGGATATTGTTAGTAACAACTTGTTGTTCAACTGTCATAACAGTATCACAAATCCATAATTTCTTCTTGAAGTTTTGATTCACAGAAGGAATTTGCCTGTCCTGCTGCAGCATGTAAAATCCTTCACTCCATCATCCAACAATTCCCCCATTCATGACAATGGAAGCAGATGATTTGTTAGGGTGGATTTATCAATCCAAAGAAAAGAAGAAGGCAGTGCGTAGATTTTAGGGCACACATTGGGGAGCTATGAATTGCGGCAATAGCGTGCCAATTGTGATGCACAACTGAATTATTGTACAATTTGAAACGACAGCTTCTGTATCTTATGAAATGATTGTTTCGCTTGCTTTTGCTGCTTAAAGGTTCCCCGCGGTATTAAGCATACAACCTTTGCAATACTGTTAAGTACCTATATTTTTGTTTATTAGCTGATGTCTGCTGCGCTGTGTCTCAAGGGCTAAAGCAAACAGTGCGAGCATTAGACATTAAAGGTCATATGAGATGACTATACCTTATCAAACTAAATGCATATATTTTGACATTTTAAATACAGGACATAAAATGGAAGCAATATATCTGCGCGACTGTACACCACTTTTCTGCTATGGTAAGCAACATCCAGGAAGCGTTGGAGCAAGCCTTACTAAAACTGTAATGTCATTCAAAAAATGTTACATGCATAAAACGTTACTTTAGAACTATTGATAGCACATAAGGCTTTTAAATTAGATACATTAAAAATAGAATGCCCTTACTTACTTTCTCTCCCTCTCTTCCGGCATACCCAACCCAGAGTGTTTGGCTATATCTGCCAATATATGTTATGTGTTTTATGTTATGTTGTTATGTTATGTTATGTTATGTTATGTTATGTTATGTTATGTTATGTTATGTTATGATGTTATGTTATGTTATGTTATGTTATGTTGTTATGTTATGTTATGTTGTTATGTTATGTTGTTATATGTTTTATGTCAACATTATCTGGGGTAATATCCTCAGAATAATTCAGCATTGTTGTAGTGATGTTAGGGAAACTCCAGTGTACATATAGATTACCGTATTTTTCCGTCTATAGGACTCCCCCATGTATAAGATGCCCCCTATTTTGGGGGACATATTTAAGAAAATGGGGGGAGATGGCACAGAGTTGTTGCATTTTTTTGTGGGGGGAATTACCCAGGGCTGTTGAGCCTTTTTTTAAGGGTGATTGCCAAAAGTCACTCAGCTGCACATGTCACGAAATTTGCCTCCCATCTGTCCCCTCGCTGGCAGAAGCTGCCAACTGCAGGAGCATCAGTCAATCAACACCACCCATTGATGCAGCAACCAATAACACGCAGAATAGCCACTGACAGCCACAGCAGCAACCAATCAAATGTCCACCCAAGCACTACCCATGTATAAGACGACCCCCACTTTTTTGCATGATTTTTAAAGAAAAAAACATAGTCATACACAGAAAAGTACAGTACCCTTGTCCACAAGGCCTTCCTTTTGAGTGTGTGTGTGTGTGTGTGTAAGAAAGGGGACAAATGGTTGTGCAGCTCTCCTACCCCTCCATCTTACAGTTATGCAACAAAACATAAGTTACAACATATAGAGTGCAACAGGCTGAATGGTAATGTTTGTAATAAATTTCTTTACTGGTAAAAAAATAGTTACAAACATTACCATTCAGTCTGTCGCGCTCTATATGTTGTAACTATTGCATCTGCGTAACAAGGTATTGTATTTGTTTTGGCAAAACATAAGTTACGCGCAATATAATCTCTGCTGTGATGCGGACAGGACATTTGCAGTAATAAGCGTAATGTTGCTGGTCCCATACTGTGGAATACTCTTCCATTTGGGACAGATCCTCACTTCTGACTTTACAGCATCACTCAAAAACCTTTTAATGCTGAGAGACCTTTGCAGCTATATTTAAACTATCTAAACTTCTATAGTTTGCCAGCCATTCTAATTACGTTATTACTTTGCATTGTTTCTGTGGCATTATACATACTTAACATTTAAGAGAGTTGGTGGTATACAAATTATATATATATATATATATATATATATATATATATATATATATATTGTCTTCGTTGACCAACAGACCAACATGGCTACACCTGCACTCCATAGATGATTAAACCAATACATCATGGAGCTCAGCATTGCCATTGAAACTGATACAAGGCTCTACCTCGGGCAATATAAACTCCCCTCTACCACCACTGCCTTCTGCCTCAGCACCCTTAATTCCACTCACTGAACTGACATTATTTATATTTTGAGCAACCTCACAAGCCTAATACTATATACATGTAATAATAACCAGAGCACAATAACTCCAAAAGCATTGGAACAGGTCTTCCCTTTAGTTTATTTAGCCCCCCCCCCCCCACATTTATAACTATTCCTATTGGGTGGTATTCAAGTAAGCTTTACACAAAATAAACCCACATAAATTAATGTGCCTAACTTGCTCATTAATTTCAGTCAGCTGCTCTGCATCAAACTTACTTGAATACCACCCACCGGATATTTCTTTAACTCTTAGTTATTTATAACATGTTTAAAAGCATAACGGAAGGTCTGTAGCTTAGCAGTAAGCCGTGGTCTTTGTATTCAGAAGATCCCAGGTTCAATCTCTGACTGATTAAGGTAAGTAGGGAGGGAAAGGACTTCTGCTTCAAATTAGGGATGCTGAGAAATTTGGTTCAGTTTGCATTCTTAGCGCAAATCTACCAAATTCAGACTTCCAAAAGAGAATGTGAGCTGAAATGCATCTAGCTTTCAAAACTGTCCAATAAAAAGAAGTGTATTTTTTTTCTTGCATACATCAGGAAGAATTGTGCCCCTAATGCACGTTGCTGAAAAATACGGTCGGGGGGATTGCTGGCCAAAATACAATTACGAGGAGAATCACACCCCAAAATGCTGCTGATTTTGTGTAACTTTTACACTGAAAGACGGAAAGACTGGGAATAAAATTGGCAGATTCATCCATCATTACTTGAAACTGTGGAGATCCACTGATCTGTTTTGACAGTGCACTGCTAGATAGCCCAATAGTTTGACTGGGCGTAAGGCAGTTTAACCCAAGGTAACTTGCAAATGAAAGAATAAAATAACAACAGAATATAAAGGGTTGGAGCTAATCTAAGTTCTACTCAAAATAGACCCAGTGTCACCAATAGGCCTAAGGCCATCAAGCCCATTCATATTTTTTTTAATAACGTTTTTATTCAAAATTAAAACAAAACATATTATCCAGAAACATATCATCCTTATTTTCCCCCATTTTTCTCCCTCCCCTCCCTCCCCCCACAGAACCCACCCACCCCCACCCCCCAACTTCCCTCAGTTCCAATCTTTGTTTTCTCTAAAAATGCTGTTTTCTGCATGTTACACAGTTGTATAGATCCTCAAACTATTTAGCTGATTATTATCAATAAAAATTTTGTGAATGTTTATTCAAAGCCAGCCAAGGAGTCCAGTTCACTTTGTTGTGTCTTCAAATACTTTGTAAAGGGTTCCCATTCATCTTTAAAGTCACAGTTATCCTTGTCCTGTAGCTTGTATGTCAGTTTTGCTAGTTCTGCATAGTCCATCAATTTTTCTTGCCATGATTCTTTAGTTAGGGTTTCTTCAGTCTTCCATCCTTGTGCTATTAAAACTCTCGCGGCCATTGTCACATACATGAAGATTTTTCCAGCTTTTTTGGCAGATATTTCCTTACAATCCCTAATAAAAATGCTTCAGGTTTTTTAACAAATGTTAAATGGAACATTTTCTTCAATTCGTTGCATATAATTTCCCAAATTTTTTAAATTACCTTACAATCCCACCACAAGCCCATTCATTTCAATAAGTCTACTTTGACTAGAACTTAACTGGACCCTACCCAAAACTATTAAAAATGAGTACCAAATTAAATCAATGTGAAAATGATTTACAAAAGAAAGCAACCTTCAGACCTAGGAGCTGATAAAGAGTGGCTTGGCAGAGCTACACCTTAAGCAACAGATAATTCCCTGGGAAAATGTTATGGCAGTAAATAAACAAATTTTAGGCCCTATGCTATTGAAACCATCTTTTCTTCTTTAACATGCATCAGGAACAAGCAAAACTATTCCCAAGGAATGTGGGAAGGAATCAAACAGAAACTGTGAGGAAAAAAGGCTAAATATCATGTTGCGGGGTGGGACTGTCATTATTTACTACTTTAAGTGGAAAATGCATTACTTTTTAAAATGAGAAATATTGTCATTACAGCGGCAAGAGCACTAATGGAATGTAGAGTCACTTAAAAGAAAACCATATGAAAATTCACACAAAGCTTCCTATTTATCTCAGCCCTTTGCACCAAGGCAACAATCAGCATGTATGTGGCTTGCTAAAATAGGGCATCTAAACATGTAATATCATCCCAGGGTTTACCTGTGTTAATATTAATATAGACAAAATGGAGAGAATAGGTGTGTAATTATCTAACTGCTGTGATATTAGTTTTATGCCTCGCCATATAATGTGAACTTTCACTGTGGTAAAAAGTCAATTGGGAGTAACAAAATAACCGGTGAGACTTTGGGTGTTACAATGTATTTAATTTGATAGCAAGGTTAAAAAGCTTGATTCAGTATAGTATACGCTCAAATGGTACCCAAAGCACTGAAGACTTTTATTAGTTTCCGACTGTGCTTAAAGGCACAGATCCTGGTGGAATATCTTCCTGGTATTGACAAATTGTTTAAAGACCAACTTCAGTGTACAAATAGCATTAGCCTCCCATATACAGCATCTGACCCCAAGATTAAAACAGCAAGTGCCATTGATCTAACAGTTAAATATCTTTCCAGCGCAGATTCCCTAGCCTGGGAAAATATTGACCCGCTATATTTCTGCAAAAAAAAACCCTGAATTTGGCGTAGTGAAAGAAAACTCGTGCAATCCAATGCCTAGACTTTTAATTTTCCAATTACCACACAATTTCCATGCTAACTTGATATACTTAGCGCATATTTATTTAACATATTTGCTACGAGCATTTAGCAGTAATCACAGAAGCTTGCGCTCCTAATGACCATGACTATGACCCGCTGACTGGCGTATTTATCAAGTTAAGTTATATATGCTCCATGGAATAAGAAAGATGATATAATTTTATTTTATTTTATTTAAAAAATAGGAACATGCAAAACTTGTTAATTCTGCATATATGTCTGCATTATCTAAAAGTGACCATTGCATACTTTAACAACAAAAAAGGAGGCTATGGATTTTTTTTGCAAGGATAAGGTTTTCTGAACGATTAATGCATACATTAGTTTCAGTTAGCATAAGGGCGCATTGTTCATCCATCAAAGTACTGATTGCTTTCCTGCTGCTTATTCTATATCCCCATTTTAAAAAATGCCAGCCAGTTTGTAAATGCATACCTTCCTACATTTCCCCGATGAAAATAGGGCTTTCCTATTCTGTTGTTGTTGCTGCTGCTGCTGCTGCTGTTATGATATTTATACCTAACCCATCTGACTGGGTTGCTCCATCCATTCTGAGCAGCTTCTGAGCAGCTTCCAACATATATAAAAACATAATAAAACATTTTTAAAAAAACTTCCCTTACAGGGCTGCCTTCAGTTGTCTTCTAAAGGTTGTATAGTTAGTTATCTCCTTGACTCGAGGGTCGCATAACTCCATACCCTCCACCATTTTCCCAATGAAAATAGGGAAGTCCTAAGGAAAAGTGGGACGCGGGTGGTGCTGTGGTGTAAACCACTGAGCCTAGGGCTTGCCGATCGGAAGGTCGGTGGTTCGAATCCCCACGATGGGGTGAGCTCGCGTTGCTCAGTGCCAGCTCCTGCCAACCAAGCAGTTCAAAAGCACGTCAAAGTGCAAGTAGATAAATAGGTACCACTCCAGCGGGAAGGAAAATGGTGTTTCTGTGCGCTGTGCTAGTTTCACCAGAAGCGGCTTAGTCATACTGGCCACGTGACCCGGAAAAACTGTCTGTGGACAAACTTTGGCTCCTTTGGCCAGTAAAGCGAGATGAGCACTGCAACCTCAGAGTCGTTCATGACTGGGCTTAACTGTCAGGGGTCCCTTGTGGAACATTCCAGGATCAAATCAGAAACCGGGACAGCTACTGTAAATCTGGAATTCTCCCTTGGAAGCAGACACACTTGGAGGTGTCAGACAGTTGCTTAGAAATTTGGATTGTTGTGCATTCTCTCTCGTATGCCTTTTTTTTCTTCGAGTCAGAATACCTTTCACAGATCCATCTCCTTTCTTTGCATTCTTTCCCAAAGTGATAAACTTCTCCTTTCTTTAGCAGAAACAGCAAAAGTAAATGACCAGGCAACTTTGACTCTGTGCCTTAGAGGAAGATTGCTTTGTCCGACATTCTCACATGTTAGAGAACAGGAATTCAGTCTCCTAAGGAAAAGAAAGGGGGCTTATGACAGTATTCCCAACATATCAGCATTGTCCGGATTTTGTCAGAATCTGGGGACTTCGTGCCAAGCCAGCATTATTCTTGGCATGATACGGGTTAATTATGGAGGGCTTTGGGAGAAATTAAACTTTGGTTAACCCAAAAGGTTGGAATTTGTGAGAAGGGCTGAGGCCATGAACATGTAGTCTGCCTTCTCACTCCCTAATTGAAATACCTGCTTCTCTGTGTTGGGCAACCTTGTTCAAGGACAGTCTGAACACTGTGTTAATTGGAATGACATTGTTCAGCCTTGCTGTCATAAGACCACCCTTCTATCTCCTGACTTGAGCCATGGAAAGTTACAGCCAAGGAGTCTTAGGACTGGTCGATGTGCAAAACATCATTACCAGGCCCAAAGGGGTATAAAAACCACCAACCTTAAACAATTGCATACCCTCCAACATTTCTCAGATGAAAATAGGGATGTCCTATTCCATAATAATCACCACAATATTATTATTTATACCTCACCCCATTGGACTGGGCTGCTTCTAACATATATAAAAACATAATAAAACATTAAACATTAAAAAACGTCCCTATACAAGGCTGCCTTCAGATGTCTTGTATAGTTACTTATTTCCTTGGCTCGGGGGTTGTGTAACTCCATACCCTCCAACAGGTCTTAGATGCAAATAGGGATGTCCTAAGGAAAAATGGGATATTTTGGGATCAAATCAGAAACCAGGACAGTTTCTGTAAATCTAGGACTGTCCCTGGAAAATAGGGACACTTGGTAGGTCTGCCCCTCCTAGTCCCTTGCTTGCACCCTGTTTCTCCCCATCTAACATCCTGACTTAGATTCATCAAGCCATTTCTCTTGGGCCACTGTGCGTGACTATTTGAGCTAGGTAAAGGAGTTTTTCATTTCATTTTCCATAGGCATTCTTCCCAAAGTGCTTAAAATCCAAAATCAGAGCTCTTGAGAAGTATTTTCTTCCTGCTAGGCAACAGCATTGCTGCTATTTCAGAACCTTAAATAAATTGTTGTTGTTTAGTCATTTAGTCGTGTCCGACTCTTCATGACCCCATGGACCAGAGCACGCCAGGCATTCCTGTCTTCCACAGCCTCCCACAGTTTGGTCAAACTCATGCTGGTAGCTTCGAGAACACTATCCAGCCATCTCGTCCTCTGTCATCCCCTTCTCCTTGTGCCCGCCATCTTTCCCAACATCAGGGTCTTTTCCAGGGAGTCTTCTCTTCTCATAAGGTGGCCAAAGTATTGGAATCTCAGCTTCAGGATCTGTCCTTCCAGTGAGCTTTTAATAAATAGATATTCCATAATATGGTATTGCAGTTTGGAATTTTTGCCTTGGTTGCAATCCAGTACTTTTAAACCCTTGGTACACATTTGGCTCCTTCCTAAGTGTTTATCTTTTCTAGAGGCTCCCGGAGGCAAAGAGTGAACATTTGCCATGGAATCTCTTTCTGTTTAGATTTATCAGTAGGCTTTCACCTCAGACTGTAACTTGTGGGGCAGCCTATAAGTTGGGGGCTAGGAGAAACTCTAAGCCTCCTATCTTGACAATCATATGCAAATATTACAGGTATACATTGTGCCATGTGATAATTGCACTTATCACATTAATAATATGACCATCAGAATATATCTGAAGTATATTATATCTTTCTATCTATCAATCAA
This sequence comes from Podarcis tiliguerta, assembly GCF_965153285.1. Lineage (NCBI taxonomy): Eukaryota > Metazoa > Chordata > Lepidosauria > Squamata > Lacertidae > Podarcis > Podarcis tiliguerta. Next base: position 12,552,648 of record NC_139543.1, on the reverse strand, counting down.
TCAATCTATCTATCTATCATCTATCATCTATCTATCATCCATCTATCTATCTCTTAGGCATGTGCTGATTATTTTCTGCAGCTTCTCTAAGGCCTGCTGTCAACTAAGATAATCTACACCCAAAAAGCTAAATTCTATTGACTATGGCAGGTGTAAGGTTTTAGGGGTTTTGTATAGTACCTCAGCATGTGTGAAATTTTATACTACACCTCACTGTGATTAGTTCATTATATTATATTACAAACTCTATATCCTGTTTTGCATGGTTGGTTATCTTAATTTCATGGAGGATTCAATTTTAGGGTTTCTTTCTAAGCAACATTTATACAGTATTTATACAGTGATTTTGTACTGTGTCATTATTCAAATGATATTTTTTTTTGCAATATATTGATTAGATTAAGAATTACATATTCTTGCACTTCATTTCCTGCTAAATTTCAAGGATTATTTTCATATATTATGGAGGCATAGCAGGCCTAGTGGTGGGGAAATAATTGATAAAAGGAAGATATAACAGAGTATGTTTTATGAGACAAGTGCATAGGGAAAAACATTAGCTAGGTTTTCCAGATTTGAAAAATAAATATGTGATCAAAATACATGATACAGTTCCTATCGAGTGTCAGAATTGATTGAAAAGGGAACAGTGCTAGTAAGCCACAGAACCATTTGATGATAGCCACCCTAGCTGGGCAAATCCAAAATGTATGCTTGTCCACTTGCTGGCAATATTCTTCAGGAATGATGATTTCACGAATGCACCGGAGAATGCTTATGTGATGACAAGCAGAGAACCACCTTTGAATACCATTGCCTGCTGACTTCTTTTGGACACCATGCCTGGGCTGGAAACTGCTGCCGTCTTTCAGAAAAAGGAAGGCATAGTCGAGAATCTCTTCAAGTGGGCACGAGTGTCAGGGACTGGGGCAGAGGAGGAGTGGTGGAGACCGACTCCCCTTCCTGAACCTTCCAGAGAAGAGGAAGACAGTATAGATTTACAACAGTGGCTTGAGGAAGGTTGGGATGCAGGTGGCACTGTGGTCTAAACCACAAAGCCTAGGGCTTGCTGATCAGAAGGTCGGCGGTTCGAATCCCCACGACGGTGTGAGCTCCTGTTGTTCGGTCCCTGCTCCTGCCCACCTAGCAGTTTGAAAGCACGTCAAGTGCAAGTAGATATATAGGTACCGCTCCAGTGGGAAGGTAAACAGCGTTTCCATGTGCTGCTCTGGTTCGCCAGAAGCGGTTTAGTCATGCTGGCTACATGACCTGGAAGCTGTACGCCGGCTCCCTCGGCCAGTAAAGCGAGATGAGCGCCGCAACCCCAGAGTCGTCTGTGACTGGACCTAACTGTCAGGGGTCCCTTTACTTTACTCTTAGAGGTAGAAGAAGAGCAGAGTTGGGAAATAATGGGAGAGGGAGGAGGAAGCAGAGCTGGAGCAACTGGTTGACATGTTATCATTAGAAGGCATTCCAAACCCCCCCTTTTCCCAGGGGGCATTGAAAGTAGGAGAGCAAATGGCCCTAAGTGGCCACCGAAGGCTAGGTGGTGCTGTTGACGACTGGAGAGAGAAGGGGGGTGGAGTTTACTCGGAGCAATGCTATTACGCCAAGAGGCAGCATTTCTAAGCCTCTCTCTGTGAATATTGAATAAAAAACATTGGTAAGAGCTTCCTTGTCTATCTATTCCTGGAAGCCTGCCATGCAGGGATTGGATTCCCTGATACCTGAGAATGAGAGGCCAACCCACCTCTGAAGACATTTGCAACTGACCTGTTGCAAGGGGCCATGGAGAACCAAGACATTGCCACCAGCTACAGAGATGAGAATTCTCAATTGGTGATATTTGTGCTTTAGTACTTGCGAGAGCGGTAAGTGAATGAAATGAACACGAAATGCAAAAAGAAGTGGCCCAGTCCTTGATAAGTACCCTCAGCTACTCTTCTGCCTCTGGATGAAGGAAGCTGCCATGGAATGGATTATGTAGAGATATCTGTGGATGGAGAACAGGGGGAAATGAGAGGGGAAATGGAGTTCGCATTTAATCTTAACTCAAATCACAAGACTGGTAGTGGAGTGAACTGTGCAGCGCACAAACGAATCAGGGAAGCAACATGAAAGAGAGAATTTCCAGAAAGCAAATCAAAACCGTGGCCTCTGTTCAGAGACAGAAAGGATATTGAACTGTCTGACAGCAGAGAGATATCCTTGGGTGACTAGCATGAACTATAACTTATACCCTTTGAGCCCATCACTATAGAGCAAGGCTTATCCACACTTTGAGATACTGGGCAAGATAATAACAATAACAACAACAACAACAATAATAAAATTTATCATTTAAACCCTGCCCATCTGGCTGGGGTTCCCCAGCCTGCTCTGGGCTGCTTCCAGCAAAATATTAAAATACAATAATTCATCAAATATTAAAAGCTTTCCTAAACAGGGTTGCCTTCAGATGTCTTCTAAAAGTGAGATAGTTGTTTATTTCTTTGACATCTGGTGGGAGGGCATTCCACAGGGCGGGCGCCACTACTGAGAAGGCCCTCTGCCTGGTTCCCTATAATTTCGCTTCTCACAGTGAGGGAACCGCCAGAAGGCCCTCAGAGTTGGACCTCAGTGTCCGGGCTGAACGATGGGGGTGGAGATGCTCCTTCAGGTATACTGGGCCAAGGCTATTTAGGGCTTTAAAGGTCATCACCAACACTTTGAATTGTGCCCGGAAAAGTACTGGGAGCCAATGTAGGTCTTTCAGGACTGGTGTTATGTGGTATCGGCGGCCATTCCCAGTCACCAGATGAGGAATTTCTTGATAGTCTAAGTGGACTGCACTGGACCACCAATACAGATGGGGTGCCCCTAGGGAGACGACCACCTGAAGGACTGTGACACACACAGAAGCAGGTCTTTTAGGAGCCATGCTGTGTCACTGGAGCTGCAAAATGGATTCTATGCCCTCCCCTCAGACACCGATTCTGGGCCAGAGGAGCAAGAACAGCAGTTGCAGACCTCAGGACACAGCAAGGTGGCCGTGGAAGGTGCTGATTCCTGCCACTCCCCAGAGGAGGAAGAGACCAGGGCTGGATTTAGGTTTGAAGAGGCCCTAAGCTACTGAAGGTAATGGGGCCCTTTATGTATTACATAAAATCAATCAGTAGGCATAAAATTCATACCCTTAGTCTATGCTGCCTGATCATCAGTCTACAAGCACTCTTTAATATTAGATAACAGGTACAACAGCTTGACCTACATTCAACTGTGCTGCACTGCAATCTGCAGCTGCATGCTACATGTTGCCATGAAACCAGTCCATGCAGAATGTAGGCACCCTATACAGTGGCACCTCGGGTTAAGGTACCGGAACGAAGGTCCGTTCTTAACCTGAAACTGTTCTTAACCTGAAGCACCACTTTAGCTAATGGGGCCTCCTGCTGCTGCCACACCACCGGAGCACGATTTCTGTTCTCATCCTGAAGCAAAAGTTCTTAACCTGAGGTAATATTTCTGGATTAGTGGAATCTGTAACCTGAAGCGTATGTAACCTGAGGTACCACTGTATATAGAAATGAGCAAACCAGTAATATTTTAGGGAGCAGGCTAGCAGGTGGGGCCCATTACTTACATCATAGGAGCCTACACCACACAAAACACTGTCACTGTTTGTAGGTTTTGTTTTATTTGTTTTTTATCTTATATTTTGGAAATGTATATCCAGTTTTTTTTTCCTTTTAATTTTTTTTTTTTTGGGGGGGGGCTCAAGAGAGTGGGGCGCTAAGCTATAGCTTCTTTAGCTTATACGTAAATCCAGCACTGGAAGAGACATATGATGGTGGTGGTAGAATTGGCCCCATCAGAAACTGAAACTCCCTCACTGTGGGAAGGTTATGTGAGTAATGAATCTCAACAAAACAAACAGCAGAGGGAATCTTTAGCAGAACCAACACGCTGGAAAAAGGAAGTTTCTGGTTTGGAGGCCAGATTGGGAAAGGAGGGATGGGTGAAGCAGCAGAAATCTTGGTGTGGTCACTATGGCAACAGCAGCTTCGGATGAGCTACTTGGCATCCCTCCAACCACTGCTATCTACAAGGGCTCACATCCAGCATTTCACTGAAGTATGAGCACTGGTGAATGACACAGTGCCATTCTTGTGTGCCCTTCAGTACACATGCCATTCATTTTGAGCTCTTGGTTTTTGTTGTTGTTTAGACGTTTAGTCGTGTCCGACTCTTCATGACCCCATGGACCCAGTGGCGTAGCGTGGGTTGTCAGCACCCGGGGCAAGGCAAGTAATTTGCGCCCCCTAACCCATGGATTTGCGCCCCCTAACCCTAACCCCCAGATGTTGCGCCCGGTGCGGCCGGCCCCCCCTGCACCCCCCACGCTACGCCACTGCATGGACCACAGCACGCCAGGAACTTCCATCTTCCACTGCTTCCCGCAGTTTGGTCAAACTCATGCTGGTAGCTTTGAGAACACTATCCAACCATCTCGTCCTCTGTCATCCCCTTCTGCTTGTGCCCTCCATCTTTCCCAACATCAGGGTCTTTTCCAGGGAGTCTTCTCTTCTCAGGAGGTGGCCAAAGTATGGGAGCCTCAGCTTCACGATCTGTCCTTCCAGTGAGCGCTCAGGGCTGATTTCCTTCAGAATGGATAGGTTTGATCTTCTTGCAGTCCATGGGACTCTCAAGAGTCTCCTCCAGCACCATAATTCAAAAGCATCAATTCTTCGGCGATCAGCCTTCTTTATGTTCCAGCTTTCACTTCCGTAGCTGAGCATAATTCTACATAAGTCAAGCCAATAGAACTTAAGCCAATGCCATAGGAAATTCCTTAAAGTATTTTGTTTCTTCCATTTCAATAGAGAAGATTTTTAAGATTTCAACTTTTTTTTTTAAAGAAACTGCTATAAGGTTCCCTAAGGAGAAATCCTCCCAGAAGAGTTATGCTCCCACCAGTCTTCACTGCCCAGGGAAAAGAGTCGTGCGAACATCCTGGGAGATCCCCAATGAGTCAAATGAGACCAAATGGCTTCACATTGTCCTTGGAGAAAGTGTGATTTTTTATTTTTATTTCCTTGTTTTCCGAAAACTGTCTCAGGGGCCTGCGTTGTAAAATACAGACATTCAGTGTGGATTTCTGCTCATTTCTGCGCACAAATATTTGTGAAACAGACTGTCATTTGCCTCCCATGTTTCATTGGGAGGGGAGGGGGGAGGGGAGGAAGCTAAGCAATAGGGGAGATGGGCAATTACTGTAACTACTGTGGCATGTTATCCTATTACTGCTAAGTACAAAAGTTTCTGAGCTTTTGCTTCCAAAATGTCATGTCAGACAAGACCTGGATTACTGTTGAAATTTTTTAATCTTCAGAGTAGAGAAGGCCAACATTTTTATAATAGGATGTGAGCACTGATACTCTATTGTCAATGACAATGCTGCAGCTTTTCAGCTTCTTTGCTGGCCTCGGCTACATTGTGTATCTGACATTTCACGTACTGAGTCATTTAAAACTACATCTCCAGGAACTGACTATTAACTATCTTTTTTCCTAGGATTTCATATAACCAAGAGCAGGCCTTCTCTGCGGAATGATAAGTTCAAAATAGAGACACCACCATGTAATTTAATAGTACTGGTTACATTTAAAAGGGGGGGGGGAATGCTATGTGGTCCCAGTTTGTAGCAGCATAAAACCTTTGTACCTGTGCCTTTACAGAACAGGTATGAAAAATCTGATTACGTTGATGTACATTTGATAAAAATGAGTCAGTCTCTTGCCAGGGGGTGGAGAAGTTTGATTAGAAAGACAATTTAAGGCAGTATTGGCCAAACTTGGGTCTCCAGCTGTTTTGGACTACAACTCCCATCATCCCTAGCTAACAGGACCAGTGGTCAGGGATGATGGGAATTGTAGTCCCAAAACAGCTGGAGACCCAAGTTTGGCCAACACTGATTTAAGGGGTTAAGCATCGCCTACACACACACACACACACACACACACACACACACAAAACAACAACAACAACAACATTGAATAGGTCTCATTTAAATTACTATTGTGCCACTTTAACAATCATGGCTTCTCCAAAAGACTCCCAGGAACTTTAGTTTGTCAACTGTGCTGTGAATCATAGAGCTACAATTCCCAGTGTGGCTCAGAGGTGGCACATCCTGTTTCACTGCTTGAGGCAAAACAGGAAGTGACAACCTCATCCCCTCCAACATTTCTCTGATGAAAATAGGGATGCCCTATTCAATAATAATAATAATAATAATAATAATAATAATAATAATAATAATTTTATTATTTATACCCCAGCCATCTGACTGGGTTTCTCCAGCCACTCTGGTAGTTTCAAACATATATAAAAGCATAATAAAACACTAAACATTTTTTTAAAATAAACCTTCCCTATTTAGAGCTGCTTTCAGGTGGCTTTGGGGTCGGATAACTCCATACCCTCCATCATTTCTCTGATGAAAATAGGAACGTCCTAAGGAAAAGCAGGACATTCTGGGATCAAATCAGAAACAGGGACAGCTTCCGTAAATCTGGGACTGTCCCTGGAAAATAGGGACACTTGGAGGCTCTGCAACCCACTCCTGCTGCCTACACTTTGCAAGATCTTGCCCAAGATCCTTGCAGAATTTGGGAAACCCTGGGCTACACTGACTGGTGGCAGCAGCTCTCTGGGGTTACAGATAAGGAGATTTTCCCTGCCCTGCCTGGGGATGCCAGGGACCTACAGTCCTTTGCCAACCTTTCTTAGCTATCACATATACGCACACTCCTCACATTTATGAGACCCACACATCCTGTGACCAATCAAGTTGAATAAAGACCATACACCATGCATTGTGGATAGCTTGGCTGGTACTTGACTACTCTGTTGTTTCTGGAGTCCCAGGCAATCACCCCAAACCAGGAGGTTGGCAGTCTTAGACAATGCCTTTGGCTTAGTGGACATAAATCATACAGTCTTGACTCCAGCAAAGGGAAGAAAGTGTAAGACAATAATTTGTAGCAGGAATATATATATATATATATATATATATATATATATATATATATATATATATATATATTCTTTCTCTCCCCCCCTCTCTCTCAATAATATTTATATATGCCTTTATAAAATAAGAAGCAGAAGAAGACTCACAGAAACCCAGAATGATGAGGCAATCAAGAAAATATAAATAAGGGGAAATCCCCAAAGATATGGAAAGATATGCGGTCTTTCAAATAATAAGGGTGCACTAATGATATGGTGCTGGAACAGACTGATAAGTTCCCAAGCAATAAATCATCAGAGCAACATCATCTACTAAGAGTTCTGTTTGAAAAGAAAGTCAGGCAGGAAATGAGGCAAATACTGAATAAAACAAGAGAAGCAGCAGTGCGCAGCCACACGTCTTGAAGTAGGCGATGGTTTTGTCCACATAGTGGGAGGCGGTAGACAATCAAAGCCCATGGTGCTGCCATTCCACAACAGCGATTGAGGGTGGCTGCTGGGTTTTTGCATTGCACCAGGTTGAACAACTGTCCCTGAAGAATGGCTCTGGCAGCCAGCAGAAAGATGAACTCATGGTTGTACCACTCAGCACAACCTAATAGAATCATAGAATCATAGAGTTGGAATAGACCACAAGGGCCATCAAGTCCAACCCCCTGCCAAGCAGGAAACGCCATCAGAGCACTCCTGACATATGGTTGTCAAGCCTCTGCTTAAAGACCTCCAAAGAAGGAGACTCCACCACACTCCTTGGCAGCAAATTCCACTGTCAAACAGCTCTTACTGTCAGGAAGTTCTTCCTAATGTTTAGGTGGAATCTTCTTTCTTGTAGTTTGGATCCATTGCTCCGTGTCCGCTTCTCTGGAGCAGCAGAAAACAACCTTTCTCGCTCCTCTATGTGACATCCTTTTATATATTTGAACATGGCTATCATATCACCCCTTAACCTCCTCTTCTCCAGGCTAAACATGCCCAGCTCCCTTAGCCGTTCCTCATAAGGCATTGTTTCCAGGCCTTTGACCATTTTGGTTGCCCTCCTCTGGACACGTTCCAGTTTGTCGGTGTCCTTCTTGAACTGTGGTGCCCAGAACTGGACACAGTACTCCAGGTGAGGTCTGACCAGAGCAGAATACAGTGGCACTATTACTTCCCTTGATCTAGATGCTATACTCCTATTGATGCAGCCCAGAATTGCATTGGCTTTTTTAGCTGCCGAGTCACACTTCCCTTAGTACTTCCCTTAGTGTGAAGTACATCAAGGATAGACATATGCAGGAAACGCTATTCAAAAGAGCCTTAAATCCCTAGACTCTATTGTTCTGCAGACACAGGCTCGCAACTTGGCTCCAGTACAAGAGGAGTAGAGAACCTGAGGCTTTGGGGCCAAATGTCCACACTTATTCATCATTTATCTAAGCTAAAAAAAACCTGATTGTTGTAACCTTTCCTAGTCAGTGAGTCGCTCCATCCCTTTGATCATTTTGGTTCCTGAACCTTTTCCAGCTCCACAATATCTTTTATTGTCACAATTTACCACTTTCTTGGCTGTTGTAGAAAGGAATATTTTATTAAATCTTTCACTTTTATCATGCTTGTTTAATGTTCAGCAGCAATTGTTGAAAAAATTGTGTACAGTGGTACCTCAGGTAATTACTTAATTCGTTCTGGAGGTCCATTCTTAACCTGAAACTGTTCTTAACCTGAAGCACCACTTTAGCTAATGGGGCCTCCTGCTGCCGCCGAGCCACCAGAGCGCAATTTCTGTTCTCATCCTGAAGCAAAGTTCTTAACCTGAAGCACTATTTCTGGGTTAGCAAAGTCTGTAACCTGAAGCGTATGTAACCTGAAGCGTATGTAACCACTGTATTTTGTGGTTTAATATTCCGATTTTATTCTCTGAACCACCCTGAGACCTTCAGGTATAGGGTGGCATATAAATTATAACAACAACAACACATAAGCTTGGCCTGTTCTCACTAGAATAGAGACAGAAGCAGCATATCTTGATCAGCTGTTTATGGGGAGCCCATATTTCCGTGTTTGGAGACAAGAAGACCCCGCAAAAGCATATGGAGTTAAGAAGATTTGTAAATTGGAAGCAGGAGGAGAAAGCATCTTTATCACAACAAAGAACAGTTGAAATAGCAACAGTCTTGTCAGCACTATTCCATGAAAGATTGAAGACACTGAAAGCTAATATCAAGGACACTGTCCAACCTTTCCACATGGTAGGAAAACTAATGTCAACTAATGTCCAACCTTACAATACTTTTTTTTTTTTAATATAACAGAACAGAACCAAGAGAAGAATTAGTGTTCAAGAAAAGAAGGTGTCTTCTTTCTTTCACTTTTGATGTACACTTTGCTGCAAAAAAAGAAAAAGAAAAAAAGTTAAATGAGATTGAGTGCAAGGTGATGAAAAGTCTTTCAATAGGACTGTTTCTTTTGTCATGAGCCATATAAAATGGAGACAAAATTACTATTGAAGCATCTTTCTTCTTGGGAAAATCACACAAAGGATGAAGAAGCTCTTGAGCAGTGGCCCACTTTGAGGTCATGACTCATGAGAGCTTCTCAGGTGAGTCATCAAGACAGTGTCATTGTATTTGGGGATAAATATGGAACAAAAGGATTAGGAGTCAGATGAGTGATGAACAAAATGAGAATACAGATCTCTTGCCACTGTAGTACAGAGTTACAGAACACTGTAAACATTCACTGCACTTTGTATATAGTTTCAATATAATTGATTGATATAATCGGTTGCTGCGCTGAAAATGGGTTGTTGGACTAATGACTGGATATGTTTGCCAATATGACCCAACCAGCCTTTAATATTCTTGGTCCTTTTATATGCAGTTATAGATTTCTTTTCACAGCCCCCTACCCCCGCCCCCTCTCTCAGCCTGAGAACTGTGCATTCCTGGTTTTGTGGGTGGTTTTGTGTACCATGGTACCTACTCATTAATCCTCTTTTGGGCTTGTCACCAAACTATGAACACTCTTATGTAAGGCTTTCTCTCTCTACCCCCAGAGAATTGGATAGAGAGGAGCTTGGTTATTTCTGAAATGATCTAAGTTGTACGATTTCAGCTGAACTGCATCCAGCTTTCCTACAGTATCTGCTGCTTATGTCACGGCTCTTTAAAGGCTCTCTATGAACAGCAAGTCATGTCCAATTCTTTTTATTCTTAGAAAATAATAATGAATTCCCCTCAGAGCAGAAGGACTCATTGATTCTAAACTTCCTGGTTTCAGCAGATCTGTACTTCTTTGAATATATTTGAGGGTGAAGCTGGAAAACTCTCTGTGGGTTTTCAGAAGGAAGTCAAACCATTGTAGTTCAACTGAGACTTCGAATCCTTCATGTCAAGTTGACAGGGCTTCATGGACTAGCTGAACAGATTTCATGTTGTTTGCACATAAGTGCTCATCAAAATATCTGGAGGGGCTTGAATAACTTTTTGTGGAAACACTTCCTTGGTGAAGAAGCTGAAGCAAATTCTTTCCATGAGCTGTCCTCTTTGTCTCTTTCTCTCCCTCAAACCTGTCAGAAAGTGATATGATAATTTTAGGACACATGCCCTTTGGGTAACAGCACCTTACACTTAATTTACACACACAATCACACACACACACACACACACACACACGTGTAGATCAGAAACTATCTGCTCAGGGAGGGAAACATCAAAACTTGATACTTCCTATCACTGTGATCTCAGCACGTAGGTTCAAACAGAAGTTCTGGAAATGTGGAGTCAAGACACTTCAAGGAGACCTTGGGCTTGCAAACTACCAAATATTTCATCCTTCTAAGTCTGCATCATTGGAAAAGCAAGTCCACTAGAAATAAAGTCAAGAGAGCTATTTGAAACTGATGGTCAAACCAATGTAACCTTAAAGATGAGGCCTCTGCTGGCCTGTATGTTTTTCCCATTTCTTCCAGTACTGTTTAGTTAAAGTAGATATATGGTGTTATGTTGTCATGCTTCACATTTTCTCAGTCTCTTTAAGTGGCAGCCAACTAAGTGGATGGATGGATGGATGGATGGATGGATGGATGGATGGATGGATGGATGACTAAGTGGATGTGTATGGGAAATTCTCAACAAGAAGGCATAACTTCATGCATCTATTTTAGCTAAACATTAGAGATGTAGCCATGGTGGGGAATTCATGGCTTAAGATGATACGTCCTTTGTCATTGAAAGGAAATACTTGAATTGAGTTTGAGTTGGGAAGACAGGCGAACTGATGTCACTGTATTGGAAGAAGCAAAGATCACCAGTGTTGAAGCAATGATTCTTCAACATCAACTTCGTTGGGCTGGTCATGTTGTGTGGATGCCTGATGATCATCTTCCCAAGCAACTACTCTATTCTGAACTTAAAAATGGAAAGCGTAATGCTGGTGGTCAACAAAAGAGGTTTAAAGACTGTCTCAAGACAGATCTAAAAAAAAAATGTAGTATAAACACTGACAACTGGGAAACACTGGCTTGTGAGTGCTCTAGTTGGAGAACAGCCTTTACCAAAGGTGTCATGGGCTTTGAAGATGCTCGAACTCAGGACACAAGGGAGAAACGTGCTAAGAGGAAGGCACGCTTGGCAAATCCACACCGTGATCAACTCCCGCCCAGAAACCAATGTCCTCACAGTGGAAGGATATGTGGATCTAGAATTGGCCTCCACAGTCACTTACGGACTCAGTGTTAAAACCATGTTTATGGAAGACAATCTTACTCGGCTACGAGTGAGCGCCAAAGAAGAAGAAGAAGGCCAACTTCAGAAGGACCTAGTGGCTCTGAACTGACTGGTTTCAAGGGAAAGGCTCACAGGATGTGTAGTGAGATGGCATTACTGGACTCTCAATCCATAAATAGAATTGGACAGATTAGTTCATCTGCAGTCTGTGTCAATTGTACATGTGGCCATTCATAAGTCTGTTCTGTCCCTTTCCCACCTTAAGTCTGCATCTGTACATCTATATCTATAATATGTATTTAAGGAAATAATCCTAACATGCACTCTCTCACACAGAAACACACACAAGCATGCACACACAGCACAGTGGGGTTGTATGGATCAATGGGACCTCCATAGCCCTGCCTTGCACAGCAGCAAGATCAATGTGCCAGCCTAGAGCGAGCACATTGATCAAGCCCATGTTGGGCATTATGCCACCGCATGACAGGGGAGGGAGAAGAGCACATCCTTGCCTCTCCCCTAAAAGCCCCACTTGTGCGGCAGTCAACGGCTGTGAGAGGCGCTGTTGCTTTGGCGCGCGCAGGCTTCCCGATGCCGAAATGGTCTGTCCACCGGCTCTCGCTCAGCTGTATGGTGGCCGGCAGGTTCCTTGTTGCAAGGTACGCTATCTCCCCAAAAGGAGATGAGGGAGGCAGATGAGGAGCAAAGGGGTGGCATGCAGATTAGAGCCCAACATTGCCATCCATTTTATTCTCTCCCTCTTTGGTGGGTGGGTGTGTAGATCTCAATTGCTGCCCCCTTTCTCCCCCACCTTGGCTGACACGCACCAGGATCATGCCACCACTCTCCTCTGGCCACAGTGCTGGAGAGAGAGAGGTATTGATGTATGCACCATCGAGGCCATGCGTGCCTCACCAATGGGATCCGTGGTGAGAAGAAGAGGTTGGATTTGATATCCCACTTTATCACTACCCAAAGGAGTCTCAAAGCGGCTAACATTCTCCTTTCCCTTCCTCTCCCACAACAAACACTCTGTGAGGAGAGTGGGGCTGAGAGACTTCAAAGAAGTGTGACTAGCCCAAGGTCACCCAGCAGCTGCATGTGGAGGAGCGGAGACGCGAACCCGGTTCCCCAGATTACGAGACTACCACTCTTAACCACTACACCACACTGGTGAGGTGCTTTCAAAACCTTTGTGGCTCTGTTTGGCCTGCCTCCCCAGCCTCTCTGCAAACCCAGATCCTGAGAAGGAAGCAGGGCAGAAGCTGTTACTTTAGCACCCAGACGCTGTTGCTTTGGTGTGCTCAGGCTTCCCGCTGCTGAAATGGTCCGCCTGCCAGCTCTCCCTCAGCTGTATGGTGGTCAGCAGGTTCCTCGTTGGAGGCACACGATCTCCTCCCAAAAAGCTCAACAACTTTGGCTCAGCCCCCCCAAATGAAATAAAGTCAAACCATTGTTGCAGGCAATAAAAAATTCAGGGCAGGGGGTGACAAGAATTTTTTCGCACCGGGTACCACCTAACCTTGCTATGCCACTGCCCACCAGTGGCATTTCCACCCACCTGAATGCTTGGCTAGCATCATTCTGTAGGCAATGGGCCAGTAGTGAAGACAAGAGATCTGAGTGGAGAAAGCCAACACACGCACCAGCAGAGAAGGAGTTTGGATTGCTCTGCCCATCTGCATTCAAACACAGTTTTGTTGTTCTTCAACTGCACGGTTCCTCTGAATGCACCCATGTTATTCTAAAATTCACATTTTCATGTATGTTTTAAGTCAAGAACTGCACTGTAAATCTTGGAGAGGCGTAAAATGGTCCTACTGCAGGGTAATGATGCTCTGACCCACATCCTAGAAGGTGCACATTCTGTTCCTTTGCTTTAAAATGTGGACCAAATAAAATTCCGCATTGATCCAAAGTGGCTCAGATCAACACATATCGGGATTGACTAAGATGGAATTTCTCAAGCATTCCTGAATGTATTGGAGGGTAAGGTTGGATGAATGTGGAAGCTGGAATTCAAACTAAAACATCTACTTCATCCTCCCCACTTGTAGCAGAATACTCTGATATATGAAATAATTTGATCCACAACTAAAATGAGTATTCATAGCATTGCTTCGTGTGCCAGACATCTTCAGTGTTAGCTGTAAACCTGCCCATTTGACAAGCCTGCTGGTTTTTGAACTATTAGGATTGAGTGACACATTCCTAACGTGAAGTCATTAAAATGAACTGCTTGGTCAGTTTGGAAAAAAGAAAAAAGAAAAAGCGGGAGGGTTGCATGTACGCCTTGCGTGACAGCACAATATGATATGTGGCATTATTTAAAGGATGATTAATGGGAGCTGCAGAGTGTGAGGGAATAATCAAATTCTTAACATCATTGCATGGATATTATGCTGAACAGGAGCCTGTATGAGCTGATAGAAGCCCCACGTCTTTCCATGATTGTCCTATTACACTGTGTGGTTGCTTCTTGTAAAAAAAAAAAAAAAGATATGAGCGGTGGCAACAAATAAAACTAAAGAAAGTGCTTACATTTCCCATTCCCTTAACATTCTGTTTTAGGGTGGCTCTAGATGTTTTACAGATAGGGAAATCTTCCAAGGCTATCCTTGGTTTTATTCATTCCCCACTCCTCCAAAGTCCCCCCCTTCCTTGGGTAAGCGTGTTCTCCTTCATGGAGAGCACGTGTTGCGGTGGGGGCCACCAGGACACTCCAAAGTTGGGGGCGGGCTAATTGTTCGTTGGCCACTGATGCAATTGGGGCTTCCCTTGTTGTTGGGAAGAAGTTAATGTTGCCATTTGTTGATTGACAGCCAGAAATGCTAAAACTCCTTGCACGAGGCTAGGGCTTCCTCTTTTCGACCGTGCATCGGATTGCCCGTCCCCCCCTCCCTAGAATTAGGGTTGTTCGCTTTGACCTTGCTATGCCTGTTATGGGGTCGTATGCTCTTGGGGCAGGGGCCTGGTAGGAATTTTGTCCATCTGGCTGATTGGCTGGGGCCATTTGGTTTTAGCCTACTGCGTAGCAAATCGTCACAACTTGTAAGGTTGCGGTTAGGCATTGGTTTATGGTTTGTGGTTGAGTGCCTGCCCTTGGCAGGTTGAGTGCCTGCCGCTCTAATGCTGCTGCTGCAAGGGATTCCGTTAAAGGAATTGGGGGCTAACTATTGCTTGTCCACTCTGTCAAGGGGGCTCGGGCCATAGCAATGAGCTCCTGGTTGCATTTGGGGTGAGGGCAGGTTTCCTGCTCCGCGTAACCTCCAAGTGCATTCCCCTATTCTGACTTTCGCATCGTGCGGAATGTCAGTCTGTCCCCCATGGTGGGGGCAGATAGTCGCAACCAATGCCTAAGCAACCACTCACAAATTTGTATTTTAATAAAGTTGTGGCCAAAATTATGCCAAAAATCTTAAACAAAAAATTCTGTGTGATGTGTGAGTTATTGGGGTGGCCCTGGGGACCTCGACACGCAAAAACACAAAATTATTCCTGAGTGAAACTAAACACTTGGAAGATATCACACCACCATCTGGGCACCCAAAAGCAGCTCTACAGTGCCCCAAACATGCTCCCTCCCTCTCCTTTCCCATTTTCTTCTTACAGAACAGGAGCAATACCAAGATAAAATAGGTACAAGAGATTTCCAACTCATTCTGCCCTCTCTAAGCCAAAGCCATTCCAGCTGCCACCCACAACACTCAACACACCTCCCTGCTTCCTTTCCTTTCTAAACAAAGCAACAGCAACAACAAAATAAGAAAAGTAAGCAAAATTTCCCTCTTCTGTCTTCCTTCTCTGTCATTGCCCCCAGTGTTGCTGGGTATGGTTCACTATGATAGCTGTAAGGTAACGGTAAAGGGACCTCTGACCATTAGGTCCAGTTGTGGCTGACTCTGGGGTTGTGGTGCTCATCTCACTTTATTGGCCAAGGGAGCTGGTGTACAGCTTCTGGGTCATGTGGCCAGCATGACTAAGCCGCTTCTTGAAAACCAGAGCAGCGCACGGAAACACCGTTTACCTTCCCACCGCAGCAGTACCTATTTATCTACTTGCACTAGAGTGCTTTCGAACTGCTATGTTGGCAGGAGAAGGGACCAAGAAACGGGAGCTCACCCCGTTGCGGGGATTCGAACCGTCAACCTTCTGGTCAGCAAGTCCTAGGCTCTGTGGTTTAACCCACAGCGCCACCCGCATCCCTTTTCTGATAGCTGTAGTTAAGGAGAAATCTCTTTCAAACTGATTTCTGCATGGAATTTTGTTATTGTTGTTTCAACCTTCTGCCCTCATTGGACCAGCTCTTGCTGGTAGGTCTGCATGAGGAGAAAGTAGAGGGAGAGAGAGAGGAACCACCAAGCTGTCTGGGCTTCCCTTTAATCCATACTGACATTCCCTCTGGTGCTACTCTCAGGGTTGCTGACATCATTTCCTACTCTTCCCTTCTTCATCCTTACCTTGAGAGAGGAGACATCTTTGGGGATGTCTCCCGCTGAGAACAAAAAACATGGCACTTTGTATCTCCACCTTAGGTAGAATGAGGATCTTCCCAAACAAGCAGGGCCTTTTTCTTCATCTGGAACTCGCTGGAACTCAGTTCCGGCACCTCTCAGTTGGGCGCAACTGCTATTATAAGAGAACAAGGGAGGCATTCACGGTGTGTCCTGGTACCTCTTTTTCTAGAAAAATAGCGCTGCTAACAAGTATTTATTTTCCTAACCTGAGGTTCTCCATATGTTGCTAGACTTCAACTCCCATGATCCCTGACAATTGGCCCTAGTACCTGGACTGACCATTGTTGGAGTCCATCAACATTTGGAGAGCCAGAGCATAGCCATCCTTGGTGTAGACAATATTGAACTCAGTGGTTCCCAATGAGCTAAGTACTGTGGACCCCCTGTTTTTCAAAAGCCAAGTCATAGACCCTCTATGGTAGTTTTTGTTATGTGAATGGGGCCACAGACCCGCTGGACGGGTTACATGGACCCTCTGGGGTCCACAGACCACCAATTGGGAACCACTGGTCTAACTCAATTCCTAGTTCCTATGTCTTCTCTCTTTGCTCCTGTGAACAGGGGTGGCAAGCTGACCTTTTTACAGTCAGTATGATTTAGACTGGGGAAACAATCCACATTCGTTCCACTTTTGATTTATCTCCTTAATCCTTTCAAATGAAAATAAATGGCACTTTTTCATTTTATAGAGATTTTATAGTTTTAAGTGCTCAGGAAGAAAGTAGCAGGTGGCTAATGTGTTTGTGTCTTGTATGGAAGCGATGTTTGCTGATTAAACATAGATGGAATCATAGAAGGGGATGGAAAGGTGGTTGTGCCTAATCGATGACTTGCCAAATAGCATTGGCTCCCCACTACTATGAGGAAAAAGCTTGTTTGTTTGTTTAAAAATGTTTCTTTCCTCTGAAGAATCAGTTTGATATTTCATTGTTACAACATACATATACTTCTAGCTGAAGCTCAAAACACAAATCAAATGATTGGCAGAGAATATTAATATATATCACAAAACACTAGGGAATTAGCTGGTGCTCTGAATTACACTTCTATTATTGTTTCTTCAGCCTGTCCCTTTCTGTGATTATAATGTGTCCAGGTTCCTTTTTTAGTGGACTATAAAAATAATTTAATCTGCAATTTGCTTTAATTGTTACTACCAAATAGCTTACAATAATCCCTTCCTAATAGTTAGAAAACACACTGGGGTATTACCCTTCTGCACATTTATCTAGAGGTATGTCTAAAGTAAAGGATGGTTTCTTTCTCATAGACTTTCATGGGGCATTTGAGGGGTTTTTGGGAGGAGTGTCAAATAAAATCTATAAACAAGTAACAATAGGAAACAAAGGCAGGGGGCACTGTGAAGCTAATGAATATTGTTGAATCTTCATGCTCTAGCTATTAGTACAGGCTTCCTCAACCTCGGGCCTCCAGATGTTTTGAGACTACAATTCCCATCATCCCTGACCACTGGTCCTGTTAGCTAGGGATCATGGGAGTTGTAGGCCAAAAACATCTGGAGGGCCGAGGTTGAGGAAGCCTGTATTAGTACATAAACACATGCATGATCTTGTTCCTGTGTTTCCCAATGTGGTGCTCAATGTGACCCTAAAATTAAGAGTCTTATGCTCTACTGACTGAGCTATCTTCTTGCATGATGATGAAGGAATTATGCCTGGCTGGTATCTGTTCTTTATGCCATAAGACTACAAAATCCACCATGCAGTGGAACTGTGGGGGGCGGGGAGAAAGGGCATTGTTTGTCCAGTCACTTACAGTGACTAATATAATATAATATAATATAATATACAGCACAAATTAACCTGGCCAAAATCCAAAAAGGAAGATGGTTTTTCTGAGAAAATGCATTGCTTTGGTCTGGCCAAATGATGTCAGAGATCCTTCTGAAACTTTCCTGCATCAGTTGTCTCTAGTGTACAAAGTGTTTTACAATGTTGATCTCAACTACCATTGTCATAAACCCTATTAAGTGAATTAGGGCTGCGGATTTCTTTAAAGGTAAAGGGACCCCTGACCATTAGGTCCAGTTGTGGCCGACTCTGGGGTTGCGGCGCTCATCTCGCTTTATTGGCCGAGGGATCCGGCGTACAGCTTCCGGGTCATGTGGCCAGCATGACTAAGCCGCTTCTGGCAAACCAGAGCAGCACACGGAAACACCGTTTACCTTCCCGCCAGAGCGGTACCTATTTATCTACTTGCACTTTGACGTGCTTTCGAACTGCTAGGTTGGCAGGAAAGGATTTCTTTAAACCGTTAGAAATTGAATCTGACTAATAATGGTCTCATCCCAATGCTCTACCCATTGCATCAGAGTATCCTGCCATATTATATTATATTATATTATATTATATCCCTAAATATTTCTAAAACTATGAGGTTAACGACTGGACATGCTTCATTATAATTACTGGGATAATTTTAATATATATACAGTCGTACCTTTGTTGACGAATGCCTTGCGATTCGAATGTTTTGCCTCCCAAACGCTGCAAACCCGGAAGTGAGTGTTCTGGTATGTGAATGTTCTTCAGAACCTGAACTTCTGATGGGGCTTCCACAGCTTCCGATTGGCTGCAGGAGCTTCTTGCAGCCAATCAGAAGCTGCATGCCTCAGTTTCCAAACGTTTTGGATGTCAAATGGACTCCCGGAACGGATTCTGTTCAACTTCCAAGGTACGACAGTATATACTAGAACAACATTAAATAGCATTATTATGTCTAGTTGAATCTCAACCACACTAGTTTACACACAGAGAAATGCCTTTCAGGAAAAGCCAAGATTCTGTACCCTTCAGTTGTATTCCCAGGGATTTCACCATTCAAAGTAGCAACCTGCCTCTACTGCTAACTCTTCAAAAAAACACTATTCCAGTGAACAAACCTTTAGGGATATTCTATCAAAAAGTTAGAAAACCTGTTCATTTCCTTCATGCTGTTTTAGCATTTCATTTATATCTCTTAAAGGATCCCCCAGCCCAACGCAAGTCCCTAGTTAGCTATGAAATCCAGCTTTGGTGAATTCCCTTTCAAGATTGGCTGTTTCTTCCCATTTTTCTTCCCCCAACTCCTTGACCCCCTTTAGCTTACGTCCTCTCTAGAGGAGCTCGTTAGGTGACAAAACAAACATGCTTTCATACTTAATGGTGTCTAAAGTAAAATAAACACAACTAATAGGCACTTTCCAGTTTAGAAATCAGACGCTGGGTTTTTTGTTTTTGTTTTTTTCCCACGTGGTGACTCTGCCAACTGAGTTGGAAGTGAGAAAAATCTATAGGTTGTTCTTTACAGTTAATTAAGCATCTACAAGTGTTCTTTTTCTCAAGAAAATCAATCGCTGTGCCCTATGAAAAGCCGACCAGCTACATATTGTTGCCGTTCGTCCCTCCCCCCCCCCAGCGGCGGAAATGGAGGGAATATATTATTCATATATTCTAGCAGCCTATTAAAAATCTTCCAGGCTTTGGAATTGTTTTCTGCAGTGATAATGAAAGAGTCAGTTTAAATACAAATATCACAATCTTTCCAGTCTCTGCAAGAATCATTGATTTAATTTCCTAATGACAGAAGAATTAAGTAATAAGCCAGGAGTAGGAATGCAGGCAACCATGTGAATCCATGTGCCAAATTGATATTTCAGTAGCTCTGATAACTTATTAGGGCAATGACCATGGGTTGTCATGGAGTGGAGTAATAAATCTTCACTTGACTGACTTCATATTTCTCATTTCACATCACTTTTGTCTCACAAAGGTGTCATTTTTTGTTGCTTTGTCATTCTCCCCACCCCCCCCACCCCTTTAATATGATAAACCGAAGATGATAATGATATTAAAGATGGCAGGCCGGACGAGAAACGACATTTCGTGAAAACATGGGAACGTACATGTTCTCAAAAAGAGAAACATTGACTCTTATAAATGAGGCTGTTCGGAGTATTTCCAACAACAGAAACACAGCATAAGCTGTGTGAAATATAATTTATGTGGTGCCTCTGAATTGAACAGGTAGGGACTATGGAGCAACATGGGGCATTAATTTTTATATGAATTCCTACCCGAACTCTATGCCAGGGGATATTGGGACATTACAATAAAAAATCACTATAAGCCATAAATGAAATGATATCCCCTTCTCTGTGTTATCTGAAGCTACTGACAGGGGTGAGGAAGCTTACTAGGCGAGGACTCCTATTCCTAAAATTAGCAATGCTAAAAAATTCATGGAGTCTAAGAAATTCAGTGGAACTGATGTTCCCTGAGGCAAATTTAACGTATAGCTTGGGCCTTCTCTAGTAGCCCTGAGGTGGCAATTGGAACAAGTGTACAATTGGAACAAGTGTACAATAAGGGGGGGGGGACACAATAGCATTAGTCAACATCATTTAACGGCACGACCCATACACGGCTTCCTGAAATGGGTTCAATGGGCCTTACATCTGGAAAAACTCAGCATAGGACTGCAGTGAAAAGATTCAGTGTGTTTCTTATTCGGGAATAAGGAAATGTTTAACATCACCCTGTGAAATGTTTTCTGGAGCATTATGGGTTTTATAGGTCAAGACTTAGGTGATTCTGACCAGAAAAATAATGGAGAAGAAAGGAAGATTAGAAATGCTACTGGGGACAACTGTCAGCTTGATGCTACCAAAGGTCAAACTCTGTCCTCAGGTATGTTCACTCGACTAGTACCTTTGTGAGCAGATCTTAGGCCTTGATGTTGATTGTTCAACCTTAGAACTGATTTCATTAAATATATGGTGTGTGTGTGTGTGTGTGTGTGTGTGTGTGTGTGTGCGCGTGTGTATTTCAAGGTCAGGATTGAACATTACTGCCCTGCATGGTACATAGTTGCTTTTGTGGAAGAAATTAGATTAAGTCCCTTTAGGAGGCATTAACTCTGCTGTGGAACTCTTCTATTGTCGTTTTATATACTTCTGAGAAGATTTCTAGCCTGACATATTCTTAGTTTTCTCAGGAAAATGGCCAACATTCTATTTCCCTGTCTTTTTATTTTACACATATGTATTATAGGAATGGGAGTTAAGGTTATCTTTTCTGTGGTTCATTCCTCCCCAGTTTGATTTTTAAAAGGTGTGTGTGTGTGTGTGTGTGAGGTCCATTGAGGACAATGTGACTTGGGTTGGAAACTAAGGTTAACCATATTATTTGGAGCACAATGAGGGACCTTACTAGGGTTGGCTAATACACACATTCATTAGAAGGTCTGCAGGAAACCCCTGTATGCAGTGGCTTAGCATGGGTTGCCAGTGCCCGGGGCCATGCAAAGGGAGGGAGGGAGGGAAGGAGGGAAGTGGATGGAGTACACATGCACATTCAACTGCCTAATGGTGCCCGTGTCACCCAGGAGATTGTAGCCACAGAAATAAGAAAATACGAGTTGTTCAGTTGTCTGGGGAGGTCACTTCCTGGTTTGCATGGAGAAGCCATTTTCAATGAAGCTCCGCAATGGAAACACACAGCTGTATCGAGGCATGTTGAAATGCTGTGCTCCTAACAATTTTGTGCCTGGGACAACCACCCCTGTGCCCCCTCCCACACTACACCACTACCTGTATTTATAGCTATATGCATAACATAGGGTTCCCAGTCATGGTGGAATAAAGTGATGGTCTAAGACTGGGTAGACCAGAGTTCAAATCCCACTCACACCTGCAGTTCACTTGGGCCAGACTAACCTATCTCCCTGTGCTGTGATGATAAAATGAGGAGGTGGGTACTGTGTACCCCACCCAGAGCTCCTTGAAGGAAGGGCAGGGCAAAAATATAATAAATAAACCGTACAAAGACATCTCTACAGTGTCTTCTACAGACAATCTAATGAACATGTGTAGGACAAGGCAGGGGCTTCCAACACAACATCAGTCTTCATCCACATACACTTCTGAAAGGAGTCTAAAGGTGTTTTGAAAAGCAGAGTCATGATGTGGCAGGAAGGGAGAATCTCTTGACACAATAATAGCACATTACACCACGCATTCTGCTTTATTAGCTGTTCTGCTGTCAGGGACTGGGCAGAGGAGGAATGGTGGAGACTGCCTCCCCATCTTGACCCTTCCAGGGAGGAGGAAGAGGAAGATAGTATAGATTTACAACAGGGGTTTGCGGGAGGTCACAGCCCAGAGGCAGATGAGGGGGAAATTGGGGAATAATGGGAGAGAAGGAGGTAGAACCAGAGCAGCAGCTGGCTGACACGGTGTCATTAGAAAGCATCTTCATTTCCCAGAACCTGGTAAGCCTTGAAAGTAGGAGGGCAAAGAGCTCAAAGACAGAGGGCACGTAGCAGCACCCGTAGAAGTGACAAATGAGGAAGTGGGAGAGACGGGTGGTGGAGATTCACTTGAGACAATGCCATTATCCAAGAGGCTAGGTTCTATAGCATCTCTCTGCAAATACTGAAATTTGAAAAGGTAGTAAGATACCTTTCCTTGTCTACTTTCCTGGGGAACCAGCTGACAGCATCATGACATCAACAATGCTTCCCGAATACAGTGGTTCCTCAGTTTAAAAACAGTCCTGTTAACGAACGATTGGTCTACAAACTCCACAAAACCAGAAGTAGTGTCCCAGTTTGCAAGCTTTACCTTTGTCTAAGAATGGAATCCGAATGGTGGAAGGGCACCAGTGGTGGGAGGCCTCATTAGGGAAAGTGTGCCTTGGTTTAAGAATGGTTTCGGTTTAAGAATGGACTTCCGGAATGGATTAAGTTCGGGTTACATACACTTCAGGTTACATACGCTTCAGGTTACAGACTCTGCTAACCCAGAAATAGTACCTCGGGTTAAGAACTTTACTTCAGGATGACAACAGAAATTGTTCTCTGGCGGTGTGACAGCAGCAGGAGGCCCCATTAGCTAAAGTGGTGCTTCAGGTTAAGAACAGTTTCAGGTTAAGTACGGACCTCCGGAACGAATTAAGTACTTAACTCGAGGTACCACTGTATTTCTGAATTATTGCCATCTGGGTGTGCTGCAAGCAACAGTGGCCTCTGTCCCTCTTTCCTTCCTTCCTTCCTTCCCTCCTTCCTCCGATGCCCTCTCACGTCTCTGCCTCTGCAGGCGAATGGTCCTCTAGGAGGCACCTTTCTTTGGTGTGGGGGTGGGGTCAGCTCAGAGACCAGGGACGGCAGCCGCAACTGCCTGGAGGACTCCCAAGGAGAGGGGAAAGGAGAGGAGGCTGAGGGAACACTCCACAAGGGAAGGTGTTCCCAAAAGGGTGAGAGGCTGCCAGCTCTGAAGGCAAGGGGGTGAGATAACTAGACTCCTGAGACCCACAGGGGTGCTACAGAAAGAATGTGGTTGGTCAAGGGAGCCATGAACTCCAAAAGCTTGAAAACCACAGGATTATATTTTGAAGAAACCGTTGTCACTTCTCTTCTCTGTCCTGCAGTTGGTCAAGGGAGCCGTGGACTCAAAAAAGGGCGAAAACCTCTGGATTACATTTGGAAGGGACTGCATATTGTTTTCCTGTCATTTCCCTCCTCTTCCCTTTCTTCTGCTCCATAGGCTTTAGTGTAGATGGCATCGCTGGGCTTTCGATCAGTCATCTTCACAGAGAAGGGAAGCCAGGATGAAGATGCTGCTGTGTAATATCACGGGATTCCTTTTTCATAGCTCTATCTTTCATCTCAGAATGACATACCGGTGTTTATTATGATCTGTGTGCAAGGCTGTACAAGCATCAGCGGTAGTGGTAGTCAAAGCAAGTCATTTGTTTCGCTCCCAGTATGTGCAATGGTGTTGAAGGTAACAGACTGACAGTGAATGGAGCTGTGCAGACCGTAAGTGGCTTATTATCTCGCAGTGGTTTGCATTAGCTGTGAATCATCTGCTTCTAGAGATGAAAAGTACATTTGGACATGGTAATGGCATTCGACGCTCTTTGGGAACTTTCTTCTGTCAAAGACATTTCATCCGTGTGTATTTCTGCGCTATCTTTTTAAAAAGTAATTTTAAGTGTAGGTTTGGGGAGTACATGAAGCACATTCAGTGTGGATAGTTCTCACATTACAATTTAATTTAAATAGATATATTATTGTGGGGGAAGAAAATAAAATGGGGAAAAAGGTATATTTTAAAAAAATCTGAAACGCTTGGAATGTGTACATTATGCTCTGTGCGCACACCATTTGTTATGTGCAGAAATAAAACCTGGTCTGAAATTGTTTTAAGATGTTTCTACAGAACATCAAACTGGCCCCAAAGGGTCGCAAGTTTTTGGACTCAGATGACACTCAGATGACATCAGGTCATCATAAATAAATATAGTCAATGTGATCAAATGACTACATACTAGAATCGTGCTAAAACCAGTCTTCCAGTTTCTTTAAAATTATATTTCCACGTGGAATAAGATTCTGTTTTCCTTCATCCTTATAGGGTGCTGTGTGTGTGTGTGTGTGTGTGTGTGTGTGTGTGTGTAGTGAGTGAGGAAGCAACATTCAAGGACTGAAAGAGGACATTTCCCATCATTGTTCCCCCACAGCCTTCATAGTCCCCATTCTCTTAGTCAGGCTTCCTCAAACACGGCCCTCCAGATGTTTTGAGACTACAATTCCCATCATCCCTGACCACTGGTCCTGCTAGCTAGGGATCATGGGAGTTGTAGGCCAAAAACTTCTGGAGGGCTGAGGTTGAGGAAGCCTGCTCTTAGTATTAGTAGTATTTATCAGTTTTCAGTTATTGTGAGGACAAAACATCAGGATATAAATATTATGCATACATACAATATTTTCTGGAACCCAAAGAATGAAGGTGCTTGCTTTGGAAAGAAAACATATATTAATTCTGCATTTTAAAAAAGCCCTGCAAATCTTCACATCTTTAAAGCCCTTAGGTGACTTTAAAGAGGCAGTCTTCCTCCCTCTTTCTTTCAACTTGCAGGGGCTCAGAATAAAGCTTTTCAGAAAGCAGGAATAAGGTTATGAAATCCCCATCCCTATTTAATCACCATTGTTGCCTGGTTAGGAACAGCAGCAAAGCCAATTTTTGTTCCACCAGTAATGGTCTTTGACATCCCTCTCCTCCCAGAAATCCAGAATTGATATTCCAGAATTACAAAATCCCTCTTCAGTGAACGTGTAGAGGAAAGAAAGAATTCTGTGATGTACAACTTGGACAATCTTGGAAAATGTGAAGTATATTATGCTGATTTCCTCTTAAGGGGCTCTGAAGCAGGAAAAGGGAATTGCTATATGAGAGAGCCCTCAGGGTCATAAATAGGAATGTTGATGCAGTGACTATTGCTACCCTCTGGGAAGAGAAAGTGTCCAAAGCGAAAGGCATTTGGAACATTTCCAGTATATATAAAAAGGCTTGTTGCAAAGAGGAGGGTCACTCAGTGACTGTTCAGCAGATGGAGCAGATGTTGCTACTAAACAGATGCTTGTTGCTGTCAGTGGAAGCCTTATGGGGAAACATCTAGATGGATATTGATGTACTAAACTTTGGCAAAGTCATAGATCTTGGGCTATTTTTATTGTGCGGCATTTCTTCAGCTCCTGTTAACTAAATTGTTTTGATGGAATGGAAGAAAGCTAAGTGCCACCAATATATATCTCTAGTAAAGGCATTGTTCAGGAAATAATGGAATACCCCAATACTGATTCAGCCTGGGTGACCAAAATAATCCAAGTCCTAATTTGTCAATCAAACAGGACATCTTTATTAAAAGCATTGCTATGGACACCACTTAACCCCCGTTAGGAAAGTGCTACACCTGGTAAAAACTCAGCAATATTTATACTTTAAGCAGAGGGACACAGGTGGTGCTGTGGTCTAAACCACTGAGCCTCCTGGGCTCGCCGATCAGAAGGTCGGCGGTTCAAATCCCCGTGACAGGGTGAGCTCACATTGCTCGGTCCCAGCTCCTGCCAACCTAGCAGTTCAAAAGCATGCCCCAAAGTGCAAGTAGATAAATAGGTCCCGCTCCGGTGGGAAGGTAAATGGCGTTTCCATGCGCTGGTTTCAGTGTTCCATTGGACCAAAAGTGGCTTAGTCATGCTGGCCACATGACCCAGAAAAACTGTCTGTGGACAAGTGTCGGCTCCCTCGGCCTGTAAAGCAAGATAAGCGCTGCAACCCCAGAGTCGTCTGTGACTGGACTTAACTGTCAGGGGTCCTTTACCTTTAAACAACAGCTATTCTGTCTGGCTAGGTTATGTGGCAAAACAATGACATTCGGACATGGCAATAGACTTCATCCTTTAACCTTACCTCTTTCTTCTTCCAACAGTTTCTCCTGTTTTCGTGCTACTTTGTCCTTTTCTTATGCTACTCTTGTAAATGCAATGTTCAGAGTGCAGTGTTCACTCGCTCAATCCATATCACACAAACTTCGATTTTCATTCTATAATTTCAGTAATTTCTCCAATAGCATCTTGTTACATTCTCAGCCAGTATAGGATTTGCCTTTGTTCAGTACATATATTATTTGCCCCTGAAGCGGGGTTCTGTGGGGGATTAACAAATAAAATTAAACACAAAACAGTCAGATCTGAAAATAAGAAATTTTGATGTGACCTTGGGACAGATTGTCTTGGACTTGGAACCGCAAATTAAAATGTATTAAATAAACACATTGTCCATTCTGCAATGCACTTGCAAAGGCCTAAACTCTAGGCTACAAATTTGTTATTAGCATTATTATTTGAAGACATTTTTATTCTGCTTTTTATTGTTTTTTACTGTTTTGCAATGGTTTTCAAAACACAGTTGTTGTTAAAAAAAAAGTGGCTTGATTTCCCCCCCTGTTGTAAACCATTATACATGCACTTTAAATGCCTTAGTTTACTTTTATGGAAGTACCACTTTGAGGAGATGAAGGAGGCTGGTAGGTTTCCCCCCAAAAAACCGCCCCCCCCCCAACTAAATTGCTAAAATTTCCACAGTCACCTCTTTCCACACACCTCTCTTGCCTCTGGGCAACTAAAGGCCATCTGGTAATTCTTCAGGGGCCAAATTTGGCCCTGGGAATTCTAGCTCCCTGATCCTATTACAATCTGCTTTACAATTTGCTATTATTCTTTTGAATGGCTAGTTTCATTGACAATGTATTTAGCACAGTATGTCATCAGATGCCGCTGTGCCTATTATATGTCTGTCTTGCCTGCCTGCCTGCCTGCCTGCCCACCACTTTTGAATGCCACAGGAAACCAGAATTTGGGTAGCTCCACTTAACTCCCATATTTGAAAGAGACTGGCGTTTTCTTTTTGTGTCTGCTTAGAAACTCAGCCAGCACAATTTCTGATTTGCATTTCATCACAACCCTAATGGACGAACAGCAGTGGGCTTGTGAATTAGGAGTTGCTAGATTAGAGAGTTTGTGCACCAGATTTCAAATCTCTGGTGAACAGCTTGCTGCAGCTCTACAAATCATTCTGTCAAAACAAATTGCGCTGCTAAAATATACCTTTAAAACTATGCTCCCCAAATCGGTTATATGGAGGTAATTGAAAAACCCAAAGTGCATACCAATAATTGGGAGGGGTGGGGAAAATACGTTGTAGAGGATGAAGGGGGGCAAAACGAAAACACCGAGGAAGGGGAATCGAAGTAAAAATGACTGTAGAATAGTAAATATAATTTCGTTTTATCATAAGCTGTGGTTGCAAAGTTCGCCAAAAGCCGAAAGAGCTCATTTAATACACTTTCAGTAAATGTCTCTACAGAAAAAAATATGAAGAAAACCTACAGAAATTCCCAGTAACAGCGCACTTGCTGTTTATGGTTTACGGAATCCCATCAAACAGCTATCCTTGACTGGCTTGTGTTCAGTGGCTTGGTGGTCTCCAGTGGTAAAATTGCAATTATAGAAAGGAGGAATCAAAGACCCAGAGGCAGCATTAATTTTATAAGAAAACTGTTTGATTAACAAACATATTATTCGGGGAGAGAGATGGTATAAGATTCTGTTTCAGGAGAACAACAAAACCTCACTGCATCTGAGGGAACAATAATAATTATTATAACCATTACTAAGGCCCATATGTTCCTCTTGGATGCATATCTTCAAAAATACACTACAGCTTTGATTGGCCTAGACTGACCTGTATAAACATCCCTGGCTTGGACTCTGATAGCGAGTGAGGTCTTAAAATATGCCCAGTCTAGACAAACAGGTCATCATGTTCTGTAGTTAAACTGTTCCTAGACTTTCAGTTCCTGCAGTAAATGCAAACAATGCTTGCTTAGAATTTTTATTGTATTTTTCCAACTTGTGAGAATGCACTTTATTTTCAGTAAGATGCTTAAATTTACACTCTGAACTGGATTCATTTATATAATAAAACAAGTCGGTCCCACCTATATGTTCCATGCCTCGCTTAAAAAAATCAAATAAATTGCATTAATGTAATCTTCTTGTGACCTTTTATCCCCAGGATTCCTAATCAACTGTCTTGGCTGATTAATCTGTCTCTATATACTATAAATTACTCTTCAAACCTTCTTCCTAAATTTTCTATTTAATTCTCAATTAGTTCTAAAGCATCTGAGAATATCACTAATTTTTTAAGTCCCCAAACTGAAGGGGAGCCTTAACTGAATACAAATGACATCCTTGTCTTTTTCTCAAATTACTGGGAAGGGTATTTCCTGATGTAGAAAACATTGCTGTGTTCATATTTTAATGTTTTGTACACCATATTAATCCAATCAGGATCAAATATGAGCTGTCTTTTCTAAACAAAAATACTTGCTGCATCTTGAAATCTCCTGTACCACCAGTTCAACACGGGGTCATAACTCAACTACAGTGGTACCTCGGGTTAAATACTTAATTTGTTCCGGAGGTCCATTCATAACCTGAAACTGTTCTTAACCTGAAGCACGACTTCAGCTAATGGGGCCTCCTGCTGCCGCTGCATCGCCGGAGCCCAATTTCTGTTCTTATCCTGAAGCAAAGTTCTTAACCTGAAGCACTATTTCTGGCTTAGTATGTAACCTGAATTGTATGTAACCTGAGATACCACTGTATTCTCAAATGAAAAGTTTCAGACACTGCCTATAGGTCACACCAATGACTGTAAATCAGCTTATCAAGCAACAGCCAGATTTGGGAGTAATTGTACTTCCGCAACGTTTGAAAACAAAGTTACTGTTTCTCTCCTGAGAGATAGCATGTCAGTTGTCCTGCATTTGGTCCCAGTCTAGATTAAGGCAAATGCATTTTTAAAAGAAGTTTAATTGCATACGTGGGTTGTCAGATTCCCTTTTCCATAAAGAGGACATGTTCCGAGCTCTAGTTTAAAGAGAAGCAGGAGGAGAAACCTTCTCAAGCTGTGCAAAAGGAAGGAGGACAGATGGTTGCCAAGATGAATCAGGGACTATTAAGAGGACGACGCGCAAGAAATCATAAGTAAGCAAATAAAGACTTTTTCAGGTGTTCCTCTCACGTGATGAAGGCAAGAACGGGCTCAACCCCATTGCCCTCCAGGTAGGGGAAGGTGAACATCTATAACAGGAAAAGATTCTATAGTTGTGGAAGGTTCTCACATGATTTAGAACCCTGATTGTACATGGTACTAGAATCCTGCAGGAAGCCTCCATGAATACACAATAGGCTATCCACTATAGATGTTTCTTCTCTAATACATGGAGGGTGGAAGAATTGTTTGAAGAAGAAGAGTTTGGATTTGGTATCCTGCTTTATCACTACCCTAAGGAGTCTCAAAGTGGCTAACATTCTTCTTTCCCTTCCTCCCCCACAACAAACACTCTGTGAGGTGAGTGAGCCCGAGAGACTTCAAAGAAGTGTGACTAGCCCAAGGTCACCCAGCAGCTGCATGTGGAGGAGCGGGGAAGCGAACCTGGTTCAGCAGATTACGAGTCTACTGCTCTTAACCACTACACCACACTGGAGGAGTGGTAGGATGCATTGGTGCAGTGGTGTGTGGTTTGTGGACTAGAGGGGCTAGGGTATTTCCCTAAATGTTCCCCTGGTGCCTCCTTCCCAAAGCCCAAGAAGCTTCTGTCAAGAAAAGGGAACGATGATGCTCTGATGGGTCCAAGACTCCTCCCATCACTTTCCCTAAGTCCACCCAGCTTTTGGAAGGAGGCAGAAGGGCTGCAGCACCCTGAAAGAGACCTGGCACCTTCTTCCCAAAGCCCGGGAAGGTTTTGCCTGGCTTAGGGAGGGAGGCACAATCCTCACACGCACAATGTCAGGATGTCACAACACCACATGCACATCACTCCATCCACCCATGCCAAAAAAACCATCCTTGCAAGCTCGCACCTCTGGCCCAAATTGTTCCACTATGAAAATTTTCACTGCACACCACTGCATTGGAGGGAGCAGAGCTACCCCTTTCTCCGTGTATTTCTAGGTAAAATGAGGAGACAAGCTCATTTCTTGACTTTAAGAAAGCCGACTTCATAAAACTTAGGGAAGTGCTGGGTGAGATCCCATGGACAGTAATACTAAAAGGAAAGGGAGTTCATGATGGCTGGGAGTTTGTTAAGAGGGAGATAGTAAAAGCACAACTTCAGGCAATACCAATGAGACGGAAACATGGAAGGTGGCTAAAGAAGCCAGGGTGGCTATCTAAAGAACTTTTAACTGAGTTAAGATTAAAAAAGGATGTGTACAAAAAATGGAAAAGGGGGGAAACCACCAAAGAGGAATTCAAACAAATAGCCAGCACGTGTAGACACAAAGTCAGAAAAGCTAAAGCACAGAATGAACTCAGGCTTGCTAGAGAGGTTAAAAGCAACAAAAAAGGCTTCTATGGGTATGTTCGTAGCAAAAGGAAGAACAAAGAAACAGTGGGGTCACTCAGAGGAGAAGATGGTGAAAAGCAAACAGGGGACACAGAAAGGGCTGAACTCCTCAATGCCTTCTTTGCCTCAGTCTTCTCCGATAAAGAAAACAATGCCCGACCTGAAGAATTTGGAGGAAATGATTCAGCAGAGAAAACACAGCCCAGAATAACTAAGGAGATAGTACAAGAATACTTGGCTAGTTTAGATGTATTCAAGTCTCCAGGGCCAGATGAACTGCATCCAAGAGTATTAAAAGAACTGGCAGATGTGATCTCAGAACCACTGGCAATCATCTTTGAGAATTCCTGGAGAACAGGCGAAGTCCCGGCAGACTGGAGGAGGGCAAATGTTGTCCCTATTTTCAAAAAGGGGAAAAGAGAGGACCCAAATAATTACCGCCCAGTCAGTCTGACATCAATACCAGGGAAGATTCTGGAGCAGATCATTAAGCAAACAATCTGTGAGCACCTAGAAAGGAATGCTGTGATCACCAATAGTCAACATGGATTTCTGAAAAATAAGTCATGTCAGACTAACCTGATCTCATTTTTTGACAGAATTACAAGTCTGGTAGATGAAGGGAACGCAGTGGATGTAGTCTACCTTGATTTCAGCAAGGCATTTGACAAGGTGCCCCATGATATTCTTGTAAAGAAGCTGGTAAAATGCGGTCTTGACTATGCTACCACTCAGTGGATTTGTAACTGGCTGACTGACCGGACCCAAAGGGTGCTCATCAATGGTTCCTCTTCATCCTGGAGAAGAGTGACTAGTGGGGTGCCACAGGGTTCTGTCTTGGGCCCGGTCTTATTCAACATCTTTATCAACGACTTGGAGGATGGACTCAAGGGCATCCTGATAAAATTTCCAGATGACACCAAACTGGGAGGGGTGGCTAACACCCCAGAGGACAGGATCACACTTCAAAACGACCTTGACAGATTAGAGAACTGGGCCAAAACAAACAAGATGAACTTTAACAGGGAGAAATGTAAAGTATTGCACTTGGGCAAAAAAAATGAGAGGCACAAATACAAGATGGGTGACACCTGGCTTGAAAGCAGTACATGTGAAAAGGATCTAGGAGTCTTGGTTGACCACAAACTTGACATGAGCCAACAGTGTGACGCGGCAGCTAAAAAAGCCAATGCAATTCTGGGCTGCATCAATAGGAGTATAGCATCTAGATCAAGGGAAGTAATAGTGCCACTGTATTCTGCTCTGGTCAGACCTCACCTGGAGTACTGTGTCCAGTTCTGGGCACCACAGTTCAAGAAGGACACTGACAAACTGGAACGTGTCCAGAGGAGGGCAACCAAAATGGTCAAAGGCCTGGAAACGATGCCTTATGAGGAACGGCTAAGGGAGCTGGGCATGTTTAGCCTGGAGAAGAGGAGGTTAAGGGGTGATATGATAGCCATGTTCAAATATATAAAAGGATGTCACATAGAGGAGGGAGAAAGGTTGTTTTCTGCTGCTCCAGAGAAGCGGACACGGAGCAATGGATCCAAACTACAAGAAAGAAGATTCCACCTAAACATTAGGAAGAACTTCCTGACAGTAAGAGCTGTTCGACAGTGGAATTTGCTGCCAAGGAGTGTGGTGGAGTCTCCTTCTTTGGAGGTCTTTAAGCAGAGGCTTGACAGCCATATGTCAGGAGTGCTCTGATGGTGTTTCCTGCTTGGCAGGGGGTTGGACTCGATGGCCCTTGTGGTCTCTTCCAACTCTATGATTCTATGATTCTAGCTCACATGGCCTTTGTAAAAAGCGGATTGAATGGTAGCTGTCAGACTGTTCCTATAAATGCATGTAGGCAGAGGAGGAGAAGAAGAAGAAGAAGAAGAAGAAGAAGAAGAAGAAGAAGAAGAAGATGATTTTGGATTTGATATCCGGCTTTATCACTACCCAAAGGAGTCTCAAAGTGGCTAACATTCTCCTTTCCCTTCTTCCCGCACAACAAACACTCTGTGAGGTGAGTGGGGCTAAGAGACTTCAGAGAAGTGTGACTAGCCCAAGGTCACCCAGCAGCTGCATGTGGAGGAGCAGGGAATCGAACCCGGTTCACCAGATTATGAATCTAGTAGCCCTTTCCGTTCCTTTCCTTTCCTTTCCTTTTCTAATATTTTTGGTTGATTTTACACAATTTTATACATTTTAACTTTAACCATTTCAAACATTAAAATAAAAGATTCTTTTGAACCTTTGGACCTCCTTCCCTCCCTCCATGAGTTCCATATTTAAGATTATTATTATTATTATTATTATTATTATTATTATTATTATTATTATTATTGCATCTATTACCATTATCCATCTGTTATATATCCATAATTACCATAGTTAATTCCACATTACAAGTGTCATTCCATCCCTGCCAATGATTTTAACTGTTTACAGTGGTCTTTTAAATAAATTAAGAATTTGCTCCAGTCCTTTAAAAATACTTCATATTCCTGGTTTCTGATCTTCCCCATCAGTTTTGCCATCTCTGCATAGCCCATCAGTTTCATCTGTCATTCTTCCTTTGTTGGTACTTCTTCCTTCCATCTCTGGGCTAGTAGCATTCTCGCTGCCGTCGTTGCATACATAAAAAGTCTTTTTCATCTCTTGGTATCTCTTCACCTATTATTCCTAACAAAAGGGTTTCTGGGGTTTTTTTTAACAACAGTATTTTTAAACGTTTTCTTTAATTCATTGTATATCATTTCCCAGAAAGCAAGAGTAGCCCTTTTCATGTGTTCAGTGGATTTGTGAGTAGGGAGAGTGGCGGAACTCTTCCCACCCCATTCCAAGGTCTTTGAATGTGTGAACACATCCATAAGTGTGTATGGCTGTGTCCTAGTATGGGCTCCTTTCACACATTCAGCTGAACATGTCAAGAATGGACCAAGCCATTTTGCAGCCTAGGACCCACCCCTTGCCATCGGTTACAAGCCCCTGACATCTTGTGAGACAACTTGTGAGATGTCAGCAAAATCTGGAGACACTTTGGTGGAGCCCTGCTCACTGAATGCATGAGTCCAGTATACCTGAAGGAGCATTTCCACCCCCATTGTTCAGCCCGGACACTGAGGTCCAGCTCCGAGGGCCTTCTGGTGGTTCCCTTACTGTGAGAAGTGAGGTTACAGGGAACCAGGCAGAGGGCCTTCTCGGTAGTGGCGCCCACCCTGTGGAATGCCCTCCCATCAAATGTCAAAGAAATAAACAACTATCTGACTTTTAGAAGACATCTGAATGCAGACCTGTTTAGGGAAGTTTTTAATGTCTGATGTTTTATTGTATTTTCAATATTTTGTTGGAAGCTGCCCAGAGTGGCTGGGGAAACCCAGCCAGATGGGCAGGGTATAAATAAATTAGCATCAGTACTAGTATTAGTATTATTAGTAGTATTAAGGAGAAGGGGATGACAGAGGATGAGATGGTTGGACAGTATTCTTGAAGCTACTAACATGAGTTTGACAAAACTGTGGGAGGTAGTGGAAGACAGGAGTGCCTGGCGTGCTCTGGTCCATGGGGTCACAAAGAGTCGGACACATCTAAATGACTAAACAACAACAACAAATTATTATATTCTGAAGAGAGATAGGCTTCACGTTGGAGGATCTGTATTCAAATCCCACCTCCTTAGCACTGAACTGATATACCGTAGTCAATTCCATCTCAATAAAATGGGAAGATCTAGCTCATTAGTTGTAACAAGGATAGGTAAATGGCCCCAAAGTGCTTTGACTGTATGGCAGTTTGGTGTCAGGGTCTTGAGTGCATGGATGATTTATAAGGCTTTTCATTATCTTTACAATTACTAAAAATATAAGGTATGAGCCAAGTCAAATTAAGCACTCATTAATTGAAGTATGTGCTTAATTATTCCACTGAAATCTATTGTTTTGAAATCTGCTTAGTTTTTGCTGAACTGCACCCCAAACTCATATAAGGCTTATGTGAATACTTTTCTAAATACCGTCAAATAGCCAACATGACCCTTATAATACAGGGCAGGTCAGAACGTGCACAGAGAGAAAATCACATAAACAATCATTGTCGTGCCCTAATTCATATTCCAAAAAGCATCTTCCAAATGCATCCATTTTCATCACACTTTGTTTAACATTTGCCTTTCTTAATTTTGATTTTAAATAAAAGACACCAGAGATCTGCGCTCTCTAAATTGGTTTCCTGCTCCTAAGCGACATGACATTTCCTATCTTACTTTTGATCACAGTGTCAAAGGAAATGATCCTTAGAAACACCTAATGATTGACATTAGCAGGTCTTTTTTTAACCCCCCAAGGCAAGCTTTGGTTTGCGATGATTGTATTAAAAATATTATGCTTCACTTGGTTCCTTTGATATTCTTAGGCTAGATGGCACATCATTCCCTCTGTTAAAACGATGTGTTCTAGCTATTAATGAAAATAAATAGTCATCTCACACATTCCATAATGTTTCAGATGAGCTGTTTAGAACCAGAGAGAGGAAGAAGAGAGGACGTAACCTGAAACTTGTCAGTTGTAAGTGTTTGTCTTTTGTTTTTGTTTTTTGATAGGCGAAACTTTCAGTGGGCTGGAGATGTATGGATACTATCCCTTTGATTTTGTAGATATTTCTGCCTTCTTCCATGGTAGTATCATCTCATTAGGCAACTTACCCAACATATTGAGTGTATCCACTTATCCAGTATTAAAAGGTAAAGGGACCCCTGACCATTAGGTCCAGTCATGACCGACTCTGGGGTTGCGACGCTCATCTCGCTTTATTGGCCAAGGGAGCTGGCGTACAGCTTCCGAGTCATGTGGCCAGCATGACTAAGCCGCTTCTGGGGAACCAGAGCAGCGCACGGAAACGCTGTTTACCTTCCCACCGGAGCAGTACCTATTTATCTACTTGCACTTTGACGTGCTTTTGAACTGCTTGGTTGGCAGGAGCAGGGACCGAGCAACAGGAGCTCACCCCGTCGCGGGGATTCGAACCACCGACCTTCTGATCGGCAAGTCCTAGACTCTGTGGTTTAACCCACAGCGCCACCTGCATCCCTTCTCATGGGCTTAGTAAATGAATAAATGCTTAAGTCAAGAAAGAATTTAGCATATGAAGTTGAATGTACGTAAATACACCAAAATCTTGAGGGAGAATTTCCTGAAGAAAGAAATTAAATATTGTAGCTTAATCTAAGAAGAAATGTAACATATGGACTTGAATGTTTAAAAATACATCAAAACCATGAGAGAGAATTTACTGAAGAAGCCCAAGACTCTTCATGGGCGAAACAGGTGACAAACACCAGCATCTTGTCTAATTCTTGTGCGTAACCATCACCAACTTTGATAAGTTTGATCAAAAGGAATTTTAAAGACCGAATCTTCCTTTTGGACACAATTTGAATGAGTTTTCTGTTTGTGGCTTCTGTAGTAGATCTTGTACATAGCTCTCTCAATATTTGGATTATTAATATGAGATTTAGAACGTAGAATGGTTTGGTAGTGTTTTGTGTGCCGCTTATGTGCTGCTTACTCTATACTGGTCTAGTACGAGAATTGTCAGCATAGGTTCATTTCTTGAGTGTTTGTATTTCCCATGGCGTACCAGATGGAGCTGGTAGACAGCCGCCCTGGACACAGAACTAACCTGTGCCTCCATGGACAGCTGTGAGTCCAAAATGACTCCCAGGCTGCACACCTGGTCCTTCAGGGCACAGTTACCCCATTCAGGACCAGGGATTCCCCCACACCCGCACGCCCCCTGTCCCTCCAAAACAGTACTTCTGTCATGTCAGGATTCAACCTCAATCAGAAACGGAAGGCTTTATTTACGATGCGGGGGACCTAAATGAGCTGCTCAACAGTAAAAACATAAGGGGGGAAAGCATAAATTACTATGCAGGGGCTCAAATTAGCTTTGCAACAGTGAAAACAGAAGCTCAGGAGCACGTTCAGCTTCCGAGGCAAAGTTCAAAAACTGGAACACTTACTTCCTTGAGTTCCGAGTTGTTTGGGAACTAAGCTGTTCGAAAACCGAGGTACCAATGCATATCACAATGTTTAGCTGGTGATATATTGCGATCTTGAAAACTATATATCACCCAGCCCTAGTCTGCTTTCCTTCCTTTCCCTGGTATTTCTTCTTTTCTGCCTGTTTGCTAAGACACTGAACAAGGATCATGGGATACAGGCCGGCATTCTCTGCTTATAGGTCTTGGTGGGAACATAGACTCAATGTGGTAAATGTTACTGCAGAGGTCTATCCCAAAATAAACAAAAATTGGGCTAAGGGACCCTAAGGAGGCTTTCTGGCTCTTTTAAAGGCTCTCCAAACTCTGTGTTTGGAACCACAACTATTCGCTAACAGCTCCCCAACCCACAAGCATTTAGTTTCTTTATACTTCCTTTGCAAGCTAAACACGCTATAAATAGCCATTCACTTCAGTCTGGTTGAAACACTTTTATCCCTATATTTTAGTTTGTAAACATTTGCTAATGACACATTAAAGCTCCTGCACTCATTAAAATAAAATAAAAAAATCCCGCACACAAACACAGAGTGGGAATGCATGCAATTTTAAATATTACATTATGCCATTACTATTTTAAAAGCCAGGGCCCAATTAGCTGTACAGTTAACAGCTGTCTTTGAAAGGGGGAAATGACATTCGCCAAGTCTAGAGAATTCCCAAGTGCTTTTCGCTTCCAATGTTCCTTAGAAGAGGGCATCAATAGTTAAATACTGAAAGTAGTGACAAGAGATTTGGTGAGGGGGGCTGTTTCTTGGTGAAGAAGAGGAAAAATCTCAGAGGAAGCTTTGTGTTGCGTGGGTAGCTTAAAAAGAACAAGCGAAAAACCACCCACCTGAATTTTAAGCGGCTGAAGGCTATGCGCTAGTCAACGGAAAGACACACACAAATAGGTATAAAAGGTTTGCTGCGCGTGTGACAGGATCTTAAGGGGTTTTTAAAGGAAATCCTTTAAAATAAAAATGTTTTGTTATCCTTTATCCTGGCAAAAGGACGAGGCTAAACAAAAGTGCATAAAGCACCCTTGTTTTGTTTCCAGTTCTTCTTTACCCCCCTCCGCCATGTAATCTAAATGTTGCTGACTTCACCAAAAAAGAGAAATGTTCTCTCCGGAGATTCCCTCAGCTGTATGTATCTTAGATTAGGATGATGGATTGTGATTTATTGTATACTAAACAGGCCTTCCCAAGTGCTGCTGTGTTTCTTCAAAGGTTAAACAGCATTCAATATGGGCTCCAGTGGAAATGTTTACAGTGGAAGGGAAAAAGGAAACCTGCGCTGCCATCCATTTTCTGTCAAGTTGGAGCAAGCCTTAAAGCATCAAGACAGCAGTTTGGGGAATGTGGTCCCACAAGCTGGATAACAAAGCGCAGATGTGAATTGATATTCTGAACAGGTTTCATAAAGTTTCTCCCACTGCCCTAAAACTGCTGTTGTTAAAGGGAAAAGGAATTTATTATATATATTTTTTTTCAAAAAAAATGATAAGGCTAATATTGGCTATGTTTTTCATCGTAACACTTGACATTCGCTTTGTATCTAGCTTTTGTTTTAACAGGAAACAATGATCCATTAAAATAGATCACCGCTCAGGAATGCTGAACTGCGTTTTACATCCTGGCCAGCAAGATAATTTATTAGCAGTGTTTCTGTAATTCCATCTTTTTGTTTATTTCAGGTAGAGGGATGAAGGAGAACAAGGGACCAGAGACAGATGGATGGAGAGATGACAGTGTCACTCAAATGATTTCTATCAAATGAAACAGTGACAGTATCTAGAGGAAAAGCGATTTGCTAGTACAATTGTCATAACAATTTCAACCTGTCTAACTTTTACTTGACTGGTGCCATCCGCAGATTCCCTTATGTATGATTTTTTTGGGTAAAAATCTTTTTGACACAGTTGACATAGCATGTCCTTAGAGATTTGCCAAATGCTAAAAAAAAGCCAAGGAGAATCGTCCCCTTCATGAATTTTAATGCATAGAACATAGGTCTGTGACCTTACTGGGGTGACCTGGTTAGTGTTAAGGTTTAATTGCCTTTTACTTGTGGTGTGTGTGTTGGTGATTTGTTTAAATGTTCAGTTCATTTATATCAATGTGTTTCTCACCAAGTAAAATGCTTAAACAAAAGTGCTGGTATTTTGAGATGATTGGAACTGTAAATACAGTGAGATTATATATATATATATATATGCAGGCATTCAGAACATTGCATCCAAACAATACACCGAATTGTTTCCTGATATCAAATTGCTTGTAAAGGATGCTAGAATTCCTGCTCCATGATTGCAGTCATAGGATTGTTGTCAATCACATGACCGTATATGTTTTGACTCCACAAAGTGGGAAGTGACGGAGACAGGATGTTTGTGTTACTGTGTTCCGTGAAGTGGGACTATTGTCCTTTGTTCTTTCTCTCTTTGCTGTCTGATGCTAGAGAGAGAGGGAGCCATGTTGCAGTGCTCCATGTGTGTTTATATGTAAATAAAGTAGGTTAGCCAAAATGCTGAGTTGCTGAGGTCTGTTATGCAACTGTGCAAACTCTGTGGGTCCCTAAGTGTGCTGGTGTTGGTTGGCATCAGTCGCTGTGATGTTCGGGCTGAAGAAAGCTTTTGAAGCTCCAGAACGATTGACCAGGAGGGAAAGAACATGCCAGTCGGGCATGTGTATCTACCAGGGTCCTACTCAAGTGTAGGCTGAGCTCCTGACAAAGCATTCCCAAGTTAAAAAGCAGGCTTTTTGAAAAGAAAATCTGGGCGAGAGGCAGGGACACATACATGCTCAGATGGCATATCCCTTTAGACCAAGGGTAGGCAATCTAAGGCCCCGGGGCCAGATGTGGCCCAATCACCTTCTCAATCTGGCCCATGGGCAGCCCAGGAATCAGCGTGTTTTTACATGAGTGGAATGTGTCCTTTTAATTAAAATGGATCTCTGGGGTATTTGTGGGGCATAGGAATTCATTCATTTTTTCCCCTTCAAAAATTTTTCCCACCACATGGTCCGAGGGATGGTGGACCGGCCCACGGCTGAAAAAGGTTGCTGACCCCTGCCTTGGACAAACCTTTGTGCCCCATCTCAAAACTGCTGGTACAAACCATGAAAAATCCTAACCCTCTGATCTCTGACACTGGAAGGGGTTAAGAGAGATGACCATCGGTTGGCCCTTGGCAGGTGTCACCACTGCTGTATACAACAGCGTAGGAAACACTGGCATTTCTTCCAGCTTTACAAATGAGGTGTTGTGGGGTAGGGAAAGACTCTCGCTACATTAGATTCACTAGTTCCGGAATGCTATGAATCCAACAAGGGGTCCTAGGCTTTTAAACTGCAGCAGCTTGGAGTTGGCATAGCAAAACACAGAAGTGTCTTCTGCCCTGACCAATGTGATGGACAAGGCTTGGGATAAGGTGACTACCCCATCGCTCTGTCCTACCCCACTTCTCCCTAGCCAGGGTTCTGTTAGAGCTGTTTGTGGAATCTTGGTAGGTGCTTTCCGAAACAACAAAGACAACTATAGAAATAAATCTGGTGCACATTCAGAATGTGTGAGTCTCTGCTTCTGGAAGGCAGCCAGAGATTTATAACACACCCTATCCTGTAGTTTCAGGAAAGCTAACAGTGTGTAGACATAAAAACAAGGCGAATTCTTCTTCTGAAGAGCACAGGGTGATTACAGACTACCATTTATCAAGTGGCAACTTATCACAGCGTGATAACTGGTTGTCTGCTCTTCTGGAGTGATAATGGTCTCCTTACCGCTTGGCAGGACAATAACCTGGATTTCTGGGTGTCCTTTCGTTCTTTTCAAGTTGCATTTGAGCTATTTATCTCTGAGCAAGTTCTATATGGCTGGGGGAGCATTTAAATGACCTGCACATGGGTCTTCATGTGGCTCTATATTATGTGGACTGGAAAAATGTCTATAAAGGCTGCACATTTTTTCTGGGAGTACTCAGGGATACACAGAACCAACAGCACTTTTTTCTAGAAGAAAAGCACTGGGGAAAAGTGGACACTTGTTGTAACAACTTCATGGTGAGTACCAGGACCCTTTTTTCTAGAAGAAAAGCAGTTTCTAAACGGCATTCTGCATGGTATTCATGTTGTGCTTTTGTTTTTTTAAAAAAATCTACTCCACCTTACCCTCTGGAGAGATTCAAGTTGGCTTACAATGACCGCTCCCTACATTAAATGGGGGGCGTCCTTTGCATGGTTGCACTTCACCCCTGGACCCTATGTGGCAACATTAGCACAGGCTTGGCTTCGCTTTCACCCAGATGGAATACCTGGAGGTCTCCGCCTACCTCAGTCAGTTGCCCAATCCCGCCTGGGGAAGCGTTGCCAAGGTGATCAGGCCAGGTAGGGGGAGGGACTACCTACCCACACAATAAAGGGAGGATCTTACCTGGGAATCTTCAGTTGACTCCAGAGCTTCTCCCACCCTACCCACCCTCAATTAAGACTTCTTTTTCAGGTTAACATTTTCTCCACAGGCACTGCTACGTCAAGGTCGCTGTTAAAGGGCCGGAAAGGAATTCCCCTGCATTGGCAAGTTTGCCTTTCCCCGTAACAAAACGGCACAACTTTGGCAGTATCAGGCCTTGGGCGGAATCCTTTAGTCGATCTTCCCTGAATGGGGGGGGGGACATGCAGCGGTGACCCATGCCCCCTCCTCTTTGCGGCGGCGATACCAAGGTTCCCCGTTAAAGGGGGTTTTGAGGGGAGGCTTTGACCGTACGCCTAGAGGTCGTCATTGCTCTCCCCTGCGACGGCGGCATAATGGGGGTGGGCTCTCTCTGCTTGAACATATGTTCTCCAGAGCCAGCCCCCCCCCCACTGAATAACCCTGATGTTCCCCAGATCCCCAGTGGGGGACTGGGAGGGATAAACTCCCAGTGCCTGAGCCAAGGTCTACCCACATCTGAAATATAATAAAGTTGTGGCCAATTTTAATCCTGTAGCATGTTGTCTTGAGTTGTTATTCCACACGGGGGGGGGCAGGGTTTGGGGTACTCCAGCTGTCCACGCAAACAGTAGTTAAAACACTCTTTCAAAATAGAAAAAAATGATAGCAATGTGCACAAATTCCAGCAACACAAAAATAAGCATAAAGCTAAGGATTCTGAACTAAATGGGCCATTCCCCTGCTTCAGTAGGCTCTTCTTTCACTTTTATAACCTTCAGAAACACTTCACTTTCTCCCCCCCCCCCAGTGGGGTAAAAGAAGAAGACGGTTTATTGGAAGGTTGGGGGTTGCTTGGTGGGGGGCCAGATAAACTGTCCCCCCCACACACACACACTGCTAACAGACACCCAAAGGCCTGCCACCAACAATTAATCTGGCTTCACTTGCCACCATTTGAAAACAGTCACTATGAAATCTTCATTTGCTGCCTCCAACTTGTCGTAGAGAAAAATGCTAGGTTTCACCATTGGGTTTTTAATCTAAAAATATGCAACAAATGTTAAACAGACTCGGTTTAGATTAAAAAAAAAAAATGTCAAGGCTATTTATTTTGAAATCATCTAAGTAAAAGCTTTTCTTCCTCTTCCCCAAACTGGCATTTTAAAACGTGATTTGTTAAAAGAGTAGGAAATGCCTGTTCGGATCATTGATAACTGCAAAACACATTTGCTAAAAACTGAAAGGAAATGGCTATTACCCCCAACTTTGTACCTGATGGATTACACAAACTC
Organism: Podarcis tiliguerta; assembly: GCF_965153285.1. Lineage (NCBI taxonomy): Eukaryota > Metazoa > Chordata > Lepidosauria > Squamata > Lacertidae > Podarcis > Podarcis tiliguerta. The sequence continues at coordinate 12,509,895 of NC_139543.1, read as the reverse complement.
TTGAATCAAGGAAGCAAATACATCTGTCTCTATCACCTGTTCTTCAATGGTACCTCAATCTATCATGAAAATCTGCTGTGTGATGTATTTAAAGCAGCATGTTTTAATATTTATCACTTTTTGTCATTGGGGATCTCAGCAATGTTGTTCTTTCCTTCGGTAGCTCCTTCAATTGACTTTTGGCTGGCTTAAAAAAAAGGAAGAATAGAAACTTAAACAAATGGTCACCTAAGGATTTAGCAGAAACTAAAATATGGGAAATAATAGATCGTGTGATACTGAATTGCATGTTCTAAGTGGTTTGTGCGTGTCTGTGCACATGTGCCTCTGCGTTACTATGCAAAATCAGAAGCTACTTGTACTCACTTCAATTAGCACATAGTTCAGCAGTACTAAAAGCTTTCATATTTGCTCTGCAGGAGTATAAGTATGTTTGCTGTTATGGAACATTTGCCTAATTGAGCAACTTTCAAGCACAATCCAAAATGAAAAAAATGAAAATAAAAATCAAGCAAAGTACAATGCCATTCATCAACATGGCCTTGGTCATATCTAAACTATACATGGTGTTATAGGGGTTTTTTTGGGGGGTGTCCCCCTGAACCCTAGTCATTATTGAATGGTGAGATTGTGATTATGGTGGTACCTTGGTTCTCAAATGCCTTGGTACTCAAACAAGTTGGAAACCAAACATTGCAAACCCGGAAGTAAGTCTTCCAGTTTGCGAACTTTTTTTGGAAGCAGAACGTGCTCCGTTTTGAGTGTTACGCTTCTGATTTGAGTGCCACACTTCTGTTTTGAGTGTTACGCTGAGGTCTGCCTTTTCTTTGCTATTTATTTTGCATTTTTATGGCTTTTTTGTTTGTTTATGTGACTGTGGGGAACCTAGTTCAGCTACTGATTGATTGATTGATTGTGTGACTTCAGTACATTGTTTATTACTTTCATTTTATGGATCAATGGTCTCGTTAGATAGTAAAATTCATGTTAAATTGCTGTTTTAGGGGTTGTTTTTAAAAGTCTGAAATGGAATAATCCATTTTGCATCACTTTCTATGGGAAAGCACACCTTGGTTTTGGAACGCTTTGGTTTTGGAACGGACTTCTGGAACGGATTAAGTTTGAGAACCAAGGTACCACTGTATTACAAAAAAACAGTCCCTGTTTAAAAACAACATTTTGACTTTATAATTTTTAAATTAGAATGTATTTCAGAACTACAGAGTCAATTAGTGAACATTGAAGTCCCAGAAGAGGTGTCCGGGAAATCTTCTCTGATTACTAAACACATCACCACCTTTGCATTCATATCATTCTTCTTCGTTGTAGTCAAATTCTTCTGTGGGAGAACAAACCAAAAATTTAGATCAACCTTGCTGGTAACTGGTTGTGGGTGGGGGTAACCTAAGTTTAATCCAGTTGCGTTAAATACTATCTTGCCTTAAATAAATCTTCATTGTTTATTTGAAGAAAGCCTGTCTGAGACTCCAACTGTTATGCATTAAGATTAGTGGCAGTTCTCACTCAGGGCCACCAGTATGTAAATGAAGGATTGAAAACTGTCACTCCTGATTGGTTAGCTAGTTGTGAGTTGTTACTGTTTCAAGTTACTTAGTATTATATAAAGCAGCCAGATAGGCTGCAGTCAGTCTGATTCCAGGAGCAGTTCTAACTGCTGCAATAAAGAGCTGTGAATCCAACAGAGCTGTATCCTTCGTCCATCTTTTCTGCTATTCAACACCAACTTACTAAATATCCCCTCACAAAGGTCCCCCGCAGGATACTCTGGGCTAAAAGTTTAAGGGAAAAGGTAAAGAGACCTTTGGTTCAGTGAGGTGGGGGCGATTTATCTAAGTGAGAGAGGGCCCAACAGCGTGAGAGGAAAAATTGGCATCACACCCGTCATCGCAAGGGTCATTCTGACTTCCTTTTGTGCTGTGTTTCCAGCAGCAGGGGAAAATAAAAAGCACTGGGACACAGAGGTGTGGGTGAGCCCTAAAAAGTATAAATCTCCATCGTTATTTTTAACTGGAAGCATCCTTGGTAGGCTGCATTTTAGAATGGATAAGTAGCTGGAGGGAGTGACTAATGAATCTTTTCCATGCCAGACGTGTTTCTGCCTAAAACCACAGACACACATTCCACTAGTCTTTTCCAGTCTTGCAGGAAAATATATCGATAGTTGTATCCTTTCTTCTATGGGTAGAAAGGCAGCTGGGGGGAGAACATCTCAAGAAGAAAAACAGACAAAGAAGAAAAGGATTCAGCAGCCATGATTTGCTCCTGTTGTTTTCCAACTTAAATTCCTGTTTTAAATCACAAGGCTGTTTTCAGAGTCTCAAAAACAAAAACGAGAGAGACGGGGAAAGAAGCACATGACTGTGTGTCTTTTTGTGCCTTAGTCACAGACAAAATGCAGAGGAAAGGTAATGTATATTTCATCTGCTATATCAAGCCGTTTGCAAACATGTCCAAGCATTCTTCCTCTCACTTTCTTGCTCTTTTAAAAATCAGAATACTCCAGAGTGAATTACTGGCAGGGTGAATGCTACAAAAAAAATATGACGAGTCTTTCGGATGGGAAGCAAAGCAAAGAAAACATGCCAAATGTGCCTTCGCAAAGGATGCTCGTCTGCATTTCGAAAGGAGCAGTGTCAGGACTAAGAGCCAGGAAAAATCAAAAGCAGGCAATGAATGTGTGAAAAGAGCAGAGACCTCATATAAAGAAGGTATCCGCCAGGGGAACATACAGCAGGATGCTGGAAGCAATTTCAGTTACTGAATTCAAAATCAGCTTTCTTTTGTATTGACACATCTACTTTCTGGAGCATAAAGTTGCCCTGCTAGATGAGGAGAAAGACAAGGCCGCAAAAACACTTGTTGAAGGGCACAAAGGGCTTCTGATCCAACCCCTACTGCTACCCCACAGATATAGCAGGGTTAGCCTCTGTTAACTTTTGCACAAGTGGGGGTGCAGGAACTATACAAGAGTTGTCGTTGAATTGCATGCAAAGTAAAATGCCTTGGTGAATTTAGAGTTGAAAATCATGGGGCATTTGTAGGAAACCAAAATGCCGTACTTTTCAGTCTATAAGGTGACCCCATGTATAGGACGACTCCTATTCTGGGGGACTCAAATTTAAGAAAATGGGAGGAGATGGCACAGAGTGGTTGAGCTTCTTTTTGCAGAGGTTTGCCCACAGTTGCTGAGCTTTTTTTAGGGGGCATTGACGAAAATCACTCAGCCACACACGTCACTAAATCTGCTTCCCGTCTATCCCATCGCCGGCAGAAGCTGACAATCACCCACCCAACTGATGGAGCATCAGCCAATCAACACCACCCACTGACACAGCAAACAATAGCATGCACAATAGCAACCAATCAAACGTCCACCCTATGCACAACCCATGTATAAGATGACCCCAACTTTTTAGCATGATTTTAAGGGGAGGGGATTGTTTTATACATGGAAAAGTACGGTAGTTTATGGACCACTGTTAAGCATCTCAACTAATACTGCTGTTGAAACGTTCATAATTATTTGGCTTGGTATGCAAGTTTCTTCAGGCTGTAAGGTTTGTCTGCATTATGAAGCAAGCTCCAGGTTTTCTAAAATTTCTTCTCCAGCCTTTTCATGCACCTCCCTTCTTTCCTGATGTTATGAACCCTACACCAGCTGTGTCCCACACACTTGGAGCTCTTAAGAAATGTAGCTTTGCCAGGGAACTTAATTCTGAATCAGATACGATGGGAAGAGTGGCAGAACCAGAAAAAAATGGGACAAAGTATATTTCTAGGTGGGCAAGTTGTGTCTCACATGTTAATATCTCTGAGAGAATTACCATGCATCTGCTTTTGTGGACAAGTGTTATGAACAAGCTTCATGAGGGAAGGTAGCTATCGTCACGACAATAATGCGACAGGTTTGATCAGCGGTAGAGTGCATGGCTTGCATGCAAAGATCCTGGGTTCCATCTGCAGTTTTAAGCGACTTCCTAGCAGTGGCGTAGCAAGGTCAGATGGTATCCGGTGCGGAAAATTTCTTGTCACCCCTCCCCCCACATTGATTTGTTTGTTTGGTCTTTTTGCCTGCAAAAATGGTTTATTTCATATTTTTTCGGAGCAAACGTTGTTGAGCTTTATTTGGGGAGACAAAGTTGTTGGGCTTTTTGGGGGAGCCAGAGTTGTGGAGCCTACAGCTTGCATGCCTACAGCTGAGGAGGAGCCAGTGGGCGGACAATTTTGGCACCGGGAAGCCTGCATGTGCCAAAGCCACAGCATTTCTCGCAGACATTGAGTGCCGCACAGCATTTTCTCACCCCCCTCGGAGGTGACACCTGGGGCGACCAGCACGCACCGCACCCACCTTGCTTTGCCTCTGCTTTCTGCTAGAAAAATGCAACCTATGCTGCTGATAGTAGTGCGACTCATGCAACACATTGGTGATTAATATACCATGGTACCTCAGGTTACATATGCTTCAGGCTACATACGCTTCAGGTTACATACTATGCTAACCCAGAAATAGTGCTTCAGGTTAAGAACTTTGCTTCAGGTTGAGAACAGAAATCGTGCTCCAACGACGTGGCAGCAGCAGCAGGCCCCATTAACTAAAGTGGTGCTTCAGGTTAAGTAAGGATCTCCGGAACGAATTAAGTACTTAACCCGAGGTACCACTGTACACAGAACAATAATTAGACATACTTTGTCAACCTTCTGAGAAAAATACAAAACATTAAACAAAGCCACAGAGACTTGCGAACTACCCAGCCTAAAATGAATTTATAATATCTGGTTCCAATAGATTTTTTGAATGCTTAACTCAGTCTTTTAGATAAGTTCATGAAGATACCAACAAAGGGTAAGTTCGGTGTTATTCACAATACCGAGAGATGCTAGTGGAGTTGTAGATAGATATTAATAATTTTAATAAAGTAGTAGGCAATGAAGTTGTAGACAACAGGGTGCTGGCGTTTTGCACCTGTTTCGCCCTGGCAGTCCAAGTAATCAAGAGGCCACTGTTTGCCCCCCGATGGAGCCCTTTTACTGGGGCTTGCAGGTAGCACACTCCCAAGATAGTTTTCCAGGCTTCTTCAGTGGTCTAATCTCAAAATCTTGATTCGTATATTGATATTCAATCTTATAGAGAAGACTCTTTCTTGGCTTAAGAGACTGATTTGCTAGCATGAGCCGAGAAAGTTCAAATCTATGAAGTCTCAGTCCAACCTACTTCACAACATTATTGTGACACTAAAAACCTCACTTTGAGCTTTTGGAGAAGGGGTAGGTCACAAATGCTGTGAATAGAAACAATGCAATGCCTTGGTGTTACATTTTGCATGCTTGTTTTTTCTCTGGGTGCTTGGAGCAATTGCCTAGGTTGGGTTTAATGGGAGACATTATGGATTCTTAAACGATAGTTTAGCATCAAAATGCAAACCGCAATTATAGCATCGAATGCATTAACATTCTGTTTATTTTAAGAAGACACATTAAGCTGACTGGAAGTTGCAAACTAAAAGATCCATTTGGGAAGCGCTGCACAACTGTTTGCTTTAATTTTAAGAACGTGAAGGTTACTGTTCTGTGAAGAGAGCTGCTAGACCAGCAAAACACCAGAGTTGTGGTAACATATCTTTTTAACCTTCTGGGAAACTGATGACAGGGTTGTAATGGATTGGGATACTTTACAGAATTTGCAATCATAAATAACGTGAGAAACATCCATTGCATCTTAAAAACAAGAGGTGGTGGTTTTCTTTTCTTTTTTTCCTTTTCCCCAGCAATATAATTGGCTTGGAGGATTTTAGGAGCCACATTGCCTTCCCCATTTTAGAAACCGCCAAAACACCACATGCATTTTATTTCATTCCATGCTGTAAGCATAGGAGAAATGGCAAGAACTGGCATGACACTCAGCTCATTTGAGTCCATATTGTATTGTATTCATGCACAGTGAATTAACAGCCATGCAATATCCCCATAAAAGCATCCCAGCCTCCCGTCTCACCACCCACCACCTTCCCTTGGGCTAGGAGAAATCTTGTACAGTGGTGCCTCGCAAGACGAAATTAATCCGTTCCGCGAGTCTCTTCGTCTTGCGGTTTTTTTCGTCTTGCGAAGCACGGCTATTAGCGGCTTAGCGGCTATTAACGGCTTAGCGGCTTTAACAAAAAGGAAACAAACGCAAGAACTCGCAAGATGTTTCGTCTTGCGAAGCAAGCCCATAGGGAAATTCGTCTTGCAGAACGACTCCAAAAACAGAAAACTCTTTCGTCTAGCGAGTTTTTTGTCTTGCGAGGCATTCATCTTGCGGGGCACCACTGTACAGACCAGTGCTATGAGTAGGGATGCAAGAATGCATTCTATCCCATCCTATCTGTATTTCTCGCGCGTAGCATTGTTTCCATTCCATAGGCAGTTGTTCTTCCACCAAAAACTATGGTGTTCATCTCACTGTGTGCTGTGATGAAATTACATAATTTGCATAGTCCATCACCAATTTAATTGCAAAGGAAACGCAATGGAAATGGGGGCAGTTAATGTATTCAATTGCAGATCATTTGCAGACTGGAAGCATCAAAACAATGAACATTGATTGATTTCACTGGATAGACTTCTGTTCTGGACATGGGATGAATAAGCAGATATTGACAATTTCCACCCCCCCCCCCGAATTCTCCAGCATTCCTGCCCCAAAATGGTACATTTATCCATGTTAAGAAACTTGTTTAGCCACCACCATCAGAACAGAATCTGAAGCAATATCTATCTAATCATCATCATCTTCATCATCATCATCATAATATATCGCCCATCTGGTTGTTTTTCCCCAGCCACTCTGGGCAGCAGCAGAGCAACCTGATTGGGCGCCTGGGGTGGCACACGTGCCCTGCACACAGGGGTAAGGCCAGCTGCCCACGGGCTGGGGCCAGCCGGGGCAGGACACTCCTGGGGCATCCGAGGAGTCTGCCTGCCTCCTTCCACTCAGCGGCCGTACAGCTGAGGGGGAGGTGGCGGGCAGACTGTTTGGGCAGCACAGAGCCTGTGGGCTCCCAAGCCACTGCGTCACTCCCAGGAGAGATGCATAGCTTGGGCGCGCTACAGGCCCCACGGTGAGTACTGCCTGGCATTTTGTCACATCCCCCCCTCAGTGGTGACACCTGGGATGACCCGCCCCCACCACACCCTCTTCCTCCTCCACTGACTGAGTGGCTTACAGCACATATAAAAACACAACAACACTTCAAACATTAAAAAACAGAATATCCTATACAAGCAACAAACAAACCAATAAACCAACACAAACTAATAATAACAATAATAATGATAGCAACAATAATAAACAGTTTACCGTTACAGTGGTTAAGAACTTAATTCATTCTGAAGGTCCGTTCTTAACCTGAAACTGTTCTTAACCTGAGGTACCACTTTAGCTAATGGGGCTTCCCGCTGCCGCCACGCAATTTCTGTTCTCATCCTGAAGCAAAGTTCTTAACCCGAGGCACTATTTCTGGGTTAGCGGAGTCTGTAACCTGAAGCGTCTGTAACCCGAGGTACCGCTGTATTCCCAAATTAAAATAACTGCCAGCCCCAACTAAACATTTAACCAACACCAACCTGACAAAAAGAAAAACAGAGGAACCAAAATTAGAAGCATTTAAAACATTTTAGCCAGTTGCCCCAACCCAAGAGTTCTTCCAGCAATGTCCCTCCAGCCTCCCAGGAGCCTCTTTTAGCTGTTCAAGGTGAGTCTGGGCCCCGCCCCCTAGGCCAGGTGGAAATGTGCCTTGCAGTTTTCCTTCCACCACTCAGGCTGCAGCAATCCCACATTTACACCCCACCCTTCTTCCCAAAGTTACCCATTTCAGCAAACACATCAGCATAAAGAAATGCAATAGGAAAAAAAAAACCACACCATATTTAAAATGTTTTGAAGGTTGCCAAGGAGTGAAACCTTCAGCCATCAAATGCCTGGGTCAACAGGAATGCTTCAATCATAGAGTTGGAAGAGACCACAAGGGCCATCGAGTCCAACCCCCTGCCAAGCAGGAAACACCATCAGAGCACTCCTGACATATGGTTGTCAAGCCTCTGCTTAAAGACCTCCAAAGAAGGAGACTCCACCACACTCCTTGGCAGCAAATTCCACTGTCCAACAGCTCTTACTGTCAGGAGGTTCTTCCTAATGTTTAGGTGGAATCTTCTTTCTTGTAGTTTGGATCCATTGCTCCGTGTCCGCTTCTCTGGAGCAGCAGAAAACAACCTTTCTCCCTCCTCTATGTGACATCCTTTTATATATTTGAACATGGCTATCATATCACCCCTTAACCTCCTCTTCTCCAGGCTAAACATGCCCAGCTCCCTTAGCCGTTCCTCATAAGGCATCGTCTCCAGGCCTTTGACCATTTTGGTTGCCCTCCTCTGGACACGTTCCAGTTTGTCAGTGTCCTTCTTGAACTGTGGTGCCCAGAACTGGACACAGTACTCCAGGTGAGGTCTGATCAGAGCAGAATACAGTGACACTATTACTTCATCCTGAAAGTTAATAAAGAGAGGGGCAGAAAGACACCTCACCAGGGAGGGCATTCCACAAACGTAGTCACAAATCAGCGGACAACTTATTTTAAATTTAAAAATAGCTTCCTTGTGGCATGGGCAGCGACAGCTTCCAAAAGGGCCTATGTATCCCATGCTTCCAGGGGCTGCTGTGCAAGGACTCAGGTACAGTAAATGTCTCGGAGCTGGCACAAAGTCATAACTGATTCCTTTCATGTCTGCCTTGGGACTTGACCTGATTTCCAAAGTTCAATGGCCTCACTGTTGCAGCAAGGCTGCTGTCCCCTGTTCTCCTCCCTCTCTTTCTTTCTGCAGGCATGCACTGCAGAAAGGGGTGTTTGCACAGTTTTAGCAGGACAATGACAGCTCTTTATCGGCAATCTCGAAGGCCATCAGAACAGCCTTGCTGAGACTGGTGGATTAAGAAGAAACAAAAAGAAAACGCCTTTCTGTTTTAGGGGCAGTTAATGAAATTTTAATGGCACTTGGGATGGGACTGGCCCAGCCAGCATCAGCCTCTTCATTTATAATAAATACTGCAAACTGAAACAAAACACCACATACGATCCAGAGCCTGCAGCGTGGTTCATGCTAAAGGTACAGTTGAATTCCCCGGCTCACAACCCGGCAGCCCTGTTTCTGTGAAGGGAAGTGTGAGAAGAAAGGGAGCCCATCCTTTGGCTGCCAATGTTTGTTGTTGCTGTTTTGCAAAGAGCTCCTCCACCTTGTCATACAATTCTTTAGTATGCTATTTTACATTTTTAAATGCAAAAGCACACACACACACACACACACACAAACACACATGTATCTGCTGACTTGCAGGATATCTTCAGGAGAGGGAAGAGGCTAAAGGACCGCCTCTCCTGGTATGCCCCACGGAGGACCTTAAGGTCCACAAAGGACAACATTTCGGAGGTCCCAGGTCGCAAGTTGGTTAGATTGGTCTCAACTAGGGCCAGGGCCTTTTCAGTACTGGCCCCGACTTGGTGGAACACTCTGTCACAAGAGACTAGGGCCCTGCGGGGCTTGACATCTTTCCGCAGGGCCTGAAAGACAGAGCTATTCCACCTGGCCTTTGGTTTGGACTCAGTCTGACCCTTATGTTTCCCTCCACTTATTGTTTTGATTTATGGGCTACATTTAAAATGAGGCTGCATTTTAAATTGCATTTTAACCTGTATTTTAAATTGGGCTTTCCCCCCCTATTATATTTTTACTGGTGTTATCTGCCCCGAGCCCAGCTCTGGCTGGGGAGGGTGGAGTATAAATAAAATTTATTATTATTATTATTATTATTATTATTATTATTATTATTATTATGGTGTAAACCAGGCTTCCTCAAACTCAGCCCTCCAGATGTTTTTGGCCTACATCTCCCATGATCCCTAGCTAGCAGGACCAGTGGCCAGGGATGATGGACACTGTAGTCTGAAAACATCTGGAGGGCCAAGTTTGAGGAAGCCTGGTGTAAACCCTACACAAATCCAGAGTGGAGTCCCTATGATGCTTAGATGGCACTTTATATTCCTCCTTCCGGCAACTCCTGCAGCCAGGCTGGTGCCAAACATATTGCTCTGCTTTCCTTTGGACAGCTTCAGCGAGACTGAGAGGGGGGACTTGTCGTCTGGGCAGCCCAGGACCTTTGTACACACTGTTCAGGCTTGCATCCTGGGGAGGTCATTGTGTGTTGCTGACACAGGGGTTTGACTTCACCCCTGGAGGCACACTCCATTGTCTTTCACCCCGTGGAACGTCCTCCCATCAGATGTCAAAGAGATAAACAACTACCTGATGTTTCAAAGACATCTGAAGGCAGCCCTGTTAATGATTGATGTTTTAATGTATTTTTAATCTCTGTTGGAAGCTGCCCAGAGTGGCTGGGGAAGCCCAGCCAGATGGGCGGGGTACAAATAATAATAATAAATTATTATTATTATTATTATTATTATTATTATTATTATTATTATTATTTCAAGACAGGCAGATGCCACCAATATAGAGTAAAAGCTCATCAATCGTATGATTGCAATCCAGAAACATCTGCACATGTAAGAGTTATGAAGTAAACATGAAGGGGAAGGACTAAACTGCTACCGCTCCTGTCAAAAGAATCAGGGTGAGACATCATAACTCCCCTTGCATGAGGGAACTGGTGGATGGAAGATGGTGATATATCTTCCCTGCCTGCAGGATGGAGGCACTAAAACTCTCACCTTGAAATGTAAGTAAACCATTTCATTTATCTTAAAAATAATTATAAAAAAATTAAACTCACCTTCCATGACCATCAGCCATGCTGGCTGGGACTGATGGTCATTTTAATCCAACAGCAACTGGTGGGCCACAGGTCTCCCTTCCCTACTGTAAAAGGTTGTTCTCTAAAAGTGCTTCTCCCAGGTTAATTTTAAGCCTGCCTTATCCACCTCAGCCATCTAAGAAAAGCTCTCTGCCTGGAGGGAAGGTCAGCTGAGGCAAAACATTTCTAGGAGGGAAGGATTTGCAGGAGAGACTTGGGTACCACAATGTGGGGTGGGGATCAATTCTTTGGCCTATTAAATCTCCATTTGTTTTCACCATTGCACATGGAGATTTGGGGGTGTGCATGTTGCGAGGTCATGGGCAGTTCAGCAAATATAATCAACTGAGAGCCTTTGTGCATAGAGGAATGTGGTTGCCTCCTATAAGCAAGGTGTCATGGGATTTGAGTTTCTTCGCTTTTGACCCCATGACATTGATTCCACCTCTGAACCACTTAAGTGAAGAAGTGCTGCTAATATTGATTGGACATCATTTTCGACGTGGGCATATTATTAAGCATTTGTCTTCATTTCTTGAGTTTCATTATCAGACCTCATTTTTGCCTTCAATACCCCCCCCCCCGCCACCTTTGTAGATTTATGAAGCAATGAAGAATTCTCCGAGGACATTATTTTAAACTGTTACTCATAAGTAATTAAGTTGCAGGGCAGAAATCATTTTAATTGCATTTTAGCCCACCCTTTAGACCAGATTAATGTTTTCTACCTCCCGAGGTTTTCTCTGATGTTGTTTCTCAACAACACCTCAATTATCTTTATCCATGTCCCAATACTTAAGCTTGAGCCACTGATTAAGTTTTAAACTTTAATAAAGATGTGTGTGTGTGTTAGCAGTTTTATAGTATTCTCCTTTGAGGGTTTTTAGTGTTTCAAACATATTATATTTTTTTATTCTTCCAGCAGCCCTATGAGGTAGGTCAGTATTATTATTTCAATACTGATGATTTTGTACAAAAAGTATAAAACTATTAAAAGAAATAAAGAATACCAGAGTTGTTGCAGTAGAATGCCAGAGCTGGACCTTTTCAGAGTAGAAATAAATTCTCACCATCACAAGAAATGAATTTTATACTTTATTGCAAACAGTCTTGAAATTGTTACAAATAAGCCATACATGATACAAAGTAACACATTGTTCTTAAGGAAGGAAGCAATGTGGTCCTGTCTTCCTTGTCCTTAACACAATCCAATAATTTTCCTCTCTCTGGTCCCAAAGAGAGAGATCCTAAGCAGTTTGCTGGTATCATGCTCACGGAGCTTAGCCACTACTACTGCTACTGCTGTTTCCATCAGTGACAAAGAAGCTTAGATCTCAAGTTTCACCTTCCTGCACACATTTCCTAAAGACTGAAACAGAAACATCTAACTCTTCTGCATTTGCCAGAGTGAAATTTCTCATACCTAATACAAACTTTTCCACTTTGCAAATGCAAACCTGTACATTAGTTTTCTTTTCTTTTTTCAAACTTCAGTGCATATAATCATTACATTTTTGGGATATTAAATTTCTATCTTTAAAAAAGAAGACCAAAGGTGAATAGTTTTGTGTGTGTCCGTGCATGTGTTTTAAAAAAAGGCTTAAGGTTCTACTTTTAAAAAACCTAAGTACTGTATCCTTACATATGGTTTATTTAGACCTGTTTGATGAAATTGTAGTTGAGCAGGTAGACATATATGTTAGTATAAACACATAATCATAAACAAAACAAGAAAATATACAGAGCATCCACTGTATTGCCATTGGGTTTTATTTTATTTTATGTGTCTTATGTGTAAATTTGCATTTTATCACAGTAAGTTATCTGCATAGAAATAATTTTTATTTTCGATATATGTGAAAAACAGTAAGCTATTTGCAACTTCCACATAAAGTTTGTGTTGAAGGTTGCTGTGTATAGAACAATCCTGTATTGTGTAAATGGGTCACCAAACAGAAAATGTTACATTCCCGAGACAGCTAGGTATAAAAGCTGTTGGCACTCTGACTAATGCTGTAACATGAACAAAAAAATAACACTAGGAAACAGAATTTCCCCAAGCACATACTTCTTTCCACCAAACAGAAGAGAGTGTGTGTGTGTGTGTGTGTGTGTGTGTGAACTGGGATTCAGTGAGAGACCATTTTGGCCATTTATAGATAATCTATATTCTGTATCTTTTGCTTGCTCCAAATGGCATGTTAAATAAAAATCATCATATTTGTGTCCCAAAGCTGTTTCCAGTTAAGTCAATATGCAAGAGGGAGAAGAAAATCCAAGGAGCCGAAAACAAAAATGTTAATTAAAAACACTGGAATCGTGCAATGTTCCTTACAGTGTAGTCCAATGGAAGTATAAAGGTAAAGGGACCCCTGACCATTAGGTCCAGTCATGGCCGACTCTGGGGTCGCGGCGCTCAACTTGCTTTATTGGCCGAGGGAGCCGGCGTACAGCATCCAGGTCATGTGGCCAGCATGACTAAGCCGCTTCTGGCAAACCAGAGCAGCACACGGAAATGCCGTTTACCTTCCCGCCAGAGCGGTACCTATTTATCTACTTGCACTTTGATGTGCTTTTGAACTGCTAGGTTGGCAGGAGCAAGGACCGAGCAATGGGAGCTCACCCCGTCGTGGGGATTCGAACCGCCGACCTTCTGATCGGCAAGTCCTAGGCTCTGTGGTTTAACCCACAGCGCCACCCACAAACCCCACTAAACACAGTGGGGCTTGTCATCAGGGAAGTATGTCTAGGACTGCAGCTTTAGTTCAGTTGCGGGGGGGGGGAGAGAGACAGCAAATTTTCTTTTTAATAACTAGGGCGATTGCAGGAGCATCAAATAACTGTGCAATCTAGTGCATGGCTGTTCAGAAGCAAACCCCACTGAGTTCAACGAAGCTTTCTCCCATCCCAGGTAAGCAGGTAAAGGATTGCAGCCTGATGTCTCTTTATCACTTTGCAAAGCACGTTGTCAGAAAGAGCTCAGAGCTCAGGAGAGCTATTGCAGCGATGGGGCTGGGGAGAGGGAACGAACGTCGTCGTCGTCCTGGCTATATTAAGCCATGTGCATTACTTAGCCTTGTGGGTAAGAGGCAGAGCTTGAAATGGGATAAAGATAGAACCATAGAAGCCTGGGTCCTCATTTCCCTAAGGGTATTATTTAGAGAGTAAGAGAGAGAAAGAGTGAGCAGTGATGTGGAGCATTTGGGAGCTAATATTCCTGCTTCTAGCTAAAGAAGAACATATAACTGGGGGCTGGGAGCCCTGCATTGCCTAATTATAGAACAGTGTTGCATTGCCTCCAGACACCCCTGTTAAGCAAGGCGAAAGCCGGCAGGGTTATTTATATTTTCTCTGCTCATTCATGAAGCCATCATTTTTCAGGTGGTTTTACTGTAAGTGAACTGTAAAAAATCCAGCCTGTGTTAAAACTTGGCAAGCAAACCGTTCAGCCAAAAGCTATTTGTTTACTCTCATTCAAAAGATTTATTCTTTCTCTTTGCTTTATTATTATTAGTATTATATCTCTCGGCCACATTATAAGCTCTGAAAAAAGGAACACTCCCTTTTGGACGTTTCACAGCATGTTTTCCTTGACGAGCAACTGGTCCGTAAATTGATCTGAAATCCTTTTGGTTACGGAGTAGAATGACTCTGGAGGAAAGAAAAGAGAATAAAATCTGTTTATGAAATTCAAGTTGAGACTCTGCCAGTGCAATGGTGTACCAGAAGTTCTCAGTTCCCAGGGGAGGGACATTTCAATTTTCCTTCTTAATTACTCCCCTCTTCTGCGAAAAACATCTCTAGGCTTCTGCTATCTATTCCTCACCAATAGCTCATGTAGTGACAGCACTGGAGAGGCTACTGAGAAACGAATCTCAGAAGTTCATCACTGCCCCTTGCACAACCTCCCAAATTGGGGAGTCCCTATTTAATCGGGACAGTTGAGGAGTACACTCCCACTCCCACACTCCCTGGTGATTAATTGGATGTTGGATGTTACCATGAATGCGTGACAGCAGCCACGAAATTAAAAGACGCCTGCTTCTTGGGAGAAAAGCAATGACAAACCTAGACAGCATCTTAAAAAGCAGAAACATCACCTTGCCGACAAAGGTGCATATAGTTAAAGCTATGGTTTTCCCAGTAGTGATGTATGGAAGTGAGAGCTGGACCATAAAGAAGGCTGATGGCCAAAGAATTGATGCTTTTGAATTATGGTGCTGGAGGAGACTCTTGAGAGTCCCATGGACTGCAAGAAGATCAAACCTATCCATTCTGAAGGAAATCAGCCCTGAGTGCTCACTGAAAGGACAGATCGTGAAGCTGAGGCTCCAATACTTTGGCCGCCTCATAAGAAGAGAAGACTCCCTAGAAAAGACCCTGATGTTGGGAAACATGGAGGGCACAAGGAGAAGGGGACGACAGAGGACGAGATGGTTGTATAGTGTTCTCAAAGCTACCAGCATGAGTTTTGCCAAACTGCGGGAGGCAGTAGAAGACAGGAGTGCCTGGCGTGCTCTGGTCCATGGGGTCACGAAGAGTCGGACACGACTAAACGACTAAACAACAACACCATGAATGTCTGTGGCAGGGTCCATTGATATCAGAAAGAATGAGAACCAAAAAAAGGGGGGGAGGCTTATATTTCAATCTCTAAACTTCAAAAAGTCAAGTGAAACAGTGTCTAATGACCCTTTAAGTCCCCTAGTGATGGAGAAGGCTGGTGAAATGAGATGGTGGAAAGAAGGCAAAATGGCCCAATTTTGACTGGGCATGAGCTGAAACCAGCCTCACACCTTGGACCATATGATTGCTGGATATTCTCTCTGTGTGTTTGAGAATTATTTGTTCCAGAAACAGAGAAGAACAGAGGTTTCCAGTAGCAGCAGAAGGCTGAGATTGTGTTGTCTATGTAAAGGTAAAGGTACCCCTGCCCATACGGGCCAGTCTTGACAGACTCTAGGGTTGTGCGCCCATCTCACTCAAGAGGCAGGGGGCCAGCGCTGTCCGGAGACACTTCCAGGTCACGTGGCCAGCGTGACATTGCTGCTCTGGCAAGCCAGAGCCGCACATGGAAACGCCGTTTACCTTCCCGCTAGTAAGTGGTCCCTATTTATCTACTTGCACCCGGGAGTGCTTTCGATCTGTTAGGTTGGCAGGCGCTGGGACCGAACAATGGGAGCGCACCCCGCCGCAGGGATTCGAACCGCCAACCTTTCGATCGGCAAGCTCTAGGTGCTGAGGCTTTTACCCACAGCGCCACCTGCGTCCCTGTGTTGTCTATACAAGGGTGTTTTCTGTGGGAACTGTTCTTTAGACATGCACAGTGTGACAGGAAGTACTGATAACAACGGTTCTGTGTAACTTGTTGTGACTCTCTTGCTTGCGTCTTGTGGTGAGAGAAGCAGAGAGAGGGTCTTCAACTCTTGCTGGACTCTAGGCAGGCCTTGACCATGGCAGTGGCTGATGTCTGTATATTTTTACTACCAGTCTGCTTTTATGCCTGTCAAGTACACCTCTACACTTAACTGAAACTTTTTGGCATCCATGGGTGTTTATTGCCTACTGTGTGAACCTTCAACCCTGAAGATGCTTCCAAGGAAGGAGCTGTGATGGGATGTAACTCTGCTGAGTATGGATACTGGCACACACGAACAGCAGAAGTGATGCTGGACCCAGTTCTTCTAAATCTATCAGAGATTGATCAAGAACGTGTTCTCCATTGCAACCCTGATACTTTGGTAGCCCTGATACCTTGGCATCCCCACCCCAGTGGAAGTTGAATTGGCTCCATCTTGTCTGGCTTTCTTCCCCCGCCCCTCTCTCTTTCTCTCTCTCTTTTTACATCTTTGATAGTTTGTTGTTGCTTCGGATCTGTCAGATTTGTTTTGCTGCATTGTCAGGGTTTATTTGGGTGGTTTTTGTTTTTTTAAAAAATTGTACACCCTTTATATGTCTTTATTGAAAGTGCAGTCCATATTTTTTTTAAAAAAGAAAAATGAAACAAAATAATACATCAATGAATTAATTTGGATCCCATTCAAATGGACCCCAAATTAATTCATTTGAGTAAGCTCCATTCCGAATCAGGCCGAGGGAAACTCACTTTGGCTTTTCCCTTTCTATTGTTCTACTGATTTCAGTAAGCATCTAAGCTAAGCACTGGTACCATAGTCTCAAATAGACTGTTGCCACTTCTGGTAATGCCGAATGGAGATTGTGTCCAATAAATCAAGTGCAGCTGATTTATTAGGGCAAATTGCATTTGCATAATTCACCCAATTTTCATATATATTCTATGTAAATTGAACACGCACAGTTTCTAGGTTATAGAAATAAAGGTGTCCGCACAAACTCCTTGAAAAAGCTAAACAAAGGCCCACTAATGTGCTACAAGATGGATCTCCTTCTGTTTATTGATCTATGAATTCAGAACCAATTCATTCTCAACTCGCCAACATTTTTCATATCTTTCTTTTTTAAGAACAAAAGATGGAATGGCCCTTAATCAACGACAGGGGTGTTTCATCTATTACTACTGGAAATAGATTAACAAGGATCTGACATATTTTACTGGGTCATAGAAATGCTGAATGCTGTACTATTTATTTTAGATGGCTCACTTATGCCCTGAAAAGCAAGCTAGAGGCCTCCCATCAATACACCGTACCAGTAACACAGCACACTGTCTCCCAGATCCCATCACCTCTGATAATTGATCATGCTGACTGGGGTTGATGGGTTCCAGGGTTCAATCACATCTGGAGGTCACTATGTTGGCTAGTACACCATTAAGGTGTTTCAAACTTAAGTATTTGTGTGGGGTTGAGGGTGGTACATTTATGTACAATGGTACCTCGGGTTATAGATGCTTCAGGTTACAGACACTTTAGGTTACAGACTCCGCTAACGCAGAAATAGTACCTCGGGTTAAGAATTTTGCTTCAGGATGAGAACAGAAATTGTGTGTTGGCGGTAGGAGGCCCCATTAGCTAAAGTGGTACCTCAGGTTGAGAACAGTTTCAGGTTAAGAATGGACCTCCAGAACGAATTAAGTTCTTAACCCAAGGTTGGTTCTTGAGCATTTTGTCCATGTTATGTTTTAGAGTGAATTTGCCTGTTTTTTAGCCCAGTACTTGCATCAAAACATGCATTTGTGGATTATTCTTCAGTTCACCGAACCTTTCTGATGCACATTTCAACGACTCTTATTTTACAGTGTCCCCCCACCCCCAAGGGCTAACTTAAAAAATATATATTAAAAAGATTTTTAGCAACTTGGCAACGTTTAGCAACTACAAAGTGCAACGCCTGCTGCGTGCATTGAAAATGCATCTGAAATTGCTTCTGGAAACAAGATGCATCATGACATTCCAGACATGGATAGCTCAGTTGGTTAGAGCATCATGTTGATAAGGACAAGGTTTGCAGGTTCGAGCCTTGTATGTCCAAAGACACATTCCAGCAAGGCAACACATTTGAGGCAGGCAGTGAGTGGGGCCAATGAGAAGGGTGGCTTAGAAAGCAACATAGTCCCAAGGGCCAGAGGGAGAGATGTGTGAAGGGCTACATTTTGCTCCCAGGCCTTCAGTTTCCCACCCCAGGGTATTAGTCTAGTAAGTGCAAATCAGGTTTTGCGTGTCGAGGTCCCCAAGACACCCCAAATAAAAACACAATTGACACTTGTTTAAGGTTTTTGGCATAATTTTGGCCACAACTTTATTAAATTACAGCAATGTGAGTGGTTGCTTAGGCATTGGTAGCACTAACTGACCCTGCACGGGGACAGCTCTGACATTCGGACCCCCTGTGAAGTCAGCAAGGGTAAGTCACCTGGAGAGAGAGACGGGACTGGGAACCATGCCTCACCTCTCCCCAGAATGCTCCCAGGGGCTCTTGCGTGGCCCTAGCCCCTTGCCAGGGGGTTTCGGACAAAAGCATGGTGAGCCCCTGGGTTCCTTTAACAGAAAACCCTTTAAGCAGCAGCAGCATTTTGGAGGGGCAGGCACAGCCAAATCCATACACCTCCACCAACCAATTCCCAAACCAATGCCTAACCGCATTGTGACAATTTGCTACGCAATAAGCAAAAACCAAATGGCACCAGCCAATCAGCCAAATGGACAAAATTCCTACCGGGCTCCTGCCCCAAAGCAGACCACCCCCTGACAGGCATAGCAAGGTCAAGCAAACAGCCTAACATTAGGGAAGGGAAGGCGGGAGAGCCAAAGCACACAGCAAAAAGAGGAAGTTCATCAAATAGGGCTGTCAATCAATAAATGGGAACATATAAATTTCCCCAGTAACAGCCCGCCCCTGCTTAAAAGAATGGCCAAACCTTTTGCCTAGCAACAGTGAGGTGTCTCGTCAGACCCCACCACAACACTTGCTCTCCATGAGGGAGAACACGCTTTATGGTCACTACTGAGTTGTTCCCTGGTTCCCACGAAAGATGGCTGTTGGCTTCACTTGGTTTCAGCAGACAGACTTGAAGCAACGTTTGGCTCTGGCAACTTCGTGAGAAATGATTGATGGTCGGTATTACTCACCTACCTGTGTGTATCTTCACGATTCAATTATAAGAACCTGAAATTTTTTTTTGTCTGCGCTTGTGAGATCCTTATGTCAAAACACCTGAAATGTCACCCATCAACTTGTTTTGTTTCTGACTTTTTCCTTCCAATTTCAGAGAGGTGCACTGAAAAGGAACCAGTTTGCTCTTCTTGTCCAATGCCGTCACTGTGAGTTAGGATACAGGAAACATCCCCTCCCTGGGAAATCAGAACAAGAAGAGAGTCGACCCTCAAATATGTGCAATATTTCATGCAAGGAACCAAACTTAAGTCAGCCTCTATTCTATCAAACCCAGGGTTTGAGAAGCACTGGCTGCAAAATGAGACTAATTGCCTAATATTTATTCAGACATTATATGGAGGCAAAGAAGCAGTGAGTCTGAAATCTTAGATTACTGGGTAAATGAATAATCATACCAACATAAGCCATTGAGTAAACCAGGATGTCAATTCAGCTTCAAAGCATACTGATCTCACCAGAATGGGGATACTGGATTTGTGAAGCCTAAATATAGAAAATCTCAGTCTGGGTCAGACCCCTGAACTATGTAAAAAAGCAAACAAACATGTAGTTTGACCTATTGTTCTGCATTTTTTCTTTCTATAAATGCCTACAGCTAAAAAGACTGGCATTTTTTTTAAAAAAAGAACTCAGAAAAATACTAGGTTTCTTCAGTCCCATTTATCACTGTGCGTAAACGCTTATAGGATTGGGGGGGGTGGCATTTGTCACATAGGCTCTGAGGGTGGCGCATGGCATTTGTCGCATGCCACAGCTGCGACCGGTCCTGGGAGACTGCCATCTTCCTGAGCAGCCAGGGGAGGAGATGGCTACCTGTGGCCACCCACCTCTGACTGCAACAGACCTTCCAGGTCCAACAGACCCACGAGGCCAATCAAGGATAGGGGGCATAGGAGCTGTGCCTGTTAGAATTCCTGCTCCATGATTGCAGTCATGGGATTGTTGTCTATCACATGATGTTGTATATTTTGACTCTACAAAGTGGGAAGTGACAGTGACAGGATGTTTGTGTTACAGTGTTCCATGAAGTGGGACTATTGTCCTTTGTTTTTTCTCTTTGCTGTCTGATGCTAGAGAGAGAGAGAGAGGGAGCCATGTTGCAGTGCTCCGTGTGTGTTTATATGTAAATAAAGTAGATTAGCCAAAATGCTGAGTTGCTAAGTTGAGTTGTCACACAAGCTGAGAAGACTCTGTGGATCCCTAAGTGTGCCAATGTCTGTTGGCATTGGTCACTGTGATGTTTGGGCTAAAGAAAGCTTTTGAAGCTCCTGAATGATCGACCAGTCAGGCATGTGTCTCTGCCAGGGTCCTACTCGAGTGTAGGACAAGCTCCTGACAGTCCCCAGTCTGCCCCTGGGATATTTAAGGGAGTGACTAGCTGTATCACCCTCTTTGCTGATCATCACCCACCCAGTCTGTGAGGGGTCTGTCCAGTGGAGGAGCAGACAAAGTTGCTTATGGCCCTTGCTATGGTTTACCCCAGGCATAGGCAAACTCAGCCCTTCAGATGTTTTGGGACTACAATTCCCATCATCCCTGACCACTGGTCCTGTTAGCTAGGGATGATGGGAGTTGTAGTCCCAAAGCATCTGGAGGGCCGAGTTTGCCTGTGCCTGGTTTACTCAGTTGTCATATTCAGGGCCAGGGAGTACACTCCCCCCCCCCGTAAGCCAATTGGCTTGCTTACAGGGTTTTGCCTACCCCATAGCATCTGTCACAATTTTGGTGGATAAGGCATTGGGCTTGATCCTTATTTGCCGAAGTACTTCATTAGTTGGGTCCAGGACAGAGTTGATACCACTGGGTCCCTGTAAGGTAGCATGAAGGCTGCCTGATGTTGGGTACATGCCCAAAACCTTTTCCAGACCTACTCTTACCAGTAATGCAGCCTATGTCAACCCAATACCAGTCTTCTGTGTTCATTCTTTTGGTCCTCCCTGCGCCAGACGCAGACATCATTCACCTGTGGCAGTAATGTACCATTCATCATCTGTTTTTACAAAGAGGCAGCCATAATTTATATAATGTACATTTGAGGTTCATATTCAATATCACTTAACACAGCTTCATTACTCCTTGTGCCCTTAACCACCCCTGTGCTTATTAATGAACCTTTGTCTCTGCCTACAGTTTTCTGAGTCGGGATGACCTATTTACCTTGCTCCACCATAAGCAAGTAATTCTACCACACAGACAGTTTTAATGCTTAATCTTCTTTTTACTTATATACTGCAATTTGTATCTGAAACAATTTGGTTGCATTGTTTATTTTGAACTCCAGAGCAATTGCCCACAGCCCATAGAAAATGCACAATGTCTTGTTCACAAGTTTGCATTTTGAGTACTCAATGTACCACCTGAGTAATAAAACAATTGATTTTATTCCACCATGCCAATGCATGCTTATGCCTGAAGTCAGAATTCGACTTTCATTAGGCGTTGTGTGAATGGAACCAGAAAGTGGCACTTATTCCAGATAAATTAAATCTGTGTACAAGTGTCTTTAGTCTCACGTATGCAGTTTCATTGAGGACTAATCTATGTCCTCACTGAAAGCTTCACTTAATTGTGTCTAGTTTTAGTCATCTGGTTCATTTGCTGGTCAAAATACCAATTCCTTCTCCTGAAATCCATTATAAGTCGTTAAGAGAGAACTTCCCTGTAATAGTGAAGCTTTATGCTGATAAGTGTTTGTGCAAGTCAAGCAATGGTGAAGCCCTTTCTCCTGCTGCAGAATATTTGCATCTTGGACATAGAATCGTAGAGTTGGGAGGGACCCCAAGGGTCATCTAGTCCAACCCCCTACAGTGCAGGAATCTCAGCTAAAGCATCCTTGACAGATGGCCGTCCATCCTCTGCTTAAAAACCTCCAAGGAAGGAGAGTCCACAACCTCCCGAGGGAGACTATTCCACTGTCAAGCAGCTCTTCCTGTCAGAAAGTTCTTCCTGATGTTTAGTCAGTGAGACTGACCCAGAAACTCCAGCGGATGCAGAATTCCGTGGCTAGATTCCTTACGGGGTCCTTATGGGATAGCGTGTTCTCCTTCAGGGAGAGCACATGTTGCGGTGGGGTCTACTGAGCCATGCCCTTTGTTGCCGGGTAAGTTCTCCAAGATGGCCAGGGGGCAGTGATTGGATTGCTGAGTTGCTGGGGGAAAAGTTATGTTGCAATTTAGGGTGGGAGGGCTCAAAGGTTTAAATACTCTGCACGCAGCCTTGTACTTTCTCTTTTGCTGCGTGCAACGGATCACCCGCCCACCCGCCCTAGAGTAAGGGGTTGTTGCGTTGACCTTGCTATTGCCTGTCATGGGGTCATCTGCCTTTGAGCAGGGGCCTGGTAGGAATTTTTCCACCTGGCAAATTGGCTGACTGGGTGGTTTTTGCCTACTGCATAGCAAATCGGCACAACTTGTAAGGTTGCGGTTAGGCATTGGTTATAAATTGGTGGAGGAGGGGTTAGGATAGGCTGTGCCTGCCCCTCCATGGTTGCTGCGGAAAGGGAATTCCGTTAAAGGAATCCTGGGGCTTGCCATCTTTTTGTCCAATCCCTGGAATGGGACTAGGGCCGGCAAGCCTTCGGGGAGCAGGGGGGTGAGAGTTGAGGGTTTGTGAGTCAGCTCCAATTCCTCCCCGACTTGCTTTCCCCCACACTGTCTTTCGGTGGTGCCTGGAAGTCAGTTCTGTCCCCAGGCGGGGGGACAGATAGTCTTAACCAATGCCTAAACAACCACTCACGGTTTGTATTTGAATAAAGTTGTGGCCAAAATCATGCCAAAAGTCTTAAACAACAATTACGTGTCTGTTGTGAGTTATTTGGGGGGTGGATTGGGGACCTCGACACGCAACACATTCACCCAGTGCTATACCAACTGCACTGGCTCCGGGTGGAGTACAGGATCAGGTTTAAGGTGCTGGTTTTAACCTTTAAAGCCCTAAACGGCCTAGGACCCTCGTACCTACGGGACCGCCTCTCCTGGTATGCCCCACGGAGGACCTTACGGTCTTCAGATAAAAACATCTTGGAGATCCCGGGCCACAGGGAGGTTAGGCTGGCCTCAACCAGAGCCAGGGCTTTTTCGGCCATGGCCCCGATCTGGTGGAACGCTCTGTCACAAGAGACTATAGCCCTGCGAGTCTTGACATCTTTTCGCAGGGCCTGTAAGACAGAGCTGTTCCACCAGGCCTTTGGCCAATTTTACAGTCTGACCCCCTCTCTCCTTTTGTAATCCTCATAGAATTCTAGCCCAATGGTTGCCATTAATTTGACTTGGAATTGATTTTAGAATGTATTTCAATTAATTGATTGTGATTTTATGTAAACTGTGTTATTTTTACTGTTGTTAGCCGCTCTGAGCCCGGTTTCGGCTGGGGAGGGCGGGATATAATTTTTTTAAAAAAATATTATTATTATTAGTCGGAATCTCATTTCTTGTAACTTGAAGCCATTGGTTTAAGTCCTTCCCTTCCAGAAACAAGCTTGCAGAAACAAGTTGAAAACAAGTTTGTTCTCTTTTCCATGTGAGAGACCTTAAGATATTTGTAGATGGCTATCATATCTCTCTGTTTCCTCTTTTCCAGGCTAAACATACCTAGCTCCTTCAAGAGCTCTTCGTAAGGTTTGGTTTGCATCAAGCCTAAGATTTTAGGTTGCTATGGAGACATGAAAAACAAATGATAGGACAGACCAGTGACTTTCCCAAAAAAATGACGATTCCGTGTTGTCCCAAGTTCCTAAAGTATCAAGCTTTCAGCACTACATCTGGTGATGACACTGATAAACTTCCATCCTCTTTAGGCCAAGAACCACCAAAGGCCTCTGACGTATGGGACAAGAGGCGACAAAGGAAAATCAATAGATTCCTGTCTGCTAGATTTTATGAATGCTATATTCTCATGTATCACATTGCACCTATAATGATTTAGTAATCTGTAAACTAGGGCTAGGCTGCTATCTAATTAAAGGGGTTATTCTTCTATTAATTTCAGTTTCAAATTCCATTAACTTTAATGGGTACTATCCTCATGCGTCAATTAGTGATCAGACCCTAAAGGTGTATGAAAGGCAAGAAAACAAAAACATTCTCATTGCTACTATATAGTAGAGGCCCTAAGATTACAAATGGCATAGTTTACAACATGTAGATCAGCCATTTTTGTTTTCTGCATGTCCTTTACCATTGCATCCTGCATGGAACTTCTGCTTTTGTTGATCTGCTGCTAGTCCTATCATCCTTATAATGAACCATGATTATTTCTGACAGCTTTCTGTCAGAAAGAACATCATGGGCCTCATGACTTTTGTTTATCCCTTCTCCAAACCAATCAAGTCATTTTACCATGGACAGTCAATTCAAAGAATCCATCTTAATGCTTATTCTACTTTTATACACTCTCAAATCCTACCTTGCTTAATTTGATTTCAAGAGGAATTTCTCACAGGCCTGAGAAGGTAGAGGTTGCTACAGATTTGCTTCCAGATTGCTATAAATAGGGTTATCCTTTTGGGTTTGCCTTGAAGCAATGTTGGATTCCAGTCTGGCTCTGGTAATTGGGAAACGGGTAACAAAGTCATATAAGGTTTCCAGATTTCTCTGACAAGCAGCCAATTCTTGTACATCAGCCCCTCTTCTCAAGGGATGTGGAATGTCACTCTTGAACTCTCATTTTCCCCATCTTACTATATGTCGATGACGCAGTCATCTTGTCTTGCACAAGGGTTGGCTTGAAGTGGCTCCTGTGCCACTGCCAGGAATATTGTATTTGACATGAACACACCAGCTCCCAGTATAAGCTCACAGCTGGCTGCAGAATGCAGTCAGGAATAGGGAGGCTGGGCTTTCACGCCGGCACCGGAGAACCTGCAGCTGCCAGCGTTGACTCCCCCTGACCTTGGTGGCTGGGCTGATAAGGGAGAAATGGAGAGTAGGCTGGAACACAGCCAAAGCTCCCTGGAAGCCCAAACAGGCGGTGAAAGAAACAGAGACAGCTCTTCAGAATAGGAAGGGGCTGCAGCTGACCAAATAAGTCCGAGGCATGGGCGGATAGGAAGGCTGCTAGACAGGAAGCAAAATAAGAAACGTAAAGGTCAAAGGTTCAATCTCTTCTGTTGACACAGGAAGAACTCCTCAGAAGGATCAACTGAGTGATGGGGGCTGGAGGCTTGCTTGAGCCGTCCAGAGATAATTGCTTGTTTTTTGCAATACAGTCATACTTCGTGTTGCGTCTGCTTCATGTTGCGTCTTTTCGTGTTACATCCCGCGGCAACTCACTTTTAAAAAAACTATAAACTTCAGCAAACAGTGAAATGCTAATAAAATATAGGAGGGAAATCCTGTGATATTTCATCATTGTTTCTGAATGCATTTTTTAAATAAAACAAATTACTGAAATAAACAGTGAGCCATTCAAGATGAAATTTGGATATTGTTGGCATCAGTGGCCAAAATCCCATTGTATCCAGTAGTGTTAGCATTTGACTCACAGTTTATGCTGTATTTTTTTTTTTTTAACCTGGTTATGAAATAGGCTTAAATTGAGAATAAAATGCTACTTCATGCTTCAGAAGCTTTGGAACTGGGAATATAAAAGGCTGGATATTGTCTCATTGGTATAATCATGTGGACATCGAGGCTTTCTGTGACCTTGGAAGCAATTTACCAGATCACAAAAGAAAAGCACTTTTCTCTCTATATAATAAAAGTGTAAGAATGTCATTGGAAGATTTGTTACGCCATATCGCAACACTATATTTGAATGAAGTCAGGAAAGGAGTGGGCGGCAAAAGTGAAGGCAGGTTGTACAACAGCAGTAACCATGGAATAGGAGCAATACAGGAGAGACACTGAGAGGGGGAATGTAGTGACTTCAAGCAATGGCAGGTGTTTTGAGTAAAGCAGCAGGGAATCGCTGAGAAGAAAATGGTGGTCTTAAACAAAAGCAGAGGTTTGAGTCATAGAATCATAGAATCATAGAGTTGGAAGAGACCACAAGGGCCATCGAGTCCAACCCCCTGCCAAGCAGGAAACCACCATCAGAGCACTCCTGACATATGGTTGTCAAGCCTCTGCTTAAAGACCTCCAAAGAAGGAGACTCCACCACACTCCTTGGCAGCAAATTCCACTGTCGAACAGCTCTTACTGCCAGGAAGTTCTTCCTAATGTTAAGGTGGAATCTTCTTTCTTGTAGTTTGGATCCATTGCTCCGTGTCCGCTTCTCTGGAGCAGCAGAAAACAACCTTTCTCCCTCCTCTATGTGACATCCTTTTATATATTTGAACATGGCTATCATATCACCCCTTAACCTCCTCTTCTCCGGGCTAAACATGCCCAGCTCCCTTAGCCGTTCCTCATAAGGCATCGTTTCCAGGCCTTTGACCATTTTGGTTGCCCTCCTCTGGACACGTTCCAGTTTGTCAGTGTCCTTCTTGAACTGTGGTGCCCAGAACTGGACACAGTACTCCAGGTGAGGTCTGACCAGAGCAGAATACAGTGGCACTATTACTTCCCTTGATCTAGATGCTATACTCCTATTGATGCAGCCCAGAATTGCATTGGCTTTTTTAGCTGCCACATCACACTGTTGGCTCATGTCAAGTTTGTGGTCAACCAAGACTCCTAGATCCTTTTCACATGTACTGCTCTCAAGAAGGGATGGCACAATATTGAGAGAGAGAAAGTGGTCATTTCATACAGAGGTTTGAATAAAGCAAAGATGGAGTGACATAGCGCTATCGGGCATCTGGTCACACAATGGGGAGTCTCCTTCCTTTGGTCCCTCCTGCATCTTCCCACCCCCTCATGGGGGAAAGAAAATGCACTGGAGGGTTAGGGAATCTCTGGAGCAAATTTCAGGAGGCACATTCACTGCTGGAAGTGTAGATAAGGGAAGCCAGAAATCCTTTTGCACAAGTGGATTTCCAGAAAGTAGGTGGGCCTTACTGGATGCTGCCCAAGGATTCTGTTTGAATGGAAAGTGTAAAAAAATAAAATGAAAATAAACCATCACCACTGCCCACACCATGGTGCACCATGTGCTTATACAAAGAGCAAATGAGAACACTATTTCAGTGTCATCCAAAGAAATGGCAGCCATTACAGTCCCGCGCTGAAGAATATGCTGGCAGACTGCCCCAAGAGAAGAATTTTGTTCTTGATATAGATACCGTGGCTGTGGTTGTCCGATTAATTTTATGCACACAGCTCCTTGACATAAATACGCTCTCAGGCATATGAAAGCTTTTAGCAAAAGACTGGCATGCAGATGGCAGACTTTGAAATTACAGATACATTACCTGAGTTGGGATGAAGCTTTGATACACCCTGTTGAAAAAGGTAATGAATTTTTAAAAAGATTTTGGAACGTGGGTAGAGGACAGTAAAGTCAATTTATCAGTATCCCTGGCTTTTTAGAAATCACCAAGTGCTGTTGTTATTCAAATGTGATCTTCATTTTCCTATTTACAGCAGACTGGCTGCGGAAAGGAACATAGATTATTTCAGGGCTATCTCTTTATGATGTATGTTTTTTCCCACATTTGTCCACTTAATTTTAAAAATTGTGTTCTTTGACAGTGGAAGTCTTTTCATTGGTGTCCTTACCACTTATTTCACCTCTTAACTGCATACTTTCTAAGAACATGTTGCAAATATATCTGCTATGGGGAAAAATGTGTGGTAATTTTGTAGTTACTATGTTTTTCAACCTCCTACGTCTGGGCAAAATTTGGGAGAGAATCACTGTTTCTCGATTGCAGCACTGGCTAGCAGGAAATAACCTCCTTGACAAATAACCATCCTGAGTGCTGTTGTTTTTAAGGAATCCATTCGCATAACAGAACAGAACCTGCTATGGTTACAGCTTATAATGATTTATTAATGCAGTCTGACTTGGCCTGTTCAAGCATTTTAATTCTGCTTGATATGAGTGCCACTTTTGACACTGTTGATTATAACATTCTGCTTGATCGTTTGTGAAATTATGTAGGCTGAGCTCAAGCTGCTTTGAGTTAATGTCAATCTTATTTCCAAACAGATGTCGATCTATGCCATCACAAATTTTATTTCTGGCTGCTCCATCCCCCAAGTCTTTAACAGGAATTTGTGGCATTTTTGTATGTCATCAGGCACCTAACACTCTTTTTGCGCATTATCAAAAACATCCATCATGCAACCTTAACCTTTACCAACTTGACTGCTCATGTGACTGTAACAGTGATGTTCCTCTTGCATAGGGTAGTTGTTCCTCTGTTTGAACCACGTGGTTTCTATGTGCCCTATAGTTGCAACTAGTTCTGTTTTTTTCTAGAAAAAGGTACCAGAAATCACCACAAACACCTCTCTTGTTCTCGTATAATGGCAATGGCGTCCAACCTGAGAGGTGCCAGACCTGAATTCTAGTAAGTTCTGGCTGAAAAAAGCTTAAAGTGGTAGTAATTATTTTCAGCAAGGTAATTCTCAGTGCAGAGATGGGTCAATATGCCAGTTTTGTTTCTCTGAGTTCCTTATCTTTCCAATATTAGGTTAAGTTTTCCTCATTACCGAATCAGTGTGAAATTTTGTTATTTAGAAAATTCACTAGCATTTTAGTGTGAATTTCCCCTAATGTACACGGTTGTTGTTGTTATTGTTGTTTTTTGCAAAGTAATTTACATAATATATGCTATCCTTTCATTCTATGTTATTTTTGCAGATATTGGCATTTCAATGCACACTTTACCCTCGTGTATGGATTTTCGTGCACATTGCTTGGCTGAACTGCGCTGCAGAATTCGGGAAAGTACAAAATTCAAAGGATGACTGTGTTCCAATTTTCACATTGTTTTGGAAAGGGCGAAAAAGGTGTAGCAGTGCTCAACCAGGACTAAGCAAGGTGCTGTTGATATTTTCTTGTGAGTAAACAGGAATCAAGCTAGCATGTGAGGAGTTAAACTTTTTAAAATTATTCATTAAACAGGAGAGGGTGTGTAGAGTAGCCCAGCACATTTTCCTTGAGGTCAACAGACAAGGGTGTGTGGTGGTGATTCATGGTGCTTAATTCTCTCCCCTTCCAAAACAGGTGTCAAGAAGGCAGAACAGTTGTTCTCTCTCTGTTTCTCTCCCCACCCCCACCCCCGTGTGTGTGTGTGTGTGTGTGAGAGAGAGAGAGAGAGAGAGAGAGAGAGATTCACACATATGTGAACATCTAAAAGTGGTGTGGGCATGCAAGGAATTCATGTTGCGAATCAATGTTCTTTGAAAACATCTCCTTCTCTGTTTTGACAGACTGCCAACCAGGGACTCATATCTCTCAGTCTTTAGCTTTACAACATAACCCTATGCAGGTTTATTGAGCCATAAGTACCACACTGTCTGGTGAGACTTACTCCCAGGTAAGTTATCGTATGATTACAGCCTTAATACTAAAGCCTGGTGGTTTCTTGGAGCAGTCCAGTTTGAAAGACTCCTTTTAAAGTATTCAACTTTGTATCCCTCCTCTCTTTGTGATGGGGAGAAGGGCCTTGTCTGCACAACAAGGACTTATCTTCTCTACATACTTTCTGTCTCAAACAGCTCAAACTGAATTATGCAGGCAACATTCCCATCTAAAGAGGTGCAAGTCCATTGAGACCAGGGTCTAAAATTATCTAATTATGCCTATGTCCCCCCCTCCGGGGAGTTATTGAGAGGTGGTGGAGGTAAGAAGTACAAAAGGCTCTTCAAATAAGGCTCTTCGGATTCAGTCTGTCTTTAAGGGAATCTGGTGAAACGCATAAAAGAAAGCACTGCTGGGAGACCTGGCTGCAGTAGTGTCCATCTGACATGTAAAAGTTGGTCTTTTATATTCTGATTCAGAGGGGGAGAAGGGCCAGTCGTGAGGGCTACAAGTGAGGTCACTGAAATGATGTTGTAGGCCTCCCTCCAGTTTCAGACATTTATTCAAGCCTCTTAAGATGCTTACCTTCCAACATTTCTCCGAGGAAAATAGGAATGTTCTATTTAACAACAGCAACAATCATTTTATTATTTATGCCCTGCCCATCTATGTTCGTTGAACCCAGTTTTAGTACATGCCATCAACATGCCCCAAGGGTTCAGTGCACACTTTACTCTAGTGTATGCATTTTTGTGCACATTGCTTGGCTGAACTGCACTGCAGAATTTGGAAAAGTACAAAATTCAAAGGATGACTGTGTTCCCGTTTTCACATTGTTTTGGAAAGGGCAAGGATGGTGTAGCAGTGCTCAGCCAGGACTAAGCAAGGTGCTTATCATCTTGGATGTTCCATCACAATTCCAGAAAGTGGAGGCTCAAATCACCTGCCGCTCAATTCTATGTATTCCTGCTAAAGTAACTTCTACTGCTTACTCTCAGGTAAGTTTATAAGAATGCAGCCTTGAACACGTACCTTTCCCACTTTCCATAATACCTGATGGCATACCTGAACAACAACAAAAAAGGAGCAGAATAATACATCCAAGTAACTTTTTACTTAGATATCCCATACCCCCTCCCTACAAACAGTTTGTTTAAACTGTAGAGTCTGCAGACTTTAGCACATCCTTTTTTTGAGTTCTTTTCCCGCAAATACAAAGGTTATTATAATATAAATTAGAAAGTTATATATATATAAAATGAAAATAATTTAGGCAGGTTTCCTGCGACATCTCTTTCGCTATCACAAATGCTTGTAAATCTCCTGTTTGCTCATATTATTGCAGTGTACCGTTTCATTAGGAGGAAGTACCTACATATCGAGATTCTTCCCAGTGTGACAGACGCTACATTTTCTCACCGAACTTCCTTCTGCCTCCAACAGATAAGGTAGCACACAACACACAACACATTAATCTCCCTCACAGTACATTGCAAAACTTAATTACAAGCTCTGCGGTACCATCAAAGAGTGTGAATAGGGACATGTGCTCATAGGCTAAGTGCTATATGTTTATGGGGCATATCCAAACCCATAATTAAGGTGTCATCCAAATTGTCACTCCAGTTTCCTTTTCTGTGCTACCACATAGTAAAGTTGCCCCTTTGATATTGCCTTGGAGAAATCCAGTCTTCCAGATATAGTAGATAAACGCTTGGACCCGAACCTATTTAAAACGGATGCTGATAGATGGCAACTGGATTGGGGTGAATGACATTGGCTTTCTTTCTTTCTTTCTTTCTTTCTTTCTTTCTTTCTTTCTTTTCTTTCTTTAACGTTTAACGAAAATTCTGTCTGAAACTGATTTATCTGCAATTATTTTCCATTCAGAAGATGACAAGGTGGGAGAGATCTGAGATTTATCATGCATCATAGAGATGGGAGGAAATCAAACAGAGCAGAGGAGAATTAGACATGCTAAATCAAGTGTGGTTCAGTACATAGTCATGAGCCATGACTCCAGCTTAGATGACTTCAGTGGGGAATTAGAGGGATAACCCTCATGGCTAACCATGATGGCTAAATGCAACCTTCAGGTTGAGAGGCTGTGCCAGTTACCAGGGAACAAACAATGGGGCAGGTCTATTGTTTAGGCATCCTGCTTGAGGTTTCTAAGAACCCTCTGGCTGGTCACCATGGAAAAGAAGATGCTTCGTGGACTTCATGGACCTTTGCTCTGATCCAGCAATGGTCCTCTTACATTCCAAGAACCTAAGAAGTTGACTTATAGTGAGTCAGAAGATTGGTCTATCTTGCCTATTATTCCAAGCATTACATGGAAATGCCAAGAACTGAATCTGAGACCTTCTGTATGCAATCCAGATGGTCTGCCATTGAGCCACAACTCTTCCATTTGTTTATGCTGAATGCAGACATGCAGAAATGAAAGCCTTCTTTGATGCTATTTTAGACGCCACTTTGTAGCATACCCAGCTTTTCTTGGCATCAGAATTCTTAGCTTCCCTTCTGTTCTTCACTCCTGAATGACACTTTCTAAGAAATGAAGGGCATAAGAATAATCATGCTAGAACACACACAAATGTCTACCATTCTGTCCAGCATTCTTTTTCCATAGTGGCCAACCAGAAGGCTCTGGGCAGCCCCCAAGCAGAGCAAGACCACAAGTGGAGGTGTGGATGAAGAGATCTGACTTAGCTATATGTCTCATTGATTCCAGAGATGAGCACACACAAAACTGTGCCGGGATTTTATAATAAAAGAAACACACAAAAAACCACCACAAAAAACCACCAATCCATAGAGGATTTGCAAACAGTTTCTATTACTTGGATCAGAAAAAAGAATAACATACTGGACATTTTTCCAGAACACAACATTTCTCTGTGGTAGATTATGTAGAATTAATTATTTCTCAGCTATGTGGTTTTTAATTAAGGAGAAAAAAGGAGGCAGAAGGGAGGGGAGAACAGAGAACCTTTTCAGATAGCAGCTACCCTCTCCTTAAGCAGATATTCCTGAACAAGGCTGATATCAGTAGTACCCAGCACTGCTAAAAAGGAGGAGATTGTTTCTGTTTTAATCCCATTTGCCATAGAATTTCTTTATTGCTTGTTCAAACAAGCTAAGCTAAAGGTGTGATTGGACTTCATCTTTATTGGGCTGTCTGTCTGCTCCAAGTTCCAAACCATTGAGTTTGTCACCTAGTGAATTGCATTGGGACTTTGAACCACCCAGAGGCCTGCAATGTCAATGCTCTTTAATCTTTTGCATGTGTAACAAGGAATTTTAAAAGAGCTGAATAAAGATTGTCCTGAGGCTACGATGTGTGTGCTTGTGTGGTGTGTACTCACACAAACACTCCTACACAAGCGATCTCTCTCCTTTATTTGTGAAATTATTGCTCTTTCCATATTCTACCAAATAAAATTGTCTATTTAATTCAACCATGCCGATTATAAACTCTTACTTTTTGTTCACACAAATCCACAATTCATTCATTTAGCAGTTCCTATTAGTACTGACAAAATATTTGTAAACACCCCAGTACAGTGTAGGGAAATATAAAGTTAGTTAGGCTGACCCGTGTTCATTACAACTATTCTGCCACAGTTCCACTTCCACTGGAAACTACATTACCTCACAGCCTGATGAGGTCAAATTTAAAATAATTACTAATGTTATTAGTGTGTGTTTCCGCACAATTCATTTTAATGCAAAGGAAATGTTAGGGGGGAAATGGGGGAGGGGAAATATCACCAACTACGCATCATTTGAGGGCCGAAATCAACATCAGTGAATACTGGTTGCATTTGCTTCCCTGATTTCCATTCCTGACCACAAATGAACATGCAAACTGGTAAAATTTCTGCTTCTGTGTCTGCTCGGTGTGGAGATTTCCATCATCTGTAGCAAAGAGATAAGTATGCCCTCTGCCTGCTCCGCAGAGCCAGCTCATCACATGAGGCTGGGCCTCAGCAGTGGCTGGCAGTGGCGGCCATTGAGAGACAATGGAGAGACAACAGCCACAAACGCCATTCAGGACAAGCACCAGTTCATCCTCTTCCCTGAGCTTGGTAACAGCAGCAGCACTGGTGAGGGACATAGGGACATTCTGGGATCAAATCATAAGGCGAGATGGCTTTCATAGTTCCAGGACTGTCTCTAGAAGGTACGTTAGAAGCAGTAGGTATCTGAATGCCAGTTCCTGGGACTGGTTGGGACATTGGCTCAATCCAGCAGGCTCTTCTTATTTCCTAAGGTTCCTAATTCTGATTCTAATGAAATTGGTAGCAAAAATCCACATGGGGTTGCTGAATCAGTCCCAACTACAGGGAAGCAAAACACAGCATTCCTCACATATAAAGTGAGAACGCAAGGTAGGGAAATCCCCAGGCACAGTAATGAGGTAATCCACACTGGTACTCGGCCTATTATCACCTGCCTGCCTGTAAAGCAATGTTTCCCAAACTTGTTTTGGACTACAACTCCCATACTCCCTAGCTAGCAAGACCAATGGTCAGGGATGATGGGAACTGTAGTCGAAAAGCAGCTGGAGACTCAAGTTTGGGAAACACTGATGTAAAGTGCACTAAGGGGGCACTATCTGGCTCCAACCCCATCACCAATGGTTAGCACCAACATATAGTACCCAGGATATCTCTATTCCCAACATCTCCTCAAGTCAGACCATTGATCCTTCTAGCCCAGTATTGTTTACATTGACTGGCAGGGGTTATTTAGAGTTTCAGGATTTTCTCAAACTCATCTGACTTCACTGGGGGTTGAACCTGGACCTTCTGAATATGAAGCAGATGCTCCAACCATTGAGCTATGCCCCTTCGCTAAAGCAGTGGATACAAATTGGCCTACAGTGGTACCTTGGTTTTCAAACAGCTTAGTTCACGAACAACTTAGAACCCAAATGCTGTAAAACTGGAAGTAGGGGTTCCAGTTTTCAAAATAAATTTGGAAGTTGAACATGCTCCATTTTGAGTCCCCCTGTGTTTCCTGTTGCACCACTATTTTGCATCCCGGTGTTTCCTGTTGCGCTGCTAATTTGTCCCCCCCCCCCCCCCGTAATTCAAGTCTTACATTTCCAATTGCAGCGTTCCAAGGTGATATTTGAAGCTTATATATAGTGGTTTTGTTTTTGCTATTAATTTTAATTTTTATCATCTACAATACTGTTTTATTGATGTTATAGTACAGTGCATTGATTATTGCTTTCATTTTATGGATCAATGGTCTTGTAAGATAATAAAATTCATGTTAAATTGCTGTTTTAGGGGTTGTTTTAAAAAGTCTGGAATGGATTAATCTGTTTTGCATTACTTTCTATGGGAAAGCATGCCTTGGTTTTGGAACGCTTTGGTTTTGGAACAGACTTCTGGAACCGATTAAGTTTGAGAACTGAGGTACCACTGTATTTACATAAACTGGAACTGGCAGTGGGAGATGAAAAGAAGGAAACCCATGCCATACCATCATCTCCCCACAAAAGTAATAGAATTATAGAACAGTAGAGTTGGAAGGGACCCTGAGGATCATCTTGTCCAACCCCCTGCAATGCAGAAATATGCAGTTTTCTCATATGGGGATTGAACCTCCAAACCTGGCGTTAACAGCACCATACTCTAATCAACTGAGCTATCCAGGTACTTGAAAAGTTTGAAGGGAGCAATGTTGGAATGCATTTTCCCTCTGTCCTCCTAAAACCATGCCAGATAACCATGAGAAGAAGCAATGTGCCTTGGACACATTGCCTCCTACCCCCAAGTCATCCCTCCACCATCTATCACTTTGACAGGCTGTGAATGTGACAGCTCATTCATTTCATAATCTTTCGAGATTTCAGCAAAAAATCTGTACTGGAAACTATTTCACTTCCAGACAATCGTTTTTAAATGACTACGTAAAAATATGCCAATGCAATTCCCAATAAAAGTTTGCTTGACCTTTAGGAAGAGACCATTGCTGCATGGTAAGCAATTTTCCCTGCTCCCCTGGGTAGCAGCTAAAGACATGTTCCACTGAGGTTCAAGAGTCCATGACTGAAAAGATAAAAGGGATGGCTGGAAGATGAGCAATGAGCACAGCTTGGTGATGAAGTTGAAGGAAGAGCTAGTAATGACATTACTAATTACTTTGCAGACAGAATTTCAAATGAGGGTCCATTTGTCATCATGACATCATCAATCAGGTCTCTATTAGCCTTAGGCAGTCGTGTTTTTCTTGCTCATTTTTGCTCACTCCGTGGTTTTTAGACTGTGGTGTTTTGTTTTGTTGTACTTCATTTAGTAGTTGTGGATAGTATTTTCCCTTTAAAGAAGAAGAAGTAGTATGAAGGACATGAAGCCATACTGTAACTATGGGAAACCTTTATGATATCCCACTAACTCATCTGACCAGGTAAATGGAAATGCTTTCTTCTTTATTGGTAGGCCAACAGGTAAATACATCCAATTGGATTGTTGTTGATCTTGTGGTCCTCATGGAAGGTGGCACCCAAGCAGCTCCTCCTTGTTATTGCATGGGACAAAATCATATCCTGTTGGGATACTGCCAGGGAGACAAAGTCCATCATGACTCCACGTCGTCTCCGGACGTCCATCGATCTCCCATAGACACGCAGTATCAGCAATTAGCGACACGAGCTCCAGAAATAGCTTGCCACATTCCAGAGCTGATGCATGCTCTATCAGCAGATAATGCACAGCGAAAGATGCACCCAGGAGAGCATTTTTTACAAGTTTATTCAGCGTTGATCAGAACAAAGAAAACATGACTGCCTGCTTCAGTGTCTCAGACACACAGAGAGAAACAAAAGCAATAGACACAACAGAAACATCCTGTGAACAGGAAATATGCAGGCTGTGACACAAACATCCTGCTCCCTTTTAAGGTGGAATGGAAATATCCTAACATCTCCTCCCAAACATCTCCTGGAACTGGTTGAGAGGCGTTGTCTCTCCAGGACTTACTCAACCAGGCTCCACTAATGACTAGGTCTCTTCTCACCTATCCAACACAACAAGCTGTTTTGAGTTTCATTTTTAGGTAGATCCTAAGCTGCTATGTTGCTTCTGGCCCATTCCAAAGTCAGCTGGCTACCCAATGTTATCCTTTGATTGGGACATGTCCAATCCATCCCAGTCTGCAGCCAATCAGGGTGAGCTCCTCCACAGCACAGGTTCAGGGTGCACAAAGGTAATCTGCTGGCTCCTAGCCAGAGATCCTTATGTAGTAGCAGAGAGGAGCAACCAGCCAGGAGGCGTGGTACTAGTGCACCTGGCATCCTGGAAGCAGTCTTCATATGCCCCCAAAGGATTAAGCCACCCCCATCGTGCCGGCTGGACGCTGAGGTCCAGCATCGAGGGCCTTCTGGCCTTTCCTCACTGCGAGAAGTGAAGCTACAGGGAACCAGGCAGAGGGCCTTCTCGGTAGTGGCACCTGCCCTGTGGAATGCCCTCCCATCAGATGTCAAGGAAATAAACAACTTGCTGACTTTTAAAAGACATCTGAAGACAGCCCTGTTTAGGGAAATTTTTAATGTTTGATGTTTTATCACTTTAGTATTAGTATTAGTATTATTAGTATTAGTATTCTGCTGGGAGCCACCCAGAGTGGCTGGTGAAACCCTTCTTCTTCTTCTTCTTCTTCTTCCTTAAAAGAAGTGCCCTTTTCATACATTATTGAAAGAATAACTTTAGTTGAAGTGAACAAAATGCAGTTTGCAACAATTCCCTTAATAGCACAACGCTATGTCCCTTTAAAAAGGAATTTGCTCAGGTTGCAAAACATCCTCTGCTAAAAACCTTTGCGAGAATGCAGGTGCTCCACCCTATTGGGCTGATAATTGTATCCTGAATTACAGGAAGGTCATTAATTTCACAGGAGCTTTTGAAGTATGTACGCAGCTTGTCAGAAGATCTCCATGGGACCAGATTTCACACACGCTGCCTGTGTTGCTTCACACGAGGTGATATCTGTCGTTTTCCTCTCTGTTTCCAGATGTTGACTGGATCAAAAGAGGAAAAGCTTAAATAAATAAATAAGTCTAAAATGAAAACACACAATTACTAGGAAAGCAAGTCCCATGATGCATGTACTTGTATTATGTGGCTTTTCAAGATGCATTCCATAAAGTTTTCTGGGCTTATGAGGTCTGCTGAGACAAGCTAGTTCTGATTGATTTTTTCTCCCTTTCCTATTGCAATTTGAATATCACTCATCCGGATTTCTAGAGGTGTTTTTGTTCAGTGTTAGCAAGTGTGTGCTATGTTAATAGACTGTACTTTTCAAAATATAAGGAAGTTGGCAACCTCAGTATCCCTAAAATCTTGTCATCCTTAGACATTTGCATAAAAGCTCAATAGGAATTGAGGTAGGAATCTCTTAATATATACCGTATTTTTCGCTCTATAAGACGCACCAGACCACAAGACGCACCTAGTTTTTGGAGGAGGAAAACAAGAAAAAAAATATTCTGAATCTCAGAAGCCAGAACAACAAGAGGGATCGCTACGCAGTGAAAGCAGCAATCCCTCTTGCTGTTCTGGCTTCTGGGATAGCTGCACAGCCTGCATTCACTCCATAAGACGCACACACATTTCCCCTTACTTTTTAGGAGGGAAAAAGTGAGTCTTATAGAGCAAAAAATACGGCAATGTGTTTGAAAATCTAGATTCAATTCTTTTTCCTATGCATCTCTTTTCCAGTTTAGTAATGGCTTAGAAAGGGTGAAATCATGCCAATGTAGAAATCTGGATGAGAAGACTCTTCCAACACTATGGTTCTGTGAACCAGTTCAGCCATATATACTGCTGTTAACTGAATGTGTGCAATATATGCTCTGAAAAGTACAGTGTTTTAGTTGGCCACAGCTGATACAAAAACTATGCACGTGTGATATCCTGAGATTTTATTTACACGTGCAAATCTTCATTAATGGGCAGTACAGTCAAACACTGAGTAAAGGTAAAAAGGTAAAGGACCCCTGGGTTGTTAAATCCAGTCAAAGGCGACTATGAGGTTGTGGCGCTCATCTCGCTTTCAGGCTGAGGGAACTGGTGTTTGTCCACAGACAGCTTTCCAGGTCATGTGGCCAGCATGACTAATCCACTTCTGGTGCAAGAGAACACCCTGATGGAAACCAGAGCTCACAGAAATGTCATTTACCTTCCCACCGCAGCGGTACCTATTTATCTACTTGCACTAGCCTGCTTTTGAACTGCTAGGTTGGCAGGAGCTGGGACAAAACAACGGGAGCTCACTCCATCGCAGGAATCGAACCGCCGACCTTCTGATCGGCAAACCCAAGAGGCTCAGTGGTTTAGACAACCCGCTTCCCCTGTGTTTGTCTGTGGACAAATGCCAGCTCCCTCAGCCTGAAAGCAAGATGAGCGCCGCAACCCCATCGTTGCCTTTGACTGGACTTAACCGTCCAGGGGTCCTTTACCTTTTTTACCTCAAACACTGAGTACCACTCTTATGACACCATGTCATTAATGTTGGGTAGACAGAGTATCAAACTTATGAGCCAATGAAAAGGTACAGCAATAGCCTGGGGTATTTTGAGAAGGAGCTAACTTGGTTTTACACAATGAGATTAGGGAAAGAGTAAATGGACTTTATCTAAAGAACATTTGAAAAGCAAAATAATTTGAGCGCCTTTAATTTTGCAAATACACATCATAAACCAAGCTAATAGACAAACTGACACTTTGGTTCAATAAACTGACTAATTATTACTGCAATAATACCTTTGAAGTTGACTCAAAAACTACAACTAATCCAGAATGAGGCAGCTAGACTGGTGACTGAGAGTGGCCACTAGGACCATATAACACTGGTCCTAAAGAATCTACATTGGCTCCCAGTACATTTCTGAACATCTCCACCCCTATTGTTCAGCCCGGACACTGAGGTTCAGCACCGAGGGCCTTCTGGCAGTTCCCTCACTGCAAGAAGTAAAGTTTCAGGGAACCAGGCAGAGGGCCTTCTCGGCAGTGGTGCCCTCCCTGTGGAACACCCTCCAATCAGATGTCAAGGAGATAAAGGACTGCACAACTTTTAGAAGAGGGCAGTCCTTTATCAGGATGTTTTTAATATTTGATGTTTTATTATGTTTTTATGTGTGTTGGAAGCTAGCCAGAGTCTCTGGGTAACCCAACCAGATTTGAGTGGGGTTTAAATTATTTATTATTATTATTATTATTAGTGGGCTTCCTCTTGCTAGATGCCTTCAAGCAGCAATAGACAATACAATTGGCTGGCACTACTCACCTAACCTCCCAACAGCTATCAGGAGCACAGGGGTAAAGGGTGAAGTTGGTGCAGTGCAAATGCACTGGCAGAAATGCTGAACTGGCTCCACTGGTAAGTTTGCACCCTGCCTGCTGCACATCCACTTTTGAAATGCTATGAATGTTGAAGTCATGAGTGAAGCTAACCTATGCAACCCAGTCCCTTGTGTACTCTTTCGGTGCATGGGGTGATTATCTGAAACCCCCTATAATAGAGTCACAGAGTCCACCTTTTAGCTGGAATTGGCTAAAGCAGAATACTGCAATTGTTTGATACAGGAATTGTAGATGCTATGCCTTCTTTAGGAATCTTTCTAATTAACTTTTCTAAAACCCATGCCATTTCACATATTAAATTGTCACATGTTCAGTCTAAGAAATTGTGAATTATTCTTTCCAAAGTCATATATGATATGCAATGCAATAAACAGGAGCGGTGGGGGGGGATGGAAATCCTTAAATTGAAGATCTTTAACCTTATTAAGATATTAGCCTCAACACTAGTGGGAGATTTCTGCTGGGATTTGTACTGAGAACACATTTTAGCCCCAGAGACCTATAATATTGTCAGATCTTCAAAAACAGCTTTGAGAGCTTTCAATCCAGGCTTAATTAAAATATAGCATGATGTCATTTGACTGCCATTAATTCAGCATCAGTAGGCCCTACTATGCTGTCATTAACTTAGGTAAATGGGTTTGTTTTACATAATGGGTTGTAGTGATAGCATGGGTCATAAAGAGTGTATTCCACTCTGTGTGCAAAGTCTAAATGGTTTTAGTTGCATATGCAAGTCACACAACAGACACTCACATTACTCTGGGATGCTCTTTTGGGTAGATCCAGCAGCATATCTTATAACGCTATCCTTCTTCTGAGGAACAGCACATTAAACAAAGACATTAAAAATGTGTTACCAAATTGCTTTCTGTTGCCTTCCTGCTAGAT
This sequence comes from Podarcis tiliguerta, assembly GCF_965153285.1. Classification (NCBI taxonomy): domain Eukaryota; kingdom Metazoa; phylum Chordata; class Lepidosauria; order Squamata; family Lacertidae; genus Podarcis; species Podarcis tiliguerta. The sequence continues at coordinate 12,468,815 of NC_139543.1, read as the reverse complement.
TTATTATTATTAAAGTTATTCTAGCAAAGCAAATATCCTTGTTTATTTTTCCCACATGAGATCATTTGATATTTATTTAAGGCATTTGGACATTGCCCTTTATACAAACATATCCCATAGAAACACCACCCCCAACTTAGATTTTCAGTATGAAAAGTAGTGCTTCTTAGAAGGCACATTAATTATTTCAATTAAGGATGCTTTGAAGCTCTGATCAAATTCTTCCTGTGCATTTTAATTAGGGGTGGATTTTATGATGGGTTTTATAGCTGTGGGTGACTTAGAAGCCATTTTGGTATATAAGCAGTATATAAATTAAAATTGTGATTCGAGGACCCGATCCTCGCTTGGGGAATAAAGACACGTGGACACAGTATGTAAGGTTAATGGGTAAGGAAAAGGCCACAACTTTATTGATTACAGCATGTGAGAAGGTATTGGCTTAGGCATTGGACCACGGAGGAGGGGTTAACCACCAGTAGGGGGAGCCTGTTGATGCTAATACAATTATAGGCTCTCTCCTGATGTCACCGAGGGTCGTGCCATGGCCTCCCGCCACACGGGCATCGGACAGGATCCACGACCGCCAGATTCCTTTGGCGGAATACCCAAAATTGTCGGGGAAGGCTCGAAGAACATGTGTGTGCAATGGCTGGCGCGGCCGCGTTTGAGCGGCAAGCCACGCCCCCGCTGAGCTTCCCTATTGGGTGCCCAACCGGGGAGGGGCGTGATGCGCCAGCCGTGGAGTTGAAGCAGGGGGCAAAGCGCCCCCTGAATGAAGCGGGAATCGTCTCCCGCTCACAACCCCCTCCTTGAGGAGGATAGGCTTAATGATGATGATTTCAGCATAAGATTGTACATGCAATGTTAAAGCAACCAGTGTTAACTGTGGGTCCTTTGTATGTCCCAATGCTCTTCCAGCCAACTAACTTTGTGGTAAATAAGCCAGAAGGTAAAAATATAATTTTAAGTTGCCTTGCAAATCGTGTCTGTGTTAGCCATTGTTTCTGGGACTTCTTAATGTGGCATGTTAACTGTAAAGCACTGGGTACCGCTGGCACCGGTCCCTGCTCCACTCTGCGACCAGAAAGCACGTCGGTATTTCTTCAGCAAAACTTTTTCTTTTATATCAGGTAAGAGGATCCCTTTTACGTTTGAGGACCACATTCCAGTGAAATCAGGAGCATTGTACAAAGTTTGTACCGTTCACTGTTGGCTGGTTTCTACACAGGACTGGATTAAGACCTTTAGGGGCTCTACGTACTTTTGGTTCTCCCATATATATCTAATCCAAAATATTTCATTCCAAAATTGTTTAAAATATCTTCCAGTAAAAAAAACCTGGAGGCATTCCTTTTAGCTATGATCGCAAGCGGTATTCCTGACAATCAAAGGAAAGTATTCCTTTATGCAACGACAGCTGCCAGGATGCGTATAGCCCAAAATAGGAAAGGGAGAAAAATTCCATCAATGAAAGAATGACGAATTAAATTTTGTGAATATATAAATCTGGCAAGACTCACAGCCTTCATAAGGGGACAATCGGACCAGAAATTATTAAAAGAAGGGGGATGTGCTAAAGTGTATATGAAAAAACATTGTTTTGGAGTAAGTATATCGGTATGTAATGAATGATGCTTTACAGGGTTAAAGAAAAAGAAAAATGGCATAAAAAGGTATAAAGATAGAAGTAATCTACATTAGACACAACAATTTAGAAAGAGTAAAATTTTTGAGGTCTTAGAACAAAGGAAGGAAGTCGATATGTGTATATGTACAGTGGTACCTCGCAAGACAAATGCCTCGGAAGACGAAAAACTCGCAAGACGAAAGAGTTTTTCATTTTCTGAGTTGCTCCGCAAGACGGATTTCCCTATGGGCTTGCTTCGCAAGACGAAATGTCTTGCGCCTTTTTTTTAAAACCGCCAATGGGAAACCGTCAATACACATTGGTGCTTCGCAAGACGAAAAAACTTGCAGAACGAAAAAACTCACAGAACGAATTAATTTCGTCTTGCAAGGCACCACTGTATGTAGTGACTAGATTAGAATGAAGATATGGTTTTATTTGCAGATGTGTGCTTTTTCTGTTGTTTTTTGTTTCTTTTGTGTGTGTTCAGTTTTTCTTTCTTGTTTGTATAGTATTATTTTGGATTCAATGTATGTAATTTTTGTTGTAATTCTGCATTGAATATATATATATATATATATATATATATATATATATATATATAATTCCAAAATGTAAGCAATAATAATCTGCAAAATAAATTTTTGTTTTTTCAAAATGAAAAAAAAACCCCAACCCTACAGAAAGATGGAAAACAATGTTTATTTTTGTATACTTCCACTTTATTCATATTTAAATAATTTTTCTCCTACTTTTTCTAATCACAAAGTTGCTGATCAGATCCTCAAAACTAATCTTACATAACACATCTGCTTCTATACTTTGCAGAGGTAAGGAATCCAGCCTGCCCTATTGCATAGTTGTTCTGTTGGGTTTTTAAAAATAGACTTCAACTGAGAAAATGAACATTCAGCTGAGGAATTTGTGACCATTAATGTTAAAATTCCGGCAATGGTAAATTTCTGTGGTGCCCCCTTCCCTTGATGCCCTAAGTACATGCTTATTTTCCTTAATGATTAATCCATCCCTGTTTCCACACATGCTCGCCGTCTTCCCATAATGCCTCGTGTTTGCCTGGATGGAATTCAAGAGCAAAAGCAAAAAGGGGGCCTGATACTGCCACCACAGCTATTCTGTGGAGCAGTCTGCCTTTCCTGAGATTCCTAGTTGTTTTTAAAAAAATAGTTTGATGGAATACTTGCTCTGTACGTCTTGATGGGCTACAAGCTGTGTAAGATTGGGTCTTCAATTAGATAACTTTAATTTAAAATACAGAATGTACTGGCAATGTTAGATATTTTCAGCACACCAGCCATCTTAGCCGAGAATAATCCAATAAATGATGTTGCCTCATTATGACCAAGTAGCTACCCAGCTTTGAAAATCTGTTCTGCTTATATATTTTCATACTAAAGTACTGTACTGAAAAGTGGATGAGGGGGAATCTGGTTTTTCTCAACATTAGTCCTTCGCTCACAACAAAGGGAATTATATTTCACTTTGATCTCCTCTCTCTCTCTCCCCAGTTATCCATAGTAACCTCTTATTCTCTTTCCATTCTATTTTCATTTTATCCCATTTCTCACTTGATATTAAAGTCTCCCAGCCTTTAATGGTTTTCTTTCCCCTTTTAACAGAACCCAGATGACTCTCAACTACCTTCCCCTATGACAACGCTTGCTTTCCTGTGGTGAAAATGTTTTTTTCATATGTATACTGGGGCAGGGAGGGTAATAAAAAGGTGTGAAGTGGCAGCTTCCTTGTCTCCCACCCCCTTTTTATTTCAAAGGGAATACAAATCACTTTTTCATACAGAGATCTGAAGAAGCATTGATTATTTCAGCAGACTCAGTCTGTCATCGGAAAGTGTGTAGACCCTTCATACCGGCCAACACCACAGGATTACTCTAGTTCATTTTCTAAAGTGATGCAATACCACTTAGGTCCCTCTCCCCTCACAAAAAAAGAGAGATAAACACTGGGCTCCTTAAAATCTCATGTTTTATTCAATCAGAGCTAACTAATCAGAATTGGAGATGTTGCTGTTATTCTCCAAGAGCTAGTTTTCTGCAGATTGATCATTTATTACAACTAAAAGTGGTAAAAAGATTTCTGGCAGTGCAAACTAGGGAGGATGAATTTGGCCGTTCCAGTTTCTCATTTCTTCCAATGTTAAGCTCAGTTTGCCCCATTTGCAAAAAATAAATAAAAATAAAAATAAAATTCTGCATGAAAATTGTACACATTTGCTTGCACGTTTCTCCTAACACACAGATTCGGTACGCAATTTTGCTTACAAATCTTTGCAAGCTATTTCTGGAATATACTGCAGGGGTTTCACTCATGTACAGTGGTACCTTGGGTTACAGAAGCTTCAGGTTACAGACACTTCAGGTTACAGACTCTGCTAACCCAGAAATAGTCCCTCAAGTTAAGAACTTTGCTTCAGGATGAGAACAAAAATCGCGCGGTGGCAGTGGGAGGCCCCATTAGCTAAAGTGGTACCTTAGGTTAAGAACAGTTTCAGGTTAAGAATGGACCTCCAGAACAAATTAAGTTCTTAACCCAAGCTACCACTGTACTCATCCCCACCAATATATGCATTTTTGTACACATTTTTGCTTAGAGAGCTGCACCACAAAATTCAGAGCAGTGTGAAATTTACACAATATTATTATTACATACCCTCCAAGTGTCCCGATTTTCCAGGGACAGTCCTAGAATTACAAAACACATCCCAGCTTCTGATTGGTAGCCATTTCATACAGCAAACTATGTTATACCAACCTGCTGTTCAGGTAGACACCCTAGTATTTTGTTAATTTAACCCAGGCATAGGCAAACTCGGCCACCCAGATGTTTTGAGACTACAATTCCTATCATCCCTGACCACTGGTCCTGTTAGCTAGGGGTGATGGGAGTTGTAGTCCCAAAACATCTGGAGGACCGACTTTGCCTATGCCTGATTTAACCCTATGTATTTACAGTGGTACCTCGGGTTACAGATGCTTTAGGTTACAGACGCTTCAGGTTACAGACTCCGCTAACCCAGAAATAGTACCTCGGGTTAAGAACTTTGCTTCAGGATGAGAACAGAAATTGCGTGGTGGTGGCGTGGCGGCAGCGGGAGACGCCATTAGCTAAAGTGGTACCTCAGGTTAAGAACAGTTTCAGGTTAAGAACGGACCTCCAGAACGAATTTAGTTCTTAACCTGAGGTACCACTGTATTGGACTTCCCCTGCATGTGAAGACAGACTCTGGCTGACTGAGCAAACAAGACCACAAATTTGAACTGGGGTCTCTAAGATGGTTGGATGGTGCCTTGTAGGCCTCAATCTGGCAACTTCCGCTGTCCAGCTGGTGCCACATATCTTGCTGTGCTTTCATTTGGACCACATCAGCGAGGCTGAGATGGGGGTCTTGATTACTGGGCATCCCAGGACCTCCATGCACACTGACAGGGTTGTGTGTCTCTCAAGACAGACAGCTGACAACATTTATTTATTTATTTGAAATATTTCTATCCCAGCTTTCAGTGGTGCAGTCTACAGGGCAGCTAACAAAGCTATCTACAATACGATCCAGATAAAAATAAGCACACTGAAGCATATTTGTTCATGCCACCACAAGCATTTATGATAATGGCTGTTAGCAGCATACTGTCATGTGGAAACAAATCTTTATTCAGAGTAGAAACAAATCATTACTAGCTATAAAAAAACAAAACCCTGAATATCACAGTCTTCTGAAAAATAGCTGTACCAGCTCATTCACAATAGCATGAAACTGCACTGCTGGTGGGTTCTATTACTTCATTTGGACTGCCTGAGCAATTTCTAACTGCTTTGGTTTGTGCTCATAAAGCACAGTGGGAATTTGTTCTGTGGCATGTAAAGCTATTAGAGTGATTTTTAATTAAGGCCTCACCAAATTTCTGTCTTCAGATCCAATTTTCAGATTGAAAACAGATGAAATACTGTTGTTGTTGTTGTTGTTGTTGTTGTTGTTGTTGTTGTTGTTGTTGTTGTTTTGCCCTTCCTCTAAATGGAGTCCTTTCTCAGTCCTGTTGGATGCCATGGCTTTCCCCTAGATTCTGCTTTTATGCACAAATTATTCACCTGGCTTCTTCTCCAATCGGCATTAGCTATGAGAACAATCCCATCCAAGCAAGGATCCCGATATTGAGTGGGATGGTGTTACGATCACGCAACCAGGTGTCACTGTATGGTGATGCTGCTGAGGATGCGTGAGGTGAAATATGTGAGAGTGGGCGAGTGAAGCAAACATTTTTGTCAGAAGGCTGAAAAATATTCAAAAATGTTCACCGAAAACAGTGAGTAGCTTCAGCTCACTCTGACTTCTAACCATAAGTAAAGAAGCCTGTTAGGTTGTTGCTTAAAATAAGGAAACTTAATTCATATAGCTGCTAAGTCTCACTATGGAATCCCATTGTAGGGAAAACAGGAGGGAAACCGCTGCTTTTTTCAAAGACTGGAAGTCAAAGGGGGATGCTTTTGCTCTTAAGAATAAAAACTAGTTCATCATTACCGTTAAAGGAATAGACACCAACTCATTTTCAAGATAAGCTTGCGCTGAAATATTTTAGTAGAAATATTAACATTGTGTACCATTTTCTAATTTCAATATTTGCTATACACAGACCTTGCTATACAAGATATGTTATCCGCAATTCTAGTAAAGGATTAAAATTCCTGTTTATTTAAGCAGTTCTACTAGTTCAACAATAGACTCTCTGGCAGAGCAGGATATTTCTGATTGATGATCTCTGTAAACTAGCTGTTTTAGCCACTGTCCTTATATTTATATCCCATTATCTAGGAGGATTTTCTAGTCAACTCAGCAATTCTCTAAAAATAATTAAGGTGCCTTGTCTTGTGCCTAGGGGCTTGTGCGTAACTTGGTTTCCCACCAAATGGTGGGAAAGGGATGTGGATGAGTCCTGACTCGGAAAACTGGAGGTAAAAGATGGCTTCTTTCTTCTGCTGTTTATGAAATGGAAGCTTACGTTTTCACTCACATGCATGCTTTGAGTTCCTGTTTATTGAAGTCCCTCCCACTCTGTGTTTGATAGCAATACATTTTAGTGCGTTCAGAAATGGACAGTCAGAAAAGTTCTGCAGAATTTCCCAAATGGCCTAATCGAACCTGATTTCTGTTGCAAGGTCAAAAACATGTCATAAATGCCACATGGAGAGTAGGAGGAACCCAAATTTGCCCTTTAGGCAAATTTGAGTTAATACACTAAACATTATAAAAATAAAATGATCTAAAGATTTTGGAGAAAACAGTTTGCTATGCTAAATCCTTTGAACTGTTGTTCATTCCTTCTGGTTTACTATGGCCGTTTGTGAGTTAGGTTTCAAGTGAAGAGAACACAACATTAAAAGGGGAATACCATTTCTTTAGGGACATGGGTAGCACTGTGGTCTAAACCACTGAGCCTAGGGCCTGCTGATCAGAAGGTCGGCAGTTTGAATCCCCGCAACGGGGTGAGCTCCCATTGTTCGGTCCTTGTTCCTGCCAACCTAGCAGTTTGAAAGCACGTCAAAGTGCAAGTGGATAAATAGGTACCACTGCGGTGGGAAGGTAAACGGCATTTCCATGCACTGCTCTGGTTTGCCAGAAGTGGCTTAGTCATGCTGGCCACATGACCCGGAAGCTGTCTGCAGACAAACACTGGCTCCCTCGGTGAGCGCCGCAACCCCGGAGTCGCCCACGATTGGACTTAACGGTCAGGGGTCCCTTTACCTTTTACCGTTTATTTATATCTATAATTCCCAAAATTGATTGTCTGATTGGAGTCTGGTTCCTGCTCATAGGAAGCTGATAACCAGTAAAACAACTTTCCTAGCAAAGACAAGGATTAGTGCTCAGATAATTTTTTTGAATGATTGGGTTTAAGATATTAGCTGTTTTTTCCAGGTCATGTTCAAGAAAATTGATGCCTGCTGTTCTAATGCCATGAACCACAGATATAAATCATGTAAAAGGTCAGACTAGCACCATCATTGCAAGGGTTGCATCCAGCCACTAGACTTATGATTCTCTACGCCTGATCTACATCATGAGATTAGCTCATCCTGTGTAACAATTATATTTATTGTATTACTAGTTCATATTTCATTGCAGTGTTCAATGTATTATTTCAAATCCAAACTACACATTAGCTATTCCTAAATTGCATGTCAGGATCTATGTGAAAATATCAACCTAGCTGGAAACCGAGCACCTAGAGAATCCAAGACAAAGACAGCCAGTGAAGGTCACTAACACAACAAGGGTTTTGAAGAGAAAGTTAGTGAGGTGGAAAAGAAAGAAGGGTATAAAGAAGACACAAATGGAAGGAAATCCTGAGGACAAATGAAAGAAAAAGTGAAAGGCATCCAGATGCCTTAGGGCATCAGCAACTTTATAAATATTTATTCTTTATAAAAGAGGGATAAACACACAATCTTTTGTGTGTGTATCTGGGTGATGTTATTGACCTTAAGAGATCTGTGTACGCAATCAGGGATGAAGCCCTCCCAAGATGAAAGTACTGGGTGTTTTCAGGTTAAATCCTCATGATGCGTATTTTGAAATTTTGGGGATTGTTGAACTCTATTCTTTCCTTATTCATATTAGTTACCCTTGCCTATGAGGAATGTAAAATGTAATTGAATTATAGAGCTGTAGAGTTGGAAGTGGTCTTGCAATGCAGCAATCACAACTAAAGCATTCATGACAATGGCATCCAATCCTTGCTTTAAAACAGGGGTCAGCAAACTTTTTCAGCAGGGGGCCGGTCTGCTGTCCCTCAGACCTTGTGAGGGGCCAGGCTAGATTTTGAAGAGAAAAAAATATGAACGAATTCCTATGCCCCACAAATAACCCAGAGATGCATTTTAAATAAAAGGACACATTCTACTCAAGTAAAAACACGCTGATTCCTGGACCGTCCACGGGCCAGATTTAGAGGGTGATTGGGCCGGATCCAGCCCCCAGGCCTTAGTTTGCCTGCTCATGCTTTAAAATATCCACTGAAGGCGAGCCCACCATTTTCCCTGGTAGGCAGTTCCACTGTTGAACAGCTCTTGCTGTCGGAAACTTCTTTTTCAGGTTTAGTCAGAATCTCCTTTCTTCTGACTTGAAGCCATTGGCTTGGGTCCTACCCTCCAGAGTAGGAGAAAACACAGCCCTTTACGTACTTGAACATGGCTATCATATCTCCTCTCAGTCTCCTCTTATCTAGGCTAAACACACCCAGCTCCCTCAACCATTCCTCATAAGGATTGGTTTCCAGACCTTTGAGCATCTTGGTTGTCCTCCTCTACACATGTTCCAGCTTGTCAATATCCTCTCAAATTATGGTGCCCCGAACTAGGCAGAATATGCCAAGTGTGGTCTAACCAAGGCAGAATAGAGTGGTACAATTAGTTCCCTTGATTTGGATGTTATACTTCTGGTGATGCAGCCTGGAATAGTATTAACATTTTGCTGTTGCTTCACACTCTGCCTCCTCCCCGTCTCTGCAACTTGACACTGAGAAAGGCAATCAGGTTCTTGCTTCTCAAGCCCAGAATTGGTGTGTGAGATGAGAGCATAGAATAGATTTTGCAACTCTCATGACACAGCATGGCTCCTGCTTTTGTGTGTCATGTTCCTCCGGGGGTTTGTAATCTGTACTGGGCGAACTTCTTCCTCCACTCTGCTCTATCAAGAAATCCTCATCTTGCCTGATAACTCGAAGTGCGACTAGGATGGCCTCAAGTCTGTGCCTTATCTTCCAGCAGAGCAACCAGCTTGCATCTGCTGCAGGTATAGTTTTGCACATTCTCAGGCAGGAAGACTAACGTGGCACGGCTGTTGCAAATCACTGCAGCAGCTCCCTCACCATCCAGTGTTCTGAAATGAACACTGAAGATCATGAAAGATGCTGGGGATGAAAGTCATTAGCAAAGCGTGTTCGTCCTCATGGATAGCACGGGTTGCGCTTGTGGATGACAAGACACCTCACTGCTGCTGGGGAAAAGAGTTTGGCCATCTTTAAACGGGGGCGGGCTGTTACTGGGGAGATTTATATGTTGCCATTTATTGATTGACAGCCCTATTTGTTAAATACACTGCACGCAGTGGCGAACTTCCTCTTTTCGCTGCATGCTTCGGATCACCCGCCCTCCCTTCCCTAATTTTAGGCTGTTTGCTTGACCTTGCTATGCCTGTCATGGGGTCGTCTGCTTTGGGGCAGGGGCCCGGTAGGAATTTTGTCCATTTGGCTGATTAGTGTGTGCCATTTGTTTTTTGCCTACTGCAAAGCAAATCGTCACAACTTGTAAGGTTGCGGTTAGGCATTGGTCTGGGAATTGGTTGGTGGAGGGGTATGGATTTGGCTGTGCCTGCCCCTCCAAAATGCTGCTGCTGCAAGAGTTTTCCATTAAAGGAACCCAGGGGCTCCCCATGCTTTTGTCTGAAACCCCCTGGCAAGGGGCTAGGGCCACGCAAGCCCCTGGGAGCATTCTGGGGAGAGGTGAGGCATGGTTCCCAGTCCTGTCTCTCTTCCCAGGTGACTTACCCTTTCTGACTTCGCGGGGGGTGCGAATGTCAGAGCTGTCCCCTTGCGGGGTCAGTTAGTGCTGCCAATGCCTAAGCAACCACTCACATTGCTGTAATTTGAATAAAGTTGTGGCCAAAATTATGCCAAAAACCTTAAACAAAAAATAAGTGTCAATTGTGTTTTTCTTTGGGGGGTGTCTTGGGAACCTCGACACACAAACAGCTATTTTATTACTAACATAGGTGAATGACCTTTCTGTTATTTATTTATTTTTAAATGGGAATCTGCAAGGACTATAGTAACTATATGGGTGTGAATTCAGTTCTTAATGAATAATTCTCCAAAACCAATCATGATTTATTATTATTATTTATTGAATTTATATACCACCCTATACCCGGAGGTCTCAGGATGGTTCACATAAAAATCACTCTGTTTTGGAGCCATTTTGGAGGAAGTAAAGTGGGATCGTTCCAAAGTGCTCTGAAGTGAAGACATCAGATGGCTGGCTGCTTCATTTAGAAACCCCTTTATATTTCGTGTGTGTGTCTCTGAAACTGCCTAGAGTCATTTCTTCTTTTATCGAAGGTGGCTTCCAAGCAGTTAGAAGAATGAGGCAAGGGTCAATTTGATTGATAAAGGGGAAAAGTACACAAGCAATGTATGCATATTGGAACAAAAATATTGCCCACGACAGGGTCAATTGGGTTCTCTTAATATACAGCCTTGGCCTCTTCTGCAATGAATAAGTCATGTCCTGATACCTTCCCTGCGCACGCAAAATTAGACCTTAATAAATATGCTTGAGTTCTATATTTACAGTAATGGGATGTACTTACAGGAAGTGAACAGGTTCCCTCTTCTATGGAAAGACACTTGCTTTTGTGTCGTCTCCAAGTTGGCTTTTCTCCTGCTGTTGCTGCTAAATTACTGCAAGGGCCTCTGGGGTGGAGTGTGATATTGCCGCTAGCAATCACTGCCAAAGCCTACATGGCAACATCTCTGGCCCTTGCCTGCTCACTTGAATTTGCAAGTGTTTTTCACCTTGACCAAACACGTCAGCTCATAAAGTCTGTATGCATATGAGGGATTGCGTGCAAGGTTTCGAAACCAGCTTGGGGAGCTCTCGTCATCTCTTGTCTCCTCATTTGATCTGCCTTCGCGTTTGCCACTGTTGCTTCCTATGATATGCAGACTGCATAGATTAAGGGGGGAGGACAAAAGAGATAGTTTCAATTGCTTTCAAATAGAGCAGGACAAAAATTAAATTTTGCCAACTTTGGCATTTTCCGCCAGCTCTGACGCATTCCCTGCATGTAAGACAAAGCTCCATTATGGCATTTGGATAGCCCTTTTGCCCTGGCAGCCCTATTATGTGACCCAGAGGAGCATCAAAGGACACCAGGTGTTGGGATAAAATTTGGCCAAATATTTATTAACTGCAGCAGGCAGGGTAAGGGTTGGCATGGTAGTAGGGCCAGTATCAGTTCATCATTCCACTTGCCCAATACCAGTGGAATGGGATCCTCTGGAGAGTGGACAGCGCCAAACTTGTTCCATGTGAGTTGGCTAGTGCTGAACCCTGTTGTGGCACAAGCCAAGCTGGCAGGCTCTGACTGGGTGACCCGGGTGAGGATTCCAGCCAGGTGAGGACCCCAACATGAGCTTGGGAGGGTGCCATGACCGAACTCCATCTCAGGTCCCTTAGGAGCCACTCCTTTACTATGTTGATCTTGCCTGATGCCATTTCCACCTTTAGACAGCTGTTCTTCTGCCTAATGAAAGGAAGCCGTAATGTTCACTGACGGCCAGGGTGAGAAAACCCTAACCAACTGCCAATCAGGTTGAGAGAACACTGTCCACTCCAACACTGCCAACCAGTAAGGTAAAGGTAAAGGACCCCTGGATGGTTTGGTCAAGTCAAAGGTGACTATGGGGTTACGGCGCTCATCTCGCTTTCAGGTCAAGGGCCCTGGCGTTTGTCCACAGACAGCTTTCCAGGTCATGTGGCCAGCATGACTAAACTGCTTCTGGTGCAACAGAACACCGTGACTGAAGTCAGAGTGCACAAAAAAGCTATTTACCTTCCCGCCGTAGCGGTACCTATTTATCTACTTGCACTGGTGTACTTTCAAACTGCTAGGTTGGCAGGAGTTGGGACAGAGCAATGGGGGCTCACCCCATCATGGGGATTCGAACCGGCAACCTTCCGATCGGCAAGCCCAAGAGTCTCAGTGGTTTAGACCACAGCACCACCTGCTCTCAGTGAAGGCCCAATGCCCAATGCTGGGTGGGCGAGAAGCTAAAAAGGCAAAATGGCCCCAAACTCCAAAGGGGAAACCTTATAAATGTTAATTACCCTACCTGTGGTGACCCACGAGAGAGTTTTTTCATGACATGGGCAGAACTCTGCTCCCACTTGCAGCTCATTGGGCCCTGTCCCACAGGGCAAAAAGGTCCTAGCATTCCTCTCTCCCCTCATAGTCTACCTTACTTGACCTTCACTGGCATATCATGAACTCAGAGGCCCTGATATGATTTTACCTTCTTGCTTCTATTCCCTTCCATCTCTGTCCTTTTCATCATACTTCACTCTATATATGCTCTTACTGTATCTTCATTCTCAGCCTTTTTGCCTACTCTGTACCCTCCCACTCGTCATATTTCCGCTTGGATCCCTGCTCATTAGTTGTAACAGAGATGAAGCTATCCTTGCTGTAGAACGTAGAAACTAAGTTGTAGAGAATATCCTGTTACAAAAGTCAGTGATACCTGCACCTTCCTTTATGGTAAGTGTCAAGAGATAAGATCTACCTTTTTGCTAATTTGAACAAATTAGATGCAGTAGGGGAAAGGGACTTTGGCTTATTACACAGAGCCAGGAGTTGGGGTCAGGCAGAAATACAGGAAATAACAATAAATTTTCATTCTAATGGAGCCACAGGAAGTCATTTTTCTACAGTAGTTTGTTTTTCTTTCTGTTTCATGTTTTGGCTTTTTGACAGCAGCCAGGAATTTCAGCTCCTTAAATTGGATTGCAGTTTCTTCCAATATGATTCACTTTTCCCCATAAAACATTTCCTCTGTTTTTAGGATAATTTGAAGTGCATTTATAAAAGAATGCCCTGAAGGAAACCTAGGCCCAAGATGCCTATTGTGAAATCCATGCAAAAGAACTTCAGTGGTAGTCAAATCCCATGCCATCTTGATGACTCCTTACAGTCAGAGAAGCTAGAAGGCAATCAAACCTAGGGAGGGAAATAAAATGGGGGGGGGGGTATTTGTGTGTGTGTTTGTGTCTGTGTATAGTATGACAGTACAGAATAACAGTGAAAAGAATGCAAACAGATTTTCATTTGCATGTCTTAATTCATTATTTTGCAGTGAAGTAGCTGTAGGAACTGTGCTTCTAAAGTACTGACCTGATCATTATGATTTTTGCATTAAATTTATGTTTGCCCTACCCTTGTCCAACAAAAATCTCCCTCTAAAGGATTTAGGCAACCAGTATTAATGTTCATCCTGCTATGCTCAAAGTCTGTGGCAGTGGATGGATTTGCTGAACCAAAGGAGACAGCCTTTGGCTAATGCATTTGAGTAATTTTGCCTGCGAGTAATATACTGCAAGCACATTGTGTCTACTGTTATGAAGCTCCCTTTTAGACCGTATTGCAATGCTACAGCATGCTCTCTCCCTGTGCTTTTGTTTTAAACAGAATTTTTTAGGCCATTCATGTGAAATTAAATCATTCTGAGAGCCTCCAGAGTGATGGCTAACTCTCCTGCCAGCAGCTGTAGCTTGGCCTTCCAAAGCTGACGCCGTGGTGGCAGCAATTACTGGCCATCTCTGCTCACATGCATTGCATTTGCTAGTGTTTTCCCTTTGATCAAACATGTCAAGCTTTTAATTCATGTATAATCACTGGATGCACTGAGTGCCAGACCATCTTGTTTTATCATCTTTTACATCTGCTGCTGTTCTCATAGCACACCAGTGAAATCTTCTCAACCTTCATCCAATGGTGATGGGAATGTTCAGCTGAAAATGGGGCATCATCCATCCTATTACAGCTTGGACCATAACTCTGATTAAGACTGCCCAGTGGGGCTCTGGCCTCATTGTTTTTCATTTTCCTAGTCTGCAGGACTCTGATTGTTAAAATTCAGAAACGTTTCCAAAACAGTTTTCAGTGAGGTGACAGAATATAGCAGGGGGGAGAAGTCAGAAGGGGGTGGATGGATATATGAACTTAAGAAATGCTTTCCTGTATCAGGCCAAAAACTCTGTTGCAGATATTAATATTGTGCATTTTGAAACAACTGGAAGCATAATAATGTACTCCTTTTGGAAGAAATCGTGGTCCAGGCCCATAAAAATATTATTCAAACTTTTACTGGTAGAACTTCCTTCATAACAGAATTAAAACATCAAATGTACACCAAAAATATCATATAATGTCTTGTGATGTCCAGCACAGGCTCAGCATCTTAGAAAATATAAAATAATCTAAACAGACCTGGAAGCAGAAAACTATCTCTTCCCACAGCCTACTTTCCAGCCTCTATTGGCCTCAGGCTGTTTCCTTTCCCTTTAGGAGAGCTTCATTTACAGTACATCCTCACTCCATGGAGTTTGGGAGATAAAAGACTCAAAGGCTTCAAAATGGAGATTTGCAACCCGATACCTTCATCATGTGATCTAAGGTTACAACACTCATATGTTAGCTACCAGAGAACAACAATCAGTCAGTTAATTATCAGCTCAGCAAGAGCTCATGGAAAATCTCCATGTTACACCTTTTCACCAATACACATTTAGGCATTCTCATTTAAGTGTCAATTAAACTGATGCCTATAATAACTATAATAGTTAACAGGCTCATCTAGCCCAGCATCCTGTTCTTTCAGTGGCCAACCAGATGCCTATGGGAAGCCAGAAAAGAGGACCTTGTAGACAAATAGACAGCCCCTCTGCCCAATTTAGAATTGTGCCTTTCCATATTGTATGCTTTTTCTCTGTATTCCTGTATCTTTTTGCTTTTCAATTAACAATAGCAGCACCATTATTAATAAGTGAATGGCGCACGTAGCACTCGTTCATAGGGCTCCCTTACCCCATCAACAGAGTTTAGGAATGCATACCGGTGTAAAGCAGAGACTGGTACAGATTCAATTAGGTTGACCAGAGCCAGCTGGAAGGTGATTGAAGATGACACCTTGATAAAGATCTTGGGAGTTCCTTTGGTAGAAAAGAACTCCAAATATGGGGTGTCCAATTGGGTGGCCAGGTGAAGAGACACAAGCTATTCACATGTTGCTGTAACAAATAATTTTGCAGAGATGTTACGGGCATGAGGGATTCATGTATGCAGAATGCTATATAGATGCCTTGAACTCTTATATTTGCTGCCCAACTTTTGGAATTCTCCACTGGGACCACAGAAAGCAATAAAGCTGATCTTTCCACGAGGCTGCTGTCTTTATTTTGGCTAAAGAAGACCAGCGTATTTCCAGACCCCTTTTGTAGGGTAATAACCTGAGCACAACAGCACTCTCCCAGCACCTGGCTTTCAGAGGCATGCTGCCTTCAACAGGGGAGGCAGAAGATAACATTGTGATTAGTAACCTTTGATAGCTTTATCCTCCACTAATCCTCTTTTAAAGCCATCATAATTTGAGACCTATCCCTTTACTGTGACCACATCTCTGTACTTCAGTGAGTTGCACACACATCATCGTGAGTCTGTGGCATCCTATTTTTGTGTGGGCATTTCACTCATTCTGATTAGGTCATGAAAATGTGACTGGGCGTCAAATTCTCACTGTACCTTGTGCCTTCCTGTCCTACCCAGTACAGGACTCCCATTCCACACTGCTTACCAGAGGTCTCAGAGCACAAGGCCCTATCCATCCATGACCAGGAGGGAATTAATGAAAGGCCTTTCAAAATGGTGTGCCCTTTTTGACAGTGGAGAGGATCTTTTCCAGTGCTATTGCATTATCTTTGCTGCAGCCTGAGGGCTGCAGGAACAGTGCCAGATTTACGTATAAGCTAAACAAGCTATAGCTTAGGGCCCCTCTCTCTTGGGGGCCCCAAAAAAATTTAAAGAAAAAACAACTTGATGTACATTTCCCAAATATAATATATATATATATATATATATATATATATATATATATATATATATAAAACATACATACAGCAAGAGTGTTTTGTGTTGTGTAGGCTCCTATTTGTTATGTGCAAATGGCTTTAGATACCTATTAGGTCCATAAATTACCATATAGCAGGGATGTCCAACAGGTCAGTCGTGATCTACTGGTAGATCCCCATGATGTTTTGGTAGATTGTGGTCGATCTCTGGCTCCCTTTCCTCTGCGCCAGTAAATCTGACTCCTGCCCCGCCCCCTCGTCCCATCCTCCATTGTTGTTTGAATTGAGGAAGGGAAGTTGGAGCTCCCCCTGTGTGGCTGTTTTCATCCATAGTGATGCTTCTGTGAGTCATTTAACCCCAACTTCCCTTGCCTTCCCCCCCACGAAACTCCCTTCCCCCCAAAAGTCTGCACCTTAACCCCCCAAAAACGTGGCTTTCCTCCTCCCCAAAAAAGCTCAAGAACTTTGAGCTGAACCCCTAAAAAGGGGGGGTAGATCACTGCCAGATTTTAATTCTGAAAGTAGATTGCAGTCTCTTGGGAGTTTGCCACCTATGCCATACAGCATACATTCAACACAAAAAACAGCAACAATTTGTTGTTGACAAAGGACAGCTGGACATAGCAAGGGCCCCATTACCTTCAGTAGCTTAGGGCCTCATCAAACCTAAATCCAGCCCTGAGGGTAGAGGGTATAATTTGTGGCAGGAGGGGTGAAAGCCCCATGGACAAAAGAGGGCTTCCTGGGCAGGCAGGCTTCATTAGGCACATTCAGGGATCATAGAAACTGAAGTTGTTCAAAACCAAGCAAATCTGTCAACAGCATCTTGGCAGGGGCTTGAGTCTTTCTGACGTGGCTGCTAAAAGGACTGGGAAAAGCAAACATTGCAATTTCCACATCCAACTGGTCCCCGCTCTCCCAAGACAAAGAAACAGCTCCTAACTTGTGAATGGCAAAATTTACAAATAAAGGGCCTCTACTTGAATTTCATCATGAATGGAAAATGTTTTTTTGGCTTGCATATGGTTTTTTTGTTTTTTTTAAAAAAGCCTTGATTTGTTCAGCTCTCAGCACAGATTGAAGTGTGGAATGAAGAAGTAAAGAGCAGTTCTCCAGAGAGATCAAGGTTGCCAGGTCTGTTCTGTACTGGAGGAGAAATAAGGGGGGGGGGGGAAGTACACATTGGAATAGACTGTTCTGACCTTTGCAGCTCCCTGTGTAAGTGGCTCCTTAGACATTTGAGATAATGTTTGTGAAAGTCTGTCGCTATTGAAAATCCCATTAGGCCTTTTCCTCTTTACTAACCTATGGATTAAAGAACAAGGTGGTCTTGCTACATTAATTACACAGAATCAAACACAGTTACAGAAAGAAAGCCAGCTTTAGAACCCAAAGGGCACACCTTCTGCCTGTTCCACAGTGGCAGGAACCATGAGGAAGACAAATAGGAGAAAATATGCATTACATCTTCTTTTGTCAGACAGTTCCATGAAGCATTCATTCATCTATTGTATATCCTCCCAACATTTCTCTGATGGAAATAGGGATGCCCCATTCCATAATGACAATTTTACTATTTATACCCCACACATCTGACTGGGTTGCTCCAGCTACTCTGGGCAGCTTCCAATATATATAAAACATTGTTGTTGTTTAGTCATATAGTTGTGTCGGACTCTTCATGACCCCATGGACCAGAGCTTGCCAGGCACTCCTGTCTTCCACTGCCTCCTGCAGATTGGTCAAACTCATGCTGGTAGCTTCGAGAACACTGTCCAACCATCTTGTCCTCTGTCGTCCCCTTCTCCTTGTGCCCTCAATCTTTCCCAACATCAGGGTCTTTTCCAGGGAGTCTTCTCTTCTCACGAGGTGGCCAAAGTATTGGAGCCTCAGCTTCAGGATCTGCCCTTCCAGTGAGCACTCAGGGCTGATTTCCTTAAGAATGGATATAAGGCTCTTGCCATCCCTATGTGAAGGGTATTCCATTAAAGGAATCCAGGGACTCGATGGTTTGGTCAACCCCTGAGAAGAGGTTGTGCCCATGCCTGAATGCAGGGGGAAATTTGGGTGGCGGAGTTAGCCCGTTCCCAGCTTTCCGCTTACCCAGGTGTTCACCCTTGGCTGACCTATACTGGAACCCTTGGTCAGTGCTACCTGCATGCCAGGGAGCTGGTCGAACCAGAGCCTATGCAACTAGTCACTTTCTGTAATCAATAAAGTTGTGACCTAAATTCTGCCAAAAACCAAAACCAAAATTTGAGTCAAGTGTGAATTTATTTAGGGGGGAGGTTTCTGGTTCTGAACACGCAAATAGATAGATAGATAGATAGATAGATAGATAGATAGATAGACAGACAGACAGACAGATATGAAAACAATATGGGGTAGTGTGGGTGTATGTTATAGTTTGCTGTTATCCCAAAGGCAACGGTCTAGTACAGCTTGTTAAATTGTTATCGCTGTCATCATGAAACATAATTTGGCAAGTGCTTTTCCTTCAAAGGGGAGCTAGCTTGTGATTCTGCCTTTCATGGCTGAAAGAAGTCTGAGAACAATCAGCTGGGGAAAGCCATGCCCAGAAGATGGGTCAAGGACTCCAACCACTAGGCACAGTCAGTTGTCCAGTTTTAAGTCTCATCGCAGCTGGATCATACGATAAGGTGGTTTTGTTCCTATACAATTAGAGTGTGAAAAATAGCACAGTATAGTCAATGTCGTGGAGGAAGGCTGTATCTTCTGTGACCTGAAATCCTTTAATAAATGGTCACAATGGTAATCTACTATCTTGCCTCTGGCCATGGTCAGCCTGTTATTGATTGGTAGAATGTGGCTGAATCTCAGAAAAAGCAGAATATAGAAAAATACAGGTAGTGTACAGCGCAGTCCTTTGATGTCTACCCAGAAGTAAATCAAGCTGCAATCCTAAACAGATTTTGTAGGGAGGAAGATCTAGTTAAAACCTCAGAGCTGAGTTCTAAGTATTGTTCTATTAGTTTATATCCCACCATTCTATGATGAAATAAGAAGTCATGGTGGCTTACAAATAAAAACAGATAAATCACAAGAAAAAAGAGAAATAAATAAACCTGACAATAAAATAGGAGGAAATTGGCTTCTTAAAACGGAACCATGAAAACCATATGAACAATGGAATCGGGGCAAGCAGAATAATAGAATGGTACCATAATATTTTACATTTACAATTTACCGTACACTTTCTGGCAGAAACCATTGAAGCTACCAAGACTGTACGGATTGTGAAGTGATTTCCTTTAGACAAATTAACATTATAGAGAATGCAATTTAAAAGCCATTTAAATGTGTAGATTATTTTGCGTTGCAATATATGATCACCAGCATGTAGAATATTTCCCCCCAAATAATTAAGACTACTTCACAGAGCGTTCTGTAGAGAATGGTGACATCCTAATGTTACACAGCAAAAACAGATTATTTGAAAATTGAATCTAATTGGACTGTAATTCACATTCATTAAAAGACCCGACATTTTTCAAATGAATGAAACTATGCAATAAAAATCAATTCACTGTACAACAGTTACATATTACTAACCCACAGTTAAAATGCAATCATTTAAAAGTGAGACACACTAATCCGCCACTAATAATTCCATTAACCCAGACAACACTCTTTCACATTGAGAGGGAAATCACAGGGGAAGAAAAACCTAAACCCTTTTTGCTCTTTTGCTCTGCACAAGGTATGTTGGAAGTCAGTAATTGCTGCCTAGATCTGTAAAAACAAGAGCCGACTGACAATATTTGTTAAGAAGGTGCAACAGGAGCAGAAGCAAACATTTATTTTGCCACGATGGTACTTGACCCCAGCCATGGACAACCTGACCTAAAATTACAAGATTTCTGCCCATTTATTAGCAGCTTGAAAACTACAGATATAGGGAGAATAATGCTTATGTGCCTGAGCTGTATTTATGAATGTAATACCCTTTGTAAAAAGAACAATCTCTCTCACACACTGCTGAGACTTAGGCCACATTAGTACCAGACATTTAAAGCACCGTGAAACCTCTTTAAACACCCATGGCTTCCCCCAAAGAGTTCTGGGAGCTGTAATTTGTTAAAGGTACTGATAGTTGTTAGGATACCCCATTCACTTTCCAGAACTACAATCCCCAGAGTTCCCCATGAAGAGAGATTGATTGTTAAACCACTCTGAGAAATGCAACTCTGTGAGGGGAATGGGACCTCCTAACACTCTCTCAGCACCCTTAATCTGTTGCTCCCAGAATTCTTTGGGGGAAGCCAATACTGTTTAAAATGGTACCAGATCGCCTTAAATGTAGGGCATGATTCTACCCTCACTAAGGGTGAAATCCTACTGTATGTAGACTTATGCACGTCATAAGTCACAGTAAATACTTTGAAACGTCCCTGTGAACAAACCTGAGCAGGAATGGCCAGGGATTTAATGAACTGGGGGATAATGTACAATTGATGATAATACAAAATTGTGTGTGTGTATACACAGTGCTTTTTTTCTTTAAAAAATGTTTAGTGGTACTCTGATTTTCCTATCCTAATAATAATAATAATAATAATAATAATAATAATAATAATAATATATTTATACCTCACCCATCTGGCTGGGTTTCCCCAGCCACTCTGCGCGGCTCCCAACCGAATATTAAAAAACACAATACAGCATTAAACATTAAAAAATTCGCTAAACAGGGCTGGCTTCAGATGTCTTCTAAATGTCAGATAGTTTTTTATTTCCTTGGCATCTGATGGGAGGGCATTCCACAGGACAGGTGCCACTACCAAGAAGGCCCCCTGCCTGGTTCCCTGTAACTTCACTTCTCGCAGCCAGAAGGCTGAACGATGGGGATGAAGGTCCGGGATGAACAATATTGAAATACTGCCCCTCAATGAGGCCAAACTTAGATTCACAAAAAGGTTGGGGGTATTGTATGCGTACCCCTGCATCCTTCCAGAAACATCTCTGTCTTTCTCCTTCTCTCTCTCTCTCTGTGTATTATTATTATTATTATTATTATTATTATTATTATTACTATTATTATTAATCTCCCCAAGCCTAGCTGTGGTTTACCTTTCTGTTCTAAGTAACAAGCTACATTTTGTTGCGCTGCACCTGGGAAAGGAACACGCTAGACCCCTTCAAAACAACATAAACTTTTTATGAGCAACATCTGTACAGTAGATGCAGCACACCTGAGACTAGCAAATGTCAACAGTTTTTGGAAACCTCTCTGTTCCCCAGTGTGTAAAAGAGCACAGTAATTGGACTGCCAGAAAGGAATTCATTTGAACATTCAGCAAGAGAGCAAAACAATTGTAAAGAAAAGTTCTCTTGTCATATCGTCAAATGCCCACGCTACCTTTCCTACCAATGGAATTTAAAGAGGCCTTGCCTTAGGACAGATTCCTGGATGCTTCTGCTATTCTATATCTCCTACAGCTTTCCCAACCCAGACACATTAAAGAATTGGAAACTGCACTAATCACAACCTTTAGTTTAGGTCATTATTCAGCACTTCAGAAAATATCTCAGTTAGGCCAGAGACACTTGGGCCCTGGCTGACCAATATGTATTGAGGTCCAAATCTGAATTCTGCTAAAGAAAAACAAAGCTTCATGTCTCTTCCAATCAGTATTCTGAGGAAAACGTTCTTGTAACTTTTTCTAAGTACAGTGGTACCTCAGGTTACATACGCTTCAGGTTACATGCGCTTCAGGTTACAGACTCTGCTAACCCAGAAATAGTGCTTCAGGTTAAGAACTTTGCTTCAGGATGAGAACAGAAATCGTGCTCCGACGGCGCAGCAGCAGCAGGAGGAGGAGGCCCCATTAGCTAAAGTGGTGCTTCAGGTTAAGAACAGTTTCAGGTTAAGTACGGACCTCCGGAATGAATTAAGTACTTAACCTGAGGTACCACTATAGAAGTTTCCAAACATATTATTATTATTATTAGTTAAATTTCTATACTGTCCTTCATCCAATGATCACAGGGTGGTTTACCCTAAAAAACACAAAAATACATACCACAGTAACAAACAAAAATAATACCCCCTATAATAATATTAGCTAATATAAATAATTAGCTAATATAAATAATGTTAGCTATAATGCAAATATTAACGACTTAGACCTGCAATTGGATATAGGGTTGCCATAATGTTCAGGAATTTCCTGGACATAGCCAGAATACCGCAGTTGGAAGCAGTGTCTGGGTGGACATTGCTAAAATGTCGGGGGAAATCCAGGTGACCCATGTTGGCAGTGTCTTTCTTGGCGATTTTGCCAACCCTATTTAAGACACATAAAATACATTGCGTGTTGAGGTCCCCAAGCCACTCCCCAAATAACTCACAACGCACACTTAATTTTTGTTTAAGGTTTTTGGCATAATTTTGGCCACAACTTTATTTAAATACAAAACCGTGAGTGGTTGTTTAGGCATTGGTTAAGACTATCTGTCCCCCCGCCTGGGGACAGAACTGACTTCCGGGCACCACCGAAAGACAGTGCGGGGGAAAGCAAGTTGGGGAGAAATGGAGCTGAGTCACAGACCCTCAATTCTCATCCGTATGCTCCCCGAAGGCTTGCCGGCCCTAGTCCCATTCCAGGGATTGGACGAAAAGATGGCAAGCCCCAGGATTCCTTTAACGGAATTCCCTTTCCACAGCAACCATGGAGGGGCAGGCACAGCCTATCCTAACCCCTCCTCCACCAATTTATAACCAATGCCTAACCACAACCTTACAAGTTGTGACGATTTGCTATGCAGTAGGCAAAAACCAAATGGCCCAGCCAATCAGCCAGATGGACAAAATTCCTACCAGGCCCCTGCCCCAATGGCAGACAACCCCATGACAGGCATAGCAAGGTCAATGCAACAACCCCTTACTCAAGGGTGGGTGGGCGGGTGATCCGTTGCACGCAGCAAAGAGAAAGCTCCAGGCTGCGTGCAGAGTATTTAAACATTTTACCCCTCCCACCAAAATTGCAACATCACTTTTACCCCAGCAACCCAGTGAACCAATCACTGCCCCAGGCCATCTTTAGAGACCCTGCCTGGTAACAGAGGGGTGGCTCAGCAGACCCCACCGCAACACGTGCTCTCCATGAAGGAGAACACGCTTTGCCATTCTGACAAAGCTGCCCTGGATCTTATAGGATTTCACCGAGGGGGAAATAGGATTACAGGGCCAAAAAAAATTGTGCTATTAATAAAACGGATTAATAAAATGGATTTGTTTGCAGACATGAAAAACTTCACTCGGCTGCAAATTTAATAAAGATGTATAGTTATCAACAATGATGTGATCCTTTCACTTCCCTTTTCTTCAAAATTTTGGGCTCCTACAACCCAAGCACCAAACAGGGTGCAAACACTCCCAAAAGGATCCATTTTAATGCTTCTTCCTCCAGCATGTCACCTCTGTGTTTGGTGTGCTGCTGTTACTTCTTCTGTGTGGATAAAGCTTACCAAATTCTAGAAAAGTAAGTCTGTCCGTCAGTGTATCTATGCCATTTAAAGCTTTTTTTTTTTTGGCAGACCAGCTCTCAGGTGTTTCCTCCTAGAATCCTCTCGCTTCAGGAACCATGCTCCCTTGTAAAAAGGGCAGAGGTGGAGGTAAATGCACCCCACTTTAAAACCTGGAATAATGGGGAAAAGATCATAGAATCATAGAATCATAGAGTTGGAAGAGACCACAAGGGCCATCGAGTCCAACCCCCTGCCAAGCAGGAAACACCATCAGAGCACTCCTGACATATGGTTGTCAAGCCTCTGCTTAAAGACCTCCAAAGAAGGAGACTCCACCACACTCCTTGGCAGCAAATTCCACTGTCGAACAGCTCTTACTGTCAGGAAGTTCTTCCTAATGTTTAGGTGGAATCTTCTTTCTTGTAGTTTGGATCCATTGCTCCGTGTCCGCTTCTCTGGAGCTGCAGAAAACAACCTTTCTCCCTCCTCTTTGTGACATCCTTTTATATATTTGAACATGGCTATCATATCACCCCTTAACCTCCTCTTCTTCAGGCTAAACATGCCCAGCTCCCTTAGCCGTTCCTCATAAGGCAGGCCTTTGACCATTTTGGTTGCCCTCCTCTGGACACGTTCCAGTTTGTCAGTGTCCTTCTTGAACTGTGGTGCCCAGAACTGGACACAGTACTCCAGGTGAGGTCTGACCAGAGCAGAATACAGTGGCACTATTACTTCCCTTGATCTAGATGCTATACTCCTATTGATGCAGCCCAGAATTGCATTGGCTTTTTTAGCTGCCGCGTCACACTGTTGGCTCATGTCAAGTTTGTGGTCAACCAAGACTCCTAGATCCTTTTCACATGTACTGCTCTCAAGCCAGGTGTCACCCATCTTGTATTTGTGCCTCTCATTTTTTTTTGCCCAAGTGCAATACTTTACATTTCTCCCTGTTAAAATTCATCTTGGTTATAGTCCAGTTACTAAGCAGTCTTATTTCTTCTCTTCTTTGGCGATCACTCGTAGCCGAGTAAGACTGTCTTCCATAAACATGGTTTTAACAATGAGTCCATAAGTGACTGCGGAGGCCAACTCTGGATCCACACATCCTTCCACAGTGGGGACATTGGTTTCTGGGCAGGAGTTGATCACGGTGTGGATTTGCCAAGCATGCCTTCCTCTTAGCACGTTTCTCCCTTGTGTCCTGAGTTTGAGTGTCGTCAAAGCCCATGACACCTTTGGTGAATGCTGTTTTCCCACTGGAGCGCTCACAGGCCAGTGTTTCCCAGTTGTCAGTGTTTATACTACATTTTTTGAGATTTGCCTTGAGACAGTCTTTAAACCTCTTTTGTTGACCATCAGCATTACGCTTTCCATTTGAGAATAGAATAGTTGCTTTGGAAGACGATCATCAGGCATCTGCACAACATGACCAGTCCAACGAAGTTGATGTTGAAGAATCATTGCTCCAACACTGGTGATCTTTGCTTGTTCCAGTACACTGATATTAGTTCGCCTGTCTTCCCAAGTGTGTAAAATTTTTCAGAGACACTGTTGATGGAATCTTTCAAGGAGTTGGAGATGGCATTTATAGGCGGTCCATGTTTCACAAGCATATAGCATTGGTAGTACAATAGCTTTGTAAACAAGCATTTTGGTTTCCCTGTGAATGTTAGCTTTCATGTTGCTCAGTTAGATAACTAGGCATACCTAGGCAGCAACAACAATAACATAAATGAATGGCAACAAACAAGTATGAACCAACATGGAAGGTGACTGGAAATATTTTAGACATTTCATTCTAGAACACGGACGGCATCAATGAGATTTATGCTGGATGTGCATTGCATTTCTGTCAGGGTGACCTTTTAAGCAATTAAGTTCTGTGAACTATAATCACAGTAATTCTAACCTTCCTTCTGTGCTTATTACAATACAGTGGTTTTCCTCTCGAAAGCATTAGAAAACATTAGCTAATTCAGTGTTTCACAAAGTGTGGAACACACCTCCTGTGGGCGCAGATGATACATAGGAGCAGAAATCCTTTGAGAACGTGACATTTCAGTTTACATTTTAAAAAAAAAACAAAAAAAAACAAGACTGCCAGGGTCTCTAAAAGATTGTTGTAGCACTTCTGCTAAAATGGTCATTATGCTGATAAAGGTGCTTTAAGGGCTAGAACTGCAGATTCTATCAATGGATGTCTTTCCAGTTCAATGGGCTAAAGGTTTTATGCTAAGACATATGCCACAAGGCTTTTAAAAATCACACAGTGGTACCTCGGTCTACAAACAGCCCTGTTTACGAACTATCCGGGATACAAACTCCACAAAACCAGAAGTAGGTGTTCTGGTTAGTGAACTTTGCCTTGGAAGCTGAACAGAAGCCGAACAGTGAAAGGGCACTGGTGGCGGGAGGCCTCATTAGGGAAAGCACGCCTCGGTTTAAGAACGCTCTGGTTTAAGAACAGACTTCCAGAACTGATTAAGTTCGTAAACCGAGGTACCACTGTATATCGAACAAGCCTTTGAAGGTGAAGGACATCTTCTTCTTAGCTGTTTCCAAAATGTTGTTCATTTTTGTTGGGGTGGTTGGTTAGCAGTTTGGGAAACAGTGACCGGATATCATATTATTTAATATCTGTGATATGATAATACCAACACATCCACTGCCTTAATGTGGTTTCTAGCAACTTCAGAAGCATACTGCCTCCAACCATGGACACAGAGCCTAGCCATCAGATCTAGGAAAGTCCAAAATATTTGCTAATACTCTTTTAAAGCCATCCAACTTAGAGGCCAACATTGCCTTCTGTGGGATTGAATTCCATAATTTAACTAAGTATTTTCTTATGCCTGCCCCGAATCTTTCAACATTCAGTTTCATTGGATGTCCATGACATTTAGGGTTACAAGAGAGGGAGATGCCATGTATAATTCTACCAGGTCGCCTCTGATCTGCTTGATCATTTTGGTTCCCCTTTCTGAACCTGAAAATATACTTTTTGAGGTGAAGTGACCAGACCTGTACATATCCAAACTGCTCAGATGAACTGAACAAGTGAAAGATTTCCGTTTTCCACCCAACTGAAGAATGGAAATTCCTATTTGCTCCATCTCAGAACTGGCTGGCTCTGCTACGCTAGTCATGCCTGCGAGCGCTCCAATTGGAGAACAACCTTTACCAGAGGTGTCATGGGCTTTGAAGACACTCGAACTCAGGACGCAAGGGAGAAACGTGCTAAGAGGAAGGCACGCTTAGCAAATCCACACCATGATCAACTCCTGCCCGGAAACCAATGTCCTCACTGTGGAAGGATGTGTGGATGCAGAATTGGCCTCCACAGTCACTTACGGACTCATTGTTAAAACCATGTTCATGGAAGACAGTCTTACTCGGCCACAAGTGATCGCCAAAGAAATAAGAAGAAGAAGAAGAAGAAGAAGAAGAAGAAGAAGAAGAAGAAGAAGAAGAAGAGTCATCTGGTGGATGACAGAGCAGCTGCCCATCCAAAAAAAATGTAGCCTAGAGAAGGTGTTGCCATATTAAGTGACGACTTTGTTTGGTCACACAATGTTACTAACATCACCCACAATAGATCCGGAGCTTCCCAGATGTTGTTGGACTCCAACTCCCATAAGCCCCCACCTTTCTTGCCAATGTTCAGGGATGGCAGGAGTTGTCTGACAACATCTGGATTTCTACAGGTTAGCCACCCGCAGCATTTATGATGCCAAGGTCATTGATGCCCCAAATATTATTTGACTAGATATGTCTTTAGGCAGAAATGGGATCCTCCTTAATGAGGGTCCTGGTTGTGCGCGGGCCCCTAAGCCACCCCCACTGGGAGAGTTGTTGCCAGGCGTGGCCCAAGCCTTAACTGTTGGGCCCCAGGATCGTGCCGGGCTGTTTGGGCCAATCGGGGCAGTTGGCGCGATTTCTGGGGCCTATAAAAGCAGCAGCGCGGCGTAACTGGGGGAACTTGCATCACGCTGCCGAACACCCACCCTCCCTCCCTCCCTAATTTTAGGTCTGCTGCTTAGGCCTTGCTTTGGATTGGGTCGCCTGCTTTGGAGCAGGGGATGGGTAGGATTTTTCCATTTGGCAGATTGGATGTAGACACTTGGTTTTTGCCTACCCCCTTACAAAGTTGTGGTGATTGCTAAGGGGGTAGGCAAAAACCAAGTGTCTACATCCAATCTGCCAAGTGGAAAAATCACCACAACTTTGTAAGGTTTGGTAGTTACACATTGGCTTATCGAAGTGTGTGGGAGGGGAGGTGCGGCCATCATCTGCCCCTCCATGAATAAGGGTATTCCGGTAAAGGAATCTGGGGGTCCTGGAACTCGTCCGAAGTCCGCTTGAGGGGCTAGGGCCATGCCAGGACCACAGGAACCCTGGGGTGATTGGCGCTGGTCTTCATCAATGTTGCTCCCTTGTTTGGTGTTTACCCTTTCAGAATTCCAGACAGAGAGGCAGGAGTCAGTTATAGTCTGTTGCCAATGCCTCAGCCAACACCGCTCACTTTGCTGTAATCAATAAAGTTGTGGCCTAAATTTTGCCCAATAACTTAAACTAAAATTACGTGTCAGTGTAAAGTTATTTCAAGGGAAGGGCTTGGAGGCCTTGGTGCGCAATTAAAGTTATTCTGCCTCCTAGAAAAAGGATCTCAGGCAACAGAGGATTGGGTATCAACAAAAGCAGAGAGCACTGCAGTGTGTTTAAAGGGAATGGTTAATTGAATATTTACAAGTCTGAACTGATCTAGCGCACAGATTGTAACCAAATTATACAGAATGGCATTGATTTTTGTGAAACTTTTCCTCGTGTAATGTATTTAGGAGTGTAGTGACAGTCTCTAATACGGATTCAGCCAATATTCATTTCAAACTGAAAGGAAAATGATTTCATTTTTCTACAGTGAGGTTGGTTGAATTTATTTATGCCAAAATGAACTAGCAACATATCTTAAATTGTGCAAGAGCCAGGCATTTTACATTCATAGCCTATTGATACAGTACTCCACTGCATTTATGTTTTTATCTTTCCTTCTTTCGGTTTAGTTTCTTTCATCAGGTTTTCCCTTTATTTGGTAGGATTTGTTTTCGTTTCCCTTCCACTTGAAAAGCCAAATAATGCCTGCAGTTTGAAATGCTTTGAAATTCTCTCTTGAAGTCTGGGACTTGAAATACGTAAGCAGATTTTCCTTTTTCTTTTTTTTATGCAGTTCAAACTGTGCTGCAGACAGTGTTCCTTTTAGGACTGTAAATACTTTGCAAACAATTGGAAACAAACGTTGGCGAGTTGGAAGAAATTTGTGGAGGGCTCTTCACATCTTTGAGAGCTTCTGTTGTTTTGGTTTATCCAAAAGGGAGAGAGAGAAAGAATGAATAATGTGCTACGTTTAGTCGTGGATTGGAACATGGACAAAACAGCTACTCCAAGGGACAAGTCATTTTCCATTATAGGACTGGATTAGGATATTTCTTGCCTCAGAATCAGATCGTAGCCCCAGTGTACTAATAAAGAGTACAGCATTACACATTATATCAAAAATATAGAGCACCATTTCCAAAATCGCCATACTTTAAAATTGCTAAATCCTGGGATTGAACAAAGTGGAATATCACTAAGAAGGATACTGTTTCCTCTCAGTATCTGATTGTGCATTTCCTAGAGGTATCACTTTGGCTGTTGCTGATACAGTGGTACCTTGGTTCTCAAACTTAATCTGTTCTGGAAGTTTGTTCCAAAACCAAAGCGTTCTAAAACCAAGGCATGCTTTCCCATTGAAAGTATTGCAAACGATCCATAAAATGAAAGCAATAATCAATGTAAAGGTAAAGGGACCCCTGACCATTAGGTCCAGTCGTGACCGACTCTGAGATTGCGGTGCTCATCTCGCTTTATTGGCCGAGGGAGTCAGCGTACAGCTTCCAGGTCATGTGGCCAGCATGACTAAGCCGCTTCTGGCAAACCAGAGCAGCACACGGAAACAGCGTTTACCTTCCCGCCGGAGCGGTACCTATTTATCTACTTTTATCTACTTTGACGTGCTTTCGAACTGCTAGGTTGGCAGGAGCTGGGACCGAGCAACAGGAGCTCACCCTTTCACGGGGATTCGAACAGCTGACCTTCTGATTGGCAAGTCTTAGGCTCTGTGATTTAACCTACAGCACCACCCGCGTCAGAATAATCAATGTACTGTACTATAAAATAAATAAGACAGTATTGTAGATTATAAAAATTAAAATTATTATTTTTCTTATGTGCACTGATCATTGTTTGGTTGGGGGGCTTTTATCCATTTCTGCAGTCAATCAATCATCAATCTGTCAGTAGCTGAACTGGGTTTCACACAGTCCCAAAGACAAGTCACAAAAACGAAGTCACAAGCCGCAGTCACAAATCAGTCCCATAAAACGAAGAACAAGTTGCAGTCAAAAAACCGAAAAAGCCACACAAACAAAAACACACAAAAAAGCAAAAACGAAAGCTCCAAATACATTGATACCTCGGGTTACATATACTTCAGGTTACATACACTTCAGGTTACAGACTCCGCTAACCCAGAAATATTACCTTGGGTTAAGAACTTTGCTTCAGGATGAGAACAGAAATCGCGCAGCAGCGGCACAGCGGGAGGCCCCATTAGCTAAAGTGGTGCTTCAGGTTAACAGTTTCAGGTTAAGAACGGACCTCCAGAACGAATTAAGTTCTTAACCTGAGGTACCACTGTATCACCTGTGTTGTGTGGGTGCTCGGGACTCTACAGCCGGCAGACTCAACAGAAAGCCTCTGATTAGCAGCGGGGGACTCAATTTGCAAACCGAACACACTCAACAGGAAGCGGAACATGTTCAGCTTCCAAGACAAAGTTCAAAAACCGGAACACCTACTTCCAGGTTTGAAGTGTTCTATTTCCAAGCTGTTCATAAACTAAGCTGTTCTAAAACCAAGGTACCACAGTACAGTATATGCTCTTTTCCTTTGGAATGAAAAGACACAATTTTGTGAGATGAACCTGAACGACCCACAGCATTAGAGCTCTTTGCCCCCACACCTGATTATTAATTGTAAGAACATTATATTTATTAAAATATAGCAAAATTTCAGGAGCTGCCAAATAATTAAGGGCAGGCAGATGAAATCAATGCATGTGTATGGATGCTTGATTAGCTACCCAACCAAGGAATGGGAGGCAATCCTTGATAAGTGAGCCTTGGGTACATGATACCAACTTGCACATCCTGGCCCCACTGTCCAGCATTCACACAAAGCCTCTCCTCCTCCCGGAGGGGAGGGATTGCGATCGGGAGCCTTTACCACGCTTTGCAGGGGGCGTGCCAGCCCCCTGCCCATCATCATTGCTGACGCGCCCCGCCCCCGATTAGTCTTCTAATCGGTGGGAAGCTCGGGGGCGGGGTTTAGCCGCCTAAATGTGGCCACAGCAGCTCTTCCCCACATTGTGCTGCCGGTTTCTTACAGGTCACCCACCCACCCTCCCTTCAGTTTAGTTCCTCGCCATTGACCTTGCTATGGACCTTTGGTTGGTCGCCTTGGATGTCTGAGGGGCCTGGTAGGAGTTTTTTCCCAATTGGCAAATTGGCACCGGCCTCTTGGTTTTTCCGCCTACCTCGTAGCAACTCGTCACAACTTTCCGGTATTTGGCAGTTAGGCATTGGAATCTGTGTGTGGTGTGTGGAAGGGCAGGGTGTGGCCATCGCCTTCCCCTTTCCTTTTGGGTATTCCGTTAAAGGAATCCGGCGGTCGTGGATCCTGCTGTGGCGGGGGGCCATGGCATGACCCCCGGTGACATCAGGGGAGAGCTTACAGTTGTATTTGCATCAACAGGCTCCCCCTACTGGTGGTTAACCCCTGTTAGACTCGCCCCTCCCTGTGGGTGGAGTCAACCACTGGTGTTCTTCCAATGCCTAAGCCAATACCTCTCATATGCTGTAATCAATACAGTTGTGGCCTTTTCTAGCCCATTAACCTTTTAATCTGTGTCCGAGTGCCTTTCTTATCCACAAGCGTGGGGGGAGGGTCTTCGAATCGCAAGTCAGGCCCTAAGGGCACCCACAAGTACTTCCAAGCCTCAGCTTGAGGTAATAATTCAGGATACCCCCCCCCCCTTAACCCAATAATGCCTTAGGGTGGCAATGAAACAAGGTCCTACCATCCCATATGTGCCTGCACTGAATGCCAAACAGCCAAATTACACCAAATGAATACAATATGCCCTACTGCGTAATGTAAGAAAATGCAGCCTGTGCTGCTGATAGTAGTACTCCTCAAGGAACACGTTGGTGACTAATATACACACAATAATTACCAAAATAGTTATACCTTCTTTATCAATCTTCTGAGAAAAATACAAAGTCTTGTGCAAGGCCACAGAAAGTTGCAAACTACCCAGTCTAAGATGAACTTATAATGTCTGATTTCAATAGATTTTTTTAAACGCTTAACACAGTCTTTTGTTTTCTTTATCTTTTTAGTATGTCTTTATCTGTTTTTGTGTGTGAATGCTTTATTAATTGAAAACTGTATAACAGAAATAATCAATAGATGTTAAAGACAGGATAAAAATAAACAATCATTCATTCCTTAATTGATACTTGTTTTATACATCATTTTGTAATTAAATTTAACATGACCTCCGATCTTCTCATTGTGTTCTCAGGTTGGATTCCTTGAGTACGCACTTAGCTTTATTTTCTCTATGTTATTTAACTTACTTTAAATTTTGTAAAATTATCCTATTTACACACAGAAGTTCAGTCGAAACCTGCCAAAGGATTGATATTTTAACAATGTTCTTTAACATAAATTCTATATATATGCCACTCTCTGATAATTTTTTCATCTGTAGCATCTTGTAACCTTGCTGATAGTCTCACCAGCTCAGCGTACTCTCTTAATTTATTTTGCCAGCCTGATTTGGCTGGGATGTCCTCTCCCTTCCAACCTTTTGCAATTAGAATTAGATCTTTAAATTATTAGAATTGCGATTAGATCGAAGCCCACACTGTAAAGGGGGGAAGGGCATGACAAGGCAAAAAGTGGGGAAGAAGAGGGGGCCATGCAACCCTAAATACTGGGCTGGACCATCCACTTTCATTAGACACTCCTGCCCATGTGACTATCCTCCCCCTGGGAAATACCCGTTGTTCTCTCAAAGGGAGGGGTGTGAGAAATTTGACCTCATTTAGAACATTTTTATGCCCCAAAATTCAATTTGTTAGTCTTTAAGGAAACACACAACTCTTCAGTCTTTTTGCTGCAGGAGGCGCTGTGGGTTAAACCACAGAGCCTAGGACTTGCTGATCAGAAGGTGGGCGGTTCGAATCCCCGCAACGGGGTGAGCTCCTGTTGCTCGGTCCCTGCTTCTGCCAACCCAGAAGGGAGTCTTCTCTTCTCATGAGGTGGCCAAAGTATTGGAGCTAATTGCGTGCTCTGGCTTTTGAAGTTTGGGTTGCTGATTTACATCAGAGCACGGGCCGATGAATGGAGACGTCCGAGCTGGGCTTGCCAGCTGGCCTCCTGGCCCCTCTGCATGTTGACAAAAATGACCCCTCAAATGCTTTCTTTTCTAAGAGTCTCAGGTACAATCCCTACCATTCCAGATAAGAGCTGGGAAAGGCTCCTTTATGAAACCTGTGGAGAGCTGCTTCCAGGCAATGAGGCAGTGCTGAGCTAGTTTGCCAATTTTCCAACTCTGTATAAAGAAGCTTCATTTGAAGAGTATGCAATCAGTCATTGCTTGAGAAACCCACACAGAGTTGTTCTTTGTGTGTTTGGAACAGGAGACCTTGATGTAATCAGGCTAAAAGATTTGAAAGAGAGTATGTTTTTTTTTTTAGCTAACTCCAAAAGGATCACTCATACTTTCCATGCCCTTTACCAGGACTGAAAGCTGCATTTAGTATACACAGTAGAATTACACTGGGGATGAATTTGACCATATGTCTTTAGCTGTTCTGCAGGCAGCCCCTCTGGTATTGTATAAATATTATATGTTACAGGATACAGTTCAATGCTCCTTCGGTTTTCATAAGAAAAAGATGTCAGAATCCAACAGCCTTGGGTTTCAACCCCCTTCTTTTTGTTAGTTAGTTAGCTAACAAACAACATTTTAAGAATATATATAATAGAATGTGTAGGCTGTGAAATATCGCGGGGAATTGCTGAAAGATTACACTTCGGTGACCTTCATATCACACACGCCACATAGTTTGGGAAGAAAGGTAAGGTGATAAATATTTCAATATTCCCAAGTTACCGTTATTGCTTTGAGTTCCTTCCACTTATATAGATCTGGTTATTAGCATTCAGAAAGGTAAAGACTCAAGGAAGGTCCCAAATCAAGTCCGAAGGGTATTGCATTTCCATTTCCTTTTTTTAAAAAAAAAAACCTTTAGGATCAACAGGTATCTTATGAGTTTAAAGACCAATCACTTTCCTATTTTGTCATACTTATGTAACACCCACCTAGAAGCCTTCCAAAAGCCTTGTATGCAAATATGCATGCCATTATCTTTTTAAAAAATAATAATGTGGATTATAGTTCATGTTCCCCTGTCATGTATAGCATATTAAATCTCATAGGATGTCATAAAGCCCTTGTGACATGTTTTCCCATTGCCATCCTGGTAAAAAGGTTAGTCTCATATGCAATTCAGCTTTGACCATCTATTGCTCAATATTGTTAGCATACTTGAAATATGTGGTTCATGCGGTTTGAATGCCTGATTATCGTCTTCCAAAGCAACTACTCTACAGTGGTACCTCAGGTTACATACGCTTCAGGTTACATACGCTTCAGGTTACATACGCTTCAGGTTACATACGCTTCAGGTTACATACGCTTCAGGTTACAGACTCCGCTAACCCAGAAATAGTGCTTCAGGTTAAGAACTTTGCTTCAGGTTGAGAACAGAAACCGTGCTCCAGCGGCGTGGCAGCAGCAGGAGGCCCCATTAGCTAAAGTGGTTCTTCAGGTTAAGAACAGTTTCAGGTTAAGTACGGACCTCCAGAATGAATTAAGTACTTAACCCGAGGTACCACTGTATTCCCAACTTAAGAATGGAAAGCAAATACCAGTGGACAACAAAAGAGATTTAAAGCTGCTCTTAAGGAGAATGGGGGGAAGGGGGAATAAATGCAGCATAAGTGCAGATAATTGAGAATCAGTTGCCTGTGAGCACTTCACTTGGAGTATACCCTCAGCCAAGGGCGTCATGGACTTGGAAGAAGCACAAACTCAGGACAAAAGGGAGAAATGAGCTAAGAGGAAGGCTCATTTGCCAAATCTTCACCATGATCAACTCCTGCCCAGAAATCTATGTCCCCTCTGTGGAAGGATGTGTGGATCCAGAATTGGCCTCCACAGCCACATATTGACACACCATTAAGACCATGTTCGTTGAAGACAATCTTATTCAGCTACAAGGGCTCACCAAAGAAGACTTGAAATATTAAAATTTGGAAGTTCCTGCTTGGCCAAAGCACTCAAGGAATTTTGAGGGAAGAGAATAATAAGAAAGAAAAAGGGGGGAAGTGTGATGAGCACATTTTTCCAGACATCTCTACTTTTAATGTGATGCATGCCTACATTAACTGCTCCCTCCCTCCAGTCTCTACCTGAATATAAATGTCACTCAACTAACAATAAGGAGTACTGTTGCATATATATATAAATTACTGGTACAGCTCTATTTATTCAAAGGGGGAATGGAAAGCAGAAATATTCTAAGACAGAAATTGCTCTGTAACCAATTAAATAAGTGGACCTGGAGGCAAGGTGTATTCATTCCTACAGAGGAGGATCTCACAAGGGCTATAAAATGGAAAAGCTTTTGTAATATCTACTTCAGGCTTTAATTTCCCTTCCTAGAAGCAGAGGCAGTGCTTCCCTGTGTTCCATGAATACCTGTTGTCAGATTTTGCAGGACTCCTGGGCCCTCTCCCACCCCCTGGGTAAAGAGCTGATTGGAAATCCTTACCAGAACAACAAAATGAAGCAATGATTACAGATACAGTGGTACCTCGGGTTACAGACGCTTCAGGTTACAGACTCTGCTAACCCAGAAATAGTACCTCGGGTTAAGAACTTTGCTTCAGGATGAGAACAGAAATCACACAGTGGTGGCACGGTGGCTGCGGGAGGCTCCGTTAGCTGAAGTGGTGCTTCAGGTTAAGAACAGTTTCAGGTTAAGAACGGACCTCCGGAACGAATTAAGTTCTTAACTAGAGGTACCACTGTACCACTCTTTTGTTGAAAACAAGAAACGATCATGCTAATTAGAAAAAACAATAGACTTTTTTCTAGGTGTCCTATAAACAGTAAAAAGTAAAAGAAAAAAAGAGATGTGGAAATAAAAAATAAAGCGGGAAAATCTGCAGCTGAAAAAAAGATGATTATTCTATGACGTTTTCCTCCAACGTGTATGTTGCATTTTCTCTTACCTGCTTATAAGCCGAGGAGAGATCACAGATCAATGTGATGACTGGAGAGGATGCAATTTTCATCTCTCTCAGTGCACTGGGATGGACAGAGAGTTTCAGTCATTGCTGCCCAACCAGCCTGTAGAGTAATTAAGGAGTATTGGGAAACAATATGGAATGAGCTGAAAAAAATGTTTAGAATAACATTTCCCAAGAACCCAGAAGCCTTTCTTTGGCGAATATCAATGACTGAAGTCCCCCAAAGTTTGTTTTTTAATTGTTCTTGTATGCGACTACCGCAGCTCGGACTTTATTTGCACAAAAATGGAGAACAGATGCAGTGCTGATGAAGAAGGAGTGGCACCTTAAAATGTTGGAATATGCAAAATTAGCATGTCTGACCAGCAGGATAAGAGATCAAGATGATAAAATATATTCTGAGCACAATTCAAAGTGTTGGTGCTGACCTTTAAAGCCCTCAATGGCCTCGGCCCAGTGTACCTGAAGGAGCGTTTCCACCCCCATCATTCAGCCCAGACACTGAGGTCCAGTGCTGAGCGCCTTCTGGAGGTTCCCTCACTGCAAGCAAAGTTACAGGGAACCAGGCAGAGGGCCTTCTCAGTAGTGGCCCCTGCCCTGTGGAACGCCCTCCCATCAGATGCCAAAGAAATAAACAACTATCTGACTTTCAGTAGACATCTGAAGGCAGCCCTGTTAAGGGAAGTTTTTAATGCGTGACATTTTAATGTATTTTTAATTTTGTTGGAAGCTGCACAGAGTGGCTGGGGAAACCCAGCCAGATGGGCGGGGTACAAATAAAAAATTATTACTATTACTATTATTATTATTATTAGGCTTGGAAAAATGTTTATAGAACATGTGAAGAATCAGTATAAACAGATGAAAAGATCAGTAGGACTTGAGTAGATTCAGCAGCGTAAGATAAAACAAGAAGAAGAAGAAGAAGAAGAAGAAGAAGAGAATGAATCAGAAAACTTAGAAAACGTGAGCGAGAGGTGAAACAAAAGGTACCAAGGAAGGAAAGGAAGTCCTTGTTATTTTTCTTTTTGTGTGGAATTGTACGTATGTCTAATCTTTAATGTGCATGAGAAACATAAATAAATTAATTTTTAAAAATCAAACATCACTGCCCACCCCAGCACTATATAATTTTGTTTTTGTCTTTGTTGCTGCCCCCAAACAGTAGACTTTTGTGGGGACCAAAGAAGCCCTTCTGGGTGGGTGGGTGGGTGTGTACATCAGGTTTTCTGACCTGGTATAATAGCTAAAACTGGTTATTGGACAAGCCTGCCTTCCTGAAATATATATTCATTATTTACACTCATTTGTAAACATTATTTCCTTAAAGTTTAATATGTTGCTTATGAAGCTAATGAACCAAAACATGAGAGGACAAACATCAGTCCTTGGATGTTAAGCATCTTGTTGCTGAAACTGCATCTTTTACACTGAACCTTTAACAAAGATCGATACTGACATTAGGAGGAAGAATTCTACAGGAAACTTATAGCCAGCAAGATATCAGGTCACCTTCTCAACTAGCTGCCACAGGATAAGACACATGACTGTCAGGATTTGGGTTGGCGCGGTGAGGGTGGACGCTGTGATCATAAACTGCATGTGAGCTTTGCAATTTTCAGGTGGGAACGTCTTGATGGAATGCTGCTTTTTCGAGGCCCAGGGCATTTGACTCTATGTCTTGTTTATATCTTACCATATTTTTTGCTCCATAGGGTGCACCGGACCATAGGGTGCACCTAGTTTTTAGGGGGGGGGGTCAAGAAAAAAAATCTTATTTCCCCCCCAGCCCCAAAGAGCAGTGTACAGGCTGCGCAAACTCTCCCTTCTGGAGGGGTTGCGCGGGGCTATGGCACAAGCCAAGGCAGCGAGTGGGATGGATCCCGCTCGCTGTTCTGGCTTCCTCTTTAGCCCCACGCAACCTCTCCCTGCCGGGAGAGGCTGCGTGGGGCTAAAGAAGCCATAGCCGCGTGCAGCCTCTCTCTGCCAGAGGGGTTGCACGCAGCTATCCCTGAAGCCTGGAGAGCGAGAGGGGTCAGTGCGCACCGACACCTCTCGCTCTCCAGGCTTTAGCGAAAGCAACGAGAAGCCTCCGGAGCATGGAGGGAATGCTCCCTCTGCGCTTTGGAGGCTTGGTGTTGCTATCGCTGAAGCCAAGGAGCCTGCATTCACTCCATAGGACGCACACACATTTCCCCTCAATTTTTGGAGGGGGAAAAGTGTGTCCTATAGAGCGAAAAATACGGTATATACTAATAGTGACTCATTCTCTAAGTGCCCATCCTTATCTGTGTAGCCAAAAGAGTGCCACCCACATACAAGGAGGATGTGTCAGCATGCTTAAGGAAAATCAAAGTTTGCAGAAGAACAAAAACTACGTTCAAAAAAGATAAAGTGGCAAAGCACCCCCAAACCCATCCAAAACTGAGCATGCTAAGCGGTCAGGAAATGTTGATTGACTGTTGGGGAAAAGGAAACTGAGTAAGTGGGTATTGGCAATGGAATGAAGTATCCTGGGAAAGGTCATAGGCGGTTGGTTAGAATCGTGAACACCACGCAGTGACATTTTGTTGCAGGTCTTACTTTGCATGCCTGACTCAAGACATATCCAATAGTACATTTATTTCCCCCCCGCATGATGTCTGGTGTTATGGTTGCTATGTCCAGAGTGTGCTTCAAAATGGCAAATATTATTTGCCCAAGGAGGATATGGGTCAGAGCAATCACAAGACTATGCTCCACCCTGTGAATACAGCTTTGAACGGTGAGCACTGTCTTCTGTTGCAGTTCTTTGATTTGGCCAGTCAGAAAGGACGATGAATTTGGTGGCAACCACAAATGAGAGATCTTTGTAGCCCCACGCCTGTCTGCTTACATGTCCGTCATCCTCTTCAGACCTGGCACAAGACGGTAGAACAATAATGGGGAAAAGTTGCTGGGGATAGAGCAGATGGGAAAATACCCATGTCTCAATAACGTCATAGTAGGCATGTCATAAAATGACTCCTAAGCTCACAGAGGTAGAAGAGGAAATCATAACACTACCGTATATTTGTGGCACAATGGTAAGGTCTGTGAAGAGCAGAATTCTATAGCCAACTAATTCTACTTCAGTGCAACCAATGTGGAAAACCTCTGTTCTTACCAGGGTATGTCCTAGACCAGGCATCCACAACCTGCGGCCCTCCAGATGTTTTGGCCTACAACTCCCATGATCCCTAGCTAACAGGACAGTGGTCAGGGATGGTGGGAATTGTAGTCCAAAACAACTGGAGGGCCGAAGGTTGGGGGTGCCTGTCCTAGACCATGGTTCCCCAAACTTGAGTCCCCAGCTGTTTTTGGACTACAACTCCTATCATCTCCTAGCTAGCAGGACCAGTGATTAGGAATGATGGGAATTCTAGTCCAAAAACAGCTGGAAACCCACATTTGTAAAACTCTTTCCTAGACAGTACTGAAGCCAGGGTGAGGGTAGGCCCCATGGATCCTGGCCCAACACCTGCTGCTGAGAAGCAACATCCTATAATTATTACAAGGAAACTTTCTTCTCCTGCTCCCCATATTAACATATTGAAATGGCAGGAGGTAGTGGCATTCAGCCCTTTTGCTCATGCTGCCATTTCTGTAAGCCCAAGAAGAACCATCTACAGGGCTGGACCTGCCAAGCATCAGAGCAAGTGCTTTAAATGGCACTAAGAGTTGGTGATAGAGATGAAGGCAGGAATTGGTGCCAGGTGATGCAGCAAAATAAAGGCGGCATTGTTTGGTTTCCACCTGAAGGAGAAAAATCTATGGGGTCAGCACTGACCATTTGTTGTTGTTGTTTAGTCATTTAGTCGTGTCCGACTCTTCGTGACCCCATGGACCACAGCACGCCAGGCACTCCTGTCTTCCACTGCCTCCCGCAGTTTGGTCAAACTCATGCTGGTAGCTTCGAGAACACTATCCAACCATCCCGTCCTCTGTCGTCCCCTTCTCCTTGTGCCCTCCATCTTTCCCAACATCAGGGTCTTTTCCAGGGAGTCTTCTCTTCTCATGAGGTGGCCAAAGTATTGGAGCCTCAGCTTCATGATCTGTCCTTCCAGTGAGCACTCAGGGATGATTTCCTTCAGAATGGATAGGTTTGATCTTCTTGCAGTCCATGGGACTCTCAAGAGTCTCCTCCAGCACCATAATTCAAACGCATCCATTCTTCGGCGATCAGCCTTCTTTATGGTCCAGCTCTCACTTCCATACATCACTACTGGGAAAACCATAGCTTTAACTAAAAGCAGAGACATCACCTTTGTTGGCAAGGTGATGTCTCTACAGTGGTGCCTCGCAAGACGAAAAGAATCCGTTCCGCGGGTCTTTTCGTCTTGCGGTTTTTTCGTCTTGCGAAGCAAGCCCATTGACGGATTAGAGCTATTAGCGCTATTGGCTAAAAAAGGGCTAAAAACGGCTTTTTAACACTTGGGAGATTAGCGGTTTTGCTGCTAAAATGCTTTTAGCAGCTTAGCGATTCAAAATAAGGGGTTTTGGAGCGGGGAAAAAATTAAATTTTTTCATCATTTTTCGTCTTGCGAAGCAAGCCCGTAGGGAAATTCGTCCTGCGAAGCGCCTCTGCAGACGGAAAACCCTTTCGTCTTGCGGGTTTTCCGTCTTGTGAGGCATTCGTCTTGCGGGGCACCACTGTACTTTTTAAGATGCTGTCTAGATTTGTCATTGCTTTTCTCCCAAGAAGCAGGCGTCTTTTAATTTCGTGGCTGCTGTCACCATCTGCAGTGATCATGGAGCCCAAGAAAGTAAGTGACCATTTACACACACATAATAGTGCTCACGGTCCAGGACAGTGTTGTCCAGTGTAGACAACAGGGACTAACCAAATAAGGTCAGAATATATTTGTTGGCTGCATGATGAAGTCAAAAGTTAAAGGATACAGGAAGATATGTTGAAGGTGGTTTTTGTTTTGTTGTTAAAGTCAATGGTTTGGAGTTCAGGTAACTCTCCACTGGATTGAAGATCTTTGAAGTCCCACTGATTCCAAGTTTGCCTGGGTTATTTTACTTATTCATTCCAAGACATCCTCCACTTTGTCCCCAAGAGCACTCAAGCAAGTGAGGTATGACAGAAGACATGACAGTGTGAAAGTCTTGTTTCAAAATCCATTCAAGTCAGAATGGCTAGTTTGGTGTGATTTTTATTCCTCCATACACAGTAACTTGTTCTTAACCCAACAAAAACCGCCCCTTAATTTTTGGAGGCTATGCTACTAAGCACCACTGGAAAGTCTCAGCGTGCCAAATAAATTTAAAATAGTATGAAAAGATATCACACAAGAAAATTATTAGCTGTCACTTTTTCCTCTAAAGAGCAATTGCCAATGCTTGGAAAAACAGCCACAGAGTTGTCAGTGAAAGAATAGCAACTGTCTCCCTCC
This sequence comes from Podarcis tiliguerta, assembly GCF_965153285.1. Taxonomy (NCBI): domain Eukaryota; kingdom Metazoa; phylum Chordata; class Lepidosauria; order Squamata; family Lacertidae; genus Podarcis; species Podarcis tiliguerta. Next base: position 12,427,079 of record NC_139543.1, on the reverse strand, counting down.
CAAGCTTTCCTAAAATAAACAGCTCTGGCTACAACTAATCACATTTTACAATTAATATTGAATTCCTCGTTTAGACCTTAAGTCTCCTCTGATTTTTTAAGCCAATGATCCAGTTTCTTGCCATTCTTTTTCACTCTCAAAAAAATAAAAATAAAGAAGTAGGAGGGAAGGAAGGAAGGAAGGGAAGGAAAGCCTTTATTTTCAAAAACAGTAAACTGGTATTAATCACAATTACAAGCACTAATATAAGATTACAATTTTTAATCAATCATGCAATTCCTTGTAAAGCTCACTAATGTTAGGGCCACTAGAGTGGACAGCCATCTGTGCTTCTGCAAAATTAGAAATATGATGGATTATTGCGAGGGGTCATTTAAAGCTTGGGTCATGAATACAAATCATTTAAAAATGTGCCAGCTTTTTTTAAAAAAAATAAGTGTGCGTATTTGTGTGTGCACGCAAACACACACTTTCTCTCTCACACACACACTGCATGAAATTATTGCTCAGCTCACATAGTTGCTCATATATCAGTAAAAAGAAAAGAAAATCATATTAACTTTAGTATGGAGGGAATACAAACCCTACAGTGATTGATCATTCATGTGAGTTGAACAATATCCTGTCAACATTACATACCAATCAACCTTTAGGATAAGAATCAGTACTAGACTGATGGTCCAGTTTCTGTCAATAACAATATTTTCTGCTAAAACCAGTAGACACAATGTATAGCTTGGAAAGCTTTGGTCATTGAAACATGTCTTACTAAAGGCATTTTGCCACCCTAGGCAAATTTAAATTCTCCAAACAGCCTAAACATAGCAGACTAACAGAATAATCCTATAAGTGCTTTGCTTAGAAGGAAGCCCTACTAAATTCAGTACAACTTACCCCCAGGTAAGAGTTCTAGTCTTAATGATCAGGAGTCATACTATTTTTATTGCTGTTATTTAGTTTCTTGATAACCACCCTGAACACAGTTTTACTGTGGAAAGGCGGTACATCAGTATACTTGATTGATTAATTTTTCATGTTAATTTTTATTGTCAGACTGCTGTTTGCTCCCTTCCCTTTACAATTATGCCTATGCCCAGAGCAATGGATGAATTTTGAACACATTTCAATTATATTACCAAGCTCAGCTGCCACTAAGTTCCCTTTGAACACCTCCTCAAAAGTACAGGCATGTGTCCATTGGATTTTGTTATCTGAGGTGCATTTCTATAATTTTTTCGTGTCTATGGTTGGGCTAGCCCTGCAAGAAATAAGGTAACTTCTTTTTAATTTTAAGGTCTGAGGTTCTCCTGGCTTGAACCAAACATGAGAAATACAAAGACATAACCATCATCATCATCATCATCATCATCATCTTTGTATACTGACCTTCATCTGAAAGGTGGCTTTCCCAGCCACTCTGGGCGGCTTCCAACAAAATATTAATAGAGTAATGCATCAAACATTAAAAGCTTCCCTAAACGAAATGAATCAAAACAAAATAAAAAAAATTCCTTCCAGTAGCACCTTGTTGTAGTAGTTTAGTCGTTTAGTCGTGTCTGACTCTTCGTGACCCCATGGACCAGAGCACACCAGGCACTTCTGTCTTCCACTGCCTCCCACAGTTTGGTCAAACTCACGCTGGTAGCTTCGAGAACACCATCCAACCATCTCGTCCTCTGTCGTCCCCTTCTCCTTGTGCCCTTCATCTTTCCCAACACCAGGGTCTTTTCCAGGGAGTCTTCTCTTCTCATGAGGTGGCCAAAGTATTGGAGCCTCCGCTTCAGGATCTGTCCTTCCAGTGAGCACTCAGGGCTGATTTCCTTAAGAATGGAGAGGTTTGATCTTCTTGCAGTCCATGGGACTCTCAAGAGTCTCCTCCAGCACCATAATTCAAAAAAAATTAAAGCCCTTCATGGATCACTACCTTGCTGTGGTGAAGGGGGGGGGGCTTGAAGAACTCAGAGAAGCTATGAACTATGCCATGCAGAGCACCCAAGATGAACAGGTCATAGTGGAGAGTTTTGACCAAATGTGATCCACCTGGAGGAGGAACCGGCAAGCCACTCCCGTATCCGTGCCAAGAAAACTCCATGGACAAAGACAACAGTAGCACCTTAGGGACCAGCTAAGTTTGTTATTGGTATGAGCTTTCGTGTGCATGCAGATCACAGGGCAGACCAACATGGCTACCTACCTGTAAACAAAATAAATAATAATAATAATAATAATAATAATAATAATAAACCAGTAATCCCCTCCCATAAACACATTTAAAAAGCCATAGAATATTGATCAGCCAAAGGCCTGGTTATAGAGAAATGTTTTTGCTTGTCACTTAAAGATATATAATGAAGGTGCCAGTGAGCCTACCTAGGGAGAGAATTCCACAAGCCACCACAGAAAAGGCCTATCCTCTTGTTGCCACACTCCTGACATCTCATGGAGGTGGCATGCAAAGAAGGGCCTCAGATGGTGATCACAGTGTCTGAGTTGGTTCATAGGGAGAGACGCAGACCTTGAGGTATCGAGGTCATGAGCCATTTAAGGCTTTATAACTCAAACCCAGCACTTTTAATTGGGCCCAATAGTCCAGTAGTGTGATATAAAATATTTAGTTTGAACAGCTATCATCAAAGACAAAAGCCAGGTCCCAAAGAACCCCATATGTAAACCATATGTTTAACAAAGAAAATAAAAACTCACACAATACAAATAAAGCACAGACTATGCTATTAGATGCAGATCCCAGCATCCTGAGAGTCTTCCATTTAAGAAAAAGAAAATATTTCGCCTTTTGACATGCAAAGTTAAAGTTGGGAGTAAGCCCCCTTCAACTCACTTGGACCGTGAGAATTGTACCGCCACTAATCACACTTCAGTCCCATTAATTTCCATGAGACGTAAGGTAATCATTACTCATGTTCATTGCGAAAGTATGAGTAACAAACAGCACAAACCAGGTCTGATGGAAGTTTATCCTATTGGATACAGTGAGGTTTACTCCCAGGTGAGTGGGATTGGATCACCCTTACTCTGGCCTCAACCCTTATACCTGAAAGTGTTTAGGTAAGGCCTGCTGAAAGCTCAGATATCATTAGACTTGGTTAAATATTATTCCCTCTCTTTGGAGAAGAGATTTCAGTACCATGGATAGCTCCTTGAAACTTCTGAAGACCCAGCAGCCATAATAAAAAATGCTGAGGTTTTAGAGAACAAATTGTGTGGTGCTTAGGTTAAAAAAAAGGGTGTTAGGATATTGTATGAGTGGGAATGTTTTGGTTTTCTAAATTAAAATGCCACATAAAAGATGGTCTGAACATATATGCTGTGATTGCTGACTTGTGATTTATGAAAAGTCTGAAATGTATTGTTTTCTCACTGTCCAGGGAGTTGTAGTCCAACAATATTTGGGGGGATCAGAAGACTAATATGTTACATTATCCTAATATCGTTCTCTCTTGGCCACACCTGGAAAAACTTGCCACTTTCGTTTCCTTTCTGCTACTGTTGTATCAATCCTGTTTACCCCCTTTGAAATGCCTATTTGGAATTAGCAACATATGTAGACATTAAATTCCTTCAGATGCATTATTTGGTTTTTAAAATGATCCCCGGAATTCCTCAAATGATAAGCTGTTAGGAAAACAAGGACTCTCTGTAAGTTCATTGTTTTTGCTCGGTGCTTACATGTCAGCTCCCTTAGGAGAGGGAGACAATAATCTATAGATCACCTTGAACAAGTTAAGCTTTAACTTTCTTCTCTCCTTGGCATATATTGATCACGGTTCAGGATGTTCTTTTATCTAAAATGCTAACAGCTTCTGTTCGCATCACAGAGGACCAGAGCCAATAGCGTTCAATAAAGGATGACCTCTTGGTAACTAAGACTGAAATCCTATATGCACTTACCTGGGAGTAAGCTACATTGAACACAATCTGATTTGCTTCTGAGCAGGCATAGAAGTCATATGCACACCTGGAAGAAGAGTTTGGATTTGATATCCCGCTTTATCACTACCCTAAGGAGTCTCAAAGTGGCTAACATTCTCCTTTCCCCTCCTGCCCCACAACAAACACTCTGTGAGGTGAGTGGGGCTGAGAGACTTCAGAGAAGTGTGACTAGCCCAAGGTCACCCAGCAGCTGCATGTGGAGGAGTGGGGAAGAGAACCTGGTTCACCAGATTACGAGTCCACTGCTCTTAACCACTACACCACACTGGCTCTCATAGCCATCAGCTCCATTTATAGCCTTGTCCTCCATGAATTTGTTTGATCCTTTTTCAAAGCCATCAAAATTGGTGCCCTTTAGAAGTGAGTTTCATAGTTAAAGTATGCACTGTATGAATAATTACTATTCTAAAGCTGTCCGTCCTAAATAGTATAACATTCATAAACATAATTTCATGCACATCTATCATGAACCATATTTTTTCTGTGTATAATACAATGCTTTTTGCTAAAAAAAATTACACAAAAAAATGGGTGTCGTCTTATATGCGGATAGTGAATGCAGCGGGGGGACGTGCGATTAATGGCAGCAGCAAGCAGGCAATTGGCAGTGGCGATTGGTGGCTGTGGCAAGACCTGCTGGCAATTGGCTGTGGCTGTGGCAATTGGGCAGGCTATTGGCAGCTGTGGCGAGGCAGGCAAGTGATTGGCAGTCAGTGAGCGGGCAAACAATTGGCAGCTGCAGTGAGGTGTGCGATCGGCAGTGGTGGGCAGACGGGTGAGTGATTGGTGGAAGTGACCTACCCCACCCCAAAAAGCTAAACAATTTAATTTCTTAATTTTGAATTTTTTTAAAAAAAATAGGGGTCGTCTTGTACATGGGGGCGTTTTATAAACAGAAAAGTACGGTAATTTGTTCTTTGAAATCCACGCTTCTCTGAATTTTGCAATGCAGTTAAACAATAAAGTGTGCATCAAGATGAATATATCAAAGAGAAATGTAAATGCATATACTTGTGAAAATAGCAAAACAGCAGCACTGCATTATAATATGGAAAACTGCTTGCGCAAAAAACAAACAAAAACGTGTATACTAGACAAAATCCCATACCATAATGGGGAAATTGTGCACCAAAATAAATAAATAAATAAAATAAAATAAAATAAAAATGACAATTAATTTTTAGGAGGACTCCTCCCCCCAAAACACACACACACAGACAGAGAGAGAGACAGAGAGACAGACAGACAGACACACCCACACACAAATGCAATTTGATGCAGAAATGTGGCAAACTAAACTGAAGACCGGGAAAATCAGAGAAAAGAAAACTTACAGATTCATCAATCCCTAAGTTCAGCACCGTATAATAAATAACCCTGTTTTGTTGTGAGAGCAAGGAAAAGGTATGAGGGGACAACGGAAGAAAACAGAGAATGCACCACTAAATCTTTGCTTTTTTTGCCTGCCATTAGAACGAAAGGCATGTTTTATTCACCACTGGTGTCATCTTTCAGTGTAATGGACACCCAAAAATGCAAATTTGTATTGATTTAAACAGAGGTCGGTAAATGTGACAAGCAATCTGGGAAAACTTCGCCGTCCAAAGTAAGGAAAGTAATTAGAAAGATGACTATAACCTTTCTTTAATGAATAGCAATAATAAATGACTTCCTTGGTGTCCTTATGACCCTGTCAAGTTGGCAAGGTGGTCTTTCCTCCGTCAGTGCTATGTTGTGAACCTCTTTGTAATCACTGCTTCACAGCTGTGGGAAACAAACCCCCTTCATTAATTGATCGGCTGCTGTTTGCATACGCAGTTAGCAAGGAGCTGCCGGGTTCATCTCCCTCTGATCTCAAGGGTGCTCCAGAACAAAAATGAGCAGTATTTATCATCTTTAGGCCTCGAGGGCTGTTCTTATATCTTCTTGCTATTGTTGCTTGAGTTGTTCACTTCTCAGTGTCACGACGGGCAAGTCCTCCAGCAAACGAAAGCATATCTAGCAGCCCACTTACTGGCAGGGATAGTACAATGAAAATTTGTTCCAAGGGGAAAAAGGAATAGCATCCCCAGCGTTGCGGAGTTTCATTTTAAAAACCTGCAGAGCTCTATCGTTTCATAAATGATAGATAGAATTATACCCACCTACATACACAACCCCTGAGGTTTTGTAATTGCATTGGGAAATATCTTCAGAGTCAAACTGAAACATTCATTTCCTAAACAGAATTATACACACAGAAAGGAGTTCCAGTCCAGTGGATTTGAAACTGCTCTGGAATCGAGGAAGCCTTCCAACTCTCAGAAACTCTTCTGAGTCTCTCACCAACAATTCCACCTCAGAACCAGGTTTTGAATAAGGCTTGGCAACAGATTGTTGAGAGCAGTGATACAAGTCCTTCTGAAGAAGTGTGCATGCACACAAAAGTTCATACCAATAACAAACTTAGTTGGTCTCTAGGGACGCGGGTGGCACTGTGGGTTAAACCACAGAGCCTGGGACTTGGCGATCAGAAGGTTGGCGGTTCGAATCCCCACGACGGGGTGAGCTCCCATTGCTTGATCCCTGCTCCTGCCAACCTAGCAGTTCGAAAGCATGACAAAGTGCAAGTAGATAAATAGGTACCGCTGCAGCGGGAAGGTAAACAGCATTTCTGTGCACTGCTCTGGTTCACAAGAAGCAGCTTAGTCATGCTGACCACATAACCCAGAAGCTGTACACCGGCTCACTTGGCCAATAAAGTGAGTCTGAGTGCCGCAACCCCAGAGTTGGTCACAACTGGACCTAATGGTCAGGGGTACCTTTGCTTTTACTTAAGGTGCTACTGGAAGGAATTTTTTAAATTTGTTTCGACAAGTCCTCCAGTTTGTCAGTCACAGGGCTAAAATTCCCAGCACCTTTAACCAACTACAGTTCCCAGAACTCTTCAGGTGAATCTATGCCTGTTAAAATTGTAGGGGTGCTTTAAATATATGGGGTGGATGTGCCCTTAGTCAGTATTCTCACCCCCCCACACACACCTTGACATCATTGGCCTTAAGTTAATTATGTCCAAAGGGAAAAGGTTGTGCTGTGGTCTAAACCATTGAGCCTCTTGGGCTTGCTGATTGGAAGGTTGGCAGTTCAGGTTTGTGTGACGGGATGAGCTCCCATTGCTCTACCCCAGCTCCTGCCCAGCTAGCAGTCTGAAAGTATACCAGCATGAGGAGAGAAAAAGGTACTGCTGCGGCGGGAAGGTAAATGGCATTTTCGTGCTCTCTGGCACTCATCATGGTCTCCCGCTGCACCAGAAGCAGTTTAGTCTTGCTGGCCACATGACCCGGAAAGCTGTCTGTGGACAAACGCCGGCTCCCTTGGCCTGAAAGTGAGATGAACACCACACGCTATAGTCACGTTTGAGTGGACTTAACCATTCAGGGGTCCTTTACCTTTACCTTTACCTTTAGTTATGTCTATTTATTTCAATTGGTCTACTCGGAATAAAATTCAGTCAGATGTAACCTCATAGCCTGAAACTGCAAAACACACAGCTAGTTCTTTTTGGACTTCTGATTTTCAAACTCCAATTCGTGACACATGACAGACTCCTTTGGAAACAGAATGGAATTTCAAAAGTGTTTGTGATATGGAATGAAATTAACATTTTCTGATCACACACAAAGCAACAAAAATTCTTCCCAAACTCTTGGGCAAGCCTAAAGTATCTTTTTGATTGTGATCCATGCATCCAAAATATGTGTGTTTTCTGGGGTGGCTGAATCAAATTGCTACAAATGCCTTTAAAAAGAGAGAGAGAGAGAGAGAGAGAGAGAGAGAGAGAGAGAGAGAGGCAACCAATTTTACTCTGTAATAATGGAGGGAGGATTTTCATAGGCGACTTTTTTACCATCTTGCAAGCATCCAAAAGTCCACACAAGCTATAATTGTTATGTTTGATGGCCTGCCAAAATGTAATTAATTTTTTTGAATGCCTCCATGTTAACACATTAGTAGGAAAATGGATAGTAAACGAAGAGGGAATATCATTTATCATCACACAAAAGTAAATGTGCTGCAGAAATGTGTCCTGCATTCTGAGAGGAACTGCTAGGAGCCAGTCATGCATGTCTCTACTTCTGCCAGCCTTAATCATGTGCATCTGCCAGAGTTAATCATGTGCATTGTATTAAAAAAAATAATATTCTGTTCCTTTTTGTGGTGGAGAGGATGTGTGTGGGTGCTAGTAAAGTATGCAAAACTTGCCCAGGGAATATGGGTGGAAAGAATTGGGGGAAATTATGTGATGTTATCTCATTTTCTAGTGCATATTCTGACAATGAAAATAGCTCTGGTGACATCCCATAAATATTGCCCATTTTGAAAGTGTTTCCAAGTAACATCCAAATAGTGAGGCCCAATTTTGTATCCTACTTTATGCCGAAAAAAGAAAAAGAAGAAGGAGCAATGCTTACACATTATAACAATGACAGATTCTATCATGGTAGACTTTCATAGACACAAAGTGACCTTGGTAAATGTGTTTGAGTACTGTATATATCTTACATATAATAAAAAAGGAAGAGTGTCACCACGCAGCCCCCAAATGGAGGATTTGTAATTGCAATCCTGTATGAAGTCAGGGAAGTGAAAGAGAAGGCAGGTTGCACAACAGTGGCACCCGCCTTGTGGAATGTGCCCTTCCACCAGATGTCAAAGAGAAGAACAACTACCAGACTTTTAGAAGGCATCTGAAGGCAGCCCTGTTTAGGGAAGCTTTTAATGTTTAACAGATCACTGTATTTTAATACTTTGTTGGAAGCCGCCCAGAGTGGCTGGGGAAACCCAGCCAGATGAGTGGGGTATAAATAATGAATTATTCTTATTTCAGCAGTGGTTGTGGCATGGGAGCAAGAAGGAAAAGAACTGAGAGGAGGGGACATGGTGATGTTAAATGGTGGAAGGAGTCTGAGTAAAGCAGGGGTGGAAGGGCATAGAAAGGAAAATGGTGGATGTGAGCAGAGAGGGTGGGGACAGTAAATTCCTCCTTATATCATCTCACCTGATTACAATCTTGTGAGGGCTTTAATGCCTCACATGGTACTACAGGCTTCTGCATGCAGACGGAGCACCTAGTCACCTTGAAGGATCTTTTTTTTTTTTTTTGTAAATAGTTTTTACTAAATTTTGCCATTTTATATTCATCACAATAACATCATCTCACAAACAGAAAAGATACAATTCCCAGATTCCACACACACACACACACACACACACCGCTCCGACTTCCCTCAACTTCCCTCTTCTGGTTCTTTACATATTGACTTCTCCTGCTTGTTTTATTATACCTTAATATCACATTCTTAAAGTTGAACATTGTTCTGTTCTTGCCATTTTTACACCATAATTGTTTTCAGCTTGCCTCTTACACTTTATTATTATCCAATTATTACATCGTAATCTCTATATTTGATTTGTTAATTGTAAGTGTTTACTCAAACCCTGCTAATGAGTCCGCTTTTTTACAATATTTCTGTAAGTACAACATAAATGGTTCCCAGTCTTTTTAAAAATCTCTATTGCCCTTATCTCTGAGTTTTCCAGTAAGCTTCGCCATTTCCACATAGTCCATCAATTTTTCTTGCCATTCTTCTTTGGTTGGTATCTTGTCGTCTTTCCTTTTGGGGGCTAGTAATATTCTAACCTGAGCCCTGAGTTCTCACTGGAAGGACAGATTGTGAAGCTGAGGCTCCAATACTTTGGCCACCTCATGACAAGAGAAGACTCCCTGGAAAAGACCCTGATGTTGGGAAAGATGGAGGACACAAGGAGAAGGGGACGACAGAGGACGAGATGGTTGGACAGTGTTCTCGAAGCTACCAGCATGAGTTTGACTAAACTGCGGGAGGCAGTGGAAGACAGGAGTGCCTGGCGTGCTCTGGTTCATGGGGTCACGAAGAGTAGGACACGACTAAATGACTAAACAACAACAACAAAATATTCTAACCACTGTTGTAGTGTACATAAATAATTTCTTAAGCTCCTCTGCCAAGGCTTGTCCTGTAATGCCTAGCAAAAAAGCTTCTGGTCTTTTAACAAAGGTTATCTTAAACATTCTTTTCATTTCATTATAGATCACCTTGCTGGATCTCGTGATATTTCTGTTGACCATACAGCAACTATATGCATGCATGTAATAAGCAGGGAAAGGGATATTCTAATCAAAGAATATTTGATTACTTCAGATTGATTGTCTTTCAATTAAATTTTGCTAAAGATGGACCAACAGCAGAAATGAGTCTCCGATGAAATAAACTGCTAAAAAAATGTGTATTCAATTAGCATAGGCTTGATTTCTCAAGAGTGTGCACGTCTTCTTCTCACTTGGTAAGATAACTCCAAAAAGACCATGAAATTCCAGAAGTGGTGTTCTTTAATTACAAAAAAAGGGATTAAAACTAAATGAAATACGTTCATCCAGAGCCAATGTTTGTAGCTAATTCCCAGCCATAATGGATTAATGGCCCCCACCTCCCCAGGAAGCTTCCAGTAACTGTGGTAAAACTATTTTCTTCAAAATAATAAAGGAGGTATGTAAGATTTCAACATATTATAGCTGATATAGCTTGAAACACGATTGTGGGATGGAAAAAAAACGTTAAACAGGTCCTTTTCTCTCTCTCTCATGCTCCGTATTACAGTAAAAGACAGAGATAGAATAATGTGAAATGGGTGCTGTACTATTGCTCCTGTTTGTGCTACAATAGCTTGAGTTCATAAATGTAGAAAAATGGGTGCTGCAGATACACACAAGAAAATATTCACTTCGGACTAACCTGCCGTTTTTAAAGCATTCTCATTATATAATTGGAGATCAGCATTTTTAATTACCAATGCTATGAATAATCTTCAATTTATTGAACCAGAAAATCAGTCCCAGGAATGCAGTTGGCCTTCAAAGCATTACCATGACTCACATTTTATTAACTGTGGTCAGCATGAAAGAGGTAGATGCTGCTCCGGAATTATAACTGACTGGCAGCAGCAGCAGTGTTTGAGAGAGGTGTTTATCCCAACCTGAAATGGAGATGGCAGGAATTGAAGCTGGAACCTTGTGCATGCAGGTCATGTGATCCAAGTTTGAGCTATACTGGCTCTCAAAGAGATGGCGTGATGGCACATGATGAAATCATTTTGCTAATACTGAGCAGGTTGAGACCCAGTCAATGTGTCATGGTACGGCTGGGTGCAGAGGAGTGGTGGAAGGCATCAGCTGGGGAACCCTAGCTCAGAGCCAGGGGAGTGGTGGCAGAGGTCAGGTGGTACCCGGTGTGGAAAATTTCTTGTCAAACCCCCCTCCCCATTGATTTTATTTTTATTATATTTTTTGCCTGCAAAAACGGTTTTATGTTATTTCACGTTTTCTTACAAAGGAATGTGGATTCTGAGCCTCTGATAACAAGTACAGTGGTACCTCAGGTTAAGTACTTAATTCGTTCTGGAGGTCCGTACTTAACCTGAAACTGTTCTTAACCTGAAGCACCACTTTAGCTAATGTGGCCTCCCACTGCCGCCGCGCCGCCAGAGCACGATTTCTGTTCTCATCCTGAAGCAAAGTTCTTAACCTGAAGCACTATTTCTGGGTAAGCGGAGTCTGTAACCTGAAGCGTATGTAACCTGAAGCGTATGTAACCTGAGGTACCACTGTAGGTGACTATGGACAGATACTTAAATCTACAGGATGGATTGTGTTTTGGCTTGTGTTATTTTATTTCTATTTATTGTTTATTTATTTAATAAAAAATATTTTTAAAAACCTGCAAAGTGGTTTACCAAGAAAAACACCATGGAAGTAAAATCAAGAAAAAATACCAATTCTACTTCAAAACATACAAAAGACCACAAAGCCTTAGGCATGCTTTTGAAGGAGACTTAGAAAAACGGTGGGAAGACAGGGACCTCAGTCCTTGCAACTGCCTCATTGGGGCAAGACCTACCAGGAAGTGTTGTGGTGACCACGAGGCCTGAGCTGTTTTGTTTCTTTGAAAACAAGTTAACTTCACAAACATTGGGTGCTTTATTGTTTTATTGCTAACATACGTCTGACTCCTGCTCCTGACAGTGTTGGTGCTGACTTTAAAGCCCTAAACGGCTTCGGTCCAGTATACCTGAAAGACCATCTCCACCCCCATCGTTCTTCCTGGACACTGAGGTCCAGCGCCGAGGGCCTTCTGGCGGTTCCCTCACTGTAAGAAGCCAAGTTACAGGGAACCAGGCAGAGGGCCTTCTCGGTGGCGGCACCTGCCCTGTGGAATGCCCTCCAACCAGATGTCAAAGAGAAAAACAACTACCAGACTTTTAGAAGACATCTGAAGGTGGCCCTGTTTAGGGAAGCTTTTAATGTTTAATAGATTATTGTATTTTAATATTATGTTGGAAGCCGCCCAAAGTGGCTGGGGAAACCCAGCCAGATGGGCGGGGTATAAATAATAAATTACTATTATTATGAATGGCAAACTTTGGTCCTTCTGCATAGTTCTGCTCCCTCCTGCAATACGTGGTCTTTTTGAACACAACACAAACACTTTGCTAAAGCTAAGCAAGTTGAGATCTATTCATAGGAGACTTCCTAGGAACACCATGTACACTGCCTTGAGTTCCGTGACGCAAGGAAGGCAGAATATAAACAGACTAAATTGAATAGCATTGATGTGATCTGATCGTGGCACCATACATGCCCAACTGTCTACGTTTCACATGGTGTCCACACGTTCTGTTTTGATTGAGATACTTGTTTTTAAAACGTTGGTGACCTGTCAATATTGTTGGCTAATCTTTGCGAGGCTGTTAAAGAGAAGGTTGTTTACTGCAACGGTTTCTTATTTCGGTAGGTCTCTGCAAGCTGGCCCAGTGGCACTTGAATCAATTTGAGCTGTGGAATTGATTATCAGCTGAAAAAGAAAGTGAGGCCAGACACGCTCAATTAGTCAGTGATTCAGTGCAGGTGGCTCTCCTCACTCAGGTTAAGCAAGCAGCCTCCCACGGTGAGCGCAAGGGCAGCCACCTCACCAGATGGCTACTGAAGAGAACTCTCCTCACACCTCAAGGTAGACAAATTGTCTTTGCTCTCAGCTAAAAATAAGCCACCAGTTACCAGCAGTCGCACAAGCAAGCAGGAGGAGATAGGAGCGGCATGCGGAAATAATTAAAATAAGGGATGTTTATTCATGCCCCTTTTATTGTGCAGGGCTGCAAAATTTGGCTGAAGGTGACAGATGTCCCTTATTTTTAAAGAATGCCCCTTTTTCCAGAATATGACAGCTTCATAGATCATTATGGATGTCCTGAGCTTCAGAACATTGCAGCTCCCTCGCAGTTTATATTTTGAAAACTCCTGACCCTTTAGATTTTTTGACTTGGCAACTCTAGACAGAGCCCTAAAGCAAGCATTGACTTTGATGAATTAACTATCCATTGTCCATGCATAAATAAATCAACTTTGCTTCGACCCAGCTGGTCCCTCATGCAACTTTATAATTTGGTCCATATCTACTGTTTCAGATTGGTTTTTCCTTCCCAGCCCTTAGCAACTCTTTTTGTAGCTATAATTCAAAATCCCATGGTTTCCGGCAAAGCAACAACAGAATCCACAAGTGAGCACAGACTCAGTGTGTCAGATCTGAACACCAGCTGATTTTTAGATCCATTTAGCTTTTGCATATGAACCAGTTTCATAACCCCCCTATTACTAGATAAGAGAGCCAGTGTGGTGTAGTGGTTAAGAGCGGTAGTCTCGTAATCTGGGGAACCGGGTTCGCGTCTCCGCTCCTCCACATGCAGCTGCTGGGTGACCTTGGGCCAGTCACACTTCTTTGAAGTCTCTCAGCCCCACTCACCTCACAGAGTGTTTGTTGTGGGGGAGGAAGGGAAAGGAGAATGTTAGCCGCTTTGAGACTCCTGAAGGGGAGTGAAAGGCGGGATATCAAATCCAAACTCTTCTTCTTCTTATGTTTTCAAAAGAGGGAAATGACTTCATATGACCTAGTTCACCTTGGCCTGCATTGAAACAAAAAGGACTGATCAGCATCAAGTCATTTAAATATTTATGGTCAAATGAAATCCAATTAACATGGCCCACAGTGAGCCCATGTTTAGACTAGGCCAATGGTTTTCTATTGGGACACCTGCTGCAGCACCCTGGGACACCTTAAATCAACGGTTCTCAACCTATGGGTCCCAAGATGTTGTTGGACTACAACTCCCATCATCCCTGAGCTCTGGCTTTGCTAGCTAGGGGTGATGGGAGTTGTAGTTCAGCAACATCTGGGGACCCACAGGTTGAGAAAGGCTGCCTGAAATGATGGTCAGGTGTGCTGCAGGCAACACTGGCTTCTGTCCCTCCTTCCTTCCCTTCCTTCCCTGATGGTCTTGACCAATCAATGTGTCTGAAGTGTCCAAGCATTCTAAACATCCAATGGTGGTCGAGAGTAGCGGTAATTGCTGGCCAATGGGAATGCAAGCTCCTGTCTTGCTGCAGCAATACAGACAAGATAAAAACACAACTGGTTTGGGTCATTGTCAAAGGCTTCCTTCACCTCACTTTGCGCTTGCTAACCCTGGTGAGGGAAAGGAGTAGAAAGTGAAACTTTTTCACTCTTCTCTGTTAGCTCTGCTACTACTTTAAAGTAGAAAGTTGGCAGGAGGAAGAGGGGGTGCAGTCAGTGGACTAGGGGGACTAGGCTATTCCCCTAAATGTTCTCATGGCGCCTCTTTCCCAAAGCCCAGGAAGCTTATGCCTGGCTTAGGGAGGGAGGCACAATTCTCCAACAGGTCCAAAAGCCTAGCCAGCTTACAAAAACAATATTCAGCAGGGCAATGAATGGTTCATATTTTAAAAGAGCCCTTTCAAAGCTCTACTGCTTGAATTTTAAGCCTTTAAAAAAATGATGCGCAAAACCTATAAATGATGAAACAACACAAGTTTTGACCAGGTATCCCACAGGGGAGTCTCAGAAAGAATGTGGTTTTGTCAAGGGAGCTCTGGACTCAAGAAGGCTGACAAACCTCAGGAGCAGACTGATATAACCCACCTGTCTAAACTGCACTGGATTTCAGCACACACAGCCTGCACAATGTCTAAAGGAAGTTCCGCACAAAGTTTGTCCTTTTTACATTGTCCTTCCTCCGGGAAATGGAACTTCTGTTCCCATTAATCCAATAGGCAGGTCTAAAAGTGGGAGCCAGGAAACACCCTTACATCTGTTAAGGGGTAGAATATTGGGTAATTCCCTTTCTCTGAAGACTGAAGCTGTTTGATACTTATACAAAGCATGTTGAAATGATTTTGCAACTGTTTGTTCAGCACATTGGAAAGGACAACATTGGCACCAGCTTCCCGCGATTCCCTCTGGGATAAATCTGTTACGATCGAAAGTAGAAGACACTTAAATGATATAATAAACTTCAAACTATTACACAAACCTGCTTCATGTTTGCATTTTAGATACATGGAATTAAATGTTGACAGTTCAGAGCTGGCTCTATGGTTGAGGGGAAAAGTGGTCTCTTGTGGACCCCATCTTATACCAATGGCACTAGGAAGATTTAACTGTTGATAGTGGCATCAGCAGTGGTATAATCTGCCACAGGTAGTTGTGAGCAGGTAGTTGTGATACGTGTGGCACTGTGGGTTAAACCACAGAGCCTAGGACTTGCCGATCAGAAGATCGGTGGTTTGAATCCCCGCAATGGGGTGAGCTCCCGTTGCTCGGTCCCAGCTCCTGCCAACCTAGCAGTTCGAAAGCACATCAAAGTGCAAGTAGATAAATAGGTACCGCTCCGGTGGGAAGGTAAATAGTGTTTCCGTACGCTGCTCTGGTTTGCCAGAAGTGGCTTAGTCATGCTGGCCACATGACCCGGAAGCTGTACGCTGGCTCCCTTGGCCAATAAAACAAGATGAGTGCCGCAACCTCAGAGTCGGCCACGACTGGACCTAATGGTCAGGGGTCCCTTTACCTTTACCTAGTTGGGACTACAATTCCCATCATCCCTGACCACTGGTCCTGTTAGCTAAGGATGATGGAAGTTGTCATCCCAAAACATCTGGAGGGCTGAGTTTGCCTATGCCTGGTGTATGGTTTCTCCTCATGCTGTGTTGCTCCCATTCCTAACTGGTGTTAACCATGTTAATTGTGGCCCCTTGAACCTGCTTGAATAATGGGGCCCTTGAACCTGCCATAGAAAGCCAGGTGTTGATACCAGCCCTGACTGTGGTTTGTTTGTTTTCATTTCTAGTACAGAACATGGCCACAATTCAATCAGCAAAGGAGACACTGATCTCCCATTTGTTTACAACTGACTCCCACTTTATTCAGAAACAGCAAAGATGGAAATCCATGGTGAGCTCTAAGAGCTGCTTGCCTTATTTCAGGTGTGGGAGGGGAAATGGTGTAAGGAAGAAAGAGACCAAGGAAAGAACACTTCATATTGTCTGTGAAAAGCGAGCATCAGATTCATAGCTCTGGCAAGTTCATCGCACCACTTAGCACGTTTATACAGTTTACGGAACTGCTGAGCTGAAACCACTAAGCTCTTCTCAGTCTGTGATCCCAAAAGTAAATGCATGCGCCTCATTTGGTTAAGCCAGCAGCATTTTTCTGTTTTCAAAATGCTATTTCAGGGGCATACTCCCTACACGATCTAATCCACCACTCAGATAGATTTGCTATAGAAATACATTTACTAAGAGTAATTCAACACACCAGAAACACCTTCCTGAGTAGGGCAGAGTCTTTATGCTAGCTTCCCAGCGGGTAGGTCACTGTTGCTTAATGGGTGGAAGGAGTGAAGTGATCTGGAGGTCAGTTCAGAGGCACTGGCAGAGCCAATCTGGTCCTCCTTTTCACTGTACCAACCTCCCTTCAACCTCCCCTGCCTTTCCCAAAAAGCTACAGTGCCCCATCTGTTTTGTACATACCAGTGCCCACCAGGAATATGACTCCAGCAGAAGCATACAGAAGCAACAATCACAAGTGTATTTTACAAAACTATCTTGGTACTGCAAACCTGAGAAACCAGTGGACATTTTCACATTGTCTCAAGGTAAGTGTTCAGTGGGCAGACTTGGGATTTCAAAGAAGTGCCTTGGGTGCCCATCACAAAATGTTGTGGGTGGGGGACACCACACAATAATCACTGTGAGGTTGGAGTAAAACATATCATGTCTGCCATGTCTAAAGGAACAACAAACGAGACACGGCCACAAAACATACACTTCCATCAGTGGAAAGTACCTAAATCAGCCATCACTGAGAAGAAGAAGAAGAAGAAGAAGAAGAAGAAGAAGAAGAAGAAGAAGAAGAGGAGGAGGAGGAGGAGGAGGAGGAGGAGGAGGAGGAGTTTGGATTTGATCTCCCGCCTTTCACTCCCTTTAAGGAGTCTCAAAGCGGCTAACAATCTCCTTTCCCTTCCTCCCCCACAACAAACACTCTGTGAGGTGAGTGAGGCTGAGAGACTTCAGAGAAGTGTGACTAGCCCAAGGTCACCCAGCAGCTGCATGTGGAGGAGCGGAGACACGAACCCGGTTCACCAGATTACGAGTCCACTGCTCTTAACCACTACACCACACTGGCTCTTTGCAACTTTGCAACCCTCCTCAGTTCAGAATGGGATGGGTGTCAAATCCTAGCATCCAATAAAATGTGGGCCACTGCAAACAAGGACTGAGCATGTCTATCATGCACTGTAAGATTTTGAGGGGACATTTACTCAGACCTTTTGCTGCTGCCATTGGCAACTCCCAATCTAGAGAACAGTTTGGGTTGATTCACAATCATGCAGATGTTTCATTTAAACTGGCCCCAGTTTATGTGAACTGGCCCTGTTAGAGGGGGCTAATCCCTGTTTCATTGACTTCTTCCTTCCTTCCTTCCTTCCTTCCTTCCTTCCTTCCTTCCTTCCTTCCTTCCTTCCTTGTGACCAGGTATTTAAGGGGCTTCTCCTTGTTCCCCAACATAGCAGCATGCCAAATAAAGAGTTTCAACCATTGGAGGAATTAATGATCATTGGGCCCATAATTCATCATGCACATTTCCCTCACAATCCAGTAAATTCCAATAATGGCTGAGCACTCCCCTGTGAGTGTGTGGTCCTTCCTATTCCCTTCAAAGGAGAGGTAATGATAGCAGATCCATGCACAGAGCTGCCTCCTCCACTGATATGAATGGGGAATAAAGGTAAAGGACCCCTGGATGGTTAAGTTCAGTTAAAGGTGACTATGTGGTTGTGGTGCTCATCTTGCTTTCAGGTCAAGGGAGCTGGCGTTGTCCACAGACAGCTCTCTGGGTCATGTGGCCAGCATGACTAAACTGCTTCTGGCACAATGGAACACCGTGATGGAAACCAGGGTGCACAGAAATGCTGTTTACCTTCCCGGCTCAGTGGTACCTATTTATCTTCTTGTACTGGCGTGCTTTCAAACTGCCAGGTAGACAGGAGCTGCGACAGAGCAACAGAAGCTCACCCCGTTGTGCGGATTCGAACTACCAAACTTCTGATCTGCAAGACCAAGAGGCTCAGTGGTTTAGACCACAGTGTCACCCGTATCCCATGAATGGGGAATAGTCACATGCAGGGGGTCTCTGGAGGAACATTGCAGTGAACACAGGGTACTGGAGTGGGCACAGTTCTAGTTCCCTTTACTCTTGCAAAAACAAGCTATGATGAAAGGAATTAGTTCATCTTCATAGGTCAGCAGGAGCTTTAACCATTTAAACAAATCCTCTGGATTAAATGTATTACATGCTAATCCTAGGAAGGCTGAGAGATACTGACAAGAACAAGGTCGGCCAATGAACTCCATTACTGAATGGGGATTTGAACTTGAGCTTTTCCTGGTCCTAGTTAAATACCCTGCCCACAATACTACACTGGGTTTTGAAGCATCTTATGTGAAGAAGGAAATCCCTTTTTACTAGTGACGTTGATGCGTTGCAAATTGCCTAGTTAGTGGTGGCTAACTTGTAATGCATTATGAATAGGGATGGGGGATAAATTCAGTTAAGTTTGCTTTTGTAGGCTAAGCCCATCTAATTCACACTTTTCAAAACAAAGTGCAAATTAAAGCACAGCCATCCTTCAAAAGCCACACTTCTCTGAATTTTGCAATGCAATTCTCCAGACTTGTCAGGTGTACAAAAATGCATGTAGCAGGTTAAAGCGTGCATTAAAAATACATATACTATCGAGGGTAGAATACAAAATGCAAAAAATGTGCACATTAAAAGAAATTCACACTGTGGAGAATTGAACGGAAGAATGAAAAACTTGAGAAACCGAAACGGACAGAATTGCCAATCCCTAATTATGAATAGAGTATCATTTCCCCAGGAAATTCTTTTCCAGAATGTAAAATGTGTATTTGCCTGCAAAGCAGCCTCTTTTGTAGGCTGTGTGCTGAATGCGCTCTGACATTTTTGTGAGATTTTTAGGAGTGGTGGAAAGGCAAAAGGGGAAGGGGATGAGGAAAGATATGTGGAACAAGTTTTAATACTTTAGGGGGCATTTCCAAAAGTGAAAAATACACTCATTTTTCATGATATAATAATAAATTATGTCAGTGATAAAGACAATCACTTCTCCTTTCTAAATCCCCCCTTCCTATCTGAAACAGTTTTTCTGCTGCTCCCCCCCCTCCCCCCAGCTGGAGTAGTCTTCCCCTATATGCCTGGAACCATTTCATCCCACAAGGAGAAACATCCTTCCTTTCTTCATCAGATGCATTGTGGGACAAGACAGGCTGGGGTGGATAAAAGGCGACCACTCTGCCAATACCACCATCACCACCAGTTTATTTACATGCCACTCATTCACAAAATTGTGCCCCAGCTGGCTCACAATGTATCAAACGAGCAATAACCATAAAAAAGAAAATTAGAAATAATCATGACATCAACAAATATTAAAAAAAACAACAACCAGTTCATAGAATCAGAGTTGGAATAGACAACAAGGATCATCTAGTCCAATCCCCTGAATGCCCAACGTGGGGCTTGAACCCACAAACTTGAGACTGAAGAGTCTTGCGCATTACCAGCTGAGCTATGTTGGTAATGGTTCATCTGTGCACGAAAGAACCAAGGCTTTGGTTTTACCCACTGTGAAGCTGGACCAGGTACCATATGTGAGAATATATCAGTAAATAGATCAGAAGGCAAACCGAACAGTTTCTTCACTTCTGTCTTTGTGAATCTGAGAAGGGATATAGCATATTTATTTCTTGGCATGCTATAGGCAAGCCTTTCTTTCTCTGTTCCCAGAAGTTGTATTTCTAGTGCAAACAGCTACAATGCTGTTACATGGGAATTCACTCAGTTTTCTCAAAGTAATAAAGGCCTCTGAGGTGAAGATCATTAGTTAGACTATTCAACCTCACATTGGCTAAAACATCAATGAACAGGCTAGTCACATTCCGGTTGACATTCCAAAACCTGTGCAAGATATTTCATGTAACCTGATTTAAAGTATACTTGATTGAAGCCAAATTGGTTTTCTGCTCAGATTGATTATCTAACGTGATTGCGATATATATATGTGCACGCACTCACACACACACACATGCACATAGTCCAGGAAAGAATGTAGATTTCTGTGGAAAATTAATCTGTTAAGAAGCGCTGCCCAGTGAAGCTTTAAATATATACAATATATAATATAATTGTATCTGCACATGACAGCTGCGATATGACTGTCACTGCAACTGCTTGCCTTAGAAAGCTTGCAGCAAATATGTACATTAATGAATAATCTTTCCTTCCAAAGATTCAATCAGGATTCAGACTTGAGAAAGCTAATTGACTCCCACAGTTTTTGGAAGTGGGATGTCATCGAAATCAAGGGGTATACATTGCCTTACATTCACTGAGGCCAGTTAAAGTAGTCAGTGAATCGAACTGGGTGAGTAAAAACCACAGGCTTGTGCTTTGAAGGAAGCAGAATGCTTACATAATATGTATTGTGGGTGTTTTTACTAATAAAAACATATAGCAATATATCATACAGCCCCATTCACATAATACTTGCATGCAAGTTTCCTGATTAAGAAAGATCACGTTGCAAACCAGTTTAGTTGAATTTGAAATAGCATGGTTTTTTCCCCATGGATTCCAACAGCTTGAACTTCGCACTTCTAAATATTATTTGTTGTAGCCAGGGGCTTGGGGGGCAAGGAGGCCATGGCTCTGGGTGCACAATTTTGAGGGCGCATGAACCAGGTATTCCTAATAATAATAATAATAATAATAATAATAATAATAATAATTTATTATTTATACCCCGCCCATCTGGCTGAGTTTCCCCAGCCACTCTGGGCGGCTCCCAATCAAGTGTTAAAAACAGTACAGCGTTAAATATTAAAAACTTCCCTGAACAGGGCTGCCTTAAGATGTCTTCTGAATGTCAGGTAGTTGTTTATCTCTTTGACATCTGATGGGAGGGCATTCCACAGGGCGGGTGCCACTACTGGTTCCCTGTAGCCTCACTTCATGCAATGAGGGAACCGCCAGAAGGCCCTCGGAGCTGGATCTCAGTGTCCGGGCTGAATGATGGGGGTGGAGACGCTCCTTCAGGTATACAGAACCGAGGTCGTTTAGAGCTTTAAAGGTCAGCACCAACACTTTGAATCGTGCTCAGAAACATACTGGGAGCCAATGCAGATCTCTCAGAACCGGTGTTATGTGGTCCGGCGGCTTAGAGATCCCTGTCCCACTCTGCCTGCTGCCTAGGGTTTTGGACCCCAGAGCCCCATCTGGCCTTGCCAATGTGTCCCTGGCCCCCTTGCTGAATGGCCACCGTCTTCTCCTCTCATGCAGGCTACTCTCAGGACAAGCATTAAGAGAGCCACAATCAGCATACAGAAGGACCAGAAGGGGCATATTTGCCAATTTTGGCAGATGGGCACATTCTTTCTCTATACTTTCAAATAGGGAGTTAGTATAAAAGTTAAATAACATGGGTGCAAGGACACAGCCTTGCCTTACTCCTTTATGGGTATGAATTTGCTTAGTTAAGTGTCCCTTCTGATCACATCTAATCTGGAGACATGTGTTTTCATCCAAGTTACGAATAAGAATCAAGAGGCATCTGTCTATATTTGTGTCACTTAGTTTTTTCCCCATAGTCTATCTCTGGGTATAAGATCAAAAATGGACTTAAAATCTACAAAACCTGCATAAAGGCATACTTTTCCATGAGAGGTTGAAGCACAACTCTATGGTTGACTGCTCCACCCTAAATCTGACTTGTGCTTCTGCTAGAATGTGTTCCTGATTCATCCAATCCACTATTTTATTAGAGGTGGGCAGCGTGTGGTTTACTACTTACGGTATACTAAAAAGACGAATTAGTCTATAATCAGGTGGTTAAGATCTATTCCCTTTCTTATATAGTGGTATGATAATCGCTAATCCCCAATCATCAGGAATAATTGCTGATTGACAGGTGCTAGTGAACAAGGCTGCTGGCCTGGGGGCAGAGCCACAGAATCTGCATCCTTCAGACCTGTAGGGAAACTGTAGAGACACACTCTCTTTCCTGTGTCACACACATTGTATACTTCACTTTGAACACAGAGGTGCTCTGCTCAAATTTCTGTCGATCAAGTTTTTTCCTGGCCAGTCAAGTCTCTGCAGCACTCAGCCAACCCCAGTCCAAAAGTATGGCTGTAGCAGAGATCCTTCCCATGCATCTGTAAGCAAGTGAAATTAAAAAATTAAGGTTTTATATATATATATATATATATATATATATATATATATATATATATATATGAGTTCATAAATGTACCAACCAAGCACATACATAGATGTGTGGACCACATGTCTGGAGTAGCACGGGAGGACCGCCCTGAAACCATTTTGACTCCCAAGCTGACCAAATGTTTTCTCTGCAAGGAGGGAGGGGGTGGGGGAGCCTTCCCATTGTCTCAGGAAGTGGGTAATCACCATCTCAAAGGAATGGGCAGACTACCAGGAAAGGCAATCAGATAAGGCATTATCAGATAACCTGGCAGACAGGAAAAACAACAACATTCAAATTTCTGTTGTAGACCACCTTTTCTGTGATGTAGGTATGATTTTTGTGGGGAGTGGTCTTGGGTTACACCCCTTCTGTGATGTATGTATGATGTATGAAGGGGTGGTCTTGAGCTCCAGGGCAGGGAATTTATATAAGGGCAGGCACACCTTGGTTTTGGGTCCTCTTCCTTCTCCTGTATGGGAGGGGAGCACCCTGTTGCAACAGTTCAATAAAGATCAAGCTTACAAGCTGCTTTGCTTCTCAGTATTCTCTGGTTGGCCTCTGTTATTTTCTCTGACCAATGGAGAACCTACAAAGGACTCTGTAAGGGCTCCTGTGTCCCCCATAAAAGAATAAGGGCAGATTTTTTCCCTTTATTACAGAGGAAAACTATGTAGTCGCTGTCTGGACAGTGTGCACTGCCTGCAAGTCTCCCCAATATGTTGGCTTCCATTCTATTGGTTGTTGTGAGGATAACCAGCAACCTCAGTATCGGCCTAAGTAGAGATGCCTTGAAAAGTACTCCATGCATGCTCAGCACTGTGTTCTATGGCCACACCAACACCTCAAAGCAAATAAGGTGGCATGATTCCTCCGAAGCACATTCTTTGTACTTCTGTCCCTTCCCCCAACAAATTTAAACAGGGGGATGTTTCAAGAAAGAAGCTTGCACAAAAGCCTTTTCTCTTGGGATTTAATTTCTCTGTGGAAACCACTCTCATCTGAGACTATCAGACAAATGGGTTTAGCACAGCCTCCTGAGAGTAGACTCATAGAATCATAGAATCATAGAATCATAGAGTTGGAAGAGACCACAAGGGCCATCGAGTCCAACCCCCTGCCAAGCAGGAAACACCATCAGAGCACTCCTGACATATGGTTGTCAAGCCTCTGCTTAAAGACCTCCAAAGAAGGAGACTCCACCACACTCCTTGGCAGCAAATTCCACTGTCGAACAGCTCTTACTGTCAGGAAGTTCTTCCTAATGTTTAGGTGGAATCTTCTTTCTTGTAGTTTGGATCCATTGCTCCGTGTCCGCTTCTCTGGAGCAGCAGAAAACAACCTTTCTCCCTCCTCCATGTGACATCCCTTCATATATTTGAACATGGCTATCATATCACCCCTTAACCTCCTCTTCTCCAGGCTAAACATGCCCAGCTCCCTTAGACGTTCCTCATAAGGCATCGTTTCCAGGCCTTTGACCATTTTGGTTGCCCTCCTCTGGACACGTTCCAGTTTGTCAGTGTCCTTCTTGAACTGTGGTGCCCAGAACTGGACACAGTACTCCAGGTGAGGTCTGACCAGAGCAGAATACAGTGGCACTATTACTTCCCTTGATCTAGATGCTATACTCCTATTGATGCAGCCCAGAATTGCATTGGCTTTTTTAGCTGCCGCGTCACACTGTTGGCTCATGTCAAGTTTGTGGTCAACCAAGACTCCTAGATCCTTTTCACATGTACTGCTCTCAAGCCAGGTGTCACCCATCTTGTATTTGTGCCTCTCATTTTTTTTGCCCAAGTGCAATACTTTACATTTCTCCCTGTTAAAATTCATCTTGTTTGTTTTGGCCCAGTTCTCTAATCTGTCAAGGTCGTTTTGAAGTGTGATCCTGTCCTCTGGGGTGTTAGCCACCCCTCCCAGTTTGGTGTCATCTGCAAATTTGATCAGGATGCCCTTGAGTCCATCCTCCAAGTCGTTGATAAAGATGTTGAATAAGACCGGGCCCAAGACAGAACCCTGTGGCACCCCACTAGTCACTCTTCTCCAGGATGAAGAGGAACCATTGATGAGCACCCTTTGGGTCCGGTCAGTCAGCCAGTTACAAATCCACTGAGTGGTAGCATAGTCAAGACCGCATTTTACCAGCTTCTTTACAAGAATATCATGGGGCACCTTGTCAAATGCCTTGCTGAAATCAAGGTAGGCTACATCCACTGCGTTCCCTTCATCTACCAGGCTTGTAATTCTGTCATAAAACGAGATCAGGTTAGTCTGACATGACTTATTTTTCAGAAATCCATGCTGACTATTGGTGATCACAGCATTCCTTTCTAGGTGCTCACAGACTGTTTGCTTAATGATCTGCTCCAGAATCTTCCCTGGTATTGATGTCAGACTGACTGGGCGGTAATTATTTGGGTCCTCTCTTTTCCCCTTTTTGAAAATAGGGACAACATTTGCCCTCCTCCAGTCTGCCGGGACTTCGCCTGTTCTCCAGGAATTCTCAAAGATGACTGCCAGTGGTTCTGAGATCACATCTGCCAGTTCTTTTAATACTCTTGGATGCAGTTCATCTGGCCCTGGAGACTTGAATACATCTAAACTAGCCAAGTATTCTTGTACTATCTCCTTAGTTATTCTGGGCTGTGCTTCCTCTGCTGAATCATTTCCTCCAAATTCTTCAGGTCGGGTATTGTTTTCTTTATCGGAGAAGACTGAGACAAAGAAGGCATTTAGGAGTTCAGCCCTTTCTGTGTCCCCTGTTTGCATTTCTCCATCTTCTCCTCTGAGTGACCCCACTGTTTCTTTGTTCCTCCTTTTGCTACGAACATACCCATAAAAGCCTTTTTTGTTGCTTTTAACCTCTCTAGCAAGCCTGAGTTCATTCTGTGCCTTAGCTTTTCTGACTTTGTGTCTACATGTGCTGGCTATTTGTTTGAATTCCTCTTTGGTGGTTTCCCCCCTTTTCCATTTTTTGTACACATCCTTTTTTAATCTTAACTCAGTTAGAAGTTCTTTAGATAGCCACCCTGGCTTCTTTAGGCACCTTCCATGTTTCCGTCTCATTGGTATTGCCTGAAGTTGTGCTTTTACTATCTCCCTCTTAACAAACTCCCAGCCATCATGAACTCCCTTTCCTTTTAGTATTACTGTCCATGGGATCTCACCCAGCACTTCCCTAAGTTTTATGAAGTCGGCTTTCTTAAAGTCAAGAAATTGAGTCCTAGTATGCTTGGCTGCTCCTTTCCGCTGTATAGTAAACTTCAGAAGAGCATGATCACTCGCGCCTAATGATCCTTCCACTTCTACCCCACTAACCAGGTCATCAGCATTGGTTAGGACCAGATCTAAAATGGCTGTTCCTCTTGTTGCTTCTCCCACTTTCTGGACAATGAAGTTGTCTGCAAGGCCAGTGAGGAATCTGTTTGACCTTATGCTCTTAGCTGAGTTTGACATCCAACAAATATCCGGGTAATTGAAGTCCCCCATTACTACTATCTCCCTTCCTTTTGCATGCTTGGCCATCTGTTCCAGGAAGGAATCATCTATGTCCTCCGTTTGGCTTGGGGATCTATAGTAAACTCCCACAATGAGGTCTCTGTTATTCTTCTCTCCCTTAATTTTGACCCAAATGCTCTCACTTTGGCTTTGAGGTTCTAAATCTTGGATCTCTTCACAGGTATACACATCCCTGACATATAATGCCACTCCTCCTCCTTTCTTGTCTGGTCTGTTTCTCTGAAATAGATTGTATCCCTCCATTATTACATTCCAATCGTGGGACTTATCCCACCAGGTTTCAGTGATGCCTATTATGTCATATTTAGTTTGCTGTACCAAGAGCTCAAGCTCATCTTGTTTATTTCCCATGCTTTGTGCATTAGTGTACAGACATTGAAGTCCATTAATCATTCCCCCGTGTCTCTTATTTAAGGATTTTTTCCTCCCACCACCAGGTCTGCATGCTGTTTGCTCCATTTGGTCTATGACATTTGGATGATCATCTTCATCAGTTGATAGACTCCTACCTTCAGGAGCACTGTCTCCCTCCCCCACATTAGTCAGTTTAAAGCCCTCCTGATGAGGTTTCTGAGATTTTTGGCAAAAACATTCCTCCCAACCGTTGTGAGGTGCAGCCCATCGCTTGCCAGAAGTCCATCTTCCAGAAACTGCAGTCCGTGATCGAAGAATCCAAACCGTTCCTGTTTACACCATTTGCGAAGCCAGCTGTTCACTTCCGCTATTTTTCCCTCTCTCCCTGGGCCACGTCGTTCAACTGGGAGGACAGATGAGATGGCAATTTGTGCATTTAATTGCTTCAATTTCCTGCCCAGAGCCTCGTAGTCTCTTTTGATCTTCTGGAGGCTATTGCAAGCAGTGTCATTGGTTCCCACATGAACCAAGAGGAAGGGGTATTTGTCAGTGGGTTTTATGATTCCTTGCACTCGTTCAGTTACATGTTGGATCTTAGCCCCGGGGAGACAGCACACTTCCCGAGACATCTTGTCAGGCCCACAGATCACTGCTTCTGTTCCCCTCAGTAGGGAATCCCCTATCACCACTACACGCCTCCTCTTAGGTTTGGTCGGGGTTCTTCCATGAGCTGTCCGTTCCAAGGTTGCCTGCACATTCCCTGAGGACTGACTTTGCTGCTCGTCTTCATATACCTGATCGACTGTAATGAGGGAGAGATCCTCAAATGGAGTCGGCTCTTCGTCTTCCATGCTAGGGGAGAGGACCTCAAAACGATTGTGTATTTCTAAACAATCAGAGCGAACCCTGGGCCTCCTACTTCTTTGAGTCACGTTTCTCCATATATCTGGCTCCTGTGTTGGTGAACTAGCCCCCTTCTCAGGGGAGTCCCCTATCTCCTCCTTGGTGGAGACGGTGTGCTCTGTTGCTTCCAAGAAGAGTTCCAGCTCTCTAATTCTTTGGAGCGTAGCTACACGTTCCTCCAGTTGCTGGACTTTGTCTTTTAGGAGGGCAATCAACATGCAATTGCTGCACGTAAAGCTGCCTGCAACCTTTGGCAAGATGGCAAACATTGCGCAGGAACCGCAGGCGACTGCAGCTGTTCCCTGCCCCTCCATCTTGAGAATGTGCCGTTGGGCTTGAGACTAGCTCCCCTAAATCTAAAAGATGGTTCAAACTGCGTGCGCCGATAGGCGCGCGCCGCTGCCCTGCAAAGTCTGATAAGCTCCTCCCACAGCTAATCACCTGCCTCAACAGAAACCCTGCCCCCTCTGACCTTTGCCCAGGGAAAGCAGCTAATCAGCCACAAGAATCACACACACAAGAAAACCCTTTTGGCTCCTTCTTCAGCCGCTGCCCTGCAAAGTCTGATAAGCTCCTCCCACAGCTAATCACCTGCCTCAACAGAAACCCTGCCCCCTCTGACCTTTGCCCAGGGAAAGCAGCTAATCAGCCACAAGAATCACACACACAAGAAAACCCTTTTGGCTCCTTCTTCAGCCGCTGCCCTGCAAAGTCTGATAAGCTCCTCCCACAGCTAATCACCTGCCTCAACAGAAACCCTGCCCCCTCTGACCTTTGCCCAGGGAAAGCAGCTAATCAGCCACAAGAATCACACACACAAGAAAACCCTTTTGGCTCCTACTTCAGCCGCTGCCCTGCAAAGTCTGATAAGCTCCTCCCACAGCTAATCACCTGCCTCAACAGAAACCCTGCCCCCTCTGACCTTTGCCCAGGGAAAGCAGCTAATCAGCCACAAGAATCACACACACAAGAAAACCCTTTTGGCTCCTTCTTCAGCCGCTGCCTTCTTCAGACTCCCAGTCTCCCAAACTGAGAGTCGAAGCAGATGGTTTGTTTCTCTCAGATGATGGCTTCTCTTATGCTAGACAGGGTCTAGCACAGCTGCTTTGTGACTGAACTGCTAAAATCACCCGCACATCCACTTCGTACAAGCAGCACTGTGGCTTTCTTCACCTCTTTTTGGAAGATAATAATAATAATAATAATAATAATAATAATAATAATAATAATATAAAAATTATTTATACCCCACCCTTCCCGGTTCAAAAACTGAGGCTCAGGGTGGCTAACAACAAATCTAAAACACTTTAAAACACTTAATTATAAAAGCAGCATAAAATACAGTATAAAAACATGAATAACAATAAAATTCAAAAATCAATTAGATAATCCCCAGGGCTAGCTGGCTGAATTGGTCCTACTTGGGCCAGCGAGGAGGCCAGGGGAGAATTAGCTGTGGGGTCTCAGAGTGGGTGATCTTCATAAAAGGGGAGGGGGAGGGAAGGCTGAATTCAAATTAAAGGCCAGGCAGAATAGCTCTGTCTTACAGGCCCGGCGAAAGACGGTTAAATCCTGAAGGACCCTAGCATTCCAACAGGTTGGAGCCATCACTGAAAAGGCCCTGGCCTTGGTGGAGGATAGTCTGACTTCCTTAGGGCCCGGGACCTCTAAACTATGGTTATTCATGGACCTTAAGGTCCTCTGCGGGGCATACCAGGAGAGGCGGTCCCGTAGATCCACTTTTGTGAGCCGTGTTTCTCTAGACAGGTGAGGACACCTTTTCAACCTGATGCCCCAATGTTCAAAGGGTAACATTTTGAAGATTTCTGGCATAGAATCATCGAATCGTAGAGTTGGAAGAGACCATGAGGGTCACCCAGTCCAACCCCCTACTATGCAATGTGAGGCTCAAACCTACAACTGTGAGATTAAGAGTCTCATGGCAAAGTTACCCACAGGGCTCATAGAATAATTAATTCACAATATGCACACTTGAAATTTTATGGACTGTAGATAGCTTACGCTAATCAAACCATTAACATGGCCTGAAAACATGCAAACATCAAGCTGGTTAATGTTTTTGCCAGCCAGCTCGTTCCTTGCCAGTGCCTAGATCAGCAAATGTATAAATGGGGGGGGGGGTGTTAAATTAAAAAAAACCCCAAACAACTGGGCAAGTTAGAAGTGACAAGTAGATGAATGCACATGAAATTATTGCCCTCAACCAAAATTTAAATCATCCTGTGAAAGTATAGACACCAGCTGTCCCACACTGTCCGAAGCCTCTACCGAGGCCCTAAAGCAGATCAGAATTTGCAACTGGAATATCACCTCAAGCATCCCTAACCAGACACTCAGTATGGAGGAAGCTCATAAATATGTTTTCTCTTACCATGCTCTCAAATATCCCTTGTTGTAAAGGACATTTCCGTCTGTAATTCTTCGTTCAGAGAAAAGCAGCTTCCCCTGTTCCTCAGGGTGGCCACAACCTTCACCTTGCTGAATACTTCCATAAATGCAAATACACTTCATGAGAACAGTGTAGGGTCCTCATCCCCACATGTGGTCTACATATTGGGGTGTACGCCATCTCTGTTGGTATCCCAATAACAAGGTGAATCAGAGGCATCCTGGTGAGGTCCACACATTTTCAAATCAGGTTGCACCATTAACAAGGTGTCTTAAGTCAGATCAGGGACTTAATTCTGACCCAGCTGAGTTTCCTGATGTATATTTTGCTCTAGTAGGCTTAGTGCGGGAGGCAGTGGAAGACAGGGGTGCCTGGCGTGCTCTGGTCCATGGGGTCACGAAGAGTTGGACACGACTAAACAACAACAACAGGCTTAGTTTGATCAGAATCAAGTATAAATTTCCAGAGTTGATGCTAAATACATTACTTCCGGTAAATGAGCAAGCATTGTCACTAAAGGGCTGTGAAAATTTGTGTCCTGGGCTTTTTAGACTCATCTACCCATGTACTGAAGGGACGCAGGTGGCACTGTGGGTTAAACCACAGAGCCTAGGACTTGCCGATCAGAAGGTCGGCGGTTTGAATCCCCGCAACAGAGTGAGCTCCCGTTGCTCGGTCCCTGCTCCTGCCAACCTAGCAGTTCGAAAGCACATCAAAGTGCAAGTAGATAAATAGGTACCACTCTGGTGGGAAGGTAAACGGTGTTTCTGTGCACTGCTCTGGTTCGCCAGAAGTGGCTTAGTCATGCTGGCCACATGACCCAGAAGCTGTATGCTGGCTCCTTCGGCTAATAAAGTGAGATGAGCTCCGCAACCCCAGAGTCGGCCATGACTAGACCTAATGGTCAGGTGTCCCTTTACCTTTACCCATGTACTATCTGAAACCAAAGGGGTACATTGGTTGCTAGATGTGAAATATATTGAGATTATTTTCGGCTCTCCCACCTTACTAGAGGGGGTAGCTGCTATGCCTGCAAATTTCATCCACTTCAGTGAAGAGAAAAGTTTTCCAATATAATGAAAGAGGGTAAACAAATACATCTAATTTGTTCCTAAATAGCAAGTATAATTAGAAAGGCATAATGTGGTTCTGAAATGGATTGGGTTGCTCCCCAAAGATGTATACGCAAGTGGAATCTTGCGACCATATACAGGTATGTTTGGCTGCTGTGCTTTCAGAACTCTGTTATCCATTCTGAAACCTCTGATAAGCTCACCCAGGGAATTACACAGAACTGCTTGAGAATGCATGGTCTGGTGTGGAGGGATGAGTTTAATGATATTTCCTCTTCGCTTAAGGGTAACAAGCCCAGTTCTTGGCATTCAAGTTGGAGATACTAGTGTTATGGCTGTGGAAATATTAACAGTGCTCATGTGTAAGTGCTCATATATGCAGTCAGCAACCTCCAGGTGCTTGCCATCAAGTCATGAACCAAGCCACCACCCTATAGACTCCTGTTGGTGACTACGTGTGGACTTTATATGGATGAAAGGGGACTGAGACTGCAGCAAGCCATTATCAGGATGTCACAGGAGCCATGTACATAGCCTTTGTGTGACGGCATCTTCATGTGGGTGGAACATGGCCGCAAGCCTGGTGTTGATGTAATTTTTGGTGACTACCATACATATATGGTCACTGGCCCTGTGATTTAGAATCATAGAATCATAGAATAATAGAGTTGGAAGAGACCACAAGGGCCATCGAGTCCAACCCCCTGCCAAGCAGGAAACACCATCAGAGCACTCCTGACATATGGTTGTCAAGCCTCTGCTTAGAGACCTCCAAAGAAGGAGACTCCACCACACTCCTTGGCAGCAAATTCCACTGTCAAACAGCTCTTACTGTCAGGAAGTTCTTCCTAATGTTTAGGTGGAATCTTCTTTCTTGTAGTTTGGATCCATTGCTCCGTGTCCGCTTCTCTGGAGCAGCAGAAAACAACCTTTCTCCCTCCTCTATGTGACATCCTTTTATATATTTGAACATGGCTATCATATCACCCCTTAACCTCCTCTTCTCCAGGCTAAACATGCCCAGCTCCCTTAGCCGTTCCTCATAAGGCATTGTTTCCTGGCCTTTGACCATTTTGGTTGCCCTCCTCTGGACACGTTCTAATTTGTCAGTGTCCTTCTTGAACTGTGGTGGACACCATATAAGAAAGAACAGTGTCCCACTTGTATTTGTGCAAAGGATGGAAGCAAAAGATATACCTTCATGCCAAAAATGCACCCCACCCTGAGAGCCAGTTTAGGGCTGGAATCATGGAGCTTTGGAGCTTTTGCAATGCAGGAAACTTGTTTGGATTATCTCCTCTGATGGCTGCCAAATTTAATAAGTTTCTAGGCTTCCCTTTGGGATTTCTCAGTTGATTTGGAACTTTTTCTGGCCCAAAAATCATCGGTAATGTTTAGAACAGAGAGCTGACACAGGCAGTTGGCACGCTTGCTTCCTGACTTCATCTTTAATGGGCTCAGCTTCAGGTGGTTCCCTGTCTTCCAGCAGGACAATGCCTAGAGTGCAGATAGTGGCTTATTTCCAATTAATCTGATTGGCAGTTCGGCCCCCATTTGAAGATGTACGCTGCAAATGGTGTCGGTGGCAAACAAGACAGACTTCTCTGCCAACATTGTGCCGGCACATTGCAGTCCAGTGGAGTAATTCCAAATTAAGGGATTTGTACAGTCCTTGCTGGTGAATCCGTAGCTTTGCAAGAGCCATTTGCAAAGCTTGTGCAACAGAAGTCCTTTGCATCTGCCACTACTTGGATGGCACAGTTTCTTCATGACTAAAAGTCTCCTTGGCCTCTGCTACTCTTGGATAACCTTCAGCTGATTTTGCTTCATAATGCTAACAAAGTGCGGGGAGAAGGCTGAGTTATGGCTCAGTCCTTGTCCTTCTTTGCAAATGGCATGTCCTGTCAGCATGGTGATTAATGCATGTTTGGGAGACACCTACCTACAGACTTGGAGGAGGAACTGGTAAGCAATCTGCTTAAGAAAGCACCTTTGGATTCTGTTGCCTTTGTCAGTTACAGGCCTATCTCTAGTGTGCTGTTTTGGAACAAATCCTCAAGCAGACAACTTGAGGCACTTATGGGTAAATTTGCTTATTTAGTTCCTTATGTATGGTTTATAGATGGGGTTTGAAGCAGAACTGACTGGTGTTGTTGTTGTTTAGTTGTGTCCTACTCTTCGTGACCCCATGGACCAGAGCACACCAGGATCTTTCACTGCCTCCCACAGTTTGGTCAAACTCATGTTAGTAACTTCAAGAACACTGTCCAACCATCTTGTCCTCTGTCGTCCCCTTCTCCTTGTGTCCTCAATCTTTCCCAACATCAGGGTCTTTTCCAGGGAGTCTGCTCTTCTCATGAGGTCACCAAATTATTGGAGCCTCAGCTTCAGGATCTGTCCTTCCAGTGAGGACTCAGGGCTGATTTCCTTAAGAATGGATAGGTTTGGTCTTCTTGCAGTCCATGGGACTCTTAATAGTCTCCTGCAGCACCATAACCCAAAAGCATCAATTCTTCGGCGATCAGCCTTCTTTATGGTCCAGCTCTCACTTCCATACATCACTACTGGGAAACCGTAGCTTTAACTATATGGACCTTTGTTGGCAAGGTGATGTCTCTGCTTTTTAAGATGCTGTCTAGGTTTGTCATCACTTTTCTCCCAAGAAGTAGGCGTCTTTTAATTTCGTGACGGCTGACAACCATCTGCAGTGATCATGGAGCCCAAGAAAGTAAAATCTCTCACTGCCTCCATTTCTTCCCCTTTTATTTGCCAGGAGGTGATGGGCCCAGTGGCCATGATCTTTGTTTTTTTGATGTTGAGCTTCAGACCATATTTTGCGCTCTCCTCTTTCACCCTCATTAAGAGGTTCTTTAAGTCTTCCTCACTTTCTGCCATCAAAGTTGTATTATCTGCATATCTGAGGTTGTTGATATTTCTTCTATGTCATGCAGGGCCACCCAAGTTCGACAGGTGATAGTGGAGAGTTTGAACTAAATGTGATCCACCTGGAGCAGGAACCAGAAAGCTACCCCAGTATCTCTGCTAAGAAAACTCCATGGACAAAAACAACAGAACTAGCAGTGTGAGCTTATAAATTGTACTGAATCTCCCAGTGGCTTCCAGTGGTATTGACAATGGTATCTTTCTGTATCAAATCTTCCTGCATTGCAGGGGGTTGTACTAGAGAACCCTCATGGTCTCTTCCAAATCCACAGTTCTATGATTCTAAGTGAATTTGTCATATTTCTTCCAGTTCCATAATAATTCATAATAATTGTTTCATATGTTTGTACAGATGTCAATACAACAAAAATTGTAACCATTTCTCCCTCTATAAATCTCTACTGAATGATTCTCTCTCATAATGGCTTATATATTGTTATTTTATTAATCAGAATTATACAGTTAGAATTTTTTTGTTCCCTATATACATTGTGGGACACAGCTTCTTAGCTAATTAAATAGCAGATATTAACATATGAGAGACCTAAACACAGGAATGTATTGAACACTGGGTTTCTCAATTACCCAACAGCATTGTAAAGGTGTCTAAATGTGAACTGACACCTTTTATTTCCTCCCGTCATTGCTGTGAGTGCAAGTACACCACATTTTATGCAAGCCAATTTGAGAAAGATTTTAGGGGAAATCAACATATGATAAAATTATAAATAAATCTATGATGCTGGTCCCACTGTGGTGGGACTCTGAGATGCAATACTACTAACAACAATTGAGAAACTCTACAGTGAGCTCAATTGTTCTTCCATTGTGAATGTAGAAATGGAAATGAAAGAAATGTGCTCAGTTATCCCTGCTACAAAGGATGCTTAAAAAGTGAGAACTTCATATTTTTTAGTATTGCAGGATATTTCCATCCTGTGCATGCATCCATGGGCACACAAGTCTGCACACAACCCTATGTTATCAGCACATGCTCCCGGGGCAAGCACACAACCTTTGGCATGCACACAAACCTTGATAGTTGTGAAAAGTAAAAAAAAGAGGATAATTAATAATAATAATAATAATAATAATAATAATAATAATAATAATTTATTATTTATTATTTATACCCCACCCATGTGGCTGGGCTTCCCTAACCACTCTGGGCAGCTTCCAACAAAATATAAAAATACAGCAATGCATCAAACATTAAAAGCTTCCCTAAACAGGGCTGCCTTCAGATGTCTTCTAAAAGTCTGGTAGTTGTTGCTCTCTTTGACATCTGGTGGGAGGGTGTTCCCCAGGGCGGGTGCCACTACTGAGAAGGCCCTCTGCCTGGTTCCCTGTAACTTGGCTTCTCACAGTGAGGGAACTGCCAGAAGGCCCTAAGCGTTGGACCTCAGTGTCAGGGTAGAACAATGGGGGTGGAGACGCTCCTTTAGGTATACTGGGCTGAGGCTGTTTAGGGCTTTAAAGGTCAGCACCAACACTTTGAATTGTGCTTGGAAACGTACTGGGAGCCAATGTAGGTCTTTCAAGAACAGTGTTATGTGGTCTCAGCGGCCGCTCCCAGTCACCAATCTAGCTGCCGCATTCTGGATTAGTTGTAGTTTCTTGGGAAATCCAAAGGGTATACAGCAAACATAATACCTTTCATTCCAGGTTGCAATATACTAACTAGGCCATGAAAACTGTGGCTTATTTTACAGCTATAAAATTTAGCAAAAGAAGCCCAGGGGAAATGGAAGCATTTTGAGTTTGATCTATATGTGTGAGTTTTCATTCTTCTATGAAGAACAGTGGAAGAATGCAAATTGACTCTCATGAAAGAGATGATTCACGCAATATTTCCAATCTATGCAACGCAGATCAGAGGACAAGTGCTAGTGTAGCTTTAAGTGCAAGAAACAACCCTATATTCGAATCACTTGAGGATGAAAAGAAAGTCAGATCTGCAGAAAAATTAAAAGGTCTGCGAAGAAGGGAGATGAGTTTTGATGGAGTTGGTAGCAGTACTAAAGCTCATTCACCATCTTTGTGATACATTGATATTTAGAATCCAGGTCTTTTCAACCTGACTGGCAACAGAGGCATTTGGGTTGGAGAATAAGAAGAAAGCAAAACTGGTCCTGCAATGTAGAACCTAAATTACAAATTCACTAATGAGCATTAAAATGACAAACTGGCACGTGTCCAGAGGAGGGCAACCAAAATGGTCAAAGGACTGGAAACGATGCCTTATGAGGAACGGCTAAGGGAGCTGGGCATGTTTAGCCTGGAGAAGAGGAGGTTAAGGGGTGATATGATAGCCATGTTCAAATATATAAAAGGATGTCACATAGAGGAGGGAGAAAGGTTGTTTTCTACTGCTCCAGAGAAGCGGACACGGAGCAATGGATCCAAACTACAAGAAAGAAGATTCCACCTAAACATTAGGAAGAACTTCCTGACAGTAAGAGCTGTTCGACAGTGGAATTTGCTGCCAAGGAGTGTGGTGGAGTCTCCTTCTTTGGAGGTCTTTAAGCAGAGGCTTGACAGCCATATGTCAGGAGTGCTCTGATGGTGTTTCCTGCTTGGCAGGGGGTTGGACTCAATGGCCCTTGTGGTCTCTTCCAACTCTATGATTCTATGATTCTATGAAAATTTCTCAGGGATAGTTTCCCCCCAGATTTTTCTGGACCTATGCAAGGAACAGAAGAGAAAATGTCATCAGGACACATTGCTTGCTTTGATTGATCTGCTGATTTCAGAAAATGGTGCTTCTGTGTGATCTGGAACTAGGGTTCCAGACTTCATGGAAGCTTCTATGAGGAATGGATAACTCCCTTCAAATATTTGTGTTGTTTTTGTAGATGCCAGGGGAGAGACTATTCAGCACAGACGACCCTCCCAATTATGTGTTCTCCTTAGCAAAGTGTGTTCTCCTTCATGGAAAGCATGTGTTGCAGTCGAAGCTGACAAGACACTCCAAAGTTGTGGGGCGGGCTAATTCATCATTGGCCACTGTTGTGATTGGGCTTCCCTTGTTGTTGGGAAGAAGTTAATGTTGCCATTTTGTGATTGACAGCCAGAAATGTTAAAACTCCCTGCACGGAACGTAGAGCTTCCTCTTTTCGCTCCGTGCATCGGATTGCCTGTCCCCCCCCCCCCCTCATATTAAGGGTTGTTTGCATTGACATTGCTATGCCTGTCATAGGGTCATCTGTTTTGGGGGCAGGGGCCCCGTAGGAATTTTGTCCATCTGGCTGATTGGCTGGTGCCATTTGGTTTTTGCCTACTGCGTAGCAAATCGTCACAACTTGTAAGGTTGTGGTTAGACATTGGTTTAGGGTTTGGTTGGTTGAGGGGCATGGATTGGCTGTGCCTGCCCCTCTAATACTGCTGCTGCAAGGGATTCCATTAAAGGGATACAGGGGCTCACCATTGCTTTTGTCCGAACCCTGTCAAGGGGCTAGGGCCATGCAAGAGCCCCTGGTTGCATTTGGGGTGGGCTGAGGGCAGGTTCCCTGCTCCGTCACTACCCCCAAATGTATTCCCCTTTTCTGACTTTTGCAACCACTCACATTTTTATATTTTAATAAAGTTGTGGCCAAAATTATGCCCAAAACCTTAAAGAAAATTTCTGTGTGATGTGTGAGTTATTTGGGGTGGCTTGGGGACCTCAACATGCAATGAATAGAAAAGGAAGGAAGGAAGGAATGCCAGGTGATTAAAATATGTCCCACTGGGTCAATGAGGCTCTGATAATACAGTCTGCAATAATACAATCTGAAATGATGATGGAGATGATTATATATATATATATACACACACACACATATATGCTACCCATCTGACTGGGTTGCCCCATCCACACTGGACAGCTCCCAATAAAATATTCAAGACACAATAATACTGTCTGCAATAAGTCCACATACTTGACCAGTGTCTTAGAGAAAAGGCTGATAGCTGAAACTGAAGTAAGCTGGATGTAAATAGTGTGGGGTTGTGGAACTCTTCTAACTATGCATTCATGCATTTCGGCACTTGCTAGAATCCCGTTATTTTTTTCTGTGACCTTTCCTGACCATTAGTACCAGATGGGTTCTTTTGAACTTGCATGCCATTGCCGTTAGTTTATTCTGAATTGTAATTTCATTTATTTAGTCTGCTTTTTAAAAATAATAATAATAATAATAATAATAATTGTCTTTTCCACTTTTATCATACAGTGGTACCTCGGGTTACATACGCTTCAGGTTACAGACTCCGCTAACCCAGAAATAGTACCTCGGGTTAAGAACTTTGCTTCGGGATGAGAATAGAAATTGTGCTCTGGCGGCGCGGCGGCAGCAGGAGGCCCCAGTAGCTAAAGTGGTGCTTCAGGTTAAGAACAGTTTCAGGTTAAGAACGGACCTCCAGAACGAATTAAGTACTTAACCTGAGGTACCACT
The DNA here is from genome assembly GCF_965153285.1 of Podarcis tiliguerta. Classification (NCBI taxonomy): domain Eukaryota; kingdom Metazoa; phylum Chordata; class Lepidosauria; order Squamata; family Lacertidae; genus Podarcis; species Podarcis tiliguerta. Next base: position 12,388,719 of record NC_139543.1, on the reverse strand, counting down.
GTATGCGGGTGGCGCTGTGGGTAAAAGCCTCAGCACCTAGGGCTTGCTGATCGAAAGGTCGGCGGTTCGAATCCCCGCGGCGGGGTGCGCTCCCGTTGCTCGGTCCCAGCGCCTGCCAACCTAGCAGATTGAAAGCACCCCCGGGGGCAAGTAGATAAATAGGGACCGCTTACTAGCGGGAAGGTAAACGGCGTTCCGTGTGTCTCCGGACAGTGCTGGCCCCCGGCCTCTTGAGTGAGATGGGCGCACAACCCTAGAGCCCGTACGGGCAGGGGTATCTTTACCTTTACCTTTTACCACTGTATTCACATTTTATTACATAATTCTATAGCTTAATACATTACGCTATAAGAGCATCAACCTCCTTCCCTCCCTCTTTCTGACTTCCACATGTCATTCTATATTCTTAGTATTTCTAAAATCACATATTTACCTTTTATCTTATTGTAGTATTTCACCTTGTTATTGGTAAATCAGTTCCTTATGTATACATTACAAAACATTTCAGTTCAAACCTACAAACATTTTCAGATGTTTACAATTTTCTTTCATGTAAAATATAATTTCCCCCCCAGTCCTATTATTTTGCAATATTTGTAAGCTGCTAAGCATTAAAAAAGTGATGTACAATAACAAAAAGTACAACAGATACAAGAGCTGAAACAGTTCTCCAAAGAGAACTCCTATACTACCCATGTTTTCTTTTTCCTTCACTGTTTTGTTGTTGCATATGAAAGGCGGTGCAGAAATATGTAACAAATAAAGAACATGCTACAGGAGGAAGACACTTGACTTCTTCTCAGGGGCGGAGGTGTGTGGCAAATTCGCCTCCACCTGAGAATTAGAATGTCATTTTGAATGCTGTGACAGTTCCTGTAGCTTCTTAAATTTTTGGATCTCATCATATACAGGTATCAAATCACTCATCAGGCTGCATTTAAGTTGACATTGGTGTAAATCAGTGTCCTCCCCAGATGTTTTAGACCTCCATCATTCCTAACATTTGGCTGAGGCACCAGATTGGGGAAGACCAGCCTAAATATTGGGCTGTCCACTTTGTATGTCAGCACTTAACTACTCTGCACTGAGCCATTTTAAAGCTAGATCCATTGTTATAGGGAAGGCTTAGTACTTGCATCCTGAAATTATTTATCTTTCATCCTCAGGACTTTGCGCTGAGTCGATTGTCCAAATACAATATTTCTTCTTCATAGATTTTGAAAACCTTCAAGACCCCATACACCCAGCTAATACTAGATGACATGATTTCATTGTTCCCTCATAAATACTGTGCAGCATAGAGAAGAAAAGTTAATTGAATGGTTTAGCTCTTTCCCTTTTCTTTTTTCTAAACTCCATTACTTATTCCATCTTGAAAATTTTCAGCTTCATCCTTCAGTGATCTCTTACTTCTGCAGTGTTCAAAACCTTTTAGAAATGTGGTTAGTATCTCTTGATACAAATATCTATTTCAATTTTCTCTTTCCATTCTAATATCCCTTTTATCTGTTTTACAATTTTTCTTCATTCTCCTTGGCTATCTATTTCATTTCTCTGCATTTTTAATACCCCTTTTTGTCTTTTTTGTAAAGCATTTCTGTATATTCCTCTGCAGGGCTATGCAATTCGTAGTTTTCTTTCTTTTCTTTTCTTCTTTTTGAAGTGATAGATCTGCAAAATGAATCTGACTATTAATTCTAGAGTATGTTTATTTCCATTAAGTTGATACTTAGTTGGCATTAACGTATGCATCACACTTATCTGCTCTAGAATATTTTAAATACTTCCCATTTAAATGGTTTACCGAACATCTTCCAATATTCTTCTCCATTTTCCAAGTCATCTTTGTAAGCTTGCCCTATTTAATATCAAATTATTTTGCTACTCTGCACTGTTTTCTTCTCAGGAATCTGATTAAGCTTGAAATCTACATTATGATGATTTATTGGCTCAGCTTAGGGTCTTCTTGCTGCTGTTTGTAGGCCCTCAAAGTTTCTCCTAATTAGAGCCGGTTTGTCCAATGCTGACAAGTAGTGGAAGCTGTCGTGCTTTCTAAGTTCTGCTAAGTTCCTCACTGTCAACATATGCAGAACCCTCTGTGAAATTTCAGCACCTTTTCAACATGCTGTTGGCTTCCCCAATAATTGCTCATTGCTTCTTCCAAGAAGCAGCTAATTTTGCATTTAGTGAAATTTGGTAGGAAATCTAGTCTCGATTCTTACTAACTTTGCCCACTTAATGGAAAGTTTCTTCACCAGTTTGGGCATCCAGTGCTGGTGAGAGGCAGGAAGACACTGAAAGAGAAGCTCATACTTTTCCCAAAAAGCCTGAAGCCTTTCTGTTAGGAATGATGGGTAAAGAAATTAAAAAAGAAGATAAGATACTATTCTTATATGCCACTACAGCCGCAAGAATCTTGTTAGCGCAAAACTGGAAAACAGAAGTTATACCCAGTATAAGTGATTGGCAGGTTAAGTTGATAAATTATGCCGAGCTCGCTAGAATAACAGGAAGATTAAGGGATCAAGACGAACAGAAATTTCATGACAATTGGAATAAATATTTGACTTATCTTGGAACTAATTTTCAGACGACACTGGCGGGGCTGAATTAACTCTAACAGTAAATGATACAGGATTAAAACGATAAAATACGTGAATACAAATTTATCTGATACTTACCAAAAGTGTGGAAGGAAGTCTACGGCTCGGCGGAGCCTAAAAGAATTTTGTGTTGTATTTTTGATTTGTTGATTTGATGTGATACGCGCAAGTTATGGTATAAATTTTGTATTTGTTTTTATGTATAAATGAGCAATATTAATAAAAATTTACTTGCCAAAAAAAAAAGAAAAAGAAGGAGAAGCTCAACTAATAACCTGCAGTGAGGTTTTCCGTGGCTCAAGTTGAAATGTGCAAAAGCCTCATAAGCAATATTGTTAAATGTGTGTGTGTGTGTGTGTGTTCCCTTGTTATTCCTTGGATATATTGTGCTAGAGTTAGTGGCGTAGCATGTATTGCCAGCCCTCGGGGCTGCGTGGAAATAGATGGAGAACGCATGTACATTCAACTGCCTAACAGCATCTACATTATCCAGGAGATCACAGACACAGAGATAAGAAAAGCCATTCTGTTGTCTAGAGAAGTCACTTCCTGGTTCACATGGAGCCCAGTGACAGGAATATGCAGCTGTACTAAGGCAGCACCGGGTGTTGACATTTTGGACCCCTAACAATTTTGCACCCAGGGCAACAACCCCTGTGCCCCCCCACTACACCATTGACTAAAATAATAACCTCAAAGTTTATCTCAAAATTTGGATTATAAGGATGCAATTAAAATAATTTCACCAGGGTCCATGTATGCAAGGGGGTCCAGACTCTGAGCTTTCTTTTTCTTTTAAGTAAGTCTCTTAAGTTATGAGGTAAAATAGGCAGGCAGCTTTCTAAGCCATGATAACCTGGCTGTTTCTGCCTTACTCTGCCATTGAGTAAATTCGGAGTAAATTCTGAATGAATGAGTTATTTGGGTACCAAGCAAAAGGAGTCCTAAAGAGTTGCTGTTTACCCCTCCTTTTTGGTGCACCTTTTTCCTACTTCTGCTCTTCCTTCGATGCAACTCTTTCCTTTTGTGGTCTCATCTGAGACCAGGTAGACCCTATAGGTTATTTCTGAAAATACTGCTACACTGACAAACTGGAACGTGTCCAGAAGAGGGCAACCAAAATGGTCAAAGGCCTGGAAACGATGCCTTATGAGGAATGGCTAAGGGAGCTGGGCATGTTTAGCCTGGAGAAGAGGAGGTTAAGGGGTGATATGATAGCCATGTTCAAATATATAAAAGGATGTCACATAGAGGAGGGAGAAAGGTTGTTTTCTGCTGCTCCAGAGAAGCGGACACGGAGCAATGGATCCAAACTACAAGAAAGAAGATTCCACCTAAACATTAGGAAGAACTTCCTGACAGTAAGAGCTGTTCGACAGTGGAATTTGCTGCCAAGGAGTGTGGTGGAGTCTCCTTCTTTGGAGGTCTTTAAGCAGAGGCTTGACAACCATATGTCAGGAGTGCTCTGATGGTGGTTCCTGCTTGGCAGGGGGTTGGACTCGATGGCCCTTGTGGTCTCTTCCAACTCTATGATTCTATGATTCACCCACACCCACAAAAATGCCAAATGCAGAACCTGAAAGCTTTGCAAAGAGGCTTAGGTATATCTTTTGCTGTGCAGTTGCTAAATGTCAGGCACTTATTTTGTTGTTGCTGTTTAGTCATTTAGTTGTGTCCGACTCTTCATGACCCCATGGACCAGAGCACGCCAGGCACTCCTGTCTTCCACTGCCTCCTGCAGTTTGGTCAGACTCATGTTTGTAGCTTCGAGAACACTGTCCAACCATCTCATCCTCTGTCGTCCCCTTCTCCTTGTGCCCTCAATCTTTCCCAACATCAGGGTCTTTTCCAGGGAGTCTTCTCTTCTCATGAGGCAGCCAAAGTATTGGAGCCTCAGTTTCAGGATCTGTCCTTCCAGTGAACACTCAGGGCTGATTTCCTTCAGAATGGATAGGTTTGAACTTCTTGCAGCCCATGGGACTCTCAAGAGTCTCCTCCAGCACCATAATTCAAATCATCAATTCTTTGGTGATCAGCCTTCTTTATGGTCCAGCTCTCACTTCCATACATCACTATTGGGAAAACCATAGCTTTAACTATATGGACCTTTGTTGGCAAGGTGATGTCTCTACTTTTTAAGATGCTATCTAGGTTTGGCATTGCTTTTCTCCCAAGAAGCAGGCATTTTTTAATTTTGTGACTGCATTCCCCATCTGCAGTGATCATGGAGCCCAAGAAGGTAAAATCTCTCGCTGCCTGCATTTCCTCCCCTTCTATTTGCCAGGAGGTGATGGGCCCAGTGGCCATGATCTTTGTCAGACACTTGTTAAGTTCTAGGAACTTCGTTTCCCTAGCATTGCTTGGGAAAACTGAGAAAACAAAAAGAAAGTGCAATTTTTAAAGATGCAGTCCACCATCTTGATTCAAAATGGCATTCAACTGTATCCTAACATAGACTAAACCCTACTGCTTAATCTCGCGAACCACCATCCAGAATTTGGTTACAACATCTTAAGAGGTAGCCAAAGGCTCAGTCTGCCATCTTGATTCAAAATGCTATCCAAACGTACATGGAAATCTACTCACTGATCTCAGGAACAATTAGTCAAAAATTGGTTACAATGTCTCAAGAGGAGTCCAAATACATAAAGAATAAACAGTTTTCCAAAATGCATTGCAGATTAACTGTATAGTTAACGTACAGTACAGTGCTATGAAGGGATGCAGGTGGTATTGTAGTCTAAACCATCGAGCCTCTTGGGCTTGCCGAACAGAAGGTCAGTGGTTTGAATCTGTGAGCTTCCGTTGCTCTGTCCAGCTTCTGCCAACCTAGCAGTTCAAAAGCATACCCATGCAAGTAGATAAATAGATACCACTGCAACAGGAAGGTAAACAGTGTTTCCGTACACTCTGGCATTTGTCATGGTCCTCTGTGTTCCAGAAGCGGTTTAGATATGCTGGCCACATGACCTGGAAAGCTGCCTGTGGGGAAACGCTGGCTCCCTTGGCCTGAAAAGTGAGATGAGCGCTGTACCCCATAGTCGCCTTTGACTGGACTTAACCGTCCAGGGGTCCTTTACCTTTTACCTTACAGTGGTATGCATATTTAATAATAATAATAATAATAATAATAATAATAATAATTATTTTTTTTTTTTACTTATACCCTGCCCTCCCCAGCCAAGGCCAGGCTCAGAGCGGCTTACAAGCAATAATAAAAACAAGTTGAATGATTACAACTTAAAAACAAAATTAAAATACAACATTAAAATATTGAAACATTAAAATATTAAAATGTAGCCTCATCGCAGGAGGAGGAGAAAAAAAAGAAAGAGAGGGAGGGAATCAAATTGGCTCCAAGCCAAAGGCCAGGCGGAACAACTCTGTCTTACAGGCCCTGCGGAAAGAAATCAGATCCTGCAGGGCCCTGGTCTCATGAGGCAGAGCGTTCCACCAGGCTGGAGCCAGAGTTGAAAAGGCCCTGGCTCTGGTTGAAGCTAATCTAACTTCCTTAGGGCCCGGGACCACTAGGGTGTTGTTATTTATGGACCTTGAGGCTCTCCATGGGGCATACCGGGAGAGGCGGTCCTGTAGGTACGAGGGTCCTAGGCCGTGAAGGGCTTTAAAGGTCAAAAGCATTTATCCAGAAGTAAACTTACTCCCAAATAACAGTTTTGACGACGTTTCTCTTTACAGTCTGAGAACCACAATTCTACATTTCTTTTTTAGGAATGAAGGCTAAAGTAATATAGTCCCAAATTGTTTACTTACTTTGATGATTTCTCATTTGTTTTCAGCTGATGTTTCCTGTACATGGTGAGAATTCTGAAGCCAGATATATTCAAAACTGCATATCTTTGTGAGCCATCAGTTTTTATCTCAAAAGAGCCCTATTGGTTATAGTATCCTACTCAAAATTCAACTCCATTTATCCATTCTTCTATAAGTCTCTTCTCTCTATAACAACTTTAGAATAATCTTTCCTGTCACTCTTGACATTTAAGGATATTGCTTCAGTTTCTGCAACCACAGAAATTTTGCAATTTCCATTATAGGCTATCAGTTTATTTTCTTCTCTGTGCTTTATATAGACAGACATTTAACTAAGCTACCAGTGATGGTTAAGGCAGCACAAGGTTTGCAGAGTTTCTGGCCATACAAAAACTGGTTCCCTTTGTTATAACTAGCACAAAGTTCATTGTTCCTAAATTCATTTTGGTGACATGCACTTTTTGAAAGTGATGTACAACCAACACGGTTACCTTTGACACAGAATATATATTTTATCGAGCCTCATGACATCTACTAGTGATCATAACTACCTTGATGTTTGGGGAGAGTATCATCCGTATATCTCTCTATATAATAAAAATGTATGAATGGCGTCACATTGGAGTATTTGTAGTGCCGTATCACAATCCTGGATTTGTATGAAGTCAGGGTACAGTAGGGAGGCAAAAATGAAGGCAGGCAGCACAACAGCAATGGCCTGAGAGTGAGAAGGGAAGTGGTGGTTTAAAACAGCAGCAGAAGTTTGAGTAAAGTACCGTGGGATATTTGAGGGATCTGCACACTTAATTTCTCTAATAGGAGGCAGCTGAGGAATGAAAGAGGGAAATGTTTTGAATCCAGTGAGCAAGGAGAAAAACTGAAAGGAAAAAAAAGTGGTCATTTAAATCAGAGGCGGAAGTTTGAGTATAGAAGAGGTGGAAATACACTTAGAGGGGAAAGTGGGGATTTTAAACAATGGCAAAGGTGACACTGAAGTGGCAGTTTAATACAAGGTCTGAGTACAGTGAGAATGAGGTTCAAGTATGTTAGCTTTTCAGTGTTACCTTCTGTGTTGTACTTATCTCTGCTATTTATCCATGTTAAAACTGGTATGTTTTTGTTTTGTTTTGTTTAAACTGCCCCTCAGTGTCAACCCCTCCATGCTTAGCTCAAATATCTGTTATTGTTTAAAACTCATTTATTTCTCAGTGTCCCTCCAGTTGAATCGTTCAAAGAATTTTGAAGAAATTCAAGATGTAATTTCTTAGGCAAATTGTGAACACCCCATGCACAACAATGCGAGTGATACTGGAAAATTCATTTTTGTAACGAGCGAAGAACCATTTGTCTAAGAATCTTTCCCTTCCTAACACAGAAATGTTAATATTTTGTTATTTTATTTAGAGTTGTTCTTAATGAGGGTGAAAGAGGAGAGCGCAAAATATGGTTTGAAGCTCAACATCAAAAAAACGAAGATCATGGCCAAGGAAAATAGGGATGTCCTATTCCATAATAACAATTTCACTATTTATATTCCGCCCATATGACTGGGTTGCTCCAGCCACTCTGGGCAGCTTCCAACATATATAAAAACATAATAAAACATTTAAAAACTTCTATACAGAACTGCCTTCAGATGGCTCGGGGGTTGGATAATTCCATGCCCTCCAATATTTCTCTGTTGGAAATAGGAATGACCTATGGGAAAGCAGGACATTCCAGAATCAAATTAAAAACTGGGTCAGCTTCTGTAAATCCAGGACTGTCCCTAGAAAACAGGGACACTTGGAAGGTCTGGTCTTCCTCTCTATGGAATTAACAGAGGCATAGCCAGGATTTATGTTGGGGGTGGCAAGACCTGTCATCATCCTCTGCCTGGTTCTGTCTAGCAGATTTGGAATAATTTCAAATTCCCCATCCCTCTTCTAAAAAGCAGATTCTTGAGGTTGCACATATATGAATGTTTTTTTCCTGCTATAATTCACAAAACATTCCTGTGTGTTACATAACCATTACATTTTGGAGCTATGATACAAACTTGCAAATATTACATAATAATAATAATAATAATAATAATAATAATAATAATAATAATAATAATAATGCCAATAGCTCTCCATGAGCAGGATTTCTAAGTGAGGACGCTGAGCCAGATTCAGCCATTTTGTAACTAATTAGCCTCACTAATGGTATCAAACACCTTTGGCACCTGAACACCAAATGCAAAGGCGATTCCAGCAGCCAAATGGATTTTAATTAGAAAGGTTTGCATTTTCAGGATGAAGTTGCTTTGATCAGATTAAAGCCAGCCTCAATAACAGTTTATAAAATATTGTATCAGATCTCGCTCCCAGTTCAATACCAATAGCACTTTTAAAAAATGAATAATAGACATATTAAACTCTTGAAAGACAAAGGCTGCTATGTTGTTGTTTTAAGAATTACTTTACAGTGGCTGTGCTTGATGACTTAAAATGGTTAGCCTTTCCAAAATGAAGTGTTAGGATTTTCTGAGAGACATCCTAATCATATGTTTATTAACCTCTGCCCTGAAACTGTCAGGGCTGGGTGCCTGCCCAGATGTAGGGTTCAAATTACTTTATTAATCTATTGCTAAGACTAGGACTCATTATGTTTTTCTGCTGATTCCTCTCGGAAGGCAGAGGCAAATTGACTTTATCTAGAAATGTGTCAATATGTTGTAAGTGGCATGTTCTGCTTACAATGAGCACTCACACTATATGTGGGTGCCTTTTGTGGGGTCGCATGTGGTGCTACCTTTCCCAGGGAACTTGCTAGTAGAAGGGGGCTGGCCTGCTTCTCAGTGTATTATTCAGAGGTTCACGCCCAGCCTCAGCTTTAAGTTTCGTTTCCTGGGAAGTGGGGCCAGACTCATTATAAATAGGGGGAGGAGCCAGAATTGGTCAGGCAGACAGCTCTGGAGATTCACCCTCCCTCCCCTCCCTTTGTTAATGTTTCTTGTCTACAGGTTAACTTTTTCTTCCTCTTTAGCAGGCATTGCTATGGTCTTTGACTGGTTGCTGTTGAAGGACCGGGAAGAGATTTTCCTGCATTGGCAGGTTTTGTCTGTCCCGTAGCAATTCATCACAACTTTGGCGGTTATGGCCTTGGGTGGAATCCTTTAGTCTTTTCTTCCCTATATGGTGTGTGTGTGTGTGTGTGTGTGTGTGTGTGTGAAGTGGTGATTCACACCCCTGCGGCGGCAATTCCAGGGTCCCCTCTTAAAGGGGTTACATAAATGGGTGTCACTGGCCATACACTGAAAGGCTGCCAGTGAACTAACCTGTGTGCGGGGATATGTGCTGGGCTGCCTGCAGTACATCTCGCAGAGCACCCCCATATCCCATTTACCCTGATGTGTCCCAGTTCTCTGGCTGAGGGGCTTGGAGGGGTATATTTCCAAGGCCTAAGCCAAGGTCTTCCTACATTCAGAAGTGTAATAAAGTTGTGGCCTAATTTTAATTCCATAATGTTGTCAGAGTCTTTATTTCCTTTCCCACGTTCCCTGGCGATGACCACTCCCCACATTAAATGGGGGGGCCGCCCTTTGCATGGTCGCACGCAGCCCCCTGGACCCTATGCGGCACCATTAGCACAGGCTTGGCTTCGCCTTCCCCAGGTGGGATACCTGGAGGTCTCCGCCTACCTCAGCCAGTTGCCCAATCCCGCCTGGTGATCAGGCCAGGTAGGAGGAGGGACCACAAGAAGCCGTTGCTAGTTTGTGGAGGGGGCAGTCTTTGCTTGCTGAGGGTTTCTTTCCTCTTCTTCCCACATCCAGATTCACTTACTTCAAAATAGTTAAAGCTGCGTAAATTCTACCTTCGGCAAAGAATGTGGAGTGCTAGGATTGTACTTTGCATGCTGAAATTGATTCTCAGATATTATGGGTACAGAGAAGCTATTAGCCCTCTGTGTTTTTGTGGGGCTTTCCCTCACCTCCTCTTCTGAAATGACTTTCTGAGACTTCTGCATCTTATGACATCATAACATTATGTGATGGTATTGGGGAAGTTTTCTAAGTCACCCCTAGGTCACCTCTTCCTTTTGCTAACATGCTGTGGTGGACGACGCAAAACGTGGATAAAATTAAAGGGTTTGGATTTGATTTGATATCCCGCTTTATCAGTACCTGAAGGAGTCTCAAAGCGGCTAACATTCTCCTTTCCCTTCCTCCCCCACAACAAACACTCTGTGAGGTGAGTGGGGCTGAGAGACTTCAAAGAAGTGTGACTGGCCCAAGGTCACCCAGCAGCTGCATGTGGAGGAGCAGAGACGCGAACCTGGTTCACCAGATTACAAGTCTACTGCTCTTAACCACTACACCACAGTGGCTCTCTGGGTTCAGGACTCTCACACTGACTTTCTGACTCTCACACTGACTCTCACACTGGGTTCAGGGACTCAGACCAGACCAAATTTCATAAAATCATACTACAAGAGAGGAAAAACTCCAAATATTTACACAGATTAAAATAGCTCAGGAGGTAAGAAGACAACAAACACTAACTTATCTAGCTAATTAACACAAACGGTTACACTTAAATCTCAGTAGACTGACCAATGGAACAAGATGCTATCTAAAGCACATATAGATGCAGACCTCAGTTTAGCTGGCTGCCGAGAGCTCCCACCAACAGTAGTGACAAGAAGTTCAGGGTTTATCAAAAGATTGGTACTAAAACCTGTTTTCCAAGCTTAAGTCTGTAACTCTGCTCAGTTTGCAGTCATTGTCTGTGCATTCCCTTATATTTAAGTGATGATTTCTTCTTATCCTGGGCCCTGTACAACAAACTTACAGAAGACTTCTTTTCAAAATGCAGATTTTTTCAACTCCTGTCAGCTATCGGCAGCATTCATTGCCAAAAGCAGAAAAGAGGAAATAATCATTCTTCTGTTTCTTAAGTGAAGTTGTTATGATGTTGTGCCTTTATTTCATCTACAACAATGCACAGCTTTCCCCCACATTACACCTCCTGTTATTACCCATATGGTGATTTAAACTTATGCGGAATTAAAAATGTTTTGTATTTTTCTTAAGGACAACATTCACTTAACTAACTGAATAGACTTTGTTTTTAGGAAGCAGATGTTTTCTCCGAGAATAGTAAAGGATAATTGAATGCTTACTTAATTTTAGCATTTTTACTAATATTATGTATTTTGCATTAGTAAATAATGTGAGCTGTTATGTCAGAGTAACATTAAATCTGGTCGAAAAACCCTGATAGTGCTTTTCATCTGCTTTTGTTTAGACTCTTGCTTGTCCTCCGAATATAGTATTTGTTTGTCTGACAGTAAGAGCTGTGAACAGACTCCCTAGGGAGGTGGTGGACTCTCCTTCCTTTGAGGTTTTTAAGCAGAGGTAGGATGGCCATCTGTCATGGATGCTTTACCTGAAATTCCTGCATCGCAGGGGGTTGGACTAGATGATCGTCAGGGTCCCTTCCAACTCTACAGTTCTGTGATTCTATAATTCTCTTTTGTTGTAAAATAAAATTCCTGGAGAACCCAGGCAAATGAAACAACAGTTATAAGATTAAATGTCCACTCTCTGAGGGGAGGTGTGGAGGTAGGTAACCCTATCAAAGAAGAAAAGAAGAAGTGTTTGGATTTGATATCCCGCTTTATCACTACCCGAAGGAGTCTCAAAGCGGCTAACATTCTCCTTTCCCTTCCTCCCCCGCAACAAACACTCTGTGAGGTGAGTGAGGCTGAGAGACTTCAGAGAAGTGTGACTAGCCCAAGGTCACCCAGCAGCTGCATGTGGAGGAGCGGAGACGTGAACCCGGTTCCCCGGATTATGAGTCTACCGCTATTAACGACTACACCACACTGGCTGCTAAAAGAAGCTGAGAGGGGTTAGTGGACCCTCTGGAGAATATTCAGAAGGCAAGAGAGCTGTAGAGAAGAGAGAGGAATCACAGAAAATTGTCTGCTTCTCTGTCACTAACAGACTCCTTCTGTTGGTGGTCAGTTGTTGGTGGATAGCAACTACAGTGGTACCTCAGGTGACATACGCTTCAGGTTACAGACTCCACTAACTCAGAAATAGTACCTCTGGTTAAGAAGTTTGCTTCAGGATGAGAACAGAAATCGTGCGGTGGCGGCACAAGGCCCCATTATCTAAAGTGGTACCTCAGGTTAAGAACAGTTTCAGGTTAAGAACGGACCTCCAGAATGAATTAAGTTCTTAACCCGAGGTACCACTGTACTGCATTCAAAAAATTCTAGTGAGAATGCCCTCTCGATAGAAAATCACTTGTAAAGGCTGCTTTCAAACTGCCAGTTTCTGGGTATCAGGCTGACTGTCACAAAATAAATGAATAATATCAGTATAAACAAAATAATTAACTAGTCACATTGCATTAAATCTGTATCTGCATGGAAGATGAATTGATGGCCTTTAGTTGGAGTACTTATATGGGAAGTATAATCGAGGCCTAAAGGAATCCCGATACGCTTCTGAAGACTTGCTGAAAATCCACTTATGTTACTTTATGTCACTGAGGATCACCACACAAGATAATCCTTCAGCATGTGATCCTCTTACCCTTACAATGAGAACTTACTTGCTCAGTGCCTGCAAACACATTCTTCAAATGCAGTAACATCTTTTCATTACCATTACATTTTTTCATGTGGCAACTCAACATTTGAGCTATGGAGCGAGTTAAGTATGCTTGAGGAGTTCAGCCTTTGTCGATTCTGATACAAAGAGACCTGATCCATGCCTTTGGCACTAATATACAGATTGGAATTTATTTATCCCCGTTTTCACGCTTTCCAAGCTCCCTACACTGTTCTCGACTAAAACAGGAAATCAAAATGCATGTTATAGTGCATGTTTTGAAAGGAAAACAGTATATATATGCCTTGTAAGGTCGTGAGCTTATGAATCATGAATAAGTCTCATTGTCTTCGTTGGGGCTTAGTTTTGAGCATACATGCATGAGTGCGCATTATGTGTTCTCTGTGTGTTTTACTAACCTCCCTCTTTCCTTCCTCGCTGCATTGTGTCGCCTTTAGACCCACACTTCCTTCTCATAGCATTTTCCTAAGACTGGACACTTATTGGGGGGGGGGGAGATGAAAAGCCAGCTGGCTCGGCCCCAGCCGGAGCGTCTCTCCTCTCAGCCTTGCCGCCGCGGAGATCCATCAGTCATCCTCCTCTGATGTGCGTCTGTGACTCAAGTTGCAGTGCATGCTTGAGCACACATTACTCAGCAGAGTAAACACACAACAGAATGATGCCCGAGGTGTGGATACGATACAAAGCTACGCATTTATTATACATAAATCTGGACCAAGAAAAACATGGCCTCTCTCCTTGTGCTTCGAGCCCCAAAACCCATCCCGAACGGAAATAAAGACACAGTGGAAACAGAATTTAGTTTAAATGTTAATGGGCAAATTTTGGCCACAACTTTATTAAAATACACAAATGTGATTGGTATTGGCTTAGGCATTGGTATCAAACTATATCTGGCTTCCCCACCCTGCAGGAAGCCTGGAAGGGTAAACAACCAGCAGGGGGATCTCCGTCAGTGTATATTGACTGGTGCTCACCCCTGGTGTTCCCGGGGGTCCTGGCATGGCCCTAGCCCCCTCCGGGCTTCGGACAAGATCCAGACCCCCAGATTCCTTTAATGGAATACCCTATTCATTGGAGGGGCAGGTGATGGCCGCACCTCCCCACATTCCCCTAAACCAATGCCTAACCTTACAAAGTTGTGACGATTGCTAAGAGGTAGGCAAAAACCAAGTGGCCACAGCCAATCTGCCACATTGGAAAAACTTCCTACCTGGCCCCCATTCCACAAAAAAAGGCGACCAACTGAAGTCCAAAGCAAGGCCAAACACAACCTAATTAACGGGTGGGTGGGCAGGTGTTCGGCAGCGTGAAGCAAAAGGAGGTCCCTACGTCGTGCTGTCAAATAGTTACCCCCAACCTTGCCATGCTGCTGATTGTGCTAGAATGTAAAGAGACATGTGACATGTAACAGTCCCACATATCTGCAGCGGGGGTGGAACGGAATTCCCAACAGATGAATGAACCTTCCCGAGAACAGGAGAACAGTATAGATTTACAACAGTGGTTTGCAGAAGGGCATAGTTCAGAGCAGGGGTCAGCAAACATTTTCAGACAGTCCACTGTCCCTCAGACCTTGTGGAGGGTCAGACTATATGGGGGGGGGGATGAACAAATGCCTATGCCCCACAAATAACCCAGAGATGCATTTTAAATAAAAGCACACATTCTACTCATGTAAAAACACCAGGCAGGTCCCACAAATAACCAAGAGATGTATTTTAAATAAAAGGACACACTCTACTCATGTAAAAACACGCTGATTCCCAGACCATCCACGGGCCGGATTGAGAAGGTGATTGGGCCGGATCCAGCCCCTGGGCTTTAGTTTACCTACCCATGGTTCAGAGGCTGCAGTGAGAAGAAGCTGGTAAATATTGAAAGAGGAACAGCAGGAAGAAGCAGCACCGGGGAGAGACAGCTGACGGACTCAGTGTCTTTGGAAAGCATTCCTGGCCCCCCTTCTCCCAGGACCAGACGGACATTGGGGTTATTAGAATAGAGAGATCAGAGGCAGAAAGCACAGATTAGCCAACGCAGGAGTGACATAGAATAGGAGAGACGTAGGTGGCTGGGGACTTTACTGGGAGCAACATCATTATTTGGGGAAGAAGGCATTCCTTCGTATTTCTCTGTGAATATTAATAAATTATGTGGTAAGAACTTTTATTGTTTCTCTGTTTTTTGGCTGCTGCCATGGGAGGGATTGGATTCCCGGCAATACCCTGCTAAACACAGTGTGACTTCCAGGTAAACATGCCTAACAATGTGTTCTAAGGCCACAGCCGAGGGCACGGAGAAGGGCATATGTAAACGTGATGGGTACATTTTAAATCACAGATTAAGATGCAAAAGGGACATAACAAACTTGTGAGTGAATATATGGAAAAGTGACACAGACTATAGATTAAATGATTTGTCCATGTCTAGGAGCAAGTTTGAGGTTGTATGGAGGGATGATGGAGAAATAATAATAATAATAATAATAATAATAATATTTTATTTTATTATTTTATTTTATTTTATTTTATTTTATTTTATTTTATTTTATTTTATTTTATTTTATTTTATTTTATTTTATTTTATTTTATTTTATTTTATTTTATTTTATTTTATTTTATTTTATTTTATTTTATTTTATTTTATTTTATTTTATTTTATTTTATTTTATTTTATTTTATTTTATTTTATTTTATTTTATTTTATTTTATTTTATTTGTACCCCCACTCCCTGGCCAGAGCTGGGCTCACAGCAGCTAACATCATATACAATATGCATAAAAACAAGCAATCGATTGATTAAAATGCATCCCAAAGTTAATTCAAATAAATTAAAGTTAAAGTTAAAACTGGACAAATGACAATCCTCAGGTTAAAATTGAAAGTGGTTAATACTCGCCAGCACCAACCAAATTAGTTTTGGTTCACCGTTTTAATGCAACTCTATCCAATTTTCATTCCCTGAAACAATATTAAAACCAAAACACCACCAATCTTCCAAATTCACACTTCTCAGAATTCTGTGATGCAGTTCTTCAAACTGAAAACATGCATAAAACACATAGCTTTGTGATCATAACTCACAAAATGCATAAATTAAAGAAAACTGACTAATTTGCCATTGTTTCTGCCATCTTGGATGATATGGTTCTTTGCATATTTTAACCCAAATATTATATTTCCTTATAAGTTCTCTATAAAGTGAGTTCAAAAAGGCCATCTCCCTTTCTTTCACATTCCTCAAACCCTTGTTATTGAGAAAAGAGCTGATTCAAACATAACTTCTACTTTTTTTGCTTAGTCATTCAAAGATAATGCAAATAAAAAATTAATAAAAGCAGAATCTGATTATATTAAAATGATCTCGCAATACGAGCTTGATATTATTTCTAAGAAAAGGAGGAATTAACTGTTCTTTATATAGAAGAACATCCAGTTCTGAGTGATAGTTTCAGCATATTTGAAAGTACTTGGCAAGGGGAGTTTGCCTTTATTTAGCAGGAAAATGGTAATTAACTGCATAAAAGGAATCCAGGAGTTAAATGCCACAATTTGCATTGGTGTGAATAACTGTACAAGGTGTAATAGCATAGAGCGCTAGTTGCAATTGCTCTTAATGAAACATGCCTCTGTTGAAATGTGTCCATTAGATCTTCAAGCTTTCATTACCTTCCACTGATTCAGTAAAAGGAGCTATATTTATTGATGCCCAAGCCACCCAACCAGTAGGGCTGGCCCATATCAGCTTTTCAGCATTACAGTACAGTGGTACCTCTGGTTACGTACTTTATTCGTTCTGGAGGTCCGTTCTTAACCTGAAACTGTTCTTAACCTGAAGCACCACTTTAGCTAATGGGGCCTCCCACTGCTGCTGCGCTGCCGCCACGCAATTTCTGTTCTCATCCTGAAGCAAAGCTCTTAACCCAAGGTACTATTTCTGGGTTAGCGGAGTCTGTAACCTGAAGCGTATGTAACCCAAGGTACCACTGTATATCACCAGCCAAACATCGCGGTCTGGCGATACACCATGATTTTGTGCATCAGCCTCAGCCTGCGAGGTGCCGGGTTTCACCCCAATGCCTATTGGGCTGGGACAATGCAGCTTGTTTGTACTGCTCATCTGGGGATGCCACCAGTGGTAACTTCTGCTGTTTGGACAGGCACATCATGCTCCCCAACACCAGCGTCAGAGGCTGGCAGAACCAAGCAAATTTAGTGGGGACTGATACATCATACACCATACACATACATCATACTCAGGGCCGTCTTAAGCATATCCGGCGCCATGGTGCAAAGATCCCTCTGGCGCCCCACCCCTTGTTTCCCAGAGTTGTCAACCTTTTCCCAAACCTCTGTGGGGATCGCTCTCCTCCCGCGGGGGCTTGGGAAGGAAGCTGCACATCCACCAGCCATATAGTTGGTGGGGCACAGCTTCTGTCCTAAGCCTCTGCAGGGATCGCGCTCCTCCTGCGGAGGCTTGGAAGGCAAGCTGCATGCCTGCCAGCCATATGGTTGACGGGGCGTAGCTTGCGGGCATGCAGGAGGGAAAGGGGAGGCCACCAGCAAAGCCACACAGCTCCCCCACTCGCTGGGGCGCCCCTGAGAGGGCGGTGCCCAGGCGCAATGCACCAGTAAGCCCGATGGGAAAGGTGGCTCTGATCATACACATACACCATCACCACCCAGGGGTGTAGCATGGGGGGGAAGGGTGCAGAGTGGGTGGGGCAGCCCAGTTAGATGGGAAGGGTACAAATAATAAAATTATTATCATCACCATTCTTGTCATTACTCCACGAAAACACTATTTCTGATGTTACTGGCATATACTTCCTACTCCCCCAAGAAATAAGAGGTTTCAGGGACAGCACTCAGTCTGGCTTAGATGCCTTTGAAGGAGAAAACAATGGAGACCGGTGACATTTGTTAATACAAGTGCAACAACTCCACCGTTTGATCGAAGATCACTATAGAGGAGAAGAAGAAGAAGAAGAAGAAGAAGAAGAAGAAGAAGAAGAAGAGGAGGAGGAGGAGGAGGAGGAGGAGGAGGAGGAGGAGGAGGAGGAGTAGTAGTAGTTTGGATTTGATATCCCACTTTATCACTACCTTAAGGAGTCTCAAAGTGGCTAACATTCTCCTTTCCCTTCCTCCCCCACAACAAACACTCTGTGAGGTGAGTGAGGCTGAGAGACTTCAGAGAAGTGTGACTGGCCCAAGGTCACCCAGCAGCTGCATGTGGAGGAGCGGGAAATCGAACCCAGTTCACCAGATTACGAGTCCACCGCTCTTAACCACTATACCACAGTGGCTCTCCAGTGGCTAATCAGCAGTTCAATATGCCTTTGGTGTCCTCACCTCACTGTCTCCAATTCTCATTCCAGACAACAGTTTGTCCTTCCCCAAGCTTGC
The DNA here is from genome assembly GCF_965153285.1 of Podarcis tiliguerta. Lineage (NCBI taxonomy): Eukaryota > Metazoa > Chordata > Lepidosauria > Squamata > Lacertidae > Podarcis > Podarcis tiliguerta. The sequence goes on along the minus strand of NC_139543.1, from coordinate 12,370,329 downwards.
TTCTGTTCTCTTAGTATCGCAGATATCACTTGCAACATCGTTAGCCGAGGGTGGTATCTTAGCTCTGGTTGAAATCATCCATTGAGAAGACGAAAGGAAGATCTGGCTCTTTCCTTGCTGCTTAGAAAACACCCACTAGCCATATTGGATCATTAGCCGGCCTGCTAAACGCAAGGTATGACCAATCCAAGTGATATCCCAGTCATGCAATGCAAATACAAGGAACGGCAGAAATAACTTCGACAAGATAAAAAAAGCAGGTTTTACAAATCCTTATGCTCCACTACAAGTCTTCCTTTGGATAGTCAATAGGTATGTACGTAGGCAGGAATGTAGGAAAGAAAGATTGCAATAGCATTTTGTAATGATGTGCCTTGTCATATAGAAACATGAGTCAAAGACATATGTCTGTGTCTGAAAGGACTTGAACAATACTTATGTAGTAAGATGACATACAGGTGCCTGTCAGTTGGGAGGATTTATTGAATTTTTAAGTGTCATGTGGAAAAGAATGTATTGAACTTTCTATTTTGGTATCTTCTTCTCTCAAGGTCAATCCCATTTTAGTTTAGTCAGGCACTGAAAGCTGGAAGTGTCTTTCACTTGTCAGCACACAGCTGATATTCATAATCCAAACAATTCTTTCCCTGTCAAAAGAATAAAAGAAACAAATCACCCCTGATTCCATGATAACCAGAGCGACGCATAACTCAGTACCAGAAAAGGAAATGCCCTCTGTAAAATGTAAAACTGTATCTGATTTTATTTTATTTTAATCTGCCATTGAAATGAACACGTTTCTTTCTGGAAAAATCAGCTTCCTAAGAGAAGGTTTTCCTCAGGACCACAGCATGAGAGAAAATGATTTAATCCCCCTTCTACACTTGTCCAAATCCTATTAATTATCACTGCCCCCTGAAGCTGATTTGAAAAATTTGCATTTTTTGAAACCTGTGCATTACATGCAAATATATATATTTAATGTCATGTCTGGTATTGTCCTCAGGTGGTTGTGAATGGAGACCAGTTCATATATAAGTTCTACATATAAAGTCCCCATCAAGCTTAGGGGAAGGAATATTGCTCAGAGGTAGGGTAGCTCTTCTGGAAGCAGAAGATCTCTGGTTAAATCCCCGGTTGTCTCCAGGTGTCTTCACTTCTCTAAGTGAAATTCTGGAGCATCTGGACCAGGGGTGGGAAATCTGTTTAGGGAAATGGCTTAGCTCTGTGGAAGAGTACATAGTTTGCATGCAGAGTTGGAGGTCCCAGGCCACAGAGAGGTTAGGCTGGCCTCAACCAGAGCCAGAGCTTTTTCAGCTATGGCTCCAATCTGGTGGAACGCTCTGTCACAAGAGACTAGGGCCCTGCAGGACTTGAAATCTTTCTGCAGGGCCTGCAAGACAGAGCTGTTCCTCCAGACCTTTGGCCAGGGCACAGCCTGACTCCCTCCTTTGGCAATCTTCACAGAACTCTAGCCCAATGGTTGCCATTAATTTGATATGAATTAATTTTATAATGAAATGATTTTAGAATGTTGTATTATTTTATTGTTGTTAGCCGCCCTGAGCCCGGCTTCGGCTGGGGAGGGCGGGATATAAATAAAATATTATTATTGTTGTTATTATTATTATTATTATTATTATTATTATTATTCGTGTCCCAGATTCAATCCCTGGTGTCTCTAGGTAAAGGTAAAGGTAAAGGTACCCCTGCCCGTACGGGCCAGTCTTGACAGACTCTAGGGTTGTGCGCCCATCTCACTCAAGAGGCCGGGGGCCAGCGCTGTCCGGAGACACTTCCGGGTCACCTGGCCAGTGTGACATCGCTGTTCTGGTGAGCCAGAGCCGCACACGGAAACGCCGTTTACCTTCCCGCTAGTAAGCGGTCCCTATTTATCTACTTGCACCCGGGAGTGCTTTCGAACTGCTAGGTTGGCAGGCGCTGGGACCGAACGATGGGAGCGCACCCCGCCGCGGGGATTCAAACCGCCGACCTTTCGATCGGCAAGCCCTAGGCGCTGAGGCTTTTACCCACAGTGCCACTAGGTAGAGCTGGGATTTAATCCTGCCTGAAACCCTGGAAAGCTGGTAGCAGTCAGTGTTGACGATGGGCCAATGGTATCAGGTGAATATGCAAATGCCTGTTTGCTCTCTTTAAATGAAGACTTAATCCTAAAGAACTATATTAGTTCTGTGCAGGGACAAGGAGCAATCATTTTTGTGATCATGTTTAATGGAGACATAAAAAGCTTCCGACAGAATCTCAACAGTGTTGCAAAGTTTAGCATGCACCTGATGTCGAGATAATATGGCGCAGCCTGCCTTGTAAAATGAAAGCAATGTGAGGTGGGGTAGGGGGAGAGCTGAGCAAAGGTTGCTCTTTAGCAGAAAATTACTTGTCTTATCAAACTAACATGATTATGAAAATGATTTCCATCTATTTGAAATTCAGCGGGGAAACATGAAACCTTGAAGAATTCTTTATTACAGAGCTGTAAAACTGTACTCTGCTTCTACTCTGGAAGAATACTCTCTCTCATTGGCGGTGGATATTTTCCTCCATTTGCATATTGTGATTCTGAGCATTATTTTATGTTTATGTAGATTCACAAACGGCACTTCGGAGGGAAAGCCCTAAGTGCCTGGACCAAATTAAGATGTCTCAATTAAATAATAATGTAAATCCATGGATTAAGTGAGTGCCAATTGAGGGACACAAGAAAAATCCAATTAAAGACTCAATAAAGTTTCACGGCAAAGGACCGCCATCTACTTCAGGCTGGCACTCTGAGATTTTGCATTTGCAAATCAAGCACCCACTCTTACACTTGTAAGAGTGCTGCTGTTTATTAATGTGTATTTATGACTCCATTTATTAAGGTCAACAAAGAAGAAGGCTGAGAGCTGGCTGCAGCTGGCATCTGGCACCACTCTATCCACAAATGCACACACAACCACTCCCAAAAAAAATTGTGCAGAATTTTTGTGTGTGCAGAACATTTTATTAAAGTTTTTGCAATGCAATAAAATTATATCTGGAACAAATGAGGTCAGAAATATCAAGGGAGGGAGGGAGGGAGGGAGGGAGGGAGGGAGGGAGGGAGGAAGGAAGGAAGGAAGGAAGGAAGGAAACCCCTTAACACTAAGGGGAGAGACTTCATCAGGCAAGGCCTCTTTCCACCTGCCTTGTCCCACCCTCCAGTCTCTGCTTCTCATTTTGTATTGTATTAGGTTGTGCACTTAGTGATGTATGGAAGTGAGAGCTGGACCTTAAAGAAGGCTGATCCCTAAAGAATTGACGCTTTTGAATTATGGTGCTGGAGGAGACTCTTGAGAGTCCCATGGACTGCAAGAAGATCAAACGCATCCATTCTGAAAGAAATCAGCCCTGAGTGCTCACTGAAAGGACAGATCGTGAAGCTGAGGCTCCAATACTTTGGCCACCTCATGAGAAGAGAAGACTCACTGGAAAAGACCCTGATGTTGGGAAAGATGGAGGGCACAAGGAGAAGGGGACGACAGAGGACGAGATGGTTAGACAGTGTTCTCGAAGCTACAAACATGAATCTGACCAAACTGCGGGTGGCAGTGGAAGACAGGAGTGCCTGGCGTGCTCTGGTCCATGGGGTCACGAAGAGTCAGACACGACTGAATGACTAAACAACAACAAGAAGATTGTGCACTGTGGTTTGCTGTGTTTTATTGATTGGAGTTTAGAAATTCCTTATTGTAACTGTTAAGAGTGGATTTCTGTTTAATTTTGAACTGCTGATATTTAATATTATTCGATATTGTTTTAATGAATGTTGAACATTATTTTATTTGCATATTGTATATTGTATTATGCATACAGTGGTACCTCGGGTTACAGACGCTTCAGGTTACAGACTCCGCTGACCCAGAAATAGTACCTCGGGTTAAGAACTTTGCTTCAGGATGAGAACAGAAATCACGTGGTGGTGATGCAGCAGCAGCAGCAGGAGGCCCCTTTAGCTAAAGTGGTACCTCAGGTTAAGAACAGTTTCAGGTTAAGAACGGACCTCCAGAACGAATTAAGTTCTTAACCCAAGGTACCACTGTATTGTCTTATTTATATGATGTTAGCCGCTCTGAGCCCGGCTTTGGCTGGGGAGGGTGGGATACAATTTTTTAAAATAAAATATTTATTTATTTTATTCATTGGTAAATTTACAAAAAGAAAAACACACACCAATGAATTTTTTTTTAGAAAGGGGAAAGATTTGACATGGATATACAAAAGCATTTTAAAATATATATATCAAAAAATCAAGACTCCTTGTGCTCCGCTCCACTCCCCCTTTCTTCCCACCCAGGCAGCCCTGCCCTCTGCTCATGCTTCTCCCTGAGCTCAGCCTCGACTGCATTGATGAGGGAAGTAGGCACATTCTGGGATCAAATCAGAAATCAGAGATTCAGATTAATTTCTTTGTGACTGCTAGAGTTTAACAGTATGAAAGCAACACGAGGTAACGTCAAAGGAGGTTAACTTAGATTGGAAGAAAATACAACATAAACAAACTTAAAAGTGCTGAATTTCCCTGTCACATTACAACGTGCCCCCCTTTTAGAAAGTCCTTCTTTTATCGATAATAAAAAGAAATGGAATGGAATGAGATAAAAGGGATTTATGCAAATCTGAACAAAATCATCCAAACCGAAATAAACAGAAGCAGAAAAAGAAAGGCAAGGAAAGAAAGGAAGGAAAGAGAGGAGAGAAATAATAGAAGTAATAAAACACGCACTCACATATGTTGCCCTCTATCCAAATTATACCCTAATCTTCAATCCTTCTCTTTTTTAGTTTCTATTTAGTGTGAAACATGTAAAAATATCCCTGCTTGTGAATTTTGCAAAGCGAAGGTAGTTCATTGTTCTCTCACTGCAGCTTGGAAGGAGCTGTGATAGGGAGTAAATAACTCTTATTTATCTGTTTATTCTCTTTAACTCTTATTTATCTGTTTAATATCAACAAATATCAACAACCTCAGATATGCAGATGACACAACCTTGATGGCAGAAAGTGAGGAGGAATTAAAGAACCTTTTATTGAGGGTGAAAGAGGAGAGTGCAAAATATGGTCTGAAGCTCAACATCAAAAAAACGAAGATCATGGCCACTGGTCCCATCACCTCCTGGCAAATAGAAGGGGAAGAAATGGAGGCAGTGAGAGATTTTACTTTCTTGGGCTCCATGATCACTGCAGATGGTGACAGCAGCCACGAAATTAAGAGACGCCTGCTTCTTGGGAGGAAAGTGATGACAAACCTAGACAGCATTTTAAAAAGTAGAGACATCACCTTGCCAACAAAGGTCCGTATAGTAAAAGCTATGGTTTTCCCAGTAGTGATGTATGGAAGTGAGAGCTGGACCATAAAGAAGGCTGATCGCCAAAGAATTGATGCTTTTGAATTATGGTGCTGGAGGAGACTCTTGAGAGTCCCATGGACTGCAAGAAGATCAAACGCATCCATTCTTAGGGAAATCAGCCCTGAGTGCTCACTGGAAGGACAGATCCTGAAGCTGAGACTCCAATACTTTGGCCACCTCATGAGAAGAGAAGACTCCCTGGAAAAGACCCTGATGCTGCGAAAGATGGAGGGCACAAGGAGAAGGGGACGACAGAGGACGAGATGGTTAGACAGTGTTCTCGAAGCTACAAACATGAGTCTGTCCAAACTGCGGGTGGCAGTGGAAGACAGGCGTGCCTGGCGTGCTCTGGTCCATGGGGTCACGAAGAGTCGGACACGACTGAACGACTAAACAACAACATCTGTTTATTGTATTTATATCCAATATTTTTCTTTAAGTTGTTCAAGATGGCATACATGGTTCCTCCCCCTGCTGAATCCCCACAACCACCGCATGAGGTAATAACTAAGAGGCAATGACTGGCCCAGGGTCTCCCGAAGAGTTTCATGGCTGAATGGATATTTGAACCCTGACCTCCCAGCTCCTATTCTGACACTCTAGCCACTGGCTGTCAAGCCTGCTTCGTGGTTCACAGTGAATCTTGCGGATCAGGCTCTAAGTGGTTCACAACAACTCAGCCATGTTATCCCAGTTTATTGGATCTCTATTGCAGGTTGGGGTTTGGGCTGAAGTAACAGAAGTGAATGAAATTTGTAGGCAAGTTAGCCTCTCCAGAGTGGATAAAGCCTAATGTCAGGGAAGGCTGTGTATATGGCAGTAGACATGCCCCCTTATAGCTACTGTATTCTAATGCAATATGTATAGAGCACATGCTCTCAGTCAACATACAGTGGTACCTCGGGTTAAGTACTTAATTCGTTCTGGAGGTCTGTTCTTAACCTGAAACTGTTCTTAACCTGAAGCACCACTTTAGCTAATGGGGCCTCCTGCTGCTGCTGTGCTGCCGGAGCACAATTTCTGTTCTCATCCTGAAGCAAAGTTCTTATCCTGAAGCAATATTTCTGGGTTAGTGGAGTCTGTAACCTGAAGCGTATGTAACCTGAAGCGTATGTAACCTGAGGTACCACTGTATAAGGAGAAAGTGAAGGATTAAAGTGTTCCCTAAATAACTTTGCAGCTGCACACAATTCACAATACCATCTTTTGACTTATCTATGTTTTCCAAGTTGTAAAACAGAAGCTTGAAAGGAGCCTTGATATTTATATTTTCTTGGTAATAATTAAGCTCATCTAAATCCCCCCAAAGTGATTGTTTTAGTAAATGGTGTTGTCCAACATAAGTTATCTGAGACCAAGCAATAATTCCCCCCACATTTGATCACCTTTTGTTCCCCCAAAAGTCTGTTTTCATGTTTTGAAAGACTCTACTAAGACTGTTCCTTGGTGATGATTATTTATGTTAATTGTAAAGGGGGCAGGGAAGAAATAAAGAAGTGGACCCCAATAACCATGACTTTAATAAATGCCACCAACTTTTTTAAAGGAACATGTTGTACAACATATTCGTTATCAGTACCATTATGGGCAATTTCTGTTGCAATGTTCTAACTGCTTGGCACGGACAGCCAGCCAAGATATCTTCCCTAGCACATGTCAGAAATCCATTGAGATATACTTGATAAATTGAACCCATTTCTCTTGGGATATCATTTCCCCGATGACATTTCCCTGATTTAAATAACCTCCCTAAAGCTGCTTTTGGCCATGAAAGTGGGGAAACAGAAAGAGATGGGGAGGTATCCTTACTGTAGAATACAGTGGTGCCCCGCAAGACGAGTGCCTCGCAAGACGGAAAACCCGCTAGACGAAAGGGTTTTCCGTTTTGGAGGTGCTTCGCAGGACGAATTTCTCTATGGGCTTGCTTCGCAAGACGAAAATGTCTTGCAATTCCTGGGTGTTTTTTTTTGCTCCCCACCCCCTTTTTCTAAGGCACTAAGCTGCTAATAGCCTTTTAGCAGCTAATCCGCTAATCCCTTAAGCCTTTAATAGCCGCTAATAGCCGCTAAACCACTAATAGCGCTAATCCGCTAATGGGGTTGCTTCGCAAGACGAAAAAACCGCTAGACGAAGAGACTCACGGAACGGATTCTTTTCGTCTTGCGAGGCACCACTGTAATAGAGTTGAGAGCAACCTTGAAGGTCAGTTAGCCCAATGCCTTGCTCAACTGACAGTCTGCATTGACAAAAAGGATGTACAGTCATACCTCGGGTTGAATGTGCTTCGGGTTGAGCGCGTTCGAGTTGTGCTCCACAACTCAAAATGACATCATGCGCGGAAGCAGCAAAACACAACCCGCGCACGTGCAGACACACCGCCGTAGCTTACGTTGCGTTCAGGATACGAACGGGGCTCTGGAACAGGGCTCTGGAACAGATCCCGTTCGCATCCGGAGGTACCACTGTAATGGATCCATTGTACATTGTAGATGTCCAGTGTCAGGGACTGGCTCTATAAGGAAGACTGGCGGGAGCCACCCACCCAAGATTCCCCCAGGGAGGGCACAGAAGACAGCAACTTAAACCCCAGATCGTGGTGGTGGGATGCTGAAGAGCAGTCTGCAGAAGAGAAGAGCTGGAAGATGCTAGAAGGGTTGAGCAATCAATGGGGAGTCAGGAGGAGAGGGCCTTCTAGGACAGGGCTAAAGACTGAGTGTCACAGTGTGAGCACAGACTCAGACAGGGAAGAGTCAGAAGTTGCTGTGCAACAGGACTGCAGCAGGACAGTTCCAGTCCTGCTGTCTTGCCTCTCCCCGGGACACCTTGCTGAAGGAGAGCCCTTCACATTGCTGAGCAGACAGGCCCAGAGCTTCTTCCCTCAATTCAGCCTGGGGGGGTGACAAATCCAGAGTGAAAGACTAGAGGGTGAAGTGTGGAGTAGTGGTCAGTTTCAGCAGTGTCTTAGCTGGATTAAGGCAAGCCAGAGGACTCTGCTGTGTTGGTCTTTGCTGTTAATAATGAGCTACCGGTACTTGCTTTTCATGCCTTCCATGCGTGTGTGTGTGTGTGTGTGTGTGTACCTGCCCTGTGGTTGACCTGCCTCGTTGAAAGCTCCTTGACACCCAGCTTGTCAATATGAGGTCCAGACCCTGGTTAAAGACCTCAATTGAAGAAGGGTCCACCACATCCTGAGGCAGTATGGGCCGCTGTTGAACAGCTTGAAGTGCTAGGAAGTTGCTCCTAGCAGCCCCTTGCATGAAATCAGCACTGGAACCAGTAACAGGAGGACAGTCCTGCTCCACAATATGCACCACTACCACTATTCACTGTAATAGATCCCACTGTTGTTGTTTAGTCGTTTAGTCATGTCCGACTCTTCGTGTCCCCATGGACCAGAGCACGCCAGGCACTCCTGTCTTCCACTGCATCCCGCAGTTTGGTCAAACTCATGCTGGTAGCTTTGAGAACACTGTCCCACCATCTCATCCTCTGTCCTCCCCTTCTCCTTGTGCTCTCCATCTTTACCAACATCAGGGTCTTTTCCAGGGAGTCTTCTCTTCTCATGAGGTGGCCAAAGTATTGGTACCTCAGCTTCACGATCTATTCTTCCAGTGAGCACTCAGGGCTGATTTCCTTAAGAATGGATAGGTTTGATCTTCTTGCAGTCCATGGGACTCTCAAGAGTCTCCTCCAGCACCATAATTCAAAAGCATCACGATCCCACTAGCCTACCACATTTTGGTCTTACTACTAGCTTTCTCAATAGGTATAATTTTAAAGCCTCTGTCATGAGATGCTATTTTTGCTCTTTAATGGGACTAATTTCTTCTCAGTTTTACTTGAGGGATCGCACTGTCATGAAGTCTATCCAGTTACTCAGCTTAGAGAACTTTGTGCTGGAGAATAGAGCTGTACAAAAAAAAAAGCCGCGGAATGCAGTTCTGTTTTCTTTAAATAAATATTTCATGTTACTTTTAAAACTAATGTTGAGAGAAAGGGGGGGGGGGACAAGTGGATTAAAATGGCCGACTTCAGCAAATCTTATGCAAATGTAGAGAAGTTGCAAGCATAATTGTCCCCGCTCCATGTTGTGAAAGGGATATTAATATTAACAAAAAATAAACTATATTCTGTAGGAGTTCTAGTGGGAACATTCTGGAGCTGGTGCAACACAGTGGGTATTTGGCATGATTTTGCTGATGTTGAGAAATGATTTATTCTCAGTGTATTTGCTCTCCGGTGCCTGTTCCATACTTCTTTTTATTTCACGCAGACATTAACCTCTGTGTTAGAGAAATGTTCGCAGGCATCCTATACAGGAAGCCTCTAGCCTATAGGTCTAATTAAACCCAGGACGGGTCCCAATTTGGCATTCAAGGCTGTTTTCTCCAAACCCAGCCTGGTTACAACATGTCTGGCCTAAAGTGTGGGGCAGGTAAGGACAGAGCAGGTAAGCTTAAACTGAGCTCCCACTTGGTTTTTGGGCAGTGGGGCTCACTGATAATGGTGGGAAGAGGAAGACACAATGGTGAGAGAGGCGCGTGACAGAAAAGATGCTCAAGCTCATCATCAATCATCCCCGAGAGGAGACAGTTGCTGCAAAACACTCACACACCCTTACTCAAGGGTTCACAGATCTCTCTCAAGGAAGAGGGAGTTTGGCCATGGCCAGATTTAGGTTTGATGAGGCCCTAAGCTACTGAAGGTAATGGGGCCCTTTATATGTCCAGCTGTCCTTTGTCAACAACAAATTGTCCCTGTTTTTTTTGTGTTGAATATATGCTATATGGTAATTTATGGACCTAATAGGTATCTAAAGCCATTTGTACATAACAAATAGGGGCCTACACAACACAAAACACTGTTGTTGTATGCGTGCTGGTCCAGGGGGGAGGTTACCGTGGGGCGAGGTCCAGGACCTGAGTCGAGGGTCGGCAGACAGTCCTCCACAGGCGAAGCGGGGTCCACAGCGAGGAGCCGGGCAAGGACAGGAACTCTGGGGGAACAGGACTGGATGCTGGCCGAAACAGCTCTTCAACGACGTTGCTCCCGCAACCTGGGACCGGGCTGACTGGCCTTTATCTTCTCTGAGGCCAGGGGCGGTCCCGGCCCCCAGGTGACCCGCCTCTCCTGGCCTTAAGGCGAGCACTCTTCCTGGGAGAAACCAGTTCCCTCCGCCTCTCTGCCCTGAGCCTCTGCAGCTCAGGAGAGGCCGGTGGGTTACTGGACCCAGGGGGAGACTCACTTTCCCCTGACAGGGCTGGGAGAGGCGCACCTGTGGGTTCACCTGGTGTCTGCTCCTGAGGATCAGGCACAGGTGCAGGCGCTTCAGAATCAAGGCCCTGCCCCAGCTCAGCCGGCCCTGGAGACGGGGACTTCTGTGCAGACTGGGATTCCTTTGGTTCAGCCTCTGAATCGGATTCCCAGGCCATCACAGTATGTAGGTTTTATTTTATTTGTTTTTTATCTTATATTTTGGAAATGTACATCCAGGTTTTTTTCTCTTTAATTTTTTGGGGGGGCAAGAGAGTGGGGCCCTAAAATATAGCTTGTTTAGCTTATACATAAATCTGGCACTGAGTTTGGCCACTGAGAACAGGATGTTGGAATAGATGGGACTTTTACCTGGTCCAGCAGAGCTCTTCTTCTCTTCTTGTTAAGAGTAAGCCAAGCAAATGAAAGGGGTCAAAGGGGTCGGGTTTTGGGATTTCTTGCTACCTTTCATTCTAACTTTGATTTTGTTCATTCTTCCTTCCCGTTGCCTATCTGATGTTGTCTTCTCTTCTTTTACTGGACTCTCACTTTGTTTAAGTCTAATATTTATGCTGTAGGGATTTACATGCCCTTGAGACCACTTCTTTTCCCTCTCAGTTAACTCCCTTATTTATCCTCTTTCTCTCTGTACCTTCCCTTAGCCAAGGATGTTACAATATTTAACTTTGCTCTTTCCACTAGAATTGATTCTTCAGCTCTTCTCTGTGTTTGCTTTTGTCATCCACCCTCATCTTGGCCTTGGATCAAACTTTCCTTGTGAGATCTTTGTTCTTGTACTAAGCTACTGAATGTCATTAGCATAAGCCCTGAGACCTCCTGGCCTTCTTTATTTATACATCTATCTCTTTCCTTTCTGCTCTTTTGTCTGCTAAGCAACCTTATTTGTTTATTTATTTATTTTTGCAATCGATCATCTTTCATTTTGTTCTTGTTGATTCCTTCCTCTACCCTTCCTTCCCTCTTACTCCTAATCCTTTCGTGATAGAATAAGGTTTGATATCCATAGATTTTTTCCCTCTATGGGGTTTTACTGAGAAGATCATTGTTGTCCTTCTGTCTGTTTGCTCTTGATCCCATTGTGTTGTATCCACCTAGTCATACTAAAATTAGTCCCATTTGAATCAATGGACATAGTTTATGACTCAGATTCAATGCATTCTTTCTCCCCCTAAATAAATTACTCCTTTAGCTTTTGCATCTTAAAATACTCAATCTTATCTGAGTTGGTATTTTTCTTAACTACTTTAGTTTCTCTGTTGTTTGTTTGTTTAAAAACTGTCTTGAGTTTTATTTTATTTTATTTCATTTACTAATGGTCATTCCTTTGGTTTACTGTTTCCTAAACATCAAAAACCCATGTCAGTTTCTTAGCTACATCGTTGTTGCACTTAGTTGGACAGGCTGTTTAAGTTGGACAAGATTGACTCTCAAGCACTGCTGTAAGCTTTGCTTGACATTTGAGAAGTGCTGAGCACAAGGCTTGCAAAATAATTTGCACAGAGCTCCCGGTACAGTGGTACCTTGATTTTCGAACATAATCCATTCCTGAAGACCATTTGACTTCTGAAACGTTCAAAACCTGAAGCATTTTCTCCCAGAAGCATTTACCTACAGAAAACTCAATACTGAAGCCACGTGGCACATTCGACTTCCAAAAAGCATTCGAAAACTGAAATGTTTGACTTCTGAGACATTTGAAAACCAAGGTACCACTGTATATGGGTGCTTGGAAAGCACTGTGAAGGGGTCTGTGCAATTGTTGGCCCTTGCAAAGCCCCTTTCAGCCAAGCCTCACACCTGATATCAGGTATAGGGTAGGTGGGTGTGGCCAAATGGCCAAAATGGCCTCATGGGCGAAATGGGGAGGCCCAATGGGCCAAATTTAGCCTTCTGGCAAGGAATTCTCCACCCAATATAGATGTAGATATATGCAACTCAGACTCTAGCAAGTTCAAGAAGTAGAATCCAGAATGGGCAAATGGATTGAAATTACTTCTAACCTCAGTGGCTCTCACCAAATTACAGGGAATTGTACATCAGATTCCATTTGCAGTTTTCCATGTTGCAGAAACTGAAGATGGCTAGAATTCAGTGAACTGCAAGTTTCTCTAAGCAAACACAGAGGGCTCTGCAGACTTGCTGCCTGGGATAGTATAACTTTGGCATGCTTATGTGCTTTCTCTTTTGGTTTGGCTTTAATGCATGGCTTTAAGCACGGACAGACCTGTCAATTTTTGGTTCCATGCAAAATTCCAGCATTAATGCCAAATGGTATTATTTTTGAGAACCGTGCCATTGATGCATGCTGAGACACTGCTGTGCACACCTTCTGACAGTCTTCTGGTGTCAAGACCTGAAGGTTTCAAAGTTCAGATGAGAGGCATCAAATGAATTCATTATCCTTGAGAGCTGACTGTCATTGCTCATCAGTAGAGAAAGAGGCAAATATTCATGAGTACATTTCAATTGACCTGGCTTTGAGGAACCAAACGTGTTTTATTGTGGCTGCTGTTTAGAGCTGAAAGATGGAAGCCTTGATTGACTTCAGTGGGCACAGAGGCCACTCTCCTTTTCTAATGTAGATGTTCTGAGCTGTGCTTAGCTAAATTCATAGCTACTGCACACTTTCACATGACTCAAGCTGCAACTTTATTGATACCATGAGCACAATTGAAACAGCAAACAACTTACAAATGCAGGTGATAAAAATGCATAAATGTAAAGATGAATGGATAGCTGAATCAAATGAGCTTAAAAGCACTGCTGTGGCTAATATTATGAATAATGCCCCTCACAGAGCTACATTTCCTAAATGTCCTTGGAATTATTATTTTTTAAATGTACGTTGTATGAATAGTGTTTTATGTATACATGTAAAAACCTGAGGTATTCATGTCAGAAATGTTCTTACAGAAGGACACATGGACAAGAAACCAGGATTTCGCTTTGCTTTTTGCCCCATATATTTCATTCTGAGACAGTTGCAGGATTCATTCAAATTCTCTCTTATCATTCCGATGGTCCTTCCATTGTAACATCAAAAGCATTATTATGTAAAACTTATTTCATGAAGAACAAAAGTAAGGATTTAATATTTAGGCAACCGTGTGCTTTAGAAAGCTTTGGCAAGAAGTCAAAACGCATGGTGAGGGAAATATCTCTGACCATCTGCAGCAGGCCAAGAGGTTAAACCCAATGTATGTTTCTCTGTCTCTTAGATACTGAAAGCATGCATGCATTTTAACTCGAAATGTGATGAAAATAATAATGCCCAGGCATGCTTACTCTTTAAGCAGCAGACAGTTTATCTGTTAATTTAACCTACTCACGGAAATAAAATATTCCCCCGTTGCCCATTAGGAGGGTGTATTTCTCTTAAAACAATTCTTGAAAATTCCATTAAAATCATGAAGCAACTGGGATACGACTCATTAAATGATCTTTAGAGAAAGAAGCGTGTGTGGGTGATAGAGGATAGGGAACATACAGGTAAAGGTAAAGGGACCCCTGACCATTAGGTCCAGTCACGGGGTTGCGGTGCTCATCTTGCTTTACTGGCCGAGGGAGCCAGCGTACAGCTTCCAGGTCATGTGGCCAGCATGATGAAGCTGCTACTGGTGAACCAGAGCAGCGCACGGAAATGCCATTTACCTTCCTGCTGGAGCGGTACCAATTTATCTACTTGCACTTCAACATGCTTTCGAACTGCTAGGCTGACAGGAGCTGGGACCAAGCAACAGAAGCTCACCCCGTCGCGGGTATTCGAACTGCCAACCTTCTGATTGGCAAGCCCTAGGCTCTGTGATTTAGACCACAGCACCACTCACGTCATAAATCTGTGTAAAACAAATTTCAGAGACAGTGCGTTGGTCTGCTTTTAAACACAGTGTTTGCATGAATTCCTAACCCTGCATCAAAGTTGCAACTTTGCTGCAATGCAAACAGGCATCTTTTCTCTGACAAGGGAAGCAGAGCTAACCAGTTCTATTCACCTTTGTGACTGTAATCCTATAATACTCATTCAGGTGAAAAACCCACTGAACACAGTGGGACAGGGACATCCTTGTGTTTTATGCTTCTTGCTGCGGCCAGAAGTCAGTGGCTTCCCACTGGATATCCGACTCACCTCCTTCCCAAGAGTCGTGGCTAGTGAATGTATGGGACATTGCACTGTCAGAACACCTGACATGCGAACAGAGAGTCCATAGACCTCTTTTATTTGACTTGGTACAGTATACGTTTCCCTCCTATGTTAACTCATCTGCACAACCCACTAAACCCTCTGCTCCACAGGTAAATATGTGGAGATGCTTTATTGAGCACTAAATTGACTCAGCTTTTTCTTCTTATATGTCATCATTGCATGTGGCATTGCACTCTCAGTTGTCTCCCTGTTTCCCCCTCCCCACTGTATTCTCATTTTAAAAAATATTAATAAAGCTTTTCTTGTGCTGCAAAACAGAGAAATAAGAAGAGAAAAGAACAATGGGGAGAAAAAGAAAGGGGAGAGAGGGGGAAGCGAGAGAGGAGGGGGTGTTGTTCTTTCATTCTATTTCCTCATATTAGCGTAGGGGTTGCATGAGCAGCACGTGGATATTATTGAATATTATTATTTTTCTATTTTTATCCTTATTGCAGATTATTTATCTATTCTTATCCTTATTTGTTACACTCATTATTCTTACTGCATTCTGTATGTGCTTATGTCAATAACCATTCTGTATGAAATATGAGAAAAACAACAGCAACAATTTATTTATTTATTTTTAAAAAAGTGTTCACAGGGCTGTGCTACCTGGTCCCCCAATTCCAGTTGCTATAGAATGTTTCTTGAATAGGTATTGCTCTTGAATACTAGAATTCTTCTTCTTATCTGGTGATCAGTCGTAGCTGAGTAAGATTGTCTTCCATAAACACGGTTTTAACAATGAGTCCATAAGTGACTGTGGAGGCCAGTTCTGGATCCACACGTCCTTCCACAGTGGAGACATTGGTTTCCGGGCAGGAGTTGATCACGGTGTGGATTTGCCAAGTGTGCCTTCCTCTTAGCACATTTCTCCCTTGCGTCCTGAATTCAAGTGTCTTCAAAGTCCATGACACCTTTGGTAAAGGCTGTTCTCCAATTGGAGTGCTCGCAGGCAAGTGTTTCCCAGTTGTTGGTTTTTATACTACATTTTTTTTAGATTTGCCTTGAGACAGTCTTTAAATTGCTTTTGTTGGCCACCAGCATTCCACTTTCCATTTTTAAGTTCGGAATAGAGTAGTTGGTTTGGAAGACGATAATCAGGCATTCGCACAACATGACCAGTCCAATGAAGTTGATGTTGAAGAATCATTGCTTCAACATTGGTGATCTTTGCTTCTTCCAGTACAGTGGTATTACTTTGCCTGTCTTCCCAAGTGATGTGTAAAAATTTTCGGAGACACCATTGATGGAATCTTTCAAGGAGTTGGAGATGGCGTTTACAAGTGGTCCATGTTTCACAAGTAAGGTTCGTAATGCAATAGCTTTGTAAACAATCATTTTGGTTTGTTTACCAAAATCAAGGAGATGGCCCATTGTTCTGTAGCTGGAACCAGAGTGCTGGTTCCCATGTTCTGCTGCCACTGTGTACTCATGAAAAGGTACCAGCAACACAAATAAATGTTATGGAAGCACCTGCCTGGGGGGGGGGGGGGAGGACCCCTGGATAGTTAAGTCCAGTCAAAGGTGACTATGGGGTGTGGTGCTCATCTCTCTTTCAAGCTGAGGGAGCCGGCATTTGTCCACAGACAGCTTTCTGGGTCATGTGGCCAGCATGACTAAACTGCTTCTGGCACAATGGAACACTATGACTGAAGCCAGAGTGCACAGAAATGCTGTTTACTTTCCCGCTGTAGTGGTACCTATTTATCTACTTGCACTGGCATGCTTTCGAACTGCTAGGTTGGCAGGAGCTGGGACAGAGCAATGAGGGCTCACTCGGTCACGGGGATTCGAACCGCCAACCTTCCAATTGGCAAACCCAAGAGGCTCAGTGGTTTAGACACAGAGCCGCCCACCTGTATCAAAAGCTCAGTAGTGGAAGGAGATGCTTAATTCTTCTTCCCACCCTTTTTCATTCCAAATGGCCCTCAGCTCTGGTGTTCCCACTGCAGGGTTCCAAACACATGTTTTCAAGGCCATCTGCAATGCATCTTGAGCAGCCTCACTCCATCTCTCTCTCTCTCTGTGTAAAAAGTGGTCCTTTTGAAATGGTAGAAGGACAATTGAGTCTGTGTTCGATCACCCTTTGTCTGTTTCATTTCAAATCCGGTTTCTCCCTTTTCGTCTTTTGATATCTGTGGCAACTGGGAGGGAGAGTTGCCTTATGTAATATGTTGCATTTATATGGCACAGGCAAAAGAGGTCTTCCGTATACCTTATATAACTGCGTTTAACATCTAAAATAGGACTGAAATTGTCCCTTTAGGGATAATTAACAGTGTCATCTTTGCTCTAATGAAGTAAGTCAGTAGCTTATATTAAAGATGCAAGCCTTCCCCCCCTCTTTTCCCCCCTTTTTACTGTTTTGTTTACATAGATTCCCTCAGAGAGAGGGAGCTCTTTGAAGCATCTTCCACCATTATGTGGAAAGAGAAAAAGTGTTGCTAAATAAATTAGCATGCTAAATATCTTTGTCTCGGTATCTTTCCTCCTTTCGCAGCAGGAATTCCCAGAGTGCCAACTTGGCAAGTACAAGTTTGGGGTTTGTTTTGTTTTGCTTAAAAGAAGAAGAAGTTCCATTTGTTTATCTTGCCTTCCTCTTCATTTAAACCATGGCAGGAACTAAGTTGCCTCGAGGAAGATGAGGTCTAACCACCATAGGCTACATATAGGGCAGTATTATTATTATTATTATTATTATTATTATTATTATTATTATCATTATTGATTTAAAGTACATTTATAGTGCATCTCCCCCAGAGAATTATGGGAACAGTAGCTGTGTACACACTATAAAACATCCCCACCCCTCAAATAATTCTGTGATTTCACCCCCGCCCCGAGTTACAATTACCGCCAGCCCTTAACAAACTAGACTGCCCAGAATTCTTTGAGATGAAAATGTGCTTTGAACATGCTTTTAAGTTATAGTGCGTGCACAGTCTAAGTGTGGTGATGTGAACATAATGCACAATCCATTGTACCTAACTCGGATTTAAACCAGAGTCTCCTGGACTGGTTCTTGCAAGCTGCTATTGTCGTTTTTTTCAACTCCCCTTTCCCATAACATAATGAGGCGACGTTTTCGCTCCATGTCCACAAGATCACCTCTTCTTTCCCCCTGTTTCTGAGCTGGAATTCAAATAGCGTGATGAAACTGCAGTCCCACTGACCACTAGATTGCTTGTGCCATGCAATGTTTGCTTGACAAGCACTGTAGGTTTATATGACTAGCATTTGACCTTTGAGAAGAGAAAATGAAAAATGGAGATAAAAGATTTGGGTAGGGTTTTTTTTTGTTTTTTTTTTTAAAAGAAACCGAAACCTTTGCAGTTGGTTACAAATATAGATTTATCCACCGAAGGTCTAAATCCGTGACTGTTTGATGCACAGAACTAATCCAAAACCTGAGGAGCACATGATTGAGTAGATTTTTAAAAATCATCCTAGCCAGCCAGTCTTGGAAAGGTGCTTTGTTTGAAGGCTTCCAAGGAGCGGAACTCCCAAACTGTCTCCTGCTGTCCATTAAAACAAGGTGCCTACTGAGAAGAATAATATTAGACAATGGAACTGTCAAATCCAGTGATTTAAAAACAAAAGAGTGACCTTTGGCAGCATTAACACACAATCAAGGTAGCAACAGGGCACCAGCAGTGTGGAAGGAAACCTCACAATAGAGATCTGTTTACTAATACAGAACTGTCCATTAAAGCTTCCGGTACATCTGGAGGAATAATTTGGAGCAATATATTATTTAGCAAACTCGTTTAATCTCTTTCTTGTCCGAGGATTGTTTAAATCACAATGTTCTGGAAACAGATTAGTCACCCAGAAGATAATTTCCACAAGTAGCACCTCACTGTAATTTATGTCCGGGGCATTAACTGCAAGCATACTCTTCCTAGGTTATTTACATAGCTAAAGACGCTCTGATTTATGAAAACATTGGCAAAACCATGGAGGAGACGGACTGATTAAACTGTAATTTCAACATGCATTTAATGACCTGCTGAGTAGAGAAGTTGCCTCTGTGTGGCACCAGAGGGCATGATCCCATATCTTGGAAGAGAGCATGCTAGCCTATTCAACTGACCTTCAGATTGTCAAAAGTTCCCTTTACTTCACATTCCTCTCAAATACTAGGGCTGTGCACCATCCCCCAATCTAATCTGAGATCCAATCCAGTGCTTCAGATCAGTCCTGATTTGGCTCAAAATCCAAGCTTTTGCTGGATCAGTTGCACAGGCATAGCAAATATACCTTGCCTCTCCCCAAACTTTTGTCAGTCTCGCCATCCCTGCAAGACAACTTCAGATTTCAATGAAAGTCAAAACAGAACACCCCCCCCCCGCAAGAAAACCCTAACCTATCACTCCTGGCTTAACTATTCTTCTGAAATCCAGAAATAGCCATGTTCCGGTGTGGATTAAAAAGTAAAGGTAAAGGGACCCCTGACCATTAGGTCCAGTCGTGGCTGACTCTGGGGTTGCGGCGCTCATCTCGCTTTATTGGCCAAGAAGCCGGCGTACAGCTTCCAGGTCATGTGGCCAGCATGACTAAGACACTTCTAGTGAACCAGAGCAGTGCACAGAAATGGCATTTACCTTCCCACCGGAGCAGTACCTATTTATCTACTTGCACTTTGAAGTGCTTTCGAACTGCTAGGTTGGCAGGAGCAGGGACCAAGCAACGGGAGCTCACCCTATCACGGGGATTTGAACCGCCAACCTTCTGATCGACAAGTCCTAGGCTCTGTGGTTAAACCCACAGCGCCACCCGCATCGGTACAATGCAATATTGTGGTTTTCAGTGCTGCGAGTATGCTTGTGAGACTCTCCAAGAAAAGAAATAAAGGCTTAGTCATACTTCTGTATTTACGATGGACAGAACATATTCCTATTCAGCATTTGTGACAAGGAAACACAAGGCAGAGCAAGGGAAAGATACAATCTGTATTCAGAATACAGTATATTTCTCCTTTCTGTGTGCTGTTGAGCCAAATGGACTCTCAGGGAAATTTCACCGGTATGAAAGATCTCATATTTACAATACTTCTTCACCTGTAGCCATATTATGGGTCCCCAGTGAGACACCTACAGGAGCACAGTCTTTGCTGGAACATGCAGGGTCCCATCCAACCCCTCCACTGAAGTTAGGCTTCAAAGAAGTCCTCTGTTGTAGTCAGTAGAAGGAGTTTTCAAGCATAACTGCTGCAGAAAGTTGCGATTTCAGGGAAAGGGGAGGCAGTCCAGCTGTGATTCCTCCACCAAAACACTCCACTGTGCTGCAACACAGCTTCCAAGTCTATTTCTCGTGGCTGCAATAGAAGACTTCTTTCGAGTCTAATTATAATAGAGGAAAGGTGCTTTTGGGGGGAGGTCAAAGCTCAGGAAGGAAAGGATTACTCTTCTTTTTCCAGCAGTGCCCCCTCCATAATAATAATAATATTATAACTTATTATTTATACCCTGCCCATCTGGCTGGGTTTCCCCAGCCACTCTGGGCGGCTTTCAACAGAATATTAAAATACAATGGTCTTTTAAACATTAAAAGCTTCAGATGTCTTCTAAAAGTCTGGTAGTTGTTGTTCTCTTTGACATCTGGTGGGAGGGCGTTCCACAGGGTGGGTGCCACTACCGAGAAGGCCCTCTGCCTGGTTCCCTGTAACTTGGCTTATTGCAGTGAGGGAACTGCCAGAAGGCCCTCGGCATTTGACCTCAGTGTCTGGGCAGAACAATGGGGGTGGAGACGCTCCTTCAGGTATACTGGACCGGGGCCGTTTAGGGCTTTAAAGGTCAGCACCAACACTTTGAATTGTGCTCAGAAATGTATCGGGAAACATACAGAGAGAAACTTTTTTTTCCAAGCTTAATTGTCAGCATTCCATCAAATATTCCATCAAGCACCTTGCCAGCTCAGTTGGTTAGAGTGTGGTGTTGATCCTGCCAAGGTTTCAGGTTCAGTCCCTGTCTGGGACAGCTGCATATTCCTGCATTGCAGAGGGTTGGATGCAAAGAAAGAAATAAGAAAGGACCTCCCCCCCCCCTCCACATACAGCGAGGGAGGCAAAGAACAAAACACACAGGGAAAAGCCTCTTAGTGCTCCATGAGTTTGAGCAAGGGGAAGGCTTTAATGTGCAACAGTAGGGGAAAGAGAGGTGGAGTAAGGGCTTGGGGATGCTGACACAAAGTCAGCTGTGATTCGAAACAACAGTAGGAGAAAGCTGGAGGTGGAGTGAGTGAGTGAGGATGTTGTGAGTGTGTATGTGTGTGTGTGAGAGAGAGAGAGAGGGCGAGAGAGAGAGAGAGAGAGAGAGAGTAGCCCTGCGCATTCTGTCTTCTCAGAGAGAATGGGCTGCTGCGGGGCAGGGAATAAGCATGCTCTGACTGTGAAATAAAGATCCATTTGTTTGTTTGTTTGTTTAATGACTTCAGAGGGTGGTAGATCACTGCCAGTTTTTGAAACTGAATTGTAGATCACAAGTTCCTCAATGTTGAACCTGCCTGGACTAAATGATCCTCAGGGTTCCTTCCAACTCGATGAACATAGCTGTCAACTTTTCCCTTTTCTTGTGAGGAATCCTATTCGGAATAAGGGAATTTCCCTCTTGAAAAAGGGAAACGTTGACAGCTATGTTGATGAGTCTATGATCGAAGCCCAATTCATCAGCATTTGGGGACTGATTTCTCCTTATGTACACGGTTTTATGCATTTCATGATGCATGTTGCTACGTAATTTTCAGCAATATTCATTTACCCTAGGATATTGATTTTCGTATACATTAGTTGTCTCGTGAACTGCATTCAGAATTAAGGGAAGTATTAAATTTTAAAGGATCACTGTGTTGCTGTCCGTGTATCATTTCAGGAAGTACAAGCTAGGCAAGTGTGCCTTTAAATGAATCAAATTTCTTTCCCATCCCTATAATTCATTTCCATGTTCCAGTTGTTGATGGATACATTATTGCCAGCTGGAGAAGGCGGTGTCAATATTAGATTCCTGCTCAGCTGCGAAATATCCCTGAATTGGGTCCCATGATCTTGACCAACCTGGGACAGTGTTCAGTACTTGAAAATGGTTGATGGCCTTGGGGGACCACTCAATGATTTTTCTGCCAGTTGTAGCAATTGCAATGTGCTGTGCTACATGCTTTATGATTTTGAACTGCACTTTTCTTATATTGTCATACAATTCCATAGAATTCAAACCATAAGGCAATAAAATACAATATATATATATACATACGCGGGTGGCGCTGTGGGTTAAACCACAGAGCCTAGGGCTTGCTGATCAGAAGGTCAGCGGTTTGAATCCCTGTGACGGGGTGAGCTCCCGTTGCTCGGTCCCTGCTCATGCCAACCTAGCAGTTCGAAAGCACATCAAAGTGCAAGTAGATAAATAGGTACCGCTCCGACGGGAAGGTAAATGGTGTTTCCGTGCGCTGCTCTGGTTCGCCAGAAGCATCTTAGTCATGCTGGCCACATGACCCGGAAGCTGTACGCCGGCTCCCTCGGCCAATAAAGTGAGATGAGGGCCGCAACCCCAGAGTCGGTCACGACTGGATCTAAGGGTCAGGGGTCCTTTACCTATCTATCTATCTATCTATCTATCTATCTATCTATCATCTATCTATATATCACAATAAAAAATAGTTCAAAATTAGATCGGCCATGGACCACCTGAGTGAAGCTTGGGAACCCTTGAAACTAGCCATTGTGATCATGAAAGTCCTTAGACATGGATAATGCTGAAGTACCTTTCACATGTTCAGCTTCTATTTTTATTTTATTTTTTAAAAAATGTCAAACTCCGCATGGACTTGCTTTTGGTATTGAAGGATTCTATAAAAAAAAAAAGAGGAAATGAGCAGGATTGTTTATGAACAGAAGCCATGTTATTACCTTCCTCTTCCAAACGCTTTTAGGAAGTCCTCTGCTAACAGGAAATTGCGGGGGCCTTTCTAGCTATGTCTGAAAGGCAACATCCCTTTCCCATTCAGAGTAGGTCCAAATTGCTGGCAAAATTGAGCAGTCATTGAAAACACTTCTATTTTCTCTCCAGCATGAAATACATGCTTGGTTTGTGAATGTGAGGTGAGCAGAATTGAGCTAGAGAGAGAATGTCCGTCTTCTTTGCTTCTAGCAATGTCTCATAAGAAGATTTACTAATTTAAAGGAATTTTGTAGGAGAAGGTTTTAAAAAAAAAGAGGGGGGGGGATCTCATCCTGAATATGTCCTTGAAGTGAAATGGGTGAGGGTGAAATATTAAGCAAATCCTTTGCATCCCTCATTAAGGCATTGATTAATAGCCCTGAACAACAGCACAGAGGGATGGTCATTCTGAGGTAATGAAATAAAGCCCTCGTGAATCCTTGTGGCAAGAAGAATAAAGCGAGGTGCTCTCTTTCAAACTTATTAATCTGCCTTGTCAGAGGCATCTCGAGAGGTAGAAAAGGGAGGAGGTGGAAGAAATAGTAATTACAAAGCCATTCTGATGAATGAAGGAATTAGGAAGGCTGACCTTATCTGCAGCACTAAGGGCTGCCATATGCTATAGTTCTTCTCGGTTTGGGGTTGGGTTTTTTTTTCTTTCCCCCATACAGAGGAAACAGGTCCATGCAGGAAAAAGTCTGATCGCCATTTGTAAAGGTTCAAACATCACATTCATGCACATATCTGTCTCAATGTGAGTATATGTATGTGATCTACATGCGCCAGGAAACTGTTGCTGGACAGGCCAATACCAAGCTTAGGACTGAGATTTTAATAATAATAATAATAATAATAATAATAATAATAATAATAATAATAATTTATTTATACCCTGCCCTCCCCAGCCAAGACCGGGCTCAGGGTTTAAAATGCAACTTAAAAACAAGATTAAAATACAACATTAAAATGCAGCCTCATTTCAGTAGACACTCAAATCAAAAACTTTTGGGGATGAAAACGTCAAATCTTCACCAAGGCCAACCATCCAGACTGGTCCCATGTGGGCCAGAATAAAAAGCCAGGGAAGTCCCCAAATAGGAGTTCCATCACAGCAGGAGAAAAGAAAAAGGAAAGAGGGGAAGGGGATCAAGTTGATTCCAAGCCGAAGGCCAGGCAGAACAACCCTTAGCATTTAGAAGGTAGCATTCCAAAAGCCCAATAAACATGGCAGACATTTGCATTTGTGTCATTGCCTGATTTATGGATCAGAGACTCTGGTGCACCAAAAATATAGTTTAGTATTGATATCCATACCATCCAACACCTATCCAATGAAAAGAGAGACATCCTACTCTATCATTATCATTATCATTATACCCCACCCATCTGACTGGGTTGCCCCTGTGAGCAGCTTCCAACATATATAAAAATATAGTAGAGCATTAAACATTAACAAACTTCTCTATACAGGACTGCCTTCAGATGTCTTCTAAAGGTTGTATAGTTACTTATCTCTATGGTTTGGGGGTTGCATACTCTATACCGCACAACATAAAAATAGGGATGTCCTAAGGATAAGGACCATAAAGAAGGCTGATCACCGAAGAATTGATGCTTTTGAATTATGGTGCTGGAGGAGACTCTTGAGAGTCCCATGGACTGCAAGAAGATCAAACGCATCCATTCTTAAGGAAATTAGCCCTGGGTGCTCACTGGAAGGACAGATCGTGAAGCTGAGGCTCCAATACTTTGGCCACCTCATGAGAAGAGAAGACTCCCTGGAAAAGACCCTGATGTTGGGAAAGATGGAGGGCACAAGGAGAAGGAGACGACAGAGAACGAGATGGTTGGACAGTGTTCTCGAAGCTACTAACATGATTTTGACCAAGCTGCAGGAGGCAGTGGAAGACAGGGGTGCCTGGCGTGCTCTGGTCCATGGGGTCACGAAGAGTCGGACACGACTAAACGACTAAACAACAAACAACAACAAGGATAAGTGAGACATTCCAGGATCACATCAGAAACCGGGGATGGCTTCTGTAAATCTGTGGCTGTCCCTGGAAAATAGGGACCCTTGGAGGGTCTGGATATTTTGAAAAACACTTAAAAAGAAGTGAAAATTTGAGAGATTTTAATTCCAAAGGAGTTTGGAGCATTGGCTCCTTTTTAAGAATGTGTATAATATACACGTACTGTTAGATGCAAAAGATGCTGGAATATGGAATAAAGTGTTTGTATCTTTTAAAACAAACAAATAAATATATATATTTTACAAAATAACCCCTTTTCAGCCACAGCACTTGGTTTCATCTTAAAGAGGTGGCTGCACCACATTCCACAAATTCACATCCTTCCCATTAGGAAAGCCAAAGGAGAATATTTTCTATACAATGTTAGCCTTTAGAAGGACCACCAAAAGATAGATGGACTGGTAACATTGGAGGCTGCAGCCCTTTCAACCAGATGCCAATATTTTCCTTTGCCAAGAGTCACCAGTCTGGCAGGGTCTTAACCTCTACATCTGCTACTCTCGGAAGGAAGGCCAGTGATGTTCTGCTTTCTTGTTCAGATATGCTTTCCATTTACAAAGAGCCACAAATTACCAATAAATAAATGACAGAACAGTGTGTGGCAAGGCCAGCATGGTCAATGATCAAGGATGATGGGAGTTGTAGTACAACAGCATCTCAAGGGTCAAAATTCCCCACTGGCGTATGTCAGTTGTACTGGTTCTTCATTTGTACAAAAAAATTGTGGACATTAAAGTGGAGTTTAACTGGGAGACTACAAAACTGAATTTCTGGTTGTCCGACAGGGCAGAGGTGACATTCACTAGATATGTCTTCAAACCATACCTTTTTGTGCTGGTTTGACAATACAGTAGATAGGATGAAGCTAATTCTGATAAAATGGTTCCTTGTACAACAACAGGTAGAGAATGACTTTTTATAAATGCCTATTGTATTGATATACTTCACATGCAGATCTAAATGCATGTCATTTGGTTAGAAAAAGCAAGCTAATAAGTGGAAAGATAAATATTTCTCAGATCTAATCAGGCTTTATCCTTTTAAATCAGTATTGTGTGCATAGACTATACTTGGCAATCAATATCAGACACAGCTATCTAAAAATAATTGGAATTGTGCAATCTACAGCATGGCAAAATTGGATAAGGATATTATAGCAAAGATGTCCAGAAACGGCTAGCAAGTAAGTGTGATTGCTTTTGTATATATTGCTGAATTTCATTACAACGAGCATAAAATATACAGTGTTCTTTTCAAACTCAATTATTTGCCTATGGGATTTTTATCCTCTATTATTTGCCTATGGGATTTGTATCCTCACCTTGTAGCCTATTGATCCTTTTTAATGGGAACACGATTTGTCATGAAGTCAAATGTGCCACTGCCTTTTGAAATAGGCAAAACACAGTGTCCTCTTTCTAAAAACAGATGCCATGTTAATTATTTAAGGGAATTGTTGTCGGAAAAATAATTGCATTTTTTTAAAAAAAGAGATGTGATTTGTAAAGCCTGAGATGAATTTTGCATATCCATATCCTTCATCATCCCGCTGATCAAAATTGGTCCGGAGCTCTTGTGGGAGCCAACTGACTCACATCATACCACCGAACTGAAATATGGAACAATCCATGACCCAATCAGAAGCCAAGATGGCTTCTGTAATTCTGGGATGTCCCGCTCAATTCAGGACAGTTGAGCAATATGCATATGCATATGTCCCAGATATCTGGGAGATTTGCTTTTCCTTTTGAACAGATTTACAACCTCATCCTCAGCTGTAGGAAATGGTAGAGTACAGTCCTCCTACACCAGGGGTCTCCAACGTCTGGCCCGGGGGCTGGATAAGGCCCAAGACCCTTGTTTATCTGGCCTGCGGCGACCACCCCTGCCCCCCACAGCCGCCCGCTCTTACCGGTGCGGCGTGGTGCAGGAACCCACTTCTGGGTCAGAGGAGCATAAGAAATAGCTTGTGCGTGTGCTCAGGGGCTTCCTACACATGTGCAAACGCTATTTCCAGTTCTCTTCTGACCTGTAAGTGCACCAGAAATAGTGTGTCCCCTGCCCTCTGGCCCGCTGCACGACCGTCGCTGGAGACACCGGCCCGAGTCAAGAAAAGCTTGCCGACCCCTGACCTAAATCCTCCTCAAAAACCTAAATTATTATTATTTCTTATTATTTATTAAATTTGTATAGTGCCTTTCATTCTCAGTTGTCGTTCACAACGTCTCTTGATAGGCATCCATTTCCCCTAGTGCTCAGAAATGGTAGCATGATGCAGTTTTACCCCAATGTCCATTTACAGATGAGATTGTAACTTACAGATGTGTTACTGCTTTTTAAGGAGCTTCCCCATCCATAAATAAACAACAACTCCTGCAGCTGCAAAGATTTTCAGGATTTGCCTTGAGAGTGAAACCATTGGACAGATTATCTGAGGATATGCAAGATTAGTATAAAGGAGGACAGAAAAATCCAGGGATAAAATGATCCTAAGACATTGCTGATGAAGAGTGCAATTTCTTGGGAGTAATAAATGTGTGGCCAGGTCAGGGGATGTGGCTGCCACATCAGATAACGTGCAGCTTAATCCTAGGCATGCTTGTCCACTGAATTTACTGACTATATCGAATTGCATGATTAATCCCCTTTCTTAAAAATACAATTAATCAAACTCGAATCATGTTGTATGGATGCTACTCTATGCTACACTGTCCTTAGGTGTCTCCATTCTCTGGACAGTTGTCCTATTTCTTTGCTTCTTTGCTACTTTGTTGTGCTTACAGTCCACCCTTTTCTCTCCAAGGAGCTTAAGGTGGCCTGCATGCTTCTCCCCCTCCTCTTTTAATCCCCACAATAAGCCTGTGAGGTAGGTTAGGCTAAGAAGTAGTGGCCGGTTCAAGGTCACTCAGTGAGCTGTCGGAATCGGGGGGTCAAAAAGCCAGCTGGTTCAGCCCCAGCTGGAGCGTCTCCCTCTCAGCCTTGCTGCTGCGGACATTCATCAACCTCTGCTCTGACGTACATCAGTGACTCAAGCTTGCAGACTTGAGCACACTTTACTCAGCAGGGTAAGCTATGCAACAGAAGAGGCTTGACACATACTAAACTACGCATTTATTATACATAAATCAGGACAAAGAAAACATGGCATTTCTCCTTGCCGTCTTCTCAGAGAGAGGCTGAAAAGCAAAAACAATACAGAGCGGAAGTTCCGCTCATGCCAGCAATCTGTGCTGGGATGTAAACAGACATGTGACATGTAACAATCCCACGTCTGCAGCAAAGGGTGGAATGGAATTCCCAACATCCTCCCCCATTCCATGTAACCCGTGGTGCAGTATTTCAGCCTAACTGCAACTGCTGTACATAAGCTATACTTGGAACCCCTATATATTTCTTCCTGAATTTTCTTTTCAGGTTTATCTTCTTTTAGTTTTAATTTTATTTCAGGCTTTGGTTTGCCTCAAATTTAGCTACTAGATGTTGACCATGCATTCGCTTCTCATTAGCCAGTCAACTGGTAAACTTGAGTGTTGTGTTGGGTTATATTGAGGCTCTTTGTTGACCACTGGGCAACTTCTTCATCAAACTTGAACATCCTTCTTTTCTTTAACTTTGTCGTGTTGAACTAATTCTGGACCCTGAACCAACTCTGATTCCTGAGTGACCTCCAAATCACTGATCTAGAGCCATTTCAGCCTCATGGACGCAAATAAGCAGCTAGGTTATTATCACTGTGTTAAATCTATGTTTTCATCATCAACGTGGTTGCTTGTTTTCATGCTAGCTTTATGCCTGTCAACTCCCTTATACTTTCCCCTCATCACAAGTCACCTATCATGGTCACTGGCCTTTCAGCTAAGACAGAGGAGATGGAAGTCCCATTGGAGTCCATCAATGCCAACCTTTCCTTTCCAGAGGGGCTGTTCTTGACTGAAATGAGACACTTTCCTCCTTGGGGGTGGGGGCTGCACATCCTTCTCTTTCAACAGTAATCACTGCTCCTTGTTGACCTAGAGTCTAAAAACTCAGAAAGTAAACTTTCTGTTTATTTGGGAATTTTATTCAGGGAATATTGATGAAGACACCAGTGATCTTTATTCTGCTGAGATTCTGCATTTTCTCAGAAGCCCTTCAAATGTAGCCTTGGCATTATTTTCTGTCTGTCCTGGATTGTGGAAGAGATAGCAGAAATACAACTGCTCATTTTTTAAAAAACTGGCATTCAGGGGGAAAAAATATATCATTCAGAAATGGCATTCAGAAATGTACTCAAAACTGCAGGTGCAAAAATAATGACACTTGCCATTAATTAGTACAATTGTGTTGCTATTTCTAAATGAAAAATTGCTTGAATGGGGATAAAATATCACAGAGCTACAGAAATGATTAAGTGATAATTCATTGCCAATAAACTCTTGCCACAACTGCTAGTATTCTTCACAGTAGCAGCAGCAGTAACATAATTTGAAACAGTTTAAAACATTCTGAAAATAGTTAAAAACATTATTAAAAAACATTATTTCATCCAGGACTCTCACGATGGTCTAGAACTGTATTCTTCATAAATCAAATGCCTGGATAAACAGGAATGTTTTCAAATTCCTCCTGAAAGTTCACTTCACCAGGGGGGCCATTCCACAACTGTGGCACTACCACTGAAAAGGCCCTGCACCAACCGGGCAGCATGTGGTAGGGCCTAAAGGAAGTGCCTGCTTGTAGGTTTCCATAGACGCAAAAGACTTCAGCATGTGCACCTGGATTGCGTGGCGAGTTCCCGACTCCCCCCTCGGAAATAAAGACATGAGACACAAGATTTTAGGTAAATGGGTCAAATAAGGCCACAACTTTATTGATTACAGGAATTGAGCGGTATTGGCTTAGGCATTGGCCCTAACTGCTAACCGGCTTCAGCCCACTTGCTTGAAGACTGGCAAGGGTTAAGCTGCTAGGGGAGACCTGCTGATGCGCATCAACTAGGAACTCCCCCCCGGGGTCACCGCTCGGGGGGGTGCTGTAGGCTCACACCTCCATAGGCTTAGGACAAGGCCACACACCGCGGAATCCTTTACTGGACTACCCTTCGACCTGGCCCTTCCTCCCCCCCCCCCATTCATCTGCATGGCAATACCCCTACCAATGCCTAACCACCAATGCCAAGGAAGTTGTGATGATTTGCTACGAGGTAGGCAAAAACCAAAGGGCTGGGGCCAATTTGCCAATTAGGAAAATTCCTACCAGGCCCCTTGACGGCAACCAACCAAAGTCCATAGCAAGGTCAAAGCCTAACTTAGAGGGTGGGTGGGTGGGTGGGAAAACCTGCTTGGCTGTAGCGAGAAAGAGGGGGGGTCCTCGGCTGCGCCGGCCCTAAATAGGGCAGGCCACACACCCCAGGCCAGCCAATTGGCTGTCTGGGGAGATGACGTGGCCAAGGATTCCCTAGTATCGTGGGGGCTGGCAGCCAGCCCCCACGTGCGTGGGGAGGGGCGTGAAGCCCGCAACCCCACCTCCTCTCTAGCTCGGAAGTGGCTTTCTATGACACTGAATACATGGGCTATCTGCCTACCTTCCACATTCTCATCCCAGAGCTTCCTTTTTGGGTGATGCACACTACTCAGATGTTTTCTTCCCAGCCTCCGTATCTTTGAGGCCAACAACAAATCTGAGGCAGATTTTGGCATGCACTCCTTGGGAAGGATCATTTCAAAAGAAGCAAAGAGATCCCCCAGGGCAGTTCAACACAACCGTGGTCCAGTCATCCTTCCCGTTATGCATATACAGTAGTAGCAAATGCCTTTGCAATTTACAGTTAGCAAACTGAGGCGGGAGAGATTTGGTGATCAATGTGGACATGAATCCCAAGATCCCCATTCTCCAGGTGGAGCTTGGATTCCACATAATTCTGTTCCTGCTCCTTGCAATCTAAAGGAAACCTCACATGTAGCATCTTTAGAAAGCTAAATTTGTCATAGAATCATAGAATTGTAGAGTTGGTAGGGACCTTTTAATCCAGGGGTCAGCAAACTTTCAGCAAGGGGCAGGTCCACTGTCCCTCAGACCTTGTGGAGGGGAGACTATATTTTGGGAAAAAATATATGCAAGAATTAGAATGGGAGTTAAAGATGAAGAAGTAAAAGAAGTTATGATTAAATGGGCATGCAATATAGATTACACAATTCGGCTGGATCAATGGGAGAAATTATGGAAATGTGATATTAAATTTACAGCATGTTACACAGTCAGAGAAAATTTGATGAAAATGATGTACCAATGGTACTTAACTCCGGTAAAATTGGCTAAAATTTACAAATTAAATTTGTTGGAGATGCAAGAAAGAAATAGGGACAATGTTTCACATGTGGTGGGAATGCCGACCTATTAAACAATTTTGGACTGAAATATATGAAGAAATCAAAAAGATGTTTAAAATATCTTTTAGTAAAAAATAGGAGGCATTCCTTTTAGGTATAATCACAAACGATATTCCTGACAATCAAAGGAAGGTATTCCTCTGTGCGACAACAGCTGCCAGAATGCTTATAGCAAAAAACTGGGAAGGGGGAAAAATCAATGAAAGAATGGCAAATTAAATTTAGTGAATATATACATCTGGCAAGATTCACAGCATTCTTAAGGGGACAATCGGACCAAAAAAAATAGTAAAAGAATGGGATTGTGTTAAAGAATATATGAAAAAAACATTGTTCTGGAGTAAGTATGTAACGAATGAAGCTTTGCAGGGTTAAAGAAAGTGAAAAAAGGTGCAAAAAGTATAAAGATAGAGGTAATTTTCATTAGACACAACAATTTAGAAAAGTTAAAAAATTTGAGGTCTCAGAACAAAGGAAGGAAGTCAATATGCGTATATGTACATAAAGATTAGTATGATGATATGGTTTTCTTTATAGATGTGTGTTCCTCCCCCCCTTTTTGTGTTTGTGTTTCTTTTTTGTCTCTTCTTCTTTGTACTGCTTTGTTTTGGACTTTATGTTTGTAATTTTTGTTGTAATTTTGCATTGAAAATAAAATAATAATAATAATAATAATAATAATAATAATAATAATAATAATAAATGATGCAAGAGCACCATGACCCCTGGTGGCTGCTTACCTGTGTCTTGCGAGTAGCAGGGACTGGCAGTGGAGGTGGTGGGACGATGAGCAAAAGGGCTCCGGAGAGGGGCTGCTTAAAATGGTGGCCATTTGAGGGCTGCTGCTCCTGGCACCAACAAAGCCCAACCCCCTTCCTCCTCTAGGCAGGGCAGGGAGAAGCCAGGAGGAGGGAGGGAGGAGATGCCACTGACGCCGTCTGAGGAAGAGGGAGGGAGAGGGAAAGAATGCAAGCGCTGGCGATCCATGTGGCAATTCCTGGACCGTCCGCAGGCCCATAGCTGTCAACTGTCCCTTATTTGACGGGAAAGTCCCTTATCCCAGCGCCGTCTCCCGCTGCTGTCCCTTATTGATCATGTCCCTTAAATTTCCCGGGTTTCAAAGGAAGCAGCTCCTCTCCCTCCCTCCCTGCTGGCCAGGGAGGAGGGAGGCTCCAACTGTGTTGCTTGGCTGCGTTGCTCACCCAATAAAGAGTCTAAGAACGACTGGGGGGGTGGAGCTTGCATGCCTTGTGCCGATCAAATCGGCCGCATTGCCTGGGGACTCGCCTTTGCTCAGCGCTTCCCAGCGGAGAGGTGACAGTGGTTTTCCTTGCTGCATCCCCTTTGCCGGGTTGCTGCACTGTGGGAACCACCGCTTGAGGCTTTGTTTGGCTGCTGGCTGGGCTTTCTGCCTTTGGCTCTGAGTTGAACATACCAGTGTTCTGAAAATCCCTTATTTTGGCTGCTGATCCCTTATTTTCGAGGCTGCTGGTCCCTTATTTTCAAAACTGTAAGTTGACAGCTATGTGCAGGCCGGATCCAGAAGGCAATTGGGCCTGATCTGGCCCACGGGCCTTAGTTTGCCTAACCATGATCTAATCCAAAGCCTTGCAATGCAGGAATATGCAGCTGTCCCACACAGGGTTTGAACCCGCAACCTTGGCGCTATCAACACCACGCTTTATCCAACTGAGCTATCCAAGCTCCTTTGGTTCTTTTGTTTGGAACAATGTTTCTATTAAACAAGGAATTACAGACATTTTATTTAAAACAAAAAACCCGAAAAGATTGCCAAGGAAAGCAATTTAAGCGCATAGTTACTGAATGAAAGAAGAGACGATATTACAGTTAACAGTTTGGGCGCTAAATGTATCAGATGCTACTAATACAGTGTTTGCATATTAGGAACGATCAGTATAATGCATGCTGTAGCAATAATGAGAAGGTTTGAGGCTAATTATTCTGTGAATAAAATCAAACAAAATCATGTAATTAAAGAACAGACAGTAAATATCTTAAGACGTGCAATAATAACGGTTTCAATTTTGATTGAACTGTGTGCTCTGTGAATAAAAAATAATGCAGTGTTGCTGCCAGCAAACAAAAAAATATATGACATATATGCATAAATTTTGGTAATTCCTGATTTCTGAAACAGGACACATACCTCTTATCTAGGGATGATCTTTGTCCTTCCATGGTGTTGTAATTGTTAGTCAATGCTAACAAATATATACAAGTCTGACACAGCTAATTCTACAAAAACTAACTCTCCCCCCCCCCCTTTAACCTATACAAGGGATCATTCAGAATGACAGAAGGTGTTGTATCAACTATATTGTCACTTTCCAAGGTTATCCTAATGCAGATCTTCAGTGCTATCACTGTCTTATTTATCTGTACAATGAATGCAATTAAGGACAGAAAATGTAGTGATTTCTTCAATATCTCAATCATTTCACTAGTTGAAATCTTTGTAATAGTGCTAATCCTGTGATTCAGCTGAAGAAGGGATGTGAAAACTGAATCTCTCCCTCTCTTTCAGAATCAGTACTTAGTGCTACAGCAGAGACGATGGGGTTCTCTGCGCAGATTTATTTATTTGCTTCTTTATTTTAGATTTTTTTACTTGTCTTTCACTCTAAGGTCCTAGTCACAATAACAAGTAACATAATTCAAAATCCTATAAAAGCCACACATCTATGACAAAAATCACTCCTTTATTAATAATTATAAGGTAGATCACAACAAACGGGACGCGGGTGGCGCTGTGGGTTAAAGCCTCAGTGCCTAGGGCTTGCCGATCGAAAGGTCGGCGGTTCGAATCCCCGCGGCGGGGTGCGCTCCCGCTGTTCGGTCCCAGCACCTGCCAACCTAGCAGTTCGAAAGCACTCTCGGGTGCAAGTAGATAAATAGGGACCGCTTACTAGCGGGAAGGTAAACGGCGTTTCCGTGTGCGGCTCTGGCTTGCCAGAGCAGCAATGTCACGCTGGCCACTTGACCCAGAAGTGTCTTCGGACAGCGCTGGCCCCCGGCCTCTTGAGTGAGATGGGCGCACAACCCTAGAGTCTGTCAAGACTGGCCCGTACGGGCAGGGGTACCTTTACCTTTAGATCACAACAATTAACTATTTAGTCCTAGGGAAACTAATGTAGCAAACACTTCCACCTGTGGTCATCTGTACAGCCTCTTCTGGAATATGACAGACAAAATATTTTATTTATTTATTTATTTATTGAATTCATATACATCTCTATACCTGGGGGTCTCAGGGGGTTCACAGAATAAAATCAAGATATAAAACCACAAAAAAATAAATAAAAATAAAAACAATAATCAATAGCCACCCACCAAAAAAATACTCTTTAAAAGGGCATAGGGTGTAAATCGGATCAGCAAAAGGCCTGGTTAAAATGGAACGTTTTTGCCTGGTGCGTATAGATGTGTAATGAAGGCGCCAGGCAAACTTCGCTGGGGAGAGCATTCCACAGATGGGGAGCCACTGCAAAGAAGGCCCTGTTCTCGTGTTGCCACTCTCCAAAACTCTTGAGGAGGAGGCACATGAAGGAGGGCCTAGGAAGATGATTTCAGGGTCAGGGTTGGTTCATACGGAAAGAGGCGGTCCTCGAGGTATTGCGGTCCTGAGCCGTTTAAGTCTTTATGGGTCAAAACCAGCACTTTGAATTGGGCCTGGAAACTAATTGGTAGCCAGTGCAGTCGGACCAGGACCAGTGTAATATGCTCAAGCTGTCTTGCTCCGGTGAGCAACCTGGCTGCTGAATTCTGCACCAGCTGAAGTTTCTGAACCGTCTTCAGAGGCAGCCCTATGTATAACGCATTGCAGTAATCTAACCTTGAGGTTGCCAGAGCATAGTCAACAGTAGTTAGACTATCCCTGTCCAGATAGACCACCTCTTAATGAAGGTGAAAGAGGAGAGCGCAAAATATGGTCTGAAGCTCAACATCAAAAAAACGAAGATCATGGCCACTGGGCCCATCACCTCCTGGCAAATAGAAGGGGAAGAAATGGAGGCAGTGAGAGATTTTACTTTCTTGGGCTCCATGATCACTGCAGATGGTGTCAGCAGTCACGAAATTATTAAGTAAATAGATCTTATTCTAATAAAACTCAGTGCAACAGAGACTGGGAATAAATTTTGTGGTTATTGTTTCTCGGTTTTTTACTCCAACAAGAAATTTCAACCCCCTCCTTCCCCCGCCCCCAAAAAAGTGTAAGAATATGGTGGCGGTGTTCAGAAAATACAATTATTTCATTGATGATGATAATATTTATATCCCACCTGTCTGGCTGGGTTTCTCCAGCCACTTTGAGTGGAGTTTTAAATGCATTCTATTTTTTTGTTTTTAAACTATTGATGCTGCTGCTTACAAAGATTCCAACAACCAAAAACTTGAAGAGAGTGCCATTTTACACTGGTATACGCAGCACTTTATTTTATTTCATTTTAAATGAAATTTGCCGCAGCTCTTACAAAGCTACCGATTTTGGCTTATCTGACTGGGCTTTCTTTGAAATCAACTATGACAGCTCTGTTCTATAAGGGTCACATCCTACAGACAAATTGGAGAAACATTTGGCACATAGCAATATAAATGATAAATGGAAAGAAGCAGCTATTGGCAAAGAGTGACAAGGTTGTAACAATTTTGTGATGAAAAGGCTTGACTGACATTATGCAACTGCGCCATTTTAACTAAATGGAGGAACAACGAGAATATATTGCCCTTGGGTGTTATCATTTCAGAGAGCAGCAACTGACACCCCGTGTTCCCGCTTTGAAAAATAAGGCAGTTCACAAATGGGTATCCATTTACAGGTAACTAATCTAATGGGTATAATGGGTGGCGCTGTGGGTTAAACCACAGAGCCTAGGGCTTGCTGATCAGAAGGTCGGCGGTTCGAATCCCCGCAACGGGGTGAGCTCCCGTTGCTCGGTCCCTGCTCCTGCCCACCTAGCAGTTCAAAAGCACGTCAAAGTGCAAGTAGATAAATAGGTACCACTCTGGTGGGAAGGTAAACGGCGTTTCCGTGAACTGCTCTTGTTTGCCAGAAGCAGCTTAGTCATGCTGGCCACATGACTCCCTCAGCCAGTAAAGCGATATGAGTGCCGCAACCCCAAAGTCGGCCACAACTGGACCTAATGGTCAGGGGTCCCTTTACCTTTACCTAAATCTAATGGGTGCCCCCTCCCCACCCCCAGTGCCTTGGCAAAAGGGATGAACCCTCAATTCCTGGGCAGTTATGCCAGGGTCAATCGGTAGAGCAAAAAAAGGTCCGACCTCAGAGAGAAAAAACCAATGTCTGTGCCTTCTCTCTGCTGCCACAGAAATCTCTGCAGTATTTCCCCTACCTATGTAGAGGAAGTTTTTAATGTTTGATGTTTTATTGTATTTTTAATATTCTGTTGGGAGCTGCCTAGAGTGGCTGCAGAAATCCAGCCAGATGGGTGGGGTATGAATAAGTTATTGTTCTTGTTGTTGTTGTTGTTGTTGCTGCATGTCGAGACCCCGTATCCACCCCCTTGTTGAAGAATAAAATGCCAGGACACAGATATTAGGTTAATGTTATTGGCCACAACTTTACTGATTACAGAATGTGAGCGGTATTGGCTTAGGCATTGAATAGACCCGACTATATCTGACTCCTGCCCATTGCGCAGGGAGTCCAGTAAGGGTAAACCACCGGAAGGGGGAGCCCCGTCAATGCAAACCAACTCGAGCTCCCCCAGGGTTCCCAACGCGGTCATGTCATGGCCCTAGCCTCTCCCCAGGCTTCGGACAAGATCCACCCCCCCCCCCCCGGATTCCTTTTACGGAATACCCTTAAGCTTGGAGGAGCAGGTGAAGGCCACACCTCCCCTCCCCCATCATAAGGTCAAACAATGCCTAACTGCCAAACCTTACAAACTTGTGACGAGTTTTGCCACGAGGTAGGTGAAAACCGAATGGCCCATGCCAATTTGCCAAGTGGAAAAATTCCTAACAGGCCCCTCAACGGCGAAGAAGGGAGAAAACCTGCAAAATAGGGAGGAAGGGAGGGAGGGAGATTGAGGAAGCGAGCCGAGAGAAAGCTCTTCGGCTTGTGCCTCCATTTAAACGTGTCCCAGCCATGGCCCCCAGCCAGCGGATTGGCTGGCTGGTTGCTGATGTAGCTGGGATCCTCTGGGCAATACAGGACTTCATCCCCTGCCCCTGGAGGAGATTGGGTAGACACGTGGTCCATTGCAACACCTCCCCACGGTAAAGTGGAGCAGCTTTGTTGTTGTTGTGCAGTGATCTGCAGTGATCATGGAGCCCAAGAAAGTAAAATCTCCCACTACCTCTATTTCTTCCCCTTCTATTTGCCTGGAGGTGATGGGACCAGTGGCCATGATCTTAGTTTTTCTGATGTTGAGCTTCAGACCATATTTTGCACTCTCCTCTTTCACCCTCATTAAGAGGTTCTTTAATTCCTCCTCACTTTCTGCCATCAAGGTTGTGTCATCAGCATATCTGCTTCACTCCAA
The DNA here is from genome assembly GCF_965153285.1 of Podarcis tiliguerta. Taxonomy (NCBI): domain Eukaryota; kingdom Metazoa; phylum Chordata; class Lepidosauria; order Squamata; family Lacertidae; genus Podarcis; species Podarcis tiliguerta. The sequence continues at coordinate 12,332,623 of NC_139543.1, read as the reverse complement.
ATCTGTTTTAATCGCACAACCTGAATCGTGATTGAATTCAGTCCCAAAACAGAAAGCTAGAGTGACCAATGGCATGACTCAGTTCAGGACAGCATCCTATAAGCATTTGAATTCATCTGAGGAAGGTATTAGAGTGTGAGATGGCAGGGAGAAAATAACATTGTTTTCTTGTGGCAACACACAGAGAAAGGTTTCCCAGAGCAAATGAGCAACTGTAATTACTTGCCAGTCAGGAAGTCAAGCAACAGCAGGCCAATATTTTAAAAGTCATATAACAATCAATATTTACTGTGTCAGTGGAAAATGACAATTGGGGGCTATCAGCTAGTTAATGAAATCAGCCAGAAACCCAATGGAAGAATCAAAACAGAATGAAGCTGAATTAATTAACACAACTATTGAGCACATCTATTCACAGTCTACCGGAGAGGGATGGTGACACCAAAACAGGCACCAGCTTAGCTTATCATTAAAATAAAGTCACTTTGAGGCAGCTGTGTTATTCTGTTGCAGCAGGGGGGAGGGCAGATTTGTTTAGTTGAATAGTGGGAAATGGCTATTTGGCTAAATGAGAACCAATTACACTTTGTGGCGAGAGAACTTTGTTCAAATTCTGAAAAATGCCAAGGCATTTGTTAGTAAATTTTAGTTCCAGTTTTTCTTGTGCTGCTATTGTCTGTGACTGTCCCTTGGCATTTGAAGTGTTTAATAGGATGGAAGCTAGCTTACATTCCGGTTAATTAGATTATTAGGAGCTTTATTTATATTTCCTTAGACCAAATATCTAATTGTTCCAAATAGTCTGAGCAATCACATAGATCGTATCTCGGCTGTAAACCAGTGCCCATTATAATTAAGTAGCCTAGTCTGCAAAAGAGTTGAGCCTTTGTCAAGATGCATAGCAAGCTGTAATTTAGTAAGCCCGATCAGGAACAAGGGCAATAACCTCTTACCCCTCCCTCAGTTATGGGGGCAGCTTAGCTGCTGAAACAAAAATAGCAATGAAGGATGCCAAACAATTTATCTCTTCCTAGAGCCGGAGCTATCAATCATCACATCTTCCCTTTCAGAAAGATATTTTGTTCTCCGTATCAAAATTCCACTCTCATACGCACAGATTTCATTACCCAAGTAGCTCCTTTCCGGAAGAATTAGCTACAGTACAGGGCAGGAGTGGGTACAATGAAAGCAAATATAGAAACCATGACTAGTGGGTGGACCAAGATAAGAGACGTATTAAGAGATTATACTCCCCCTGAGGCTGCCATTTGAAATGTGAATTAAATTATTAGTTGTGAAAGAGACTCTTTCAGAAATGATTATCTCCCATCATTTTTTAAAAAAATATGTTGTAATGTCGCCCCAGTGAGTGACAGCAGTTTTGGGTAGAGATTTTTATCTTGGTTTCTATCAGCCATATATTAATGCTTTGTGTCTTTCTTTTAAAAATTATGTCATAATTTTGAGAAGGCTAAGATTGATTTTCACGTGATGCTTCTTTAAGTCCACTCACAGACAAGCTCTTTCTTCTGATAATGCCAGGTGCTTGCAGCCAAAGTTATTTGCCTCTTTATTATGTGGGCTGCAACTTACACAGCTGATTGTGATGAGTAGTGGATTACTTAAGACTCGTAGTGGCGAAAAGATGGTATTAGCTCATTCATCCAATGAGCTCCCTGCTTCTGTTTCAGCCCCAATTTTCTAACAGCAGTGCTGATTGAACTTTCTGCCATGTCTGCAAACGGCCATGTTGTCATATTTCTCCTATGGACTTTGTGAATGAAAAACTGAGAAAGGTAACAGAGTTCCAAAGGGGTGGGGTGGGGGAGGCAAATTAGAAAAAAACAAACTTTGGAAGCTAAAAGACTGTTTATGTATGCAACAACTGCGGCAATAATTCTTTTAGCCCCAAAATGGAAACAACAAGAAGTACCAACGAAAGAAGAGTGGCAGATGAAAATGATGGACTTTGCAGAACAGGAAAAATCTGAAACCAGCAAGATCAAGTATTCCAAAAGAACTGGAGTAAATTTATACAATATTTGAAAGATTATTGTAAGCAATTAACATCACTAGCAGGGTTGTTTGAAGACTTGTAATGAGAAATTCTCTACCTTTCTACATTTATTTAAATTTTGAGTTAATTTGCAATGTGTGTAATTAGAATTGGAAAACGTACAAAATGCTATGATATAAAGGTTAATTCTGAAAGAAGGAAGTTGACAGGCTCTAAAGAGCCAGAGACATAAAGTGGAATGTAATGATGTGAACGTATATTATTAAATGGAAAATAAATCAATATTATATTTAAAAAATAGAAAAAAGCAAACTTTGTGCATTTAAAGTTGGAATTCTCAGTTTGCCTGCTCCCTTTGATTCAGACAAGAATGCACTGGCCTAGCAGGTACATTCTGTGTTCCAGAAGAGCAAAAAAATAACTAGATAGGACACCAGGTTTTGGGATGAAATCAGGGCAAGTCTTTATAGACTGTAGACAGGATAGAAGTTGGCATGGCAGTAGGGCCAGGATCAGGTCAACATTTCAAACAGCCCATGCTGGTGGAATAGGAAGCACTGAGGTTGGACTGTGCTAAGCCTGTTCTATAAGAGTCAGCCAGTGTTGAACCTTGTCATGGTGCAAGTCAAGCTAGCAAGGTCTGAATTCCAGCCAGCCAGAGACTCCACACCTAGCTTGGAGGACATCATGGCCAATCCTACCCTCAGCCCCTTCACTATGCTGAGCCTGCCCAATGCCATTTTGCCTCTGAACATACAAAAATGTTATTTTGCCTAACAAACGAAAGCCATGAAGTGTCACTGAAGAAAGGCAAAAAACCCTCAATCAATGGCCAATCAGGTCGAAAGGAAAAAATCATTTCCTACCCTGTCAACCAGCGATCCAAATTGCCCAGTGATGGCTCTAACCTGAGGGTGTATTGGCGGGAAGCTCGTAGGGCTAAATGGGAGGGAGCCTTATAAAGAGTTCTACCCTTCTTTTGTGAGGGCCCGCAGGAGAGCTTTTCTCCCATAGGTCTCCACAGAATTCAAGATGTGGGGTGGAACCCTTAACACACAAATCGGTCCCACACAGATTGGGCCTGGAATGGGGCTTGTTCAATTGTGCTAAAACTATGCCATTGGGAGTCCTCAGTTGTATACACAACACTCATAAGAGCAGCTTCTGGACTAAATAACATTTAGTATGTTTGGAAGAAAATCATGGCCAATCTAATAAATCTAATAATCAGGAATAATGAGAAATGATATATCAAAAACATATAATTTATTGTGAGGGGGATTTAACACTCCTTGACGTGAAAATCAATGAAATGTAAAGTCGATGAAATGTAAAATTGCATGATTGAACTGATGGGATATGAATGTTTTGGATTATGGTCCATCTGACAACATGATGGATGAGCTATACTTAGGGTTGGGCAAGCATAGTCAACCCCCAAATCAATTAAACCCTCAAGAGTTACTGTTGAATACTTGGAAAGTCTCTATAGGAATAGGAAGTGGGCAGAAAGGAAGACCAGTGGACAGAGTTTGAGGCAAGGCCCATGCAAGCAGTGGGTACAAGTTACTGGGGCCTGGAGATTCAGAAGGTTCTAGCCACAATGCAGTCTCATCACCATGAAAGAACAAAAGCTGAACTCATGTGTTCATTTCTCTCATGTGCTGAAAACCACACAAGGGAGAGTAGGGCCATACAGGCAACCCCCACCACTTCAGATGCATCATTGTCAATGTTCATGAGTAGAAGAGGTTCCATACTCAGAACAATGTCCATCAACTCATGGATGACTGAAAAGATAGGGATTATGATGTGCCAGAGATGGTGGACATGCCTGTGCTCTCCCTCACCTATCTTTCTTCATATGTGGAGAATGAATGTCCCAGTAGGGCTAAAATGTAGATTGGGGTAGTGAACCATTTTTGAAACAAGGGCTGCATTGTTCCTTAGTCAGTTCTCCATGGGGACTCCATGCCAGTGGCAGTCATGTCCAAAGCAAAAGAGACTGTGACCACCCCTTCTCTTTCCCAAACATACACTTGCATCATGTACACCACCACAACATATGTACTGTTAGAATTCCTGATCTATGATTGCAGTCATGGGATTTTTGTCTTTCACATGACAATATATGTTTTGACTCCACAGAGTGGGATGTGACGGAGACAGGATGGTTGTGTTACTGTGTTCTGTGAAGTGGGACTATTGTCCTTTGTTTTCCCTCTTTGCTGTCTGATGCTAGAGAGATATGGAGCCATGTTGCAGTGCTCCATGTGTGTTTATATGTAAATAAAGTAGATTAGTCAAAATGCCGAGTTGCTGAGGTCTGCTATGCAACTGCGCATACTCTGTGGATCCCTAAGTGTGCTAGTGTCAGTTGGCATCGGTCACTGTGATGTTCCCAAATGATCGACCAGGAGGTAGAGAACATGCCAGTTGGGCATGTGTCTCTGCCAGGGTCCTACTCAAGTGTAGGCTGAACTCCTGACACATACAGACAGACTCACACAGAGCACATGATCCCACTACCTTAACACAGACACAAACACACACCCCTTCTCTGGCTCCATCTCACTGGTGATCTCTTCTTGGATTGGCAGCTTGCTCTCTACCTGGAGTGCTCAGAAATCTTTGTTTGGTTTCTTTTTAGACTACAAATGAGTGCTTTGGAAGCACTCAAAGGTTCCCAAGCAGCCATGACTCTGCTGGTCTCACCAACATTTGTGAATAACTGTGTAGTTCAGCCCCCACCCCATGCTGCCATGACTAACCGTAATCTGAACAAACACAAAGCCCTGTGTTGCAAAATGTAACAATCTATAAAAATGCAAACGCAACACGCTGGCTAATAACTGTCAGCAGCCACATTATCCCATGAGCACTGATCCACTAGTATGATCTTCACTAGTACAGTGGTACCTCGGGTTACATACGCTTCAGGTTACAGACTCCACTAACCCAGAAATAGTACCTCGGGTTAATAAATTTGCTTCAGGATGAGAACACAAATTGTGCTCTGGCGGTGCAGCGGCAGCAGGAGGCCCAATTAGCTAAAGTGGTGCTTCAGGTTAAGAAAAGTTTCAGGTTAAGAACGGACCTCCGGAACGAATTAAGTACTTAACCTGTGGTACCACTGTATGTAAATTTCATTGATAATTATTCGCTGATAAAGACTTTATTATGGAACAGTTGACCTATTCCGGATACACTGTGCTTTTGAGACTTCAGAGAAACGTCTTCTTTGAGACTTTTGTGAGACGTCTTCCTTTGAGAGACAGTTTGGCGTTTCTCACTATTCATTGGTTGTTCGAATCTTTGTTTGACTCTGATACATATAACAACTTGCAGTTACTTGTATGATACTTGTATGATATATATATTATTTTGAAGTGGCTTATTCATATATTTTGAATGGCATCATACCGATTATATATTTACTAACAGTTATTAGCCAGCGTGTTGCGTTTGCATTTGCAAGATGACTAACCGTAAGTCAGGCAGCCAGAAACATAAGGCAAAAGGACACAATTCAATTTTCCAGTTTTCTTCAAAACTGACAAGGCTTTTTTGCAGTCAGGCTCTAACACCCTACAAACTAGGATCAATCGCACAAATAAAAAATGGTCACTAAGCTTTAGAGGACTTTTATTCATGCTAGAATTATGTTTTGAAAAACATAACGCAATTATTAAAATAGGAACTTTTCTTTCATGGCTCATAAGTTTATGTGGAATAGTCTGGCAGTATGAAAATAGGGTCCATGTTTCAAGTTTATAACAATCCTCCCTTGAAAAATGATGCTTGGGCCCTGGTTGGAGGAAGACTTTCAAATATCCAGAAAAGGACAGGAACTAGTAATTACTTAAATAAAGAACTAGGTCTAAACTGAAAGTAGTTCTAACTAAGCCATGGAAGAAACAAACAATGGGTTTTTGAGTTGTCATTAGGGACAACCTTTAACTTCAAGTCTCCCCGTTTCCACATCAATTTGCAAATCTTGTTTTTTTAAAGTCCCCCTGAAAATTCATCAGCTTTTTAGTGCAAGTTTCAACTAATACATCTTTGCAAGCACTTTCCCCTGATATAATGCATCAGCCTATGTTATTTTCACCGATATATGCATTTTTGTAAATGCTAATTGGCTGAGGGAATTGCTCTGGAAGATTCTGAGAAGTGCAAATTTTGAAGGATGACTGTTCACATATTGTTTCGGAATATGCAACTTAGGTAGATTTTCCTTGAAATGTGAACTGAATCAGATTTCCTCCCCATCCCCATCTCTCCAGAGGGCAGGACTGGATCCTGGAAATGTAATACCACTCTGTTGTTCCTCTGCTTTACACAGTTGCACGCAGGTGACAACAGTGCCACACAGGGGCACCATCTAGGGGGCCAGGGGGTCAAAGCCCACCCGTTCCCAAAAAATGTTAAGGAAGGGGCTGGGTCCCCTCAAAATTCTGCAGTGACCATGCACATGGAAGGCACACTGGGGATCTCTGCCAGGGACGTGGTGGGGTGATGTGTCTTTGCCTTGGAGCATCCCTTTCACAATTACCGGCGTACCTTTCCAGAAGGCACCCTGGCAATCTCAAAAAAATGTGCCAAAGTGCCTTGGTGGACCTTGTGGAGGAAGAGGAGATGGTCTTGCCAAGGTGGCCTCAGTCTCACACAGCAGCAGTGATACCATATGAAGATAAGGTGGTGGATGGTAGTTGGTTGGGGGTTGGCGAGCTGAATCAGTTTGGCCAGGTTGGGGGTGCATGTGTGACATCAATCATGCTCGATGCCCCCCCCCCCCAATTTTGGGTGCAATTTGCTGCCTCTGTTGCCACAACAGAAGGGTAAGGGTGCTGGAAGAATGGTTGGGAAACATGCAAGGATTAATGCTACAGTGCTGAACAGTCGTACCAGGGAGTAAGTAACAATAAATTTAGAAGGATTTACCTCTCTGTAAATATACTTAAGGTTGTATTTATCTTTTATATATAAAAAAGAAATACATTTTTTATCCACTACTAAATGTACAGTTTCATCCCTGATGTACCACGTCCATAAATTTCTGCCTGAACAAGAAGAAACGTTTCATAAAGAGAACCAAAGCCCATCTCCTTTTTACTTAGTATGATCATAAAAACTAAAGTGTGCTATCCACTGGCATGAAATATTAACAGTTCTATACAGTCAGTCTATTCTTCCATAAAATATACTGCACAAAGGACATAAGAGCTATATTTTTGATCCTTCCATAGATTATACAGAAAGTCACAATGTTATGTAATTTTGATGGATTGAATTTAATTCAACACAGCGTGCATAAGAGAGAGGCCCGAACTCTAGCTAGAGGCAACTAATCAGATGCAACAGCTAGTGACTTAAATGAAGTGCAATGTTATTAACATCAAAGATCCATAAGAACATGAGAATAGCCCCATTGGATCAAACCAAAGGTTTATCAAGTCCAATGTCCTGCTTCCCACTGTAGCTAACCAGATGCCAACAGAAGTGGCAGAATGTGAGGGCAATAGACCTCTCCTGGTGTTATCCCCCAGCAGCTGAGAAACAAGAGCTATGTGTGTAATTGTGATGTATGAATCAATGCATGGTGGTCAGGAAAAAGATTGATCGGCATCTGTTGATGATCAGGCATCACAAATCATGCACATGTCTATCTAAGTGACTTGCATCCATTGTAGCACTAAGTAAGCATCATTTCAGTGCAAGGATTTCAACTTTCACATACTCCACGGTGTGTACCCCATGCCCTCCCTGAATCTGATCCTAGGAGTTGAGAGGAAACCCCAGACAGATTTAGGGGGTGTGCAGGAAGAGGAAAGGGGGAAGTAAATTGAGCAAGTGGACATTCTTGCACTACTGGAATGGTTACTTAGTTCTACACTGGGCACTAGACAAATTATGAAAGATAAACCCTTGTGAATCCTTGTGGAATGAAGAATAAAGTGATGTGTTCATTATTGTTATTATTTATTTGAATTATATTTATTATTTATACAAATCCCCGTGACAGGGTGAGCTCCTGTTGCTCGGTCCCTGCTCCTGCCAACCTAGCAGTTTGAAAGCACAAAAGTGCCAGTAGATAAATAGGTACCACTCTGGCGGGAAGGTAAACAGCATTTCCGTACGCTGCCCTGGTTCACCAGAAGCAGCCTAGTCATGCTGGCCACATGACCCGGAAGCTGTCCGCCGATTCCCTTGGCCAATAAAGTGAGATGAGCGCCACAACCCCAGAGTCATCTGTGACTGGACCTAATGGTCAGGGGTCCCTTTACCTTTAAACCCTTGTGAATCCTGCCTCTTGCCTTAAGATTGCATTAGGCGTACACCTTGGGGTAGCAAATAATGTTCACTTTCAGATGTGTTTATCTGCCGTGTCGGAATGATCTCTAGAGGTAGGAAAAGGTGAAGAAGGCCATCCTAAGGCTTTCATTCCTCAGTATGGCTTCACATAACCATCACTAGTAGCTACAGATAGCCTTACATGCCATGTGAATTTGATATATATTGGTGACTGTCATCATATCTTTTGAGAGCAAATTCTATGCACTGTGAGGTAGTACCTCATGATGTCTGACCTGATTCTCTCACAATTCAGGTGTATTCAGTCAGTGAAATAGGGTCCTAATGGACATCATAACTCAGAGGGATTTCCAGACTCTTTTGGTTTTGCTGGATGCATGACAGAGTACTCTCATCTCTCATGCTGAATTGGGGCAAGAAGTTTTATCAAAATAATTATTTAGCAAATCATTTTCTTGACATATATTATTTTAATGATCTTAATAAAATGTTAATATTTCAGCCACAAAACCCACTTTCATTATATAAGGTCAAACAAGTACAGGTTATAAGCCTACATTATTGGGCCAGTTATTATTGCTTCCCACCACCCATCTAATCCACAGATCTAGGTTAAGTAAGAAAATTTCAAAATAAATATTAAACTGACAAAACACAAGAGGTGGAACCAACGTAAGAACTAAAAGATTTTAGTTGTAATCCATTAGGAAGAACTTCCTGACAGTAAGAGCTGTTCGACAGTGGAATTTGCTGCCAAGGAGTGTGGTGGAGTCTCCTTCTTTGGAGGTCTTTCAGCAGAGGCTTGACAACCATATGTCAGGAGTGCTCTGATGGTGCTTCCTGCTTGTCAGGGGGTTGGACTCAATGGCCCTTGTGGTCTCTTCCAACTCTATGATTCTATGATTTAGGGGAAAGCATCAGTAGGCACGGTGAATCGACTGGTGCACATACAGTGGTACCTCAGGTTACAAACACTTCGGGTTACACGTTTTCAGGTTGTGGACTGCGGGAAACCTGGAAGTACCAGAAAGAGTTACTTCCAGGTCTCACCACTCGTGCATGCGCAGAAGACCAAATTGCATCACGCACATGTGCAGACATGGCGCTGCAGGTTATGAACGCTGTGGGTTGCGGACGTGCCTCCGTCACGGATTACATCTGCAACCTGAGGTTCCACTGTATATGCAGATGAGGTATCAACATGAATGTTATAAGGTAAAGGTAAAGGACCCCTGGATGGTTAAGTCCAGTTGAAATCAACTATGGGGTATAGTGTTTATCTCCGTTTTCAGGCCAATGGAGCCAGTGTTTATCCACAGACAGCTTTTCTGGGTCATGTGGCAAGCATGACTAAACCACTTCTTGTGCAATGGAACACCATGACAGAAAGCAGAGCGCATGGAAATGCCATTTACCTTCCTGCCACAGTGGTACCTATTTATCTACTCACACTGGTATGATTTCGAACTGCTAGGTTGGCATAAACTAGGACAAAGTGACAGGAGCTCGCCCCGGAATGCGGACTCAATCTGCCGTCTTCACAATTGGCAAGCCCAAGAGGCTCAGTGATTAAGACCACAGTACCATCCACATCCCTCAGTGTTAAAACCACAGTTAACATTAATAAGCTTACTTCACAACTATGGAAGCAGCCTCAGGTCCAGGATTCAAATCTTGGTAAAGAGGAAACCCTGTTTGAGCAGCAGAAATTGGGGCCAGAGGAGGGTAGAGGAGTGCAGTCCCATTGCTCCCAATCTTCTATTGTGTTGCCTGCTTTTTAAATTGTTGCTAATTCATTTGCAACTGTCTTTTGTCTTGTACAGTGGTACCTCTGGATGTGAACAGGATCCGTTCCAGAGCCCCGTTCACGTCCTGAGCAGAATGCAACCCGTGCTTGCATGCCTGCACATGCGCAGGTTGCAATTCACCGCTTCTGCACATGCACATGACTTCATTTTGAGCGTCTGCGCATGTGCAAGCGGCGAAACCCGAAAAAGCTCAACCTGAAGCAACTTTAACCTGAGGTATGATTTAAAAAGCAGAGACATCACCTTGCCAACAAAGGTCCGTATAGTTAAAGCTATGGTTTTCCCTGTAGTGATGTATGGAAGTGAGAGCTGAACCATAAAGAAGGCTGATCACCGAAAAATTGATGCTTTTGAATTATGGTGCTGGAGGAGACTCTGGAGAGTCTCATGGACTGCAAGAAGATCAAACCTATCCACTCTGAAGGAAATCAGCCCTGAGTGCTCACTGGAAGGACAGATTGTGAAGCTGAGGCTCCAATACTTTGGCCACCTCATGAGAAGAGAAGACTCCCTGGAAAAGACCCTGATGTTGGGAAAGATGGAGGGCACAAGGAGAAGGGGACGACAGAGGACAAGATGGTTGTACAGTGTTCTCGAAGCTACCAGCATGAGTTTGACTAAACTGCGGAAGGCAGTGGAAGACAGGAGTGCCTGGCGTGCTCTGGTCCATGGGGTCACGAAGAGTAGGACACGAATAAACGACTAAACAACAACAAATGACTGTACTTTGATGTTATACTGTGTCAATTTTGTATAAGCCACCTTTTCTGCTTTTGTAGAAGTGAGAGTAATGATGGTGTTGATATTCCTCCTCGACGGCTGTCTTCCGTAAAAGAGAGACACCATGAGCTCATAATGATGCCTAGATACATTTGCTTTCATTAACTTCATAGACCGATACAGACTTCTGCAGGAAGAATCAAACTTATGAATCCAAGAAATAGAGATTTATTTTTATTTAAATTCTGCCATTTGCTTATGCAATAAAATAAAATAAAAATGCCACTCTGGATTAAATTCTGATTCCCCCCCCCCTTTCATTTTTAAAAATAGAATATATAGCATGGTTCCTTTTCCCGTGATCTTTCAATTGAATGTGTGATTTCACAAAGGAAAGGAAAATAGGGTCTTTGACTGCATGGAGAAAATCTACACATCTTTACGTTGTACAGCGATATGTTAATGCATGTGAGAACAGTCGTGCGTGGAGGGGTGGAGGTATAGACAGTGTTGCATTCCAGTTTCTGTTCCACGCACTCAGTCTACACAATTGGAAGATCATGCTTAAAGGGTTGTTGTTTAGAGACTATTCTATGTTTGGGAACTCAGAACTCATGTGTGTTCAGTATTTTCTGAAGGAAGCACCATTAACGTAAGTTTTCAAATTAATGGCAAATGTGAAAAAATGGTGTTCTGAGGCAATACATTTCTATGAGATAAAGCCTTCTAAAAACAGTGCACCGGTGTGATCACAAATGGATACAAATCATGTTTTACAATTCTCTGGTATTCCAGAGCATCACACATAAACAAGGTTTCAGAGGGATGAATTAGAAAAGGTCTGTGTGCCAATCATAGCTGTTTCCAAAGTGCTGCTCTGCTTAGAGCTTGCAGAACAGCTGTAAAATATTTACAGTAGCACCTGTGAAGTGTTATTTCAGTCTGAAAATAAATGCCAACCTTATACAGTACCTGTAATATGACCAGTAGTACAAATATGAATTAACCTTTCGCAGATAAGGAGTTACATGTAAGACGGGCAACTAAAGCCTTTGTGTGCAATGACAGCCAAACAGTTCCACTTTGCTTAGTGTCCTTTTGGGTAGCCAATATGGATGAATGGATCTGCCATTTTGGGGTTCTCTCAGTTCAGTTAGCAGCATTTCCTAACCAATTTGCAATTAAAAAGCAAAGTCCTCAGCATTTAAGTGTCCATTTCCCCCAATTTTCACATATTGTATGCAATTTTTCCTAGTATAATGCAGCATCCATCTGGAAGATCTCTGACCAGCGCATAAGTAGAATGCAATATTCAGCACCAGGATAGCTCAGAGTAATGTCTAGAAAAGGTGACACTACTACTGTTATTATAGTTGTAGTAGGAGTTGTAGAAGAAGAATTTATCAGATACCTTATAAAATAAAACTTGCAACAGTGTAATGTATGTGTTATGTGCTGAAGTTCTCACCCTGGGCCAGCAGGGGGATACTGTAGATAGTTCAGGTCCGCATATGCAAATAAGGGATTGAAAGTGACATTCAGTGATTGGATAGTTACAGAAAGTCGTTACAGTTACGTTGTACTAGAGATCTATATAAGCAGGCTGGCTGAACCCTTCACAGTTCAGTTCTGTTCTGACCTGTGAATAAACAAGAGCTGTTTGGAGAATCGCTGTGTCATCTGATATGTTCACCCACAACTTAACAGTATGAAACAGCTAAATCAGTTAGAAACCAGATAGCACAGAGAAAGAAATTAAAAAAATAATAATGAGGGGCCCATCCAATAATACCATAAAAAAGGCAAATCTTATCCCATCCCACAAAAAATGTAAGGACCACAGCAGAGGCTGGAATCATAGAAAGCTATAGATCAACACTGAGATTCAAAAGCCTGGGCAAATAGTAATGTCTTAGCTTGGCACCTAAAAGCAAATTCCGATGACATGTTTTCCTGGGGACAAACAGGGAATCCTCACTGAAAATGCCCACTCTCCTGTTTTCTCCTATTGTACCTCTCTGGGAGGGTGAACATGGAGCCTCTTGGAATGGCAGATGAAATTGATGGACTATGTAGAATTGGATAAGATGACAGGGAGAATTTGAAACCAGCGGGACCAGAAATTCTTGAAAGATTGGAGTAAATATATGAGTTATCTGAAAGACAACTGACTACGCTTGTAGGACTACAAGACGTTTTGTAAGGAGAACTATATGAAATATTGCAGAAAAGATTTATGAGAATGGACTTGAAGTTATGGATTATTAGAAGTAATAGTTAGGATAACAAATGTAAGATTAAGGTTTGAAAATTATTAGACGTGGTTGATGGAAGTCTCCGGCTAGAATAGCCAAAATGTTGTATAAGATGAGATGAGATTATATGTTCTGTTTGGAAAATGTATGTAAAAGCTAATAAAAATGTATATATATATTTTAAAAGAACATGGAGCCTCTGATGATGATCGCAGGGTCTGCGCAGATTCATACTGGGAGAAGTGGTTTTGGGGGTATTTGAGGTCCTGGGCCTCATCAGCCTTTATAGGTCACAATCACTATGTAGAATGGAGCATGGAAATGAATCAATAGCCCAGGCTGCAAGAGAAAGACATGTTGAGTGTATTCAGATATCTCCATTCATGGGATTGTTCACTTGAGGGGATCATGGATGAAGAGAGCTGGGGAGCTCTGCAGAGAAGAGGGCAATAAGTTGGGTCTTTGGTCTGTTACTGAGGAAATGTGAAGAGAAAGCTGAGACCGGAAGGCAGATTTGGAGGGAGAAAAGGAAGCCATAAGCAATATATATAGAAATGGTGATAAAAGGCTTGAAGCTTGTTGTTTTGAAATAACAAGGCTTTTACATGTACAACTTCTATTTGGAAGAAACAAAGTCACCCTTAAATTGGCAGATGAAAACAACTGATGGCACAGCCTTGCATTCTGGAATTGTGTTTTTTTCAAATAGCCAAGTTATAAAAGGCCATTGAAGCAAGAGAATTGAAAATGTAAAAACTGGCAGGTCCTTAACCATCCCATTGCAAATGGTGACATTTTAATCAGATGCCAATGGTTGCTCGTAATCATCCTATCATTCTTCAGTGCAAGAATATGCTGCAAATGATATATAACGTCAATGAAGCCTAATACTATATAAATCAATACACTAATAAGCTTGTTACAATAAAATAATTACTTGGTTGCAGTCTTTGAACAGCACCATCTATCTATGAATGAAGACACCCAGGCACTGGAATAAAATTCTTCTCATTTGCGCAGTGACAAATGAACAGTTACCAGCCTATTTAGCTGAAATGCTCTGTTCAACACTCATATCTGTGAAGGTGGATTCACATGTGTCTTTAACACTTCAGGGTCTGCATGGTTTTGAGTACAGATTGGAACAAGTACTCCTGGATAATTCTGGCTGTACATACTTAGCGAGACCCTGTTTCCATGCAACATTTTGCCAGAAATGCAAATGCAATTTAGATCCCTGATCATGTATGGTTCCAAAACACATGAGGAGTCTCCACAAGTAGGACAAGGCTCCCTGTTTCAGACCCACAAACCTATTGAGTGTAATAATAATAATAATAATAATAATAATAATAATAATAATAATAATAATTTATTTGTACCCCGCCCATCTGGCTGGGTTTCCCCAGCCACTCTGGGCAGCTTCCAACAAAGATTAAAAGTACATTAAAATGTCACACATTAAAAACTTCCCTAAACAGGGCTGCCTTCAGATGTCTTCTAAATGTCATGTAGTTGTTTATCTCTTTGACATCTGATGGGAGGGCATTCCACAGTGCAGGTGCCACTACCAAGAAGGCCCTCTGCCTGTTTCCCTGTAGCTTTGCTTCTCACAGTGAGGGAACCGCCAGAAGGCCCTTGGAGCTGGACCTCAGCATCCGGTTTGAACAATGGGGGTGGAGACACTCCTTTAGCTATACTGGGCCAAGCCCCTTTAGGGCTTTAAAGGTCAGCACCAACATTTTGAATTGTGCTCAGAAATGTACTGGGAGACAATGTAGGTCTTTCAGGACCGGTAATATGTGAACTCGGCGGCTGCTCCCAGTCACCAGTCTAGCTGCTGCATTCTGGATTAGTTGTAGTTTCCAGGTCACCTTCAAAGGTAGCCCCACATAGAGCGCATTGCAGTAGTCCAAGCAGGGGATAAGCAGAGCATGCACCACTCTGGTGAGACAGTCAGCGGGTAGGTAGGGTCTCAGCCTGTTTACCAGATGGAACTGATAGACAGCTGCCCTGGATACAGAATTGACCTGTGCCTCCATGGACAATTGTGAGTCCAAAATGACTCCCAGGCTGCACACCTGGTCCTTCAGGGGCTCACTTATCCCATTCAGGACCAGGGAGTCCTCCACACCAGCCCGCCTCCTGTCCCCTTGTAAATGGGTGATGTGCTGGAGGGAGAATTGCCCACTCAACCTCACCTGTGTGTTTACACTTACCGAAATGTGACACTTAAGCTGGAATACAGCGTCTAAATTACAAAGCTGTCACTAGTTTTAAAGACTATAGATTCAAAAATATTACTGGGTATAAAAAAACACACCCAATGGCTTTCTTGGAAAAGGGCATCTATCCTGCAGGTATATCCATTATAACATGGGTTGCACCTGTCTCCAATATCCATCTGCCAATTCATTTCTCACATTGAGAATATTTTGCCTCCGGTTGCTGAAACAACACAACCAAAGAATCTTTTATATAGTATAAGCAATTCTCTGCTATGAAAGGCAGAAATGTTAGGCAGATGACCATGGAATTGCATATTTTCTTTCTTTCCTTCTTTCTTTCTAGGCTATCAATTTTTTAAAAAATCTCAAAGAGCATTTTGTCTCCTGCAGGCCAAGCAGATGTCAAATAGCTAATTGTTTTTAAAGCTACTCTGAACCGACCTAATTGAATATACTTTTCTCAGTATTCATATCTAAACACCCTGTTAACAGCAAGATATGCAATTTTATATACCTGTATCTTGAAAAGAGTGGATTTTGTGGCTTGTTTCCCCACTAGAACAGTGGAGACCATGTTCTAATGCAATTTGAGAGGAAACCTAGAGTGTGGAACCATAAGGAGAACTATGTGAAAATCGCATTTCCATAGCCATTTTTGCATGAATATGTTTTGGAGCAATAAAAACCTGGTATCAACCCAAATCACACACACATTGGTTTTGGAGCAATGTTTTGGAGATGTTTTGTACTGCTTCCATTTACTACTGGAACATATTTTCAGCCCTTTATTTACTTTTTGAAAACTTGCCGTGAATATGGCTTTAAGATACTTTTTTTAAAAAAACTATTTTTTTTTTAATTCTGTGATAGTTATTTTTAATAACCAGGCTTTTGTTATTCATAAAAAATAGTGCCTTTGCCTGAAGACAGATAATTTCCAGCAAAGTAATATATTCCGTATGCATAAAATATCACCTATGAATGTTTTGGTATAGCATGTTCTGAAATACATGGTTGGCATCTGTTTGTCTTGGGAGACAATGAAAGAGTGTGTCTTCAGGGGTGAAATCAAACCATTGGAGAGTTAAAGTGCCTGCTGTAGCTGTAGAGACTAATAAAGGAGAGACATGCTTTGTTGCAGCTGGGGCAGATGTGTTAGTAATTTCACTCCTCCGATGCTGCAGATGAAATAGTTGTAAATTACATGCCTCTCTGAGAAGAGTGTGGGAAATGGAAGACAGTCTTATTTCTTTCGCTGTAATGTACTTACAGGGACGCGGGTGGCGCTGTGGGTAAAACCTCAGTGCCTAGGACTTGCTGATCGCATGGTCGGCGGTTCAAATCCCTGCGGTGGGGTGAGCTCCCGTCATTCGGTCCCAGCTCCTGCCCACCTAGCAGTTCGAAAGCACCCTTAAGTGCAATTAGATAAATAGGTACCGCTTTATAGCGGGAAGGTAAACAGCGTTTCCGTGTGCGGCGCTGGTGCTGGCTCGCCAGCTGCATCTTCGTCACGCTGGCCACGTGACCCGGAAGTGTCTTCGGATGGCGCCGGCTCACAGCCTCTTGAGCGAGATGAGCACGCAACCCTAGAGAAGAAGAGAAGAAGAAGAGTTTGGATTTGATATCCCGCCTTTCACTCCCTTTAAGGAGTCTCAAAGCGGCTAACATTCTCCTTTCCCTTCCTCCCCCACAACAAACACTCTGTGAGGTGAGTGGGGCTGAGAGACTTCAAGGAAGTGTGACTGGCCCAAGGTCACCCAGCAGCTGCATGTGGAGGAGCGGAGACGCGAACCCGGTTCCCCAGATTACAAGACTACCGCTCTCAACCACTACACCACACTGGCTCTCGAGTCGGACACGACTGGCCCGTACAGGCAGGGGTACCTTTACCTTGCCTTTAATGTACTTGCAGAGCAGCGCACAGAAACGCCGTTTACCTTCCCTCCGGAGCGGTACCAAGTTATCTACTTGCACTTTGACGTGCCTTCAAACAGCTAGGTGGGCAGGAGCTGGGACTGAACAATGGGAGCTCATCCCGTCACGTGGATTCGAACTGCCGACCTTCTGATCAGCAAGCCCTAGGCTCTGTGGTTTAGACCTATTAGGTCCACAAATTACCATATAGCATATGTTGTTGCTGCTGTTTAGTCATTTAGTCGTGGCCGACTCTTCGTGACCCCATGGACCAGAGCACGCCAGGCACTTCTGTCTTCCACTGCCTCCCGCAGTTTAGTCAAACTCATGCTGGTAGCTTTGAGAACACTATCCAACCATTTCGTCCTCTTCCATCCCCTTCTCCTTGTGCCCTCCATCTTTTCTAACATCAGGGTCTTTTCCAGGGAGTCTTCTCTTCTCATGAGGTGGCCAAAGTACTGGAGTCTCAGCTTCAGAATATAGCATATATTCAACACAAAAAAAAACAGCGACCATTTGTTGTTGACAAAGGACAGCTGGACATATAAAGGGCCCCATTACTTTCAGTAGCTTAGGGCTCATCAAACATAAATCCCTGCCTCCTCTGGTCACTGCTGTGGATACACAACCTGACTGACTGGCTCCATGTGCTGCAGTTGCGCCCCAAGGCCCCCAAGCGTTTTCCCAGTAAATAACTTCAAAAGGACACATAATTTTAGTTATTGGGCAAAATTTAGGCCACAACTTTATTGACTACAAAACAAATTGAACAGTATTGGCCTAGGCATTGGTCAGGGACTATAACTGACTCCTGCCTCTCTGGCTGGCAGTCTGAAAGGGTAAACACCAAACATGGGAGCAACATTGGTGAAGATCGATTGAAGCTCACTCAGGGGTTCCTGTGGTCCTGGCATGGCCCTAGCCCCTCAAGCAGACTTCGGACGAGGTCCAGGACCCCCAGATTCCTTTACCGGAACACCCTATTCCTGGAGGGGCAGGTGATGGCCACACCTCCCCTTCCACACATTTCAATAAGCCAATGCCTAACTGCCAAACCTTACAAAGTTGTGACGATTGCTAAGGGTGAAAACCAAGTGGCTAAAGCCAATCTGCCAAATGGAAAAATTCCTACCCAGCCCCTGCTCCAACGCAGGCGACCCAATCCAAATCAAGGCCAAAGCAGCACAACCTAAAAATAAGGAGGGAGGGAGGGTGTTTGGCAGCGCGAAGCAAGTGCCCCACCCCGTCGTGCTGCTGCATTTATAGGTCCCCGGGATCACGCCACTTGCCCCAATTGGCCCAAACAGCCGGGGCCCAACAGACAAGGCTTGGGCGATGCCTAGCAACAACACACCCCGTGGGGGGGGGGGGGCTTAAGGGTCCTGAGTGTAACCAGGACCCTCGATTTAGGAGGACCCCATTTGTCTGCAAGGGATTCTCACATGGTGGGCTTAATGTTGCCAGCCTTCATGTCCCATTTGCAGACATCTTTGCAATGCAGAGTTGTCTGCCAGCAGGAATGGTGCTTGAAGTATATCTGAAGGAGCGTCTCCACTCCCATTGTTCTGCCCAGACACTGAGGTTCAGCTCTGAGGGCCTTCTGGCGGTTCCCTCACTGCGAGAGGCCAAGTTACAGGGAACCAGGCAGAGGGCCTTCTCAGTAGTGGTGCCCGCCCTGTGGAACGCCCTCCCATCAGATGTCAAAGCAATAAACAACTACCTGACATTCAGAAGACATCTGAAGGCAGCCCTGTTCAGGGAAGTTTTTAATATGTGACATTTTAGTGTATTTTTCATCTTTGTTGGAAGCCGCCCAGAGTGGCTGGGGAAACCCAGCCAGATGGGCGGGGTACAAATAATAAATTATGATGATGATGATGATGATGATGATGATGAAGCCAGCTCCCTGTAGAGCACATCCTTGGGGATCCTGCAATCCTTTGGTCTATGGACATGACTAAGCCAGCATAGAAGTCACTTCTACGGGAGAAGCTACTTCTGCAGAACATGGGAGAGCACATCTTCTGTCCTGCCACATGAAGCCCAAAATTTCCTGACGCAGTGCGTGTGGAAAGTATTATCCATCAAATATATCACATTCAATTCTTCTTGCACATTCATCACGTCAGTCATCCCCAATACTTTTTAATGTTATGTTAATTTCTTTCATGCCAAGGCTAAATGCTGCTTCTTTCACAACTTGCCTCCTGTTTAGTGGCTTCCATGACACAGGGAAAAATATAACAACAACAAGCAAGTTTATTAGATTTGTGAGGTCCATGCCTTTACACAAAATACCATAAAACATTATTAAAAGATAAACAATAAAATTATAGAAATAAGCTAAAATTCATGCCATGCTGTCCCAGCGAAGAAACTACCCAAAAACCCCCGCCTTTCAGGGAAGAAGATACAGCAACAGGTTAGGGGAGCAATGGGAGGGACCTCACCATTTCATCCAGGAACCATACCCTAGTTTTCATAGCCTTCACCACAAAGACCGCTACCACGTGAGAAATCCGTGGATCAGCGTCCACCAATAAAAACTTTACTTGGTCCTCAGAGTTGGCTATTGATTTGGGAATAGTTTGTAACATCACATCCCTGAAGGCCGAATAGATGGGACAATACAACATGTAATGTGTGAGATCCTCTTTGGTTCTCATATGACAAGGACATATACGCTGCTCTACTGGGATTTTTGCATATCTGCCTGACAGATAGGCCGTAGGAATGGTTTGAAAACGGGCCATGGTGAAAGCTCTCCGAAGGGTGGGATTGGTGATATTCGCCAAGTAATTGGCGCAGGTTTTGGCTGTTTTCAGACGGGGAAACCAGTGGGAGGACGCTGGGTTCTGTATTTTTGTGATATCTAACAGAGCGTCTCTCTCCAGGATCCATTCCCGAACTTTGTCCGGGCTCCACAGTTTGAGAATATTAAACTCCGGTAGGGTGTATCTAACCAGGATCTCAGATAGGTTTTGACGCCAAGTGGTGTTCTTTTGAAGAGATACAAAGGCTTGTTTGGCCAATAAGATGTTTGAAGTATTTGCAAGGTTGATGTAAAATCGTAGGAATCTTAAGTGGGCCCTGGCAGACACAGAGGGTAATCCAACCTCCACCCTCAAGAAAGCTGCTGGGGTTCCTTGGGGAAGGCCTAGAATCCTCTTGAGATAATAATTTTGCAAAATTTCAAGCCGTTCCAACAGCCTCTGGTTCCACCCCCAGAGTTCTATCCCATATAACATCTGGGGAATAGCTTTCCCAACAAAAGCTCTTAATGCCGGGATCACCAATTGTCCTCCCCGGGTATGGAAGAAACTAAGCAGGACACCAATTGTTCTTCGTGTTAGGATGGTTACAGCCTTAAAGTGAGCTAGCCAACTAGATGTAGCCTGAAATGTAACACCCAGATATTTAAAAAAGGGGCACTGTTCAATCACATGTTCGTTTAAAAACCATCTAAAGGTGTGGCGAGCTCTAGTGAACACCACAATTTTTGTTTTGTCATAGTTTATCTTTAGTGAGTTATGGGAACAGTAGGCTGCGATCCCCTCCAGCATGCTGCGTAAGCCTCTTCGGGTGAGTGCCATTAAAGCCATGTCATCGGCGTATAGCAATATATTCAGACGTTTACCTTCAAGGGCTGGAGCCGATGACTTGTACTTTGCCATGTACTGAACAATGTCGTTTATATAAAAGTTAAAAAGGAATGGGGCTAGCAGGCATCCCTGTTTGACCCCTTTCCCCAATGGCAGTGGGTCCGTAAGAGTTCCCGATGACCCAGTTCTGATTTTGACTGTAGTATCTGTGTGTAACTCTCTGAGAATTTTTAAAAGTCGTCTATCAATGTCCGTTTCATATAATTTTTTCCATAGTCTATCTCTACAGATTGAGTCAAAGGCAGATGTCAAGTCAACGAAGGCCACAAAGAGTCTGCTCTTATACGCTTTTGCATATTTAGCTACCAGGGTCTGTAGTACCATACAGTGACCTATCGTATTGTGGCCCTTTCTAAATCCTGCCTGTTCCTGGTTGAACAGGTTAGAATGGTCCGCCCAATCTACCAACTTGTTTAATAAGTACCGGGTATAAAGTTTGTATGCGATGTCCAGAAGGCTTACAGGGCGGTAGTTTGCTGGATCTTGAATATCTCCCTTCTTGTAGATAGGGGCTACCACACTTAGTTTCCAATTTGCTGGGATTTTACATGTGTTGTTTATTGCCGTAAAAAGTTTGGCCAAAAAGATGGCCCACCATTGGGTATTTGACTTAAATACCTCAGGGGGGATCATATCCTCACCAGGAGCTTTGCCATTTTTTAATGTTTTAATTAACTGTAGGCACTCTGATTCCGTAACAGGATCCCAACTAGCTAGATGAACATTCTTCAATGGGAGGGACGGACTCGAATTAGCAGTATTTGAGGGTGTGTATAGCTGGAAAAAGTGTTGAAACCACACCTCGGATGGAATACTGTTGTTTACAATTTTACCTATGGATGAGACTCCCTGTGCTACTATTGCCCAAAATTTTCTATCATCTCGCGATTTAATCGCCTTATCAAGTGCCTCCCATTGTTCCTTCCTATAAAGGGATTTCTTGAGTTTTAAGGTGTTTTTATAGTAAGAGCGCCATCTGTGGAGATTTACTATAGATGACAGAGTCCTC
The DNA here is from genome assembly GCF_965153285.1 of Podarcis tiliguerta. Taxonomy (NCBI): domain Eukaryota; kingdom Metazoa; phylum Chordata; class Lepidosauria; order Squamata; family Lacertidae; genus Podarcis; species Podarcis tiliguerta. The sequence continues at coordinate 12,310,695 of NC_139543.1, read as the reverse complement.
TCCTGTTTTACCTTGTTTTGTTGCTTCCTAAGCAGGGATCTTAGCTTCCGGCAATCTTTGTCAAACCAGCCCCCCGATTTGTTATGTTGTTTGGGAGGCCTGGAGTTTGTAAGTAGTGGGAAAAGAGACTCTGAGACCCGCTGATATAGTGAAAAAGGATCAGAGTTGGGTAAAAGACACTGGTCTCTCAGAACCAATAAATCTGGAGAGTGCAGGTGTTGTTTAATTTTAAGCTCCAGCTCGCTGTTCCATTTACGCCTGCGTGGGGCCGGTGCTTGAGGAGGGACTGCACGATGTAGTTGTTGTAATCCCCCTGATTCGAGGGGAGTTAGTGAGATTGCTCTAGGAAGATGGTCGCTCTCAGTTCTGTTAAAAGTGCTGAGACCCTGTGCCCTCTCCAAAATTGTTGGAGAGACCAGGATATGGTCAATCACACTTGCACCGCGAGGGCCGATAAAAGAAAAAAAACCTCCTGACCTATCCATGTAAGTACCATGCAGGTTGTACAAATTATGCTTAAAGGCGATCTCCAGTAATGTATTACCTGCCTTATTCAGGACCTTTTCATCAGAACTCCAAGGGATAAACCAGTCCGCTTCTGGTAAAAACTGGGATTTGGAGCCATACGAATTGATGTCACTGCCTATCCTAGCATTAAAGTCACCTGCCAGCAGGATGTTCCAGTCAGGAAATTCTATTTTGGCCTTCTCCAAGCATGACTCCAAATCTTCCCAGATTTGTATTGTCTGAGAGGAAGTACACACGGGGGGAATATAAACGTTAAAACATAGAAAATCTCCTCCTGTGTTATTGGAGATAAGTAAAATCTGAAAATTGTTGCTCTTCATCCACTGCAGTTGTCGCACCCTGTACCCTTGCTCTATAGGGATAAAAGTGACCAAACCGCCGCTAGGTCGGCCACGGTTATTTAGTTTTTTCGCAGGGGTAGCAAAAGCCACATAGCCCTGTAAGTAAGGGAGATGAGAGTCTAGGCACCAGGTCTCTTGTAAACAAATAATCTGGAATTTTGAGAGGAAATCCAGAAAATCAGCATCGCCCTGCTTAGACCGCCAGCCCGCCACATTCCACGATAAAATGTGGAAATATGGTGGTGAGGGGAACAAAGGTAGACTCCTCCGTTTGTTCTTTAGTATGATGGAATGGATGTTTTTATAGAGGTGGAGTGAGCTGTTAAGATCATTCGTGGTAGGTACTAACCTAGTGAGTTTTGTTTCCCTGGCATGGTGTCCCCTCGCTGTGTCTGTCTTTCAATCCTCCACCTGAATGTCATCTAAGGATCCTAAGACATCCACAAAGATTGAGCCGTTCCTACTCATCGGCATGGCAAGATCTACCTGGTGTGTTGTTGTTTGAGGTATTAAGGGTTGTGTGGGAGAACCCGCTTCTTCGGGGGACAGGAACCGGCACTGCGTCCAGTCTTCGTTGGATAAGGGCTTTGTTGTGTTAGTAGCAAAATTAAATTCCAAAGGAGCAGAAAAGCCTTGGGGAAGTAAGGATTTTTTGATGTTTTGTAACCTAGCTATTAACGCATCCTGGGACTGATGAATCTGCTCAAGGGAAGCTAAAAAGAACAGCTCCTTTTCGTTTAAAATATCTTTTTTGGGTTCATTGGAAGGGAGTGAACTTTTTTGGAGCTTAGCCTTCTGTTTGGAAATTTTGACTGCCTCCGGTTGAACTTGTTTGTAGTTTTCAGAAGCCATTTCCAATTCTGTGTGCAGACTAGTAGGCTTACGTGTTCCTAAGAGGGATGATGGAATGCCGGACTCTTCGAATAGGCGGGTCACCAACAGGCCAGCCCTCTGGAGCCTGTCCCTCTTTTTCAAGATTTGTTTAGTTACCGACCAGTCCTTAAAGGTCACCACAACTCTGTTTTGGGCCTTATCAAAAGGAAGAAATTTCACGCTGACAATGTTTTCTGCTGGAATAAGGCCTCTGATGACTAAGTCAATTTTCTTAAGTATATAAATTCTCTGTTGTGCAGGTATTGAGGCATCATTCCTGGTGGGTGGAAGTTGCCTACGACTTACTTCCTTTCCCCCCCTTCAGGTAAATGCTGTATTATTCATTTTCCATATATATACAACATGTAGTCATCTTCATTTCGGTCAGTCCAATAAAGATATCACAAAAGATACATACAATTTCAACTATGTGCTTTCTACACGAACCTATGACTTCCCAGCCTCTCCATATTTTCCTTTGTATTAAACACCTTACTTTAATTTATCATTATTATTTGGTAAAAATTCTCTTTTCTATTTCAATATCGCTTTCCATCCAGTGTATTATTTACAGGAGTCATTCAAAGGCAACTACCGTGTTTCAATTACAGCTGTTTTTCAAATAATTTTTGAAATTGTCCCATTCTGAAATGAACTCCTGTCTGGGCTTGTCTCTGATTCTTTCCAAAAGTGAGGTTAATTCTGCATATTCTGTCAATTTGGTTATTCAACTTTGGTAGGGAGTTTGTCATTTTTCCAATACATCACAATAAGCACCCTCGCAGCTGCAGTTGCGTACAATTCCCCCCCCCCCCCTTATACCCTTGGGGATGTCAATGCTTGTAATACCCAGAAGAAATGCTTCTGGTTTTTTAGGGAAATTTACCTTTAACATTATTTTTAGTTCTGAGTGTATGTCATTCCAGAACGCTTTGACCTTCCTGCAGGTCCACCATATATGAAACATGGTACCTCCTGTTTCACCACATCTCCAGCAGACATCTGGTATATTTTTTTACATCTTGGAGCATTTGTGTGGCGTCAAGTACCAATGATATAACATTTTTTGCAGGTTTTCCCTTATGGAGTAACAGGCAGTAAACCTCCAATTTACCTTCCACAAATTCTCCCATTGGGAGAATGTGTTATGGCCTAGATCTTGGGCCCATTTAATAATAGCCGACTTAACTTCCTCCTCCTTGACTCCCACGACTCACTTACATAAAGCAGTTTGCTCAACACACAAGCCTGATAGACCTCCATCTTGGTATTGGACTTTAGCATTACTTTCTCCCATACCCTTTTGGAGAGGTGAGCTGTTGCTGGAGGTTCCTTGCTAATATGCTTGTCCAGCTTAGCATTGATGGAGAGGCTGCTGGTTCTGGTAGAGCCCAAGTAAACACATTATTGCGAGGTGGCTACCCTCTTTGTTCCCTCCCCTGCTGCCAAGGAAAAGAAGCCTACATTTTAAAATGCTTTCTCTCCTTCGTTTGCCCTCCCTGCTGGTGGCAGCAGCAAAGGATAAGTCCAGGGAGGCCTTTCAAGCTGGGACATCAGAGGTTGAAAATATCACTTCCTGTGGGCTTAGATCTTCCCCTCTTCCCCTCATGCTGTTGCCACTGGTGGACAGAGTGGAATGAAAGGTAGAGAGGTGTGAGGTGGGCAGCAGAGCAGAATGATTGCTGGGGAGCTGTCCCAACCTGTCCTGGGTAATGAGGCTCACCTGGGCAATGTGCCCTCTATGCCACTTGCTCTACCCAACGCACTTACCTGCTGTACTTGCCTGCTCCACCTGCCCACCTGCCTGGAACACCCACCTGCTGTTTTGTCATCACACTGCCATTCTCATGGCTGCCTGTTGGTGGCCATAGGAACTTCAGCGTGACAACATCCTTACAATTTTATTGTATTCTAAGAAAAAACAGAAACATTAAGAAATCTCTCCTCTTCTCCCCATTTTCGTTCCAAATTACAGCCTCCTCATTCTTTTTTAAACCCCCCCCCCACACACACCCAGAATGCCAGGGCTTCATTACATGCATTACAAAACATCTCATTTGCTACTATGTTTCTGCTTTGCTTGACAACATGTCATATTTTCTATCTAGGGGTTCCACCCCCACCTTAACTAATGTTTTAAAATAAAACTATACAATTAAGTTCAGTCTCTGGCAACTTAAAATTATTATCCATCAAATATATCACATTCAATTCTTCTTGCACATTCATCACGTCAGTCATCCCCAATACTTTTTAATGTTATGTTAATTTCTTTCATGCCAAGGCTAAATGCTGCTTCTTTCACAACTTGCCTCCTGTTTAGTGGCTTCCATGACACAGGGAAAAATATAAAATCTACATTGTAATTCAGGAAGGTACCTTTCCCCTTAAAAAACAATCATTTTATTTATTTCCCCACTACTAATTACAGCACTTCTTGCTTCAAGAATGGATCATTGTTTCATTGCCTTCTGAAGGGTGTGATAGTGATTCCTGTTAAAAAGGAAGATTCAACATAGATTTTTAGAGAGATAATTAAACCCAAGGGGTTTGGTCCAGTAGCATGCTCCTGTGCATACTTAATTTAATTCAAATCAACGGTATCACACAAATGTTAAACTGGAACATTTCAGCAGAGGTTTTCATATCTCATCAGTTTTGATATTTGCAGCATCAAAGCTTTGGAATGTCTGTTTTTGCTGATTGGAATGTCCAATATTATATCTTCTTGCAGAAATGGAACATAAAAACCATAAACGGCTTCATTGATACAACGGAAAACACTCTAAATCAAAGCTGATCCATGACAGAACTCATCACCCAATATTAAATAACCACAAACACCCCAAGTAAAAATTGGGCATTGACATTGAAGTTCCAATGATACAACCAAGAGCAAAAACTGGTTGAAGGGAGTGCTGCTAAACCAGCTCTTCCCCAGGTCAGTTCAGAATAATGCTGTGCTGAAACCCGTCTCTAATTTCTTTAAAGTTTCCTTGCCCATAAGAGAGGTTTCTGCTTTTCTGCCTGATTTTCAGGGTGCTTTACCATTTCTTTAGAAATCATTATTGTAAGAATTTTGCTGAGCAAGGGGCTCTAATTAACTTCTCACTGCAAAGTGGTCAAGGCACTCTGTAGTCTGCCTGGACACCCAACTTTCCTGATATAATGCCTGCTTACCATAATTCTGATGCTGACAATCAGGGCCTGCCAGGGAGCCAAGGGAGGCAGACAATTAGCTCACATGGTCTGCTGATGTCAGGATTGGCCTTGGCTGGCCATGGGGGGGGGGGGGCTGGCAGGATTGCCCGGAAAACGATTAAAAATTTTCAATGGGCCAGTCAGTGGCCTGGAGGGGTGGAGCTAGCTAAAGCAGATTTTGGTCCACTTACAGACCATAAAAGCCATCTGTGTTGATAGCTGGCAGAGCAGCCAGCACAGGAATCTTAGTAGACCGTAAACTAAACTTTAGTCAACAGTGTGATGAAGCAGCAAAAAAAGAGAGAAAAGGCTGCATCAACAGAAATATAGTACCCTGATCAAGAGAATAGTACCGCTCTATTCTCCCTTGATCAGACCACATCTGGAGTAGTGTGTCCAGTTCTAGGTACCACCATTTAAGAAGAATATTGACAAGCTGGAAAATGTGCAGAGCAGGGCCACTAAGATGATCAAGGGTCTGGAAACCAAGCTTGAGGGAGTTGGGTGTGTTTAGCCTGGAAATGAAGAGAACGAGATATCTAAACGAGAACTTCAAATATCTAAAGGGCTGTCACATGGATGGTGGAGCAAGCTTGTTTTCTCCTGCTACAGAGGGCAGGACCTCTGTCTTCAAGTCACCAGACAGGAGATTCCAACTGAATATCAGGAAGAGTTTTCTGATGGTGAGAGCTGTTGAACAGCGGCACGGATTCCCCCAGAAGGTGGTGGACTCTCATTCTTTGGAGGTTTTAAAGCAGAGATTGGATAGCCATCTGCCATGGATGCATTATTTGAGTTTTCTGCATTGCAGGGAGTTAGACTAGATGACGCTGCAAGTCCCTTCCAACACTACAATTCTACAATTCTTTAAAAACAAAAGGGACAATGAGAGTTTGTAGTGGGGAATATTAAGTCGTTATTTTGGAAGTTCTGAAGAAAGGGCCAGATGTACACTGGGAGTGGAGTCTTGGAGATTTAAAAACTTTTAATCAAAAAATCATTAATGGTTATTATATTTTAATGTTTTAATTGTATATTGTTATAATTGTGACTGAACAACCCAGAAGACTTGTCGCTTGGGTGGTCAGTTCTACATAAGTAAATAAATAGATTTCAAACCCATCCATTGAATTTGGAAGTCAGTCCCATCTCTAAACATAAGAGTTTGTCACCAGTTATCCCATGGGCATCGGATCAGGGTCTCCAAAATAAGAGTTATGTCTGGTATTCTCCCTTGCCATGCCATTTTCTTCTTTCCAAAAATGTGAAGAGGGTAAAAGCATGAGGACTGCTGAGACTTATTTCTCATGCTGCTGTCCATGTAATGGCAGAGGCACTTGATTGATATCCCCAGCTGGACTCATTTTGAAGGACTGTCTTGGCCTTGTCAGGCACACATCTGTCATCTGACTCGAATTCTATCCCTTTGCATTCATCACATGGTCCACATCAAGCCACTTACCACCTTTGACTCCATTTCAACGTTCCATTCCTTTCCAGATCAGCAACATGAAAAGTCATGCACTGATCTAGCATATTTTGAAAACGTGCGCACGAATTTCAGCATTTATAATATGGAGCTCACCATAGGGTGGCTACTGCCTCTCCAGAGCACGCTCAAAAACGGACCATACGAAAAACAGAAGTTCATAGCAATTTTGGTGAACCTCCTAAATAAAAGTTAAAGAGTTGTGCACAGCCTCCCACCTCAGATTGGGGCTCAAATTGGGAGTGGGACAAACTGGGACAACCCAAACTGAGCCATGGATCACCCATCCTAGATCTGGCCCTGGAGGTGAGCTAATTTTTAATTAAGTTTTTTTAAAAAATAATAATAAATACAGTTGGGAGATGGTAGTGAGATATTATATTATGCACACAATTGAGAGCAGGAGGATTATATAAGAAAACAAGTTTAAAATTTAGTTCGCCACTTAGGTTCAACAGTGTTTAGGCAACAGTTGCAACATGTAGATCATCTTCTATGCCAGGATTGGGGAACCTGTTGCCCTCTAGATGTTATTAACCTGCAGCTTCCATGATCCTTGACCACTGACCAGGCTGGCTGGAGTTGTAGTCCAGCAATGCCCGGAGAGCCATAGGTCCCCCACCCATGACTTATGTCTATACTATGTGAATATTGATTTTAAAATACATGGTATTCTTATTACCAAGCCTGTAAACCCAACCCAATTTCAGTGTCTACGTGTAGAAGAACCTAGTCAGTGGAATCTCAAATATATGAAGTTTCATACAGAGAAGGTCCATTTCATTCTTCTTCTTCTGAGCATGCAGCAGCCAGGATAGTTACACCAATATTTCTGGCTCAGTGCTTCTAAACTACGAGCTGGAGATATAAGCAAGCAGATTTAGGCATAAAGAGCATTTGGTTGTGTTGGAAGGAAGAGCTGATAATTGCTTCAGAAGACAATAGCGAGAAAAGCTGCTTTGGATCAGCTGGAGAGAGAAAAATGTTCAAATTCGAAGTGCAAAAACTGTGAAGTGGTAAATAGGAGTGGATTAAAATATAATATATTAATCCTACATCTACTCTCCATTCATTTTCTCTTTTAATTGAAGCAACTCACTTCTTGAAATTGACTGCCCACTTGGACTTACTACAAAGACATTAGTGACAGTATTATACACATAGATTTGAATGGGTTAGCGATCAAAACAGATTTTTTAGCAGACAGCTACTATGGATCAAAAACATAGCCAGGAGAAGCATGTCAAATGTATAAGAAAATATATAGGCAGAAGTACATACACTACATAATGAAAATTAGATGCATGACAGACAAGTTGAGGAGCGACCCAAATTCAACTAATTTAAGTAGTTTAATTAAGTGAAAACTTCTGCAATTTTGGCTGTAAATATGTATATCCTTTGCTAAACATCAGTCTTAGTGTTCTGATGATGTAGATGACAATACAGTGGTACCTCGGGTTACATACGCTTCAGGTTACATATGCTTCAGGTTACACACTCCACTAACCCAGAAATAGTGCTTCAGGTTAAGAACTTTGCTTCAGGATAAGAACAGAAATCGGGCTCTGGCGGCACAGCAGCTGCAGGAGGCCCCATTAGCTCAAGTGGTGCTTCAGGTTAAGAACAGTTTCAGGTTGAAAACGGACCTCCAGAATGAATCAAGTACTTAACCTGAGGTACCACTGTAGTCCTTCAACTACAGTCTTGACAGTAGTTCATCAACTGGTGACTTCAAGACCAGATTACTAAATCCGGGGTTCTCTTACACTTGACCCAGAAGATGCGGTTAGTCTGGGCACCTCCCAACACCAACAGAGTGTTATCCATCAGCAAAAGCTGAGTGGAATGAGGAGCTGATCCTTGCCCTTCTGCCATGCTTACCATACTTCCCTCTGTAGTCAGTAATGATTTGGCCTGATTTCACCCAACACCTCTGCCTTGCCTCCTGCAGGGCCACAGATTCTGCCTACCTGGGCAATGATTATTGAAATCAAACAGGCAGAGGGCCTTCTCGGTAGTGGCGCCCACCTGTGGAACACCCTCCCGTCAGATGTCAAGGAAATAAACAACTATCTGACTTTTAGAAGGCATGTGAAAGCATTTTTAAAAAAAATAATAATAAATGATGCTTTATTGTGTTTTTAATATTTTGTTGGGAGCTGCCCAGAGTGGCAACCCAGTCAGATGGGTGGCATATCATCATCATCATCCTGTTATACTGTACTGTCAGAGCTGGCTCCGGGTCCCAGCTCACCAAGGACCAACGCTAGCCGATAGTATAGTATCAAAGTCTTTATTGAAGAATAGTTTGCATTTCAAAGCCTCAGCGTCCCAGCTCTACGTCTGAACTCTAGACCGGCGAAGCTCCATCTGAGTCTTCGCCCCCTGCGCACCAGTTTAACACTCTAATCTTACTCCACCTCTTCCTTCTCTCTCTCTTCCTCTGGGTCCTACTACCCCCCGGTGTCTCCTCCCTCCTGGACTCTTCTGATGCAGACGTTGACCCCTCTGACTCTTCCCCCTCTCTTCGGCGGGCTTTAGGACCTGGCTCCCTACCCGGGCTGCCCACCTTGCCGCCTTCCTGTACATTTGAACTTGGCGCGCGCGCGCGTTTAACTTTCCTGATGACCGTTTCCTCGCTCACCGACGAGGGTGTGGTCGCTCCTGCCTCGCATTCTCCCGCTGCCCGCGCGCCACCTGATCCCGATGCTTGGGACTCCTCCCCCCTACTGCCCTCTGGGGGGGACGCTGGTCCGGATTTCCAGCTGCTACTCTCTGAGTCCCCTCTGGCCCCTTCTTCCTGAGGTGCCCCCCTGGGCACTCCCCTTGCCCTGACTATGGGGGCCCCTTTCTGTGAATCTTCCGAGTCACTGGAGAGACTCAGAGACCTCGGACTGCTGTCTTCGCTGACATTTCCTTCAGACTCCTCCCCCTCGCTCTCCATTTCCTCCCTCTCCTGTGACTCTGCTCCTGAACCCCTGACATCCATCCCCCCCTCGAAGCCCCCCGTTCCCCCCTCCCCCTCCTCCGGCGGGGGTGCTGGGTGCTCCGTCGTTGTGGGGGTGAATGGCGGATACAGTTCGTCCCCCGTGGCGTGCATCCCTCCGGATAAGTCCGGCTCGTCCTCCTTGTCTTCGCCGACCTCGATCTCCTCTGCTTCCATCTCCGTGCCGCCATGCTCGAACCCAACGTCCTCCCCCAGCCTGTCCATGTCCATCTCACCCTCGGTGTCCTCTGGGTCCGTTGCCCGCCAAGGACCCCTCAGCCACCTCCTGCTCCACCGCTCCTCTCCTCGATCGTCCCACCAAAACGAGCGGTCTGAGGCAAACCCCGAGGGCGAGCCCTCCGGGGAACGTGTTTCCGTTGCTGGTTCCTCGTCCGAGGTGAACCCCTGGAAGGTGCTGGTTGAAAGCGTGGGTGTGAAAAGCCAGTCGTCGAAATACTCGGCTGGCATGGGCCTGTGTGGGAACAAGGCATGAAACTCCTCCTTGAGAAGAGGCTCGTTCAGGGCATAGTCCGGCACCCAACGGTTGGAGCTGGCCGGGGTACCTTCACTGGCGAGAAAGTATTCTACTCCCTCTTCCCCCCATCTCGAGTCTAAAATCTCTGTGACCTGGTTGATGGGCTCCCTTCCTGGCGACTCCCTCCTTGGGGGGGTCTCCCCATATGGGTCTGGTGCCGTGTCCTGCGCCTGAAATCGGTGAGGTGCTTTGTAGGGCGTGAGCACCGACCTATGGAATACTGGGTGCATTCTGGATCCCTCCGGAAGTGTCAACCGGAAAGCCACCGGATTGATCCGTGCTTCAACTTGGTAAGGTCCTAGCTGCTTATGTCCGAGTTTCTTCTTAGCTAGTGATCTGGTCGGCACTGCGTGAGCCGCTAACCACACCCAGTCTCCCACCTTTATGTCCTCCCCAACCCTTCTGTGCTTGTCAGCCTGCAGTTTGTATGCGTGCTTTGCAAGCTCTAACTGCCTCCTAAGCTGTTCGTGAACCTCCTGCAATTCTGCCGCCAAGACTTCCGCTGCCTGTGGCTCTCCCTCCCCCAGTCTCCCTAATCCCGGGAAGGTTCTGGGATGCCTCCCGTTGTTGGCGAAGAACGGTGTCACCCCCGTGGACACGTGCTTCGTGTTGTTGTAGGCGAACTCAGCGAGCGGCAGGTAGTCCACCCATGTTGTCGGCTGCTGATTTGCATAGCATCTCAGGTACTGCTGCATGATGGCGTTGACGCGCTCCGCTTGGCCGTTGGTCTGCGGGTGTCTCGCCGACGCTAGGTTGATCTTGACGTTCAGGAAACCCATCAGCTTCTGCCAGAAGTTCGAAATGAACTGGCGCCCCCTGTCAGACAAGATAGACCGTGGCAGACCGTGCACCCTGAAGACGTGGTCTATGAACAGTTTGGCGGTCTGTTCTGCCGTGGCCACCTTCGCGCATGGAATGAAGTGGGCCATTTTAGTGAACATGTCCACCACCACTAGCACTGCCGTTTTACCCCTTGAGCTGGGTAAATCCGTGACAAAGTCCAGGGCCACCCTCTCCCACGGTTCGCTCGGGGTCTGCAGCGGTTCGAGCAGTCCCGCCGGAGGTTTGTGCACTGACTTGGCCCTTTGGCAGGTGTCGCACCTCGAGACGTACTCCGCGACTTCCCCCCGCATCTTGGGCCACCAAAAATCTCTGGCAACTAGTTCTGCCGTCTTCTCCTTGCCAAAGTGCCCGGCGGTGGGTGCGTCGTGCAACTGCTGCAGTACTTTCGCCCGGAGGTCGTCTCCCGGTACATAGAGTGCTCCTCTGCGGATGAGCAATCCGTCTCGTACTTGGAACTCGTCGTCCTTCACCGTGCCCTTGTGCACCTCCTCCATCTTGGCTTGTGCGAAGGGGTCCTCCTGCAGTGCTCGACGGACCGCCTCCAGGTCCACGGTTGCTGAAGCGCACGCCCACGCTTTCGGAGCGAAAATGTGCTTGGCCGCTGCTGGTGCCGCCTCTTCGAGGTATTGCGGCTTTCTGGACAGTGCATCCGCCATGATGTTGTTGTCGCCTGGGATGTATTCTATCCTGAAGTCGAAATCCGCAAAAAATTCCGCCCATCTGATGTGCCGCTGGTTCAGGAACCTTGCCGTGCGCCAGTACTCCAGGTTCTTGTGATCCGTGCGAACCTGCACTGTGTGTTTGGCCCCGACGAGGAAGTGCCGCCACGCCTTGAATGCTGCATGAATGGCCAGCAGCTCCCTGTCCCAGATGGTGTAGTTCTGCTCCGACTTGCTGAGCTTCCTAGAGTAGAAGGCACACGGTCTCCAGTCCCCATGCGGGTCCTTCTGCAACAGTACGGCGCCCACGGCTCTGTCTGAGGCGTCTGTTTCAACCCTCATCGGTTTGCTGGGATTCACATGCAGTAGCTGCCCTTCGGACGAGAAGAGACGCTTAAGGTTCTGAAAGGACTGCTCCGCTTGCTCCGTCCAGATGAACTTCTTCTTCTTGGAGCTGAGCGTGTCGGTAATGGCCGCCGTCTGCATCGCGAACCCCTTGATGAACTTGCGGTAAAAGTTGGCGAACCCCACAAACCGCTGGACCTCCTTCCGATTGCGCGGGCTCTTCCAGTCCAACACTGCGCGAACCTTGGCGCTGTCCATGGCAAGCCCCTTGTCCGACAGCTTGTAGCCCAGGAAATCCACCTCCTTCCTGTCGAACTGGCACTTCTCCAGCTTGGCATACAGCCGATGCTCCTGCAGTCTCTGCAGAACTTCCTTGACGTCACCTTCGTGGGTCTCCTCAGATTCTGAGAATATCAGGATGTCGTCCAAGAAGCAGACGCATGTCTTGTAGAGGAGACCCGCCAGGACGTGATGCATGAAGGCTTGAAAACAGTGGGCGCTATTTTGTAAACCGAAGGGCATAACTCTGTATTCATATGTGCCCAGGGGCGTGAACATGGCAGTCTTCCACTCGTCTCCTTCCCGTATGCGAATCAGGTTGTACGCCCCTCGCAGATCCAATTTTGTAAAAACGCGTCCTTTCCTCACCGTTGCCAGCAGGTCATCTATTTTGGGCATGGGAAAGGCCGTGGGCTTGGTCTTGGCATTTAAGAGCCTGAAATCAACTACAAGCCTCTTTTGGGGCGTGTCCCTTTTCTTCACAAAGAATACAGGACTGCCCCCCGCTGCCTTCGACTCCCGGATGAAACCGCGCTTCAAGTTGAGGTCTATGAACTCCTTGAGCTCCTGCAGCTCGTCCTCAGACATGGAATACAGTTTCCCGGCTGGCAGCGTCGCTCCTGGCAGGAGGTCAATCTTGCAGTCATAGGGCCTGTGGGGAGGCAGCTTGTCCGCTTCCTTCTCGCAGAAAACCTCCAAAAACGCTGCGTACTTGCGCGGCACTGCTTGCAGCGTGCCTAATTGTAGCTGCGGGTCGTCCCCTCCTTCTTCCGGGCTAGGAAGGATGCAATGTTCCGCGCAATAGGAGGAGCCGAAGGTCAGTTGGCGCTGGTACCACGCCAATGCTGGGCTGTGCCTGTGCAGCCAACTCATGCCCAAGACTACAGGCGTGTCCGACAGGTGGGTGACATTGAAGCTGATGACTTCTTGGTGATTTCCAATCCGCATCACCATTGGTTGCGTTTGTTGCACCACCTGCCCCCCTAACAAGTCTCTGCCATCCACCGTGACAACGTTCAGTGGCAGCGTGGCTGGCAGCAGTGGTAGATTGTGCTGCTGAATGAATTCCAGTCCTATAAAGTCAGCGTTACTGCCGGAGTCAATGGTGATCGGCACCTCCAGAGTGCGTCCATTGGGCAGTTGGAGAGACGCTGTAAGCTGCACCACTGGTTTGGGTGGGAGGGGGTCTGTGGGTTGCAAAAGTGCTGGGGATTGCTTCATTGACTTGTCTGGCTGGACCCCAGTGCCTCTTCCTCCAGCCAGACTCCGTCGTTTAACTGTTGCTGTGTTTTCAATTGAGCTGCTTCTGCGACTGTTGCCGAGGCTGCAGTGTGCTTGTGGAGCCTCTGGGGACACTCTTTCGCCATGTGTTGAGCACTGTCGCAGATGTAGCACTTCCTGTTCCCTCTAGGAGGCTTCGTTTTGGCTGCTCCCGGTGTTAGGGTTCTGGTAGCTGACTGAGCCCTGGCACCTCCGAGCTCCATCGGCTCTTCTCCCCCTCCCTGCGAGGGTGTGGAGTGCGCACGCACTGCTTCTCTGGGAAAGAAGGGAGGTGCTCTGGCTGGTGCCCTTCCCCAACGCCCTTCTTCCCTGTTCCAAGGACGTTCCTCCAGATGCACCCCGATTTCCAGAGCCCTCTGGACTACTTGCTGGGTGCTCCTTGGTCTCTCCCCCCTTCCAATCTCCGCTTTTACATCTGCATTCAACCCCTCCCAAAAGAGGTCTCTGACTGGCGCAGAATCTTTTTCCCACCCCAGGGCATGAACTAGTCCGAAAAAGCGTGCATGGTACTGCCTCACGCTGGCTTTGCCTTGTTTAAGTCCATGTATGTCCCTCCTGGCAATATCGACGTCTACCTTTGATAAAAAACATGAGTCCATTGCTTTAATAAAAGCCTTCGCATCTTGGAGCGCTGGATCATTGTCTCTCCATAGATTCCTCAGCCACGTTTTGGCTTCCCCATGCAAATGGGACAAGATAAACCCCACTTTCTCTCTCTCATCTCTAAAGTCTTTGTCAAGGAGATCCAGCGCAAACAGCAGGTCTGCTCTGAAGTTGGGGTACTGCTGCAAACTCCCGTCGAAATGCGATACAAGGCTGCCTCCCCTTCTCCCCAAGCCAATGCCTTCTGCCTTGGATCCCGTTTGCCCCTGTTTAGAAAGCACGTCCAACCTGACCTGGAGATCCCCGCAGGCGTTAACCATTTCCTCCTCTCTCTTCCTGGATGCAAGTGCCTCTGTGCTGAGTTGTGTCACCGCTTCTTGCAGGGCTTTTATTTGCTCTTCCGTAGTCATCTTGCCTGAGTGTTGTGAGCTCTGGAAGCACCCCTCTTCTTCCCTCGCTGCGTCGACTCACGTGGCGAGGTTCCTGGTGCCAAAACTTTTCATGAGATGGAGCTTACTGTCAGAGCTGGCTCCGGGTCCCAGCTCACCAAGGACCAACGCTAGCCGATAGTATAGTATCAAAGTCTTTATTGAAGAATAGTTTGCATTTCAAAGCCTCAGCGTCCCAGCTCTACGTCTGAACTCTAGACCGGCGAAGCTCCATCTGAGTCTTCGCCCCCTGCGCACCAGTTTAACACTCTAATCTTACTCCACCTCTTCCTTCTCTCTCTCTTCCTCTGGGTCCTACTACCCCCCGGTGTCTCCTCCCTCCTGGACTCTTCTGATGCAGACGTTGACCCCTCTGACTCTTCCCCCTCTCTTCGGCGGGCTTTAGGACCTGGCTCCCTACCCGGGCTGCCCACCTTGCCGCCTTCCTGTACATTTGAACTTGGCGCGCGCGCGCGTTTAACTTTCCTGATGACCGTTTCCTCGCTCACCGACGAGGGTGTGGTCGCTCCTGCCTCGCGTTCTCCCGCTGCCCGCGCGCCACCTGATCCCGATGCTTGGGACTCCTCCCCCCTACTGCCCTCTGGGGGGGACGCTGGTCCGGATTTCCAGCTGCTACTCTCTGAGTCCCCTCTGGCCCCTTCTTCCTGAGGTGCCCCCCTGGGCACTCCCCTTGCCCTGACTATGGGGGCCCCTTTCTGTGAATCTTCCAAGTCACTGGAGAGACTCAGAGACCTCGGACTGCTGTCTTCGCTGACATTTCCTTCAGACTCCTCCCCCTCGCTCTCCATTTCCTCCCTCTCCTGTGACTCTGCTCCTGAACCCCTGACATGTACGTTGTAACTGTTAGAGTGAATTATGTACAAAATAATTGAAACTGTAAGCCACTTTTAACATGGTTTAATTTGTTTAAAATATACCATATTTTCCCATGTATAAGACTAGGTTTCCCCCCTAAAAATAATGTCCAAACTTTGGGGGCAACTTATGCACAGATAGATCTCCCCCATTTTCTTAAATCCAAGTCCCCCCAAATCCAAGTCTTATAGATGGAAAAATATGGTATATTTTTTATTAAAGATTTCTTAATTTAGAAAAATATGTGCATTGTCTTAGTGTATGTGTGGGGTTTTGCATCAGCGTCACTTGTGTGGGTTCTATTTATTATTCGCTTGTTGTATTCCTTTGGTGGTGAGAGAGATTGGGGTTGGCCTAGGGTGTGGTTGGTTGTCTTTGGTTGGCTATAGTGAGTTGTGTGTGTGTGTGTTTGGATCAGGTTAGCCAGATTGATTTGTATGCTATTGGCGGGTTCTTGTTGTTGTCTTTTTAGGCTGTGTATGTGATAAAGGGGAACCATACCGGGGTGAAGGTATCTTCTTCTATTCGTCCCCATGTCAGTTGCAGTTTATTGGTTAGTTTTTCTAATACGGCTGTTTCCCATACTATTTGACGCGACTGAATCATAGAATCATAGAGTTGGAAGAGACCACAAGGGCCATTGAGTCCAACCCCCGGTCCAAGCAGGAAACACCATCAGAGCACTCCTGGCATATGGTTGTCAAGCCTCTGCTTAAAGACCTCCAAAGAAGGAGACTCCACCACACTCCTTGGCAGCAAATTCCACTGTTGAACAGCTCTTACTGTCAGGAAGTTCTTCCTAATGTTTAGGTAGTTCTTCCTAATGTTTAGGTCCATGCTTACTCCTGACAGGTCTCTCCAGTGTCTGGCTATGACATTTCTGGCTGCTGAGAGTAGGTGGGTTATGTGCTCTTTGCGATGTGAGTGGGTGTTATTATCTTGAAAGATGTTTAGTAGGGCCAGTTCTGGAGTGACTTCTAATACTTGCTTGAGGATGGTTTAATTAGAAAATGGTAGCAGGCATATAAATAAGGGTGAGAAGTTCCCACTGAAGGTTGACAGCCCTTGGTGCAGACTAACATTGCTGCTGGTTGTATGAATTTATTATGATATGAACCGCCCTGAGACCTCTGGGTGTAGGGTGGTATATAAATTCAATAAATAAAATAAATAAATATTCTGTTGTTCTTTACAGATTTTCTTGTTTAGTTCAATATGGCTTTTCTTTTCCTTGACTGCAAGTTTTCACAGTGTTTCCTATTTATAAATACAAGAGCCTGTGCTGGGTACAGTCATATTACATTTCAAGAATATAAAGTCTACGGTTTACTATTAAGATGCAATACTATCCACCTGTAATGTAAATCCATAGATATTTGAGTGACCAAAACAATATTTATACCCCATTTTACTACTTTGCAGAAAAAGGCACAGCACTCAGCAGCGAAGTTATGTGTTTGTTTTGTACTTTAGAAGAAATGATAGAAGTCACCGGCTAAGTAAAGTCTGCCTGTTTTAATGCATTCTCTAAAAGGTTCAGTGAGCAGAATTTTCAAGGAGCAAACAATTTAAGAAAACACTGGATTTTTAGTCCAATAATTGCAAATCCTCTTCTTTGTGGCATCCTGAAAGGGATTTACTTCTCATAAGATAATAAACCTAAGAATTTTCCAATTAAGTTTCAACAATATGCTTTAATTAGATAAAATAATGTAAGGTATTGATGTAAGCATAATCTATATGCACATTAAAAGTTGTTTTATTTTTTTTCCTCCTTCAGTCTTGCCAATTTACATATCTTCTCATAGTACAATAAATATTTTAAATGGAGCAGAAAGACACAAACGTAATTAAACGTACAGTTGCATCATCACCTTATAAATATTTTATAGGTTTTTACATAAAAATTATATGAGCCTGCATACAGTGAATTTGATGGGTATTAAGAGCATCTGTTGAATACTTGATAAAGAATAAATTCAATTTAGTTCAACCATAATTTACATAAGGTACCCCTGCCCGTACAGGCCAGTCTTGCCAGACTCTAGGGTTGAGCACCCATCTCACTTAAGAGGCCGGGGGCCAGCGCTGTCCGCAGACACTTCCGGGTCACGTGGCCAGCGTGACGAAGCTGCTCTGGCAAGCCAGAGCCGCACACGGAAACGCTGTTTACCTTCCCGCTAGTAAGCGGTCCCTATTTATCTACTTGCACCCAGGGGTGCTTTCGAACTGCTAGGTTGGCAGGCGCTGGGACTAAGCGACGGGAGCGCACCCCGCCGCGGGGATTCGAACTGCCGACCTTTCGATCGGCAAGCCCTAGGCGCTGAGGCTTTTACCCACAGCGCCACCCGCGTCCCTGCTATAATTTACATAGCATCATGCAAATCTTGGAATAACAGCTCTATGCTTGCATACTCCATTGTTTCTTATACCGTAAGGAAATACATCTGACAGTTTAATCTCCCTTTGTGAATTATTTCAGAAGTCATAACACAGGGAGATGGCAGTTTTTGTTTTGCCAAGGCAAAAAGTTTGCATCAGTAAGAAGTTATTGCTATATAATTAAGGGTAATGTGTTTATACGTGGACAACAGCCAACTATAAACCATATGTAGCTCATTGACAAATTCAGTAACATAAAAAAATGAATAAAATGACATTTCAAATTAACATGAAATATTGAATAACGTTAAGGAGATCCAAATCTAAATCTACTCATATTGAAAAATGGAGAAAGGAAGGTATTGACAGTTTTGTTTTAAATTTTATTTAAAATTGGTACTAGAAAACGTAATATTAACAAGGCAGCCTTAGAGCAGGCATAGGCAAACTCCGGCCGGCCAAATGTTTGGGACTACAATTCCCATCATCCCTGACCACTGGTACTATTAGATAGGGATGATGGGAATTGTAGTCCCAAACATCTGGAGGGCCAGAGTTTGCCTATGCCTGCCTTAGAGGCAATCCTAGGCATATAAGCTCAGACGTTAAACCCCACTGAGTTCAATAGGACCTTTTCTCAAATAAGTGTGTATAGCAGGTGTGAGGAATTTTTGGTCCTCCAGATGTTTCTGAACTACAACTCCCATCAGCCCCAACAAGCATGGCCAATGGACAAGAATGATGGGAACTATTGTTCACCAATTTCCACAGGGCCAAAACTTCCCTGGTATATAGGATTGCAGCTTGCTTTTAGAAATGGGTACAGTGGTACCTCAGGTTAAATACGCTTCAAGTTACATACGCTTCAGGTTACAGACTCCGCTAACCCAGAAATAGTGCTTCAGGTTAAGAACTTTGCTTCAGGATGAGAACAGAAATCATGCTCTGGCGGCGCAGCAGCAGCGGGAGGCCTCATTAGCTAAAGTGGTGCTTCAGGTTAAGAACAGTTTCAGGTTAAATACGGACCTCCGGAATGAATTAAGTACTTAACCTGAGGTACCACTGTAATGGATTTAAGGCAAAGTAAATTTGCTATGCTCCTTAGAAGAAAACAAAACCAATCTCTTGTATCTCTTATTGAAGTTTTCTCCCCTAAAATTTTCCTAAATTTTCTATTCTGTCTGCAGCCTATCGTTTTCACCTGCTAACAGGAGAACTCCTGTTCAGAGTCCCAGCCAGCCAGCCATGACCTCCTTCAGGATACCATAAGCCAGAGGTTGCCAACTTTTTGGACCCATGAGCACATCTGCAAACCGCAGAAACTATTACAGGTTCCACATACACACAACAATGTATTTTATTGACTACAACCAAATCTCTCTCTTCTTCTCAAGCCTAATTTAAGTAGGGGAAGGGACCTTCTGGACACAGGGAAGGCCTCAGGAGGTGAGCAAGCCCTATCACAAACTGTTAGAGGTTCACACAGGGCGTTTTCACCACCTTTTCCATTTATCTTTCCCACCTGTCACTCAACATTTTGTAGCTACTGAGCAGGCTCAGTCATCACTGGGCTGTTTTTCAGGAAGTTGCTCCTCTGAGATTTAAAAAAGTGTTTTGTTTTGCTTTTGCACTTCTGCAAACAATGGGTTTTTTAGTATGCTCATACCTCCCTCTTGCTTTTCACGACCTGAGTTTGTCATAAGACTGAATGATTCTCAATTTGGGTGTGGTTTATATAGAAGTAATTATGTCTATTTTGATATTGCACAAATCAATAGTTACGTGGTTTAAAGGTGCATTCGTCATAGACTGAAGAGGCAAGTTTTTATCGGGTGTTCAGCTACAGTAGCAAAAGGATCCAGGCAGCTGTCAGGAGATTAAAAATCCCAAAGGGAGCAGTTAGCAGGGGCTGATGCAACTAATAAATTGAGAATGTAACTCTATGGAGAGCTAGAGTCAAGCTGAAGATGCATGAGCTCCAGTTAAAGAAACATTGTCTGTCTTTCACCTTTGTGAGAGATGTAGAAATTATGCATTGGCTGTTACTAAACAAGTACGAAGAACATGATGCAAGAATCACTCACTTTTCCTGCCCCATATTGGCATTATAACATTTGACCTTACTCTCAGGAGTGAGAGTAATAGATTCAGAAAGTTTGGTGAAGAGGATATTCATGGTTTGAGAAAGTGACCTTTGTCTTTGAATTACAACAGAGCATGTTCCCCTGATTGGAGAGGATTGGAGAAGATCAGTCTACAAAGAAAGGGCAGCGCCAAAGTATGCTCCAACTATGGCACAACTGTGCTCATTTCACACGCTAGCAAGGTTATGCTTAAAATTCTACAGGGCAGGCTTAAGCAATATGTGGACCGAGAACTCCCAGAAGTGCAAGCTGGATTTCGAAGGGGCAGAGGAACCAGAGACCAAATTGCAAACCTGCACTGGATTATGGAGAAAGCTAAAGAGTTCCAGAAAACATCTGTGCAAAAGGCTTTGACCATGTCAACCACAGCAAACTATGGCAAGTTCTTAAAGAAATGGGAGTGCCTGATCACCTCATCTGTCTCCTGAGAAATCTCTATGTGGGACAAGAAGCTACAGGTAGAACTGGATATGGAACAACTGATTGGTTCAAAATTAGGAAAGGAGTATGACAAGGCTGTATATTGTCTCCCTGCTTATTTAACTTATATGCAGAATTCATCATGTGAAAAGCTGGACTGGATGAATTCAAAGCCGGAATTAAGATTGCTGGAAGAAATATCAACAACCTCAGATATGTTGATGACACAACTTTGATGGCAGAAAGTGAGGAGGAATTAAAGAACCTCTTAATGAGGGTGAAAGAGGAGAGTGCAAAATATGGTCTGAAGCTCAACATCAAAAAAACGAAGATCATGGCCACTGGTCCCATCACCTCCTGGCAAATAGAAGGGGAAGAAATGGA
This sequence comes from Podarcis tiliguerta, assembly GCF_965153285.1. Classification (NCBI taxonomy): domain Eukaryota; kingdom Metazoa; phylum Chordata; class Lepidosauria; order Squamata; family Lacertidae; genus Podarcis; species Podarcis tiliguerta. The sequence goes on along the minus strand of NC_139543.1, from coordinate 12,290,095 downwards.
GGCAGTGAGAGATTTTACTTTCTTGGGCTCCATGATCACTGCAGATGGTGGCAGCAGTCACAAAATTAAAAGACACCTGCTTCTTGGGAGAAAAGGAATGAGAAACCTAAACAAATTTTTAAAAGCAGAGACATCACCTTGCTGACAAAGATCCGTACAGTTAAAGCTGTGGTTTTCCCAGTAGTGATGTATGGAAGTGAGAGCTGGACCATAAAGAAGGCTGATCACTGAAGAATTGATACTTTTGAATTATGGTGCTGGAAGAGACTCTGGAGAGTCCCATGGACTGCAAAAAGATCAAATCTATCCATTCTGAGGGAAATCAGCCCTGAGTGCTCACTGGAAGGACAGATCGTGAAGCTGAGGCTCCAATACTTTGGCCACCTCATGAGAAGAGACAACTCCCTGGAAAAGACCCTGATGTTGGGAAAGACTGAGGGCACAAAGGAGAAGGGGACAACAGAGGACGAGATGGTTGGACAGTGTTCTCAAAGCTACTAACTTGAGTTTGACCAAACTGCAAGAGGCAGTAGAAAACAGGAGTGCCTGCCGTGCTCTGGTCCATGGGGTCATGAAGAGTCGGACACAACTAAACAACTAAACAACAACAACAACAACAACATGTTCCCCTGAGACACTGCATGGGTGTGGGAGATATGGTTCTCCCATTTTTTGTATACTATTATGGAGCTTTTTTAAAAAGAAGTGTTTTTCGAAGACTGGGGCAGCACTACACCTCTAAGGCCACCAGAGTCACCAGCTTATGAGGGCAATCGGGAGGAGCCGAGGCCACAGCCAAATGTGATGGCTGAGCAGCTCAATGACTGGTGGCTCCTCCTCTGCTTCCTCTTGGCACTGCCACCAGTGGGAGGCTGCTTTAACCTCCTTCCCTTCCATGGCCGGAGGAGAAGGAGAAGAACCCAGCCTCTGCCTCAACACTTTTGGGACATTGAGGGGCAGGCGACCCCTACCCCCAAAAATGGGGGGGGGGGCCAAGAGCTCAGCCCCTAGGAGCTGACACCCCTGAAGACCACCTCTCAAAGGAACCCCAGAACTCTAGATTCTAATATGGACTCATGATCTAATCCAGATCATGATGTGCCCAAATCAAATCAGGTGAGTCCACTGTTGACACCATGTTCTGTGGGTTCCCCCTCCAGTCCTTTACATACTGTATTCTATGGATGGAGATGGGAATTCCCCTTCCTCTGTGTCAAGCCACTCCTTTTGCCTGACACTCTTCTTGCATATATCATCTCAACCATCATTTATTTTTGATGCTCCCATGCTAAGGAACATCGTTGTTGCATACTTGAAAACAAAGACTCTTGTCAGACTTGCACATTATTTTTTTTAAAAAAAATCCACTATGAAAAGATGCTGTTGTGAAATTTGTGTTACTGCCTTGTCATCCAGTCTGACAACTGAAATAGTCGAATAATTACTGGAGAGCTTAGTGTGCTGCAGCAAAAAACAACGACAACAGAGCCTTGTGGTGCTTTAAAGACAAACACATTTATTACTTCAGTAATTAATTATTCTAATTCAGTCTGGAGCTTTCTGTTGAATAACATTAGAGATACTAAAAATAAAAACATGTGCCTTCTTGAATGCTCAGCCATCTATCTGCCCTTCCACGGGTGCCTGTTTTCAACCCTTTTCTGAAGTTTCTTTTTGCTATCTAATTGGGATCATTGGCATACAAAGATCATAGCACAGCCATAGATACAGTCTTCCAAGCTCCTATTTCACCAATATGTAGTGCTTAATTACGACATTTGTATGGTATGGGGGGAAAACACCGCTCAGAGTATCATTTCACTATCTCAGCACGTCACAGGGGAATGATGAATGTGCATTCTTACTTATAATAAAGACAAGTGTGCTAAGAACCTAGGAAGGGCCCTATAATATCAATGTATCTTGTTGTGCTTTTTTTTTTTTTTTTTTAGTTCTTTGTTTGGTTTGGTTTGCTTTGCTTTGCTTTGTCTCTATACAAGACTCATCTGTGGAGTGTGGACATTCCTATGCTATAAAAACCCAACTAGGGAGGGGATACAAGCATCTTATGTATGTTTATGCAGAACTAAGTCCTGCTATCCTCAGTGAAGATTGCTCCTAGGCATTACAGACAAAGACATTGGCTATATATACTCAATATGTCCAGTTCCATGTTCATGCAACTTCTTAGGTTTAGAGGAGGGATACGGAACTTCTTTCACCCTGAGCTCCACATTCCAATGTAGGAAAGCTCTTGGGGGGCACATTCCTGTAGGGCAGGCATATGCAAACTCAGCCCTCCAGCTGTTTTGAGACTACAATTCCCATCATCCCTGACCACTGGTCTTGTTAGCTAGGGATGCTGGGAGTTGTAGTCCCAAAACATCTGGAGGGCCGAATTTGCCTAAGCCTGCAGTAGGGAGTAGGGCCAGAGTAAAGCCAAGAGTGTTGTTGTTGTTTGGTTGTTTAGTCTGATTCTTTGTGACCTCATGGACCAGAGCACGCCAGGCATTTCTGTCTTCCACTGCCTCCCGCAGTTTAGTCAAACTCATACTGGTAGCTTCAAAAACACTATCCAACCATCTCGTCCTCTGTTGTCCCCTTCTCCTTGTGCCCTCAATCTTTCCCAACATCAGGGTCTTTTCCAGGAAGTTTTCTCTTCTCATGAGGTGGCCAAGTATTGGAGTCTCAGCTTCAGGATCTGTCCTTCCAGTGAGCACTCAGGGCTGATTTCCTTAAGAATGGATAGGTTTGAGTAGGTAGCCAAGAGTAGGTAGGGCTAAAAATGTGAGTCTTACCTTTGTGTCAAGGACACTCGCCAGTCAGTGCACTGGTCAACCCTCCAGACATACAGTCAAGCACATATAACACAGCAATCCAGAAAGGCAGGATTGTTCACTTTCCTTCAGTTTAGCACAATTTTCACCCTCCCCCATCAAAAAAATGCTCCCAGGTGATGAGTTACAGGGAAGAAGAAAATTCTACCCTTCTCAGTTATACATTGAAGCTTCTGAATCTCGACTTTCTTTGTTGTTACTGCGCTTGGGTTTTTAAATTTAATTTAATATTTCTGCCTGAGTTCCCTTCATAGAATTTGTTGGGGTTCCTCCTCCCCCCACCTGCGCCCCAACACAGGCAAAAATTTCCTTCATTAATTGGTCCACCCAGCATTTTACTCCCAAGGCAGCTTCTTAACATTTAGTTTAACAACAACAACAACAATGACAATGACAATAACAACAATAACAATTTATTTATACCCCGCCCATCTGGCTGGGTTTCCCCAGCCACTCTGGGTGGCTTCCAACAAAATATTAAAATACAGTGGTCTATTAAACATTAAAAGCTTCCCTAAACAGGGCTGCCTTCAGATGTCTTCTAAAAGTCTGGTAGTTGTTCTTCTCTTTGACATCTGATGGGAGGGTGCTCCACAGGGCAGGTGCCACTAGCGAGAAGGCCCTCTGCCTGCTTCCCTGTACCTTGGCTTCTTTAAATTTAGTTGTGCTTGAAGGGAGTAGGAAGGAGATAAAACTCTCCCCCCCCCGACTGTGCTGGAAAGAGCACTATGGCTACACTTTCTCCTCCTCTGACCCCCCCTTTCTGTGTGCATTGAACAGCATTGTGCATTTTTCAACAGCATTGAAAAAGCGATGAGAACCACAATACACAATAGTAGGAAGCAGAATGCAGCTAGTGGAAAAGACAGCCAGGTAAGGGGGCACAGAAAAAGTTTGGGGCAGGCTGGATTCAAAGAACTGAATCTGGCCCCTGGGCTAAAGATTTTCTACCACTAGCTTAGCGTTTAGACCCAGAAGGCAGCTTCTAGGGTGGAATGATCTCTAGATCCCAGCCCTCTCTGTTTCTCATTTTTCAAATCAGTTCTCCACATTTTGCAGCAATTTGTGAACTCTTTTAGAAAAATCTTCATGAAAATTCGCCAGCATTTTAATGTGATTTTCTCCTAATAAACACATGTTTGTATGCAGCTTTTGCCGATGTTCACAAGCAGTTTCTCCAGATGCAATGCAGTTTGGTGTGTTATTTTCATGAACATATTCATTTTTATGCATTTTTTCTCCTACTATGTGTATTTTTTTAAAACCTTGGTTGGTTGGCGAACTACATCGCAAAATTCGGAAAAGTACAAATTTTGAAGTGTGGCTATGCTTCAGATCTCACATTGATTCAGAGTGTGCAGATTTGAAAGATTTGACTTCAAATGTTTTAAGCAAAAAAATAAAATAAAAATCAACCCATTATATTTAGCTTTACCATTAGAAGTGAGAATGGCGGGACATCAAAGTATTATTACATATTAGCTTCACAGCCACATCCTACTGGAGAACAGGTGTTTTCACAGCTTTCTATCTTGTGGTGTTCTTTCCAAGTCAACATGTCTGCCCAAGAACCTGTGCACGTCTTCTGCAGAACTCCTGTTGGCGGCAGATAATTTTGAACCAAAATCTAATGTGCGCTACATAGTCATATCATCGAGAGCAGCAGACAGCTTTGCCATTTATTCCAACTGGATGAGTTCCAAGCATGCCCAGGATATCTCTAAATCCTTGTACTTACTCTACCACATCATTTTATTGAGATGATAATATGAATGTGTATCTCCTGGACCTCTAGCAATTCATGTCCATGTTGAAAAAGCAAATTGTGAAGTAGATCTTATTCTTATTCAGTGCCACTGATGTCATTCCAGCTAGTCCACTGTAAGTAGTCTGATGTATGTACACCGTGGTGTGGATATAGTTGTTGTTGTTTAGCTCTTCTGGATTTGAGGACAAAATTGAAGGCTATAATGTCAGACTCACAGTACCAGACTTATATTTGTTGCGTGCAAAATAGTCTAGTCCCTAAGAAGTGACTGAAAATGCCTTGACAGAACAGAGCATAGAATCATCCCCCCCACCGCACCATTCCAACATTATAAACCCTTTTTTTTTTTTTTTTTTACCACTCCATTCAGTGGAATTTCTGAAGTCTGTTATCTCATCCCTCTTTTCAGCATTCAGCATTAATTGTCTGTCTTGAAAACATTTGAAACATTTCCCAGTTTCTTGTCATGCATGTCTTGGTCTCTTCCAGAAATGATAATGTCATCATAAATATTCAAAAGCTCTACACAACATTGCATGACTTGTTAATTAAACCTTGATATTTCTCAGGTGTTGGGGAAATTCCAAGCGTTAATCTTTCATAGCAATTTGGACTGAATCTGAACCTACTATGTTGCATTGATGGAACTGCTCCTCAGTCATGTCTTTAGCTAATTCCTTTATTAAAAAATATCACCATTATACACTATTGGGGGTTAATTACTATGTCACTTCCTTTTTGTCCTTTACAATGGCATTTTTTAAAATAAAATAAATACATAAATAAAAATAAATAAATTAGTGAACTGATCTCTCTGCCTGATTATCTCTACTCACCAGTCCTGCATTTAACACCTACCCTTGGGAGATAGGTCATGATTAGAAGCTTTCAACAGTTAAGAAGCTTGACATTCCTCCATTTAAAAACTGAGCAGGGGGTATTCTATCTTTATTATCACAGCATGTTTGGGTAGGCTAATATAACTGCTAGGGATGCTAGGGAAAGCCCAAAATCAAGATCAAAAGTTGATTGCTTCTGAACCATTCTGGCTTCATGTGGGATGATGCAGGACTTATCCAAAGCACCTAAAAGCGAATTGGACATCTCCCAATGCCTCACGTCCACCTCAGAGTTCCAGTGAATGCAGACGGTGTCACACAGTCACACAGTTTGTCTGTTAAAAATGGCTAAGTTTATCCTCCCAGTTGTCTCTCTCTAAAGAAAAAAAGAGGGGGGGGTGAGGAGATGCCAGCAAAAAGAGAGTGGTGTAGTTTTGCAACTGACCGGTCTAACTTCAATCTAAGTTTTCCAAAATGCCTTCAAAATCTTTGCATCAACATTCATTAGTGATATTGGTTTATAATTTGCACATTTAGTAGGGTCTTTGTTAGGTTTTGGTATAATTATTCCTTCTTGACACTATTCATTGGCTTTAGCCTTATTACATTCGTCAGTTTGGCCAACTCCAAATATTCACATAATTTACATAACCATTCCTCTTTGGTCGGTACCTGGTTACCCTTCTAGTACTTAGCCACCAGAATTCTCGTCGCTGATGTCGCGTACAGATTTTTTTTTGTTTTTTCTTTTGGAATATCACTGCTCAATATTCCCAAAAGATATTAACTATGTGAAGTTCTTAGTAACATTTTTTATTTCTTCATGGATCATGTCCCAGAACTTTCTGATCTCTGGACATGGCCACCCAAGCCAGCTTTAAGGTTCTGTTACTTACATATAAAATCCTAAACAACTTTGGTCCTGTATTTACATGGAAGACGGACTTCCCCTTTATTGCCCAATAAGGGCATTAAGCTCAACAGATTGGTTAGCCTTTCCATGGCCTGGTGATTATCGGCTTGTAGTGATAGGCTTTTTCCTGGTGGCATGAATTATGGAATGCAATCCCCGCTGAAATACCAGAAGTCATATCTGTATTGGCATGCCAACAACTTTTGAAGATACACCTGTTTAGATAGGCGTTTCCTTGCTCCCTCAACCTGAATCTCATCTTTTAATTACTATTTTAATGGATTTGTCCTGTTGTGTATTTAAATTATGGATGCTTATATTTTAATGTTTTAATGGGGTTGGTTCATTGTGTATTTTAATTATAGATGTTTATATTTTAATGTCTGCCTAATGGGGTCTTATAAACTCTAAACAGTTCTGAAGCTTATTTTGGCCTAAGGGATAGGAGAAATAAAATAATAATAATGTTTCTCAAGAGAATGCACATTACCCCAAGAGAATATAGCCCTCGGCAGAAGAAAGGTTGTCCAGTCCATCACTGGAGTAAAGGAACTAACTTGATCTATATAACACGATGATCTCTGATATATAAACTTGCATTATTCTTCTGAAGATTTTTGTGAGTTATAAATGTGTGTTTTGTGGCACTGGGCCAAGAGTATATGGTTATGTAATGCTTCCTAGCATCATTTGGCAGTAGAAAAATAGGACAATCTGCTATATGTAGGTAGCAGCAAAAATGGTTATTTATAACATGCCCAGGGCATGTTATGATGTGTGAGGAAGTCAGGAGCCCCGAGAAGAAGCAATGCCGGCATAAATAATACTCTCAGCCATCCACATTTTATCTACATGCCTTTGCCAGGCAGAAATAGAGTGTAATTTAGCGAGAATGACAGTCATATAAAATTGCTGTTGGTTTTATATGTGAGAAATCTCAGCTTTGCAGAATTATTCTTATTCTTGCTGCTGCTGCTGCTGTTGTTGTTACACCTTCCACATTGGTTTCAAGGTGATTTACACAAAAATAGCTTTAAACAGCTTTAAAAACATTGCAAAAAAAGACAACTAAATATGCTTTTTAAAACAATAGAGAATAAACCAGGTATCCCCAACCTTCGGCTCTCCAGATCTTTTGGACTACAATCCCCATCATCCCTGAGCACTGGTCCTGTTAGCTAGGGATCATGGGAGTTGTAGGCCAAAACATCTGGAGGGCTGCAGGTTGGGCATGCCTGGAATAAACAGTTATGACAGAAATCTTTTTGCCAGGTGGAAAAGTTTGTTGAAAGAAAAATGTCTTCAATTGGAAGCTACAAATAGTAAGTGCCTGATGAATATCCACAAGGAAGCTGTTTCTCTGCTCCAAATCACTGTGGAGCGGGCTTCTGATATCCTAGGGACTTCAAGGAGAAACTCTCATGCAGAGTGCATGCTCTTACAAAGACAATGAAAGAATTTATATATGGTCAAGTGGGGATTAAGAAAACTGGAACACCGGGGGACTCTTGGATGTCACTGCAGTCGAATGGGAGCTTCATAACACAGCATTGTTCTCCTGCCTAAATTAGGGATGTGGAAACTGTGGTCCTCCAATTCCCATAAGCTCCACCCAGAACAGCCAATGGCTCCCAATAGTTCCGTTGCTGGAACAAGGTGTGCTCCCACCCACCCATGGGTGCCTCAAGGAGGGTAAAGGAGAAACTACTTCCTTCTCCCGGTGCTGCTCTTTAAAGCAGCCCCGTGATACTCCTTTAAGCCAGGCATAAGCAAACTTGGCCCTTCAGATGTTTTGGGACTACAACTCCCACGATCCCTAGCTAACAGGACCAGTGGTCAGGGATGATGGGAGTTGTAGTCCCAAAACATCTGGAGGGCCAAGTTTGCCTATGCCTGCTTTGAACCTTCACTTTTCAGAGGTTTGAAAGAACTGTGCACGGCTCCTTGCAAAGGGACTAGAAACATCCCCACATTGCTCTGTGAACCCCCAAAATCAGAGGTTCAAAGAACAGCATAAGGCTGTTTCAAAGCCTTTCTAAACAGCTCCACGCTGTCCTATTAAACCTCTAGGTTTCAAGGAGCAGCATGGGGTTAGTAGAAAAAGGCTTTCAGACTCACACTGAACTCTGACGTACCAACCATCAGGGCTTCAAAATGCAGCATCACCATGATGCCGGATGACTGACAGCAGGTGGCCATGCCCCCGGGCATCCCGATTGGTCAGCCGGGGGTGTGACATGGCCAGGAGTCCCAATGATGCAGGGGGCATCCCTCTGCCCACAGCTGGGTCACTAGGAGGCCCAGATGCCCTCCCGCAATGCCACCCTCCAGGCAAGAGGAGCGAACCTGTCAAAATTGACCTCTTCTGGGAGAAGAGATAATTGCCTGGCATCCTGGCCAGAAAACCCTTGCCTTTTCCCAAAGCTATAGAGCTGTATCCCAGAATGATGAGAAAACTGCCTTCATTTTTATATGCTCATATGCACTGAACCCGTGCTCATATGCACGGGATGCGGTTGGCGCTGTGGGTTAAACCACAGAGCCTAGGACTTGTCGATCAGAAGGTCGGCGGTTCGAATCCCTGTGACGGGGTGAGCTCCCATTGCTCGGTCCCTTCTCCTGCCAACCTAGCAGTTTGAAAGCACGTCAAAGTGCAAGTAGATAAATAGGTACTGCTCCAGCAGGAAGGTAAACGGCGTTTCCATGCGCTGCTCTGGTTCACCAGAAGCAGCTTAATCATGCTGGCCACATGACCTGGAAGCTGTACGCCGGCTCCCTCGGCCAATAAAGCGAGATGAGCGCCGCAACCCCAGAGTCGGCCACGACTGGACCTAATGGTCAGGGGTCCCTTTACCTTTACCTATGCACTGAACCATATTTATCCATATTTAGCTCAGTCTCAGAATCTCAGGATTGTGGATTCAAGCCCCATGAGTTGGACTATATGATCATCCTGTTCCCTTCCAGCTCTTCAACTCTATGATTCTCTCCAGGATCCCTTATGATGATGGTGGCTGGGAGCTGGGCATGTTTAGCCTGGAGAAGAGGAGGTCAAGGGGTGATATGATAGCCATGTTCAAATATAGAAAAGGATGTCACATAGAGGAGGGAGAAAGGTTGTTTTCTGCTGCTCCAGAGAAGCGGACACGGAGCAATGGATCCAAACTACAAGAAAGAAGATTCCACCTAAACATTAGGAAGAACTTCCTGACAGTAAGAGCTGTTCGACAGTGGAATTTGCTGCCAAGGAGTGTGGTGGAGTCTCCTTCTTTGGAGGTCTTTAAGCAGAGGCTTGACAACCATATGTCAGGAGTGCTCTGATGGTGTTTCCTGCTTGGCAGGGGGTTGGACTCGATGGCCCTTGTGGTCTCTTCCAACTCTATGATTCTAAGATTCTAAGATTCTATGATCTGCTTATGTGTATAATGTTTTTTATATTTGTTATGTCCATGTGACTGTGTGTGTTTTGTTTTCTTATGCTTGAGTACAGCTGGCATCGCTATACCAAGAAACACCTCAAACATTCCTCATTTTCTGACCTTTTACATGAATTCCAATCATGAATTCCAAAGCTTTGCCCCTTAAATCTTTTTCACTCAAATTGCCAAACATTTGCTCTGACAAAGATCCACATTTCATTCTTTACAAAAAGCAAGCTAATAAACTCAATGGCATTTCCCCCCTGATTCCAAAACAAAAACGGAATTGGTTTTAAATATAAGCACCCACACCACAGCAAATTTAGGATATGGCATCTTTCCTGGTTACAGTGGTACCTTGGGTTAAGAACTTAATTCGTTCTGGAGGTCCGTTCTTAACCTGAAACTGTTCTTAACCCGAGGTACCACTTTAGCTAATGGGGCCTCCCGCTGCTGCTGCGCTGCCACTGTGCAATTTCTCTTCTCATCTTGAAGCAAAGTTCTTAACCTGAGGTACTATTTCTGGGTTAGCGGAGTCTGTAACCTGAAGTGTCTGTAACCTGAAGCATCTGTACCCCGAGGTACCACTGTACTGACACAACTGAGATTACAGGCTGTGTGGGAGTTCTGTTCCCGACCCCCATGTGTGTCAACGAATCCTTATTCTTCTTCTTCTTTCCATGATGGTCAAGTAATCCGCTCACACAAAACAAATAATTCTGCTTTCTGAGCCTATCGCTTTCCATTTCAAAGAGCAAAATTCTTAATTCAGAGCAATATTATATTTTCCATTTCTTAAGGACTTTTTTTTTTTTTTTTTGCTGTGCATCATTTCAGCATCCTAATGACAGACTTCTTGGAATGCTCTGCTTTTTGATTATCCATCACTAATGCATAAATAGTTCTAATTAAAGATCAGTCACTGTAAAATAAGCATAAATCTTTATCATTTAAGGATTAAACTGTCTCGAAATTGATCTTGTTTAGTATATTCAGAAGCATTATGCCAGCTTGCATCGACATACAGATGCCGTCTTCACTATTTGAGGAATTTAAGCCATCTGTTGAGGTTTTGGTTGTTTAGGAAAATGGCAAAATATGTAAGTATCATTACAGGTATCCTGAGTTTGGAAACCAAGTTTTATTTAAGGAGAAATGGCTATTTGGTATGAAAGCATCTATCACTTTTATTAACAATTATGCCAGGTTACATTAGTTTTCTCCATTGAGTACCATGTGCAAAATATTCTTTATTCATAATGCATTTTTTACAATCCTTATTGTATTCATTCTTACAGCAACACCCAGATATGTCATTATTATATCTAGTATACTGGGAGCAGAATCTGACCACATTAACATGTCAGAGAGAAATTTATACAGTGCATTCATATAATGTACTACTTAAAAAAAAACCCACATAATTTTTTATTAAAGATTTTTTTGTTTACAAAAGTACAGTGGCACCCCGCAAGACGAATGCCTCAGAAGACGAAAAACTCGCTAGACGAAAGGGTTTTTCGTTTTCTGAGGTGCTTCGCAAGACAGATTTTCCTAAGTGCTTGCTTCGCTAGACGAAACAGCCCTGCCTCTCCTGTCATGGCGACGGTCACTGCACACACGCACGCTCCCTTCCCCGCTCCTCCGGCTCCCTCCGACCTTCCGGCTGATGGCCGACCTTCCGGCTGCCTCACGCCGCTGCCCACCGCCCTCGCGCGCTCCCCTCAGGAGCCGTTGCTGCCAGCAGCCAGTGTTGCAGCCGGAGTCGCGCTCCAGAGCCCCACCGCCCTCCAGCAGCCGCGTCGCGCGGTGTCCACAAGGCGCGGGTGAGTCCAAGATACCGGCTGCGGCAGCTGCCCTGCTTCTCCCCACCCCTCCCCTCCGTGGTGCTTTGCAAGACGAAAAAACTCGCTCTACGAAAAAACTCGCGGAACAAATTAATTTCGTCTTGCGAGGCACCACTGTAATGTTGTTGTTTTTTCAAGTTACATGCTCTACAGATCAGTTTCATTTGTGAACTAAAGTAACTGGTTAGGCATTGGAATATGGTTGTGTGTTGGAGGGCAGGGTGTGGCCATCGCCTACCCCTCCATTTTATGGGTATTCCGGTAAAGGAATCCGGCGGTCGTGGATCCTGTCCGACGCCCTTGCTGGTGGCTAGGGCCATGGTACAGCCCCCGGTGACATCAGGGGGAGCTTTCAGTTGTATTTGCATCAACAGGCTCCTCCCACAGGTGGTTAACCCTTGATAGACTCACTCCTCCCTGAGGGGGTGGAGTCACGCTCTGTTGTTTTATCCAATGCCTAATCCAATACCTCTCACATGCTGTAATCAATAAAGTTGTGGCTTTTTTAGCCCATTAACCTAATATACTGTGTCCATGTGTCTTTCTTATCCTCAAGCGGGTGGCGGATCCTCGAATCACAAGCAGCTTTAAAAACAAATTGCTCTGGAACATATTTTGGGGATGAGTGAAATTAGGATAATACTTTCCAAACTGAACTCAATTTCCAGTAAGTGTAATTAGGATCCCAACTGGGTAGTCCAATCTTATCTATCTGCTGTGGTGGCCTCATCCTAATCCTGGAAAGCAGAGCAGAGCAAGAAGAAAAAGCAACACAGATGAAGTGAATCAGCTTTATTCTGAATGGCCAGATCACTTAGCTACTATGTTGCATTGTTGACAATTGTATCACCTTCATATTCCTACCTGTGTTCCAAGTGTGCTGTTGAATATCAGTAGTGAGCTGTGGTTTTCAATGGCTACTTCAGGAGCACCAGAAATGCCCAAGACCTGGTGCTGTTTCCACAGTCATGCCAAGTGCTTGCAGAAAGCTACATGTGTTGTAATATGTCAATGTCGGGGGTTTTGTATTGAAACCTGCGCATTACTTTGCTAGTGCATCAGTGCATAGAATTTGGTCATTAGTCTTCACAAATGCAATTTGCTCTCAAACCTTTACTCCATCTCATTTGGGTACGAGGGTATATATTTAACTGCTCTTTCACGTTCTCAATCATTCATTGTAGGAAAAGTAAATTTTATTAAACCACTACAGGGGGAAAGCAGCCGAGCATTTCAAGCAAGCTGGCTGCCATTTTTAACACCACCCTTGAGATGTTAGCACTTTATTTAGTATTTGCCTTTATTTTCCATTCATGTAGAAGCTAATAATAAATGTCTGCTAACCTTCTCTCAGCTGCAAATGAATCACTTTTTAAAAGAGACATCTCAGGAAAACAACAACGCAAACATGAATTCCAAGTTTAGAGATCACAGAGCTATAACTCAACTTCAGTAACAAAAATGTATTATTCATTATCTTGTATCTGTTCCCCTAATAAGCTCCCCTGGTAAAATTTGGGTGAACCCTGCTGAATTCTGCAAAAATTCATTACCTTGTTCATTGGAAATATAATATCCCAGGAGGAAAGTGTACATTTTACTAGTCAAGAAGAGAAATGACAGAGTTCGTTGGTGTAAGAAATCTATCTTTCACTGCTTTTCATTTGGTGCCCAATATCATTGGAATTTACACAGTACTTTAATCTTCTGTATATTTTACCAACCTGTACATTTTTACAACACTCAAGAAAGGCAGCAGAAGTATTATCTTGTTATTACAAAAAAAAAAAAAAGTAGGGAGAAGAAATTTTGATTTGCTTCACACAATATTTGAGCTGTTTGCAGTCTCAAATTACTGCTCAGTGCAGAGTGGGATTTTGTGAACAATGTAAAATCACAATATGTAGTTTTTCCAGTTAGGGAAGAGCTGTGATCTAGCAAATGCCACCTCTTTTAACCTTACTTGTAGAGAAGACTTGCACGAGTGATTATTTGTGTGAGTGAGTTAGGCCCAATATTATCTGAACCAGAACCAAAGATCAAATGTTAAAAGCCCTTCCCAGTTGTACAGAGTTTACTCATTCCATTTATAGATTTCTAGCAACTCATTCATCTATGAAATATTTAATTAGCGGGGGAAGGGGGGAGGGAACCTTTGTTTTTAACATGTTGTGTTAAGGGTTTTCCATGTTCATTCAAGCTCCAAAATGCCAGGGAATTACTGCTGTTAAGGGACATGCTCTTAACAAATGTGTCATTTAGGCAATATTGATGGGGTATGATATTCTGTCTGCTGGTTAGCTCCAGCCTCACCAATACCATGGATCTGGATGGTTGTCAGAGGCAGAGTATTGGACCTGTGCCAGATTTGTGTCTTCTTCTTCTTCTTTAGCGATCATCCGTAACCATGTAAGATTGTCTTCCATAAACAGTGAGTCCATAAGTGACTGTGGAGGCCAATTCTGGATCCACACATCCTTCCACAGTAGGGACATTGGTTTCCAGGCAAGAGTTTATCATGGTGTGGATTTGCCAAGAGCGCCTTCCTCTTAGCATGTTTCTCCCTTGTGTCATGTGTCTGAGTGTCTTCAAAGCTCACGACCCCTTTGGTAAAGGCTGTTCTCCAACTGGAGCGCTCACAGGCCAATGTTTCCCAGTTGTCAGTGTTTATACTACATTTTTTTAGATTTGCCTTGAGACAGTCTTTAAACCTCTTTTGTTGACCACCAGCATTACGCTTTCCATTTTTAAGTTCGGAATAGAGTGGTTGCTTTGGAAGATGATAATCAGGCATCCGCACAACATGACCAGTTCAATGAAGTTGATGTTGAAGAATCATTACTTCAACAATGGTGATCTTTGCTTCTTCCAGTACATTGGTATTAGTTTCCCTGTCTTCCCAATAATATGTAAAAAATTTCAGACACCCTTGATGGAATCTTTCGAGGAGCTGGAGATTGCGTTTACAAATGCCAACAACTGCTGGACAGATCACTGGCTAATACAGATTTGTGTAGTCAGTGGAACAGACACGTAGAAGCTATTGCAACTGAAGCTATCATGCAGCTCAACCTACCATTCAGTGATACAAATACACAACTGGCAACCAAGCTATGCCTCTCAACCAAACTCTCTTAACTCATCTCCCGAAATTTCTTCTCCCCAGATCTTTCTGCAATTAACTTATGATATATTGGTGTGTCTGAACTGTAAATACAGAGCCCTAGTTTGTGAGAAACTTGCCTAGGAACAGCAAACACCTACATTTCCAGAGGCTAAGGTTGGACAGAAATCATTGCCTAGCAACAGCAGAATAAACAAGTCTATTGATTAACATTAACCAAAATGCCCTTTTTTAAATAAAAGCTAAAAACATGTTACACAATTCAGGCATATTAAACAATCATAGGTAAAGCACATACTAGACATTCCTCTTAACCTAAAACAACATTTCCCAGAACACACAATAATAAATCTGCACAAAATTGTACCAGGGATCATAGAATACTTCACGTCGTGGACTTATCCTATGCTAGCTCAACTGTAGGAATACAGGCAGATGTTTCCTTGTTTCATGAATCAATGAATCCATGCAGGGTTCATTAAATACTAAGAATATTGTGAACCAGTCATTTGCTTGATCTTCAAGAAAGAATCTTAACTGGGCAACCCACTCAGATAAGCGGGGTACAAATAATACATTTATTATAACTGATTTTTTTAAAATGCTGGTGTAAGTGTGCTGCAGGGTGTATAAGTGAGTACGGGGAATGAATGGATGAATGTTAATTTTGATAACATTTTTTACATTGAGAAAGATGGATAAATTGCCCAGATAAATATATCATATTATTTTGATTTAAAAGGAATTGATTGATTTAAAACAGAATTTCCCAGGACTGTGCGCACAGATGCAAAAAAATTCTAAATTTATCTTGTTACCTAATGGACAGAATTCCGAAAGACATTGACAGATGTTACAATCCTATCTGTAAGTCTCACTGATTTCAGTAGGACTTGCTCACTAGTGAATACGCATAATACTGGGCCACTTGTCTCTTTGAAAGCAGTAAAATAAGCTGGCATCTTATACCCATTTATAAGCAATAGTTTATCACACCAGTGAGCCAGCCAGAAATACATTTGTTCCTGATACTCACATGTCATCTTGAAACCATCTATTCTATCAACTGTCTGTGTCTGTTTCAGACCCAAGTTAATTGAACAACTTCTATTTTATTCTCAAAATGTGCGACCTTTTGATATAGAAGAAAGATGTAAATTTTAAAATCAAAAAGGTGAAAACAAGGAGATAATGTCAGGTGCTGGAACTAAAATGGCAGCTACGTATTGGAGAGCTAAAAAT
The DNA here is from genome assembly GCF_965153285.1 of Podarcis tiliguerta. Classification (NCBI taxonomy): domain Eukaryota; kingdom Metazoa; phylum Chordata; class Lepidosauria; order Squamata; family Lacertidae; genus Podarcis; species Podarcis tiliguerta. The sequence continues at coordinate 12,274,106 of NC_139543.1, read as the reverse complement.
GATGAACATTTGCAACTCTGTTATTCATGAATTACGGTCTTCTCATTAGCAGAAGGCTCCTGAATGCCCATGCTCATCAGTTGAAAATGTGGGGCTTTTATTTCCCCCCCCTTTTGGTGTTCAATTTTTCACCATAAACACTATATTCCATTTGTTTATTTTGAAGAAGACTGTGCATATCTTTATTATGTCTTCCAAAGATGCATAAAATCCTTGAACCAAATGGCTTGTAAAATGTCATTGGAACTAGTGAAAAAGGTCATCCGATATGTTGCTATAAAACAAAGTGAAGGTCTAATAAATATTAACTATGATGTTGTTTTTCCCCTGAAGGGTTTGCAATAAAATCCAAGCTTTGTGGGTATGTTCTACTGTGTATAGCACCACCAGGACATAGTCTTTGAAAGTTCCATACCACATGGTCTTCCTCTATTTGCTTTACACTAGCCTAAAAAAAAATAATAAAGAAAAATGTCTACTCCCCTACCCCCACAAATATGGCCCCACAAGGTCCTCTGAGAAGCTAGGACTGATGGGATATTGAGGGAAGTCATAGAATGTTGAAGGTGTCAATTAAAAACAGATTTTAAAAGGAACCATGGGTAGGAAGAGAGAATTGGCCTGTTCAAGCCCTTAAGTTTATAAGGTCGCTCCTCTTCCCAGAGGGGCAGAGCTGTAGGCGGGCCTCAGGCACTCTCCGTGAACTGCAGGGGGCGGGCGTGGCTAAGCCACCCGCATCATTGGGAGTCCATATTTGGATCATGGGACACAGCATTGTCCACTGGGCCCGTGTGCGTGCCCTTGAGAGTGGCTTAGGACGCAGGCTAGGTTTACCTGAATACATCATTTTCCTGGATCTCCAGACATGGAATGAGATGGGAAGCATTCTTGCCAGTCGTGAAAGCCAAAGCGGTTTCTCTGGGCCCTCCCAACGCTATGACCATCCAGCTTGGGGAGAACAACTTGGCGTTTAGAAAAGGCATTGGCTTGACATGGAACATTAAAAAAGGACTTTGATGAGTTGGCTGCCCTATTCCCAGACATGGCATTAATTTGGTCGCAACTCCTAGAGAGGCGTTTTTGGCGAGACAGCCTCTGCCCGGCTACTACTAATAAGGCCAGGAAACTCATGAATCAAGTGGTGGCATGGAAGGTGCAAATGTTGGAGGGCCAGATGATTCCGCACCCAGCCATAACGTTTGACAAGGAGGCGTTCATCTTTCCAACTGGGGAAACAATGTTTGGTTGGCTGATATCATGGAGGGCATCAGGTGTTGCGAGCCATTTGGCTCAAGTGGCGGTTAGGCATTGCTAAAACCTGGTTTGGGGTGTGGGTGGCTCTGTGGGTTAAACCACAAAGCCTAGGACTTGCCGATCAGAAGGTTGGCGGTTCGAATAAATAGCTACCGCTTCAGCAGGAAGGTAAACGGTGTTTCCGTGCGCTGCTCTGCTTTGCCAGAAGCGGCTTAGTCATGCTGGCCACATGACCCGGAAGCTGTACACCGGCTCCCTCGGCCAATAAAGCGAGATGAGTGCCGCAACCCCAGAGTCGGCCACGACTGGACCTAATGGTCAGGGGTCCCTTTACCTTTAAAAACTGGCCTTCACCTCTCCCTCCTCTTTAAGGGTATTCCATTAAAGGGATCCAGGGATGTGGATCTTGTCCGAAGTCCGGGTAGCGGCTAGGGCCATGCCGCAACCCCATCAGGAACTCTGGGGGAGCTCTCAGTTGATGTAGATCAACAGGGCTCCCCCTACTAGTGATTGACCCTTACAAGACTACCTGCATGGCAGGCAGGAGTCAGATATAGTCAGTTCAGTTCTAATGCCTAAGCCAATACCGCTCACATCTGTAACCAATAAAGTTGTTGCCTTAATTGTCCCATTAACCCAAAATATTGGTGCCCGTGTGTTTTATTTCCAAGAACTGGGGGAGGGCTCGGGGCCTTGCCATGCAATAAGGTTTCTGAAGATAGAGATTTGGATCAAGGTAATGCAAGACATCTTGCCCTCATCCTGCTTTTCAGAAACCTCCCCACACACATACATCACATGTAGTGGATTAAGGTTTAAGGAGGGTGGAAAAGAAAAGTCTTTGAACCATGTGAACTTTCTAGAGTGGGCTCCTCTTGTGGGATCTGAGGGGAAGAGTATACTAATTGCCCACAATTTCTCTCTGAAAATTCTGTTTTAGAAGCACCTGTCAACACACTTGTCAAGTCTCCCAACCTCATAGAAAATGGTGGAAAACCAACAGAGTAGGAACATTAGAAGCTTCCCATTTCCTGAGTCAGAACATTGGCCCTGCGTGTGTCATCTCCCCTGGCAGTGGTTCTGCAGGGTTTCCAAATGAAGTCTTTCCAATCCTATCTTGAGATCCTAGGAATGGAAACCGGGCATATTTGCAGAAAACCCTGCCACTGATCTACAACCCTTTTCTAAGGGCAGAAGGGTAGAATTGCCCCTGTTGATCATTGAGTGTAGATCCTTAGCTGGAGCCATGAGTAACATGCTGGTATCAACAGACAGGCTGGCAAACTGACTGGCACTAGGTCACTAATACTTTGTCTTCCAGGAACAGCTGGAAGACAATAATTCATGCCACAATCATCACCCTCACCCACATAAAAGAGAAGACTACACATACTGTGGAAGAAAACTGGCTTGCAAAGTTTCACAAGTTTCAAAGTTTCAGCAAGACTCACGGCAGCAATAAGAGGACAAACGGACCAAAAACTAATTGAAGAGTGGGATTGTGTAAAGGAGTATATGAAAAAACATTTTTCTGGGATAACCATATCAATATGTAATGAATGAAGTTTACAGGGTAGAAAGAATGAAAAATCGGATATAAGTGGTTTAAAAACAGTGTGATACAAATAACAAAACAATTAAAATAAATTGAAGGGAAGGAAGTCAAAGATGGGTGGAGGGAAGTCAAGATTTTGTGTATGCTTTGTATGTTTTCTTTTTCTTTTTTTCTTTTTTTGCATAATTTTGTCATTTCCACCCTTTTTATATGGTCACTACCTTTGTTCTTAATAATTTTGACATTGCCTATTTTGTTTGTTTTATGTTATTATAACTTGCATAAAATAAAATTTAAAAAGGAAAGAAAAATGAAAAAGAAAACTGGCTTGCTACTTCTTGGATTTGTTGGCAGGTATGTGAGTGCGTCGCATTGAAGAGAAATGCTTTTCATTCAAGTTTTATTTGCAGGAGAAATATGCCAGTACAGTGGTGCCTCGGGTTACATACGCTTCAGGTTACATACGCTTCAGGTTACAGACTCCACTAAGCCAGAAATAGTGCTTCAGGTTAAGAACTTTGCTTCAGGATGAGAACAGAAATCATGCTCCGGCAGCGCAGCGGCAGCAGGAGGACCCTTTAGCTAAAGTGGTGCTTCAGGTTAAGAACAGTTTCAGGTTAAGAACAGACCTCCGGAACGAATTAAGTACTTAACCTGAGGTACCACTGTACATGGTCTTTTTGAACACAATGCAAACACTTTGCTAAAGCTAAGCAGGTTGAGATCTATTCATAGGAGACTTCACCTGCTGAAAATTCAGCCTCTTCTCTGTATTACTTTTTAAAACTACTGGTCAAGTAAAAATGAAAAAGAAAACACCACAAACCTAAATGTCCTGGCGTCATTAGGAATGGAAATGCTCTACAATGCCACAATATTTATCTGGAAGAGCCTTAGATTTTTCATTAGGAAAACCTTCTATTCACTGCAAAAGGCAGCTACAATTTTATTTTGTTTCATCAAAATTGGAAACCTGCTTACCAGTCTACCAAACAACAGGAGCTAAACAAGATTTTCTTTTTAAATGTATCCAGCAGGTTAAACTGACCAGAAATTCTCAGTTGGTGCTTTGTTTCTATTTATAAAACATGTGCAATCAGTGCTGGCTGATGAGCACATTTCTGCTAAATGAAATGGGCTAGATCCAGACTTGAGGCAGTTTCAATTAGGTTCCATTAATGTCAGCGTGAAAAGCTAGTCATTGCTTAAATTCATTTGATTTCAGTGGGAACTGGGTGAAAGTAATTTAGTATGGACGCAACAGCATTTAGTGCATATTATTTACAAATTTCCTCGTCTCACTCAAAATTTCACTTTGAAGTAGTTCCTGTTTAACTTTTAAAGCTCTGGTTTGCATACAATCCACTGATCCTAATATATATAGCATGAAAAAGAAGGGTAATTCCTTGATGGATGGTTGTATGATTGTAAATTGCGTGATCCATATTTTATTTTATTTTTTGAAAAAGAAACATTATGGATTTGTAAAATTGGAAATCGTGGAGATGACTGCAGTTGGCTGCAGAAATTAATCATACCAAAATGATTGAGATTTCACTAGAGAAAGGAAGGAAAATAGTATGGTGATCTGTCATATTGGTAATACCTTAAAGGGACACTTCAATGATTGTTCATTGAAAGAGGACACTCATTCACAGAAACCTTGACCACCTTGTAAATAAGGTAAGTGCAGACTTTGCCAGAATGAAGATATAAATTTGTGCATAAAGGCCCCAAGCTCCCCCCATTTGTTGAATAATAAAACACATGGAAGCCAGTATTTTAGGTTAATGGGTGAATTAAGACCACAACTTTATTGGTTACAGAATGTCAGTGGTATTGGCTTAGGCACTGGAATTGAACCGACTATATCTGACTCCTGCCCACCATACAGGAAGTCCAGTAAGGGTTAACCACCAGTACGGGGCCCCCTGTTGATGTACATAAACTGAGAGCTCCCCTGCGGTCCCTGATGGGGTCGTGGCATGGCCCTAGCCCCTGCCTGGGCTTCAGATGATATCCACACACCCGGATCCCTTTAATGGAATAGCCTTAAAATGGAGGGGCAGTTGATGGCCACGCCTCCCCTCCCCAGAATCAGGTTTTACCAATGCCTAACCACCAAACCTTACAAAGTTGTGATGATTGCTATGAGGTAGGCGAAAACCAAGTGGCTGGTGCCAGTTTGCCAAGTGGAAAAATTCCTACTGGGCCCCCTCAACAGGCGACCAACTGAGGTCCATAGCTAGGCCAATATGACGACGCATGAAAAGAGGGTGGGAGGGCGGGAGATCTGCGAAGCAGGAAACTGAGAGGGTGATTCCTGGTCACGTGGCCATGCAACCAGGAATCCCCTTTGAGGCGGGGGCATTGATATGTCCCCACTGTGCACAGGGAGAGCCTGTGGCCAGGGTGTAACACTGCCCTGCCAGGAAGCAAAGCAGCTTTTTCAAACATCAGAGAAGGAAATCGACAAAGGCCCATCTCTTAGGCATTGGGTGAAGATTATGTAGAAATCCGAGGGCAAGATTTGACACATCACTAACTTCAGAAAGGTTCCTGGGTCTATTCAACTCCAATGTCAACAACCCCACATTTCTTCGAGTCTTGCCTTTTTAAAATTCCTGCATGGCTGGCTATGTCTAACAGATGCCAGCTAACACTGGGAAGAGTGGTGCCTCAGTTAATAAGCAAAAATTATAGGCTGTGTAATTTGGTCTTTAGAATGAAATATTAAAGGAAGTGTGATTTCATATTCCCAGAAGGAAACAGCTAGTCAGATTGGGCATTTAATGAATAAAGTAGACATCTGGATCTGTAGCAGAGACTCTAAAACCTTTTTATTTGACAAGAATGTTAAATCAAATGTTGCAAGCACACTTGAGAACATGTTAAGTGCAGTGGTAAGAAAATGCTCTCTCTCTCAACATGAAATGAAACTCCAGAGGCTACTTTGAAAATCCATAACCTCTTTCAAGACTCCCCATTGGCTCAGAAGGATAGTGGCACTGGGATATTTGGCCTCTCTATTTACCAATATATTTAATTTTCCAATAAACAATTTAACTTGTTTTTAAAGCTCCTCTTAAAACCTTTAGAAATCCTTTTTTCCCTTTCCAGAAGAAAACACAATGAATAGCTATGGATGTTAAAGGTGTGGAATTTGCTATTTGTTTATCCAGTTTTCGTGATATCAGTAAATAGGAACTTCCAACATATATTGACCGGTTCACTTTCCCCTAGAACTTTGTTCAAGTAGTAACTAACATTATTTTCTTAGCCTGCAAAGAAACATCAGGTCTCCTTCTTCAGCTTTGGAGAGCCAAAGTTGAATCTCTCCTACCTCAAAGCTATGGAGGCATAGAGTAAAAAAAAAAAGGATGGCAGGGGTGGCATTGGTTTGGAGGCAGTTGGGAGAAGAGTGGGATGTCATGCATTCCATAGTCTTCTGAGACACCTGACATGCACACCCCAAAAGTAAAAGAGCAAAGAATTATAAGGGTACTCTTCCAATCTAACCTGTGCCTGTCAGGCTTCAGGGAAGTGGCTTCCTCACTCCCTTTGGCCAAGGATAAACATAACAACAGAAGGGTGGCGCTGTGGTCTAAACCACAGAGCCTAGGGCTTGCTGATCAGAAGGTTGGCGGTTCAAATCCCTGTGATGGGGTGAGTTCCAGTTGTTTGGTCCCAGCTCTTGCCAACTTAGCAGTTCAAAAGCACACCAGTGCAAGTAGATAAATAGGTACTGCTCTGGAGGGAAGGTAAATGGCCTTTCCATGCGCTGCTCTTGTTCACCAGAAGTGGCTTAGTCATGCCACATGACCTGGAAGCTGTCTGTGGACAAACACCAGCTCCCTCGGCCTCTAGAACGAGATGAGAGCGCAACCCCAAAGTCTTCCACTGCTGGACCTAACGGTCAGGAATACCTTTACTTTAAGCAGAACATAGCAAAAATAGTCTCTTACCGGTGCAAGAGATTTTAATGTTCACAGTGAAAAAACAAAGACTCCATTCTTGGAGGAAAGGTGTTCCCAGTTAAGGTTTCCACCCACTTCTCCTTGAGCCACCCTCGTCACTTCCTCATCTGGCATCCTGATCTTGCAAACATTTGGCCTTCTTTGTAGCTACCTTATCTGCTCTCCTTGTCCTTGGACTGAGCGGTTGGACACTTTCCAGTGAAAAGGAGTCTCTCTCTCCCCGTGCTTCTTCTCCTAGCTGTTGCCCACTCAGTTCTTCCCAGCTGTTGTCTTCCGAACTATGCCCCTCTGCAAACCACTGCTCCAAATCTATACTGCTCCACTGATCCTGGGCAACTTTAGCATCCTGGTCAGGAGCAGGGGGAGGGAGATGCCCCCAGCATTCCTCATCAGAGTAGCTCTCCTCAGCCTGGTCTCTGACAGTGCCCTACAAGCAACAGTCCAACAGGACTTTGGATTGGGTGGTTAAACTGCCTTGAAATCATGTGCTCACACCTTAGGACTGCAACCGTAGTGGATTATGGTGCCTGGAAGATATTCAATACATGTAATGAACTGAATGAAAATTGCACATAGCTTTCCCTACATATGTCAGCAGTTTGCCCTGGTTGCAGGTAATTCATATGGCTTATTTATCACAGATGCATTTAGTCCACATACAAAACAAGTCTGTGCTGATTGGGGGCAAAGCAGCCCCTGTGAGAGCTGGTCTTCATTCATATAATTTAGATACCAGTTTCAAAGAGTATCCAAACCACCAAGACCACATAACACTGGTCTTGAAAGACCTACATTGGCTTCCAGTACTTTTCCAAGCACAATTCAAAGTGTTGGTGCTGACCTTCAAAGCCCTAAACAGCCTCGGCCCAGTATACTTGAAGGAGCATCTCCACCCCCATCGTTCAGCCCTGACACAGAGGTCCAGCTCCGAGGGCCTTCTGGCGGTTCCCTCACTGCGAGAAGTGATGTTACAAGGAACCAGGCAGAGGGCCTTCTTGGTAGTGACGCCCGCCCTGTGAAATGCCGTCCTATCAGATGTCAAAGAAATCAACAACTATCTGACGTTTAGAAGATATCTAAAGGCAGCCCTGTTTAGAGAAGTTTTTAATGACTGATGTTTTAATGTATTTTTAATCTTTTGTTGGAAGCCGCTCAGAGTGCCTGGGAAAACCCAGCAAGATGGGTGGGGTATAAATAATAATTTTTTTATAAAAAAAATGTTTACATTTTAATTTTATTTACTTATTTTTTATTTATTTATTTTATTTTTTATTATAAACTAAGATGTCAGTCCCAAGCACCAAACCGAAGCAACCTACTATCCAAAGCAGATTCTGAAATGAGTTTCTTTCTGTCCACATCTCTAGTCAGAACCTTTGGAAAGTGTAATGCTGGTGGTCAACAAGAAGTTTAAAGACTCTCTCTCAAGGCAAATCTTAAAAAAATGTAGTATAAACACCGACAACTGGGAAACACTGGCCTGTGAGCACTCCAACTGGATTACAGCCTTTACCAAAGGGGTCATGGACTTTGAAGATGCTCAAAATCAGGACAAACGGAAGAAATGTTCTAAGAGGGTGGCACGTTTGGCAAACCCTCACTGTGATCAGCTCCTGCCTGGAAACCTCTGTCCCCACTGTGGAAGGACGTGTGGATCCAGAATTGGCCTCCATAGTCACTTGCGGACTCACTGTAAGACCATGTTTATGGAAGACAATCTTACTCGGCTACAAGTGATCGCCAAAGACAAGAGAATCAGAACCTACAAGGGGTTTGCAGGCTAAGCTAAAGTGAACGACAATGACCTTTTTAAAAAAGGAGGTAAGAGACAGGTGGCTGAGCAAATACAGAAAAAGAGATCTTTTATCTTTCATAGTTGTGTTGAAAATAATATTTTAGTAGGTACAGGAAGTTTTATTTCATTTCATTTTTTGAAAAAACTCTCCCCATGAAAACTGTCCTTGTAGCATCTATAAAATTATTACATGTTTATATAACATTTAAGTCATACTGAAATACTGCAATGGGTATAGACAGCATGACTCCCATGTAACTAAATGTAGCTGTGATTTAAGTCCTGTGCAGATAGGTCTGTAAAAGTGCATACTTCTGGGAAAAGCAGAAATGACACATCCTTGCTCTACACTCAACCTCTATGTGCTGATTATATCTTCTACAAATGTATACCCCAATGTACTAAGGCTCTGAGCTCACAATTTGAACTTCTGTGCAGGGCTGAAGTCCCATCTACCAAGAATCTAATGGTTTCAATTCCCATGATGATTCAATTTCATTTAGTTGAAACCCAGATGTGTTTGTTCATAGCCTTATACCCTTCAGCTTTACTCAGAAGCAAATCTCATATTGTCACATTGGGGATATTGCTAACTAAGTTTGCATGGGATGCTATCTTTGAGGTAACTGTCCAAAATAGTTTCTAGCTGAATTAATTAAAAGGCAATTAATATCCAAAGATTGCTAACTTGCACTGAGCTTTTTTCTGAGATCCTGTCTCACTGGCCTTAATTCCACTCTGATTTAGTATAATGTATCCCATTACTTTGGGATAATAGCACTAATTTAGGGCACAGCAGAATTTATTCCACACAACCCAAGTGATTTAGAAATCCTCAAAACCTCGAAGTAGATACAATGAGTCAATAAGTATTATCGCTTTGTCCTGTGGCTGGCATTGTTTTAACCTTGCTGCAACATAGGTAAACATAGATGATCAATATACTATTCAGTAGTTTAATTGATCAGATTAAAAAAGGAAACAAAGCAAAGCAAAAGGGGGAAGGGGTGGAAATTGGCCCAATTTGCTGGTGCCTTTGTTTAACCTTTTAATTAATTTTACAGTCCTAGGATTGGGTTTTTAGAAATGTTCTTACATTTATTGGCAACAATATTTGTGTTGTTCTATAGCTCTCGATTTTATTTGTATCCAGATTTTCTAGGTGATATTGCACACCACTGCTGGACTGGATGAATCCCAAGCCAGAATTAAGATTGGGGGAAGAAATACCAACAACCTCAGATGTGCAGATGACACAACTTTGAAGGCAGAAAGTGAGGAGGAATTAAAGAGCTTCTTAATGAGGATGAAAGTGGAGAGCGCAAAATATGATCTGAAGCTCAACATCAAAAAAATGAAGATCATGGCCACTGGTCCCATCACCTCCTGCAAATAGAAGGTGAAGAAATGGAGGCAGTGAGAAATTTTACTTTCTTGGACTCCGTGATCACTGCAGATGGTGACAGCAGTCACAAAATTAAAAGACGCCTGCTTCTTGGGAGAAAAGCAATGACAAACCTAGACAGCATCTTAAAAAGCAGAGACATCACCTTGCTAACAAATGTGATTTCTCTGCTTTTTCCCAGTAGTTGTGTTTCCATTACTGGTTTTCCCAGTAGTGATATATGGAAGTTAGAGGTGGACCATAAAGAAGGCTGATCACCAAAGAATTGATGCTTTCGAATTATGGTGCTGGAGGAGATTCTTGAGAGTCCCATGGACTGCAAGAAGATCAAATCTATCCATTCTGAAGGAAATTAGCCCTTAGTGCTCACTGGAAGGACAGATCGTGAAGCTGAGGCTCCAATACTTTGGCCACCTCATGAGAAGAGAAGACTCCCTGGAAAAGACCCTGATGTTGGGAAGGATTGAGGGCACAAGGAGAAGGGGATGACAGTGGTTGGACAGTGTTCTCAAAGCCACTAGCATGAGTTCGACCAAACTGCGGGAGGCAGTGGAAGACAGAAGTGCCTGGCATGCTGTGGTCTATGGGGTCACGAAGAGTCGGACACGACTAAAGGACTAAACAACAACAAATTGCACACCATATTTAGCAGTCACTGTATTCTTAGCATTAATGGAACATTATTGAACACAGGGACCCAAAGGCTGTTCCACAGCCCAACTTCTTGAGTATTCTCAAATTTCAATGTTCAGCACATTTTACACAAATATATTGTTGGGGGGTGGGGGTAACCTGAACATTGCTGTTGTTTTGGTATTGTACATCCTTTTCAAAATCTCAGAAAGGTGGAAATCTTAGAGCTATTTCCACCTCTGTGAAATACAACTAAAAACCCAGAGCCTCCTGCCTCCTTCATGTTAGCTTTAACATGAAGCTATCAAAATAACAGTCTGGTCACAAAATTTGCCATATCACCAACATGAGTTACGAATCGTATAAATAACTGGGCGGAATGCGTTTGGAGCTGATGGATGTTGGAGTTCACAGTATCTGCAGTGCACCAAGTTGAGAAAGACTGGTGTTAACTTTCTGTTCCATCCCTTTTCTAATATATTATGTGGACATTAATATGGCATTGAAGGCCTTTGTATTCCTTCAACATAGTTCATTCAATTCAAGATTTAAAGGGACTTGAAAACACTAGAAGACATCAAAACGCTTCATGGCTGGTAAATATTTAAGTGTGAGTTTCAGCTTCAGGTGTCTGAATTTTATGCAGGGCAAAATGAAATGGAAGCTATGTTCAGAGCAGAGCTTCTTAAGAGTCTAACTCCACGTACATGTTTAAACGACTTTGTCGAATCTCTGGATGTTATATGGTTGAGAACAGTTCCAAAGACAGTTCAGAGAGGTGACTTATTAGAGAAAACCTAAAATAGTCTCCTGTATTTTCAAGTCTTTGAACTCCCAGCAGAAAATGCTTTCAGCAAGCTGAACCTGTCAATTGACTTTAAAATGCAGCCACCTGTCTGCCTTGGGGGGAGATATACAATATAGAACAAAGACCTACAACCAGAACACAAGTTCATATCCTCCTGAATGTTGTATCTAGGAAAACCTTACCTTGCTGTCTAGACTTCAGTAGGGTCCAGTAGCCCAGTTCCAATTAGATTATTTTTTTAATTAAAAAAACCAACCCAAAGCCCAAAATATTTATTTGTGTATTCATTTACAGCCCACCTTGTTCCCTGCCAGGACTCAAGACAGCTTATATATAAAAAGAAGAAGCAATAAAAACATGGGGGGAAACTATCATTAAAAACAATTAAACACTGTTAGAATGAATGAATGAATCCTTATTTGCGTCAGCCATTGGCAATAGCAATAAAACAACAATACGATATACAAGGAATAGAAGTAAAAAGTCATACATTTTAGGGTTTTCAATCAATGGTCAAATAGTGGGTCTTATTCTAATTGCTCCAGCTAAAAACCTTGCAACCTCTGCTGTCACTTGCTCATCTTAATCTGCCAAGAGAAAGGACACTGTTGTAGCGGCTGGGCGACCCAGAATGGACAATAAAAGAGGGGTGATAACCTCATTCCTCAAGTCTTTATAAAGAGTGCAAGCCAGAAGGACATGCATGCACCACCGATAGAATTTAAACTACATACATGTATAAAATCTATTTAAACCATACAAATAATTACAAGAGAAGCAGCATGGCACAAGCCCTTTTCGTGAAAAGCAGCCTGTTCCCAAATGTCTGTTGCAACAAGAAAGTCTTCACCTGCCAGTGGAATGACAGCAAGGAGGGAGGCAGTCCTGCTTCTCTAGAGGAGTAGCCACAGAGAAGGCCCTGTCCTGCATCCCTACCAAGTAAGCCTGTGCGGGTGGTGGGACCAAGAGAAGAGTGTGGTGTAGTGGTTAAGAGGGTGGACTCATAATCTGGTGAACCGGGTTCGATTCTCCTCTCCTCCACATGCAGCTGCTGGGTGACCTTCAGCCAGTAACACTTCCCTGAAGTCTCTCAGCCCCACTAACCACACAGAGTGTTTGTTGTGGGGGGAGCAAGGGAAAGGAGAATGTTAGCCGTTTTGAGACTCCTTCGGGTAGTGATAAAGCGGGATATCAAATCCAAACTCTCCCTCTCTCTCTCTCTCTCTCTCTCTCTCTCTCTCTTCCCCCCAAGACCTCAAAATTCAGAATGAGGGAATGTACGAGAGAATATGGTTTTTCAGACAGCTTAAGCCTAAGCCGTGTAGTGCTTTGTAAGTCATAACCAGAACTTTGAATATGAAATACTTTCGCACTAAGCATAGCTATGAACTTAACAAATCTAACAGCTCACTTGCTAATGTATATAATATATCTAATACATTAGAACTAAGACTGGGTGGTTTTTGCTACTCTGCTTTTGAGGTTTCAGATATTTAAAATTATATATAAAGTGCCAAACATATACAGCACATCCTTGAGGATCCTGACATCTTCCTTTCTGTGAACATGACCAAGACAGAGTAGATGTCCCTGAGATAGAAGTGTGAGCCTGCTGGGAATCTGGGCTTGGGAGAGGACATCTCTGCTTGGAGGAGAAACTCAATGGTGCACCTGTAGCAACACAACTGGATGCCTTCATCTGCCCCACCTGCAATAAAACATGTATCTTCCATTTCAGTCTCTGCTGCTGTGGAGTATTGCTTTCCTAGAGATCCTGCGTAGGTTGTATTTCTGTACATTCCCTTCCAAGCTACCCTGGCACGGCTAGCTCGGAATGTCTAAGTGATGTCATGACCTTCCTATCTAACTATATACATCCTCTCCTTATCACCGCAGACTGGAAGAATGTTAAGTGCACTCTGTATAATCTCTGAGTACCACCCTATCAATCATAGATTACTGTGTTCCTGTGTTCCCTCTATCTAATGATGCGTAATGTCTTCATGTAACCCCTTGTATGTATATGCAACACTGTAACGCTTGTACGCACACCACGTGTAACCAATCAGCACCAAGCACATATGAGGCAATTGGGGTAATAGACACTAAAAGGGACTCTCCGAGACTTGGTCTGGGAGATGCCTCCCACATGACACCATCTACTCGTCTATCGCTTATTTCAACCCATCATGCTGCCATGAAAAAATCACAATGGTCGTCACAAAGGTCCTCCTGCCTCTTCTTCTTTCAGGAACCAAAGTACAAAAAAGATCCTTCCTACTCAGAATATCTGTACTGGGTAGTGTTGTGTTGATAGTATGTTGGCCCACAATTAAACTTCATTTGCCATCAATGCCATTGACTTGGTCTTAAAATGAGCTCTAGCCTGATTTTGATCAGATTCAACCTGATATTTCCTCTACTGATGCTCTAACTATCATTCCCACTTTTTTCATTACCCTTCCTAATATGACATGGAACCAAGTGGTTTTCTATGAGTACTCCTGTCAATGGGAAAGGCTGCCTAGGACAAATCATGTCAAACATCTGGGACATTTCTTCATCCCCAAGGTCAACTAGAGCTTTGCAATGACCACTATGCCATTAGGAGTCCCCCAGGTGCCACCAGGAAATCACACCAGTGTAACCACCACACTAATAGGATGTTCCTAAGGGCTATCCAGAAATCTTTTGACTCTTTCAGTTTGTGAAGAATGAGCCATCCTAATGGCTAATCCACTCCTGTATAGCTCATGAGTCTCTTTGAACCAATATCCCACCAACATTTTGACCATCAATCTAAGCTGTCAACCAGACTGGCAGGAACAGTCATGAGGCAATAGTGACTGTTGGGTTTAATTACTTTTATTTGAGTCATTTCAGGGCACAACAGAAGCAGTAGTAGCAGCATACACTGCATATACAGCCCAGTACAGTGGTACCTTGGTTCTCAAACTTAATCCATTCCGGAAGTCTGTTCCAAAACCAAATTGTTCCAAAACCAAGGCACACTTTCCCATAGAAAGTAATGCAAAATGGATTAATCCATTCCAGACTTTTAATGACAGTCTCGCAAACAGCAATTTAACATGAATTTTACTATCTTACGAGACCATTGATCCATAAAATGAAAGCAATAAGCAATGTACTGCAATCACACAATCAATCAGTAGCTGAACTGGGTTCCACACAGTCACAGACACACACACAAAAGAGCCACAAAAACGCAAAATAAATAGCAAAAAGAGACAGACCTCAATGTGGCACTCCAAACAGAAGTGTGGCACACCCAACGGAGCACATTCGACTTCCGAAAAAAGTTCACAAACCGGAACACTTACTTCATGGTTTGCAGTGTTTGGGTTCCAAGTTGTTTGAGAACCAAGACATTTGAGAATCAAGGTACCACTGTAGTTGAGTGGCCTGTAAAGGTTTTCAAGGGGAAAGGAAAAGAAGGAGAATTTTATTCACCCAACCACACACACATATTTGTGACAAAAGTCATTAGGTCTTCATAGAATCATAGAATCATAGAGTTGGAAGAGACCACAAGGGCCATCGAGTCCAACCCCCTGCCAAGCCGGAAACACCATCAGAGCACTCCTGACATATGGTTGTCAAGCCTCTGCTTAAAGACCTCCAAAGAAGGAGACTCCACCACACTCCTTGGCAGCAAACTCCACTGTCGAACAGCTCTTACTGTCAGGAAGTTCTTCCTAATGTTTAGGTGAAATCTTCTTTCTTGTAGTTTGGATCCATTGCTCAGTGTCCGCTTCTCTGGAGCAGCAGAAAACAACCTTTCTCCCTCCTCTATGTGACATCCTTTTATATATTTGAACATGGCTATCATATCAAAATATTGAGCGATTACCTACAAATTTATTGGTATCAAACAAAAAGGGTGGGGAAGGAGTTAAAACTGTAGAAATATTCAGCGTATGGTTGAACGTTGTTGTTTGGTGGAACCTATTTTAGGCAAGAAATGTCTACAAAAATGTAAGGACGTTCTAATTAAATATTTGAGTCACTGCTATAGACTTTATACATCTTCTTCTGAACAATAAATCACAAGCAAAACAGGTTGTAAGAATTTAAAGTTGGTGGGGGTAAAGAAAAAATGCTTGAATTTCCTTCACTGAATGCAACTTTCCTTGTGGAGGTAACTTGGAGAATATTTTAGTTAAGTATATATCAGGGAAAGGTCAATCTTTACACATGAATGGCTTGAATTTGTATTTCAGATTCATATGCTGTTGCCCCTGCAGCAAAACTTTCAACTGAGCAGAAAATATTTTTCCAATGAGCCATTTACTAAAACAATCACATAAATGTAGTTCTAACACTGCCTGAACTACCACTGTGACAATTTGCCATGATTTAACTTTTAAATTTGAAAACGCTGACATGATGGCGAAAATGACAAATAACAAGAACAAACGCATTTCAGCAAAGGGCAACATTCCTTGTGTAATTGTCACAGGATTGTGTCAAATGGACACACACTCCCTGTTGTTCATAATTGCCTTGCACCTTTGTTCAGGCCTCACTTCCAGCTGAGTAGCATAATTTTACATCTCTTTGAAAATGCTTCCCTGCTTTATAATCCTGTTGATTTCTCTAGATTATTGTTTAATACTTTCATTTCTAAATATCAGTGTTTTCCCCAATATGTTTTCCCCCTCTGCCCCCATTACACACACTGAACATCTTCTTTAGAAGCTATGCCGAATCTTTTCCATTCGTCATCCGCTTCTGTTTTCCTTCGCATTTTCAAAACTCACAGTATTTTGAAAATTAATTTATAGGACAATATATGTGAGCTGTTATTTGTTAGTGCACTCACTTAAATTTAATTTCCGTACCCTTTATATAACATTCAGTAGTTCATTACTGGACAAACACACAAAGCTTTTGAACAGAGTTGACTTTTGATTACAATTATTATTAATTTTAATCACCCTTTCCCAAAGGCTCAAGTGACATCATGTATAATTAATATAAATTGGGATTCAGAGAATGGCTTAAACATTTCCAATGGGACTTCTGACTTCCTACCCCCTTGAACACAGTGTTGTGAGCCATATTGCAAAGTGTTTTTCAAAGTCCTCTTAGTTTTAAAAGGATTTCACTATATGTCACCTGAAACTATTTATTAGGTAGTATTGAACTAAGTTTTACTTAGAGTAGACCTTTGAAATTAAGGAACATGACCTATTGATTTCAATAGGTCTGCTCTGTGGAACACTTAGTTCAGTACCACCTATGATGATGATGATGATGATGGCCGGATTTAGGTTTGATGAGGCCCTGAGCTACTGAAAGTAATGGGGCCCTTTATAAGTCCCGCTGTCCATGGTCCACAACAAATTGTCGCTGTTTTTTGTGTTAAATATATGCTATATGGTAATTTATGGACCTTGTTATTGTTGTTGTTTAGTCGTTTAGTCGTGTCCGATTCTTCGTGACCCCATGGACCAGAGCACGCCAGGCACTCCTGCCTTCCACTGCCTCCCGCAGTTTGGACAAACTCATGCTAGTAGCTTTGAGAACACTATCCAACCATCTTGTCCTCTGTTGTCCCCTTCTCCTTGTGCCCTCCATCTTTCCCAACATCAGGGTCTTTTCCAGGGAGTCTTCTCTTCTCATGTGGTGCCCAAAGTATTGGAGTCTCAGCTTCAGGATCTGTCCTTCCAGTGAGCACTCAGGGCTGATTTCCTTAAGAATGGATCTTCTTGCAGTCCATGGGACTCTCAGGAGTCTCCTCCAGCACCATAATTCAAAAGCATCAATTCTTTGGCGATCAGCCTTCTTTATGGTCCAGCTCTCACTTCCATACAACACTACCTGGAAAATCATAGCTTTAACTATACGGACCTTTGTTGGCAAGGTGATGTCTCTGCTTTTTAAGATGCTGTCTAGGTTTGTCATTGCTTTCCTCCCAAGAAGCAGGCGTCTTTTAATTTCGTGGCTGCTGTCACCATTTATGGACCTAATAGGTATCTAAAGCCATTTGCACATAACAAATATCTATTTTATCAAAGTAATTGTTGAACTGAATACAATTAATAAGAAGTATATTAATAGTGAAATACAACCCTATATATAGAAATGTGCAAACCAGTGATATTTTAGGGAGCGGGCTAGCAGGCGGGGCCCATTGCTTAAATCATAAGAGCCTACACAACACAAAACACTGTTGCTGTATGTAGTTTTTATATTATTTGCTCTTTTTCTTATATTTCGGAAATGTACATGCAGGTTTTTTTCCCTTTAAATTCTTTTGGGGGCCCCAAGAGAGTGGGGCCCTAAGCTATAGCTGGTTTAGCTTATACATAAATCCGGCACTGATTACAGTGGTACCTCGGGATACATAAGCTTCAGGTTACATACGCTTCAGGTTACAGACTCCGCTAACCCAGAAATAGTGCTTCAGGTTAAGAACTTTGCTTCAGGATGAGAACAGAAATCATGCTCTGGTGGCACGGCGGCAGCAGGAGGCCCCATTAGCTAAAGTGGTGCTTCAGGTTAAGAACAGTTTCAGGTTAAGTACGGACCTCTGGAACGAATTAAGTACTTAACCCAAGGTACCACTGTAGCACCCTGCTTGTGGTTAACGCTTAGCTGGAATGAAATATTCAACGCAGCAATAGAGAAATTAAAATAATAATTTATTTGTCAGACAAATAAATGATAGGCACAGTGGTATATGGTTACCAAAGCTCTGCACACTCCAGCCCTGATGGCCAGCACTTATATTTCCTCAGCCCAGCCCCCTTGCTCCTCCTTTGGCTGCCTCTGTCCAATCACCCTGGTTGAAATTCCTATTGGCTGTTTGCTAGAACCAATCATAAACGATACACCCATTTCCTATTACCTTTTATGGGAGACAAAGAGCTATATTTCCTTCTATCCATAAATGGCAGACAAGTAGCCATATATCTTACATTTGCCTCAACAAGGCACCTTAATTACCAGATTACCTTTTGCCCCTGCTGCCCCTTCAAAACAAATGGCTAAAACAGATGGCTCATGGTATTAAATTCTATCTTAAACAGAGATCTTGGGTTCACATTCTCACACACCATCAATGAAATAAGAATCTAACATAAGAATCTAACATTTCTTACTTTCTAACTCCTTTGCATCATTAATTACGCCAATAAATCTCATACATAACATAGATAGCTTTTTAAAAGAAAAGGCCTTTGCAAAGAAAAAAGGAACTCAGAAAAAACAGCTTCAAGAGGAAGCCTCTTCAATTTACACCCCCCCCCCTTTCCCAGCCAGCTGCTTTCCCCATTAGCTCTTTGCCCTTTAACCTTAGGATAATATGACTAGAGTCTGATGGGAGGCACATGGTATTATTTTCTGTTAAACAATAAATCTTACTATTTACCAACTCTTAATTAGTGTTTTTGCAGCTTGATTGTATTCTGTAATATGTAGGGTCAGTATAACCTTTGCTCCCAGCCTGTAATTCAAGTTTCCCTATTTAGAATCAGAGAATCAGAGAGTTGGAAGGGGCCACAAGGATAATCTAGTTCAACACCCTGTAATGGTGGAATCTCACCCAAAAGGGGGTGCAAACCCACAACCCTGAGATTCAGAGTCTCATGCTGTACCAGCTGAGCTAGTTCATCCATATTATCTCTCTCTCTCTCTCAAACACACCAGGGGCAGACTGTTGGGTGTAGTGAAGTGTTAACCTTCTGTGTCAGAACACAGACTTTGATCTTTCAAATTTCAGCAGTGCCCTGTGCAAGGTCAAATTTGGCACCTCATGGCTCTCAGCTTCCATTCCGCGCATGCACTATGTCGTAGTTGCAGCACCCTGCAGCGCCCACCTCAGCTCAATGCAAAGTGCAGGGGAACAAGTCATGATGCCCTAAATCCACCTCTGTGCGCTCCCACACACCATAGAAGTCCATATCAACCTTCAGATCCATTTCCATGTGGCAAGGAACGGGGCATGTGAAAATGGATGCCTGATTATCGTCTTCCAAAGCAACTACTCCATTCCCAACTTCAGAATAGAAAGCGTAATGCTGGTGGACAACCCAAGAGGTTTAAAGACGCTCTCAAGGCGAAACTAAAAAAAGAAAAGTAGTATGAACAGCGACAACTAGGAAACACTGGCCTGCGAGCGCTCCAATTGGAGAACGGCCTTTACCAAAGGTGTCCTTGACTTTGAAGAAGCACAAACTCAGGACAAAAGGGAGAAACTAGCTAAGAGGAAGGCATGTTTGGCAAATCCTCAGTGTGATCAGCTCCCGCCCGGAAACCTAGGTCCCCAATGTGGAAGGATGTGCAGATCCAGAATTGGCCTCAACAGTCACTCACGGACATTCTGTTAAGACCATATCCACGGAAGACAATCTTACTTGGCTACAAGTGGTCACCAAAGAAGAAGTTACAAATCCATACGGCCAGCCAATCTGTCGTTACTCCAAGGGCAACTACATATCTTCATCTTAATGCAGACCTGAATACACATCTGCATCGATGCTACAAAAAAAAGCATGTGCTGTACTTCTCATGCAGTTCCCTCTCAAACAAATACTGCAAATGATTTCTTTTGAAATGAGACTGTAGCAGTTATATGATCAATGTGTGGCCTTTTGATTTGACACACATTTTTCTTATGCCTGTTATTCGGAGGCCTGGGAATTAACTCCTGTTAACTCTTCCCTGCCAATTCTTATTGGATCAAATATTGGCTTCTTCTGTTTAATCTATTCTTTGTTATCTTCCTTTGTTAGTGAAGTTTGGAAAGTTCCACAGCACATCTTTCAGAAGAGCCAAAGTGAATTCCTCAGCATAGTCTTCCCCACTACCACTCTGGCATTGAAGCAGCCTATTTTCCTCATCTTAAACACTCAGATGATTGCTAAATTACTTCCAAACATGCATAGTTATACAGTCGTACCTTGGTTTTTGAACAGCTTAGTTCACAAACAACTCGGAACTCAAACGTCGCACACCCAGAGGTAGGCGTTCTGGTTTGCGAACTCTGCCTCAGAAGCCAAACATCCGGTGTGACTTACGCGACTTCCAATTTGCTATAGGACGCTCCTGCAGCAAATCAGAACCTGCACCTTGGTTTCTGAATGTTTTGGAAGTGAAATGGACTTCCGGAACACATTCTGTTTGAAAACCAAGGTATGACTGTATGAGCATTTGTATGTCATATACAAGGTGCCCTGTTTCTAAGAGAAGGGCAATTAGAGCCAGGTATGGGCCAAACTGGGTAAAACCTCAGCGCCTAGGACTTGCCGATCGTCAGGTCGGCGGTTCGAATCCCCGCGGCTGGGTGCGCTCCCGTTGCTCGGTCCCAGCGCCTGCCAACCTAGCAGTTCGAAAGCACCCCCGGGCGCAAGTAGATAAATAGGGACCGCTTACTAGCGGGAAGGTAAACGGTGTTTCCGTGTGCTGCGCTGGCTTGCCAGATGCAGCTTGTCACGCTGGCCACGTGACCCAGAAGTGTCTGCGGACAGCGCTGGCCCCCGGCCTCTTAAGTGAGATGGGCGCGCAACCCTAGAGTCGGACACGACTGGCCTGTACGGGCAGGGGTACCTTTACCTTTACCTTATGGGCCAAACTAGGTCACAACTTTATAGAAAACAATAAATATGCAGGGCTGGCAACCAGATATAAGAGAGCTTGCCTGCTGTCCAATGACCCCATCTCCAGCCTGGTTCCAAGTTCCCCCACTTTGAGGTTGCTAACAAAGCAATGGTTTCTATATTGTAATAGATGGATGATATAATTTCTGTACCACTTAATATATTTAAAATATCTCTAAGCAGCGTACAAAAATGAAAGCAACAACATACAAATTAAACAAAATATTACAAAAATAAACAGATGCATATAAAAAGGTTATATTAAAAAAAAGTTACATGCATGCATACATTTTTGGGTGTCATGCATGATCTTACTCAAAAAAAAACATTTTTTTTTGGGGGGGGGGAGAAAGTGAGAGCAAGGAATGGGTGACATGACTCATCCAGGAGTACGTTCTGGAAGACCCATGTCCTGGTGAGGGGTCTCCAGAAGTTTGAAGGTATGGTATTGTATCATCTTGGAATGGTGGCCTCATCACACTATTGTCCTCCAGAACCACTAATGAATGAGAATCAATAAATCAAAGGATGCGAAGCCTCAGATCTGAAGTCCTCCAGGGGTCAAGGCTTCAGGGAATTATGATTCCTCCCCCCAGTGGCAATCAAAAAAGCAGATAACCGAAAAGAGTACTTACCACGTAATTTATTCAGTATTCACAAATAGAGACAAAGGAACGCTGTCTCCATTAAAGAATGACATTGCTCCAAGTAAAGTCCTGTCCCTTCAGTCCCAATCTACATCATCCCTACGCTGGCTGGTCAGTGCTTTCTGTCTTTGAGATTTCTGTTCTGCTACTCTCACAGCCCGCCTGGTTTTGGAGAGGGGGACAGTCAGGAATGCTTTCAAGAGACACTGAGCCTGTTATCTGTCTCTCCTCTGGTCTTCTCCTTCCTGCTGCTGAGAGCCAGTGTGGTGTAGTGGTTAAGAGCAGTGGACTCGTAATCTGGTGAACCGGGTTCACTTCCCCGCTCCTCCACATGCAGCTGCTGGGTGATCTTGGGCTAGTCACACTTCTCTGAAGTCTCTTAGCTTCACTCACCTCACAGAGTGTTTGTTGTGGGGGAGGAAGGGAAAGGAGAATGTTGGCCGCTTTGAGACTCCTTAGGGTAGTGGGATAAAGCGGGATATCAAATCCAAACTCCTCCTCCTCCTCCTCCTCCTCCTCCTCCTCCTCCTCCTCCTCCTCTTCTTCTTCTTCTTCTTCTTCTTCTTCTTCTTCTTCTTCTTCTTCTCCTCCTCCTCCTCCTCCTCCTCCTCCTCCTCCCCCCCAATATTTCCTAGCTTTTCTCCTCAGCAGCCTCTGAACCAGGCATAGGCAAACTTGGCCCTCCAGATGTTTTGGGACTACAATTCCCACCATCCCTGACCCTTTCCTGTTAGCTAGGGATCTGGAGGGCCGAGTTTGCGTATGCCTGCTCTGAACTATACACTGTTCTAAATCTATAATGTCCTCTTCTTCTCGGGAAGGTGTAGTGAGCTCCCACCATTCCTCCTTAGTCCAGCCCCTAACATCAGGCTTCTATTGCCAGTCACCACCCCTTCATCCCTCACCAGTCCCACTCCATGCCCTCCTGAAGTGTTTTTGACTGGTTGGAATGTATCCTTGAACCGTTCTTGTCTCTTGCTCACCTGAATGGAGGTATTCAGCCTAGATAACATGACACTACATTATATACAGTGGTACCTTGGGTTAAGTACTTAATTCATTCCAGAGGTCCATTCTTAACCTGAAACTGTTCTTAACCTGAAGACCACTTTAGCTAATGGGGCCTCCTGCTGCTGCCGCACTGCCCGAGCACAATTTCTGTTCTCATCCTAAAGCAAAGTTCTTAACCTCAAGCACTATTTCTGGGTTAGCGGAGTCTGTAACCTGAAGCGTATGTAACCTGAAGTGTATGTAACCTGAGGTATCACTGTAATCTGTGCTTTGTTGAAGAAATAGCTAGATGCGCAGTTATGATGCTGCTTATACAGTTTTCAGTCATTAATTCTGTAGAATGACCTCCAGGTTCACAAAGGCCTGTGAGATTTCGCCTTGATTGTTCGCTGAGGTAGAAAGAAGTTCGTACAATATCACAAAATAGCATCTGAAAGTCGTTTCACTGACTCTTTACTCTGAGACAGGGCTAAGGTGGTTTACACGGTTACTAAGTTATCGCCTTAATTAAAATCAAATGCATGTTGTTGGGTTTTTTTTTTTTACAAAAAATATAGTATATAATTGGAATAATGGTTCCAAAAAGAGAAAAAAGGGTCTGTTTCACATAAAGTTAAGCACTTTTCAGTCCAAAATTTCAAATGGAGAGACAGAAGCACTTTTTTCATTCTACACAAATCCTAAAAGTGCTCAACTTTGACTAAATCATGACCAGTCTCTCTATAATCCTCTCTGAATCAATAGCTCATATGCTATATAGCTGGGCAGTTTATCCAGATCAGTTACTAGTTGCCTAATAAAATTCTTAATGGGGCTGATATGAAAAATTAATCTTTTTTACTGCATGCTATTATGTACTTAGAATAAATATAAACTCATTTTTGTTCTAATGTGTGTTATTTAGGTTTCAATCCTATAAACACTTATATGGGAGTAAGCCCCGTTGAACGAAGCTTACTTCTGAGTAGACAGGAAGATGATTGCGCTGTTAGTATTTTTAATGTACTGAAATACAAAGCAGGAAATAAAAGGTTTCAAGAAATAAATTGTATGGTGATATTCACCTCTTTGCAGTTTATGACAATACAATGATGAATTGTCTCGCAGCCGCACTCACTGAAGGCATGAAAGGTTAATAACTCATTTAAACATTCATTACATGTCCCTATCAAAGTCATCTTAATTTCACAAAGACATCTAAGTTTCTCTTCGGGGAAACTCTCTCTCAGGATTTGAGTGTGATTCTTTATTAACAAAATGGCAAGTGCAGAGCTACATGTCAAAACCCTGACTGATGATGCTGTAAATTGGTTCTTCCACCAAAGCAGAAGACTTTAAATTACTACTTTTTAAAGGTGTGCTCCCTCAAAGGCAATTAATGTGTCAGATGTCAGTCAGGATTATTTAATTTCCCAGTGAGGTCTACAAAAATGGGCGCCGTGGATTGACAAAGAGAACATGAGAGTTCTAATAGTGCTACTGATTGTGTACCTTTATCTCATCTAAAATTGAAGGCACTATGGCTCACTGAAGCTGTAACATTTGACACGTTCGTTAGTATTAACAATACAGATCTCTACCTCGTTCGGAACATTTTGTTCCTAGATGTTGTTAACCTTTCCGACCCGGAGGCAAAGAGAATGCTTAATTGCCCTTTAGAGTGCAATAAGTCGCAATATTTAATTTTTGACAACCGATATTCCCTATTAAAATAGACTGGCTTGTACATTTTTCGTTAGTGTATTGTGAAAGCATTCCGAGTCATTTAGAATTTTGCAATGCACAAACTTGGGGCATGGAATTTGAGGGCCCCAAAGGTAGTCATGGCTATCTCACATTGAAAGCAAGAGCATTTAGCTAAAGATCTCTTTCAATAAAAAACCAGAGGCCTACCTCCTGGGAATAACAGATTTGGATATTCCACAAAAGAGGAAGGGTATCTTTTTATATGCGACGGCGGCAACAAGAGTTTTGATCGCAGCAAAATGGAAGAGTAATGAAATCCCCTCTATTCAAGGTTGGATCCAAAAGCTGACAGAATATGCTGAATTAGATGGTTTATCAGAAAAAAATAAAGAATAAATCAAAACAGGAATTTGTTTCTAAATGGGAGGTTTTTAAAGAATATCTGAAAAATAAATATAGTAGTTTATATTCTGTTGCAGCATTTGAGGAACTTCAGTAATAGTTGCAAGGTAGATATAAGAAATTAGATTTAATGAGAATAAGTTTAATTATGAAAAAAAATGTGTATTGGCAATAATGAATTTGAAGTATGGAATAGATGGGAGGTTGGGTCTTTAGCGTTAAGACCAATAGATGTTTTATTGTTTGCTAAGAATATTATGTGTCTATGGTTATTTTTGTAATTTGTGTGTAATTTGGTATTTGTGTTTTTTGTTTGTTTGTTTTTCTTGTTGTATAAATAAAAAACTAAAAAAAGAAGAAAAGAAAGCAAGAGCATTTAAAGCTTAGTCATAACTAACAACTGTTGATTTCAATGGTATTTGTTTTCAAAGAGCTATACTTGGACTGGGGCTAAACTACATAACTGGGAATTCCACAGCAGTGATAAACGTTCAGCTAGCGATGCAACCCACAGTTATAATTTGTAGGTTGCCATATGATTCTATATTGCTTTTTATCTAATTTTGATCAATTGTTTGACTTAACGTTTTAGTGTATTATATATTTTGATGTTAGCTGCCCTAAGCCCTGCCTCGCTGGGAAGGGCGGGATATAAATAACATTATTATTATTGAATGAATGAATGAATTTATTAATACGGTCAAAGACCAGCTTCAACACACACAATATCACAAATCATAAAAAATATCAGAAATACAAGGGACAATATGACAATGACAAGGATTTAAATATAAAAATTAAAATTAATTGTTAACGTGCCCCCTGTAATTAACATTTAGGGGATTGGGCATTATGGGATACCACTTGCTTCCTACGATTGATTGCAGACGCACAGAATTTAGCTACATTTAATGTAGTCTTGGGCTTCTTGTCCTCTAGCAGTAGTTTTAGACTATGGTATTCCGATTCTTTCCTAAACTTTTGCAAAACAGGTGATGATGATGATGATGATGATGATGATGTTGAGATGACATCCAGTTCTGGTGCCCTGCTTGTGCAATGCACTTCTATTTGCACAACCAGGACTTATCCTTGGGGACTGTCTGGAGGATATGCAGAAACATGCAAGGAAAAGGGAGAAAGGGAGTTGATCCAATCACATACATTAGTGCAATGCTGGATCTCACCTTTGGTTTTAACTTTTACTGTCTCACAGCTTGATCCTACCATTGTTTATTTTTTAAAAAGAATCTCCCAGCAAGTTCTCTTATTTTTACATCAAAGTAGGTACATATAGGTTATATCCTTCATATTCTTTTATCCATCATCAAATTGATTTGACCATAGTTTTACTGCATATGTAGTGACTGCTGTGACTATGGTCCTTGACTAGCACAATAAAATCCAATAAATTAATTATCCAATTTGTCTTTGTTTGTTTTTTAAGAAAAAGAGGTACCAAAACAAACTATGAACGCCTCCCTTGTTCTCTTATAATGGCAATGGCACCTACCTGAGAGGTGCCAGAACTGAGTTCCAGTGAGTTCTGGCTGGGGAAAAAAGCCCTGCTTTTATCCATTTTTATAAATACTGTTTTGATAATAATGTTTTACAGGCTTTGAAGTTTATTGTTTCTATGTTTTTGTATATCACACAGAGATTTTTTGAAATATTAAGTGCTTTAAAAATGCTTTTAAATAAATAAAAATAAGTCATACTGAATGAACAGCGGTTACTGCCTATGAAATCTAATCACCACAAAATGTGTGAGTGGGGCCATTCTTGCTTACTTGAATTATGCACCAAACCTCGTTTCACATTAAGGTTGTTGTGCAAAGTGGAGAAAGTGATATGAAACTAAGGCTTTCCCCACCGTGTATCCAATCAGCATATCAACACTGGGTGTAAACTGCCCCCCAAGCCGTCCCTTTTGTTAGAAACATGTAATGTTGCAGTGTATAGCAGGAGATGGTCAAGAGCCAGTTGCCAAGGCAACAAAGCATATCATGATCTGCAGGGGTGAGGAAGAGTTCAGTGAGTGAGTGTGTAAGTCTGAGGTAAGAGAAGAATCTGAAGAAAATACTCAGCCCCAGAGGTGAAGTTGTGGCTTTCTGTAGGATAGGAGAATAGGATAGAAAAAGCTATATGTAGTTCTCTGGGAACTCTTTGAGATGCCTGACGGAGCTTACTATAAGGCCCTGCATGGGAAGAATCTGCCAACCTGTAGTGATGGAAACTGGCAACATATCTGGCCATGCCTGGCCAGCTAGGACTACAAACTTTAAAGCACACACTTTCTCTATGTCCAGCAAACAGCAGCAGTTTGTCCTTTCATTGCTGCTGCATTTGTTACTGGGTGTCATGGGTGGCGCTCTGGTCTAAACCACTGAGCCTCTGAGATTGGAAGGTTTGAATCCCTGAAATGGAGTGAGCTCCCATTGCTCAGCCCCAACTCCTGCCAACCTAGCAGCTCGAAAGCATGCCAAGTGCAAGTAGATAAATAGGTACCACTGCGGCAGGAAGGTAAATGGTGTTTCCGTGCGCTCTGGTTTCTAGAAGCGGTTTAGTGATGCTGGCCACGTGACCCAGAAAGCTGCCTGTGGACAAACGCCAGCTCCCTCGGCCTGAAAGCGAGATGAGTGCTGGAACCCCATAGTCGCCTTTGAGGGGACTTAAGCGTCCAGGGGTCCTTTACCTTTTTCTCCCTATAAACCTGTCTCTAAACTTTAGATATGCAGGCAATCCCATCTAATACAGTTTGCACAAACATCTTCAGCAGAACTTCGTCACATGGGTTCACTGGGCACTCTGTGAACAGTAAATAGATGTTAAGATGTTCGTCGCTGCATGTTAAGTAGCAGTTGTGGTAGGAATGAAATAAAAATCTAGTCCCAGATACGGCACTGCGGGGGGGGGGGGAGAAAAGGTGATAGTTAAAAGTACCAGCTTGCCCCCGCAATTGAAGAGGCTGGTGCCATGTGACTTGCAGGCACTGTGCACATATGCCATGTGATGTGCTGACCTGTCGTGCGCATGCCATGAGGCATGTGTGAGTGAAGTTAGCATATCATGTGGCATGTGTGCATAGCGTGAGCACATTACCATGGAATATTGAGGGGGCCCGGAACCCTCCTTGAAAAATTGGGGGGGTCTCTCAGACCCTTGCTCCCCCCCCCACCTTAGATATCCCCCCTGGTGACAGCAGACATGCTTAATACTCTAACCACAGGCTTCCCAAAGGCTTGCTTATTATTTAAGAAAAACATATATAACACTCTCTGGATTTTACTGAGGTATAGCCACAGCTGATTCAGAGTCTGTCAAAATATTTGAGAATTACTTGATCACCATGTTGTTGCCAAACAGATGGCATCTGTATGTGCGTATGTACATTTTTGACTGTGAATTAACATGAACACCAGCTGTGTATTAGTAATGTAGGTTCAAGGACAGAGCCTATGGAAAGCCATTGCATGGTTATTGTTCCCTGCTTGCTACATATAGAAGGTCTGAGTCTTACATTCAGAGAGGGTGGCACAGTTCCTACTTCTGAGTGGTTGGTCATAGCTCACAGTGTCCTAGTAAAGTTTATAATGGTGGTGAGATCTGTGTGGGAAGCATGGAAGATGTGGTTCTACTTCCCATGCTTATGAAAGGAAGTAGCTATGTCATCTCCCTCACACTGGACCTACTCATCCGAATGCTACACAGCAGAATAGACAGCCACCTGATTACATTACTTTAGGGCAAAAAAAATCAGCCCTGCAGATTAGCCACCATGGCTCCGATTATTCTTGGACAACAGACAATCCCAGCTGGGTTGCAATACGTTGCATGGAATTTCACAATATTCAGAAATTGGTTGTGGGTTTCATTGTGGTCTCAAGATTGGGCATCTCATCTAGCTTACAGATGAAGACTCCAGGAATCTAAGAATCGTAGGGGAATTTCTGCATGAGAGCAACACAGAAAGAATGTCACTCCTTAATAGCTATGGGGATACAGAACACATTTTTCCTCTGAGTCACAGGTTTGCTGGTAAAGATAATGAATAATGTATGGGTAATGCAAAACAATTCATAACTATGTAAGATCAGAATATTCAGAAATCATGAACAGTCTTTTTCAGAGATCCCAAATCCAATTACACAACCCCCCCTTCACAAATTAAAATAATCTAAATTACATTTTTCCACTATGACATTTACAAATGTACAGTGGTTCCTCAGGTTAAGAACTTAATTCATTCTGGAGGTCCATTCTTAACCTGAAACTGTTCTTAACCTGAAGCACCACTTTAGCTAATGGGGCCTCCCACTGCCACCACGCCGCCGTTGCACAATTTCTGTTCTCATCCTGAAGCAAAGTTCTTAACCTGAGGTACTATTTCTGGGTTAGCGGAGTCTGTAACCTGAAGCATCTATAACCTGAAGCATCTGTAACCTAAGGTACCACTGTATCTGGCTTACACTTCTGAAACAAAACTCATTTGCTGAGAACCTATACACGTCTACTCAGAAGTCAGTCTCACGGAATTTGCTTACTTCAAGGTAAGTGTGTACAGGATTGCAGCGTTATTCACACACGCACAGAGAAAAGATTTTAAACATTATATATGAGCCAAAACTTGATTACACAGAAAGAAATTCTGGACAAACTGAAGTTCTTTGTTCCTTCTCTTTGCATAAATATATTTCTGTTGTACAAAGTTTCTATGCATCAGTTTTATGAAATACTACTGATATTTCCCACAGCACATTTTTAACGTAGCTTGAGATGGCAAGATTATCTGCAGATGTTACACAAGGGAAGCATAATACGTGCAAGGAAATAGATCATTAATGTTACACAAATTATCCCAAAGCAGCAAGCAGCATGGTGCAATGAAGTTAAAACATGCGCTTTTTTATTAGAATGGATTTATCTCCTAATGCTAAAGCAGATCAAATAAAAATCTGAGATAAATCATAAAATGAAACAAGACATTTCATAGCACAAATACAAAGAATGGATTAAGCAGGAATTTAAAATATTCATGTGTGAGTGTGTTTGTTATGAATGTGAAATAAAACCGCAGCAACACAAATTAGAAGGATGTTTCCTTGAATGAAAAGATGGATTGACTAATTTATCCCAGGAGATGCTGCAGCGTGTAAGATAATATAGTCATTACCAGTTTAAGTGGGATTCTGCTGAGTAACAGGAAAGAATTTCCATAGATATGTAGGCCAGGCCAAGGAAATAGTAGCTATCTGGGAATGTAGGTAGTTTCTTCTGCTGGTTTGTGGGAATGACTGCAAACCAGGTCCAACCGAGATCTACCAAGGAGATCCAGTTGCATGTAACTAGGGATGGAGGCAGGGGAAGAATTTGATTCAGTGCATATTTAAAGGTGAACCTGCATAATTGACACGTTCCAAAACAAGATGTGTTCTGAAACATAGCCATCTTTCCAAATCCGTACATCTCTGAACTTTGCAGTGCAGTTTCTCTCAGCCAGGTAATGCACGCAAAATGCATAAAGAAGGGTTAAGTGTGCAGATAAATGAATATATTGGTGGAGATAACATACAAAAAAAATGATTTGCATAAATGTGCATATTTGGGGAAATTCGCACTAAAATGCTGATGAATATTCTCAAAGACTTAAAAAAACGAATCACAGACTGATGGAGCAACATGGAGAACTTAAGAGTTGAAAAATGAGAAATGGGAAGAAACTGGAATTGACATATTCACTCATTCCTTCATGTAACTTCTAGCTGAAAGTGAGTGACTCATTTAACACCCACAGCACGGCCTATTGGATGATTATACCAAACCTTCTGAATCAATTCTCTTATGAGCTCTTCCAATATTGCATCTTCTGTTGGATTTTGAAAGCAAATACAGTGGTACCTCGGGTTAAGTACTTAATTCGTTCCGGAGGTCCGTTCTTAACCTGAAACTGTTCTTAACTTGAGGCACCACTTTAGCTAATGGGGCCTCCCGCTGCTGCCGCGCCGCCACCACACAGTTTCTGTTCTCATCCTGAAGCAAAGTTCTTAATCCGAGGTACTATTTCTGGGTTAGCAGAGTCTGTAACCTGAAGCGTCTGTAACCTGAAGCATCTGTAACCCGAGGTACCACTGTAAATGTACTTTTATTTCATCAGATGCTTACCATTTCTGTCAGCATGTATATTTTGCAATAGCTGCAGGCCTAAGAGGAAGTCCTGTTTGTGTGAGTGAGCCCTATTTGCTTGTGAATATTGCTCTTTTAAGGGGAATCCTGACTAATAACTTTATTCTTTTTTAAATTAGATTTTTATACCAATCTTTATCACAAGATCTCAGGGTCGACAAGCATCACAAGTGAAGAAAAGATCCGTACCTTTTTCTGGATCCAGCTTTCATGAATTAAACAATAGTGAGTTGTTGCCTTAACATCAGAAGTTGCTTTGATCATCCTTGGACCACCCTAGGTCGCCTGAGGGTCACCACAGACTCTCTAAGCTTTGCTGACTAACTCTATTGTCAGGAGTCCAGTCCCTGGCTTGATCACACAGTAAGTGTAGTTAATTAAAAAGGATGATTTATTGTCAAAACAAACAGAGAGCTCTGGATGGCTCTAACACAGCCTCCAACCTCATCAATCAAGATGACCCTTCTGAAGACTCCTTCCGGGTTCTACAGAAGATAGAGAACTTTTGCGTCTTGCGAGGCTTACTTTGTTTCCAGTCCAACAGTCCTCCCCTTAGCTTTCTCTCAGAAGGGATTGGATCAGCTCCTCCCTCCTCCCTTTCTGAGACACTACTTCCTTCTCTGTTCGCTCCTGTTTGAAACTCACAAGAGCTTTGGCAGGTTTCCAGCCCGCTCTTAACCATTCCCTTATCACCTGGCATTCCTAGGGGCAGGGGAGTTGGCACTTGCCGATGCTCATCTTGCATGGCAGTTAACCCTCTCTGTTCCTGACTGCTTTCTTCAGCTGGTTGCAAACCTTCACTGGGGGCTGGTTCATTCATTACATCTATAGTCTTGCTGTTGCCATTGCCCCCAGAATGTGTTATGCTTGCAATGGCTGCTGGGTCATGTCCACTAAAACCTGTTCATCAAGATGAGAGTTACACTTGTTGGTCTCCTTGCAAAAAAAAGATGCCAGAGGCCAGCGAGGCAGCAACTTTTCTTCAAATTGGACTTTTGTTAAGAAAATGCTCAAAGAAAGGGCAACGTAAAAGCTTCAGTACAGAATATGAAGGTTCTGCAAGACAGAAAACATATTATGAAAAAAGGCAAGCAGATACAGTGGGGAAATAAAACACCTGTCCTAACTGAGAATGATAGAAAGTACCATATTTTTCGCTCTGTTGGACACACTTTTTCCCCTCCAAAAATTAAGGGGAAATGTGTGTGCGTCCTATGGAGCGAACGCAGGCTCCTTGGCTTCAGCGAAAGCAACGTGAAGCCCCCAAAGCTCAGAGGGAGCACTCCCTCTGTGCTCCGGAGGCTTCGCGTTGCTTTCGCTGAAGCCTGGAGAGTGAGAGGTGTTGGTGCACAAGACTCTCCTGGCTTCAGCAGAGAGGGAGAGATGCGCAGCGCCCCTTCAGCCAAGCGGGAGGAGAAATGGAAGGGGTTTCATTTCTCCTGCTGCTTTGCAGAAGGGGCGCTGAGCAGAGGGGGGGGGGTTTTTTTTTTCTTGTTCTCCCCCTCTAAAACAAGGTGCATCCTATGGTTGGGTGTGTCCTATAGGGCGAAAAATACGGTATTTTGATGTTTTGATTATTGCTTATGACTACTTTCATTATGATGTGATTATTTTTTTTTCATGTTGTAAGCCACCTTGAGCAATATTTGAACTATGGAAAGGCAGCATACACATAAATTTATGCATTTAAGCATCATTATGAATATTCAGTCCAAGTTCACAAAGTGAAATTCAGTTCACCACAGCTTGTATGGATTAGCCTGAGCAGACTATGTTTGAAACAAAAGAAAACTCGGTCAACCTCTCAGCATGAAGAGGTCCAAAGGTTCACAAGTACAGAGTAAACAACAAATAGTACAAACAACACAAAGATTACTGGGTCTTCTCTGGCAGGTATTTATTTTATCTTTGTGACCTACTCTAGGTCAGAATGTTATCTATATGATCTGCTGTCTGTCAAAAGCACTGAAATGGAAGAGTCAGGAAGTATCTGTGGTTTGCAGGGGAGAAAAATCAATAAGGGGGAAACTACAAAACCTTTTAAGCTTGTTGTTTAAAATGTCTTGTTCTCAGTTTACCTTTAACAAAGCCACAAAACTTTTAAAAATAACACTTAAGTCCTACATCTTTTTTCATTTAGCAAAAAACAACAACCACCCCCACCTAAATCATTTATTTATCTCAAATCCTTCAGAAAATATGGCGATTAAAGTCTTTACTTTTCAAAGTAACATAGCACACTATTGAAGTTTTATTCTGGGGTTTGGGGTCCCCCCCCATTTTGGGTTTTGCCATAAAATGGATGAATCTCTCTCACCCACAACAATGTAAATAACACACACCAATACAGGAAGTGTTGTTTTACGAATAATCAGTCACTGTGAAGCTAGGTCATGATTCAAGGTCACAGAACATTATTAGTAATATTTGTTTGTATTGTTTCATCTGATGCTTCATCTAATGCAGAGTTTCTTGAATAGCACGACAACAACAGCCCATCCAGAGCTGGTTAGCTGGAAGTCAATTCAGCTCCATTGGCTTAAACAATACACAGAGT
Organism: Podarcis tiliguerta; assembly: GCF_965153285.1. Taxonomy (NCBI): domain Eukaryota; kingdom Metazoa; phylum Chordata; class Lepidosauria; order Squamata; family Lacertidae; genus Podarcis; species Podarcis tiliguerta. Next base: position 12,240,570 of record NC_139543.1, on the reverse strand, counting down.
GACTAATCAAATGAGAACTTGCAACAGCAATTGTTTGTTGAGTATTGTCCCACTATGCCAGAACAATATTGCTTTTGTGTGTAAACCATGCACCTCGTCACCCATTCATGGTTCATCATGTTGACTGTAAGTGGTAAGTTACTTACGTGAATCAATGAAGCCCTTTTCAGGTATCATTGAAAGCTAAAGTAATGGGGCAATTGCAATGGCAGAATTCTCTACTGATCTTCAGTCATTAGAATAGGGGCTGGGTACCCCCAGGCTGGGGGCGGGGCAAATGTAGCCCTCCAAAAATCTTAATATGGCCATTGGGACTCTCCAAAGGCCATGCACCTTTCCCAAACTGCGCCTCTCACTAACCCTGCTCCATGTGTTCCTCATGTTCTCAAGGGATGCAGGTGGCGCTGTGATCCAAACCACTGGGCCTAGGGCTTGCCAATCAAAAGGTCAGTGGTTCAAATCCCCGCAACAGGGTGAGCTCCCGTTGCTTGGTCCCACCTCCTGCCAACCTAGCAGTTTGAAAGCTCACCAAAAAGTGCAAGTAGATAAATAGGTACCACTCCAGCAGGAAGGTAAACAGTGTTTCCATGCACTGCTCTGGTTTTGCCAGAAGCAGCTTAGTCATGCTGGCCACATGACCCGGAAAAACTGTCTGCAGACAAACGCCGGCTCCCTCGGACAGAAAAGCGAGATGAGCGCCGCAACCCCAGAGTCGTTCGTGACTGGACTTAACAGTCAGGGGTCCTTTACCTTTTTACCTCCAGGCTGGGGGTGGGGCAAATATAGCCCTCCATATGTCTTAATATGGCCCTTGGGACTTTCCAAACGCCATACACCTTTCCCAAACAGCGCCTCTCACTAACCCTGTTCCATGCATTCCTCAGGTTCTTTTGCCTGGCTGAAAGTGTCATTGAACGGTGATGGATTTGCCTGGATGGAGAGATCTGTATGTAGGAACGTCTAACTTTTGCATGGCTGAAGTGTATCCGATGGTACAAAGGTAAGACTCATATCTGTTGTCCTACCTACTTTTATCTCTGTCTCTGCCCATCGCTAGCATGTGGCCCATACCAGGTTGCCCATAAGGCAATGCAGCCTTGGGCTGAAAAATAGTTTCACACCTGTGAAGAAGAAGAAGAAGAAGAAGAAGAAGAAGAAGAAGAAGAAGAAGAGGAGTTTGGATTTGATATCCCACTTTATCACTACCCTAAGTAGTCTCAAAGCGGCTAATCATCTCCTTTCCCTTCCTCCCCCACAACAAATACTCTGTGAGGTGAGTACGGCTGAGAGACTTCAGAGAAGTGTGACTAGCCCAAAGTCACCCAGCAGCTGCATGTGGAGGAGCGTGGAAGCGAACCCGGTTCACCAGATTACGAGTCCACTGCTCTTAACCACTACACCACACTGGCTCTCACACATGCAAAGAGCCCCACGACTACACAAACGGGTCTATCAACACAGTTTTTAATTCATGTCCTTGGGGTTGAAGATGAGCCTGTCGGTACAATGCCTTCAAACCCTGCACATTCATTTAGCCCTTAATAAAATTTGAAAAGAGATTAATTCATTCTTAGTACTCTCCAATGAGGCAGCATATACTTTCAGCCGAGACTTATCAAGTGTTGAATAATCTGGAGATTAGAAACCAAATGGCATACCCACTGAATTAAAATTAAAAAGTTTTTCAAAAGAAATAAAGTGACATGTATGCATGCGTATGTGAACCAACTGCAAGCTCCATTCAAAATGGTGTTATTCTCATTGAGCTGATTATACAGATATGTGTAGTTCTGAAGGCAATAAAAAGAGCATGTGTTAAAATAGATGGATAACTTTTCTGTGCAGGATGGGTAAATCTGTTTTTCAGGATCCTTTCCAGACCTCAGAGTGTTAACAAGGAGAGGATGTGTAGACAGTCTCAGGTTTAAAACTTATGTATGAATGCTCTCTACCAATTAATGCATTGCTGATTGGGGGAGAAGCTTGCTGCCAAGATGGTTCTCCACACCCACTCCATGCCCCACACATTAATTTAATTTGCAACATTGGAAAAGGCTTTCAGTGATTGCTCATCCACATGCATTAATTGGGAGTCCTGTTTGCATACCAGTTCCAACTGCGTGGAAACCTACACATCAGCAAACTGCTCCAGTGAAACTGTTGTTCCTACGGACATCCATGGCAAGTTTTTGGCAGAGTAGCTCAATTGCAGCTAGGAAGCCAAATCCGGTGCAATACTGACTCTTTCCTTGAAATTGAAACTTGTTAAAATATTCAAAAAGCTTTCACTTGCAGAACATATAGCTAAAGAAGAATATATGCAAAGTATTTACATTCACATGTTTATCCAAGCATGGGCTTAATTTTTCTTAACTGAAGACTACAGCTTCTTCCTTAAACATTCAAACAAGTACACTTCCATTTTGAGTGCCACGCTTCTGTTTTGAAAGCTACGCTGAAGTTTGTCTGTTTTTGCTATTTATTTTGCGTTTTTGTTTTTGTGGCTCTCTGTGTGTGTCTGTGTGTGTGTGTGTGTGTGTGTGTGTGACTGTGTGGAACCCAGTTCAGCTACTGATTAATTGATTGTGTGACTGCAGTACATTGTTTATTGCTTTCATTTTATGTATCAGTGGTCTTGTTAGTAAATTGTTAAATTGCTGTTTTATGGGTTGTTTTTAAAAGTCTGGAACGGATTAATCCATTTTGCATTACTTTCTATGGGTTTGGCTATGGAACGCTTTGGATTTGGAACAGACTTCTGGAACGGATTAAGTTTGAGAACCAAGGTACCACTGTAGTGCCTTTCTCTCTTTCGCTACTTGCAGTTTTGTACGTGACCCAGCCAGGGCATGCAGTCCCTTCTGAGAGATTTCTATTTTCTCCTTCCAACAGACTTCCCCTGCTTCTTTAGGAGAACATCAACTTCTGTGCTTTCTGTCTCATACATTCACACAGAAACATTAGCACTCCTCTCCTCTATTGCATTTAGAGAGAAGAGCTATCTAACTCTGTCTCTTCTTCAGTGTTCATGGAGATGCAGCCATTACACTCATGTCACTCACACACCAAACAATAATGGAGAGTGTTATAAGATACACCCCATGTGACCAGAGTTAATCAATTGCATGAGAGTTACTGGGGAACATTCCAGAATTAAGCACACAGTGGTGCTGTGGGTTAAACCACAGAGCCTAGGACTTGCTGATCAGAAGGTCGGTGGTTCAAATCCCCACAATGGGGTGAGCTCCCGTTGCTCGGTCCCTGCTCCTGCCAACCAGCAGTTTGAAAGCACGTCAAAATGCAAGTAAATAAATAGGTACCACTCCAGCAGGAAGGTAAATGGCATTTCCGTGTGCTGCTCTGGTTCGCCAGAAGCGGCTTAGTCATGCTGGCCACATGACCCGGAAGCTGTACGCCGGTTCCCTTGGCCAATAAAGCGAGATGAGAGCCACAACCCCAGAGTCAGTCACGACTGGACCTAATGGTCAGGGGTCCCTTTACCTTTACCTAATGCATTTAAGCACTCCCAATTTCAGTAAATTAAATCACTATGTATTTACTGTGAAAAGCATGAGCGCATGCTATAGCCGAAATGACCCTGATTCCTTGATGTTCATGACAGAATAAATGTTGATTGCTATGTGCAAAGTTTTGTAACACTAACAGGTATGTAAAATTAGCTTGTATGCCACACGGTAAGTAGAAGAATTTTTTAAAATAAATAAATGATGACCTGGAAAATAAGTGTTTCAATTGCTTTCCATTTATGTCAAAATACTATAAGGACACTATTGGCAGAGTTTGATCTTTGATGCTGCCATGACTACATAATTATTGATTATGTGGAAATAATGACAAAGAGTTGCAATTTATTAGAATAAGTACCAGTTGCAGGATCGGACTGAAGAGTTCATAATATGAGTAGGAGGTCTTGAACTGATGACCTGAGAAAAGTCAGCTCCTCAGTTCTGGCTCAGTAAGAGAATTGTAGTGAGACCAGCAGCACCAGCCAAGAAAAATTCATTATATTTCAATAGAAATCAATGCAGTGTCCACAGGATTCTGAAGGAGTCTTTCATCCAAGCACTGACCCAACCTTGACATGCTTCACAATCCAGCATGGTTGCTATGTCATGTGACTTCAGACTGTATTAAAAATGATATGTCATCTGCTTTCTTGCTTTTGTTCATTTATTTTTTATTGAGCTGGACTTCAATGGGACTAAATGAACTCAATTTTTAGGCCATCTTCACAAGTAGCCACAGAAGGAAAGGTGCCACTTCCACATTGCATGATCTTACATCGTTCTGCGTTGCACATTAATTATGGAACCACATGGAGGTAGCTGATCACATGACCTCTCCTATACGGTGGTGTGATTCACACAGAGAACACAGCCACACCATGGGTGAGTATGAAGGATGGCCACAATTTCTTTGTGTTGCAGATTATGTCATTCACTTCATTGCATGACCAGGCGGCGAGAGCCCCAGCCCCCAGGGATCATAAGAAAGGAATAAAGACTCTGACAACATGTTATGGAATTAAAATTAGGCCACAACTTTATTAAACTTCTGAATGTAGGAAGACCTTGGCTTAGGCCTTGGGCATGTATCCCTCCCAGCCCCCCCCCAGCAGGGGGAACTGGGGAACATCAGGGTAAATGGGATATGAGGGTTCACTGCAAGACGTATGTGTATGTAGGCAGCCCAGACCATATCCCTGCACGCAGGGTAGTTTACTGACAACCTTTCCGTGTATGGCCAGTGACACCCATTATATAACCCCTTTTAAGAGGGGACCCTGGAATCAACGCCACAGGGGGGTGAGTCACCACTTCAAACCCCCCCCCCCCCATTATAGGGAAGAAAACACTAGAGGATTCCACCCAAGGCCATAAACCACCAAAGTTGTGACAAATTGCTATGGGGAAGACAAAACCTGCCAATGCGGGAAAATTTCTTCCTGGTCCTTCAACAGCGACCAGTCAAAGACCATAGCAGTGCCCACTAAACAGGAAGAAAAAGTTAACCTGCAAACAAGGAAACATTAAACTAAGGGAGGGTGAATCTCCAGAGCCGACTGCCTGTTGTTGTCAGCTCCACCCCCTATTTAAAATGGGACTGGCCCCACCTCCCAGCAATGAAACTTGACAGCTGAGGCTGGGCGTGAAACTCCAAATAATAACACTGAGAGGCAAGCCAGCCCCTGTTTGCCATTAAGCTCCCTGGGAACTGTAGCACCGCACACAATCCCACAAAGGGCACTTACAATGTAAAGTGTGACTGCTCATTATAGATAAGATAATTTCAAATATTATTCTTATGCAATAGTCTTTGTCTCCGCGCCAAAGGCCTGGACACCCCTCCCTGATTGTCATTTGTAACTATTAAAGAAAATGGAATGAAGCAGATGGGACGGTTTGGCATGCCTGGAATATTAGCATTGGTCTAACAATCAAGCGTCAAAGGAACTGAAGCAAAGCGTTGATGTGCTTGAAGGAGCAATGACTCATTTCTCTGGTTCTTGTCTTATCTGATTTAGCTCCCCCGATCAGTTCTAATTAATAGATGGAGAATGAATCAAATACCCTAATACAGACAGGTCCATGCCGCTGCTATTTCGTCTATGGACCACTGATGTTGACTGTCAGCTGCTAGCACTGAGCTGTCTACAACTACTGTATAAGTGCTTCTCTGAACAGCATCATGCGTCATGCATTAGGCACCCAGCAACTAGACTCCATTGACCCATACTTCCATTAGTACCACTAACAACAAATATATAAAAACTATCCATGACGCATTCAAAATAATGACTGCTGTATCAAAATAGTGACTCCATCTTGACCTTTGGCTGCAGATCATACTCTGGCATCATTCTCAGTCTTCATATAAACTGTAGATGTGTCAAGCATTTCTTTACTGCGACATTTCCAAGCTACTTAGATCTGTGGAAAATGCTTAAGTAGATGGAATATTTCTTGGGGCAGAGACCTTGTCTTCTTACTTACCAGAGAAGTACCTAGCATTGGTGATGGAACAATAGTAATATTTAACTACAGCAATGCACAGTCAATTTGATGCATTTTTGTTATACAGTAACTAAAGTCTACGTTACGTACATTGTTAGCTTTGAACTATAACTTTTAAACTTTGGGAGATATTAACGGGCTCCCTTAATATTGTTTTGTGCCAACACCTGCCCAAAGGGGCTTGTTTTATGTTCCACTGTGGGTTAAACCACAGAGCCTAGGACTTGCTGATCAGAAGTTCGGCAGTTCGAATCCCCGCGACGGGATGAGCTCCCGTTGTTCGGCCTGAGCTCCTGCCCACCTAGCAGTTCGAAAGCACGTCAAGTGCAAGTACATCAATAGGTACTACTCTGGTGGGAAGGTAAACGGCGTTTCCGTGCACTGCTCTGGTTCGCCAGAAGTGGCTTAGTCTTGCTGGCCACATGACCCAGAAGTTGTACGTTGGCTCCCTCGGCCACTAAAGCGAGATGAGCACCGCAACCCCAGAGTCGGCCACGACTGGACCTAATGGTCAGGGGTCCCTTTACCTTTACCTTTTAGGTCCTGCTTAGGAAAGTTTGCATTCTTATTCTTAATATAATAGGTAGCATTTAGCTAAATAGTTCATCTGATCAGCTTGACTGAATATGAGGAAAGTATTCAGTAGTGGAGTAATTCAAATAGGGTGTATTCTTTGGTTACTGGGAAGCCATGTTGCTCATGCATAGTTTCTGCTTTTCCCCCAATAGAAAGCTGCTAGGAATTGTAGCTCCACAGAAGGGTTTCTTATTTTTGTAAATAATTTTTATTAAGTTTTACAATTTTATATTCAACACAATCATCATTCCCAGATTCCATCTTACGCTTTATTATTTTCCAGTTATTGCATCTTAACTTTTGTACCTGTTTTCTTAATTGTAAGTGTTTACTCAAACCCTGGTGGTGAGTCCAATTATTTACAATGTTTCTGTAAGTACACCATAAATGGTTCCCAATCTTTTTAAAAAGTCTCTATTGTCTTTGTCTCTGAGTTTTCTAGTGAGTTTTGCCATTTCAGCGTATTCCATCAGTTTTGCTTGCCATTCTTCTTTTGTTGGTATCTTGTCATCTTTCCATTTTTGGGTTAGTAATATCCTTGCCGCTGTTGTAACGTACATAAATAGTTTTTTCCATTCTTTTGGCAAGTCTTGACCTATAATACCTAGCAAGATAGCTTCTGGTCTTTTAACAAAGATTGTCTTAAACATTTTTTTCCATTTCATTATAAATCATTTCCCAATAGCTTTTGATTACTTTACAATTCCACCACATGTGATAAAACAGAAGGGTTTCTTAACAACCCTTAAGAAAATGCAGTTCACAGCATGCTTTGGAAGAAGCCATGGCTGTTAAAGTATTGTAAGCATTGGTCAATGGTCAGTTGGGGCCAACTACACTGGGTTGCAGATTTTGGTAATAGTTCCAACACAATATGCTTGTTCTCCCATCTATTATGGTTACCAATCATGCATAACTGATCTGGTGTCCCCACCCTCAAAGATAGTCATCTCCAGGTTGGCTAGATAATGGTTGCTACCACCAATTGTTTAGAACCAGTTGCTTAGAAACCAGTTGTTTTAGAAACATAAAGCCTGAAGTATAGATAATGGCTTGATATGCATTTTGTAGGCCTGCCTAGGTATTTTTAGGCCTTCCTGCATGGGTCATCTCCAGTTAGCCTTACTGCATATATGAGGAACACATTACCAAGCCATTAGGAAATCTCATTCAAGATCTAGACAGTCTCATTCCAAGGCATAAGTGCAATGAACTTCACAAAGTTACAGACCCAAATCCTGTATCTTAAGTAAAAAGAACCTTATTAAGCAAATCACATAGTATTCAGAAGCTCGTTAGAATAGAAATAAATGATCCTAATAGTCTCTTAGTTCTCCTACATGAATCAGAGAACCTAGGATGCAATAGCTTTCAAGGGTACAGTTGAATTTTAGACTACCAGTTTCATTTGCATTTGCTGTGTCAGCATCAAGAATGTCCTGCGACTAAAATCTCACTTCTATAGCTGAAGGAATGTGTGAATCTCTCAAGCCCATGAACTGGACAAAATAGATCAGAGTGCATTTGAAATTCAAAGCAGATGTTTCATACCAGGAATGATAATCATTTCTAGGATTCATTGGTAACTATAAATAACTGTCCCTAAGCACTACACATACAATTATCTCAATTTCATCTGTCATCTGTCATCTATCTATATCTATCTATCATCTATCTATCTATCTATCTATCTATCTATCTATCTATCATCTATCATCTATCTATCTATCTATCTATGTATCTATCATCTATCATCTATCTATCTATCATCTATCTATCTATCTATCTATCTATCTATCTATCTATCATCTATCATCTATCATCTATCTATCTATCTATCATCTATCTATCTATCTATCTATGTATCTATCTATCGATCATCTATCTATATCATCTATCTATCTATCTATCTATCTATCTATCTATCATCTATCATCTATCTATCTATCTATCATCTATCTATCTATCTATCTATGTATCTATCATCTATCATCTATCTATCTATCATCTATCTATCTATCTATCTATCTATCTATCATCTATCATCTATCATCTATCATCTATCTATCTATCTATCATCTATCTATCTATCTATCTATGTATCTATCTATCGATCATCTATCTATATCATCTATCTATCTATCTATCTATCTATCTATCTATCTATCTATCATCTATCATCTATCTATCTATCTATCATCTATCTATCTATCTATCTATGTATCTATCATCTATCATCTATCTATCTATCATCTATCTATCTATCTATCTATCTATCTATCATCTATCATCTATCATCTATCATCATCTGTCTATCATATCTATCTATCATCTATCTATCTATCTATCTATCTATCTATCATCTATCATCTATCATCTATCTATCATCTATCTATCATCTATCTATCTATCATCTATCTATCTATCTATCTATCTATCTATCTATCTATCTATCATCTATCATCTATCTATCTATCGTCTGTCTATCATCTCCCCTTTCCTCATATGGCAAGCTAAATCCATGCATCTTCTAAACAGGCCTATTGAGTTTAATACGGCAGCAGTAGAGCAGCAGGAGACCCTCATAAAGCCCTAGGATTGTCCTTGTAAAAGTGCTGTGTACACTCTAAAGCAGAGAAAAGGCCCATTATTATTGTTTTGAATGCTGAGAAAATTGTATTTCAAAGTAAAAAGAAATGGCTTTTTATTAATACGTAGTGTCTTCTTCCCCTGTGATGGTTATTTGAGTTCTTTTACTATATTGCCTGTAGTTTGCCTTTATTCATTTTCATCACTGAAATTTTATCGGTCCTTTCATCCTGCCCTAATTTTGTTTCTTGCAAATGTCTTAATGCTCACCCTCGGAAGATAATAAGCAGGCAGCCCAATGGCTTCAAATCATTCTGAGGGAACTAGGGTTGGGGGGAAAGAAAATGAACATTGGAAACAATGAATTGGAGACAATGCATGCATGAATTTTGAAAGGGCTGATCTTCAGCAAATGTATGAATACCGTGTTTTGCTTTCATTTTGTGCTAACGGCCAATTGTATGCTTATACTATTCTTCTGTCACCTCTTCTCCTACACACAATTTCTGCATCAAAAATAGTGTGTTAAAAACCGTTCGATAGTTTGCCAAATGGGATCCTCTTTAGGGAGGGTCCTGGTTGCACGCGGGCCCCTGAGACACCCCCTCCGTCAGGTTAGGGTTCCCGTTCTTCTTACACCCCTCTCTATTGGCCCCCTCGATCGCGCCTCCCTTTTGGGCCAATCATGGCTGCCAAACACACGCCCTCCCTCCCTAATTTTAGGTTGTGCTGCTTTGGCCTTGTTTCAGATTTGGTCGCCTGTTTTGGACCAGGGGCTATGTAGGAATTCTTTCCATTTGGCAGATTGGCTGTAGCCACTTGGTTTTTGCCTACCTCCATAGCAATCATCACACCTTTGTAAGGTTTGGTGGTTAGGCATTGGCTTATTGAAATGTGTAGGGAGGGAGGTGTGGCCATCACCTGCCCCTCCAGGAATAGGGTATTCCGGTAAAGGAATCTGGGGGTCCTGGATCTCGTCCAAAGTCCTCCTGATGGACTAGGGCCATGCCAGGACCACAGGAACCCCAGGGTGAGATTCGGTCGATCTTCATTGATGTTGCTCCCTCGCTTGGTGTTTACCCTTTCAGACTTCCAGCCAGAGAGGCAGGAGTCAGTTATAGTTTGTTGCCAATGCCTAAGCCAATACCACTCACTTTGCTGTAAACAGTAAAGCTGTGGCCTAAATTTTGCCCAATAACTTAAACTAAAATTTATGTGTCAGTGTGAAGTTATTTTGGGGAGGGGCTTGTGGGCCTTGAAGGGCAAACATGCATCAATGTATAAAGTACTATTTGCACAATCTCTTGTGCATGTAGTGCGCTTCCCGTGCGGGCCCTATTGTGAAATGCGACAAAGTGGTTGTGGGAATCCACTGCAATATGCAGGTTTTGTTTTGTTTTGTTTTTGTTTTTTTTACCAATGCTTGCTTGTTTTTCGGCTTGCAATATTTATAGGCTGCCTTTCTGAGTAAATCTCAAGGTTGTAACGTAATGATAATTCAACATTGCAGCTTCAAAAACATTAAAATAAATTGAGTAAAAATACACCATTTCTACAAGACACCCACCACTTTAATAAACATGCAATACTAAAATGCACACATCCATCCCAAATAGAAAACAAAACTTCAGTCCTTAAAGCACTTCCAAATTATTAGAGTGGGTGGGTGGGTGTTGGATTTCTGGAGGCCAACTGACAATTTCAGAGCTGTGGAACCAACGCAGAAAACTCTTTAGCAGCACCATTGTTCAGTAGTGTTCCAACCCATTATTTGGTGGGTACTGTTGGGAAAACACCAGGCAGTTGTGTGCGTCCCAATGGAGCGCCCCTCGGGATGATTCATCACTCTTCTGTCCCGATGCGCTTCTGCGACACATATCCCAAGATACGTGCAAACAATACTGGAGCAGAGTCCAAGCAGAAACTAGACATTGAGGTGTGGAAACGAAGCTAATTTATTATGTACAAGATCAAGTGTTGCAGAACAAAGCAAACATGGCTCCTCTCTTATCCTCCTCCAAGAGAGAACAGGAAAAGACAACAGTACTACATAATGGAACAGTGTAACTGAACTTCCATTCTCATGACTCCAATGGTATGGAATGTCAACACAGACATGTGATGAAAGCAATCACACATCAGCAGTGGAGGAATGAAATCCTAACAGGTACATGCAAGCAGTTTGTCATGGGCTGTAGGGAAGGGATATACCTCAGTGGTTGAGCACCTGCTGAGTTAGTCCCCAGCATCTTCATGTTGGATCCGAAATGTGCCCCATTTGAATGTCTGGAGCACCATTGGCAGTCATTGTGGATAGTACTTAGCAGTACGATTCAATAGTCTGTCTCAATACAGGGCATCCTCCTGTGTCCCTACAGCTTTCAACAGTTTTACTCATATTCACCATTCACATTTGAAGCATGCAAATGGAAAGATCCTTGTAATTCATGTGGATGGGTGGAGGAAACCAATGGTTAGACTGTGCACTCTTGAAACAGTGCATTACAATCAGTGATTGTGCACTAAAAGTCTATATTCACATGACCATCAACTGTATAGTGGCCTTGGAAAGTCTGCTCACAATGCAGTTTGATGACCAAATGGCTTCCCATTAAAGTATTCCAATGAGAAACATATCCAACCTTTTAAGGAACATTTGTTATACATTCCTCATCTGGATATTGTGTTACTATAACTATGACTTTCACCATCCCTGACCATTGGTGATGGGAGTTGGAGTCTGACGATATCCAGTGGACCACAGACTTTCTGCAGTATCCCTTAGCCTCACTTCCACCACTTTTCATCTGCAATGTAAGGATTGGAATAACCTTACAGATTTTACTTGATGTGAACCCATATGCCTTACCTGCTAAAACCTGGGCACTTAGAAAGCTGGAAAAAAAGCCCTTTATAATCTTCAAATGTTGGATCTGGACAGGTAAACTGCCTTGAGGTTTGTTTGTTTGTTTGTTTGTTCATTTGTTTGACAATCAAGCAGTGTATAAACTTTATTAAATAAATAAATGCATTAAATTTAATTTGTTGCTTGCTTTAATTGTGGTTTATATTCATTGTTTTCATTAAAGCTATTGCTTGTTAGTACTTTTAATGAACCTCTGGATTTCTTTTTGTGATCAGTATATTAATTTGCTGGTGGTATTGTAGAGTTTTATTGTCTTGATTCCACCCTTCACCACTGCCCTGCCAAGTAAATAGTTTTATTTATTTATGTATTTTTTGTTTTAAAAAATGTATACTTCTTAATATAATTTTGAAAAACATTAAGTGGCTTGCATTAAAACAATAAAACTGCATCAGCTACATCAGCTAGCAGCCCTAGCAGATCTAGCTATCCATCCTGGGCAATTGGCCATTAAACCTCATAACAGAAATATAAAACTTACTATAAATACCGAGCATTGCATGGACCAACCAGGAGTATAGGGAATGGCTGTGTGGGCATAATCATATTTTCATTTTGAGCCTTTGAAATGTGCATTCTTGGGTCATTTCTGAACTCAAATGTGCTTGGAATGCTCAGTTCCTTTTGGAGGTTCTGATCTGCTAACTGATTTGTGATGACTGAGACAACTCAGGATTTTATTTTATTTCTGCATTCTGTGCCATGCTACTAGTATTGACGACCTTCTCTGTCACACAAATACCCAGTTCCGTTCTCTCAGAGTGCTTATAAAACAGGGAGTGCTTAAGTCAACCCCACAAGTGTCACGATATTTTCTAAGCTGGCGGCTGTGTGCAAAGGCAACTTTGTTATTTCTAAGTCAATATAGGGTGAAATGGGAATCACTTCCTTAATTTTTCCTTGCTACTCATGAATACATGATGTGGAATTTAATGAATGGTAATTTATCAAATTCTTGGTGTTCCATTTCAAATGTCCTATGTAAATAAGAAACATTGCTATTCTCCTGGAACCGTCTCCTGCTGTCTTCCTCAGAACCAGTCATGGTGCAAAGTTTCCTCAGCCCAAGGACATGTTCCAGTAGGCAATGAGAGCATATTATGATGCCTGGGATGGCTCTGTCTACCTTTGACTTTATCTGACAAATTCATTACTATGTACCTGCTTCAACAATCTTGCTGTTGTGACACACTGTGTTTCTGTCACTTATATATGAATTGGATTCAAAGGCTCATGACACCGAAAGCCAAATCTGAAAGCTGACCTTCAGCTTCTACTGTATGTGGCATAAAACATTTCAGTTACTGTCTATCTGTCAGAGTTGCTTGGAGTATTGTCTTAGCCTACTATCAAGTGTATAACATTTTATTGAACCAAATAACATGAATGAAACTCAGAAACCAAGATATGTTCTCTTGTTTCCTGTGTACTTAAGGAAAACACCTACTCTAGAGAGTCCTGCTGAAGTGTTCGGAATCAGCAAAGCTAAGGCATACCCAAGGATTCTTGAAATCTGCCTGAAACACTTAGCTAAACATGTTCACCAGCCCAATGTATGAATTGACACACATAGGGAGGATCACTTGAGAGCTCAAGCTCAGGATGCACATATATCTCTTCTCTATGGAAGGGGGACTCCTGATTAGCGCAGGATTATTCCTCAAATGTAACAGGTCTAGATGCATACTTTGGTAAAGCATCTCCAATAAATGAGAGCACGTGTTGCGGTGTGGGCCACCGGGCCAGGCCTCTTGTTGCCTAGCAGGTTAATAGTTGTTGCTTGGCATTGTGATTGGATAACCGGGTTGCTGGGTCAAATTGTATGTTGCAAATTGGGTGGGTGGGTCCATAGTCTTTAAATATTGGTGAACTCTGGTTTCTCTTTCTCTTTGCAGAGTGCATCGGATCACCCGCCCGCCCCCCCTTTTTTCCGGTTGACCTTGCTTTGCTCGTCATGGGGTCATCTGCCTTGGCGCAGGGGCCTAGTAGGAATTTTGCCATTTGGTGATTGGTTGTGCCATTTGGTTTTTGCCTACTACTCAGCAATTCGTCACAACTTGTAAGGTTGCGGTTAGGCATTGGTTATAATATGCTGGTGGTGCAGGGGTCAGGACAGGCTGTGCCTGCCCCTCCTATTGCGCTGAAGGGAATTCCGTTAAAGGAATCCTGGGGCTTGCCATGATTTCGTCCAATCCCTGTCATGGGACCAGGGGAGCTGCTGGGGAGAGCAGCGTGGGTCCGACGCTTAGCTCAGATGACCCGCCAGTTTGACTTTCTCTTCTACTGGCTACCGATCGGACCTCGGGATGTCAGTTCTGTCCCAGGCGGGGGGACAGATAGTCATAGCCAATGTCTAAACAACCACTCACTGATTTTGTATTTTAATAAAGTTGTGGCCAAAATAGTGCCCCAAAACCAAAACTAAATTACGTGTTATGTGTGAAGTTATTTGAGGGGTGGCCTGGGGACCTACACACGCAACTGCTTTCAGTGCTTTCATTGAGCTGTTGAACACATAGTGTGGGGTTCACCTAACACGGCTTCTGCGTGTGCAATTACCCCACGCCACTGGAGCCCCCCTAGAATTGGCTCTCGCAGAGTTAAGAGAGCACCCAGAACACAGGGGAGAAGGGAGGGATCACTCTATCTGACAAGCTGCTACTTGCCCTCATGGAATGATCACCATAGCACAAATTAGGTCCTCCCTTAAAGAGGGCACGTATTGCGGTAAGACCTGGAAAACCAACACCCTGTGTTGTGGTTGTGTACGATCGGTTAGCCACAACACCCGATTGGTAGGTCCCTCTTAGCTGGGTGTAATCTGGCCAATGGGAAGCAGTCCAAACCGTGTGACGTGACCCAGAGCTTCCTCTTTCAACACATGCATTCGGAACACCCGCCCACCTCTCCCTACTTTTAGGGCTTTGCGCTTGACCTTGCTATGCCGTCGTGTGTCGTCTGTCATTGGGACAGGGGCACAGCAGGAATTTTCCCCACTTGGCTGATTGGCTGTTGCCATTTGGGTTTCACCTGCCGTGTAGCAAATCGTCACAACTTGTAAGGTTGTGGATAGGCTGTGGTTCAGGTGATAGGGTTGGGAGAACGCTCTTGCCATCCCTATGTGAAGGGTATTCCGTTAAAGGAATCCAGGGACCCGATGGTTTGGTCATTTAAATGTATGGTGTGTATCTGCATAACATTTACCTTACCGTGCACAGATTTCAATCAAATTTGGTTAAGAACTTAATTCGTTGTGGAGGTCCATTCTTAACCTGAAACTTTTCTTAACCTGAGGTACCACTTTAGCTAATGGGGCCTACTGCTGCTGCCGCACTGCCGCCGTGTGATTTCTGTTCTCATCCTGAAGCAAAGTTCTTAACCCAAGCTCCTATTTTTGGGTTGCAGAGTCTGTAACCTGAAGCGTTTGTAACCCTAAGAACCATTGTATAACTTTTTTAAAAAGGTCCCTACCATTGTATTATTTAGGTGTGAAATTGTTCCTGCAAGATCTAGATTGCACCTCTCATGCAATTATTTGTTGCCATTGCTGTTGTTTTTAACAAGGTGCAAATCATGTTTATTGCAACCGAGTGTATGCATGGACCATTTAAAAGATGTATAAGGCTTTTTGCACATGGTATTTTGCATTAGAATAATTAAAGTGAGAAAAGGCTGAAGAGATGGGGGGGAATTCCTTGGACCTCACTCAAGCATGCCCAGGAGACCCATCTTTAACAGACTCATACCACTTTAAAGTCTTTATATACTCTGGGTATTTCTGTGGAGGATACATTAGCATTAAATATGTATGCTCCTTGTTCAGAAAAATGCAGAGATAAACCTATGCAATAAAGCAGGTTTTCAGATTCATGCCATAAAGACTACTGTATGGATACAAGCAATATATATTCATCTAATAAAATAAAATGTATTATAACTGTATATATTACAGCAAGAGGAAACTTGACTAAAATAGTCTAAAACAATATCATGGGTAGCCAAATGCCTATGAAGTTCAGCTGATGATCAGGATGACGTTACTGTCACCTCTCTACTCATCAAATGATGTATTTGATGACCCAGCAGGAGGGCAGTGTGTATCTGTGTCAGTGGATTTGGCTCTACCCACCCTAGGACTATGTCTACTATTAAATACATACCGTATTTTTTGCTCTATAAGACTCACTTTTTTCCTCCTAAAAACTAAGGGGAAATTTTTGTGCATCTTATGGAGCAAATGCAGGCTGTGCAGCTATCCCAGAAGCCAGAACTGCAAGAAGGATTGCTGCTTTCTCTGTGCAGCGATCCCTCTTGTTGTTCTGGCTTCTGAGATTCAGAATATTTTTTTTTCTTGTTTTCCTCCTCCAAAAACTAGGTGCGTCTTATGGTCTGGTGCGTCTTATAGAGCGAAAAATACAGTGTATTATTGCCACCACCAAACCAGTGGGGTCTTCCTTCAGAAGGGAGAAGATGTTTGGGAGGCTGGATCAAGCCCCTGAACTCGAGGTTAGCAACTGATGTCCTGTGCATCAAGTGCTTTGAAGTATTTGACAATAACCCCATCATTCAGCCAGGACACTGAGGTCCAGCTCCGAGGGTCTTCTGGCGGTTCCCTTACTGTGAGAAGTGAAGCTAAAGGGAACCAGGCAGAGGGCCTTCTCCTGCCATCAGATGTCAAGGAAATAAGATGTCAAGGAAATTAGAAGACTTCTGAAGGCAACCTTGTTTAGAGAAGTTTTTAATTTTTGATGGTTTGTTGCATTATTATTATTATTATTATTGTTATTATTATTATTATTATTATGTTGGGAGCCAGCCAGAGTGGCTAGGGCAGGGTATAAATAAATTGTTGTTGTTGATGTTGTTGTTGTGGCTTTTCGGTTTAGAAGTGAACAATGGAGCTGCATGAAAGGCAATTCTGCACCTTCTAATTGATGGCTAAATGTCCTGATGAAAGTCCAATCTAAAATAAAGACACAGTAAGAGACACTGGCTTTTTGTTGTTGTTTTGGCACAATCTGTTACTGATATTTGCATGAGCAGCAAAAGCAACATGCAGCATATTTTACAATCTGCCAATGTGTATCCTAGACAGCATCTTAAAAAGTAGAGACATCACCTTGTCAACAAAGGTCCATATAGTAAAAGCTATGGTTTTCCCAGTAGTAATGTATGGAAGTGATAGCTGGACCATAAAGAAGGTTGATCGCCTAAGAATTGATGCTTTTGAATTATGGTGCTGAAGGAGATTCTTGAGAGTCTCATGGACTGCAAGAAGATCAAACCTATCCATTCTGAAGGAAATCAGCCTTGAGTGCTCACTGGAAGGACAGATCGTGAAGCTGAAGCTCCAATACTTTGGCCACCTCATGAGAAGGGAAGACTCCCTGGAAAAGACCCTGATGTTGGGAAAGATGGAGGGCACAAGGAGAAGGGGACGACAGAGGATGAGATGGTTGGACAGTGTTCTCGAAGCTACCAGCATGAGTTTGACCAAACTGCGGGAGGCAGTGGAAGACAGAAGTGCCTGGCGTGCTCTGGTCCATGGGGTCACGAAGAGTCGGACACGACTAAACGACTAAACAACAACAACAACAATGTGTATCCTCCTCTTATTGGGGAAGGAAATAGGTGCAAAATCTTGTGCTTTAGGAAAGGGTTGCAAGTCTCTGCAAGGCTGGTTGGGACAGAATGCTCTCTTCTCCCTAGATATTGTATCGCCCTCTATCAATCATTATGAGATCTTCTTTCAGTGGTACATTTAATGGAAACCATCTCCAGCTCTTGAAAACGGAGCTCACTAGAAGCCAAGAAAAAGGAAACAAATTTATATCAGAGTGGGGAAGAAGAAGATATAATAGCAATTAGGAAAGTTAAGAGAGAATGTGCTTGGCAATTAGCCAAAGGCAACACATTTAAAATTGATAAAAGAAAATGATTCTTAATAGAAAACGCTTTGATTCTTTAGAGAAAATTGGACAGCGTGCAAAATCGTGAAACCATGAGCGGGTTGCTCTGACATGCTCATCAGGTAAAATGAATGCCAGCAGTGCTGCCTAATATTTCTGATTATAGACAGGCCTGACCATCCCAGCATGTCAGTCCAGTATTGGCCAGGCATTTCCAGTCAGCAGAAATACATATGTTCTTCTTTTATATCGGGCTCCCCACTCCCCAGCAACGCAGGAAAACACAGCCTCCACTGTTCAGGAGAGGCCTCTCGCCCTTTGGTGAAGGCTGAGGAGTATTTGGGGCAGTTTTCCAAGCTCCCTTCCAACCATAACATGGTGGGATAGCTCAGTCAGTAGAGTATGTTGTAAACAAAATCTGCCCTTTTCCCTTATGGGTTACCCAAGAGCCCATATAGAGTCCTTACATAGGTTCCCTATTGGTAGGAGAAAATAACAGAGGCCAACCAGAGAATATTGAGAAGCAAAGCAGCTAGTAAGCCTGATCTTTATTGATCTGTTGCAACACGGTGCTCCCCTCACACGCAGGAAAGGAGGAGGAACCCGAACAAAGGTGTGCCTGCCCTTATATAGACATTTTAAATTCCTTGCCCTGGAGTTCAAGACCACACCTCCATACATCACAGAAGGGGTATAGCCCAAGACCACCCCCCAGACACATCATACCTACATCACAGAAAAGGCGGTCTACAACAGAAATTTGAGTGTTGTTTTTTTCCTGTCTGGCAGGTTTTTCTGATGATGCCTTATCTGATTGCCTGGTGATTATCCACTTCCTGAGACAATGGGAAAGCTCCCTCACCCCCTCCCTCCTTGCAGAGAAAACATTTGGTCAGTTCCAAAGTGGTTTCAGGGAGTCAAAATGGTTTCAGGGAGGTCTTCTTGTGCTGCTGCAGACATTGGTACATTTATGAACATTTATTATTATACATATATATATGACCTTAAAATTCTTATAACAAGTATAAGACTCTTGAGTGTGGGTTTGAGTCCCACTTTGGGTGAAAGATTCCTGTATCGCAGGGAGTTGGACTAGATTGCCCTCATATTCCCTTCCAGCCCTACAGTTCTATGCTTCATGTAGCCACTGGCTACAACCCTTCTGCAGACAGACGGTCATTTACCCTTGCAAGATTCAACGTGCTGCCATCTGCCTCATTGCAGGTCAGATTAGCTGGTAAAGCATACTCAGAATGAGTCTGCTCCTGTGGCTTGATGGGGGTAGAAACTATCTCTCATGCCTTGTTACGCTGCCGTTTCTACGGGGATATACGCTCAGTATTTATTCAGCATGAGTTTGACCAAACTGCAGGAGGCAGTGGAAGACAAGAGTGCCTGGTGTGCTCTGGTCCATGGGGTCACAAAGAGTCGGACACGACTAAACGAATAAACAACAACAACAAATGCAAAAATCTCCAAATGAATCCGAACTTCAATGTCTAAAATTCCTGGTAGAGGACAAGGATCCTGATATCACATTGTTGTTGTTGTTTAGTCGTTTAGTCATGTCCGAGGTCTTTAAGCAGAGGCTTGACAACCATATGTCAGGAGTGCTCTGATGGTGTTTCCTGCTTGGCAGGTGGTTGGACTCGATGGCCCTTGTGGTCTCTTCCAACTCTATGATTCTATGATTCTATGACTCTTCATGACCCCATGGACCAGAGCACACCAGGCACTCCTGTCTTCCACTGCCTCCTGCAATTTGGTCAAACTCATGCTGGTAGCTTCAAGAACACTGTCCAACCATCTCGTCCTCTGTCGCCCCCTTCTCCTTGTGCCCTCCATCTTTCCCAACATCAGGGTCTTTTCCAGGGAGTCTTCTCTTCTCATGTGGTGGCCAAAGTATTGGAGTCTCAGCTTCAGGATCTGTCCTTCCAGTGAAGGACATTAAGGGTAGCCAAATCACATTAAGGTTAGCCATATTCTGTGTGATTGCCATAAAACTTAAATGATAATTTCAGGTTATATGTTAGTGACCAAGTATATATATATATATATATATGCTTTCGTAGATTTTCACGGGTACAGGAATGCAGGTTTTGGTGTCCTCGGGTGTCTTCCCGTGTAAAAGTTGGGGTGTCTAGGCGACGTTTCGACGAGGTCTCACTCGTCATCTTCAGGCTGGTGCTTTCGGCTTCTTGTTACTGGAACAGAGCAGGATCTCAGTGTTTGAGTTCCTATAAATACTGTTGAGGAGGTGTGGTGTATAGCCTCCAATGTTCTGGGCAGAGAGGAGGTTCCCAGGCTAGTGTGCCTTTTCTTCTTTTGTTCCTTAATTACTTGAGGGATATCTTGAGTGATTTCTTGAGTGATTTCCTGAATCCCACTTAGGTGGGTCATTAGGTGTGGATTAGTTGCTAAAGCCTTCGTGTCTTGAACTCTTGAACTTTGTGAAGAGTTTTTCTGAGAAGATGGCTGTACTGCACTTGGTTGTGCTCTGGCTTGGCTTCGTGTATAGGGGCGAGCTGTGGTTTTGTGGCCTGTGCCAGCCAGATCTGTGTAGGGATTGCAGGGGGGTGCAGCATCCGGAGGTGCCACCCTGGTTTGGCTACTGGATGGTGTCTGTAATTTATCTGTGGAGAGGGTCTGGGTTTTAAATTACAGACACCATCCAGTAGCCAAACCAGGGTGGCACCTCCGGATGCTGCACCCCCCTGCAATCCCTACACAGATCTGGCTGGCACAGGCCACAAAACCACAGCTCGCCCCTATACACGAAGCCAAGCCAGAGCACAACCAAGTGCAGTACAGCCATCTTCTCAGAAAAACTCTTCACAAAGTTCAAGAGTTCAAGACACGAAGGCTTTAGCAACTAATCCACACCTAATGACCCACCTAAGTGGGATTCAGGAAATCACTCAAGAAATCACTCAAGATATCCCTCAAGTAATTAAGGAACAAAAGAAGAAAAGGCACACTAGCCTGGGAACCTCCTCTCTGCCCAGAACATTGGAGGCTATACACCACACCTCCTCAACAGTATTTATAGGAACTCAAACACTGAGATCCTGCTCTGTTCCAGTAACAAGAAGCCGAAAGCACCAGCCTGAAGATGACGAGTGAGACCTCGTCGAAACGTCGCCTAGACACCCCAACTTTTACACGGGAAGACACCCGAGGACACCAAAACCTGCATATATATATATATATATATATATATATATACATACATATACATATATATATATATATATATATATATATATATATATATATATATTGTTGCTATATCTGTATTGTCTCTGTTATACCTAATTGCAAATTCAAATGTATCCCTATTGTGTTTTATGACTTCCTTGATACTGTATGTGGGCTTAAACTGGTCTGTGACCGAAATAATAAATTCATTCATTCAACCCTTCTGCATTTTTCTTTTTCTTTTTATCCTGACAACCAAATGGTTACACAAGTCATTAAAGCTCTGGCTTTCAGACATTTGTCTGAAGCTCATACAGGGAGTGCTCCCATTTTCTGTGAAAAAGCAGAAAGACAAACATGTATGAAACTCTATACACACGTATCTGAGATTAAACACCCCTAGTGCAGAAAATAACACATGCCTCTCATTCAGCTTAACATTAGTAATTTCAACTTTAAAACACACAAGTAATGCATCACCAGGGCAAACAACCTCTGAGCTGAATACCAGCAACGAGATATTAATGGGTCTGCTATTTAGTAACAGCAAGAGAGCATCCCATCTCATAAATGTTTTTTCTTTCCTCCTCTAGTCTTCTTGTAAATTGAGTCCTCAATATGTCCTTGGTAAATGAAAAATATCTCTGGCATGAGGAGACCAACAGGCAGCCCCTTCAGATACTTTAAATGATAATCGCCTCAGCAGGTCCTTTTTGCCCCAGAGTAATGGCTGAAATCTGAACACAGTCTTATAAACAAAATTTTTACAGGAGCTCTTGACAACTACCCTTTTTTTGTACTTCACCACAGCTATTTACCTTTATTGGGCAGCAGCTTCCATGGGGAACAAAAAGGGATTGTCCAGGTCTAAGACTCTATCATTCATCTTTTAGAGCCATTTGAAGTGAACAGGACTCTGGAGATTTCAAATAATTTACCATCCTCCTTTCAGTAGCTCCATCAGAACTTATTTATTTATTTTCTCCAAGGGGACTGTAAGATTCTTGACTGCTGGGCCCAAGCACTGATGCTACACCGTTAAGTGGTTGAAAGTGGTGGAATTATATAGAAAACACATTTCCCGGCGTCATTTGGTCCTCCTCGCTGCTTCGCAACAAGGATTCCTGGTGTGCACTCTTGCCGAGAAACAAGACACATATTTACAGATATTCTGAAGTCAGGCGATTTCCTACATTTAAATTTGAATTTGGGGGTGGAGTAAAAGAGGAATGATGGATTTTAGCTGTGTGCTTTCCGTAGCAGGGAAAAGCCAAAAATTTTAACTCATGTGCCTCTGTAGGTCTATGAACATAATAAGATAGAAAGAAAATAAAAGTATTTAGAATGAGGTAATCAGCATTTACTGGAGAATCTACTATGACCCCCAGGGATTAATTCTCTCCCCCCCCCCTTCCAAATGCTGCTTATTGTTTGAGAGGTGTAAAGAGAGATCTTACATATGTAATCCGTTTCATATGCACTGTGCTATCAAAAAGCAATCAAGTAGTAATTTTAGCCATAGGGAAACCCTTTGGGATTACATACCCCGCTGTTAAGTAAAAGGATTTTTGTCTTTATGACAGCGTTGAAAATAAACATGCACCTATTTATTCCCCTTAGGAACTCACTTTCAGGCGTGCTGCCATGTATAATCAAAAGGAATTGTCCTAGCTTTGTGTTTTCTTTAACATTATTTTGCAAGCTAAAGAGCAGAGTCTAGTGTTATTGAGGGATTTTCTTTCATGTTTCACTTGCTCGGCTAATGGAACCATATTCCTGGCAGATGATGTAGAAATTCTGTTTCTGGTGGCTCATTATAATGGGGAAATGCTGTATTAAACAGTAGATCCAAGCATGAATGAATGAAATGTTGCTGGATTTATTTTTATTTTTTTACGCTTCTAAGATATGCACACACATGTCCCTGCAAAGCTGCATGTGCACACACACATATGTGAAATAAAATGAGGTGAGAATGGTAGGGAAACCTAGTCCAGAAATTTTGCCTCATTTTTGCCAGTTTTTCTCTTTTTCTTTTTATGATGTTCTGACATCGTCTTTGTCTTGGAGAGCCCCATACACTGCATTGCATTAGATCAGCGGTTGTCAGTGGCTCCCAAAAGGATCACTAGTTAATTTTCACGGTGAGAGATTATGGAGTTCAGATCTGCCTGAAGCTCACATATAGACCAGAAAGCCCCATTCCCACAGAGAAGACTGGGCTGTTGTTGCTTTCCCTCAATTTGCCCACACTTTGGTGGACTTACCATATTGGCCTGAATATAAGCCGCACCCGAATATAAGCCTCACCTGAATATAAGCCACACCTTTAAAATTTGGGGAGGACAAGATGAAATTATATATTTGAATATAAATATAGATTGGAAATGGCTGTGTATAGTATACTTATCTACTTTTAAAAATCTTTACTTTTGATTTTCTTCTATTTCTTTATTTTCACTTTGTTCTTTTTTTCAGATATCTTACTTTTTCAGATATCTTACTTTTCATTTCACTTCTTTATTGTGAATAGCATTTTATAGAGGCATAAATAACTGTAAATATGAAAAGAGACAAAAGATTCTCTATTTTTTCCCTTGGTTATATGTATTTTCTTTTTCTTTTGTATTTCCTTTTGTTGTAAATATCTATGTTTTTCTATTTTGTACTTAATAAAATTAATAAATTAGAAAGACTGCAAAAAAAAAAAAAAAAAGAAATCAGGGGGGACGGGACACAATATCTGAATATAAGCCACTCCCTTAAAATTCCGCACACCCGTTTCGTTTTACCCGTATGTCTGTTTCAGCAGCGATATCGTAAAAGCCAATTTTTGTAAGGTTGTGAATTTAAGCCGCACTTTAACTTTCCACTGTCGGAATTGGAGGGGTGGGGAATGATGCTTATTGTCAGGGAACTGCCATCGGAGCTGGAGGCGGAGAGAAGGCTCCAGAGGGATGCCGGAGAGGGTCCCAGTAGGGAGAGAGGCAGCCCATCCGATGGGGAAGGAAATCAGCATAACACCAGTGGAGAAGGGGGGCAGATGGGGGAATCGGAGAGGTGGCTCCAGGACTCCTCGCCGGAGACCAGCGGAGAGAGTACAGGTACTCCGCTGCCCACACCCTCCCTGCGCAGAAGACTTTCGCGCAGGGAGAGTAGGAGGAGACTGGGCGTCAAACAGCTTTTATGCTGGAAGAGGTTCAAGAAACGCCCACTGATGAATTCTGCCAGCGACTGAGGCAGCCACAAAACTTGAGGCTGTCCAGACAGAAAGGGTTCAACCAGGTAACCTAGCCAGGAGTGGCGGCAACTTACGCACGAGCAACCCCTAGAACCATTACACTTATATTCAGGCCAATACGGTAATCTACTCTGGGGTGACTCCTGTAGCCAACAGAAGCTGGTGGGAGAGTGACGAGGTTGGAGGGAGGTTGGCATCTTATAGGCCAGGGACAGCCAGCTTCCAAGAGACTGCAATCTACTCACAAAATTAAAAACTGGCAGTGATGTACCCCGGGGGGGGGGGGTCAGGACAAAGTTGTTGAGCTATTTTTATGGAGGAAAGGAGGCAAAGGAATAAAATTTAAAAAGCCGCTCACCAAGAGATCACTAATTAAACAGTCAGCCTGGCAGCAAGAGCTCCGTCTTCTGAAAATTATATGAAAATGATGTATAGATGGTATATTACACCACTACAGATAGCAAAAATGTACAAAACACATGTTGGAAATGTAAAGAAAAAGAAGGGACTTTTTATCATATGTGGTGGGAATGCAGAGGAGTTAAAAAAAAATGGGAAATGATATATAATGAATTGAAAAAAATGTTTAAAATGACATTTGAAAAAAAAAAAAAAACAGAAGCATTTCTGTTAGGGATTGTAGAACAAGACCTGCCAAGGAAAATAAAGAACTTATTTATGTATGCTACAACAGTGGCAAAAGTCTTGATAGCACAAGGATGGAAGAATGAGGAAATCCCAACGAAAGAACAGTGGCAAGAAAAATTGATAAGCTATGTGGAATTGGCTAAATTGACGTACAAATTGCGGGACAAGGACAACTGTGACTTTAAGGAAGAATGGGAGTTTTTTTTACAATTTATCCAAAAGACAGCAAAATGAATTGGACTCCTTGGCAGGTTTTGAATAAACATACACAAATGTATTGGTTGATAACATGGTAGATGAATTGGGAACTGTTAAATATGTGATATGATGAAATCCAGATTGGAGGATGTCGAGGAAGTCTTTTAGCAATGTAAATACACCAGGGAACAAGAAGAAAAAAAATCTTCTTTTATTTTGTGTGTTTTTATTATTGTTAAGTTTTTATGTTGTGTCAAATGTAATGTTTTTCTTTTGTGTTTTTGTCTGTGTGTTATAAGAGAAAACCAATAAATTTTTTTTTGGGGGGGGGGTGGAGATAACATGGTAGATAGACAATGTAAGGATATGTATAATTTTATAACATGCAGAGAATAATATGCATTGAGAAATCACAGAGCAGAGCTGAGGGAAGTCTCGGGGGGAGGGTTTGATGGGGGGAAAGGGGGAAAATAATAAATATGATATGTTTTGAGAATTTGTTATGTTGTAATTGTTAATAAAAACATTAAAAAAGATACATCCAAAAAAAGAAGAAGATGAGAGCTCCATCTTCCATTCTAGCGAGCTACAGGGGGAGGGGGGGGGCCGGGTGGAGGAGCCAGCGATTGACAACGATCTACCAAAACCTCCTGGGGATCGATCAGTAGATCACAATCAACCTGTTAGACATCCCTGTTATAGACCAACCATTGGAGTCGATCCATCACTCCCACCAGTGTGCCTGCACAGTGCCAACCTCAACACCTTTCTATGAAAGGTGTGCCTTTCATAGTTATGTGATCAGGCCTGTGATGTTGGTAGTGGTGTGAGTGCTGTGGAGGAACTGCAAAGAGACTATATATAATATTTTCATTCCTTATATTGTAGGGTTAACATATTTAAATAAACCTTGCATTTTCTATGAGCGGCACAACATGCAGTTCTGTTGGCCATGATTCAGCTCCACAGTATTATTTATTAATTTATGAATTCTTCAGTTTTGTTTAAACCCTGCTCTTCGTCAAGATCTCAGGATCTTCAAGCTCCCAGAGCACTTTGCAATACACTTTGTGGTACAATAAAATACAGCACCAGCCATGACTGCGACTAATTGTTATTGTAGCAGAATAATTACACAGGCGCTGTTTCTTCTATTTTTACATTGTATACTATTCCTTGTATGCTTTATTTTATTTAACAGCTGTCAATTCTTTTCACAAGCTGTTCTGAAAGGGGCAATGTAAATGGGAGAGCAGCACTCGCTTGAAACAGTTGCATTGCTTTGAATTGACAGCATCTTCCCGATTAGACTTCTTCACCTCAACCCATTTGTTCATTCTCTTTACCTTTTCGTTGTCAGGGGGAAAGAGGTTAAATATATATGTTGCATGCGGTACTTTGTAGAGTCAGCAGATTACGGGGCACAGCTCAGCGGCTGCTATAAAGTGAACAAAATTATACTTCACTAATGAAATCAAATGATGTCTCCTTATGGGATTAGCTGAATGATAATTAAGCCCTCTCTGCTTCCGAATGACACCAACCTGTCAGACGCTCCAGTCTGCTGTTCTTAAAGAGATGGCATTTGTAGACTTTCATCCAATGAAATATGAGACGTCTGCGACCAACATTAATTCCTCATCTATGTCTGGGCCATAACCCTCCTGAATTGTGTGTAGTATATTGGCATCTGCATTAATTTTGCAAGGCAGGAATGATATTCACAAAAGTACAAACCTAGTATATACTTACATACATGCGTACAGGTCCAATGAAGCTATAATACTGGACCAAATTCAATAATATATAAACACAGCAGCCCAGGTTATCAAGCAGAGCACTTCCAGAAAAACAGTAATCACGCTGAACAGTTATTCAGCAAGTATGGAAGAGTAAAGCAGACAAGTTCTAAATTTAACTCCCTGCTCTCTCTCTCCTGAACAACTGAACAATTGATTATTGTTTTTCTATTCCATATGTACATTGCTGATGTTTTCTATTCCATTTGCATGACTGGATTAATGAAAGGAACCATCCTTGTACCACAGTTTTTTGCACATGATTTCTCATCCACCTTTGGATACCTTGTGTATGTAAGCTTCTCCTTTGCATGTATCACCTAGATAGATTGGGGCAACTGAATTTTAGAATGCCCCAGAGACTCTTAGAAGCCAAATGCACCATTGATTCTCTCAACAGTGATAGCACCATGTGCCATTTTGCAGGAATAAAAAATACATTGCAATTAGGACAGTTTGAGTTTTTGTAGCGGTAAAGGTAAAGGACCCCTGGGTGGTTAAGTCCCGTTATAGTTGACTATGGGGTGCAGTGCTCAGCTCACTTCAGGCTTTGTCCACAGACAGCTTATCCAAGTCATGTGGCCAGCATCACTGAACCACTTCTGGCACAACAGGACACCATGACGACTACCAGAGCGCATGGAAACACCATTTACCTTCCCGCCACAGTGGTACCTATTTATCTACTTATGCTGGTGTCCTGTTGAACTAGATTCAGGTAGGTAGCCATGTTGGTCTGACACAGTCGAAATATATATAAAAAAATTAAAAAGTCCAGTAGGAACCAACTAAGTTTGTACTTGGTATAAGCTTTCTTGTGTACCTGAAGAAGTGTGCATGAACACGAAAGCTCATACCAAGAACAAACTTATTTGGTCTCTAAGGTGTTACTGGACAATTTTTAGTGCTTTTGAACTGCTAGGTTGGCAGGAACTGGAACAGAGCAACGGGAGCTCACCCCGTCATGCAGATTTGAACTGCCAACCCTCTGATCAGCAAGCCCAAGGGGCTCAGTGGTTTAGACCACAGTGCCACCTACTCCATTTTTATAAGGGGGGGGGGGTTTCAGCAAGTATAGCTTGTCCAGATGAAATTCCCTCTTTTGCTCAACTATTAAAGAGCTTCAGGATCCCTGTACTCTAAATCTAACTGCCCTAAACCCTTTGCCAAACTTTTCATCCAAAGACTGAAGCTGCCATACATGGCTCCCCTCCCATCCCATAATATCCGCACAGCAACCATGTGATGCAGGTTGGGCTGGGAGTTGGTGACTGGCCCAAGGTCACCCTATAAGCTTCGTTCACTCTGATCGCTTTAAAATGATCCTTATTTAGACTTAATTTGCCTGTATTAGTTCACTGGAAAATCCACTCCATTTTGACGATCTTCTTTCATTATGCTACTGATTACACGGCTGGGAACAAGACAACTCCCAGATCATTTCCTAGCTCAATCTCCTTGAAAGTCACCTATCTCCCTTCCTCTGTCTCAAATCTTGCCTTCCGGAGGTAATGAGAGTTCCAAGACTGTCCCTTGTTCTTTAATACCATGCCAACAACAGCATCCCATGCAAAGATCTTTGGGCGTTATAGTCTTCCAGGGGCTCTGGCTTCCTGAAGTTGGACTGCAAGGTCCTGGTTGAAACTAAAGAAGACCAAAAAACAGCCCTTCCTTGCCCTTGTGAGTTCCCTTCTTCACATCTACCTGTAAAAGGTAATATTTTTTAGAAGCGGTTGTTCAGAAGAGGAGGTGCAATTCAAAGAGATTTTAGTTTGGATAGCAATAAGTGCAGTGTTTGAAAATGAGGGAAGGTCTGGTTGTTGCTATATCTCTCACTCACTCTTTCAGTCTCTCTCACACACTTCCTAAATTCTTTTCCATCACTAGTGGGGCTACCTTTGAAGGTGACCCGGAATCTACAACTAATCCAGAATGCGGCAGCTAGACTGGTGACTAGGAGCAGCCGCTGAGACCATATAACACCGGTCTTGAAAGACCTACATTGGCTCCCAGTACATTTCCAAGCACAATTCAAAGTGTTGGTGTTGACCTTTAAAGCCCTAAATGGCCTCGGTCCTGTATACCTGAAGGGGCGTATCCACCCCCATTGTTCTGCCTGGACACTGAGGTCCAGCGCCGAGGGCCTCCTGGCGGTTCCCTCACTATGAGAAGCCAAGCTACAGGGAACCAGGCAGAGGGCCTTCTCAGTAGTGGCGCCTGCCCTGTGAAATGCTGTCCCATCAGATGTCAAAGAGATAAACAACTACCTGACATTTAGAAGACATCTGAAGGCAGCCCTGTTGAGGGAAGTTTTTAATGTGTGACATTTTATTGTATTTTTAATCTTTGTTGGAAGCTGCCCAGAGTGGCTGGGGAAACCCAGCCAGATGGGCAGGGTACAAATAATAAGTTGTTGTTGTTGTTGTTGTTATGATTGGACATTTAGGGTATGGTGTTTATGAGGCCCTCACCCTGGATGCCAGTCTCCTGTCCTACTTGAACTCATCCCAGTCATGTTCAAATGGCTTATAAATTTTATTCGCTTTAAAGCAGCCTTTCATTCTTCTTTTTTTAAGCATGCCTTGCTTCCCTCACATTATATCAAACGCCCACTCACGTCCAGCATGAGTCCAAATTTAGTATCCGAACTTGGACTAGGAATTTTTTTATTGAGATTAACTCACCATGAATGCATTATAAATATACTGATTTTAGCTGATGTGAGTCATGGGAAGGAAGTCAATGGAATAATTCACATAAGCTCTGCAAGACCAGTCCTAAAATACGTTAAGTACAGATTCTCTATATTCATGGTCTGAGCCATGACAGAGAAGACTGAGGAGTTGAGGGAAAGGGATTCTTCACAAAAGATTGCCTGACTCGCTCTTATCGTCATCAAAAATTATCCCGCTGAAAGCATTTCTCTAATTTATTTTCTTTTATGAAACAGAAATGCATGGCACGACATGATAGAAGGCTGTAAAATTGCTTTTTATTGTATTTGGTTTGATTGTGTGCCACGTTTGCTCGACCACTTTCCCGTACTCACAGCCATGAAGAAAAGCATCTTCTCCCCCCCCCCCCTTAGATGAAACACAAATAAGCAAAAAATAATTGAGACCTAAAAGCAAATACAGCACAGCTTGACTCAGAGAATGCAGAACTGCCGTCTGTTCAAAAGACTCTACGCTAGCTTCATTTGTGAAAACTTTGGTGTGGCCAAGTTAAAAAAAAAACCTGTAGTTTAAAGGATACAGTTTTTAGTAGCATCCTCACATGATTAACATTCAGTGCAGTTCCATGCAGAGCAAAGGTGCACCCCAGTTTTAGACCTAGTTAAGTGCGTCTTTCAGAAGTGGCTAGCAAGTGACTCCATATGTTCTTGTCCTCCAACTCCCAACAGCCTCAATGACCATGGGTCAAGTAGGATGGGAATTGCGGTTCAATAACATCTGGAGGGAATCTATTGGGAAAGGCTGACTTAAGATTTAACTGGTATGAATGTAAACAACTCTATCACATGTGATTACAGTTGCAGTGTGTGGTAACCAGGGCTTTTTTTCAGCCAGAACTTGCCGGAACTCAGTTCCGGCACCTCTCAGGTGGGCGCCATTGCCATGATAAGAGAACAAGGAAGGTGTTCATGGTGAGTTCCAACACCTTTTTTTTCTAGAAAAATAGCCTGGTTGCGGCGCTCATCTCGTTTTATTGGCCGAGGGAGCCGGCGTACAGCTTCCGGGTCATGTGGCTAGCATGACTAAGCCACTTCTGGCGAACTAGAGCAGCACACGGAAACGCCATTTACCTTCCCGCCGGAGCGGTACCTATTTATCTACTTGCACTTTGACGTGCTTTTGAACTGCTAGGTTGGCAGAAGCAGGGACCAAGAAACGGGAGCTCACCCCGTCATGGGAATTCAAACCGTGACCTTCTGATTAGCAAGTCCTAGGCTTTGTGGTTTAACCCACAGCGCCACCCGTGTCCCTATATCCTCCTATAGCTGCATGCTATAGAGGAAGGAAATGTAGAGAGGCCTATGGATATCATCACTAGATCTTCCACATTTTTGTAATGTAATGTTACTACGCCATTGTGATCTGGCAATGTGAAAGGAACAATGAGATAACCAAAACACAACAGGATGAGAAAATAGAGTTTCCCTCACTGAACCAACCAGCCTGTTCTCTGGCTTCCGGCTTTTCATTTACACAAAAGTTTGTTCTATCTTCATCTGTCTACTTAAAATCCCTGCGTCTTGTGTTCTGCCTCATCCTACCCTCGAGGTGGCTAACAGGAATTAAAATCTCAACATTATAACTAAATGCATTTAAAACACACACACGCACATTTCACTAACCAGAAACATCACCTAAATCTACAAAACTCTCTTGTGCATATGTGAGTGTGTGTGTAGAAATGGAGGGCAGCTGTGTCCTCTTGCTTGAGAGCATCTGAAAACGGATGTCCTTGCCAATGGATAGCTCTAGTAATAAGCTCCTGCAGCCTGTAACATCTGAAAAGAGGCCTTGTGTAAGATGACAAGGTCAGACACCATTTCTGAAGCAGGGATTATTACAAAGGGTCCAGCGCATGCCCCATTATTCTTCTTAACCGAAGCATCTATTTTAGTGTGTAGGACTATTGGATCAGGGAGCAAGGGAATATGAGGAGAAGGCAACTAAAAAGTATCTTCTTTAAAAATAATAATTCTTATACGTATGTATAAAATGGTGGAAGATCTGGCTGTAAAAACTAAGTGATTTATTATAGTGATGTGGTGCACAGGTGAGCATATTTCTTCCTTTTACAATGCCACCATTAAGAAGTATTGCATCATTTATCTTATACAGCCCATAATGTTCTTCTTTCATCACTGCTTAGCAAGCCCAGAATGAAAACTTTTTCAAAAGAAAGTTCTGGCCTTTAAATAATGGGAGCCTTTTATCACAATATACTAAAAAATAAAAGGAGGGGGGGGGAGAGGAAAGTTCTTCACGACTTTCTCAAACTTTCTGCAACAAGATTGGGGTATGTGACTTTGGTGAGATTAAAGCGGTGAATTAAACTCTGAAATCATTGGGAGAAATCCCTACTTACTACCAGATTGCTCTGTGAATGCATGGAAAGTTGCTAGATCTTTCCTCAGTTTAACTAATGACCCAACATTAGTGGGGGTTTTCCCCCCTCTCTCTTTTCCCCTCCCTCTCTCCCCACTCTCTCTCTCACACCGAGTGTCACACACTTTTCAAACTTCTAACTTCCTTGTAGATATATGAGCATCTGTAAATGTGTATGAAATTTCCTCAGGACTTCAGATTCCAAGAGAGAGAGAGAGAGAGAGAGAGAGAGAGAGAGAGAGAGACTTGTACAGATCATGCAAGTTGGTCCAACTCAGTCTCACAACAGACTCTAGAGCTGTTTTGTGATTTGCGAATCCCAGAAACCAGTGACAAGATGCAGACTGAACAGTGCACATATTGTTAAGATGTCTCTGAAAAAATACACAATGAACTTAACCTGCATGTTCCCTTGAATATCACACATCATAAAATATTTTGGTCACTTCAGCCTTCATATAAGGGAAGCTACAATACAATGGTAGTCATGAGTCAGTTACGGAAAAGATCCAGTAGTGGATAGCATTACACCATTCAGAGTAGTGAAGGCCAAATGAGGAAAAATGACCTGTAAGTATAAAAGCAACATTTGTTGAATCTTACCCTGACTTACATGTTTGTGGATGCCCTGTTTACCCTCATTGGTAGAAATGTGGATATAATGATTTCAGTCCATTTCCATCTAACACGTAGGTTAGATCATGGGTTAGATCAGAGCTTTCCAAACTGTGTGTCATGACATGTTAGTGTGTCGGCTGCAGTGTGTAGGTGTGTCGCACAAAAGCTCCCCACACTCCTGGAATGGGCTGAAGAGGGTTAGTTTAACCCATGGGTAGGCAAACTAAGGCCCGGGGGCCGGATCCGGCCCAATCACCTTCTAAATCCGGCCCGAGAATGGTCCGGGAATCAATGTGTTTTTACATGAGTAAAATGTGTTCTTTTATTTAAAATGCATCTTTGAGTTATTTGTGGGGCATAGGAATTTGTTCATTTGTTCATTCCCCCCCCCAAAAAAAAATATCGTCCGGCCCCCCACAAGGTTTGAGGGACAGTGGATTGGCCCCCTGCTGAATATGTTTGCCGACCCCTGGTTTAACCTCACCTCTGGTTTGCTAGTAAAATTGAATTGCTGTGTCACGAAATGATGCACGTCTAAAAAGTTTGTCACCAACATGAAAGTTTGTAAAGCTCTGGGTTAGATCCAGAACTTCATTCCCATCGAAATCAGTGGGGCAAGAGTGCAATGGCGATCAGGCTTCCTAGATTCTTTGGTATGTCTCTTATTTTGAAGTATTTTTTAAAGGAAAAAAATGGATAAAATCATCTCATGGTACTATAGATACACCTGCCTTAGTTTGTCCCCAACCCCACAACCATCACTTCTTCCTCATCTTCAGAGAGGTTTTCCCTGTTCCCATACTTCTGTCCCCCTCCCAACCACAGAATATCACTTGGGTAGTGCATTCAACTCAGCCCTCATAATTCTATTTTATTGTTAAGTTGTGATTGTAACCATTATAAGCCACCTTGAGTAATGCAGCATTTAAAAAAAAAACAACTCTAAAAGATTAAAAGAAAAAGGGCCAATCAGATCAATCCAGAGCAGCACTGATGTGGATAATTCCAAATGAGTTTTGATTACAAGTCAAATGACAAATTCCTCCCTTCTGTTTCCAAACTGAAATAAGGCCATCTATGAATCAGACATCATTTCCTACAAAAAGACTGTATACGTTTTAGCTCCGTGGTGCAGTAAGTGTGCATGTTGTTCTCCAAAACGCCTTGAGAAGCATGACCGGTACATAAGCTATTATCACTCAATATGAGTACTTTTGTGTATTGTCAGTGTGTTGAAGCACCTCTCAATCGGGGAAGGAGAATCAAGTTGGGTCACTGCTTATATCCTTCTTTGCTAGCTAGGATACTCAGTCTGTGATTCAGAATTGTAGACAGGCTTTATCCGCATTTAGCACAACATGGAAATGTCAGCTGAGATTAGCAGCAAAACAAATGGAGGCAATATGATCTGGAAAGAATATAAATGTGAGACGGGAAGCCATAAGGGGCTCCACTTCAAAGATGATTCCTAGAATGTGTGACCAGAGACTTGTTACTGACGAGTTTTTGAGTGACGCTGCCAAAACAGCCTATCTGGAGTTTAACAGAGCGGACCACAATGCCCAACGCTTGTCATTTGTGAATGAGCTGGGTTTCCTTGCTGACATTTGAAAGCCGTTAGTTCAGTTGTGCTGGAACTGCTCAGAGCACTTCTAGTGTGCTGAATAAATTTCATACAGGCAAGAGACGGGAGACAGGAGGAAGAACGGACAAAAGTTATCAGTGGTTCAGTTGCAACTACGCTCCTTGAATTATACATAGACCTTGGCCTTTGCTACAAGCAGTCTTCATTTCTGATCAGTGATACCAGGTTGTTTACTTAAGATGAATGGCCAGTGCTTCTTTCACATCTGAGTATGCCATTTGCTGCTGGCAGCCAGCTGGCACTCTTCTGCCGACAACAGTGTATTATTATTGTATAGCACAAGCCCAGTATCTCAGGTTGTTTTCAGACAGGAATCATCTCTTCCTCTGTCATTGGATCCAATTAACATTGGGGACTCTCAAGTGTTGTCAAGAGCCCAGAGGGAAAATGTCTGGCTTCTTTGAGCAAGAACAGCTTATTACAGTGGTACCTCGGGTTAAGAACTTAATTCGTTCTGGAGGTCCGTTCTTAACCTGAAACTGTTCTTAACCTGAGGTACCACTTTAGCTAATGGGGCCTCCCACTGCTGCCGCATGATTTCTGTTCTCATTCTGAAGCAAAGTTCTTCACCCCGAGGTACTATTTCTGGGTTAGTGGAGCCTGTCACCTGAAGAGTCTGTAACCCAAGGTACCACTGTACTTCAGACAACTGAAGTTGCAAATTACTATTGGTAGTCTTCACAACCTGAAAGCCAGGGCTGCAACTTGTAGATACCCCCAAGCAAAAATTGCCTAATGGAATTTTTTGCATGCATTCACTACGGAGCTATAAATCTGGAATCCATGGGTGGACTTCGTCATCGGGCTATTACGAACATTTCATGTGTAGAAGCATTGCAGTTTGCCAGATGGAATGATTGCTTCTTTCCTCTGCCCTCACCCTGTTCTGGAAGTTCTCCTGTCCCCACCCACCACCACTCCATTTCAT
Organism: Podarcis tiliguerta; assembly: GCF_965153285.1. Taxonomy (NCBI): domain Eukaryota; kingdom Metazoa; phylum Chordata; class Lepidosauria; order Squamata; family Lacertidae; genus Podarcis; species Podarcis tiliguerta. Next base: position 12,205,143 of record NC_139543.1, on the reverse strand, counting down.
GGATTTCAGAGGAAGGGGGGGGACCCAAATGCACAATCGGGTGCTGATGGGCACATTAGAAGTAAGAGTTCTATCCAGATGTGTGTTCTTCCACACACTGTTAATCAAAGAATCAAAGAATCTTAGAGTTGGAAGGGACCCCTAGGGTCATCTAGTCCATGTTAGGTTTCTGTTATGCCACTGGTGCAGTTCTTGGAGTCACAAGACTCTGTTGACATTCCAGACTGTTGGAAGTCTCATGGGAGACAGATGTTGAAGTTACTGGTTTCCTGTTTCTTTGTACTGTTGTCTGCTCTCACAGAGAGCAGACGCATATTCTTTTCTGTCATGCGTAGTTAGAAATAAAGTAGCAGTGTAGCACATATTTCTGACTCCTTCTGCTGCTGTCTGAGTACTCTGCGCAATGGAGAGCGTGCCTGAAGTCTCATTCAAAGGCTTAGGTCATTAATCACCGTCGGAGGAGAGCCTGGATGGGGTTCCGAGGATAGGGCCAGAGGATACGGAGGCTCCGACAATCCAATCCCCTGCAATGCAGGAATCTCAGTAAAGTATCCATGACAGATGGCCACCCAACCTTCTCCAAGGAAGGAGAGTCCACCACCTTTGGTGGGAGTCTGTTCCACAGCTAAACAGTTCTTCCTGTCAGAAAGTTTTTCCAAATGTTTGGTCGGAATATCCTTTCTTGCAACTTGAAGCAATTGGTTCAAGTCCTACCCTCCAGAGCAGGAGAAAGCAAGCATGCTCCCTCCTCCATGTGACAGCCCTTAAGATATTTGAAGATGGCTATCATGTCTCCTCTCAGTCTCCTCTTTTCCAGGCTAAACATACCCAGCTCCTTCAAGCGCTCCTCATAAGGCTTGGTTTCCAGACCCTGGATTATCTTGATTGCCCTCCTCTGCACACGTTCCAGCTTGTCAACATCCTTCTCAAATTGTGGTGCCCAGAATTGGACAATGTTGGAGGAGGAAGCTGGAATGTGTTGACTTCACACTTTCAGCTGTGTTCCCAGTAATCCTCCTTGAGTTGGCAGGCAGCCATCTGTAGTGGGAAGCCCGCTCTGCTCGTGCGGACTCCCTGTTTTTCAAAATGGCTTCTAAAATGCACAGGAAACCTACACGGGTATAGAAGGCTCCCTGCACGAATCACCCTCTGACTTATGGAGGATGACCAGGGACATAACAGAGAGGGTGGGGTACGCACACTCGTCTACATTACTGCCATATCTTCCATGTAGATGAACAAACACCAGAAAAGGGAATCAGAAATGACAGAAACTAGACACACATTAAAGAGAAGCATGTCTGGGATTACCAAGAGGTCAGCGAAATGAATGGAGTGGCTGCTCACAGTTAAGGTATGAACCTGGTATTCAAGTTATTGATGTTTACCTCTATAAACATCAACTTTTTCTATGGAATAGGGAAAAATATGCATTGGACACACATTAGAGAGATTTTAGAATCCTATGCATTGATCTGGATTACGAATGGGCTGCTCCATTTGGTCTTTGAAGCCATAAAATGTTCCCTAAAATAGAAGACTTTTCGTCACGCTTCATAACATTCCACAATTCCTTTTGCACATTATTCTTTCTCAACAAAAGAGCAAGTAATAAGTGATTACTTAGAACCATGAAAGTAACTTCAGAAATTGATCTATAAAACAAATAATGAGCTATATTTTTAAAGAAAAACTGAAGTAGACACTATGAAGATAACATCTTTTTACAACGCTGCCATGGTACAGTATTAATGAGCTGGGTGGTGTGTGTGTGTTTATCAAAATGCCTTTCCAAAGACAATATAAATTCTATACAAACTTTCCAGTTATTTACCAAGTGATTAAAATAGTGTAATTTATTATAGCCATTTTTGCCTGCTTCTCTAAAATCGTGCTGCCTCAAGTGTGCCATTTTACTGCAATTTATCAGTATCGATTTTGTTTGATTATCCTATTTGCTGATTTATCCCTTTGTTTCCCATATAATTCCATCTTAATGTTGCTTATAAAACAAGATGCATTGTCTCCAAGAAATAATTAACTTGTCTCATGTAAAGATAATGTTGTTTATTATACAGAAAGTACGTGATCAGTTAATGCATCCTAGTTACTTAATGACAGGTGTTCTTTGCTCCTAATCGTCGACTGGGAGGCTTTATAGATTATATTGAGGGTCCATGTGGGACAAACATTGGTGTCTTATGACTACTGAAGCAGCAAGGACAATGACAATGTGGAATTTTTCTACCTAAGGAATAAATTATTCTAAGGACAATAATGGGTTAAAAGTCCAAAAGAGAAGCATTTGAGCCAGTTACCATCCCCAACGTTGCCAGATGTTCAGTGATCTTCAGACATGCCCAAAACCTTTGATGCTTTTGTACACAAATACATGAAAATTCAGACTTGCTCAGTAGAATGCTAACTTCACTAGTTGCTGCTGATCAACCAGAAGCATAATTAACTTGGTAGACCCCTCCTTATAAAATATCCACTTTATAAACTTATTTCCTGTACCCACCCTATCGTGGCTCCAACATTGTCTTTTCTTGCCTCATCAAATCAGTCTTTCTTCAGCAATGCCTTTCAGGATGAAAGTTCTTCAGATGTTGAAGTGGGGAATTGCTTTGTTTCCTACCTTCTTAACGTAATATTCTTCACCTATATGGTTTATATAGTGTATTGCATTAAAATACAAGATCAGGCATACCGTCGTGGGGGGCGAGAGGGGATCAAGGAGTCTGTCTAAGACCAACACCCGATTTCCTCAGGTCTGGGGAAAGAGAGGCCCCAGACTCTATACTTGAAACAGAACTTTAAGCTTGCTTTGAAAAGTCTGTTTGATACATCAGAAAAGACTCCCTAATCAATCCAGCAATCTTAAAAGTTAAAATACGGCCACCTCCTCCTGTACCTTATTCAAAGGGCCTTGAAAAGTGCTTTTGTAAAATAATTGAATTTGTTCCATTCTGGCACGTCTCCCTCATAATGAGAGAGTGCTTAAGTGAACCTCATATGCAGAGCTCACAAATATGTGGAGGGACATGACCATCTCTCCCCTTCAGGCATTACATTGAAACCAAAGGAGAGCACTGGATGAGTTGCGCACCATGTTTCAGTGTTTCCTTCTAATATATGAAGACTCCTGTGGTGAACTACCAGACATGAAAGAATAACAAACTTTTAAACAAAGCACCTCTGTTGGGAAGCTCGTTTTATTTAAGAAACTACTAAGCTGCTTTTTAGGGACGCAGGTGGTGCTATGGGTTAAACCACAGAGCCTAGGACTTGCCGATCAGAAGGTCGGTGGTTCGAATCCCCACGGCGGAGTGCGCTCCCGTTGCTCGGTCCCTGCTCCTGCCAACCTAGCAGTTCAAAAGCACGTCAAAGTGAAAGTAGATAAATAGGTACCGCTCCAGCGGGAAGGTAAACAGCATTTCCGTGCGCTGCTCCGGTTTGCCAGAAGCGGCTTAGTCATGCTGGCCACATGACCCGAAAGCTGTACACCGGCTCCCTCAGCCAATAAAGCGAGATGAGCGCCACAACCCCAGAGTCAGCCACAACTGGACCTAATGGTCAGGGGTCCCTTTGCCTTTATCTTTCCAAAATGGCTTACAAAATATAATAAAACACTTTAAAACTAACATCAATTATGACAATTAAAATAATAAAAACATTTCAAGACAGCTCGCTGATCATAAAATATAAAACCCTAACTCTCACCCATTGAAAGCAGCATACAGCAACAAAAGCATTAATTAAAAGCAGACTAAAATTAAAATGTCTTCATTTTAATGAAAATAGAGAGGGAGTCCATTGGAGCTCTCAGAACTGAGGATGGAACAGTGCATGAACCAAAACACAGGCATCTTTCTAAATTTGCTCTTTTACGAATATTGCAATTCAGTTCTCTAATAAAAAAAAAATTGTGCATCCAAACACGCCGCATATTAAGGGAAAGTAAGAAAATCAATGCATAGGTTATTGAAAATAACATGCAAAAAGTTGCAAAAATATGTATATTATGCACAACTGCATACAAAATGAGTCTATGAAGAGAAATGTGCAACAAAATACTGACAATTTTCCACGAGGAATTTAAGAAATGATAATCACAAAGTGATTCGGAAATATGGGGAACTGAAGTTAAGGGTGGAAAAATGAAAAACAGAGAAAATGAAATTGAAAGATTTGGCCATCTCTACTAAGAACCCAGAAGGCCTCAACTGTCAAGTCCATTTCCCAACTATCCCTACCTGCAGAGTATGAGCTTTGCAGTTGATCTAAGAGATCATGCAGAATTCATAGCTTCCGGGAACCCTGCCATTTATGGTGAAGATGCCTAGGGAAAGGCAGGGCAGGGCAATTTATTAAGTAAAGGTAAAAAAGGTAAAAGACCCCTGGATGGTTAAGTCCAGTCAAAGGCCACTATGGGGTTGCGGCGCTCATCTCTCTTTCAGGCCGAGGAAGCTGGTGTTTGTCCATAGACAGCTTTCTGGGTCGTGTGGCCAGCATGACTAAACCACTTCTGGCACAACGGGGCACTGTGACGGAAGCCAGAGCGCATGGAAACACTGTTTACCTTCCTGCCATAGCAGTACCTATTTATCTACTGGCACTGGCGTGCGTTCGAACTGCTAGGTTGGCAGGAGCAAGGACCAAGCAACGGGAGCTCACTCCTTGCAGGGATTCAAACTGCCGACCTTCCAATTGACAAGCCCAAGAGGCTCAGTGGTTTGGACACAGTGCCACCTGCATCCCTTTCCCGGTAAGCAACAACAAGTTGATTGATCAGAGGTTCGGTGAGTGACAACACCCCAGTTAGTCATCTGCTACTGCTGCCATATACCGTATTGACCTGAATATAAGCCGCACTTCCCCCCCAAATTCCGACAGTGAAAAGTTAAAGTGTGGCTTATATTCACAACCTTACGGTATGCAGCCAGGAGTGTAGGGCAAACAGTGCCAGGAGTCTGGCAAAGCGGCGCCTGCCCTGTGCAAAGTCCCTCATCCTCTCCTCCAAGGCCGGGAAGGGAGAGAGCGAGGGAGGGGAACGGCCACTGGCAACACAGCGTGGCTCCCCCCCTCCCCAGGACACAGCCAGGAGCAGCGAGGAAGGGAGCAGCTAATATTCGGGTATTTTTTCTCCCCCCCCCAATCAATTTTAAAGGTGCGGCTTCTATTTGGGCCAATACAGTAGTATTTGCTCTGAATCTGTTAGGAGTTGATATTTCAGCCTGAGAGCACCTATGATTTTTAACTCTCTGCCTAGTAATAGGAACATGCAGCACCATAGGAACCAACTCCAAGGGGCTGGATTCTCTTCAACCCCCCCCCCCCATTAAAATATTTGAGGGCTCTGGGTCCTCCCCCCCCCCCAGTTAATGGGCATTGCCATTCAAATGATATGTGTGTCCTACGGCATTTGATCAATTATATGGGGCAGGGCTTACCTGCCCTCCCCATTTTTTATTCAAGTTGGCACCCCCAGCTCACCCCACTGTTTTAGACACCTAAAGGTAAAGCTAAAGGGCCCCCTGACCATTAGGTCCAGTCGCAGATGACTCTCGGGTTGTGGCGCTCATCTTGTTTTACTGTCTGAGGGAGCCAGCATACAGCTTCCGGGTCATGTGACCAACATGACTAAGCCGCTTCTGGCAAACCAGAGTGGCACACGGAAATGCCGTTTACCTTCCCGCCGGAGTGGTACCTATTTTTCTACTTGCACTTTGACGTGCTTTCGAACTGCTAGGTTGGCAGGGACCGAGCAACAGGAGCTCTCCCCGTCATGGGGATTTGAACCGCCGACCTTCTGATCGGCAAGCCCTAGGCTCTCTGGTTTAGGCCACAGCACCACCCGCGTCCCTTTTTAGACACCTGCTTTCCCCCATTTTATTTCAGAAATTTTAATAATATTTGTTTTTAAAATGTTGCTGGTTTTATCTGTATTATTTCATATTATTTTTTGCTCATTGATTGCACATACATACATGCATACATATATATTGATTAAGCCATTTATATATATTTTTTCTAGATAAATCAAATAAATTGTTTAAATGATGAACTAGCATTGGTGACAGTCCTTTCTTTCGATCGCATTCACATTAGCAAAAGTACCCTAATGTTTGCTGATAGACCTGTATATGCAAAGAATACAGAAACCTCTCTTTGTTTCACATATTCTATCCATGCCTCAAGTTAAAGACATAATACAGATTTTAGTGAGAGAAATTGGGAAATAGAATTTCCAAAGCCCTGATTTTATCACCAATTATTTCAATTTCTGGTTTAGGATATCCCCTTTGTGCCAGACCTTCCTATAACCAAACAAAAAAATGGGGGGGGGGGATGAGTATAACATAGTTGCATTTTCATAAATGTTATGGAATAACGTTGTGTACAGCAGAAACTAAGATATCACAATGCTTGTGTCATCAGCTCTGAATTCATTTTGCATTCCGTCCTTGTGAAAAACCATATTGGGGATTTGGGATCTAACCAGCTAATCCACTTAATACTTATTTAATTATGTCGGTGCTCTGTTTTATAAATCTCCATGAACTACTTATACAGAACTGATACCTTCTCATTGCCCAGCACAGTATACCACCTGCACAAAATTTAATCAAGAAGAAAATTAATGTGAAACATTGTAGGAAAAATTACAGTGCCTATATGGTAGCAATTTTCTCAATTCACAGCTAATAATGTAATGTAACTGAATGGCATTTTACATATTAAATTTAGAGTTTCATTATGCTTCTAGTGGAAACATGTGGAAGAAAAGTTTTAAAATATGTCTGTATCATTTCAGGTGAAAAGTCAGTCTGCCTCAAGCCACTACTGCTATTGTATAGGTGCTTATTAATATATTCACCCAGCAGAATAGAATAATTCTAGGATTTAGACAAAGCACATTGCCTAACAGTTTAACCCCTAAGCCAGCAAGATATGTCAAATATTTTCATTGAAAAAATGATTAATTTCTATCTAATGGACGCATCTTTTAGAAATGGCTGAACTTACTTTTTCCCCATTTCTATCCCAGTTTTCCTCCATGAAGTTCAAGGTAATATGCATTGTTCTCCCTGCTTTCAATTTTATAATCACATCAACCCTTTGAGGTAGGTTAAACTGAAAGACAGTGATTGGCTGTTTTAGACTAACCTCTGAGCATAAACAGAGTACAATATGAATCTCATGTTGGCCACCACAGTCACCCTTGCAAGCTGGTGCCTCTGCTGCCAGCAGATGGAGACTTGTTTGATGTAACTTCTGGAAACTCTGTGAACAAAATGTTCACGTTCTGAATGAGTTACAAACATGCAACACCAGATGGCAGAAGAGAGCAAAAAAAAAATTCTACATGATTTTCCAAAGCGCTTTTTTTCCCCTTTTGCTGTAACAATTTAATTTCTGACTTGCTTATAGCATCCCCCCTCCCCATATGTAGATCCACCCTAGGTGTCTGTGATTCAGTCTAACCTATGTATTTTTGTGAGGAATGTTTGTTTAAAAGTGGATGAGGGCAGATGTAAATCTAACCAACTTTTAAGGTGCTTGTAGCAATCACCATTGTGCCTAACTCTGTTGCGAGTGAGCAAATATCTCTCCCCCAGACCTCTCTCTCTCTCTCTCTCTCTCTCTCTCTCTCTCTCTCTCTCTCTCACACACACACACACACACACACTAGACATAACCATAAGAAAAGCTCACTCCCTTGTGGTAAGGCCATTATTTAGTCCAGCATCTAAAATTATCTACTTGGACCCTTGGTATAAGGGGTTTTCTGGCACTGATTATTCCATCTTAACCTGCAAAGAATACCCCCATCTTTGATGCAGGACCTTTTAAAGTAAACAACAACAGCGACGGCACAAGTCAATACCTCATAAATTAGCAAGTTGATGCAAAAAATAAAAACAAAAATTTCACAGCTAGCCTTGGGCCTTTCTCTCTTCCTTCCAGAGTCCAGAAAAAAATCTGTTTTCCTCGTTATGCTTTATCTAACACCCAAGACCCCTGAAGACACTTTTCATAAGTAAAACCGAGCCAGAACAATGCTGCGATGGTGATCCTACACACACCCTTTGCTTCGTAAATGCCTTTTATTCCCCTTTAAACTAGTCATCATATGTAGGGGCACATTCATCACTCTCCTGTCTTCGGTGTCACGCTGTTGTCCTCCTTTGCCATCCCAAGGTTTTTTCTGTTCATGCTTCATGAGTCTCTGCTTCTCACTGACATGCACAAATATGGAAGAGACTAATCACTTGCCGCCGGATGTTCATCATGTCATTGATTCATAGTGTCTGTGTTTTAGGTACTCCCTTTGACTAAGCATTAAATAGATGGCTTCCACTTTAATGGAGTTCTCTCTGTCCAGAATTCCTTCACGGAGCTCAAAGCAGCAGCTTTGAAGGGCATCTAGTGCACATCCAGTCCACATGGTGTTGTCACCTAATAAATTACCCTGCCCTAGGCATCTTTCCCTAGGCATCTTTACCATAATGTGGACACAGATGGCGCTGTGGTCTAAACCACTCAGCCTCTTGGAATTGCCGATCAGAAGAAGGTCAGTGGTTAAAATCCCTGTGACGGTGGTGAGCTCCCGTTGCTCTGTCCCAGCTCCTGCCAACCTAGCAGTTCGAAAGCACACCAGTGCAAGTAGATAAATAGGTACCGCTGGGGTGGGAAGGTAAATGGTGTTTCCATGCTCTCTGGCTTCCATCATGGTGTTCCATTGCACCAGAAGCAATTTAGTCCTGCTGGCCAGGACAAATGCTGGCTCCCTTGGCCTGAAAGCGAGATGAGCACCACAATCCCATGGTCACCTTTGACTGGACTTAACCATCCAGGGGTCCTTTACCTTCTTCCTTTTTACCTTTGCTTACCAGGAGACAGAGGGACACAGGTGGAGCTGTGGTTTAAGCCACTGTGTCCCTTGGACTTGCCAATCAGGAGGTTGGCGGTTCAAATCCCCACAACGGGGTGAGCTCCTGTCGTTCGGTCCCAGCTCCTGCCAACCTAGCAGTTCAAAAGCATGCAGTGCAAGTAGATGAATAGGTACCACTCTGGCAGGAAGGTAAATGGTGTTTCCATGCGCCAGAAGCTTCACCAGAAGCGGCTTAGTCATGCTGGCCACATGACCCAGAAAACTGTCTGTGGACAAACACCGGGTCCCTCAGCCTGTAAAGCAAGATGAGCGCCGCAACCCCAGAGTCGTTTGTGACTGGACTTAACTGTCAGGGGTCCATTTACCTTTACCAGGAGACAGAGGAAGAGGTGCAACTTAGAGGCAAGGTTCGCATGGTACTAATTTATTGGCAAGACAAACAGATTGGCTCCAGCTCTTTGCCCTGTGCTGCCCACACAACAGCCTTCCCCCTCTCAGAAAGCAGCAGAAACACAACAAAACAGAGGCACTGTCCCACACCCTCATTGCTTGAGTCCATGACCTTCTCGATCCTCAGGATTTGTCAGTTTCTGTTATTTGTAGCATTTCTATCACTGCATACTATTTGCATCTATTTTGAGAGATTGGTACCACTTTTGTGCCGAGAAAAAGAATTGTGTCCAAAAGATGGGGGGGGGGGGAGTGAAACTTGCTGTAGTGGAAAATCTTTTAAACCCCTATAATTACTATTTTTTTTCTAGAAGGAAAGAAGAAACAACCTAAATAAATTGGGCTTGCGGCAGATTACGCAAACAAGTAGACAAATTGATTCCTGAGCTGCCACATTCTGATGTATCGGTTTGCACTCTGCTGTATTGTAATGTGTTATTTGAGGCACCTTTCATATTTTATTTCTTTGGCATTTCAGATATGATAGGGCGTGCAACATGACTGATCTAACCTCATGGGACCTAAGTTAACATGATGTTTCAGAAGAACAATTCCCCCAAAGAACTATTCTTACATGCTTCAGAAATGCAGCTTGAATCACATGCAGATTCATCTTAATTCAAAATTGAGCTGACCAAAAGGAGGATTAGAAATGAAAGCAAACAGCCAGCGCTTTGAGTCAAACTCACACGGAATGAAAAGGGTGCTAATTCTACTTTTCCCAAATAAAAAACACGGTGAAGCTGGCATAAAGCGAGCACAATAGTAGCGTCCCCATTTGCTTTACTGGAAAAACAAACCCTAAGCATGTACATCTTTAAAGCCCTAAACGGCCTCGGCCTAGTATACCTGAAGGAGCATCTCCACCCCCACCGTTCAGCCAGGACACTGAGGTCCAGCTCCAAAGGCCTTCTGGTGGTTCCCTCACTGCGAGAAGCCAAGTTACAGGGAACCAGGTAGAGGGCCTTCTCAGTAGTGGCACCTGCCCTGTGGAACGCCCTCCCACTGGATGTCAAGGAGAAAAACAACTAGCAGACTTTTAGAAGACATCTGAAGGCAGTCCTGTTTAGGGAAGCTTTTAATGTTTAATAGACTATTGTATTTTAATATTCTGTTGGGAGCTGCCCAGAGTGGCTGGGGAAACCCAGCCAGATGGGTGGTGTATAAAAAAACAAATTATTATTATTATTATTATTATTATTATTATTATTATTATTATTATTATTGCAGGAGCTAGCGTGCCTGGCTGTCCTGTCAATGGGAAACTTGTCAAAGTCAAAGCATGTATTTAAAATCCCATGCGGGGAAAGCTGCAATGGGAAGGGGTGGGATAGGAATGTGAATTTGGACTGGAAAAGTAGCTATCATGGAAATAGTTAAGTATCTCCACCACCACTTCTCTGTTTCCCAGCCAAAATCTACTTTTCTTTTCCTTATTTCTTTATTTTTTATTTTTTTGCAAGCAATATGTAGCTAGTCTTGTGGTGGAGTGCCCAACAGTTCATTACCCCTGCCTGGGAACTGGAGCAGTTCCAGTCGAAACCCTGAAATATGCTGCCAGCAGCCCTCGTTTTCCTCTGACCATGAGGCAAGGGCGATTCTCAAGGTCATGAGTAAGGAATACAAGATATTGAGATGAGGAAGCAACCAACCCATGCCTATTCCTCACCTGGAAATCAGAGCAGTTTGCTTTCCTCCAGTTATCCCTAGACATACAGTGTGTAGCATGGGCCAAAGAGATCTAGCGTGCGGAAGACACAATCTCTGGTGAGAAGTCACAAATGCACCTCAAATGAGACTTAATTTCAAGAGACTTAATGAGAGCAATGTTTGAGAGAAAGAGAGAACAGACAAATAGTGAATGAGAGGAAATAAAGATACAGTGGTACCTCGGGTTACATACGCTTCAGGTTACAGACGCTTCAGATTACAGACTTCACTAACCCAGAAATACTACCTCAGGTTAAGAACTTTGCTTCAGGATGAGAACAGAAATCACGTGGCGGCGGTGCAGTGGCAGCAGGAGGCCCCATTAGCTAAAGTGGTGCTTCAGATTAAGAACAGTTTCAGGTTAAGAACGGACCTCCGGAACGAATTAAGTACTTAACCCGAGGTACCAATGTACATGTCAAGTGTACCTATCCTATGCAACAACTCACAGATATAGCCTTCTCGTTTTCTCATAGGTAATATAGCATCTTGAACTGTCAAATGGATGAGGAGAGACATTTAGGAACAAAGATCCCATTTTTAAGAGACCTTGATCCAGGTGGGCTCTGGTTGACAGGTGACTTTGAGCAGCGAATTGGATGACTAGGATGTGTCCAGAAAACGAGCTGTTAAAACCATTTGGAAGTTGGGAGATGGGGCTGTCATGTTGTTCATGAATACTGGAATTGCCTGACTTCTCTGCTGGATGAAAAGCTTCTCCCAGGCTTGTGTTCTGAGACTTGGCAAGAGCCACATGGCCTGTCTACCTCCAGCAAACAGAATCTGGGTGAACTCACACTTTTTAAAGAGATAAGCTAGGGGTAGGCTAGAGTCAGGGACACGGTTGGCACTGTGGGTTAAGCCACAGAGCCTAGGACTTGTGGATCAGAAGGTCGGTGGTTCGAATCCCTGCGACGGGGTGAGCTCCCGTTGCTCGGTCCCAGCTCCTGCCAACCTAGCAGTTTGAAAGCACGTCAAAGTGCAAGTAGATAAATAGGTACCACTCCAGCGGGAAGGTAAACGGCGTTTCCATGCACTGCTCTGGTTCACCAGAATCAGCTTAGTCATGCTTGCCATATGACACAGAAGCTGTATGCCAGCTCCTTTGGCCAATAAAGTGAGATGAGCGCCGCAACCCCAGAATCGGTCACGACTGGACCTAATGGTCAGGGGTCCCTTAACTTTACCTAGGCTAGAGTCACACCACAAGCCCCTTTAGCCAAGCTTACTGTGATTGGACAGCAGCAACGTTGAGCAAAATTTCATTGCATCTGTTTTCCTCTGAACAGAAAATATTTGAATATAAAGAGGAGGCCATTGCATCTTGTCATGTCTCATGATTGCCTTTGAGTCCTTGCGCAAAAACAGCTGTAAATTGTAGATCTCAGAAGCTGTTTGCTGCTTTGTACATATGAAAGGGGAAATGCTGAAAATAGAGGGATTTGAAATATAAATTGCCTTTAAACCTGCCAGCTTCCCTTTCTTAAATGATACCGTCTTTTGCAGCCATCATAGGGGTCAAAGGTGCCCCAAATAAATTTCAAAAAGGAGTGCTCTTTTCAGGGCTGCTTCTCCTTGAAGAAGCCGAATTGCAATTGTTAGATCTCAGCATTTTTAAGTCTCTTATTATGTTCAATATTTATGCTTTGGCAATAGTCACATTGCCAAAACAGAAGGGTTTTGCTCTTGGAATAAGTACGCACAAGATAATACAGTACAGCCACTTTATTTTCACATCCTTGAATTCAGCTGGTCCCAAATGCATTGTTTTACATGCTACCCTCTAAGCTCTGAATGCTGAAAATTCAATAAGTGCCTTAATCGCAAAGTACATGTCGTAAGAGTGTCAAAATGCTCTTCAGTCAGTATGCAATTTCATATACTCTTATATTGGAATAAGGGATCAATTAAATAAAAGCTAAGTGAAGGCTAACATCACATCCTCCTATTTTACTGCTTCGGGGAGCTCACAACAACTAGTTATTATGCATAAGATATCATACAGGTTCTGCTTGTGCCGTTTTACTATATTATGTTGTATAATGCAACAATGTGACATTCCCCAGTGATAACCTGCTGGTGCCTTGCAGAAATATAAAGTACTAAACCTCTTCCTTGCCCCTTTCTTGCAGCAGCAAAGCCAATATCAATTCAAGTCATAGATTTAATATTTGTATTGAAGCACAGTAAGTGCAAGATTTGCAAGCAAATAAAAACCAGAACCATGGTCACAAGACATAACCCAAGGTGAACAATACAGCATGATAGCCAAATTGGCACATTCTCACCCAGTAATATAACCTGGAGAAAGCACTCACTCTATAATCAGAGGCATTTTCTTCTTCAGGTAATAGATTTATTTATTTAATGGTCTAATAATAATAATAATAATAATAATAATAATAATAATAATAATATTTATACCCTGCCCATCTGGCCGGGTTTCCCCAGCCACTCTGGGCGACTTCCAACCGAATATTAAAAACAATACAGCATCAATTAATAAAACTTCCCTAAACAGGGCCGCCTTTTAAAAGTAAAATAGTTGCTTATTGCCTTGACATCTGCTGGGAGGGCGTTCCACAGGGCAGGCGCCACTACCGAGAAGGCCCTCTGCCTAGTTCCCTGCAACCTCACTTCTCGCAGCAAGGGAACCTCCGGAAGTCCCTCAGCGCTGGACCTCAGTGTCTGGGCTGGATTTTTTCATGAAATGTTTGTATTTATCTTGGATTTGTTGCTGCAAACCCATATGGATGCAACCCATATAACTCAGAACAGCACCAAGGAAAACAAAACAAAACATTGTTTTATCAACATGGGGACACATTCCTGCCACTTTCACAATTTTACCAGTTTGCCATGCATACTACCAGGGTATCAGTGCACAGTTAGGGCAGATGGTGGGTGGTGTCAAAGATCAGAGCATACCCTCCAACATTTCTCTGATTAAAATAGTGACGTCCTATTCCATACCCTCCAACATTTGTCCAATGAAAATAGGGACATTCTACCATACGCTCCACCATTTCTTAGATGAATAGGAATTTTTCCTAAGGAAAAGTGGGACATTCCATGATCAAATCAGAAACCAGGAAAGTTTCTGTAAATCTGGGATTGTCCCTGTAAAACAGGACACTTGGAGGGTCTGTTGGAGATGTTCATTGTGGATATGTGGATATGTGCCTTAAGATAGGTAAAGCTTGCAAGGTGGTCAGCTATCAGGGAAATAAATGGGGCCACAGCAGCTTAAATCCATCTACTTCAACTTAACTGAAGTGGGTTATCCGTCTAGGAGAGGATGTGTATAAGATGGTACCAAGAAAAGAAGCAAGGCCTTCTGTGACTTTCCAACTTGGGCCTGTACAAATGAAATGGTGCCAAGTCACAGAAAGCTCGGCTTGGTGTGGAATAACAATTTCAAATCAGCATGTGAACCGAGAGCTGAGCCAATGCAACAAAAGTATCTCAGGGACAATGTGATCAATAAATTGCAGGCTGTGTCAGGAGCCTGATTACCATATCCTAGATCCAGTGAAAAGGACATGTGTAGCATCATCAGAAAGGTCGCATCACAGGGCACTGCTGTAATCAAGGCAAACTACAGCCCTTTGAAAGCATGAATATGGGATTTTGCATTAGTTTTGGAGAGACGGACGAGAATACCTAATCACAGCTATCTTTTGGACCCAAAGGATGTTGAATTTGAACCAGAACGCCCCGCATAATCGAGACATGATGGGGAATCAGGGAAATTGCCAACGAAACCCTTCAAAGAAATAAAGTGGATTCTATGCCTTATTATTTTTACTCAGGTCTGCATTTGTTTGTGAATTTACACCCTGGAATCACCTCTAAAATGAGCCCAATTCAACCACCTAGAATGAACATTTCAAAATAATGGAAAATGCTGCTTTTGTAATGCATTAAGAATAGCTTTAAGAGTGCACAAACTGTGGGTTTTCTGCCACTTTTAGGTGCATGCCTATGGCTCAGGTAGGAGTTCTAATCCACTGTAATAATCATGCTTTTAAAATCGAAAACAAAAGGGCAAGTAATCAGCATCAGTTTAGAGGGCATTCCCTTATGGTGTGAACTGAAAATGTATAAATCTGCTGGAAATCGGGGTGGGGGGGATGAGAGCATAGCAGGGTACATTTTCCCCTCCATTTTTTTTAAGAATTACTGTAGGGGATCTGGAGTGTTCTAAGGGTTCAGCTAAGTGCTGCTGAGATTAGAGCCTTTGAAATTCATCAGTCTAAGTTTGTTGTACCCATTTATAAACATACCAAAAAATAAATACAATACAAATTCCGCAATTATAAACAATTAGATCAGTCAATTAAACATGTAATGTTTGAGTACCATAATAACTCAGTATACAGAAACATAGCAGATGCAGCTTCTTCTGCCATCTAGGGTGCTTCTCTAAAGTGTGGCTTGCTTTGTTGTTGTTGTTTAGTCGTGTCCGACTCTTCGTGACCCCATGGACCAGAGCACGCCAGGCACTCCTGTCTTTCACTGCCTCCCGCAGTTTGGTCAAACTCATGTTAGTGGCTTTGAGAACACTGTCCAACCATCTCGTCCTCTGTCATCCCCTTCTCCTTGTGCCTTTCTTTCCCAACATCTTTCCCAACATCAGGGTCTTTTCCAGGGAGTCTTCACTTCTCATGAGGTGGCCAAAGTATTAGAGCCTCAGCTGGAAGAGACCACAAGGACCATCTAGTCCAAACCCCCCGTCATGCAGGAATCTTTTGCCCACTGTGAGACTCAAACCCACAGCCTTGTGAGTATGACTTTCATGTACTACCAAGTGAGCTATTCTAGGCCAGAATAGCTGTCATCCGTTTATTTGCTCAGTACAATCTTCTATAAGTGACAAGCCTACCTATTTATCTCTATATCTGATGTGTTTTGGACCCCTAGGGAGGGAAAACAGAGGAAACTAAAGGCATTTCATTGTTTCCAATCAGATCCAGTAATCGTAATTACTTCCAAATCTAGTATCAATCTAAGGGGTCATAAATAAAGCTTATTCTTTATATTTGTATAAGAAGGAGGATCAAAAGAATAAATAAATACAGGGAATGCAGCACAACTCCAGAGAAAGGAACAAGGAACCCAACCAGAATCGCTTTTGTTCCAATCTCTTTACAGTTAGCAAAAATTGTCCCATGAATTGTCCAAGGAAAGATTATAGTATAGTCTTGTGTACTACAATACAGGCAGCATTGATTAGCCTCCTGAAGTAAGCAACACATTATGCCTTGGTGCACCTTATGGTAATTGTTTCAGTAATATTAGGGTGTTTATATTTGTCTACCTTCCTGGAATTGTTTACAGTGATTCCACATTACATTTCTAGAGGCTGAAAGCCGTTTCACAAGAATGATCAAGTAAGGTTCTGCAGCGGCAAAATTAAAGCCACAGTAAAACAAAACAAAAAACATTCACTACAAATTCATTGCTTAACAATAAAAGACTTCATCTATGTTCTTAACAGCTAGTGAAATTGGAGGTTTGTGCAGGCAACAATATACTTTGGAAATAAGAAAGAAAGCAGAGTCTGTCTTCTTAATTAATGGCATTTTTGTTTAACAAAACTATGGGTTTTCAGTTACTGAGTTTGAATGTTGCAGGACATTTAGCAATCCATCATCATGCACGATAAAACGTTACTGATAATCAACTAATTTGCCAGTTGCTTTCACTGGCAGAAGGCTTTTTTGATAGTGGTTCCTGCCTTTTGGAAAACCCTCCCATCAGATGTCAAAGAAATGAACAACTATCTGACTTTTAGAAGACATATGAAGGCAGTCCTGTATCGGAAATTTTTTATTGTCTGATGTTTTACAATATTGTATGTGCTTTAAGCTGGCCAGAGTGACTGGAGAAACCCAGCCAGATGGGTAGGGTATAAATAAAATAAAATAAACAGCAACAGCAACAACACATACAATTTTCCTACAGTATTCTATAATAATAACATTAGCAATTATCAGTAGAAAAACATGTTTGGTTCATGTGCTTCTTGACACAGGTGGTGATTTAAGTCCAGATGAAAAATCAAACAAAACAATTGTGGTAACCCAAACTTCTGTTAGCAGTGAAATTAGCGGTGGCTGCATTCACATGTAACAATAAATTGGACTTTCTAACTTATTGTGGCTTATGGCAAGGAAACAAGCAGTGAACACTCCCATTTCCCTCCTCCTCTGGATTGGGTGGGATAAACAAATACGAAAGCAGTGGCTTCCAACCCAGCCAAATGGATGGGGTATAATAATAAAATAATTATTATTATCCGAACCAGAGATGGTTGCTCCCTAAGTAGCAATAATTGCTAGGAAATCCCAAACTATGGTTTGTTGTTGGCTTGCTGATCACGGCTTGTTTCTGACCATGGCAATGCAAACATTTTCAGAGGATCAGGGACTAACTTAGATCCCGGATCCTTGTGGTGGGATACTGGCCACACCTCAGAAAAGGGGAAGAACCAGGAGGTTCTAGAAGAAATAATAATAATAATAATAATAATAATAATAATAATAATAATAATAATTTATTTATACCCCGCCCATCTGGCTGGGTTTCCCCAGCTACTCTCTGAGGCTTCCAACAAAAGATTAAAATAGAATAGTCTATTAAACATTAAAAGCTTCCCTAAACAAGGCTGCCTTCAGATATCTTCTAAAAGTCTGGTAGTTGTTTTCCTCTTTGACATCTAGTGGGAAGGCGTTCCACAGGGAGGGCGCCACTACCGAGAAGGCCCTCTGCCTGGTTCCCTGTAACTTGGCTTCTCACAGCGAGGGAACCGCCAGAAGGCCCTCGGCACTGGACCTCAGTGCCTGGGCTGAACGATGGGGGTGGAGACACTCCTTCAGGTATACTGGACCAAGGCCGTTTAGGGCTTTAAAGGTAAGCACCAACACTTTGAAGCTTGAAGGATCACGGAGAGGCAGAATCAGACAGATGGCCCAGCAAAGGGCAGGGTGATGAGGTTTTCAACAAAGCGCCAACAAAGATGAAAGACGGAAGCCAGACCCTGCAGCTCTCCTGCAGATCCACCCTGATAGCTTCTAGGCTGATGGCTTTCCAGCACCACTTACTCCTGGAAAATTGAAGGATGTTACATGTTTCTGAGCAACAGGCTAGCCAGGCACAGAGGGAGGCTCCTGAGGCTCACCGTAGCAGAAGATTACAGGGAAGGAGGCCTGTCTCAGAGGGCTAGAGGGAGAAGGAGGTGCTACACACCAGTTTGAGGGACATCTTTCTTGGCAGGTTTGCCTTTATGAGCATTTGTGTATTCCCCTGCTCCACTTCTGGGTGGGATGGTCAGGCCATGTGGCCTCCACACTCAGCGGGGGCTGGGCAAAGCCTCACATCATCAGGGAGTCCTCGGCCACGTCACACCCTCTACCAGCCAATCTGGTTGGCCGGGGGCATGGCTTACCCCTTTTAAGAAGCCACACAGCCCGGGGATCTCTCTTCTTGTACATCAACAGGGCTCCCCCTACTGGTGGTTAACCCTTGTGAGACTTCCTGCAGGCAGGCAGGAGTCAGATATAGTCGGTTCAATTCCAATGCCTAAGCCAATACCGCTCACATTCTGTAACTAATAAAGTTGTGGCCTAAATTTTGCCCGTTAACCTAGTACATGGTGTCCACATGTTATTATTCAACATGAGGGGGGAGGCCTCAGGGTCTTGACATGAAATAAAGAAACTAACTGCATGTTAGCCTTGTTTCTTTTTCTCTGACCTGTGAATGATCTGCTCGTCCTTTCAGCCCCTTGACACGGATAGTCAACATAACAGATGAAGAGTTTTGAAATAACTCTGCCCCAACAAGGAACAAAGTAGCATATTAAGCTCATTACTCCCAGTTTACCAGATCATGAGAATTAAACATTCTAACCACAATCTAGCAGATGTTTAAAATTAGCTGTCAGTGCTTAATGCATATGATGTTCAAAATGTTTTCCCCAATACTCCATTTTCATTTTTAGAACTCTCTTTCAATTTGTTTTAATTTTTAAAAACATTAAAATTAAGGTCTTTGAACAATTTCAAATGCCAATTTATATTACTCATCATATATTAAAAGAACACTAATGAACCAATTTCAATTAGCGTCTGCCTGCATTGTGTCCCTAATTACACATTTGCAATTGTGGTTGGTATACATAAATGGCGTGATATATAGGAGAACGTTTTGGGTATGCGCGATCATATTTAGAAAGTTAGAAATATAGTTGAGATTTAAAGAGTTGCCGTTTTAAAATGCCTCCCTATATTTTGTGGTGAATGCAAGTATATTCTGAATCGGGCTGACGTGTATCGCAAGGTTGAAGAGAAAAATGCATTTACAGTTGCATCGTAATGTGAGAAAATGAAGATGGCCCTACCACCTTATCCAGCAACCTGCCAGGTTGGAAGAATGGAGGGACACATTTTGGATCTTCTGATGTTGGCTGGACCAAGTATTAGAGCAGCTAGTGGCTGAATTCAACCTCAGATCTTGCTCTTCAGTGTCAAGGATCGGTCTCCAACACTGGAGTACTACATCTGATCTAGCCAACGGTCCCTGGGAGTAAAGACGCATAAATGAAATATTTCATCCATTCCCTTAAATTGCAGTTCTGTAGTTAAAACTGCTTTAGTGGAGTTGCATACATACAACTGACCAACAGCCAGTGCTTTTTGGGCCTTACTTGGCTTGGTTTCCAAGACCTTTGGCCATCTTGGTTACCCTCCTCTGCACACGTTCCAGCTTGCCGATATCCTTCTTAAATTGTAGTTCACAGTACTCCAGGTGTGGTCTGACCAAGGCAGAATAGATCTCCACTATTACTTCTCTTGAGATGGTAAAATGTCACACACACCCTTTTTTTAAAAAAAGCCATGTGTAGTGTTTCAAAAGAAAAGCACTTATCTGCTTCCCTGGATTGGTTGTTGCTTCTAACATCTCCAAAATGAAAATTGTAAATGATAGGCGACTGAAATGTGGGAACACTGTTTACAATTGTGCAGCAGACATTAAATTATGAGAACTGTATTGTAGGCCTGCTTATGTGTAAATCCTGCAATGAACCCCAGGCTGTGTACTCACCCCATTTTTTTGGAAGAAGGTTATAATGTTTTCAAGATTTTTTTCATCCATTATTATTACCTCCATGAAGAGCTGAACCCAAACTGGGTGTGCACTTGTATAGCATTTGGGGTTGTTATTTTTCATACCAGGACATCATTTTCTCATGTTCACTGTGGAGGTGCCTGATTTTTCCCTACTAATTTAAACCTCCAAGTCTCCTCTGCACAATTTTCTACTTCGTGCACATTCCTGGACATTATCCAAGATATACTGAACAATTCTTCTGAAGACATATTGAAACAATTTCATCAAAGATGACAACTACTCAGGATCCTAACAAATTTTGTATAGGGGCTTTCAGGAAGCCAAAGATTTATATACGTAAGGGCATTTTAAAAGAAAGGGACATGGCTTACAGTTACATAAATTACCAGAATATGGAAGTTGATGTGATTTAAAGTGAGGAGTAAAAATAGGTCTCAGATGAAAATGATTGAAAAGTTGATGTAAAACCAATGTGATTTACACCTAGAAATTGAAGCAGAAAGGGAAAATAAAAGCAATTCAAAAAACTGATGCAGTTCCAAATGAGCAATGGAAATAGTAAGCTCAAATAAGATCGATGTAAAACTTGAAGCGATTTAAAATAAGGATTGGAGGCTGGAAGCTAAAAAAGTGCAACTGAAAGTGTGGTTTGAAGGAATGGCTAGAAACAAAGTCCTGGAGTGGAATTAACTCAAAAGTTCATACGGTTCAAATGACATTTTTGGAAACCACCACCATGGTTTCAGAAACCAGAGGCCACAACCTGTCAGTGATTGTAGATATACAGCTAGTGTCTGGTGAAAGGGCCAGAGAGACCTCATGTCCCATCTGTTCAAAGATCACACTCAGCTATGAAAATCTTTAAAGGGCATTGGACATAGGAGCCAATTCCTGAGTTCCCATTCACCCTTTGCCTTCCCCCAACTTTGGGGGCCCCCAAAGTTGATGGGCATTGCCATTTGAATGGTGTGTGCACCGTGTCCTGTGATCAATTGTGCAGGGTGGAGCTTATCTGCCTCCCCCAATATTTTATTCAAGCTGCCACCCCGGTATTGAACAAGTCACTCTTCTCTAATGTAACCCACCTCACATGGTTGCGAAGTTAACATTTGGGGAAGGTAGAAAGTGTATGCTGCCTTGAAGATATTGGAAGAAGGATAGGATTAAAATGTAATTTAAAAAAGAATTCAAATTGTAAAACACATTGTGTAGCCAACATTGCAACAGAAATAGTAAACACTTACATTACAAAATACATTTCTTGTTCCTAGAACCATTTATGCGTGCCTGGCTTTCCATGGCAAATCTCTTTCCCTCAGTC
The DNA here is from genome assembly GCF_965153285.1 of Podarcis tiliguerta. Taxonomy (NCBI): domain Eukaryota; kingdom Metazoa; phylum Chordata; class Lepidosauria; order Squamata; family Lacertidae; genus Podarcis; species Podarcis tiliguerta. Next base: position 12,183,628 of record NC_139543.1, on the reverse strand, counting down.
TAACATTTGCTAAAGCGTTTGAAAATTTGTCCCTATTTCCTGCTGTAAATCCAGAATTAAATGTCACATTTTTTCCGGACCTATGGACATTGTTTCTGGGCTCTTATGGGGGCATTTGCACAGAGACATAAAGAAGAATAGAGGCTTCTAAGATCAGGTCATCGTGTCTATGTATGAATGTGAAATAAATCACAAAGCTCCCTTTTCTTTGCAAACTAAGAAGGTTTCGGTGTCTCTTTGACAGATCGTTAATGAATCAGAATTTACATTCCACCCACCTTTTTGTGCTGCTTTGATGAAACAGTTAGGGTGGTCAAATGATGGGTAGCCTTTGATATTTGTCTGAACATGAGATTCATGAGGGGCGCAGTAGAAGGATTCAATTAGCACCCAATGTGCCTGCTTGCAGATCTCTTGTCACTGGTGGAGCATTTTAATGGTGCCTTAGGTATACTTCAGATATTTCCTTAGGCCCAACACAGAAGTTAGATGATTAAACTTCCCTAGGGACGAGCAAGCTCTCCAAAGTTTGTCTTAAACAGATATGTTTATTATCCCTTTATTTCTTCCAGAAATAACATATCTGAGCCAATCTATGTTGTTTGGAAACATTATTAATGCCGCACTTTGTGGGTGCCTGGCCCCTGCATTTAAAATGTTGTGGCAGCCACGTCATCCAGGCCTAAGGGAGCAGCTACGATATGTAAGGGAGATATGTCATTAAACCTCTCCCACCACTGCTGGTGGCATTATTGAAATACATCTTGTAAGGCAGAGGGCCTTCTTGGTAGTGGCACCCGCCCGCTCTCCTATCAGATGTCAAGGAAATAAGGAACTACCTGACTTTGAGAAGACATCTGAAGGCAGCCTTGTTTAGGGAGGATTTTAATGTTTGAAGTTTTATTCTGTTTTTAGTGTTCTGTTGGGAGCCACCAAGAGTGGCTGGGGAAACCCAGTCAGATGAGCAGGGTATAAATATTGTGTGACCAGGCAGCGACAGCCCCAGCCTCCAGGGATCATAAAAAAGGAATAAATACTCTGACAAGGTGTTATGGAATTAAAATAAGGCCACAACTTTATTAAACTTCTGAATGTAGGAAGACCTTGGCTTAGGGTCTTATGTATCCCTCCCAGCCCCCCCCCCAGCAGGGGTAACTGGGGCACATCAGGGTAAATGGGATATGGGGGTGCACTGCAAGTCATATGTGTATGTAGGCAGCCCAGCCCATATCCCCACACGCAGGGTAGTTCACTGACAACCTTTTGGTGTATGGCCAGTGACACCCATTATATAACCCTGGAATTGATGCCACAGGGGGGTGAGTCATCACTTCATGCCCCCCCCCCATTATAGGGAATAAAAGACAACGATTCCACCCAAGGCCATAAACCAGCAAAGTTGTGACAAATTGCTACGGAGAAGACAAAACCTGTGCAGGAAAATTTCTTCCCAGTCCTTCAACAGCGACCTGTCAAAGACAGTAGCAGCGCCCTCTAAACAGGAAGAAAAAGTTAACCTGCAAACAAGAAACATTAAACAAAGGGAGGGGAGGGAGGGTGAATCTCCAGAGCCGACTGCCTGCTGTTGTCGGCTCCACCCCCTATTTAAAATGGGACTGGCCCCACCTCCCAGCAATGAAACCTGACTGCTGAGGCTGGGCGTGAACCTCCAAATAATAACACTGAGAGGCAAGCCAGCCCCTGTTTGCCAGTAAGCTCCCTGGGAACTATAGCACCGCGCACGATCCCGCAAAGGGCACCCACAATGTAAAGTGTGAGTGATGAAGATGATGATTTTATGGAATAAGACCACTTACTCAGAGGTGTGTTGCTACATAGCACCCATAGATTTCCCTTCCCATGTGCCTAATACAAAGGAGTCACATAGAATGGGGTTCTGGGACTGCCCCTACAAGGTCTGAGGAACACAGCACAAATTTGTGGATGGCACCAGGGTCATGGTCCCACAGTCCCTTTCTATTCATGAGGTGGGATTATTCTGAACAGGCAAAATGGAACTAAAAGTCTAGTCAGTGTTTCCCAAACTTGGGTCTCCAGCTGCTTTGGGTCTACCACTCCCATCAGCACTGACCACCGATGGGAGTTGTGGTCCAAAAACAGCTGGAGACCCGACTTTGGGAAACACTGGTGTATTGTATCTCTCAGCAATGGTATGTTAACGCTCTCTAGAGGTTCTGTAGTCTTCAGGGAGCACATGGTGAATCCATAGGGGCAAAGCCTCTCCTTGCAGAGGGGAGGAGTTGTGAGCAGGAGCCATTTCCCACATTGGCAGGGGGCATTTCGGTCCCTGATCAGCCATCCCGGCTGCCATGCCACGCCCCCCAGGTAGCCAACCAACCAGGTGGAGGCTTGGGGGCGGGGTTTTGCTGCTCAAACGCAGCCACGGCAGTGCTTCCCATCCATTGTGCTGCTGCCTTTGCTAATCCATTGTGCGGATCACCCACCCACCCTCCCTCTAGTTCATTGCTTGGTTCTTGACATTGCTATGGACCTGTGGTTGGTCGCCTTGGTTGGCCAAGGGGCCTGGTAATTTAATTTTTATCCAACTGGCAAATTGGCACCGGTCACTTGGTTTTTTTGCCTACCTCGTACAAATCGTCACAACTTTTTGGTATTGGCAGTTAGGCATTGGAATATGTTTGTGTATTGGAGGGCAGGGTGTGGCCATCGCCTACCCCTCCATTTTATGGGTATTCCGGTAAAGGAATCCGGCGGTCATGGATCCTGTCCAACGCCCTTGCTGGTGGCTAGGGCCATGGCATGACCCCTGGTGACATCAGGGGGAGCTTTCAGTTGTATTTGCATCAACAGTCTCCTCCCACTGGTGGCTAACCCTTGATAGACTCACCCCTCCCTGAGGGGGTGGAGTCACTTGCTGTGGTTTATCCAATGCCTAAGCCAATACCTCTCACATGCTGTAATCAATAAAGTTGTGGCCTTTTTTAGCCCATTAACCTTATATACCGTGTCCATGTGACTTTCTTATCCTCAAGCTGGTGGCGGGTCCTTGAATCACAAAGGGATTGGCACTGGTGATGATAATGGCTTGAGCTGTTACGGCTTGGGGCGAAGGGGACAGGAAGAGCCACCCGATGCCTTTAAACTGCACTCCGCGTAACCAGTTTAGGCAAAGGGAAACATAATGTGTTAGAAATGCGGCATAATAAAGCAGTCTATTAAGACAAGTACAAGATATAGACTCCCTGAAAGGACAGAGAATGCAGATAATTACATTTAAAAGGATGATAGCTTAATGAACGGAGAAATTATAATGAAAGGAGAGACGAACGAGAATGGGCGACACATAACCAATGCAAACAGCAATATAAAAATTAGCTGGAAGCAGTAAGGGGGAAATTGCCTTTTAAACAGAAAAGTGAAAAGTGCAAAACAGAGGAGAGAGATGAGTGAAGGCTGTGAATTCTAAGTGCTTTTTAAAGGCTTTCCTGGCCTCCTCATTATTGTTTCATCATTGGCTTATCTATCTTTCCTTCCTAATATTTTGTTGGTGTTATCAGACAAATTGGTGCTTTCTCACAGGCAGCCTCAGCCTTCACTTCCAACCATTTTAAATGAGCTCTCAAGCCTCCAGAAAAACCGACATTTGCTGCAAGTCCACTAATCACAGCTTGCAGAAGGCAACTGCTGTACGTGGCTCCAAGGTGATGTGCTTGAGGTGGGGGGAAAGGACTTTGCAAAAGAAAGGGAAAGGCCAGCCCCCAAAGTCCTTTGCATTGTGAAGGGGAAACAAAAGAATCGCACAACAGATATAAGGCGTAAAATGGAATTCTTGGACACAGCGTAGGATGGCTGTACTTTCGACAGCCGGAACAAGTGGACGCACTGTGCTTATTATCGCAGTGATTTACAGAGCTTTATAGATGCCAGATATTTGTTCCTCTCAAGTCTGAACAGGAAAAAAGGGTACAGGGTGTTGGTCCCGTTCCATGAGGCTCTTTAATGTGTGGCACAGTAAACCAAACAAATGCTACAATTTCATCAGTTTATTGGTTTCGTCCATAATACACACCAAAGAATCCATGCAGTTTCTTATACAGTGGTACCTCAGGTTAAGTACTTAATTCGTTCCGGAGGTCCGTACTTAACCTGAAACTGTTCTTAACCTGAAGCACCACTTTAGCTAATGGGGCCTCCCGCTGCTGCCACGCCACCGGAGCCCGATTTCTGTTCTCATCCTGAAGCAAAGTTCTTAACCTGAAGCACTATTTCTGGGTTAGCGGAGTCTGTAACCTGAAGCGTATGTAACCTGAAGCGTATGTAACCTGAAGTGTATGTAACCTGAGGTACCACTGTAATTGGTTTCACTAATGTCAGAGGCAGTAATTGTTGAAGTAAGGTTAGCGAAAATGCAGCTGAGAAGCTCAAATCATACATAGGACTGACACTCTTCTTTGGAAATTAAACCAATGTCCAAACTTTAACATTCAGAAACTTCACGTGCAGAAATTTATGGTTATAGATCAGAGATGTCCAACAGGTCGATCGCGATCTACTGGTCGATCACAGGGGGTCCTTGGTCGATCGTGGGATGCCGACCCCCCCCCCCAAAAAAAAAGAAGCTCAACAACTCTGGATTCCTAAAAAAGGCTCAACAATTTTGGCTTCTAAAAAAAGTTCAACAACTTTGGTAGATCACTGCCAGTTTTTTTATAGTGGAAGTAAATCACAGTCTCTTGAAAGTTGGACACAAAAAAACGGAGTCTCACGTTCGCTCAATACCACCCATGTGACCAACGTTAGCCAATCACATTCTCTAGAATTCTAGAACTCTCTAGAATTCAGGTCTCGGCGAGTTTCCCACAGACATCAGGTTGGCCAGTGTGAGAAATGGGTGCTGAAATAGACTTCATTGACTCCAGCAGTCTCTTCTTATCCTTTTATGCTCTTAATGTATAACTAATTGGGTGTCATAACCAGCTATCATTCACTCCATCTCATATGCCTATGGCATTTCAATTCTGAAATAATTAACTAATTAGTTAATTTGTATCCCATCAACCCAAAGGAACCCAGAACAACAACCGCATCAGAGATATAGATAGATATAGATATATTACAGGAAAGAATTTTTTTAAAAAAACCATTAAAATATGTAATATTATATATATATATATATATATATATATATATATATATATATGTAAATATGCAGGTTTTGGTGTCCTCGGGTGTCTTCCCGTGTAAAAGTTGGGGTGTCTAGGCGACGTTTCGACGAGGTCTCACTCGTCATCTTCAGGCTGGTGCTTTCGGCTTCTTGTTACTGGAACAGAGCAGGATCTCAGTGTTTGAGTTCCTATAAATACTGTTGAGGAGGTGTGGTGTATAGCCTCCAATGTTCTGGGCAGAGAGGAGGTTCCCAGGCTAGTGTGCCTTTTCTTCTTTTGTTCCTTAATTACTTGAGGGATATCTTGAGTGATTTCTTGAGTGATTTCCTGAATCCCACTTAGGTGGGTCATTAGGTGTGGATTATATATATATCAGCAATTCCTGGCAGAGTCTTCCTGAGAATATTAATATGAATATTGTTAAATATGTGGATACTGTGCTGTAGTGCAAATGCTTGGATTTTTAAAATGTAAACTACTGAGGTTTCTTGATAGTAAGCGGTTTATGTATTGCTTTAATAAATAAATATTGGGACTTTTGAAATTTTCAATTATATAGCCAATACTTGGCAAATGAAACATTTTTGGGAGGGGGTTAATATTTTCATAGTCTGATAACATTGTAAAATTGGCATCCTTATGATTTGAAATTGTTAGGTCAGCAGAATACTTGCTTCTGTTCTATCAGCTAATTAAGTTAATCTAAGAAACATTGTACTAGGGTATCAGATAAATTTATGAAACTGAAAGGTTCAGTAGACTTATGTTGACCTCGAAATGCCTTTGACATGGACACTGTCTTTTGAATTGTTTATTTTTTCCACTATGAAATCTGATATTTAATTACTGATGCAGAAATCATAGATTATCAAATGTATAAATGATTGTGTATTAAATAAAGTGAGATTTGATCCTAAGTTAAAATCAGATTGCTTCTCTATGGTTGACATCTCTCTCTCTGTATATATATATATATATATATATATATATATATATATATATATCCATAATGAACTTGCAGTTATGCCACTCACTACAGAACACTGCTCCACCTAGAGCATGAAAATTGAGATATACAGTACAGTTGGTCTTTCATCATGTTTGTGATGCTACAAAATTTCTTTATCCTGTCATCATTGAGAAGGGGGCTAACTTCATTATAGCAAATTATTGGATAATAGCAGTGCTATAGTGGTATGCTATTATATCTTTCTCTGTCTTTCTTGATTTAGAATCAAGAGGGTGACCTCCCAATTTAACTAATTTAATCTGCAAAAATAACCTTGCAAATTGACTTGCCAGACACTAATATTAGATGAAATCTTTCTTCTATTGAAGCTGGCTGTCATTAGTGAATCCCTGTGAGAGCTGTAATCTTCTGCTAATGTTGTCAAGTTTCATAAAATATATACTAGTGTGTGTGTGTGTGTGTATATATATATATATATATATATATATATATATATATCCATTTTATTAAAGAATTTGGGGGTTCAGATTCTTATGGATTAGCAATATTTGCTAGACAACTGGATCCTATTTCAAATTCCAATTGCCTTTTGCCTTAAATTTTGCTAATGCTAAAGAAATGCTGCTTTAGCAAATGTAGCAAGAAGGTGACAGTGGACCACAGAGCGAATCATATATATTAATTCAGGTCAAAAGTGAAATGGATCGTGTATTAATATTTTGATGCGCATGGGTCAAATAATAAATCTGCAAGCAGTGGATGGCAGCAATCTCTTGGCAGTTACCTATGAATTCTTCTCAAGGTGGAAGAGTTTTTGACGGAACACATATTCAACAGAAAGGAATATGCCAAAGAAGAAACCGTGTCTATCTTCTGGTTTTTAGGGGGAATTTGGCTGGGCCAAAACAAGGATATAGATGTGTCCATCCATGTTGATATTTTCTATTCTGAGGGTCGATAACTTTTCTGAGTCAATGGGCACGTTTGAAATTTGAAGAAGGTGCCCTGAACACCAGGCATAAAATGGCTGCTTCTGTGCTGTGGCCTAACACAAAATGGCGGCCACATTTGAAAAAGAGAGAAGACCACAAAATTATATGGGCACATCAGCTGCACCATCTTTGGGAAAGGGGATCTACATCAGCCACTGTTGTGTTTGCTCTTTGCACACCCTCTCTGTTCAGAACAAGAGGATGAGTGTCCAATTCTGGGATCCATTGAAACGGGGACATGTTTAAGGAGAATGTAGGAGAGGCTGAGGTGACGAAACCAGGATCTGAGCAGGAATAGCAGTCTCCTCTGCACTGTGAATTTTTGAGAGGGTGTTTCCTGAGACTTTTCATGGGCCACAGGACCAGCTTGCTCGTGTTGGCAATCCCTAGCCCAGTGCTCTTCCAGGATCTCATGTAGAGTGGTACCTTGGTTCTCAAACGCCTTGGTACTCAGCAACTTGGAACCCACACACTGCAAACCTGGAAGTAAGTGTTTCGGTTTGTGAACTTTTTTGGAAGCTGAGCATGCTCTGTTTTGAGTGCCACACTTCCATCTTGAGTGTGATGCTGAGGTCTGTCTGTTTTTGCTATTTATTTTGCCTTTTTGTTTTTGCGGCTCTTTTTTGTGACTCTGTGGAACCCAGCTCAGCTACTGACTGACTGATCATGTGACTGCAGTACATTGTTTATTGCTTTCATTTTATAGATCAATGGACTCATTAAATAGTAAAATTCATGTTAAATTGCTGTTTGAAGGGTTGTTTTTAAAAGTCTGGAACGGATTCATCCATTTTGTATTACTTTCTATGGGAAAGAGTGCCTTGGTTTTGGAATGCTTTGGTTTTGGAACGGACTTCCGCAACGGATTAAGTTTGAGAACCAAGGTACCACTATAGAGATACACCATCGCCCTGCTCCATGAAATCCCTAAAACTAAATCTGAGACTTTCTGCAGGCACAACACATGCTCAAACTGATCACATTGTGTCAGTTTGAATATGCTGTCCCATGATAACTAACCCGAAACTGGTCATATGAACTGACCCCGAATCTGGATGTAGTCTGTGGTTACCTTCCAAATGTCTAAGTGTATATTACATGGGCATTTTATCACAAAGTCACTAAATCCCTGGACAAAATAGACAAATGACTACTCAGTCAATTGACTGAACAAGTGACTAAATGAACCATACCTAAGCACACCTTCTAATGAGTGCATGGTCAGATTAGATTATGGTCCATTACAGGAAACAAAGCTCCAGGAAAACAAGTAAGGCAAGCTAGAAATACTCAACAAAAAATCTATTCGTTCAATAGCTGGAAGAAGCGGTCCAGATTAGGGATGAGTGAATCTGTCAATTTCAGTTTCTCCTTTTCCCCCAGTCTTAAATTCAGTTCTCCACAAGTCCACATGAACATTCACCTCCATTTTAGTGAAACGTTCTCCTAATATAAACATTTGCTTGCAATTTAGCCTAACACCCCCCCCCCTAATATATGTATTTTTAACTAGTTTATGCACATTTGTACACATTACTTGACTGGTGAGCTGCATTGAAAAATTCTGAGAAGTGGACAGCTTCCTTGTCTATCACCTAGCTCTACTTGTGCTTGAAAAATAAACTGATTTTTACAAAGAATCATAAAAGACTGCTGTCTTCTCCTCCAAAATAAATCAACAATATAAAAGCTGCCCTGGGTTTCCTACTGCCAAGGAAGCAACTATAGGCTATAGACTGAAAATAGCCTGTTTTACACCCATTCTTAGTGCCAAACTAAACATGACATTAATTGCATGTATACAATTAATATGCTTTTATATCTAATAGCAAACATTAGATTGCCATTAATCAGTGGGTTGATAATATGATAACGCTTGCAACTTACGAACAGACTGCTTACAGACATAGACTCTTCTTGCATAAATACGACAATATTTGGAATGCATTTATTCAAAATGTAGTAGGCTATTAATATTTACATTTGTATTAGGATAATAATATCAAATGTATAAAAGAATGTATGGGTTAGGGTATTTTTTGTATACATTCATATAATGTTTTCCCCCCTTTACACAGTTTTGTGTCTTTTTTTGGTAGCACTTTATTACTTTATAAGTGAAACTATTTCAATAAAATATCAATATTAATTTAAAAAAAGAAAAAAATTAGGCCCACTACCATGGAACAAGAACTGAACATAATGTATGTTTTGGGTTTTATTGGGGAATAACCAACATGCAATGCAACTGTGAATGATACATGGTGAGTCAACTTCAAATTCAGGCAATTTGCCCAGGATTTTAACTGGTTTTATATCTACTGTTTTTTGTATTCTTCCTGTTGCCTTGATAATTGCTTTTGTTTCTGATGTTTTTGATCTGTTTTATGATTCACTTTTGTAGGCTATCTTGAAAATCTAGATTAATAAAATTATGTTTTAAAATTTATTTTTTAAATTTTCAGGCATTTTACAGTGCTCAGGGAATATGACCAAAGATCCAGTTAAAATGCAAATATAAAAATAAAAATAAACTCATCACACCAATTTACCAGCTATTTGTAACTTAATATTCTAGATTTAGAAAGCATTGAATTTCTCATTCTTACAAGCCAGCCTTATCAATTTATTGCTGTTAAAGATTGAGAGGGACATCAAGAATGAGAGTGACTGCCTTGCCGAAAGATACCCAGAAAGTTGTGGTCTCAGTCATGGACAATTCATGGTTCATCCTATTAACCTGATCTTATTATATTTCTGGCCATTTGCAGCACACACACAAATGTAGTTTTTTCTCAATCTGGAATCATTCATGTTCATCCTCAACATGTTTCTTTCAATCTAGAGTGACTCCAGATGCTGCCATCCACAAGGATGCATGTGGTTACCTGGTGAGTGTTTCAAAACCCTTATCTCAGTTAGCTTATCCAATCCTTTTCCTCCCTGCACATGGCCCAAATAAATGAAGAAGGATATTGGTAGATGCCTATCCACAATGTCATTAGGCAGGTGTGGAGACACACAGACACACACCACTGCCAGAATCACGTACATCTGTATTCAAATGGACACATTGTGCGGTACTACAGAATCAGTGCGCAATGAGCTCTTGTTTTTGGAATTTCAGGGGCAAAAAAAATATGCAATAAATCTAGAAACAAAGGACTCTGTCTCCATTGATTCTACGGAAAATAAAGTTTTGTATGCAGTCCTGTTTTTTTATTATTTAACACGTTCTACTTTCCGGCCTACCAGAAGATTCCAACCTAACTTATATAATATAAGCAAGCTGAACAGGAAAAAGTCCATATAAGCTGAGTAGCCTTGTCTAGTCTTTTCCATTTTCTTCCTTCCTATATCAGGGGTCTTTTATCAGTATTTTTTTCAGTTAAAGCCTCTACTCAGAATTCCTAATTATAGAGCTGTGAGCCATATCTCAGTTCATAGAAAACCCACAGAGAATCTAATTAAAGGCAGAATGGCACAATACTTGGATGCCTATAATCCCAGTCAGTACAACAGAGGAACAAGGAACAATGTTTCATGGCAGCCATACTAATTCCACCCTCCTTGTTAATGTGTTTATCATTCTATGCGGGACCAGGTATTTCTCTCAGCCCTAACAGACAGTAGGTCAATACCGCATTAAGGGTATTCTATTTCTTTGGAGTTCTGCCTCAAGGATGAGGTACAGCACAACGCTTTCATTTAAATATAAGGGGCGGGAATGTATCTCTAAAGTTAATGAAAACCCTGTAGCTTCTTGGTGACCTGCTAAGTAAAGAACACAACAAACCTGAGCTCAGAGATGGGGAAATGAGTCACTGGTGCACAAAATGACTTGCTGTGCTGAATGGCCTCCTCTGCTCTTGCAGCTGGACAACATAACCTTTAGAGTTGTATTTAAAGTCAAATTTCTTTTGATTTTCCACCCCTTGTGCACATTTAGACATATTTTATAAGATGGGCTAGCTAATCGGAAGGTTGGCAGTTCAAATCCCCGCAACAGGGTGAGCTCTCGTTGCTCGGTCCCTGCTCCTGGCAACCTAGCAGTTCGAAAGCACATCAAAGTGCAAGTAGATAAATAAGTACTGCTCTGGTGGGAAGGTAAACAGTGTTTCTATGCACTGCTCTGGTTCGCCAGAAGTGGCTTAGTCATGCTGGCCACATGACCCGGAAGCTGTCATGCAAGCATGTCAACACAGCTTTGAAAAGTTGTTTTGGCAAAGATCCTGTTATATCTTTGTGGGTTTTTCACAGGCATCTTGGTGACCACTGTCAAAACAGGATGCTGGACAATAAGAAGAGAAGAAGAGTTTGGATTTGATATCCCGCTTTATCACTACCCAAAGGAGTCTCAAAGCGGCTAACATTCTCCTTTTTCTTCCTCCCCCCAACAAACACTCTCTGAGGTGAGTGAGGCTGAGAGACTTCAAAGAAGTGTGACTGGCCCAAGGTCACCCAGCAGCTGCATGCGGAGGAGCGGAGACGCGAACCCGGTTCCCCAGATTACGAGAGTACTGCTCTTAACCACTACACCACACTGGCTCTCAATATTGACCATTGGCCTAATGTAGCAGCCTCTTCTTATGTTATTATGTTCTTATTTTGGTCTCAGAAGTGTGGAGCCCAAATCACCAATATGTCTCCCCATTCTTGTCATCCTCTTTTGTATAGACGGGTAATATATTCATAAATATTTATTTGTCATAATGTGCTGAAGCATCCTGACTACATCCTAAACAAATTATTCATCATTGTGGTAGGAACAGTTGATTTTTTTTTTTAATATAAAACTTCAGTGACAAAGTCTGTTGAGTTCTACAGTAATCACACATCTGTCTTTATAGCATTTCCCCAGTTGTAGGAACTTCTTTTGTAATGCAAATATAAAGGGGGTGGGTACAAACATAATGCTCAGCTTAATTGCCTTCTGAAATCTTTATTCATTTTTCAACATACATTTCCTTCACTCAACTGTTCATTAAGTGATAGTTTGCTGTGCAAAGATAATCTTCCTAATATGAAATGCACTCTGTAGAGTTTAAAAGTGCTTACAGTACCGAGTTCTTATATAGGTCAGTGACCTATGTGGAAATTTATGAAGAAAGCTTCATCATGTTTGCATGTCAAAGAAGCATAAAAGGTGCCATCAATGCAAATCAGTTATGTTAATCAATATAAATGCCTTGCAAGTTTCAAAAGCAAAAGAAAGCCTGATATGCTTATGTAAGCCTGATCTCAATAGGACTGTGAATAAGAATGGACAAATCTGTCCATTTTGGTTTTCTCTGTTTCTCAGTCTTCTAATCTTAAATTCAATTTTGCACGTTTCTACACCAATTTTTTATATATTTTTTTATTTTAAAAAGCTCATGAAAATTCTTCAGCATTTTAATGAGAATTTCTCCTAATAAACACGTTTTTATGCAGTTTTTGAAGGATGTAGATATTTTTGCAAGCTATTTCTCCTAATATAATGCATTTTGTATGTTATTTTCACTAATTCGTTAATCTTTGTGCACAAGACCCCTACAGAATTTTCTACCATATTGCAGAAGCACATTTACATTGTGCAAATGACCCATTGGGACTAGGCCAATGGATAACACTAAGAAGATCTGATGGCCCACCTGTTTCAAAGGCTGTTTTAGAGTAGTGTGACTGCTTTGGCCATACTGGAGGCACCACAACACTGCTGTAGAATGGAGCATGAGAGGTGGGGGCACAGGATTTTAGTATCACACAGGGCACCACTGAAATACAAGAGCCCAAACTCCTCCATTGCCTATTTTCATCCATTTTGCTCACTCCCAATTTCTTCCATGAATTATCCAGCCACTGTCAGTGGGTTTGCAGTCTGCAGAGAGTCATTCTGATTCCCTCCACAGTGCTGCATTGTACCATGTTTGAACTAAAGCCAAAATGCTTGTCAGCGACCAGTGACTGTACATTCTTAAGCTGTTCGCATGAAAAGGAAAGTGTTCCCAGAATGTCATTTTTTCCTCCTCATGCGCATTTTCCATTTATTGAGTTGCAGACTAATCATTGAATCACCAGATCACTAGAATGGCATGTACTCTGTTCAGGCATTCTTGGTCTGGGATCAGTAAATGCATGTTGCCATATGTTGAGGAATTCCCATACATGCCCTCTTTTGGGGGTCCTACATGCCTATCTGGGGGGAATTTTACATTTTAAAGGAAATGTGGATTTTGGGTTTTCTTTTTTAAAAATATGTGCACAGGCAGCTCTGTGTCAGCTCTGGTGTAGGCGGTACAGGCTCTGGCTCTGGCTCTGGCATGGGTGGCCTAGGCTCTGGCAAGGGCTCTGGCATGGGCAACCCTAAGATTTGGCTCTGGCATAGACAGACTGTGTACTGGTGTGGGCAGCCTGGGCTCTGGCATGGGTGGCTCAGGCTCAGGAGCAACAGAGAGACTATAGCAACTACTCTATTCCGAACTTTAAAATGGTAAGCGTAATGCAACAAAAGAGGTTTAAAGACTCTCTCAAGGCAAATCTACAAAAATGTAGCATAAACACCGACAACTTGGAAACACTGGCCCGTGAGCGCTCCAGTTGGAGAACAGCCTTTACCAAAGGTGTCATGGGCTTTGAAGACGCTCAAATTCAGGACAAAAGGGAGAAATGTGCTAAGAAGAAGGCACACTTGGCAAATCCACACCATGATCAACTCCCGCCTGGAAAGCTGTGGAAGGACATGCAGATGCTTAAGGAATGAGGTAGTTGAGCAGCTCGGCAGCTCTATCCATGACTGGGCAGCCCTATTTAGGATCCACTCTGCTCACCCCGAAAAGGGGAAAGGGCTAGAAAAAGTGCCTTCCCGGAAACCTATGTCCCCACTGTGGAAGGACATGTGGATACAGAATTGGCCTCCACAGTCACTTACGGACCCATTGTTAAAACCGTATTTATGGAAGACAATTGCGCTAAACAAGCTTAACAAGTTTTTGTCTCCAGATTTTTACCTCTTGAAATATGACAACCCTAACAAGGACGTTACCTCCACCTGCACTTTTGACATTCTGACAAGTTGGAGAGTGAACATCTCAATCAGAAAGACTCCTGTACTCAGAGTGAATGGGGTTTAAGATACGGAGTTCTAAAATGCACAGAAGACTATACAAATGCAGGAGGCTCCATGAATCAGAAGTCCCCTTCCAACTTGTGCAAGGAGACCAGAATGGTGACCAGAGATGGAGCCAGTGCACATCCAAATGTTCTCCCCTCAGACATTAACCCAACACAGAGCAGAACAAGAATGTCTGAAGAGGGCTAAGTAACATTTTTCTAGGGCTCTCTATTGAATTCAAAGCAGGCATTTTCCACATTGCAATGCCACGTTCAAACAGCTGCCGGTACAAGTACATATTCTTTGTGTCTCTTATGGTGAGGACAGACTTCTAAACCTAAGTGGATGAAAAGATCACTCCTGTACCTTCACATGTTATCCCAGATATGTCAAAGACTTACCCAGACATGAAAGAATGCCAGATTTACCTTTCAGTCATCCTTTGTCAGGTGTGAAATTCAAAATGTTTCCTGACCATTTCAGATGAAGGTGTTATCACCTACTATTTCCAGAAGGAGTAAGTACATTATTTCTCCCGGCAGCTTTGTAAGCAAGGAGGAACTGACTCCGATTGGCCGGATGACTGCTGAATTCATGCATATTTCCTTCGATATCTGCAGTTCCCATTCCTAATGGAAGCTGACAGAATGTAAATGAGTTTCTAAAGGAACCAGCAAAAGTGGCAATTTTTCTCATTTAATCTTCAGATGAACTGTCTGTCTCCCAGATGCTGAGCTTCATTAGAATTCTGAAACTAATTTCACCTATCAACACATGATTATTGGTTTGAGTGAGGTTTTTGGGAGACTCTGAGTAAAAATCACTATCAAATGCAGCTTGGCTCAATAAAAGGAAAGGGGGGAAAACACACTAAAAGGAATGGCAGAGTGCAGCATAATCTGCTTGTGTAATTACTTAAAACTACTTAACACTTAAACCTCTCTTTTGGTCAGAAATCCTCACTTTAAAGTCAATTTGAAGGTGAAATAAAAGTCTGCGCTGACAGATGCCCCGTTTAGGGACCGGAACCTCACTGCTAAATCCATTTATTGGGATAAAAGTCCTCTTGATTTCAGTGGAATTTACTTAAAAGGTGATGACTGACCTGTTTGCAGCTTAACTTTTCTTGCCACGAGTGATCCTCATGAAACACAAATAATGATTGTCTCCATACAGAGATACTTTGTCACATGAGGGGCTAGATCCCATTGAGTTTCATTTATTTATTTTTATTGTGAAACAGAAACAATTGACTCTTCCATAAGCTACTGGTGGATCCAGTGACAGATATCATGCCATCTCATAGCATTTTGTATCGGCCTGTTGGGTTCAGTAGTTTTAATAGGCTGATCTCCTGGTTCTTTTTAGGTTTTTATCTGCTTTACCTGTCTCTCTTCTTTTAGGTTGTGTGGTATTATTAATCGTGGTGTCTTATGTGGATGGTTTTTAAGTGTTCTATGTTGTCCTGAGCACTGAGACTGCAATAGAAGTAAAGAGGGGCACACATTTTCTAAGAGAATAACAATAAATACAGTGGTACCTCGGGTTAAGAACTTAATTCGTTCTGGAGGTCCGTTCTTAACCTGAAACTGTTCTTAACCTGAGGTACCACTTTAGCTAATGGAGCCTCCCGCTGCAGACGCGCCGCCGTTACACGATTTCTGGTTTCATCCTGAAGCAAAGTTCTAAACCCGAGGTACTATTTCTGGGTTAGCTTCAATTTCCCAAGTTCTCTGGAAATGATATCTGGCTGAATGGCAGTGCAGAGGGCACTAGAGGCTGGATGCAGGTGTGAGGGTATTGGCGGCGAGCCATTTGCACTTGAGTGGCCATTAGGAATTGGGTAAGCCCGCTGTGGGTTAAACCACAGAGCCTAGGACTTGCCGATCAGAAGGTCGGCGGTTCGAATCCACGTCACAGGGTAAGCTCCCGTTGTTCAGTCCCTGCTCCTGCTAACCTAGCAGTTCGAAAGCACGTCAAAGTGCAAGTAGATAAATAGGTTCTGCTCCAGCGGGAAGGTAAATGGTGTTTCTGTGCGCTGCTCTGCTTCACCAGAAGCGGCTTAGTCATGCTGGCCACATGACCCGGAAGTTGTACGCTGGCTCCCTCGGCCAATAAAGCGAGATGAGCGCCGCAACCCTAGAGTCGGTCACAACTGGACCTAATGGTCAGGGGTCCCTTTACCCTTTACCTTAAGCCTTTGTTTAGCGCGCGTGCAGCCCCGGACATCTAAGGGCATCACAGACCTGTTATTGCTCACTCGTTCATGGGGAAGAATTGCAATCCCCGATCCCCATCACGAATGGGGTTCAACGGGTTACCCGCACCTGTCGGCGTAGGGTAGACACACGCTGAGCCAGTCAGTGTAGCGGTAGTCACGTAATCTGGGTAACCGGGTTCGCGTCTCCGCTCCTCCACATGCAGCTGCTGGGTGACCTTGGGCCAGTCACAGTCTCTCAGCCCCACTCACCTCACAGAGTGTTTGTTGTGGGGGAGGAAGGGAAAGGAGAATGTTAGCCGCTTTGAGACTCCTTAAAGGGAGTGAAAGGCGGGATATCAAATCCAAACTCCTCCTCTTCTTCTTCTTCTTCTTCTTCTTCTTCTTCTTCTTCTTCTTCTTCTTCTTTGTTTAATGGAGGGGAGGTTGTAGCCTCCGCCTGCCCCTCCTCTATAAGGGTATAATGCTGGTGGTCAACAAAAGAGGTTTAAAGACTGTTTCAAAGCAAATCTTTAAAAATGTAGTATAAACACTGACAACTGGGAAACACTGGCCTGTGAGAGCTCCTGTTGGAGAACAGCCTTTACCAAAGGTGTCATGGGCTTTGAAGACACTCAAACTCAAGACTGAAGGGAGAAACGTGCTAAGAGGAAGGCACGCTTGGCAAATCCACACATTGATCAACTCCTACCCGGAAACCAATGTCCCCACTGTGGAAGGGCATGTGGATCCAGAATTGGCCTCCACAGTCACTTACGGACTCATTGTTAAAACCGTGTTTATGGAAGACAATCTTACTCGGCTATGAGTGATCGCCAAAGAAGAAGAAGAAGATCCTGTTAAAGGGGTCCCAGGGTGTGGATCCTGTCCAAAGAATGGACATGGGTTAGGGCCATGACACAACCCCAACAGGGACCACTTGGGGTGTCCCTATTTGATGTAATTATTATTATTATTATTATTATTTATACCCCGCCCTCCCCGGCCAAGGCCAGGCTCAGGGTGGCTCACAAGCAATAATAAAAACAAGTTGAATGAATACAACTTAAAAACAAGATTAAAATACAACAATTAAAATATTGAAACATTAAAATATTAAAATGCAGCCTCATCACAGAAGGAGAAAGGAAAAAGAAAGAGGGGGAGGGAATCAAATTGTCTCCAAGCCAAAGGCCAGGCGGAACGACACTGTCTTACCGGCCCTGCGGAAAGAAATCAGATTCTGCAGGGCCCTGGTCTCATGAGACAGAGCATTCCACCAGGCTAGAGCCAGTGTTGAAAAGGCCCTGGCTCTGGTTGAAGCTAATCTAACTTCCTTAGGGCCCGGGACCATTAGGGTGTTGCTATTTATGGACCTTGAGGCTCTCCATGGGGCATGCCGGGATAGGCGGTCCCATAGGTACAGGGGTCCTAGGCCATGAAGGGCTTTAAAGGTCAAAACCAGCACCTTAAATCTGACCCTGTACTCCAGTGCAGCTGGAAAAGCACTGGGTGAATATGCTCCCATGGCAGAGACCCCGTGAGGAGCCTCGCTGCTGCATTCTGCACCCGCTAGAGTTTCTGGGACAGCTTCAAGGGCAGCCCCGCGTAGAGCGAATTACAGTAGTCAAGCCTATAGGTGACTGTTGCATAGATCACTCTAAGTCATAGGGCTCTCCCTATTGGTGGTTTATCCTTAGTTCAACTCCCTGCAGGTGGGCGAGGGTCAAGATAAGCCTGGCTTCACCCAGTGCCTAAACCAAATTGCTCCCATCTGTAACCAATAAAGTTGTGGCCTGTTTTATCCCATAAACCTAAATACTTGTGTCTGTGTGTTTATTAATCAATAGGGAACGGCGAGGCACTGCGCCTTGGCACGCAGCAGCGTTTGACTGCTAAACCACTCTGGTTATTGCATTTGAAACAATTGAAGTAGCATGTGAAGCGATCCCTTAGCTCTGCAGCGTTTTGTAAAAGGAGCTCAAACAAAACAAACAATTGACATTCAGTGTTGATTTAACACCAGAGGGTCTTTGTATGTATTAACAAGGATTTTTCTGGGGTCAAAAGGTTTAAAGATCGTAGTTTAACAAATATAACATGTGGGGTTCACTGTACGTTCATCTATGGGACAAGGGTTGCTAAAATCACACTTGGGTGGCAAGATGGCACAAGCAATCACTTTCAGGTTTTGTATAGATAGTGCTTTTACCTGCTCATTGTCCACCTTCTATTTTGCCCAGTGCTTTCAGAATACAATGGCAAAGACTCTGTGAAAGTACAGTCTGTGTTCAGCTTGATGCCATTAAGGGATTATTCTTAGCGCAAGTGAGTGGGTGATAGTCATTAGCTTCAAGAATGAAAACCTGCTTTTCAGTTTTCTTACATGGTCTACAAATAGAAGTTTCCTTACAGTGCTTTTATTTGGCTGCATTATTGTAGAAACCTGATCTGCATTTGTCTTTCTGTGGATTGCAAGGAAAACAGCACAGTTCTGTTGGGAAAGTGGTTTTGGGGCCGTAGATATAACCCCATCACACCTTTGCGATATGCGGCGATTGTCATCACCTTTTCTTCAAACAAATCAGTTCTGTGTCATTTGTCTGCCCTTGATCATATAGTCATGACTCACTTCTGGCAAACTCAGCTTCAGCAGTTTATTGCAGATTACAGGAAGAAAGATGAGGAGACACGAATAGGGTTAAAGGCTGCAGCCTACTTTTGTAAAGAAAACCACCAAAAGAAAATCTAGTCAGTGCAGCATCCTAGCCAGCTCCTAAGATTTTTTTTCTGGACCATAGTTTACTGTTATGGAACAAGCCTACTCAAGTCTCTGATAATAGTTTCTGCTCTTGCTTCCTTCACTGCACTGTAAGGATATTAGAATAATGT
Source organism: Podarcis tiliguerta (assembly GCF_965153285.1). Classification (NCBI taxonomy): domain Eukaryota; kingdom Metazoa; phylum Chordata; class Lepidosauria; order Squamata; family Lacertidae; genus Podarcis; species Podarcis tiliguerta. Next base: position 12,164,337 of record NC_139543.1, on the reverse strand, counting down.
TTCCTGTTTTAAATTAGCCACAGTTTGTAGCTTGATCTGAGCCAGGTCAAACCATGGCTTGTTTGAACTCTCACCTATTGAAAAAAGCCCAAAATAAAACTTATGGTTTCCGATCTTGGCTTGTTTCAATAAACAATACTGCAAACCAGAGAGAAATCTGATGCGTGGTAGAACCAAAACCTGCTTTTGACAGGCATCAGGTGTGCAAAGGAATTCCCTATGGGGAACTTTCTAGCAGACTCAATCCCTTCAGACCAAAAGCTCCTGCCCACATGTAGCAGCCATACGTAATGCAATCACCAGGGCCGTCTTACCCATAGGCGCTAGGGGTTTGGGGCACCCAGGCACCGGGCTCTCAGGGGCGCCAGGCAGAGAGTCTGGGGCACAAGAATTGAGTCCATGGAAGTGCCCGTCCACCGGTCGGAGCGCCGCAATGGGCTCTTCTGCCGCGGTCTCTTCTGTTCCGTGAGTTCAGGGGTGACCGAGCCAGCAAGACGCTGAGGCTGCTGGCCGGCTATGCCCTCCTGCGCAACTGGGACTGGGCATATGCTTAAGACAGCCCTGGCAATCACTGTTCCAGAAGGTTTTTATTTTATAATGTGGTACAGCTACATTCCAGAGGCAAAACTCCCTCAGGGCTATTGCTGCTGGCATGGACATTTACAACGTCATTTGTAAAAGGTAGTTAGGATGTTATTAGCTGGCTTATAATGTACTACTTTGGCTTAGCTATTCTGAACTGGTTGCATGATCTGGGTCTGACAGTAATCTATGGACTATACTGAGTAGCACTTTCAAAATAAATGTGGGCGCTACAGATTAAGTGTGTTCATGGATTCAAACATAAGGCTGAAACTCTTCCAATCCTGCAGGGCTGGTAAATGCCATTTGCAATGGTAAGTAATAGTCGTTTATCTTTTTAATTAGTTAATATATCTAATGGATATGCTCCATCATAGAAAACTCTGAAGAGATGTCTGTCTCGTTTTTCTAGATTGCCCGGAGTCCCTTTTTCTGTGAGGTTTTTCGTTTCTTACTGGTAATCAGAATAAACCTTCATGTAGGCATAAGACCATAGATCGGCAATTCCTCAAATTTCACCTATGTGCACAAGAATACAAATAATGTTGATTTTTCACCTGTATATAAAAAAGGAGGTTTCTCACTCATGTCTACGTAAACGTTTAAAACACCAGCTTTGTGTTTAACTGGGACTGAGCAGATTTCCTTCCCTCTGTTCCTTATGATCGCAGAAGCATTCATTTTGTGTGGTGTTTTTACCAATTTGCACATTTATTCCTGTGCATTGAAACAAAACACCACAGTTGTAATTTTGATGGAATAGGATATATGTGCAATTGCATCATATATATCAATTGTAGTCCTTATTACAGATGTTGATGCTTAGCTGATGCTGATGACAAGGTTTCCTGCTGGAGAATTAATAATAGAGGTCACTGTTCAACACATGAAGATGGTTTCATCTATGTATGTGGACCTGCAACAAAATGTGGCCAAGTGGGATGCTCTTGTTCACTGTTCTAGATGACCATGCTACCCTCCACAATATGCTATTTCAGTCCCCCTCCCACCCAGTTTTCCAGCCCTCTCCCATCTGCCAGCATGCCATGGCCACAGAGAGCCTTTCCCCCTGAAATAATTTGGAGGGGAAACCTTGGTGTTTCACTGAGTCTGCTGACATAGTGCTGCTTTGGCTACATAAAGAACAGCAGTCATTCATGAAGCTCAGAAACAGAAAGAGCGTTTCCACCTCTATCATCCAGCCCAGACACTGAGATCCAGCACTGAGGGCCTTCTGGCAGCTCCCTCACTGAGAGAAGTGAGGTTACATGGAACCAAGCAGAGGGCCTTCTTTGTAGTTGTGCCTGCCCTGTGGAACGCCCTCCCATCAAATGTCAAGGAAATAAACAACTATCTGACTTTTAGAAGACATATGAAAGCAGTCCTCTATAGGGAAGTTTTTAATGTTTGATGGTTTACTATGCTCAATATGCTTCATTTGCTGAAAGCTGTCCAGAGTGACAACCCAGTCAGATGGACGGAATTATTATTGTTGTTGTTGTTAACAGAGGAGAGGACATCTGAAGCTGTAAAGCTGTCCACCCACCTCCCAAACTCCACTCATCAATGCTTACTTTTATTTCCACTCAAAATTGTCCCGTCCCAGCCACTCATAGCCTCACAGCCTAAAAATAAACACATGGATGTTGTGTGGGTTAAACCACAGAGCCTAGGGCTTGCCGATCAGAAGGTTGGCAGTTTGAATCCCCGTGATGGGGTGAACTCCCGTTGCTCAGTCCCTGTTTCAGCCAACCTAGTAGTTCAAAAGTATGTCAAAGTGCAAGTAGATAAATGGGTACCACTCCAGCCGGAAGGTAAACGGTGTTTCCATGCGCTGCTCTAGTTCGCCAGAAGTAGCTTAGTCATGCTGGCCACATGACCCAGAAGCTGCACACCGGCTCCCTCAGTCAATAAAGCGAGATGAGAGCCGCAACCCCAGAGTCATCCGCAACTGGACTTAACGGTCAGGGGTCCCTTTACCTTTTTATGTTGCCTGTCAATGCTTACTTTTATTTCCACTCAAAATTGCCCTGTCCAAGCCATTCATAGCCTCACAGCCTAAAAATACACACATGTATGTTGCCTGTTACTAGCTGCAGAGGCAGATTTACGACAGCACGACTGGTTCTGCTGCACTGGGTGATGGGCCTATGGGGTGTCATAGAGCATTGCAACTATGTCATAGTGAATTGAGCAGAACAGAAAGCGAGAGGCCAGGGGATGAATGTTGGCCTCACACAGGGCGCTACTGAAATTTGAAAGGCCAAATTCCCCCCCTGCTAGCTGCTGCAGGAACAATGTAAATCAAGAAAATATCACACAATGGGGGAAAGGTTAAACACCATCCTTTCACTCCAGTTTCGTGATTATTTGTAATTAATATAACTGTGGGCCAATCCAGCACACATCTCCCACACTTTGTATAGCTTGGCCCTACATATGAACCATGAATGCCAACCATGGATCATTCTTTATTTGAATCTTTGATCACATTTCATTGGAGTACATAAAAGCTGTACTGAGACAGACCATTTGTCCATCTAGCTCACTATTGTCTAAATTGATTGACAGCAGGTTTCTAGGGTTTCTCCCAGTCCTACATATAGATGCCTGAGATTAATCCTGGGACCTTCTGCATGCAAATAATATGCTCTACCACTGAGCTGCAGTCCCTGGCTTATTAAAACTCCATTCTAATGCACTGCAAATATGTAAGTAATTTTTTAAAGATTTTGCATGAGTTGGTGAATTCCTAAAAAGGAAGGTGTGGAAAGAAGCCTTCGTTGTACTTGCAAGCCCTGAGATCATAGCTGCTGTCTCTGGTTCCCAAGTATTGTACTGTAATAGAATCTCTCTGTATATGATCAGAAGCTCTCTGATTTTTATCATTCGTTCTCATGCATCCAATAATTCAAGAAAGGTTTGGGGGCTGAAATATTCAGGATCCAATGAGCGTAGGATCTGGCAAGAGCAGATCAATGAGCACATAAAATAGGAGAGAATTCTGGTGTGGGGGACACCAATGGAAGTGTGGAATGAGATCATCTAATAAGATTGTTATCACCTGACAGAACTCCCTGCTCCCGAAACTATGGATTGTCAAGTAAACCACACTGAGATTATTTGGCAAATAAACCCCACTGAGATTGTCATATCATAGGGAGTGTGTGTATTTCATGTTGGCCTGCCCTCATTGTATTAGAAAAGATCTCCCCTTTTCTTAGAGAGCACTTATAAGCAGCTACACTGTGATGCAGTTGTTTCTGAGAGTTCTCTTTGTATTCAAAATGAGTTCTTTTGATTGAAAAGCCATGTTGCATTTATAGCATCACCCTGCATAAATAATATTATCCACAGAAAGCCTAGGAACTACACTGATGAGTCCAATCATGACTCATTCCCAATCCCATATGCTGAAATTTCACACAATCAACGCTGAATAAATGAGGGGAATCAGAATGTATAGTGCAACCCAATTGACTCGGATTTTGTTACTCCAAGGTTGAAGCCATAAAGGGAAAGTAAATCACATCCATTAAGTGTATCTGTATGATAAACATGGCTAACTTGATTTTCAAAAAGCTTCATTTATAGAAGCTACAAATTATTGACACGGAGAGAAATAGCAATATATAGTGTGAGGAGTGATCACAGAGTTTCTAGCCTTTTAAACTCATACCATAGAGAACGAGGATGGCCAGCAGAGAGTCTTCCTTGGCAGGACAACTTTTCAGGCATGCCTTAGGTGCAAAGGAGCCCTGATGTGTTTACTAAAGCTTTCTTGCTTTCCCATTCGCAATGGAGGTGACTGTGGGAGCCAAGGTATACCTGAAACTAGGGCTGAACTGAAACTCTTTGAATCATTTTCATGGTAAAATGAGTCTTTCAAAGCTAGCTGCATGTTCAGTGGTTTCCTTTCAGCATTATGAATGGACCTGCCCAGTTTTCTCAATGACTTCACAACGCTACATTTGAAGTGATGGTATCATCAATACCCATAAAGCAGCAATGGGGAACCTCCAGCCCATGGGCCAAATGAGGCCCACCAGGCTATTTCCAGCTGGCCCCACCCACCTGTCACTCACTCAACATCATAAGAAGGAACAACTGAAATGCTGAGAGGCACAAAATAACAACTGGAAGCATACTTTAAGCCATGCACTCTTGGTTGTTCCTTTGCAACCCTGGATTGCACCCAGTGCTGTTTACATTTGGCACAGAATACAAGCTCTGTTTGGGAAAGGATTGGCTTCACCTGACATCATGTCAGGTGATTGACAGGTGGGGAGCCCCTGCCCATCTGTCAGATGTTGCCTGTAGAGTGTTGGCCACGTTTTGATCCAGCTTGCTAGACCAAAATGGTTCCCCAACTCTGCTGTAAAACAAATGGCACATGTCGCTGTAGTGAAGCGGATTCAGCAGCAGAATGGACAAATCAACCAAGGAATCGAGAAACAGGCAGGAATAGTGGCTGGGGAACGAAAGGACAACAAACTACTTTGAGGTTGGTTGGCTTGTTAAAATCAAGCCGTGCATAATTGTCGTGAAACAAAGAGATAAGTCTGAAGATTTGGGGCTGACTCCGGTGTTACTCCAGACACTTCCAGCATTTCTAGAAGAAGAAGAAGAAGAAGAAGAAGAAGAAGAAGAAGAAGAAGAGGGAGAAGAAGAAGAGTTTGGATTTGATATCCTGTTTTATCACTACCCTAAAGGTAAAGGTAAAGGGACCCCTGACCATTAGGTCCTGTCACAGACGACTCTGGGGTTTCGGCGCTCATCTCGCTTTATTGGCCGAGGGAGCCAGTGTACACCTTCTCAGTCATGTGGCCAGCATGACTAAGCCACTTCTGGTGAACCAGAGCAGCGCATGGAAATACCGTTTACCTTCCCACTGGAGCGGTATCTATTTATCTACTTGCATTTTGACATGCTTTCGAACTGCTAGGTCGGCAGGAGCAGGGACCAAGCAACGGGAGCTCACCCCGTCATGGGGATTCAAACTGCCAACCTTCTGATCAGCAAGCTCTAGGCTCTGTGGTTTAACCCACAGCGCCATCTGCATCCCTTTATCACTACCCTAAGGAGTCTCAAAGTGGCTAACAATCTCTTGAGAAGTTCTAGTTACAGATAGGTAGCCGCGTTGGTGTGCTGTAGTCAAAACAAAATAAAAAATTTCCTTCCAGTAGCACCTTAGAGACCAACTAAGTTAGTTATTGGTATGAGCTTTCGTGTGTATGCACACTTCTTCAGATACACTGAAACAGAAGTCACCAGTCCCTTATATATAGTGAGAGGGTGGGGAGGGGTATTACTCAGAAGGGTGGTGGGAATGGGTGATTGGCTGATACACTGTTTCAGTGTATCTGAAGAAGTGTGCATGCACATGAAAGCTCATGCCAATAACAAACTTAGTTGGTCTCTAAAGTGCTACTGCAGCGGTTCTCAACCTGTGGGTCCCCAGATGTTGTTGGACTACAACTCCCATCATCCCTAGCTACCGAGGCCAGAGCTCAGGAATGATGGGAATTGTAGTCCAACAACATCTGGGGACCCACCAGTTGTGAACCGCTGAGCTACTGGAAGGATTTTTTTTAATCTCTTGAGAAGCGATGCCAATCCCATGTGCAGCAGAGGACCCAGGAGGACCTCAGAATGAGCTTCCTTATTCACCTGCAGCACATCCTTCACCTGGGGGGGAAGGTTGAGTTACCTCCTGGGCCCAGAAAATGCCAGCATCAAGGAGGCAGGACGCAAGTCTCAAGGCCCAGAAGAACCAGGCTCTTCAGGTGTATGAAGCCTCTTCAGAAACAGTGAACCTTAAAGGCTGGGGCTAAGTAGCTGCAGCTGAGTCTTGTTCCGTAAGCTTCGAGTTTCTCCCTGTATGTTGCAGGAAGAACACCGGCCCTTGGTTCTGTAGATTCAGCCTTTTGTTACTACCATCTATCCTGACTGACCCTGTGCTACTGACCCCTGGACCCCTGCTAATACCTTGCTCTTGAAAACCTGCTTTGCTGTGTGATCTTGGCTTTGCCTCAGGACTCTGCTGTTGGATGACATCTCATCGTAGGCTGCCTCACTGTGCTTGGCCTTACGACCCTGTGCTTCTGAATCACTCTGTTATCCTATCGCTGTGAAACTCAGGCAGGGCAAGATGCCACTGTCCAGAACTGTCTTATTTTTTTGTGTTCTTGTTGCAGGATAAATATATTTAATGATCCTTCATTTTACTGAGTGTCATAGATTTTAAATGTTTGATGGGTTGTTCTGTCTTTTAATATTTTGTAAGCCAATCTGACACATTTTGTAAAAAGCAATGAAGAAATAATAATAATAATAATAATAATAAATTTTTATTTATACCCCTCCCTACCCGGTTCAGAAAACCAGGCGCAGGGTGGCTAACAACAAATTTAAAACACTTAATTGATGCAACAAAAAAACCAGCATAAAATACAGTATAAAATGTGAATAACAATAAATTCAGAATTCAAAAATCATTTTTTTTGGGGGGGGGGGGGAACCATCCAATAAACATTAGATGATCACCAGGGCTAGCTGGCTAAATTAGTCCTATTTGGGCCAGCGAGGAGATCAGGGGAGAATTAGCTGTGGGATCCCAGAGCGGGTAATCTTCATAAAAAGGGGAGGGGGAGGGAAGAGAGGAGAATAAAAGATCAGGTCAAGTTCAAATTGAAAGCCAAGTGGAATAGCTCTTATTCCTGAATAAGGAATAGACCTTATTCCTGTATTGGCCCGAATATAAGCCACACTTTCCCCCAAATTCCAACTGTGAAAAGTTAAAGTACGGCTTATATTTGCGACCTTACGCTGCCAGCAAAGCGGCCCCTCCTCCCCTGAAAACAGTCCAGGAGAGCGGGGCAATTGCACACAGCCCGCCTGCTGCTCCTAAGCCTCCCCCAAGCCATCAGAAAGAAGGGGAGAGGGGGGAGGCTGCTGGCAAAGCAGTGTAGTCCCCCCCCCCCCCGAGAGCAGACCGGGAGCGCAGGGCAACGGCACGCAGCCCACCCAGTGCTCCCAAGGTATGGCGTATTTTGGGGTGTGGCTTATATTCAGGCCAATGCAGTATTCTCAATATGCAGAATGGGCAATTTTTAGGGCTGCCATATGTCTGGATATTCCCGGACATTACTGGGATTTCAAAGGCAGAATTGACATCCAGGGGGGATTTCCGAAAGGCGGAGCTTTGTCTTGGATTGGGAGAAGGGTATTTCAGTAATTCGGCTAAGAAGATATGAGAGTAAGCTTTGCTCTCCTAACTTGCATGTTCATTGTTTCCCAAACTTGGGTCTCCAGCTGCTTTTGGACTATGACTCCCATCACCCCTCGCTAACAAGACCAGTGGTCAGGGATGATGGGAACTGTAGTCCAAAAGCAGTTGGGGACCGAAGTTTGGGAAAGTCTGCTCTAATTCATGGATTGGGGATACTCTCAACATTTTATGTTACCCATTAGGTCATCACTTCTCAACCTTGGGTCTCCAGATGTTGTTAGACTACAATTCCCATCACTCCTAGCTAGCAGCACAAGTGGTCAAGAATGATGGGGGATGTAGTCCATACAACCTGCACATACACATATAAGTGGAATTGCAAAATAGCTTGACAGAGCTGAAGATCCCAAGGGCTCCTTCACAGGAACCTCATACAAAGTCAGACTAGTGGTATTGCCCACACTGACTGACAACGGCAGTCCAGGATTTCTTAGGCCTACCTAGAGAGGTTTGGAGTTGAAACTGGGACTTTCTGCTTGCTAAGCAAATGCTCTATCACCAAGAGATGGCTGTTCCTTCCACAAGCAACAGAAGTGGACCTCCTCATCTTAGTCTCTCGCAAGATATTAAAAATATTTGTACTCTTTCCTCTTGCTTCAAACTTTCGGTTTAAATATGAAAACAGTCAAAAGGAAAGTCCTTTTTCTCCTCTCTTCTTCTTCTTCTTCTTCTTCTTCTTCTTCTTCTTCTTCTTCTCCTTGCATCTTCGTACAGAAAGATCAAACCAGACAGGTTGCCTCCAGGACAGAGCTTGTGAACAAGGCAAAAACATCACTAAAGAAAGAACTTTGCCTCCTACCAAGAATGGTGATTTGATTATGTGAGACACCAGAGTCAGTGACAAATCTTTTGGCTCACAGGAAGATTTCTAAAAAAGAAATAATCTCTGTTACAAATAGGATCGGGGTGGGGTGGGGGGACGACAACAATTTTTGAGGCCAGTATAAAACATACATTTGTCATCACAATGAAAAGGCAAGTACAGCGAAGGTTGGCTAACCAAATAATTGTTCCCTACTTTTTAAGGGGGAGGGGTGGAGCATGTTCATATTTACTAGAAATAGCCTCTTCCCAAGCCAATCTGGAGCTCCTATTAATATTCAACAGAGATGGACTCAGGCACTGGGAGAATATATATGCCTATATTTACATACAGACATTTGTAAATCTTCTCCTTTTCATATCCAGAAGGAGTTTAAGTTTATAAATGTGTAAACAAATCAGTATGAATGGTGTTTGCTATGCAGTGTGGTCAGGTTGCAAAATACATCATGCAACTTACACTGATTTAATCTCTTTGAAAGGGACAAAAATATGCACTCAAATTATCTGGCATAATGAACTATAAATATACCATTTGGGTGCATACATTCTAATTATTTTTAAAGGGCATTAGTTATCTGGCTCAGCTTTAATTAACAGGAGCCCCCATAGATCTGCTAACAATGCTGGTTTACATGGCCTAAGTTTTATACTTGGAATATTTGCGGGTGGGGAGTAGCATCAGACATTAGGGGAATTACCATTTCCATAACTCTATACGCGGGTTAATGTATTGTGTGCCTTATTAATACACAACTCCATTTGCAGGCATGAACTTCAGAACTGACTTTGGATTATGGATTGCACATCAGAAGTTCAGAGTTATTCACTGTAGGACTGAGAAGGAGGTAGGGAGCTTGTTTCTATGCACATAAAGGTAAAGGTACCCCTGCCCGTACGGGCCAGTCTTGACAGACTCTAGGGTTGTGCGCCCATCTCACTCAAGAGGCCGGGGGCCAGCGCTGTCCGAAGACACTTCCGGGTCACGTGGCCAGCGTGACATCGCTGCTCTGGCGAGCCAGAGCCGCACACGGAAACGCCGTTTACCTTCCCGCTGGTAAGCGGTCCCTATTTATCTACTTGCACCCAGGGGTGCTTTCGAACTGCTAGGTTGGCAGGCGCTGGGACCGAACAGCGGGAGCGCACCCCACCGCGGGGATTCGAACCGCCGACCTTTTGATCGGCAAGTCCTAGGCACTGAGGCTTTAACCCACAGCGCCACCCGCGTCCCATCTTCTATGCACATATCACAGGCATATTATGCAGGTATAGACAGGGATTTTCCAGGGGGTACCCAAAGGTACGCAGTACCGGTACCTCTTTTTTGTTGTTGTTGAAAAGTGTGGCACTTACTATAACAACTTCGTGGTGAGTACTGGCACCTAGTTTTCTAGAAAATAAAGCACTGGGTAAAGAGATGGTTGGTCAGTGTTCTCGAAGCTATGAACATGAGTCTGACCAAACTGTGGGAGGCTGTGGAAGACTAGAGTGCCTGGCATGCTCTGGTCGATGGGGTCACGAAGAGTTGGACATGACTAAATGACGAAACAACAAAATATAGATAATACAGTGGTACCTCGGGTTAAGTACTTAATTTGTTCCAGAGGTCTGTACTTAACCTGAAACTGTTCTTAACCTGAAGCACCACTTTAGCTAATGGGGCCTCCTGCTGCTGCCACTCCGCCGGAGCACGATTTCTGTTCTCATCCTGAAGCAAAGTTCTTAACCTGAAGCACTATTTCTGGGTTAGCGGAGTCTGTAACCTGAAGGGTATGTAACCTGAAGCGTATGTAACCTGAGGTACCACTGTATAGGCTTAGTAGCATGAAGCAATAGCAATACTAGAGAGCTAAGCTGGTTTGAGTGAAACAAAGGAAGTATAAGAACTAGGGAAATTCTGAAAGAGGATTTTGGTGGGTAGGAGTCAGATGTATGGTTAGACTAAAAGAACAAAGCTAAACAAAATATGTAGTAATGTTAAGAGCTGAGAAAAGAGGGGAAACTCACATTCACCAAGAGTAGGGACTCTGCAGATGCCCCAAAGGACATCCACAAAGGGTCAGGAGGTAATTTTGCACAGTGATCCAGTTAATGATTGGGAGAGGCATCTTAGCCAAATTTGCTGGTTGGGGTGATATATAGAGCTTTGAATAAAACATCTAAGGTGTAGGAAGACAATGGCCATTGTCACTTCTTGATACCAAGGGGTATCAAGGTTGTGCTCAACTTCCAAAGTCCAGACCAGAAAGCCACAATTTGCAGGCGCTTTTGCAATCTATGCAGTAGCGTAGTGGGGTTTTTGGAGGATAACAGAGACAGTTGTCCCAGGCACAAAATTGTTAGGGGTGCAAAATTTCAACACCTGGTGCTGCCTCCGTACAGCTGTACACTTCTTTTGCTGGGCTCCATTGAAAATGGCTTCTCCATTTGAGCCAGGTGTTGACCTCTCCAGAAAATGAAACGACTCTTATTTTATTATCTCTGCGGCTGCGATCTCCTGGCTGATGCAGACACTGTTAGGCAGTTGAATGCGAATGTGTGGTCTGTCTGTTTCCCTCCCACCCACTTCCACGTTGCCCTGGGCACTGGCATTCCATGCTACGTCACTGAATTTATTTAGGAATTTTCTTTCCTTCCTTTTTATCTTGAATAAATGACGCTTTAATTGCAAACCTGGGCTGTGCTGTTTGCTCTAAGTAACAGAATGGACCACACACAAACCGAGGATTTCCCTGTGGCTGAAGTGTAGAACTCCTTGCCAACAGGTCCTGTGTTCCTTAATGCAGACAAATGCAGCTATCAAGTGACATTCCTACACCGTGTATAACATTGAACTGAATGCTGAATCTTCAGCCATATGCCCTGATACAACTACAGGCATATATCCCTAACTGGATGGAGAATCACACATGCAAATGAGCGCAAGATGCTTGATTTGGCAGCTTCATCCAACAGCGAAGGCCCCATGTTATTTCTATCAGCACACTGCAACTAATCTAATAAGTGAAACCTGAGAGGAACTGAGGCGTTAATTGGGCAGGTGAGAATATGAAGATAAGCTAATTCTATACTGCAGCAAACAAGTTGTGCTGACATTTGGGCAGGACCGAAGAGGTGATGTTTGTACTCTGAATATGTTGTAAATCACTTTGGGACTCCATGGGAAGCAATTCATCCATTCATAAACCTAACCTAACCTGTTTTGGGGGGTTTTTTGTCCGCACCAGTCCTTTCTTGGCATGCGTTTATCTCCCTTCCACATGCATGTTTGTTGAAATCAGGGTCAAGTGTTGGCTTGTTAGTTGGTTCTTGATGTATGTGTAGCTTAGTGGGTAGGAATCTAACATACCTGCTCTGTCTACAGAAGGAGAACCAATTCACCAGAAGAAGAAGAAGAAGAAGAAGAGGAGGAGGAGGAGGAGGAGGAGGAGGAGGAGGAGGAGGAGGAGTAGTTTGGATTTGATATCCTGCCTTTCACTCCCCTTCAGGAGTCTCAAAGCGGCTAACATTCTCCTTTCCCTTCCTCCCCCACAACAAACACTCTGTGAGGTGAGTGGGGCTGAGAGACTTCAAAGAAGTGTGACTAGCCCAAGGTCACCCAGCAGCGGCATGTGGAGGAGCGGAGACGCGAACCCGGTTCCCCAGATTACGAGACTACCACTCTTAACCACTATACCACACTGGCTCTCTCAGAAGCATTTTTATTAGTCATTTCAGGTCAAGATCTGCCAAAAGAAAAGAAGAAACTATGTATTTATGCTACAACTGCGGCTAGGATACTGCTAGCCCAAAAATGGAAAAGTGACAAAATATCAACTAAATAACAATGGCAAGAAAAATTGATGGAATACGCTGAAATGGCAAAACTAACTGAAAAACTTAGAGACAAAGACAATAGAGACTTTAAAAAAGATTGGGAACCATTTATGGCAAGGGTAGGCAACCTAAGGCCCGGGGGCTGGATGCGGCCCAATTGCCTTCTCAATCCGTCCCGCGGCCTGTCTGGGAATCAGCATGTTTTTACATGAGTAGAATGTGTCTTTTATTTAAAATGCATCTCTGGCTTATTTGTGGGGCATAGGAATCCGTTCATTATTTTTTTCAAAATATAGTCCGGCACACCACATGGTCTGAGGGACGGTGGACCGGCCCCTGGCTGAAAAAGGTTGCTGACCCCTGATTTATGAGGTATATACAGAAACAATGCAAAGAAATGGACTCACTAGCAGTGTTTGAGTAAACACTTACAATTAACAAAATAAATACAGGAATGATGAAGAGGATGTCAAAATGATAAGAGAAGAGCAATATTTGATATAAAGAACTCAATATGAAGATATAATATAGCAAGCAGGGGAAGTTAATCTGCTAAAAACCAGAAGAGGGAGTTGAGGGAACCTGGGGGGGGGGGGAATTTGGGGAATGACACTTTTTTCTATTATATGACATGTTATTATCATGATATGGGGGACGCGGGTGGCGCTGTGGGTAAAACCTCAGTGCCTAGGACTTGCCGATCGTATGGCCGGCGGTTCAAATCCCCGCGACGGGGTGAGTTCTCATTGCTCGGTCCCAGCTCCTGCCCACCTAGCATTTCGAAAGCACCCCTAAGTGCAAGTAGATAAATAGGTACCGCTTTATAGCGGGAAGGTAAACGGCGTTTCCGTGTGCTGCGCTGGTGCTGGCTCGCCAGAGCAGCTGGCCATGTGACCCGGAGGTGTCTCCGGACAGTGCTGGCCCCCGGCCTCTTAAGTGAGATGGGCACACAACCCTAGAGTCGGACACGACTGGCCCGTATGGGCAGGGGTACCCTTACCTTTTTATTATCAAGATAAAAATGTAAAACTCAATAAAAACTATTTTTTTATTTAAAAAAGGAGCATCAATTCACAGAAGGAGAACTGAGCTCATGGAAAGACCCCTTCTTTTGAGAGCAGATTTTTCTTTTACCTGCAAACAAAACTGCCTGTTCTGCTCACAGAATGACTACATTGGACCCCACCAATTGCACTGAGATCACAGAAAAGGAACACAAGACACCGTAACAGGCTAGAAATATGTTATTAGTTACTGGGGGAGGGGGGATCAATAGAACTATCTAGTTTGAAACCATTCACTTGCACTATCAAAAATTCCCTTATCTCTGGATGGCTAGTGCTTCCAGAGTCTCCTTGAGTCTGCAGGTCTATTAGGAGTAGCCAACATGGCCAATGAGGGACGCTGGTGGCGCTGCGGTCTAAACCACTGAGCCTCTTGGGCTTGCCAATCAGAAGGTCGGCAGTTTGAATCCCCACATTGGGGTGAGCTCCCATTGCTCGGTCCTAGCTCCTGCCAACCTAGCAGTTCGAAAGCACACCAGTGCAAGTAGATAAATAGGTACCACTGTGGCGGGAAGGTAAATGGCATTTCCACGACCTGCTCTGGTTTCGGTGTTCCGTTGTGCCAGAAGCAGCTCAGTCATGCTGGCCACATGACCCAGAAAAACTGTCTGTGGCCAAACGCCGGCTCCCTCAGCCTGTAAAGCGAGATGAGTGCTGCAGCCCCAGAGACTGGACTTAACTGTCAGGGGTCCTTTACCTTTAACATGGCCAATAGAGAGCAATAATGGGAGAAAGAGAGAATCTAACTGCTGCAAAGCAGTGTAACTGCTTAAATGTACTAGTATTGGATAGGGCTGCCATACGTCCAGATTTTCCTGGACATTATCGAATTTCCGAAAGGTGGTGCTTTGTCCTGGATCTTAGGCAAGTTTTTGTAAAAAAACAAAACAAAACAAAACAAAAACAACAGCCCTAGTATTAGAACAAGACATTCTGCCATTAACTGTCACTGCGGACACACACACACATAGAGCCATAGAATTGTAGAGTTGAAATGCCAGAATATGCAGCTGTCTCATATGGGGATTGTACTTGCAACCTTGGTGTTAGCAGCACCACCATTGAGCTATCCAGGACTCCTCCATATAGACAGCAAAATAAACCAAAGTAAGTGTAGGGTTTTTTTGGGGGGAGGGCCCTTTCCCCCCATGTATTGCCCACATGGGATATATCCAGATGCATTGCACTCTTATACAAGAAATGAATGGAACGGATGTACAAATAAGTGCAAGATTTGCTTTTGGAGAACGGATGAAAATAAAGTAACTGCTGTGGGAAGTTTCAGAGTGAAATGATAATTCCTGGACTGGTCTGTCACATCCACTACAGGCCATTGTCAAAGATAAGATCTTGGTCCAAGATTTTTTAAAAAGAAGACGTTCTGACTTACATTTTTATCAGTTTTAGAGAAAACGCAACCATCAAAATTTGTTTAAGGAACAAGCTTGGGCCCCATCATCAACCTCACAGAGACAATAGAAATGTAGAATGCTTCTCTCCAGGTTGAGGAAGATATGGCAGATTGGCCCAGACCAATGTGTGTACAAGATCAAATGCTTCAATTACACGGTTTCCCCTTTCAGTTTTGCATAATATCAAGAATATTTTTTGCCATCCAAAGTTCAAGTGCCTCGACCTTGTTGTTCTGAACAGACATCCATGGCCATGCCAGCGGGTTCACTGGCCATCTGGCTGCTCTAATTGGGTCTTTTGCATGTGCTAAAATGTGATTGTGAATTCCGATTCCCATTGCAGTGACACGTCTGACTATTTTAAAAACAAGACTGGAGGTGTAAGTGTTGACTTGTCGACTTATTAGCTGGTGGCGGGGTGCTAAATGTTTCCATCCTTCTTCATTAGACCTGCAACATTTAGCTAATTAACCACTTAGATTAAACAATTAAAGCCATTTTATAGAACTACTTACAAAAACAATGGGTGGGAAGCACAAAGTTAGAAGACATTGCCTCCTGATTTCTGTTACTTGATTCAAATCATCCCTCAAAACCCAGCTTCCCTATGGAGCTCATGGCAGAACCCTATGTACTAAATTATAATCTTTCCCAGTTCACGCAGCCTCCATTTCCCCTGTTGTATTTCTTGAGTAAGATCATGGGGTGGTAGGCCTTACCATGAGCAACATCTCATTCCCTCAGGATCTTAGGCTCCAGAGTTCTCCAATTCTCTTTCGATGTTCTTGGTCCTATCATAGTCCACCCTAGGGGTGCCTCTTCACAATGTCCTCCTCTAATCCCTTCTGTTGAAAATGTGGGATGTAATCCATTGGAGCAGTCAAATACAACATTCCTTGTTTCCCTAGAGTGGACACAGGCAGAGGGATGTTACTCCAGCCAGTATAACTTCCTGTTCCACTGGACTGGAGCGTCCTTCCTCTGCATGTGACCAGGCAGATGTGCATGAGTCCATAAAAGAGCCGAGTCATGCAGCCATCTTCCTCTTGATGCCACGCTGCTCTCCTGCAGCCATTTTGTTCTCTTGATGCTGTTCTCTTAACGTATTTTGCTGTCTGCTGGCTCTCAGGCAGCAGCACATGGGTTCAATCCCCATACTATGTGCTGTAACTACAAGCTAAAGTCTGCCTTCAGGGATCATACTGTGAACTGAATGTGAGTAAGTAAACTTCTTGTTACTTTTAAGGAAAGACTCTTGTGCCTTTAGTCTTTTAAGAAGGAACAAAGGGGACACCAGGAATAATCCAGTCTGATCAAGCCAGACTGGATTGCTTAACTAAAGAGATTCAAACAAATCTTCAAACTAGTTTCCTGCTGTATTGAAGGGAATTTGCCCTGCTACATGACTCACTAGTGTGAGTGAAGGAAAGATAATATTTAATCACTGTATCCTCTCCTACTATCCTTAGCATTCCCACAGAAAATACATGCTACGACTGTAAAAGTGCCTGTCACATCTTTAGCCTTCTGCAACAAAACTGGCCCTAGAAGCAGGCTGCCAATTAATGTGGCCTTCAAACAATTTTCTTGAATAGTAGCTGCTTGTTCTGTTTTGATCTGTACATTGTTAACAAATGTATGACTTCTGTCTATCTTTAAACTGAGGCTCTTCAAAGCCAGCAAAATAAAACTCTCTCACACATACACATATCCAAAGGCCAAATGCTGAAATGATAGTTCTCTCCAGATCACGTTAATCAGAAATATTGTGTTCGGCCTAAAAATTCTGAACGTGTCTTTTTTAGGACAATTCAAGGGAGACAAAGGCAGAATGTCGGCTGCCACTTGTAAATTGCCTGGATAAACAGAGATTAGCTCTTTTGTGGGCTCGTTCCCTCTTCTTCTGACTTTGAAATAAAGATATGTTTGGGCTAATTTGAATGGCGCTCCCCCCAATTTAGCAGCCAGAACTCAAAAAGCAATACTTTAATTCTTCAGCTTAATTATCAAGACAAAATATTATTTCTGTTCCCTCCCCACACATACAAACACTGACATAACGCTGCAATTTCCCATTGATTACCTAATCTCTTAGATTAATTTATCAGGTGCATCAGTTGAAATGATTTTATCCACTGAAAAGGTGCTCCCTTCTAATTGGGCAGAAGATTTTTAATTTTTTAACTTCTAAAACTGAAGCCACACATTATGAGAGATGTTCCATCCTGGATAAGAGAGAAGAAGGAAATGGTTCTTCTAAGATTATGACAAATCTTAAAAGAGCAATTCCCAACTCCCTTTTGAATTACTGCTTCTTCTCATATGCAAACGATGCAAATTTTGCCAATTAATGGAATGGAATTCGTATGCTATCTAAAATTTATTTAATCAGGTGGCAGTTCATATGCACAAAGAGATAGACTCTATTTCTGCATCCTGCAGAGAAAGCAAGTAGATAGAAGACCACACCTCTGAACAGCTGTTATTTCACTGTGTATGAATACCCAGTAACCTGAATCGAGTGACAGCTTTTCTTAACTGAGCTATGCAACAAAGCATGGCCCTGAGCATCTCTTTTTTTAAAAAAAGGTACAACTCAATAAAGGAGCTTCATGGGTCAATTTCTTACAATGGTTTGCTAAGCTTCTTGAAGTAGGTTTTTTTCTAATACATATTAGTTGAGAAACATATTAAATACCTTCACTGCAGAGCTATATGAATAATCCTTTGTTGTGTGAATAATCCTTTTGCAATTATATGGCCACTTATTAATAGACCATATCGAATTCTTAATCCGGGTATTGTTTCAGATACTGTGGGCACCTCATTGAAAGAGAATAGCAATCAACAGGCTTGAATAGTTCCAAAAACCCTGAACTTTCACTGAATTGCAGCAGCTTAAAAGGGAATTTATATTGCTTAGAAAGTAAATCAGAGGCGCAGAGGTCTTTGTTGTGACACCAATGGCCTTCTTAAAGCAGGGCAAATTCTCCAAAAGCCAGTAAATGTGTAAGAGTTTTCTGAACAGCCATTTTATTGTTTTTAATTTAGTCTTCAAAGAGCAGTGTAGCAAATTTCCAAGACTCCTATGCGTATCAATAGAAGCATTCAGCTCTCAGTATAACGCTTCCTAAGGCATGCACTAGATTCAGAAGGGCACGCCTTCCTAGGACACAACAGTTCACATGCGTGCATGTATTTTATTTATTTCACAAATTCTCAATGCAAAAACATTCGGGATAGAAATAAAGCGAGCATATTCTGCAGCATATCACAGATTTTAAAAATGAATAAAAGTCATGGGACTCACTTAGTTGCTTGTAGAGACAGGCCAGCACTGAGAAATTGCCTGTGGCCATAACAAGTGGTTCTGATACCTCTATAAACCATTATTACAAGTTTGTGGGTGCTAGGCACTTCTGAATTCCTGGAACCAGTAAGTGTTAGAGTTTAGTTAGGGCTTGGGATGATAAGTTGAGTGCAAGCCTACTCTAATATACCTGGATCTAACAAGTGTTAAGATTGCCGAAGATTTGATGCTTTTGAATTATGGTGCTGGAGGAGACTCCTGAGAGTCCCATGGACTGCAAGAAGATCAAACCTATCCATTCTTAAGGAAATCAGCCCTGAGTGCTCACTGGAAGCACAGATCGTGAAGCTGAGGCTCCAGTACTTTGGCCACCTCATGAGAAGAGAAGACTCCCTGGAAAAGACCCTGATGTTGGGAAAGATTGAGGGCACTAGGAGAAGGGGACAACAGAGGACAAGATGGTTGGACAGTGTTCTCGAAGCTACCAACATGAGTTTGACCAAACTGCGGGAGGCAGTGGAAGACAGGAGTGGCTGGCGTGCTCTGGTCGTGTCTTAGTCGGACACAACTAAACAACAACAAAACAAGTGTTAAAAGCTAATTATGCCAGGCTTGCTTCTTCTTAAGGTAGTAAGCCCTGGGTGATGAGTCCTTAAGAGAAAAAAGCACCAAAGGGCCTCAGTGAGAGACAGAATAAAATAAAATAAAATTACAACAGCAGCAGCAACAACAACAACTTTATACAACAACAACTTTATTTATGGTCTCCCCAGCCATTCTGGGCTGCTCCCAACCAAATGTTAAAAGCACAATACAGCAGGCTTCCTCAACCTCAGCCCTCCAGATGTTTTGAGACTACAATTCCCATCATCCCTGACCACTGGTCCTGCTAGCTAGGGATCATGGGAGTTGTAGGCCAAAAACATCTGGAGGGCCGAGGTTGAGGAAGCCTACAATACAGCATTAAACATTAAAAACTTCCCTAAACAGGGCTGCGCTCATCTTGCTCTACAGGCTGAGGGAGCCGGCCTTTGTTCGCTTCTGCAGACAATTTTTTTGGGTCCGCTTCTGGTGCTCAGAAACTCCTCTACTAGAATGTAATTTAACAGGAACCTTTAGCAGTAAGTAAGAACTTGTTTTAAGCATGTTACCAGTACCAGCATTTCAGGTAGAGTGACAAATACCTAACCTTTATTACCTGCGTGCTGAAAAAGTTATTAAAACCTTCCCAAATCCTCTGTTGAACGGGAATGCAAGTCTTTGATGTGGGGGAAGATGTGTAACTATGAAACCGAGTTAATTTATTCAGGCTATTTAAGATGTTAAATGAACCGTAAAGGCCAGATGACAGAGACAAATAAGCCTCTTCTCTGAAAGTGCCGCGATTTGGGACTTGGGTCTCCCATCCGCGTTGATGCATTGCCTGGTACTCTGTAGGGGCCTGGCTATTGCTTTCTATAAATGGTTTAACCTTCAGCTCCATGTGGTCTGCCTAGTACTGTATGCTGTCAATTAAGGAAAATCAATCTCTGGCACTTTTATGCCGAAAACGTGGAGTCCCCCTTGGGGAGTAAATAATTAGTTCAGAACTGCTTTAGGCAATAATTAACCAAACCAGACTTATTAAGAAAACTGCCTGCAGCATTTTTCCTTCTCAGAGGTGTTTAATATCTATCAAGTTGCTTCTAAATGATTCTGATTTAAGCATTTTAGGACCTGTGCCATCTCACTTTTTTAGATATAAAGCAATTATATAATTAATGCGGTTTGACCAGACCCCTTCCTAGGCGATAAATTATGCTTAACTGCAAGACCTTGCTGCTCATTTAGGGCCTATCCTTGAGATATCCCAAAGAACAACATAACTAAATGAATCAGTTCAGAGGTTTTTGAATGTGCATTGTTATTTAATAATAATACTTTGGGGGAGCGAGATGATTGCACTAGCTATATCTGTTTGCATTATATTTGCATACTTGATTCTGTAATGCGTCTACAAATTTATACTACTCAGACTATTGGCGGTGCAAATATTGTCCTTTTTTCGTAGCCTAATTTTAACACCATGGGTGATTGTTGGCCTCCTTGTGCTTGCATGATTAAACTGCAAGAAGTTGGAATTACTGTATTTTTCGCTCTATAAGACGCACCAGACTACAAGAAGCACCTAGTTTTTGGAGGAGAAAAACAAGAAAAAATATATTCTGAATCTCAGAAGCCAGAACAGCAAGAGGGATTGCTGCGCAGTGAAAGCAGCAATCCCTCTTGCTGTTCTGGCTTCTGGGATAGCTGCGCAGCCTGCATTCACTCCATAAGACACACACACATTTCCCCTTACTTTTTAGGAGGGAAAAAGTGAGTCTTATAGAGCAAAAAATACGGTAAGTATTGCTGAGGTTTCCCTTTCCATCTAATCGTCATGAGGGGGTCAGCTCACAGCTACAAGTAGACTGGAAGCAGCAGATCTCCTCAACACTCCTGGAATTGACCTACCTCTGCAATGGTAAGAGAGACAATGGAAGAGAGACTTTCCAAGGAAGGTTGGAAGGATGCAAACAGGAGTGAAATATCCTGCAAATGCCTAACACATGTCAGAGGAGATCACTGCAACAAACGATGCAGATTCCTACGTCCTAGACCCTCCAGATATTGATGACGCACTTAACTTGTGACTTTAACCAAACCTTGAGGAGAACGGAATCCTGGTTATGGGTTGGCTTTTAACCCAACCCCCAGCCTGCTGCCCTTTCTCTATCCTGTCCCCCATTTCCTTGACTCACATTCACCCAGCCCCCTCCTCCCATGCCCTTACCATCCCAATCCTTATCTCCCACTTCTGCATTCCATTCTCTTCTCTTCTCTTCTCTTCTCTTCTCTTCTCTTCTCTTCTCTTCTCTTCTCTTCTCTTCTCCCCTCCCTACCCCTCCCTTTCCTACCACCCTACCCCCTACTCCCTCTTGCAAAGGAAAGAATTCTGTTTTTCTATCCTTCAAGCCATTGTTGTTGTTTAGTCGTGTCCGACTCTTCGTGACCCCATGGACCAGAGCACGCCAGGCACTCCTGTGTTCCACTGCCTGCCGCAGTTTGGTCAAACTCATGCTGGTAGCTTCGAGAACACTGTCCAACCATCTCGTCCTCTGTCGTCCCCTTCTCCTTGTGCCCTCCATCTTTCCCAACATCAGGGTCTTTTCCAGGAAATCTTCTCTTCTCACGAGGTGGCCAAAATATTGGAGCCCCAGCTCCTCCAGCACCATAATTCAAAAGCATCAATTCTTTGGCGATCAGCCTTCTTTATGGTCCAGCTCTCACTTCCATACATCACTACTGGGAAAACCATAGCTTTTACTATACGGAACCATAGCTTCAAGCCATACCATGTGCTAATCATGTCAATACCCTTAATTCTGAAATGAGGACATCTCTGATGGCAGGAATGTGCTTTCTCCATCCAAAACAAAACAAAGTGTAGCATGCTGTGGGCAACAGTGGAGCCCAGAATACTCTCACTCTTACATTATGCTTCATAACCCCCAAAGTTTTATATTATATGTAGAATATTTAAAATGATTGTAAGCCTTTTTGCTGATTTTCCCCTGCCACTGTTGACTGGGTCAAAGGTCTGCCCAACCACCAGACCAAACATATCAGAGGGGGAAATGTGTTACTCAATCTGCATTTATATTTTTTATTACATATCAGAATTTACTAGTCGTTAGTAGCCCAAAGGGGAAACCCTTAACACTGCCGAGACAGGTTCAAAAATATCTGGAAAGAAACCAATTGCTTTCAAGCCAAATCTAGAGTGCAGGACATGGGAGTGATGCAAACTACATATACATGTGCATGGAATGGGTAATTAGTTTTCGTAACAAGTGCTACATTTTCAAAATATTTCCAATTTTTAGAAATACCTGGGACAAGGAAAAAAACCTTCTAAATACCGTATGGGTTAAGAGGACTTTATAGTTCATTAATAGTCAATGATATCACTGGCGCTATCCAATAGGTACTTGTGTGTCAACATTTTCGGTGGCAGAAATGCTGGTTGCTCTCTTGGGAGTTAGTTGCAGCAATTTGTCAGCTGCACATGCCTGTGGAGATGTAAATAACCAATGTTTTCTTTTCCTGAGCAGAACTTAGTTACTTCTATATATGGAGTAGCAAACGTAAATGCCCCATGATATCAACCCAGGGCCAGTCCACCCCTTAGATCAAGTCAAGCGCCTTGTCCCAGATGAAAGATCAGAAGCGATCATCTGTTTCTCCTGCCTCTGCCCACTAGCAGAGCTACCAGCCACCATGATGCTCACTGGCCAGCTAAGTGGCCACTACACCAGCTGCTGAACTGACCCCTAGCCAGGCCTAGCAGCTTCTGTCACGGACATAATGACCATTCACACCACTGCAGTAAGTGGCTGGCAGCACTCCTAAAGAGCTCTCTGCGTTGCTTGTTCCTGCTCTTAGATCAAAGTGTTGCAATATACTAATACTATTAAAGGTAAAGGTACCCCTTTACGGGCCAGTCTTGACAGACTCTAGGGTTGTGCGCCCATCTCACTCAAGAGGCCGGGGGCCAGCGCTGTCCGAAGACACTTCCGGGTCACGTGGCCAGCGTGACATCGCTGCTCTGGCGAGCCAGAGCTGCACACGGAAACGCCGTTTACCTTCCCGCTAGTAAGCGGTCCCTATTTATCTACTTGCACCCGAGAGTGCTTTTGAACTGCTAGGTTGACAGGCGCTGGGACCGAACAGCGGGAGCGCACCCCGCCGCGGGGATTCGAACCGCCGACCTTTCGATCGGCAAGCCCTAGGTGCTGAGGCTTTAACCCACAGCGCCACCCGCGTCCCTACTAATACTATTACTAATATGTATATCCCACCCATCTGCCTGGGTTTCCCCAGCAATGAAGTGGCCACACAGCAGGTGGGCTGGCTTGCCCCCACAACTGAGGGGGTCGGCACCTTGCGACGTGCTTATATCACACGCGGAGACCATGTGACATGCTCATGTCCCGTGCAGCATGAACGGGCGATGTGAGCACTTCACATGGCATGCACACATTGCTGGGTACTATTGAGGGGAGCCTATCTCCTCCTCGAAAGTTGTGGGGGGCCCTCAGCTCCTCCCCCCCAGGTGGTAAACCTGCCACACAGAGCCCATTTAAAGTTTTGCCATTTACTACAATTAAACTTTAATTGCTCTCCAAAAGCAGCAACAGAACAGGTATTTTCCAAGGCCACTCACCTCCAAGGAAGGACCCAGACATAACTCCCTCAGGGTGAGGTATGGGGGGGAGAGAGAGAGAGCACAGAAGGCCATAGGTGTTCGTATACTACCACCACTGATGTAAGGGACAGGGGTGGAGCTTTGGTCTAAACCACTGAGCCTCTTGGGCTTGCTGATCGGAAGGTCGGTGGTTTGAATCCCCACGACGGGGTGTTCTCCCATTGCTCTGTCCCAGCTCCTGCCAACCTAGCAGTTCGAAAGCATGCCAGTACAAGTAGATAAATAGGTACCACTGTGGCGAGAAGGTAAACGGCGTTTCTGTAAGCTCTGGCACTCGTCATGGTCCTCCGTGTGCCAGTAGCAGTTTAGTCCTGCTGGCCACATGACACAGAAAAGTGTCTGTGGACAAATGCCTGAAAGCGAGATGAGCACCACAACCCCATAGTCGCCTTTGACTGGACTTAACCATCCAGGGGTCCTTTACCTTTTACCTTACCACTACTGATGCAGCAGTAAAAACTATTGCCCGGTGTGGGTGCGGGAAGAGAGGAGGGAGATGAGATCAGGCCACAAGAAGGCAATTGATGGATGATCCAAATTACTTCATCTCAGTAGCACAATGGCTCATGCCAGCCCTGAGTAAACCCAAAATCAAGTTGCAAACAAGCAAGGAGTTTCTGCGTGGGAAGATGTTCATCTTTATTTCCATATCTGAAATTAATCCAGTGCAGAGACAATCCATTGTTCAGCTGCCTTTTCCAAAGCTAGGTACTCGAGTGCAATTAAATGGAATCTATTCTTTTATGTAGGGATATGGTCTGTCAACAAGTTAATTACTCACAGAAATGAACCTGAGACACGACAGTAGCAATCTATTTTATCCAGGGATAAAAGAAGCCCTTTTGCATTTAGCAATGTCTAGTAAAACATTAATTCATGCTTCCACCCTGGAAGGTGACTGGCATTGGCAATTAATCAGAATTCTGCATTGAGTCACATTTGGATTTTTCACACTTCTGAACCAGCCACGTGGCAGCTTTTAAAATCTAAGCCACAAGGAAGCCGACTTGCATATGTATACCCGCTTGCAGCACTAAACTCTCTGCAAAAGCAAATGAGCTTCCTGGCTTGCATCTAAAGCAAGCACAGCACAGCCAGTTTAGTTCCATGACCTGGCTCTTTGGCTTCATTTGCATTTTGCTCTATATTAAGGTTATTCCTGGGGTTCAGGAGTATTTGCTCTTTGACGAGCCCCTGACCTAAGTACTAGAGATATGCAGAACTCCCAATTTTAAGTCCCATTTGGTAAATGCATTCCCTGGAAATGGTTTGTTAGGCAAGCATTTGCACAAGAAGTCCACAATTTCCATTGATTCCTATGGGAGCATTTCCAGTCCACAATTTGTCTGATCTCTCTTGTCACTTCATGGCCATCCAGCGACAGAGAGCCAAAGTAAAAACAGATTTGCCTAATCACTCTCGCTCACTGATTTATTTGGTCTCTCCACTGCCTCCTTGCTCCTTGTTCGGTTTCTAACCGAAAATAATAATAATAATAATAATAATAATAATAGGAATAAGAATAAGAATAAGAATAATAAGAATAATAATTTATTCTTTGTACCCCGCCCATCTGGCTGGGTTTCCCCAGCCACTCTGGGCGGCTTCCAACAAAGATGAAAAATACACTAAAATGTCACATATTAAAAACTTCCCTGAACAGGGCTGCCTTCAGATGTCTTCTGAATGTCAGGTAGTTGTTTATCGCTTTGACATCTGATGGGAGGGCGTTCCACAGGGCGGGCGCCACTACCGAGAAGGACCTCTGCCTGGTTCCCTGTAACTTGGCCTCTCGCAGTGAGGGAACCACCAGAAGGCCCTCGGAGCTGGACCTCAGTGTCCGGGCAGAACGATGGAGGTGGAGACGCTCCTTCAGATATACTGGACCGAGGCCGTTTAGGGCTTTAAAGGTCAGCACCAACACTTTGAATTGTGCTCGGAAACGTACTAGGAGCCAATGTAGGTCTTTCAAAACCGGTGTTATATGGTCTCGGCGGCCGCTCCCAGTCACCAGTCTAGCTGCCGCATTCTGGATTAGTTGTAGTTTCCGGGTCACCTTCAAAGGAACCCCCATGTAGAGCGCATTGCAGTAGTCCAAGCGGGAGATAACCAGAGCATGCACCACTCTGGCGAGACAGTCCGCAGGCAGATGGGGTCTCAGCCTCTGGCCAGCATAGCACAAACAAGTAAGGAAATAAGGAATTGGGCAAACTGGCTGTTCAGACATCTAAATTTGAAGTGTTTATAGTAAGGTTTGGGCATAATTGCTTATGTTTGGATAACTGAATTTTCGCATAACATGTGTGTAGACAGCACATTACCTTGGAAACACCAGGCGCGCAGCCTGTCTGCTTCTCCCAGAGCTTCTCGGGGCTGCGGGAGAAGCCCCGCCCCCCCAGCCCCAAAAAGCAAAGAAACCAAGACAGCGAGTCGGATCCATAGCCGTGCAACCTCTCCAGCCAGGAGCTAAACCTCTCCAGCGATCCATCCCGCTCGCTGCCTTGGCCTCCTCTTTAGCCTTGCGCAGCATCTTTAGCCTTGCACAATGGGATGGATCGCGCCCACTGTCCACCGGGGCTGGACTAGATGACTCCTGGGGTTCCCTTCCAACCCTGCAATTCTATGACCTTGGAAAGTGTTGGGGGTCTCTACCACTGGAGGCTTTAAAGCAGAGGTTGGGGGACTATCTGCCTGGCATTCTCTAGCAGTGATTCCTACATTGTGAGGGGGCTGGGCTAGATGACCCTCGGGTGGCCCTCCCAACTCTTTACAGTCCTACAATTCTGCGGCAGGAGATCCACAGGCACTTCACACAATGCCCACTCCTAATTTTCATCGGAGAGACATGTGGCCTCAGTGTCTAGGTAGGGACCCTCCTACCTGCCACTCTTCCCCCACCCCACTTAAGCCGAGGGAATTCCTGCCCAGAGAAGCTCCCAGGTGAGGCAAGGGTTAAGATCTACCTCTGGTAAATGGCTTTGTATCCCCCCTCTTTCCCTTTTCTCTTCTTCTTCTATGCTATTTCCTTCTTTTGTGTTTTGTTTAATCTGTTTTTATTGTATACTAAAATAAAAGCTGCAAAGTTTCCTTTTTTATAATATCCACCCCTCCAAACTAAAACGTTAGATAAAAACACTGATCCAGAGGGAAAGAAGGGGGTGGAGAAAGGACGAAAAAAGAAAAAGAGGTAGAGATAGAGAGATTTTTAAAAAGTTGGCTTCTTTAGCCTCGCTCAGCCTCCCGTGGCTGGAGAGGTTGTGCAAGGCTTTTCTAGAGGAGGGAGAAGGGACTAACTGGCTGCGTCAGTCCCTTCTCCCTCCTGGGGAAAAGCCTGCAAGAGCTTGTGTGTGGCTCTTGGGGGCTTTTCCTGCCTGCCTCCCCCCTGCATTCGCTCCATAGGATGCTCCCCTTAGTATTTAAGACGGAAAAAGTGCGTCCTATGGAGCGAAAAATACGGTATATGTTAACATAAGAGCTTTTCAAATTGCTTATGGCATCTGATAAAAATCTGATATACAAATATTACTAATAAGACTGATAGTTGTTATTTTTTTAACGCTAGTAGCATTATAAACAAATAGTGGTGAGGTGAAAAGATGTTGATGCTCAGAATTAGCAGCACAAAGATGTTGTGCATTAGAAGGCCACTTCAGTTTCTTGTGGAGAGAACACAGAGAGGAAGCTTGCCAAATTTAAATGGCAATAACATTCCAGAGCCACAGCACTTCCATAGAAAAGACCATGACTCACGCTCACTCATCAAACCTCTCAAAAGGGCACTGAAACCAAGAGCCTTGAGCATGATCTTAACCCCATAGCAAGTGGTTCCTAAAATAACCGGGAACTAAACCTTTTCATGCTTTAAAGGAAAGAAATATTGAGATTGAAGCAAATATTTCCTGAGAATGCTCAGGGGACTGAATCTATCTCAGCACCTACTCCTGTCCTATTATCACAGTACCATTGAGAGTGTCTTAACTTATAGTATATTATCGTGGTATGGAAGTAGCTCTGAAATGGATAAAAAAGCTTTACTGAGAATAACTAAAATTGCCCAGAATGTTATTGGGCTCCAGCTACCAACCCTGGATGAGATCTTCACGTCTCGCACTTTGAAGAAGTCACACAATATCCTGAGAGATCCCACCCATCCTGCTCACAACTTCTTTGAACTGTTGCCTTCGGGCAGAAGATATAGGACAATGAAAACACGAACCACACGCCTTCTGAATAGTTTCTATCCAAGAGCTCTGATTGCACTAAATAATGATCTCAGGGCCAGTTGTAAGAAATAGCAAGTAGAGAGTAGGAAGGAATGAGATAGGGTTTAGGTTATGTTATGCCTTTAATAGGTCATTTTATATTTTGGATTATGTATGTTTTATAGATTATGTCTGAATGGAATGAGAGTGTTGGAGGTACGTGCAAATGTGTATGTGAACCCGGTCTTTGGGTGGGTGTTTGATTTTCGTTGTTGTGTATACTGTGTATATACGGACAATGACAAATAAATAAATTTCTAATTCTAATCTAAATAGGAAGCCCTTGATGTTGATATAGGTTCCGAGTAAAATGATCACTCTCATGGGCATTACATTTTTAACCAACTGAAGCCTCCACTGAGAGCCAATGTGGTGTAGTGGTTAAGAGCAGTGGACTCGTAATCTGGTGAACCAGGTTCACTTCCCCACTCCTCCACATGCAGCTGCTGGGTGACCTTGGGTTAGTCACACTTCTCTGAAGTGTCTCGGCCTCACTCACCTCACAGAGTGTTTGTTGTGGAGTGAGGAAAGGAAAGGAGATTGTTAGCCACTTTGAGACTCCTTAGGGTAGTGATAAAGCGGGACATCAAATCCAAACTCTTCATCCAAAAATCTTCAAGGGCAGCCCCAAGTAGAGTGCACTGTGGTAGTCCATCTTGGGTGCAACTGAGACCAAGTTGAACTTTTCCAGGAAACATCACAGCTGGCTTATTAGCTGGAGCTGATAAAAGGCATTCCGTGCAATTGCTACCATAGTTGAGCATCCAGGAAAAGTGGTTGCATTCAGGGAAATTTGGGGATTACCCCCAATCTACACACCTGCTTTTTTAGGAGGATGGCTACCCTGCCTGGGATAGATTACTAGTATTCTTGACCAGCAGTACCTCTGCCTTACCTACATTAAGTTTCAGTTGGTACACTTCCATCTGCTCCTAAATGGGACTTCAGGTGTTGGCTAATCATTTCCTAAGCCTTGTTGGGATAGGTTGGTGGAAAAGAGAAGCAGAGCTGTGTCTCATCTACATACTGATAACACCAGCAAAAAACTCTTTGTAGTTTCATATACTTGCTAAGATGCATAGGAGACAGGACAGAGCATTGGTACTTCACAACTGACCATCACCTTCTGGGTCCAACCTTCCAGATAGGACTGGAGCCACTGAAGAGAAGTACCAGTTATCTCCATCTCAGCCTGATGACCCAGAGTATACAGTGGTACCTTGGTTCTCGAACAGCTTAGTTGTCAAACAAATCGGCTCCCAAATGTCACAAACCTGGAAGTCAGTGCTATGGTTTGCAAACATTTTTTGGAAGCTGAATGTCCGACGCTCCTGCAGGAAGCTCCTGCAGCCAATTGGAAGCCGCGCCTTGGTTTTTGAACGGTTTTGGAAGTCGAACAGACTCCTGGAATGGATTAAGTTTGAGAACCAAGGTACCATTGTACTGTAGTTGATGGTACTGAAGATCTCTGCGAGATCCAGGAGAATCAACCACGCATAGCAGCAATAAATGTAAGTTATTTATATCTCCAAAGACATGGATATTTAAAATAGAATAATAATTTTTTTAAGATTCATGTCACGAGGGACTTTGTTTTGAAAGACATCCCTTTTGTGAAAATAACTTTGAAAAGCAGACAAAAGAATAGGCTGTTTCTCTGACCCTAATCCGGCCCCTAATACAATTCTCCAGCCATCCCAGGATAAGAAAAAATCTGGAAAAGAAACAGCTGCCAGAAATTAACTAATAGTGGCCATTAAAATACTTTGCTGACAACCACATGAGTTGCTAAAGGCAAACCCAAGGTCAAAAGAAAATAAAGTCAAATGGCCCATTTTATTATTTCATATCCATAACAATCTCATGGGTTAATGGTAACCTTAAGATGGAAGTATACCAATTAATTTCCCTTACAGCCGTATCCATTTATACCATTTTCACAGATCTTCACCTTAGCTTCTTTCTTTTGCCTTTCATGGACTGTTTACTGCTGAAGCTTGAAATAACAATGTTCTGTTTGGAGCACTGGGTGGCTAGAAGGAGAAAACTGTATTGTGTAGTGGTTAAAGTAATAGCTATTTTCACTGTGTGGGTAGATGCAAAGCTCATCAGACCAGCTCTGTAGGGCCCTTTAGAAGGCATGTTAACACCTTCTGCCAAGATATTTGACACTCTGATGTGGTAGTATTATTTTGAATTCTTGGAGCTTTGCTAGGTTAACACAGTTTGAGAAACCCAATCTGTAGAACCAAAACACACACACACACACACACACACACACACACACACCGTATTATAAAACCAGCCACACACACACACACCGTATTATAAAACCAGCCTCATCATATGTATATTTCCCACTGTAATCAGATTCTATTGAAAACCTGATAACGGTTTTACAGGTAGCATGTTCTTTTATAATTATAAATCAAGAAGAACAATATTGCTATTAATGCTGCCTGTCAAGTATTCACAGGGACCGGCAGTTCTTGATAATCATCTCTCTTAAAAAAAATGTTAAAATTAGAATGATTCCACATACTTCTCTCTTATGGATATTTGCAGAGATGCACATATCTTAACTGGAGGGGATGGGGGAGTTGTGAGGATAGAAGCAAGTAAGGTTGCCATTTCATCCACCGACCCTCAAGGGCAGTTGAAAAAGGGTGAAGGCAGACATTTCAAGTGTGAGGGAAAAGGCTGCAACACACATTCTCTTCCCTGAAAACAAATGCCTTCAAACATGGTGGGGTGTGCTTCAGTGCGGAATGGCGGAGGCAGGCGAGGGCAGTGAGCTGATGCTGGGAGGCACCGCATCCAGCCTCCACCTATTCCCTGGCACCTTCCAGAACTTTGTGTTCTGGCTCACCATGCCACTAGCCTCTATAGGGAAGATGCCCCCCTCTACTACCCTCAATGCCCGCCTGGTCCTGGGAGAAGGAGGGTCAGGAATGCTTTCCAAAGACACTGAGTCTGTCAGCTGTCTCTCTCCTGGTGCTTCTTCTTTTTTCTCTCCATTTTGTTTTTTTTATTATTGTTATTAATTTATTTAACATAATTATTAAAAAATATTGCAAATACATACATATATATTTCAGATAAGCACACATATATTAAAAAAGTACAAAAGAGAGAGAAAAGAAGAAAAGAAAAAAGAAGAAGAAATAGAGAGAGAAAAGAAGAAGAAAAGTTGGAAGAATTTCTTCCAAATTTATTCTACAAATATCTCAATATGAAAATATTAATAATATTTGGTGCTTCTTCTTCCTGCTGTTCCTCTCCCAATATTTCCCAGCTTCTTCCCTCTGAACTATGCCCTTCTGCAAACCACTGTTCTAAATCTATACTGTCCTCCTGTTCTCTGAAAGGTTCAAGAGAAGGGGGTGGCCCCCACCATTCCTCCTCAGTCCATCCCTGACAGTGTGGTTACTTGATGCGTTTTTTGAAAACCATCCCCTTGATTAGTTTATCCACACCTTTTTCCTTCCTGAAAATGCCTCAGGTGAAGGAAGAAGGCTGTTGATATATGCCCACCCATATATGCTCACCCATTGGGCAAGTGTGGAAACATAGACACACATTGTATTACCAGGACTGCCTGTATCTGTTTTCAAATGGACAGACTGTGGAACAATGCAAAAACAATCTCCAAGTGAGCTTTTATTTTCAGAATGAAACCAATTTCTCAAAGGGTGTTTTTCCGGGACAAAATGTAAAAATTTAAAAAATGCAGCAGATTTGTATTGTGTGTAAACGACATAGAAAAAGCAAGTGCTCAGTCTCCATTGATTGGGGAGGGGCTGTGTACATATCCTCAGTCTCTAACTGATTGCCTCTATTGTGCAGTAGGACCCAGCTGAGATGAGAAAAGAGGGAGAGAGTCCAATGTTTTTGGCATTCCGGGAGAGAGCTTTCATCCATATCTTATAATAGATGCCATTTTGGAATGAGAGTTAATGAACATTGAGACATTGTTATAAATAGGAATCCTTAGCCAAAGTTTTTAGGCAACCAATGATGCTTTAACATCTAGGGGACATTGGGTAGCTTCCAAAAATATGAGTGCATTTAATCTGCACATGTAAAAGTAGGCTTGTTTATAGTTCAGCCTGACCCGTTGCAGCCGGCAAATAAACATGGGCAGAGACTTTGGCTCTTCACCTACATGTGAATGACCTTTGCATAAGTAACACGTGAATGGGATGTGTTTCGAAACCTTCCACCACATTGGGAATTTCTGTTTGTGCTCGTCTTCAAATACATGCCCAGTTACTGGTCTATGTAGGAAAGAGAACACATGGCTACTCCAGCGGTTGCCATCGGGAGCTAGGGTCCCAAACTCAGGAGGTATAAGCCTCAGCAAAACACCCACCATAGAGAAGAGGTTTGAAGGTGAAGCCCAGTCCAAACAAACCCATGCCAAGCATGGAGAAAGAGTCTAGGTTCAAAATGTGGTCCAAAAGCAAGGTTGGGCAATAGTTCAATATCACAGAGAGGGTCAGGCAAGGTACAAGACAACGAAAAGAGGGAACTAGAACCAGGAACTAGAGTGAAATCTGGTTCATCCTCAGAGGACTTCATGTCTGATACCAGTTCAGGGCTGGGCATGAGATATTCATGGGCTGAGACCTCGGGGATAGAGTGAAAGCTTCAGTGTGTACATCGGGCTTCTGAAATCCCTTCCCACCTGTTCTTTTTCAGCCGCCCGAAAAGCCACTCCAGAAAGGAGCCCTCTGGAGCAGCAATCAATGGAGCATGAGGAACTGCAGTCAAAAGAGAGACTCATGCCGCTTCCAGATGACCTGCTTATTGAGCATTCATTCTGATTTGTCTGCAGGCAGATTAGACAATGTCAGCTATTTAATGGGCATTCATGCTGATGGGTTTGCTGGGAGATGAGATGATGTTGCATCAAGCAAATGCTATGGGAAACAGGCCTACTAGAAAAATTAACTAATAAACTGAAACTGACACGGGGACAAACAGAAGAATACGCCTTCACCCCAGTATGGCTCCCCTTTATCACATACACAGCCCAACAAGACAATGACAACAATCCACCAACAGCATACAAATCAATATGGCTAACCTGATCCAAAACACCCACCCACCTCACTCACACACGAAAACAAAGATCACCACAGCCAATCACAAGCAAACAATCACACCCTAGGCCAACCCCAACCTCTCTCACCACCAAAAGAACACAAGTGAACAACACAAGCAACGCTGACACCAAACTCTACATACATTAAACATAATAGAAACCCGACCCCACCCCCATCCATCTTCCCTCTCTCCACCCCCCCTTTCTTTTTTCCCCTTCTCCCCCTAATGCCTCAACAAATGAAATGGATTTGTAAAAATGTTACATGGGGGGGGGGGAATACAAGGCATTATACTTACTTCTGTAAAACAAGAAAATCCTTAATAATAATAATAATAAAATGTTATCTCCTACTTTCCAGTGTGTTTGCCCATTTCTTTCCTTTATCGCAAGAAGTTTGGGGTTTTTTGAGGGGGTGCATTTGTTGTGTTGGAGTTCCAAACCAACTTAAATTGCACAGCCGGAATTTGCCAGTATGTGACTGAATCCCACCCAAAAACGGTGATAGTATGGAAGTGCCCTCCTTCACAGAACCTCATTTCCTTCAAGCATGCGCATGGAGCTCTCTGGATCCCAGCCACTGGGGAGGTGAAACAGGAGCATAAAATAAGCCATGGAGAAAATACAACCTCCTCCATGGCCGGTTAAGAAAGTTATAAAATCCTAAGCATGAAGAGCAGCCAAGATAATGATTGCAATTCTTATTCTCATGCAATCCACCCAACACTTCCCTTGATTTATTATGAGGTCATATTAGCAGAAAATTATTTAGAGAAGTGATAGGTTTTAGATAGGTAATTTATAGGAAAACAAAACAAAAAACCGGGGAAAAATAACTTCTAACAAGCATTTAGCCTGTGAACTGTCAAGCACTTACAGATAATCAGGTGACAGTTCTCTGCTTAAAATCAAAGGGTGGCATTTATACTCAGAGATCCTGCAGTTATCATTTGCTCTGCATTGATATTTGCCTGCAGACTTTGATTGCACTGTCTGATAACCACCTATTAATTGTCGAACGTCTTGGGGATTTGCCATGTCTTCCGTCACGACCGACCTTGTCGCTGCCATTGGAAATGCAACAAAGCAAAAGGTACGAGTTCACAATATTGGCATTTGCTCTGCCATGCTAGCCATGATGAGGAAAGCAGCGGGGAAATAAATATTAGATATTGATTTCCTTCTCATTCCCAAATACAACATAATTAGATTTAGACTGTAAACAATGCTAGCGCAGCCGCCAGTAACCGTGGGTCAACCAGGGGATTTAACTTGATGTTTGTGCATTTGCAAAAGAGAGATGGAATGACTTACAGCATGGATGGATGATGTACACCAGCAATTATGCGGCGGGATCGCTAAAAGTTCCCTGTTTATGTTTAAACTCCTGAACATATGCCATTAACTACAACGGCGGCTTACCAGCTGAGCACACCTAAGGCACAGCTGCAACCTGCCACTCTCTGTTCAGCCTTGGGGACTCCAAAAAGAGACCTGTAGCCCACAGGGAAGAGACAGAACAGCTTAGGGAGATAGCCCTTTCTTGCACTGAAGACACCTGAGGCTGCCCCCTAGCTCCTGCCTGTTTGCTATCACAGACCCTCCAAGTGTCCCTATCTTCCAGAGACAGTCCTGGATTTACAGAAGTCACCCCTGTTTCTGCTTTGATCCTGGTATGTCCCACTTTCCCCTAGGATGTCCCTATTCTCATCGGATAAATGTTGGAGAGTATGGTAGAAGGTCCCTATATTCATTGGAGAAATGTTGGAGTGTTTGGAGTTAAGAGTCATCTGAAAGAGATGTTTTGCTTCCACTCACACCGAAACATCACCTCTGTCTCGACCTAATCCGTTTAAGATAATATTTAAATTGTTTCTCAGACTCCAGCAAGAAATATAACACAAGATGAGGAATAAAAGAAGCAGGTTTGCAGACAAACCGGCAATCTCCAAGAGTGATGATTCCCAAGAAAGCAAGCTTTATCAAGCAAAATTTCAGTCCGCCAAAAGGGTGCCTAGGGCCCTTAAACTTTAAACTTCACTGGGTTTTATTTCTTTACAGTTAAAATCTCTGCAAACTGTAGATAGCTGAGCACTGTGCAAAATCGTGAACTACTGAAATATAGTTTCTCACAGGGCTTCAATATAAAGTTTAATTTGGTTCTCTTCTGGCAAGCGTTTATTGCTGATTACCTTGAAAGGGCGATGCACAAACAACCCTATCTTCTTCTTTAGCACTGAATTGAGGCATGCACAAAATAAATGTGGAATTTAGCAAATGGTACTTTATTGGCAACGTGCTTCTGCATGAAATATGAGATTTGGTACATATATAAGCATATGTAAGGGCCCAGCAGAAGTAGACCTAGGAGCCAGTGTGGTGTAGTGGTTAAGAGCGGTGAACTCATAATCTGGGGAACCAGGTTCACTTCCCCACTCCTCCACATGCAGCTGCTGGGTGACCTTGGGCCAGTCACACTTCTCTGAAGTCTCTCAGCCTCACTCACCTCACAGAGTGTTTGTTGTGGGGGAGGAAGGGAAAGGAGAATATTAGCCGCTTTGAGACTCCTTCGGGTAGTGATAAAGTGGGATATCAAATCCAAACTCCTCCATCTAGCCTAGCAGCCTGTTTTTTCAGTGGCCAAGCAGATGTCCTTGAGAAACCTGAACTCAGGGCCAGAGTGCTCCTCTGTTCTCTGCAGTTCCCAGCAACTGGTATTCAGAGGCCTAACGCCTCTGACAGTTGAGGTAGAACAAAGGCTAGTGGCTAATAGCAATTGGTGGTCTCATACTGCATGAGAGTGGAATAACCACTCCATTGAGTGTACCACATATACACTGAGCTTGGCAAAGACTAATGTGCGATGGGGCAGTTCATAGTGCTTAAACCGTTTTTGTTCCTTTCTTGGTTGGATGTGCAAGAGGGCAGGGTAGTTTTGTGTGTGTGTGTGTGTGTGTGTGTGTGTGTGTGTGTGTTAAACAGAGACATGTGTGCGCGTTGTTAGGAAAATTCCTAGGGATTCTTCCTTGGAGTAGACTGCCAAAAGCTCCCAAGGAAAGAGGAGTCAGGTATACTAGTGGCCAAAATTGTGGAAACCTTTTGGGAAAAGTGTGTTTTCAAGGTTTGATGGCTCATAACCCCACTTTTTTTGGAGTTATACCATAACATTACATATCAAGGGAAAGATAATGTAATGAAGAATGTAATGCGACAAAGTTTGTTCAATTATCTGCATTCTATCAAAGGTTATAGCCAAATAACCAGAAAAAGGAAGCACAACTTGCTTAGGTTGGTATGCAATAATTTTCCTTCATTTGAATGTAGCCAATGAGCATGAGTGTTTAGAGGGCCAATCAGGTGTTATGAGCCATCAAACCTCAGAAATACACTTTCCCCAAAAGGTTTCCACAATTCTGGCCACTGGCATAGGCTCAACAGACGTTTATTAATCATTAAGACTGTGCTGAATGGTCAGCCATGAGGCTATTTCCACAAGCATGGTTTGACAATGGTACATGGCCTTATATACTCTTCTTCTATTGGGTAAATACATGCATTCCTCGTGTCCATATCATTTACGCAATATTATTGGCCAAAGCAATGCGTGAACAACTCATGGACACTCTACCTGGTATTCCAATTGGACACACCATATTTGGAGCTGTTTTCCACTTAGAAACTCTTGTTATCTTATACAGGTGTCATCCTCAATCATTCCTTTTCAGC
Source organism: Podarcis tiliguerta (assembly GCF_965153285.1). Lineage (NCBI taxonomy): Eukaryota > Metazoa > Chordata > Lepidosauria > Squamata > Lacertidae > Podarcis > Podarcis tiliguerta. The sequence goes on along the minus strand of NC_139543.1, from coordinate 12,127,658 downwards.
AGGTTTTGGCTTGCATACTCAAGTTACCTTTCTCTCCCAAACTTGTCCTTGGCAATTCTCCTTGTTTGTGCTAACTCTTTTTTTTATTACATTCCAATATGTTTTCCTCCTCTTATCTGGCCAGCTATTAATCTCCTGTTAAAGAACATAGTTGCTGAGGGCAAGGTTCTTGCTGCTCACCTACACTGCTTTGGATAAGCGTTCCTGATTCTAAGCAGAGACAACAATTTTGACACACACACACTGAGGCTGAGGCCTTTCAGTGAGCCATCCAGGGTTTAGACTGAAACCAGGATCTCCCATAAGCAAAATCTGTTAAGTAATTTAGTTCACTGAAATGCTTCTATGCATTACTATGTGTTGAAATTTGGTTGGTAACTGATTTCTAGTAGTTCTCATGGGACTGGCTAATGTTGGTCACATGGGAGGTATCTAGCGAAGGAGAGACTCCATTTTTTGTGAATCAAGATGACTGTGTTTTAGAATCCACTGTGAACACTGCTAAGTTGAATTGAGTGCTTCTTTTCTGCTTGAAAGAGAGCAAAGCTACAGGAGAAGGCAAAAGAGGAAATCTCTCATAGGATCTGCAAGGCATGGCCTAACTGAGATACAGAAGGCTGAGTATTGAGCTTTGCAAAGGGAAGAAAATACAGTTGTTTGGAAGTTAGAAGACGAGACTGTAAACCCATGCTTGGAGAAGCATGTGACTGTAAATATTATGTTTTAATTCATCTATAAGTTTCTCATGTAAAGTTTTTGAACGTTAAAGTCTGGACATTGGTTTAACTTCCAGAAAAGAGTGTCAGTCATATATATATGATTTGAGCTTCCTAGCTGTGTTTTCCTACCCTTACTTCAACAAGCATGCCCTCTCTACAATCCTTCCCCACTTTATTCAAAGATAACTTGCCTTGGGAGCCAAGGAGGAATCTCTCTTCCTTAATTGTAAGTGCATCAGGTGGGAAGGAGCAGACTTTAGAAACTGTGGTGAGATCAATGGGTTCTGCACATGCTCAAAGTCTCCAAGCATCCACTCTAGTATTAACAGCAAATTACATGAAAGAGCCTGGATGCAAATTGAATTCAAAGTGGGAGGGAGCGGTTGAGTTTCTGTTAAGCAGGTAAGGATAGTACTTCAGCTAGTACGATCACCTCTTAACATTTGTGTAGTGTTTTTCAAGTGTTCAGTACACTTCACATTTATTACCTAGTTGCAATCCTTAGAACAACCTTGTAAGGGAAGCCAGAATAATCCTTTCCCCATAATGCAGAAGGTGGGGGCTAAGCTTAGTGTGTCTTAAAGGTAAAGGGGCCCCTGACCATTAGGTCCAGTCGTGACCGACTCTGGGGTTGTGGCGCTCATCTCGCTTTATTGGCCGAGGGAGCTGGTGTACAGCTTCTGGGTTATGTGGCCAGCATGACTAAGCCACTTCTGGCAAGCCAGAGCAGCGCACAGAAATGTCGTTTACCTTCCCGCCGGAGTGGTACCTATTTATCTACTTGCACTTTGACGTGCTTTCGAACGGCTAAGGCCATATAGGAAGTTCGTGGCAAAGATGATGTATATTAATAATAATAACTTTTTATTTATACTCCGCCCATTTGGCTGGGTTTCCCCAGTCACTCTAGGTGGCTTCCAACAAAGTATTAAAATACAGTAGTCTGTTAAACCTTAAAAGCTTCCCTAAAGAGGGCTGCCTTCAGATGTCTTCTAAAAGTCTGGTAGTTGTTCTTCTCTTTGACATCTGGCGGAAGGGTGTTCCACAGGGTGGGTGCCACTACCAAGAAGGCCCTCTGCCTTGTTCCCTTGGCTTCTCTCAGTGAGGGAACTAACTGCCAGAAGGCCCTTGGCGCTAGACCTCAGTGTCCAGGCAGAATGATGGGGGTGGAGATGCTCCTTCAGGTATACTGGATCTGAAATCTGAACCATATACTTTCTGATTGGTAGCTCAGTCCATTAGGCGCACTGCTTTGCAGCACAAACCTATCCATGTTTACTTATCAGTAAAGTACCACTACGTCTGGTGAGGCTTGCTCTCAGGTAAGCATGCATAATATTGAAAGCTTAATGATAAATTCTGAAGTTCCTTGGAGTAGCTTGGTTTTGATAGGAACTTTTAAAATATTTTCATTTTTTTCTATCTCCAAGGCAGGAAGCTTGGAAAGCTTTATTTACACACACAAATATATCTGTCTGAAAGATCCTTGCACTATATGGTAGACCCCCCTGCCTTTTTTGTGCTTTAGGGTCCCTTTAGAAGAACGTGCAAAACATCTATTGTAGCTGTAAGTTGAGTGTTAGCAACCCCCCTTCCCCATTAATTCTCATGCATTTATGCTCTGCTTATCAGATGATTCATGATATTCAAAGAGATCCATTCGCCTTCTGATAGCAGCAGAGCAGAACCTTCATTAGCATTAAAACAAGGTAGGGACTAGATGCAAGAGGACACTAAATCCCGAAGTCTATTAGTACAAAAAGCAGCTTCCGCAAACAGTCTCCTAAACAGCAATTTGGGTGTCCTAAACCTCTCAAGTCATTCAAAAGAAATGAGTCCGTCGTCAACAGTTGATTCATCCATTCTTCCATAAGTAGTCACTGGAGACGTTCAGCAAGACTCTCTCCTGTTATAGTTAGTAGAAACGTCTTCCATGCTCAGGCTGTTAACTTGTGACAATAGAAATAACCAGTGGGACCTACAACAAAAAGTTGCGGTGTGAAGTGTTCTTGCATGAAGTGACTGCCTCGCCAGAGTGGTGCATGCTCTGGTTATCTCCCATTTGGACTACTGCAATGTGCTCTATGTGGGTGACCCGGAAACTACAACTAATCCAGAATGTGGCAGATAGACTGGTGACTGGGAACGGCTGCCAAAGACCTCATAACACCGTTCCTGAAAGACCTACATTGGCTCCCAGTACGTTTCCAGGCACAATTCAAAGTGTGGGTGCTAAACTTTAAAGCCCTAAATGGCCTCGGTCCTGTATATCTGAAGGAGCATCTCCACCTCCACCGTTCTACCCAGACACTGAGGTCCAGCGCGAGGGCCTTCTGGAGGTTCGCTCGCTGAGAGAAGCCAAGTTACAGGGAACCAGGCAGAGAGCCCTCTCGGTGGTGGCACCCGCCCTGTGGAACACCCTCCCACCAGATGTCAAAGAGAACAACTACTACCAGACTTTTAGAAGACATCTGAAGGCAGCCCTCTTTAGGGAAGCTTCTAACATGTGATGCATTACTGTATTTTAATATTTTGTTGAAAGCCGCCCAGAGTGGCTGGGGAAGCCCAGCCAGATGGGTGGGGTATAAATAAATTATTATTATTATTATTATTATTATTATTATTATTATTATTATTACACCAGTCCATCAGCAGTGCCCTCTATTACATTTCCCTCCCATCTGGTCTTCTGTTCTGCTCCCTAACAAGCCAGGCGACATTTCTACTTTAGTTTGTTTCCCTGAAATATTTTGTTTTGTGCTTTTGCTAACCTCAGAGCTTCAGAGAGTTTGCCGGCACTTCTCCCCTGTGCATGGGTGCTGCTGTTTCGGCTGAATAAAAATCAGCACTCATGCCTGAACATCAGAAATAGAGGGGAATAACAGCAGCCATGGCAGGTGCAAAAAGTTTAATTCTTTTCTTCTGAGCTTAGAATTTCAAGAGGGTTTTTTTAAAAAAAAACAAACCTGTGATGAAAAGGATGACATTAAAATTCATGAATGTCCATGTAATGTAATTTTGATCTGCACAGTTTTTCAAAGATTGTTGTCAGCTTCTATTCCACTGTTAGCCATCATTAACAGGATATATGACAGATATACTAATGAAATCGATTTGGTCATGTTATCACTTTAGTCCAGAAATGTAACCCTACTTTATTACTATGTAGGGCTATGAAGTCTTATAGGCTAAATGACATCCCTCTGTACGAGCATGAATTCAGCCAGCAATCTGCAGTAATTAAAGACAGGCAGTCCAGGTCATTTCTCCCCCTCCAATATTCAGCTATTAATTTCTAGAACAAAGGAACTAGCATGTTCTTATAGCTTCATCGGGCATGAATATAGAGACTGAAATGAATACTGTATTATTTTGCTATATAGTCTCCAAGCTTGTTGTAGTATTTGGGCAGTATCCAGCTATGTCAGAAGAAGCAGACAGACACACAAGTGAGTCTTCCTTAACTCCATGAATCCCCATGGGTCTACTCTTGAGTATGACTTACTTTTCTAACACCCTGTGTTTTTCTCTAGGACTCTGGTAGTACAAGCCTACGTCTATGTCCGTTCAGAAGCAAGCCCCATTTGGATAATTCCACACTAGGCTTTTACCCCGCAATGCAAAATTGAAACTGAAAGAAGCCAATTAACCTCCTTGTGGGTTAGGGTGGGAAGCTGCTTTTTTCATATAGCCTCTCGACTGCTGTTCTCTCTGTGTGTGAGAGAGAGAGAAGGAGGGGAGGGAATTCTGCATGCAACACAATTGCTCCTCCACTGATCTACACCTGTATGCAGGAGTTCTGTGATTCAGAGAGGCGTGATCTGCATTTCATATTGAGGGCTGTGGGTGGCATAGAACTACTGGTGAAATTAGTTCTAAGGGTTTCGGTGAGAGCGTCTGAAGTGTTCCCAAATTAGAGCAAAATTGCCAGGGAGGGACTCTTCTTCTGTCTCAGTTTAACCAATTTGCCTTCACACCAAAGTCTCTTTGCAGATGCTCAGCTAATATGGCTGTTATGCTGTGACTAAAGTAATTTCCCCTCTTTGAAACAGACGTCAAGACCCCTGGAGCAGGGTTTCTCAAACTTGAGTTTCCGGCTGTTTTTGGACTACAGTTCCCATCATCCCTGACCAATGGTCTTGCTAGCGAGGGATGATGGGAGTTGTAGTCTAGCAACATCTGGAGACATACGTTTGGGGAACCCTGGCCTAGAGGAATAACAATGAGTTCAAGAAAGTACTCAAGTGGATACCAAGAATGCAAACCCTTGGAAAAAATTGTCATGATCTGTCACAGAACACCACCACAAGGTAACAGTAGTAACTGGTGTGAAGGGGCTCCCATAACAGTTCAAGCTTCAGGGCCCCCCAAATGTAGTTCCACCCCTGCTCTCAGTGTTGTGTCTACTCAGGCAGTTGATGTGAGCCTTGGTGGTTATATTGTACAGCATGTGAGCAACCTGAACCATACTGAGATACAGTACAGTGGTACCTTGGGTTACATATGCTTCAGGCCACATATGCTTCAGGTTACAGACTCCGCTAACCCAGAAATAGTACATTGGGTTAAGAACTTTGCTTCAGGATGAGAACAGAAATCGTGCTCCGGCGGCGCGGCAGCAGCAGGAGGCCCCATTAGCTAAAGTGGTGCTTCAGGTTAAGAACAGTTTCAGGTTATGAACGGACCTCCGGAATGAATTAAGTACTTAACCCGAGGTACCACTGTATGTAGGGACAACCAGACTGCTAGACATTTCTCTACCCTGACATCCTTGTGCCCATTGTGGTAGATCCTGGTGGGCTTCTTCAATAGGCTATTCTGTCATAAGTTTGCTCTAACTGGTCCAGCAGGAAAGAGAATGATTGGATCACCATCTGCTTGAAGAGCCTCTGAGCATCCTGTAGTTCTTAGATTGAATGAGGTGTGCAGAGTTGATCACGGATCCCTGTAAATTTGAAAGGTGCATCAGGTATTCTGGGGAGTTTGGCAGAAACACTCAGTGGCAGCATAAATCTGACCTCGTCCACTCTGGAGAAAAAAATGATCTGATGTAGAACGGTGTCTGGAATCACCTCCAGGAATTGGATGGATTGTCCTGAAATGAGTAAATCTCTTTCTGTCAACAAGGAAATTGAGAGAATCTAGACTCTGAACCTGGCTGAGTCCCTGATGGGGCATGAATCAGGTAGTTGTGTGGCCATAATCATCACAAGACTCTTTGTGGAGTCCTGAGGAAGGAGACACTAGCTGAACAGAAGATGCCTGTATTAAAACTGTTGTTTCTTGTTCACTTAATAAGAGGAACATGATGTGATCTGGATGAATAGGAGGGGGAAAGTGTTTGTTCTTCCTCTTTCTGTGCTAGCAGGGGCTAAAGTTTAGGAACTCATCCAAGTCCTCCTCTCCCTTGAAAAGCAAATCAAATATTTTTTGTCTCCAATCAAATAATACATTTGGTTGACCATGCCTAGCTGAAGGAACTAACCCTTTCTTGAGGGATTTCCTTCCACTAAAATGAGAATATGGATGGATGCAATCGGTGGATGTGGTTTCAGCTGTATCACAAAATGTACTTTCAAGCCACAGCTAGATGAGACATTAGATTTGTCAGGAAAGTATCAGGGTTGGGGGTTTTTTTGTATTAGGAATGTCTTGGTTTCTTCCAGAGTTTGCATTTTGCATGAGACCGATTCTCTCTTCTCATGACATGCATCCTTGCAGAAAACCTTATTTTGTAAAGCTCTAGAGATAATGCAAAATGTCTTAGGTTTCAAATTGAGCAACAGTCAAACTATCTCACTGGTTTTACACTGGGGGCCAATATCAGACTTGTCTCAAGTAAATCTTGCCCCAGGATTCCTATACGATTGCTAAAGGGAAGTGTTCTGGAGGGTGGAAACTCTTCTGTTAATCCTAACCTTAAAGTTTACCCAGCTGCTCAACTGAATAATAATAATAATAATAATAATAATAATAATAATAATAATAATTTATTTATACCCCACCCATCTGGCTGGGTTTCCCCAGCCACTCTGAGTGGCTTCCAACAGAGTATTAAAATACAATACAGTGGTACCTCGGGTTACATATGCTTCAGGTTACATACGCTTCAGGTTACAAACTCTGCTAACCCAGAAATAGTACCTTGGGTTAAGAACTTTGCTTCTGGATGAGAACAGAAATCGTGCTCCGGTGGCACGGCAGCAGCAGGAGGTCCCATTAGCTAAAGTGGTGCTTCAGGTTAAGAACTGACCTCCAGAACAAATTAAGTACTTAACCTGAGGTACCACTGTAGTCTATTAAACATTAAAAGCTAAACAGGGGAGAAGAAGGCCCTTGCCTGCCTCTCTATTTGTGATATGACAAAACTGCATCTTGTTTCACAGCCGCAAGATTCTTAGCAATGGTAGGGATATACTGACAGAGGCTGCGGACAAAAGCACACAAATTGAATAATTAGCTATTGATAGAATAGCTAGAAATAAGAATTATTCAAGGACACACAGGGGTATTGACCTGATCTTTCAACAAACAAGAAAATCTTGCTGACCAAACATTTGAGTTGCATGGCATCCTTAAAATAACCACATTCACCATGCACAGGGACACTTCTACAAGTTCTCTGTAAAAATACAATGTACAGTCAGTCTACATGATCTGCATTGTCCCTTTCAATTCTATGATTTTATGTTCTTAAAGCTAAACACACAATTTCCCTAAAAGGGGGATGGCTGTAGCTCAGAGTCAGGAGTGCTAGCTTGGCCCCATGGCCGTGGGTGCCATGCAGCATGCATGGCCCTGGCGCCGAAATTTGTGGGTGCCCGGCTCCTTCATAGGGAATTTTGTGGGTCCTTGGGCAACCAGGACCCCAGGGAGCCAGCACCTATGCTCAGCACATGCTTCCGTGTTAAATGTCATCACTCAGTTTCTCTAGCTGGGCTCAGAAAGAGAGGGCTGAGAGGGCCTTCTCGGTAGTGGCGCCCGTCCTGTGGAATGCCCTCCCTTCAGATGTGAAGGAAATTAGCAGCTATCCTATTTTTAAAAGACATCTGAAGGCAGCCCTGTTTAGGAAAGTTTTTAATATTTAATGCTGTATTGTTTTTAACACTCAATTGGAAGCCGCCCAGAGTGGGTGGGGAAACTCAGCCATATGGGCGGGGTAATAATAATAATAATAATAATAATAATAATAATAATAATAATAATATTCCTGCTGAAGATCTTGAAGAGCCATTCCTAATCAGTGTAGCCTAGGGGTAGCTAACAAAGCACTCTCTGTATGTTGCTGAACTGCAACTCCCATCATCCGTGATCATTTGTCAAGCTAACTGGGATTAATGGGAGTTGTAGGCTGTGTACGCACATAGTCTTTGAAATGTGCACTGGCCATTTTTGTACTTAATGGTCTGCAGCTGATCTCGTTTGAGAGGGGCTGGAAACTGGTGTATTGATCACCTGATATACAGAGGATATATACAGAGGAGGCTAAGTTACTGCTCTGATTTCTCTGTTGCCTATTATTATTATTATTATTACCCCACCCACCTGACTGGGTTGCCCCAGCCACTCTGGGTAGCTTCCAGCATATACAAAAACTTAATGAAACATTAAACATTAAAAACTTCCTTATACACGGCTGCTTTTAGATGTCTTCTAAAGGCTGTATAGTCTGATGACATCTGATGGGAAGGCATTCCACAGGGAGGGTGCCACCACTGAGAAGGCCCTCTGCCTGGTCCCCTGCAACCTCACTTCTTGCAGTGAGGGAACCACCAGAAGGCCCTCGGTGCTGGATCTCGGTGTCTGAGCTGAACGATGGGGGTGGAGACGCTCCTTCAGAGGGAGTGGCAAAGTCCCACAACACCAGTAAGTTTGTTTCAATAGGAGGCAACCCGATAAAGCACTCTCTGTGTGCACACATTTGCAGGTAGTATATTCTTAGCACAAAACGTATTCTAACTGTTCCAGCAGATTCAGGTAAGTAGCCATGTTGGTCTGATGAAGTCGAAATATGTATAAAAAATTGTCCAGTAGCACCTTAGAGACCAACTAAGTTTGTTTTTGGTGTAAGCTTTCGTGTGCATTCACAGTTCTTCAGATACGACTGGAAATTCAGATTCTGTTGGAAACTCTGTTCCAGCAGAATTTGCTTTAGACTGAGAAATAGGGGTGGCATGCGGATGGCATCATGTGTACAACAAGCCCAAAGCTGTGGTTGCATATAGCACTGAATGCACATTATCACGCAGCCAATAGTCCAACAGCAATCACAATGGCTACTCCTAGTGTAGACATTAGCTGAGCTAGCTGAACTAACGGTCTTCACATAAGGCAGCTATAGACGTTCTACCTAAAAGCCATAATCTTTAGTCAGAGTTAAAGACCCACAGAGAACAGGTAGACAGTGAAGCCATTCGTATGCATTAAAAATTTATTCATTGTGTTGCAGAGGGAAAGTAGGAACGGGGAACAGTTCCATGACTGGAATATAGAACATGTGAATTGGCCCGCAGCTTCTTCCTTTTGATGATGACATGTGGACAAATCCTCTCACAATGAAAAATTAATGAGCAACACTGATTTTATAATACACAGATTAAAATCTAACACAATAATCACCAGGAAGTTGTGATGTCATAGTTGGCACTGCGTCCGAACACGTTTACTCCCAAAATATGGTTCTTTCCTCCATTCTGTGTTTTAAAAAAGGAAAGAAGCTGCACTCTGTACATAGAATCATAGAGTTGGAAGAGACCACAAGGGCCATCGAGTCCAACCCCCTGCCAAGCAGGAAATACCATCAGAGCACTCCTGACATATGGTTGTCAAGCCTCTGCTTAAAGACCTCCAAAGAAGGAGACTCCACCACACTCCTTGGCAGCAAATTCCACTGTCGAACAGCTCTTACTGTCAGGAAGTTCTTCCTAATGTTTAGGTGGAATCTTCTTTCTTGTAGTTTGGATCCATGAATGAGAACTTATTGAATCCAGTTCCTTCCCTTTTTTCAGAAGGGAGAAGAATAAGAAAAATACTTTTCTTGCAACTTAACAACACAGAAGAATCAGTTTTCTTTATTGGTTCCTCCTACTATGCTGGTCTCCCTGGAATGCGGACTATGTTATTATAACAGAGAAAAAATGTAGCTGGTGTATAAATCTCAACGCTCAGAAGTAGTGCAGCAATCTCTGAAAGAAATAAAAGGAATAACCAAAGATAGTCCATAGAAGTATAGAAAAGTAGTGTTTTGTTTTAATAATCTGGCATATCTCGAGATTTACATTTTATTTTTCCTTGCAAGGAATCATGGCATTTACTTCTGCATAGGGATTGTTAAATATAATTGTTTAATTGTACATTGAAATGGAAAATAACTATTGAGTGTGTATGGCTGAAAGGAACATTGGGGAAATCCCACTGAAGCTAAATAAGAGTGCCTAACAATTGTTAATTAACTAGTAATGTATCTCAAGGACCTTACAGGCAGGGGGGCATGTATGAGTATGACGTGTTGATTTTTTCAACTTTCAAATTCTGAAAAATGAGGGGTGCTAAAAAAATTGCAACGTGACTTGGGGATTTGAAAGCAATTTTGGTTAAATTAATATGATTAATTTTTTCTTGGTAGGTAAAATGTATGTAAAATTGCACAGAAATCATTGAAATCATTGAAAACAATTGCAAAGTACTTGCCATTATATTATATATATAGTGCATCTTGATATTGTTTATTATTAATTCACATCGCCTGACATTTTCAGAAGGCAAAATTGAAATTCCTTGGTTTTCCCATAGCAGTTTATGTGCTTCTTCATCAAACACTGAGCTTTCCAAACTAAATGTTGTCCGGTCACAAAAATAGCGGATTTGAAATCCTCACGCACACACCCCCCCCCCCCCAATTTCTAAGACCCTTTACAGAAGAAATTTGCAAAAATTAAGTTTCACCCCCTAAAATGACATATAGGAGTCATTTCCTTCTTCCTTTTCCCCACCCAGATGTGTGTTGACATCACAGCTCCCTCCTCTTTAAGGATAATTGGGTTATGCTCCCCAAAGTGCTGGGTCGGCAAGATCTGGATTGTGTGTGTGGACAGTCACAGCTTGTTTCTGCTTGGGTGGGGGCAGCAGCACTGGTGTCTGTAGCTGCACACACTCATAGTAAGCATATGATTCACCCTTCATTAATCCCCCTCCCCAACAGCCCTGTGATGTAGGCTGGGCTGAGAGGCAGTGTGTGACCCAAGGTCACCCAGTGAGCTTCATGGCCGAGTGGGGATTTGCACTCCCCCACACTCTAAGGGTGGCGCTGTGGGTAAAAGCCTCAGCGCCTACGGCTTGCAGATCGAAAGGTCGGCGGTTTGAATCCCCACGGCGGGGTGCGCTCCCGTTGTTCGGTCCCAGCGCCTGCCAACCTAGCAGTTCGAAAGCACTCCCAGGTGCAAGTAGATAAATAGGGACCGCTTACTGGCGGGATGGTAAACGGCGTTTCCGTGTGCGGCTCTGGCTCGCCAGAGCAGCGATGTCACACTGGCCACGTGACCCGGAAGTGTCTCCGGACAGCGCTGGCCCCCGGCCTCTTGAGTGAGATGGGCACACAACCCTAGAGTCTGTCAAGACTGGCCCGTACGGGCAGGGGTACCTTTACCTTTTACCTTTACACTCTAAGTGTTACACAGTGGCGGAGCTTCATGCTCCGGTATTGGGGGGTGGAAAGCAGGTGGGGGCATGGCACCCAGCGTGGGCGGGGGGCAGCCACGACGGCACCCCACAGGGATCGTGCTGCCGGGGACGGTGCACTCCCCCCACTCCCGTCTTCCTCGCTACACCACACTGGCGCTGTGCCAGAGGTTCGCACATGTGCAAAGTGCATTTCCTGTTCCACAGCAGCTAGCCCACATGCACCTGAAAGTACAACGGTAGCTCATCTCTGGGGAAGTGGGGAAATGAAGACTGCCTGGGCAGCTATGCCTTTTGGCCTGGATGGAATGCTCCTTAATCTAGGGCTACCAGACATCCCTGTTTCCCGGGGACAGTCCCTGGATTTCTGAATAAGACCCTGGACAAATTCCATCCCCAGAATGTCCCCGGATTTCATCTAACATTCAGGAAACGCAGCAGCGGCAGTCTCAGCAGTTGGCTCTAGCTGGCTTCAGGACCTGCTTGGAAGTCCCCATATGATGGTGGTGCAGGGGCTCTAAGATGCAGCTTCCGAGCTGCCTCCACCTTCCCTGACCCCAGCAACTAAGCTGTGAAGGGAGGCTTCATGCTGCCTATTGGAGCAGCCTCCTAACTCCTAACTCCTACTTGCATGCAAGCAGGAGCGGTGCGGGGATCTCTCAGCTGTGAAGGGAGACTTCACACTGTATCAGAGCTTGTGTGCAAGCAGGAGGGGGCAGGGATCTCTCAGATAGGCAACAGAAAGCCTCCCTTCACAGCTGAGGGATCCCCACCTCCTGCTTACACGCAAGTAGGAGTTGGGATGGGGCTGCTCCGAAAGGCAGTGTGAAACCTCCCTTCCCTCTGCCACTGCCATTGCTGCAGCATCAACGTCCCTAATGTGTAGTATTTATTTATTTGGTTGGTTGGTTGTTTATTGTTTCCCCAGATTCATTGAAAAAAAATCTGGTAATTTTACCTTAATCCCAAACTTTTAGAAGCTGGCTGTGGTTGCTGGCTGAGTGGCTGGAGACAGAAATGCACTCTGTAGGTGGCCAGAGGCACTGCCTTTATAACTCATATGTTCGGGTTCTCCCCCGCCCCCAATAATTTTTTTTATTTTCATACGATTTAACAAATTCAATTTCGTTACAATATCCCCTTAGCATTTGACTTCCAAGCCTTCCCATGATCTTTCTGTTCAGATCCTTTATCTACTGCCTTAAATGCAGTGCTGGATTTACGTAAAAGCTAAACAAGCTATAGCTTGGGGCCCCACTCTCTCGCCCCCCCCCCAATGTCACTATTAATATACTTCTTCTTAATTGTATTTCAGTTCAACAATTACTTTGATAAAATACATATTTTGTTATGTGCAAATGACTTTAGATACCTATTAGGTCCATAAATCACCATATAGCATATCTTCAACAGAAGATATCCCAACAGAGTTAGGATGGAGGGGCAGTGGGGATGCCGACATTTCTTCTGTATGGTTGTAAATCATGGTGAGCCATTACTCACAAAGCCTGGAGATGTGATAGTGGACATTGTTGAGCAGTTATGCTGCTCTTTCCAGTCACCATGGATGGACTGTCTCTTGACAAGTCATATCAAACTGAGTGAAAGCGATGCAAAATTGCTGCAAGGGGTGATTTGATCTTTGGCTGGCAGGGTTGCCAAGCAGACAAGTTGATTTGGAAGCCTAGAACTGATGTTGCTGTGAATCTAGCAATGTTTTGTTGTAAGCCAACCAGAGTGTCTGGGGAAACCCAATAAGATGGGTGGCAAATAAACAATAGAACTATTATTATTATTATTATTATTATTATTATTATTATTATTATTATTATTATTCAGCAGAGGGAGTGGCCACAGAGACCACAAAATACCGGTCTTGAAAGACCTACATTGGCTCCCAGTACGTTTCCAAGCACAATTCAAAGTCTTGGTGATGACCTTTAAAGCCCTAAATGGCCTCTGCCCAGTATACCTGAAGGAGCATCTCCACCCTCATTGTTCAGCCCACACACTGAGGTCCAGCTCCGAAGGCCTTCTGGCGGTTCCGTCATTGCGAGAAGTGAAGTTATAGGGAACCAGGCAGAGGGCCTTCTCGGTAGTGGCGCCTGCCCTGTGGGACGCCCTCCCATCAGATGTCAAATAAACAAACAACTATCTGACATTTAGAAGACACCTGAAGGCAGTCTTGTTTAGGGAAGTTTTTAATAACTGATGTTTTAATGTATTTTTAACCTTCTGTTGGAAGTCGCACAGAGTGGCTGGGGAGACGCAGCTGGATGGGCAGGGTAGAATTATTATTATTAGGATCAGGAGGTAGCCTTGCAACATACAACAAACCTTCCTCTCTTCCTCTCCTTTTCCCTCATCTGTCCTCACATGAAGAAGAAAAGAAGAGGGGTGGCAAGTATCTTTTGCCCTGAGGTGCCGCTGCATGTGAGAGACAACTGGCTAGTCCGCATGCAATTTCTGAAGCACCTCGTTTGAATTCAGAGTCAAGATATTCTGCGTAAATCCTGCAAGACAGCTTTAACCCTGCAGATGTTGCTACAATTCCCACCGTCCCCAGGCCAACCTCCAGGTATGATGGGAGTTGGAGCTCCACAGCACCTGGAGGGTCAGCGATTCCCAACATCTGCTTTAACATAGTGTCTAAATGCAGTTTTCCTGGCATATATATATATTATATATATATATGCAGGTTTTGGTGTCCTCGGGTGTCTTCCCGTGTAAAAGTTGGGGTGTCTAGGCGACGTTTCGACGAGGTCTCACTCGTCATCTTCAGGCTGGTGCTTTCGGCTTCTTGTTACTGGAACAGAGCAGGATCTCAGTGTTTGAGTTCCTATAAATACTGTTGAGGAGGTGTGGTGTATAGCCTCCAATGTTCTGGGCAGAGAGGAGGTTCCCAGGCTAGTGTGCCTTTTCTTCTTTTGTTCCTTAATTACTTGAGGGATATCTTGAGTGATTTCTTGAGTGATTTCCTGAATCCCACTTAGGTGGGTCATTAGGTGTGGATTAGTTGCTAAAGCCTTCGTGTCTTGAACTCTTGAACTTTGTGAAGAGTTTTTCTGAGAAGATGGCTGTACTGCACTTGGTTGTGCTCTGGCTATCCAAAAAATAGCCAATATCCTCAGAAACCCCAAGGATAAAATTCAGTTGGAAAACCAAGGGGTCTATGAAATACCCTGCAAAGTCTGCCCAGCCACGTACATTGGACAAACAAACAGACGAATAAATGCACGGATCGCAGAACACAAGAATGCCGTCAAAAAAGAAGAAAAAACTTCCTCTCTTTTCCAACACATGAAAGAAACAGGACACGAAATTAATTTTGCAGATTCCAAATTGCTCTTTAACATGGAACATCACCACAAGAGAATAATCATGGAAGCCATCGAGATAGAGAAACACCCTCACAACATGAACAAGCGTGACGACACATCCCGCTTGCCAGACATCTGGAAATTAGCCCTCCCCACAAAATCTGACACCAGATCCAGAGGCACACAGAACGCCATCACCAATCAACCACACCAGACCCAAACCCAGACCCTCTCCACAGATAAATTACAGACACCATCCAGTAGCCAAACCAGGGTGGCACCTCCGGATGCTGCACCCCCCTGCAATCCCTACACAGATCTGGCTGGCACAGGCCACAAAACCACAGCTCGCCCCTATACACGAAGCCAAGCCAGAGCACAACCAAGTGCAGTACAGCCATCTTCTCAGAAAAACTCTTCACAAAGTTCAAGAGTTCAAGACACGAAGGCTTTAGCAACTAATCCACACCTAATGACCCACCTAAGTGGGATTCAGGAAATCACTCAAGAAATCACTCAAGATATCCCTCAAGTAATTAAGGAACAAAAGAAGAAAAGGCACACTAGCCTGGGAACCTCCTCTCTGCCCAGAACATTGGAGGCTATACACCACACCTCCTCAACAGTATTTATAGGAACTCAAACACTGAGATCCTGCTCTGTTCCAGTAACAAGAAGCCGAAAGCACCAGCCTGAAGATGACGAGTGAGACCTCGTCGAAACGTCGCCTAGACACCCCAACTTTTACACGGGAAGACACCCGAGGACACCAAAACCTGCATTCCTGTACCCGTGAAAATCTACGAAAGCATATATATATATATATATATATATATATATATATATGCTTTCGTAGATTTTCACGGGTACAGGAATGCAGGTTTTGGTGTCCTCGGGTGTCTTCCCGTGTAAAAGTTGGGGTGTCTAGGCGACGTTTCGACGAGGTCTCACTCGTCATCTTCAGGCTGGTGCTTTCGGCTTCTTGTTACTGGAACAGAGCAGGATCTCAGTGTTTGAGTTCCTATAAATACTGTTGAGGAGGTGTGGTGTATAGCCTCCAATGTTCTGGGCAGAGAGGAGGTTCCCAGGCTAGTGTGCCTTTTCTTCTTTTGTTCCTTAATTACTTGAGGGATATCTAATCCAACTAATCCACACCTAATGACCCACCTAAGTGGGATTCAGGAAATCACTCAAGAAATCACTCAAGATATCCCTCAAGTAATTAAGGAACAAAAGAAGAAAAGGCACACTAGCCTGGGAACCTCCTCTCTGCCCAGAACATTGGAGGCTATACACCACACCTCCTCAACAGTATTTATAGGAACTCAAACACTGAGATCCTGCTCTGTTCCAGTAACAAGAAGCCGAAAGCACCAGCCTGAAGATGACGAGTGAGACCTCGTCGAAACGTCGCCTAGACACCCCAACTTTTACACGGGAAGACACCCGAGGACACCAAAACCTGCATATATATATATATATATATAGTCCCTTGATATGGCTAGTTCAGCATGGAGCCTTGTGTGGATTCTGGGTAACATCTTGTCAGATCTCATACATTATTTCAACGCGGCAGAGTAAAAACCTGGGAACTTGTACAATCTGTACCTTCGCCTTTTGGGCACTCAGGGACCATTCCTCTTCAGAGAACCGAGTGTGTGAACGGCATCAGCATTTGTAAGTACAAAACACCGAAAAATTATAGATTCAGTCGGGCTTTAAGCTTAGGAAGTGTAGGCCTGCTTAGTTTCTATGGCAAACGTACATACATGCATGCCAGATCCTGAGAGTTTATTAAATGTGAAAGAACACTGAACAAAGAAGGAGTACGTCAGTAAGCATTTCAAAATCTCGACAGGCCAATCAATCTTTCCAATCAATCTTGTTCAGAGCTTGTTCGGAGGATGGATTTTAGTTGCATGCCTTTGCTTAATTCAACAATGTAACCTTTATTGGGAGAAAAGAAAAGGTTAATTCAGTACCAGAACATTAAACTCGGTCACTTCTTTGAATATTACTCTGTTGTTGACAAAGATGCAAAGAGAGAGAGAGAGAAGAAAGAAAAGTACTAGCAAAATATGTTAGTAATTCACATTAAGTGGTGTTGCCTTGGCAGTCGTAAATGGGTGCACTTCATTCAGGCTGTTGTATATTAACATACATAAACACAGGTCCTGAGCTTGCTTTTCTAGGTCGGAAATATCCTCCGATCAGCCTTTAGGTTACTCCTTTTTTTTCTTGTGCTACTACTAAAAGTCAATATTGTTATGTTTTGGAGCTGAAAGAGACAAGGACAAACAAAAGCACACTTAACCTCACTACTTACCTCCATTTTACCTGTTGCTGCTGTTTTTTGGCCTTAAGGGTCTAGGAGAAAGTGAGAATCTCCAAATAAATGAACAGCCAACTGCAGGGACTATCGTCAACCATCTTTGACTTAACTGTCTGCAGAGTCAGAGCCCAAAGAGCAGGCTGTCTCTGCGAGGAACTGAATAGCTTTCATTTCAGGAAACGCTAGGTATTTTATATATAGGAGAGATGGTGTAATGGTTATGTTGTGGCACATCAAACTGTTTTTTTTTGTTGCTAATATGCATAATACATTGGGCAGAATATGTTCAACATCAATGTGGAGGCATTTGCCGCATTTAGACAACTGAGTTCCAATAGTTACTATATTCACTTCTTAATGTAGCCTGACACTTTACTTGCATTGCTGCGTGTTTTTGCACACTGAACAAGCACATTGACAGATCTGTCTGTCCTCAGTAATGCCTCAGCTATCTTTTCACTGGGGAGAAAAAATGTAGCCATGCACACAAGACGATTATAAATGTTGCATGCGTTTCAGAGAACCTGCCTATTTTGTATGTTGAATTCATTTGCTATCATGGAAGTCTAGTTACTGGAGTTTTTCACAGTCTCCACAAGGCTGTACTAGCTTACAAGAAATATGGGATTTGCAGTTTGATCCAATTAACCAAACTACAGCTCTTTTTAAAAAATCCCTTTACCATATGTGTTGGGGACTCAATTTGCTTTTTTTATAGAAACCTATTGTGTAGAGGCTCTCAGAGGTACACTATCATTTTTTAAAGTATATACCCACAAGTGTTAAGAATGAATATCACCATCTAACATTTGAAAATGTCTACATAACACAGGTACGCTTTTCAAGCCACAGGGGCTAAATGAGTCTCATGATTTAATAAACACTTACGGTTACCTTGGAGCTTTTGCTGTGGGATGTGTTCTGAGGTCGCCAACCTT
The DNA here is from genome assembly GCF_965153285.1 of Podarcis tiliguerta. Classification (NCBI taxonomy): domain Eukaryota; kingdom Metazoa; phylum Chordata; class Lepidosauria; order Squamata; family Lacertidae; genus Podarcis; species Podarcis tiliguerta. The sequence continues at coordinate 12,109,672 of NC_139543.1, read as the reverse complement.
TTTGCAGACTGAAGAAACTGCCATGGGGGTCACACACCCAAACACACTTCAGTCAAGCTCAAACCACCATGGACTCTATTTGTTACTTTAAAAATTGCTGCTTACAAGCCTAATTTCAGTAGGTTGGGGGGGGGGTGATCCCTGTAAGAGCCAGGAAACCCTCTGTGGGCACGTAGGGACTTGTGGGCGCCGCAATTGTGACTCCTCCCTTAACTGATTAATTCCAGTTCACACTTTCACAGCAAAACCTCCAAGTTTGTAATAAGTATATACTCAACAGGGAAACTCATTCTGTCTTCATGGTGCTTTGATTCAAGTTTGTTGGAGACCATGACATCAATGGTTGCCAGAGTCTCATTGCCTAAACAATAGTACTCTATGGCAGGGGTCAGAAAAACTTTTTCAGCAGGGGGCCGGGCCACTGTCCCTCAGACCTTGTGGAGGGCCGGACTATATTTTGAAAATAAAAATAAAAATGAACGAATTCCTATGCCCCACAAATAACCCAGAGATGCATTTTAAATAAAAGCACACATTCTACTCATGTAAAAACACCCGGCAGGCTCCACAAATAATCTGGAGATCATTTTAAATAAAAGGACACATTCTACTCATGTAAAAACATTCCTGGACTGTCTGCAGGCCGGATTTAGAAGGCGATTGGGCTGGATCCTGCCCCCGGGACTTAGTTTTCCTACCCATGCTCTGTGGACAAGATCTAGACTGATAGAGCATTTTTAACTCCAGTTGGGAAGCAGCAAAACAGAGAATCCATCGCCACATCTCACTCCTCTGTGTGCATTGCCAAAATGCTGACATAAAATTCAGCCATCACTGATTTAACACATCCACTTATTCTTCTGTTGCTAAACCTGCGAAGGACCATGCCACATGCCAGGTTCTGTTACGTATTATTAACAAAAATGCAACCAATGTCTGGGACTGGCTGGATGAAGGGGAATGGTGAGAGGAACCCCCAAGAGAAACCTCAGGGGAGGAAGGTTCAGAGACTGGTGGTGGGTCACTGTGGAGAGCTCAGAAGGAGAAGATTGGGGCTGGATACTGAAGGGGCAACAGGGTTTAATGGACAGGAAGAGCCTGTTATAATGATTCAATTCCATTTGTGATGGGTATCTGTTTAATACATACCTGTGAACGATACTTCTAATAAGCTCTCTTCGTGTTGAACCGAATGGTTGGGAGCCTCATAAGAGGGAAGAAACAAATTATGTCTGGATTCGATCAGACATATAATCCTGTCTCATTCCCTCTCTCAAGCTCAGTGAAATAAATCTGACATGTCTTTCACAATCCATACATTCAGCTATGATTTCCTTTTGGACTCCATATGGTACATAAAGAATACTTACCACTGTGAGTATAACGGATGTTATTAGTGGGATTGAATTAAACAGCTGTGGTGGTAAATTAATATTTAAAATAATGGTTTTAAAAATCCAGCTTGTTCAGAAAGATAAGAACTTCCAAAGCCACCTTGTTGGCTGCTATTGAAACACAATTATATTATATGGATCTCGATCTTCTCCAGCAAGTCGGTTTTTTTAGTTCTTAAAAGTTCTTAGGTTTTAGTTCTTTTTAGTTCTTTTTTAGTTCTTAGTCTGCATTGGCTAAGTGCTACATTTACTCACATTCATTTTGGTTTGAACTGCCGTGTGATTTCCCATTGCCTGCTGTTTAAAACACAATCATTTCAAAGGCATAATGGCAGATTAGACACCAATTTCCCAGCCAAGAAAAGGGAGTATGACTAGTAATATGTTTTTTAACTGCCTGTGTGTCTTTGACCATTTTCAAAAGGTAAGGCTATCTAAAGGGACACATTTCTGAAGCAAAAATATGTGCTTCATCGTACAGAATAGGAAATAAATACTTTCATTCCCATTACAACACTAAGTGCACATTTCAGTTCATACAGCCAAGCAAATATTGGCTGTGCATTCAACATTCTACATTTTGGAAAGACAGTTTGGAAGGAGTTGCCTCTGGAACTTGCCTGAGGCTGCTGTCATAGAAAACTAGGCAGAAATTCATTTCTAATTAGAGCACATTGGGTTGCTTCCTAGTCTATTTTTTGTGCATTTTCTTTTCTTTGGAGTCAGAGAACATCAGTCTTGCAAGGATGGAAGAATTGTGGTTCAGTCAGGATTACCCAGATTATAAAGTACAGTGGTACCTCGGGTTAAGTACTTAATTAGTTCCGGAGGTCCGTTCTTAACCTGAAACTGTTCTTAACCTGAAGCACCACTTTAGCTAATGGGGCCTCATGCTGCCGCTGTGCCGCCGCTGCACGATTTCTGTTCTCATCCTGAAGCAAAGTTCTTAACCCGAGATAATAATTCTGGCTCAGCAGAGTCTGTAACTTGAAGCGTCTGTAACCCGAGGTACCACTGTAATGTGAGAGCAAGGAGAAACAGATTGTACTAAGGCAGAGCTCCATTCAGCTCAATGAACAAATTCAGCCAATTACAAAATTCAGCCAATTACAACAGGTACTACATACACAGCGGGTGGCACTGTTGTCTAAACCACTGGGCCTAGGGCTTGCCGATCGGAAGGTTGGCGGTTCGAATCCCCGCAATGGGTGAGCTCCCGTTGCTCAGTCCCTGCTCCTACCAACTTAGCAGTTCGAAAGCACATCACAGTGCAAGTAGATAAATAGGTACCACTCCGGTGGGAAGGTAAACGCATTTCCGTGCGCTGCTCTGGTTTTCCCAGAAGTGGCTTAGTCATGCTGTTCACATAACCCGGAAAAACTATCTGTGGTCAAACGTCGGCTCCCTCTCCCAGTAAAGCGAGATGAGCGCCGCAACCCCAGAGTCATTCGCGACTGGACATAACTGTCAGGGGTCCTTTACCTTTACTACATAAAAAAGTAATATTGAGTTCATATGATAAAGTAAAGAAGTATTGCTAACTAACAACGCAATCATATGCACATTTACTTTCAGGTAATGCTTACTCTCAGGTAAAGTATGGATAGATTTGCAACCTAAATTAACCCTTCTATGGTGAAGATCCAAATGCATTAAAAGGGCATCATCTTTCAACCTAGGTAGGGTTGAAAGAAGGGATGCGGGTGGCGCTGTGGGTAAAACCTCAGTGCCTAGGACTTGCCGATCGCATGGCCGGCGGTTCGAATCCCCGCGGCGGGGTGAGCTCCCGTCATTCGGTCCCAGCTCCTGCCCACCTAGCAGTTCGAAAGCACCCTTAAGTGCAAGTAGATAAATAGGTACCGCTTTATAGCGGGAAGGTAAACGGCGTTTCCGTGTGCTGCTCTGGTACCGGTTCGCCAGAGCAGCTTCGTCACGCTGGCCAAGTGACCCGGAGGTGTCTGCGGACAGCGCTGGCTCCCGGCCTCTAGAGTGAGATGAGCGCACAACCCTAGAATCTGTCAAGACTGGCCCGTACGGGCAGGGGTACCTTTACCTTTTTAGGGTTGAAAGATGGGTAGGGTCCATGTAAATTAAATTTTTCTGGGTAGGGTCCATGTAAACTAAAAACTTATTTTCAGAGCCTACAAGGTAAGTAAAGTAAGTAAGTAAGTAAGTAAGTAAGTAAGTAAAGCTACTACTCCATTCTGTTCACACACTGAAATGACTAGCTGTCTGTACTAAGGCATTCCCACAAGCCAAAGAATGGTACGCACCTTGATTCATATAGTCATGTTTTTCATTCAAATCCTGGGACTTTCATGGGATGTACAGGAAACATTTTTTCCCATAGGTAAGTGCGAGAAAACCATGCATTTGAATGCCTGAAACTGTAGTCATTAGGTAAAAAAGGTAAAGGACCCCTGACTGTTAAGTCCAGTCACAGACGACTCTGGGGTTGCGGCGCTCATCTCGCTTTACAGGCTGAGGGAGCCGGCATTTGTCCGCAGACAGTCTTTCCGGGTCATGTGACCAGCATGACTAGGCCACTTCTGGCACAATGGAACACCGTGACGGAAAACAGAGCGCATGGAAACACCGTTTACCTTCCCACCGGATTGGTACCTATTTATCTACTTGCACTTTCTTTGGGCGTGCTTTTGAACTGCTAGGTTGGCAGGAGCTGGAACCGAGCAATGGGAGCTCACCCAGTTGCGGGGATTCGAACCGCCGGCCTTCTGATCAGCAAGCCCGAAAGGCTCAGTGGTTTAGACCACAGCCCCACCCACATCCCTAGTCATTAGGTAATGCAGAGCAATTTTCCTCTTCTCCAGCATCCCCCATCTTACATTGTTCAGAAAGGTCCCCATGCCTCCTGGAGAGGCTTGGGTAAGTTTCTTTGATCTTACGTAGCCAACGATTTTTAATCACCATTATAATCAAAGTTAACTTTCATGCACATAATTGCCAGTTTGATTAGAACCTAATCAGCTGGTAGTTCACTTTAGAAAGCAGAAAACTAGTTATCTGCCTGTGTTTTCAAAATCCTTCTGTGTTGAGAGCCATTTCAAGGAAATGATTGCAGTCTCCACTTCAGCACAGTCCAGAAATGGCTATTTCCCATATAAAATAATGATTCGTTCGCCTCACATGCCCACCTCCTCCCTCCCTCCTGAGAAAGTTGTCTGATGTCATAAGCAGTGAACAAAAGTCTCACTTATAAAAGGGTTTTCTTTATTTTTTTCATAATTTAGCTGAACCAACACAAAACTGAATACTGTAAAGCAACAAAAATGTTGAAACATTTTAATTTTTTGTTCAGTATTTACTAAATAAGGCTGCTACACTCCCTTGAAAAATAAAAAATGAAACCATAACAGAAGAGAAAATCAGCGGAGTGGGGGAATCTGGCTCTCCAGTTCTTGTAATACAGGTGAAGTATCTGCGATCATTTATTGCATGACACTTTGAATCAGACATTGGTCATTTATAGTGCAGTCAGTTCATAATGCTTTTCAAGTGGCTGGGCTTTAATTGCTACTTGGACACTGATCAAAACCCTTAGGATGAAATAAGACCGTCCATGTACATGTTTTATTCATAGACACTATCACCTACAATTCATGGTTTCTTCAACCTGTGCATTAAAATAATCCTGAAAATTGGAAGAGGTCTTAAATAAACGAACTTCTTTTTCATACCTCTCATCTATGGTTGCTTGAACAATCCCTATATATTTTTTTTCTTTAGTAGCATAGAACTAGCATAACACTAAAAGTTAATTGGAGTATTTAGGTAGTATACTACAGTGGACACTGGGGGGAAAGTTTAATATCGGCAAATATTTGGGGGGAAGGAGGAAAGCTCATTTGTTGACCTCGTCATATCACTGTGAGCAATACTTGTAGTAGACAAAAAGGTACCATGTTTGGAGGTTATTGGTCTAGACTCTATTTTCTTTCCTTCTCTCGTTTCTTAAATAGCACTCTTCACTGCCCTATATAATATTGGACAAGGGGACTTCCTAAAGTATGAGATAAAACAAACAGACCACCTATATCTTGATCAAGGAGCAAGCTGACCCTTATACCAAATTGGAAAGGAGGGGGAGAGAAGAGAGAGAGAAAAGAAAACTCAGTATGGGAAGTAAATGATTAAAATATTTTACACTGTTTTTGACTGGTATACAAAAGACCACCCCCCTCAAAGAAAAAAGGGAGAAAATGAAAGGGGGGGGGGAGAGAGAAAGCCTTTAACAGTGCAATGGTTGAATGCATTTATGTAATATAAACAACATTATTCTTTGCTTTTTCTACAGAGTCCTCTCTGGTCATGCTTTACATCCAGAATGTCCCAATGGAAGAAAGCAAACTACACCAGTCACTTCAGAGACAACTGAAGTAATAAAACAACAACTCAACTCTGATCCATATTTTTTTCTTTTTTGTCATGACTGTCAGAGTTACCACGTTAATTGTTAAATAGGATTTTCTACAAATATACAACATATAAAAACTGTTAAATATATAACTTTAGGCTTTTCAAAATACATTTAATGATCTCTTTCAAACAAGTGTTACTCCCCCACCCCACCCCACCCCTTGGATTTTGCTTTCTGGTGCTAAATGGTGTATCAGATGAGACATAGGCCACAGATGACCAAACATGCTCTTTGCAAATACTGTATTATCCAACTTTTAACGATCAAAAAATGGAACCATAGAAGAGGCATGTTGAACTGGTTAAACTCAAAATGATTTTTAGTACGAGAAGTCAATCTAAGCACAGAGGAGCAAAGGTGGTGCGTAGACAGTTTGTGTTGTTTTTGATCAAAGTTCTGTTTTCTTGTTGAAGAACGGCCGTTTCCCCTCCTTGTTCCCTCGTGTTTTTCCGTGTACCTTTCCCCAAGAGCAGTTCCAGCCTTTTCTGCAGTGTTCCACAAGGACTTTTGCTGGACGGCAATATTGCAGCACTGGGTGAGTTGAATCCGTGCAAGGTGTTCCCCATACTACTGAACCCAAATAACCTTGTTAACAGTAACATCGTGTCCACTTTAAAATAGATTTTGCTCTTTGGTCTATTGTATATACTGAAACATAAGAAAATAAAAGCAATTAGGCAGTCTAGGGCACAAGAAGAAATTGCCTTCTGCACCTTAGTGTCCTCCCGTAGACAAAACAGTCTTCTCTAAGGCTGATTGGGATGAATACTCTCCAGTGTAGTTGACTCGTCCCGTCGAAACATGACCACAGATCAAGTTCAGCAGTGGCGCAAAACGCAGATGAGACGTTAACTGTGAACTGGTGTTTTGTTTTGTTTTCGTATTGCTAATGCCCAAGCATTTATCTCTCTCTCTTCCTTAGTCCAGTGCTCTTTAGTATGGTAGAACAGACTTTAGCTCATAACGTAGAATTATGCTGTCTTTGATGAAATACAGAGAAACAGACAGTTGAGTTGATGACATATAATGGATGATCCACAGCCGTGAAACTTGACTAGGGAATGTAGCCCACGCAGAGCTTAAAAACTCCTACAAGGCTTCTCTGTTGCTGCATCTGTCAGGAGACCTGCAAGTCAATAAGAACAAATGAGTACATATCTTAACTGCAAACTTGATCGACAGACGTTTTAGACTAGCGCCGGCTATTTACTGATCCCCACTGCCATCACCTCCAAAAATATAAAATATTTGTCTTGGCCTTAACTGGGTAAAGAAAGTTCAATAAACATTTTCAGGAAAAAAAGAATGGAAGCTCTTAACATATTGTACACGCAACACTCTGAAATGCAGCCTCATTTGGACACAGTATATTACAGCGCACTGAATAAATATGATTTATAACAGGTGTTCTCTGTTTAAGATGCAAGGTCATGTTCTGATTATTCAGTAGACTAATTTAATCAATACTGCCCTCTAGTGATACCATCGCTAAACAGGTATTTATGATCAATATAATTAGATATCAATTTTTTAAAAGGAGGAAGCTAATAAATAAAAAATAACAATAGAAATTACTGTAAAATAAAGGCAAAAGATAACCTATTTTATTAAAAATGGATAAAAGATTGTAGAGAAGCAGACAAAAATTTTTATAGCAAGAAACATTTTAAAATGCATATACACAAGGTAGAACCAAAAAACCCATATAGATATTAGAAAATTAAAAGAACTGATTACTGGAACATTAATGAAGCAAGGCTTGCTTTTTTAAAAAAGCATTCCCCTCAGTTTATAGAATCTACCTCAGCATAACGGTAGATTACAGCTGTGTCATGCAAACCCGAATTCAAAACAGTAAAGCAATAATTCCTTTAGTATTATCACGTTTCCTCAATATTTAGAATGTTTACTATTGACGGACAAGAAAATATTAACACTAGCAAGCAAAACAGAGAACAACAGGAATACTTTCACTTCATTCAAGCAAAGCATGAAATTTATATGTTTTTTAACCTACCAATTTGAGAGGTAAATGAAAAGACCATCTGCCTTCAGCAGTTAAACAAAAGGTCTGTGTATAAAGTCTCACATAGGGCACAAGGTTTATTTGAGAGTTCTGCTTTTATCCTCTCACCTTTTCCAGGAAAACACACCCCAGAACTCTTGCAAATAGCCTTTCCTTTTCGGACTAGTGGTCAGACTCCAACCCACATGACCTTAGACAGGCTGAAGGCAAAAAACTGGGTTGGTTATTGCGATATTTTCCTGTTTGACGTATATACATTTAGCAAGAAAACATCATTTGTAGCTGCCCCCTCCCCAACCTTTCTATTTTGGCTTCTCTCGCTTGATCTTTTGAATCAGTATATGAAATTATATGACTTTAGTAGAAATATGATAAGGATTTAAGTATAGATAAATTTTAAGATTTTGATGGTAAGATAAGGTTAAAATAAATTAAGACAACTAAACGATAGAAAGCAGTGAAAGACAGAAAGGATTTGCTGATTTAATTAGTAACTGGAATACAAAAATGGGAGGTGTGAGGAGGTCGAGGAAATAAGTCAATGAAAGATAAGGTTAAAGATCGGAGGAATTTCTTTTTTTTAATTGTATTGGTGTTTTTTGTGTTTTGATGTATTTGATGTATTGTGTTTTTGTTTTTGCTCTTTATTATGTAATTTTGTATCTTTCTATCTTTCTTTTTTTCTCACTTCCTCTCTTTTCTCTCTTTTCCTTTTTTTTTCTCTTTTCTATGTAATTTTGAAACGTTTAATAAATATTATTTTTTTAAAAAAGATCTTTTGAATCAGTATCACATTACAGCAACGCTACACAAATCCTGTAGCTTACAATCAAAGGGTTGCTAGATTTAGAAACCTTAAGCTGCTGAGATCGCAAGATCATTGTTCATATGGGAAAATTAGTATCTGCACTAACAGGTGCATAAAAATCTGTATTTTTGTATTGTCTCTGCTTGTACAGCAAACTAATCCTGCAAAGGAATCGCCAACGTCAATAGTTTTTGCCTCGAGTTACCAGAAGGTTCACCCATTTCCCCTTTTTAGAAAACAAAGAACTTATCCCTGAAGAATTGTCTAAATATTTTGTGGTGCCCATGCCAGATGGATAAGATCTTTCTATGCAGAGTGGGGTATTGTTTAGGAGGGACAGGTGTTGCTGTTGGTTTTTTGTATCTTTATTTTAGATTTTGTTGTGATTCATGTGGAAATTGTCCAACATGGTTTGTACTTTTTTTAATGTTTAATTTACTGTCTGTGTCCACTTTGGTTATGTTGTAGTTATGTATTCTTTTTATGCTGTCAGCTGCCTTGAGCAGTGTTTGAACTGTGGAAAGGCAAATAAATTGAAGTATGTATGCATGTATGTATGCATGTATGTATGTATGTATGTATGTATTTTGTTAAGATTACAAACCCACTGAAATAAATAAACTGCTACCACTATACTCTTCTCACATGACGCTGGTGGCTTCATGTTTAACAACTGCTGAAACAATCCATTTATTGTGACCCTCTATTTCCTCTTTCTGTCCAGGGTAAGAGGTGTCTTCTTGAGCAATTACAGCTTTCAATTTTTATTTTTTTATTTTTTGGTGATCTCCCACATCTCTAAATCTGGTTTGGAGAATTGAGGGACTGCTTTGAGATGGAGCTTCAGGATGCTCTAGGAGGCATGGTGCGTGTGTGTGTGTGTGTGTGTGCCAATAATTACCTCCTTCCCTGTTCCTTTGATGGATTCCATTCTGTCAGCACCAGATACCTTCAAAAGCGAACAGCATCCCTCAGGAAATATCAAATTCCCCAGGTGCTGAGCTTTACATCCCAAACATTAGACAATAAAACCTCTGAGGGACCCGTGTAAAGAGAGGAATGATGGCTATGCCACTATCTGCAGTGAAGCTAGATATCCCATGAAAACACCAACAGCAGCTTTCCCTAAAACTAACCATGTATTTTTAAGCAGCAAATCGGTTATTTGCTGAACTGCAGTATTTAGACCATGATCCTGAATGGAAGAAAGACCCGATGCAATTCAGTAAACTTTCACTCAGACACCCTTCACATACCACACAGTAGGAAACTGAACGGCAACTGCACACACACACACACACACACACACACACACAAGCGCTCCACATCCTTGGCCTATGTATTATATCAGGTATGTATTGGAGCCAATTTTGGGGTGGCTTTGTAGGCCAAACCTGCAGGCTTTCATTTCTCTTTAATGGTTAAAAAGAATCTCAAAAAATAATTATTTTACGACATGCGCTAGCATTTGTTTAAAGGTATGTTGGCACTTTCAAAATATAAGGCACGCATGTTCATTGGATGGTTGTTGTGTGTTCTTTTCATTTTAAAACTTGCTATTATAGCAAGTCATGCAATAACTAACCCCTGCTAAACAAGTTACCATGCCCGTCCTTGCCTTTTAAAACAGAGCCAAAAAGCAGAAATATTAATGCAAGTTCTGATGCACACAAATCTGCCCATATGATAAAGCATTTCACATATACTGAGAGCAAGACAACAGCAAAGCGAGATCCTTGTTTATCTGCAGATTTTCTTAAATGCTTGCTAAATAACACTTCTCTCTCTCTTGATTAAAACCTTTCAAATTAAACTTGCGTTGTGCTGCATTTTGTTTCAGATTATAATAACCCAAAGAAATGAAGAATGCAAATTTGACGAAGCCCCACTTTGTATTACACAAACAGTAATGTATTTCCGCAATACAAAAATAGGGTTTTCGAAAGAACAAATTTGTTTTCAAAACCAGCTGCATACCAATTGGTGATTTTGAAGCCACCGGGGGATCTCATAGCTATTTCTGAAACCTGCTAGGAACATTTTTATTAAAATCAAAGTATTTAATTGAAGCAATTTCCACAGGGTTGCTAGAACATGTGTAGGTGGTTCTAAGGTGTCTCTTTTACAGGGTATTCTCTATTGTATGATGCCTGTACAGAATATTTGTATATAGGGAGTTCACACTAATATTCTCAGTTATATTCACTGTTTGAACTGTTAAATATATATTCCATAGAATCTTACATTGTGATTCGAGGACCCGATCCCTGCTTGGGGGAATGAAGACACGTGGACACAGTATATTAGGTTAATGGGCAAGAAAAGGCCACAATTTGATTGATTACAGCATGTGAGAAGGTATTGGCTTAGGCATTGGACCACAGAGAATTTGATTCCACCCACTCGGAGAGGGGTGAGTCTGATGAGGGGTTAACCACCAGTAGGGGGAGCCTGTTGATGCAAATACAGCTATAAGCTCTCCCTTGATGTCACCGAGGGTCATGCCATGGCCCCCCGCCCCACAGGGCATCGGACAGGATCCACGACCGCCGGATTCCTTTAATGGAATACCCATAAGTGAAGGGGTAGGCGATGGCCACACCTTGCCCTTCCATACACCAACAACACATTCCAATGCCTAACCGCCAAATACTGAGAAAGTTGTGACGATTGCTACGAGGTAGGCGGAAAAAAACAAGAGGCTGGTGCCAATTTGCCAATTGGAAAAAACTCCTACCAGGCCCCTGGGCAACCAGGGCGACCAACCATGGGTCTATAGCAAGGTCGAGCAAGAAGCTACGCCCTAAAGGGAGTGGTGGGTGGGTGACTCGTGGAAAATCTGAAGAGCAATGGGGGGGGGGAGAGAGCTGGCATGGCCGCATTTGAGCGGCTAAACCACGCCCCCCACGGTGGCACCTGATTGGGTGCCCAACTGGGAGGTGTGGTGCGCCAGCGATGATGAGAGAGCAGGGGGCAGAATGGACATGGGAATCGTCTCCCGCTCACAATCCCTCCCCTCCAGAAGGAGGAGAGGCTTAAGCAACCATTTGGGGGGGGGGGGCAAAGGTGATAAAAGAGTCATGCAAGTTTAGATAATGACTGAGAAGAACTCAACCTCCTCTGGCTCACCGATCAGCCTCTAAGCCCTTTTCTCCAACCTGCTTATCCAGCCAACCACTATTTCATGGACTAGGCTGATGGAGAGTAGCAATGGGGAGATGGATCAGACCCTATCAAGCACCCAATGTCAACAAGGCAAAATATGTTTCCATTTGGTTCATAGCTAGGCTTGGCATAATTCCTGCTGTTTCTCCGTTATGGATTAAACTCCTGTTGCGAATTACAATACAGTGGTACCTCTGGTTACGTACTTAATTCGTTCCGGAGGTCTGTTCTTAACCTGAAACTGTTCTTAACCTGAAGCACCAGTTTAGCTAATGGGGCCTCTCGCTGCTGCCGCACGATTTCTGTTCTCATTCTGAAGCAAAGTTCTTAACCCGAGGTATTATTTCTGGGTTAGTGGAGTCTGTAACCTGTAGCGTATGTAACCTGACGCTTATGTAACCCAAGGTACCACTGTAGTGCCTTATAGGCAACAAACGAAAACCAACACAGCAACAGACAGGACTACGGAGGAGCTAACCGTCAATAATATATGGCTCCAGTCTTATCCCCCAATTTTCATTATTACATTGATATAATCACTCAGTGTCAGACCAAGTAAGCTGATGGTTAATCACAACCTACTAATATGCAAATAATATCACTCCATCAGTTGTCACAGTTATACACAGTGGTACCTCGGGTTACAAACACTTCGGGTTACAAACTCCGCTAACCCGGAAGTAGTACCTTGGGTTACGAACTTCGCCCCAGGATGGGAATGGAAATTGTGTGCCGCTGGCGCAGCAGCAGCAGGTTAAGAACGGACCTCCAGAATGAATTAAGTTCGTAACCCGAGGTACTACTGTACTAAAATTGAATCAACTTGAGACTGCATCTAAGCTATGCTTGTTTGACATAGTTCAGGTGTATTTTGGTAATGTACTAGGGGGCTGCCGCCCCATTTGCTGTTCTCACCAACCCCACCTACCAACCCCTTGCCAATCTACCTTGCCCCACACCTGGCCAACCACTCCCCCCTCTCTTTGCACAAAGCCCCTTCCCTCTTCTCTCATCTATACAGCTCACCTTGGCCGCTTGCTGCCTGTGTGCTCACCTGCCTACCTGTTGTATGGCTGTTGTCATGCTGGATTTGCTATAGCCACCTATTGGCAACTATTGAAATTGTAGCATGATGACAGTCTTGCAATTTTATTATACAGTAATAAATTTTGTGTTGTTTGTCCATTTTAGCATTTTTATTGTGTGTTCTAATTTTTTAAAAACTTTATTCTTAGTACAGCTGGCATTTCTGCTCAACAACAAAACACAGTGTTGCAATTTTGTTCTAGTATCCTTCATGCTTTGTTGGCTGTTGCCATCTGAAGTATATTTGGTCTGCTATATACAAGAGTAGTGCAACTAAGGTTTATTATTTCTTAATTACAAAAAGATTTTTTAAAAAAAGAAATAGTTTCTCAATTGCAGCTCTATAAATTCTGAACTAATCATTCAAATGACTGACTTCTAAAAAAGAATCAGCCTATTATTCTCTTTATGGGAATTAAATAAAGAAAAGTGACCATTTAAATGGGGAATAATTAGAATCATGTGCAACACAATCTCATTATGCTTACTTAGAAGTAAGTTACACTGAGTTCAGTGACACTTTTTAGGTAGTAAGTAAGTAAGTAAGTAAGGGAAGCAGGTGGCGCTGTGGTCTAAACCACAGAGCCTAGGGCTTGCTGATCAGAAGGTAGATGGTTTGAATCCCTGCGATGGGTGAGCTCCTGTTGTTCGGTCCTTGCTCCTGCCAACCTAGCAGTTCGAAAGCACAAAGTGCAGGTATATAAATAGGTACCGCTTTAGTGGGAAGGTAAATGGCATTTCCATTACATGCTTTGGTTCGCCAGAAGCAGCTTAGTCATGCTGGCCACATGACCCGGAAGCTGTCTGTGGACAAACGCTGGCTACCTCAGCCAGTAAAGTGAGATGAGCGCCACAACCCCAGAGTCATTCGCGACTGGACTTAACGGTCCAGTCTTACCTTTACCTATGCTTAGGATTGCAGCCTTAAAGGACTAGGGGGCCTGCATCAAAGGAGAAGCTGATTTATTTCAAACCTCATATGAAGCTCTGCAACTCATTCTCCACCTGCTTGGCTTCTTTGCTTTTTCAAATCCCCAACCCACAATCCTGCTTTACTTGAAAAGGTATTACTAGTTATTTTTGAACCAATATGCAAAATTTAGTCTTCACTCATCTACAGCTGATCCCATCAACAACCAAAACAATCTGGTTCGGATGTAGGTTTTGATGCCACAGGTAAGCGAATAGCAATTTGATTTGAGGCCACTGCCAAGACTGTAGCATTTGAATCAAGTACTGCAAAACAATTACTGACAGGAATGTTAATCTCAAAAGGGAGTGCTGGACAAACAAAAATTAATTCTGCTCTGTTTAGATTTCAGCACAGAGGGACTAAGGGCAGGACTAGACACACACACACGCACACACACACGCACACACACACAAACATACTGAACTTTGATTTCTTCTGAGGAATCTCGCAAGGAACAGCTCAGAAATGTTCTAAACAAATATGACAACAATAAAATGCCTCTACCCTTATTTATATAATGGAACTAATGCAAAACCAAGTTGCCTATGGAAATTTCACTACCACCTCACAGCATGGCTTCTTGCTCTCCTCAGTTGTCGCCACTGGATCTCAGGTCCTTTCCCAGCAGGGTTCTTTCACTCTCTAAGTCCAATTTACTTCCTCGCACCTACGGGACCTCCTGGTATGTCCCACGGAGGACCTTACGGTCTTCAAACAAAAACATCTTGAGGTTAGGCTAGCCTCAACCAGAGTCATAGCTTTTTTGGCTGTGGCCCCGATCTGGTGGAACGCTCTGTCACAAGAGACTAGGACCCTGTGGGACTTGACATCTTTCCGCAGGGCCTGCAAGACAGAGCTGTTCCACCAGGCCTTTGGCCAGGGCACAGCCTGACCCCCTCCTTTGGCAATCCGCAGAGAACTCTAGCCCAATGGTTGCCATTAATCTGATTTGAACTGATTTTAGAATGAAATGATTTTAGAATGTTGTATCATTTTAGTGTTGTTAGCCGCTCTGTGCCCAGCTTTGTCTGGGGAGGGCAGGATATAAATAAATTTTATTATTATTATTATTATTATTATTATTATTATTATTATTATTATTATTTGCCTCCTGGTCAGAACATTTGACCAATCATGCTTTTACTCCTTGTAGGACTCTTACCTTTGGTTTTCTTCTAGCAACCAATCACTGGTTTTATAAAGATAGTCAACCTACCAATCATCAACAACAATTCGTTGAACTCTTGATGAATCCAAATTACCTCTGGTCCATTAAAAAAAAATAATCAAAAAAACCAGGCTGTTTATTTGTCCCAGTTGTATTCTTTGTAGTAAACATAGTTGTCTGGGCAAAGATCTTTTGACTGGATGTGTGCCCATACTCCGCAGTAAAGTTAAATCTCCTTCAAGTTGTTCGACTACTAATAGTGTATGAACCAAGGCTAGATCTACACAGCTATAAAGAACACTCTGAAAACGATTTGCAAAAAAAGTTGTAAAACTGACAACTGAAAGCTGACAGTTGCAATTTCAACTCTACAGCGCCATCTGATGTCAAAGTGTTATAACACATTTATAACGCTGTCTTTTGACTAATGTAGCAGAGTCCCATGAATGCACAACTCGGCAATCACTGCATATTCCCCCAATCCCAAATAGTTAATCTCAGCATTAGTAAATACTGAAATCAAAATGGACTTCCAGCTTAAATTAACACTATAGTTTGCATTCTCTTCTTTACTCCTTCTAATAACAGGTATCACACTGACCTTAGGGGGTCATAAAACTGCTACACAGAAGAAATGTAATGAACTGGAAAAGCAAACAAGCCTGATGTGAAGAAAGAAGCCAGGGTACTGCAGTGGCAATGTCATTAGTCAAATACAGTGAGATACACGATCTGCTATTTATCATTGTGCCATTTCTGAACTGATAATCACATGCAGCAGTTCAACAAGAACCCATTAGCATTAAACTTGTCCTCCGCTTCAGAACTTTGCTTTCTAAAAGCAAAGCTCTGCTTCTTGGTTAGGGGTTCACAGTCGTGTTTGCGAATACAGCGTTGACTCTCCCGACAACATTTCAACTTGGGAGAGTCCCATTTTCTGGAGCCTAGAGAAGGATTGGGCTTGACTTGACATTGCACCAGGTTTTGAAGTCAATCAGAGCGCAGTGAGATTTCTAGCCATCAGGCCATTCCGAAACAAAGTTTAACAGCGTAAAAGTGAAATAAGGTAGCATAAATAGAAAATAATGCGGACACAAATAAACTGCAGCAGAGATAAACCGAGCCATGCTTAATTTCCGTGGCAAATCACAACTTGCGCTTAAAAAGAGAATGCAATATTTCACTGCCTTCTGAGTGTCTCAGAATAGCATGACAAGGATGAAGACAGTCATAACTGAACTGAAGACATCTCAAGAACTTCTAAAGGTTGTATAACGGGCCTAGGAGAGAGACAAGTCCACATGCCCCACATTTGTGCTAGGACTCAAAGTACAGTGTGATATGTCAGAGACAAAACCCTTGTCCTTTGAAGGGGCAGAGATTTTGGCAAACACAAATGTTAGCCTGGCTACCAAGGCTACCTGAAGATTTTGGAATCCTGTTCTTAGTGCTAAGTGCATACAAGGTTTTCCTTTTCCTTTTTCCAGCTTTGGCCATACTTAAGAAAACTAGAATAAATTTAATGTTTAAAGTTGTTGAGAAACTACAAGGCATTTAATCTCCTCCCCCCTTTTTTGAGGCTATGAGCAAAGAGAGAATCTCTCGGGAACTATAGAAGCACCGAGTAATAGCAGTTATAAAATACACTACCAAATTAAATGGCTAGGGTCTGAAGAAATAATTGCAGTCCAGATGGCATGGGAAGGTGAACACCCAGATCTCTCTGTACACATGACGGTGACAAAGATTTCCCTCAAGAAAAGACACATGCTTGGAATGCCTGAAGTTTTGGCTACAGAAACAAATGCACACATACTTTTTTGTTTCTTCAAATTCTTAGCACTGAAAACTTCCTGTTAATATCAAATAAAAGGCTAAAACCACAACAATTATAAGCTATTAATAGTAATTACGCCTGAGTGCAATAGTTCACAGACCATGCTAAGTGTAAGCGTGTTGTCTCCTGGATATGAGATCATGGTCACTTTGCTCCTTCTCATTCATTCTGCAGCAGTACTGATCTAAGCCATTGTTTCATTTAACTGTAGCTCGTGGTTTAGCTTTCCCCAGAGTAATAATAATAATAATAATAAAAATAATAAAAAAATTATTTATACCTCGCCCATCTGGCTGAGTTTCCCCAGCCACTCTGGGCGGCTCCCAACAGAATATTAAAAACACAGTACAGCATCAAACATTAAAAACTTCCCTAAACAGGGCTGCCTTCAGATGTCTTCTAAAAGTCTGGTAGTTATTGTTCTCTTTGACATCTGATGGGAGGGTGTTCCACAGGGCGGGTGTCACTACTGAAAAGGCCCTCTGTCTGGTTCCCTGTAACCTCACTTCTCACAGTGAGGGAACCGCCCGAAGGCCCTCGGTGCTGGACCTCAGTGTCTGGGTAGAACGATGGAGGTGGAGACACTCCTTCAGGTATACTGGACCGAGGTCATTTAGGGCTTTAAAGGTCGGCACCAACACTTTGAATTGTGCTCGGAAACGTACTGGGAGCCAATGTAGGTCTTTCAAGACCAGAGTTATGCGGTCTTGGCAGCCGCTCCAAGTCACCCGTCTAGCTTCCGCATTCTGGATTAGTTGTAACCAAGGTTCACCTTATGGTTTATGGCTTGTGGTTTGTCTGGTAGAGCTAAACCATGATCCTGGGTTCAGACAACAAACTAAGTCAGGTCATGCCTTGGCACTGTGTGGCAGTGGAAAGGCCAGGGAGTAGCCACACAGCAACATTCTCTCCTAGAGCCTGTGGGTTCACACTAAACAATGGTTTGGCAAGTATGCAGTGCAAACCAGATTACTGTCTTAAAGTCCAAACACAATGTATTAGCAGCACCTGATTCCTGCAAGTTAACTACTCTTATCTAGTACAGTTCTGGCCTTCTTCTTTTTTAAAAAAGCGAACAATTTTCACACATAGACCAGGGCTATGTGGATAAATGCCATTATTTCAGGGCTATAGTCATAATAACTATCTTACTCATTGCCGTGGACTTACAGAATGAAGACAATCAACAGGGGAGATCATATCTTGAGAGACACTTTCACGAGATAATAAACTTGATTCCTAGCTTGCAAATCCAGATTAAAGTCAATCCTGGATAACACTAGCTAGGATTAGCATCAGTGCAGATGTTATGTGTAATGGTTCTAGGGATTGCTTGTGCGTAAGTAGCCTTTACTCCTGGCTAGGTTGCATGGTTGAACCCTTTCTGACCAGACAGCCCTCTATTCCGTGGCTGCCTTAGTCACTGGCAGAATCCGTCAGTGGGTGTTTCTTAAACCGCTTCCAACATAAAAGCTGCTTGACGCCCAGTCTCCTCCCCCATTGCCTGCGCGAAAGCTTTTTGCGCACTGTGGGTGTGGGCAACGGAGCACTTGTCCCCTCTCCGCTGGTCTCCTGCGAAGAGTCCTGGAGCCACCTCTCTGCTTCCTCTATCTCCTCCCCTTCTCCACTGGTGTTATGCTGATTTCCTTCCCCAGCGTATGGGCTATCCCTCCTCCTACTGGGACCCTCTCCACCATCATCCGGGAGCCCTCTCACCTCCTCCTGCTCCGATGGCAGTTCCCTGACATTATGCTACACTATGATATGCTGAAAAGGAGGAGAGATTTTCATGGGATGGAGAATGCAAGAGATGGGGGTTATGCCTACAATATTGCAGCAGCGATGCCAATTTTCATATTTTACAATCCAACTGCATACCTTCTTCGCTCCATTCAATCCAGTATTCTTACACAATATTTATACACAAATAGTAACCGGATAATAACAAGAGTCTCTCTCTTTTATAACATTTTTTAAAAGTTCATAAAGGTGCACACACACACACACACACACACAGACACAAAATTTGTTAATTTCTTGAACAGCAACATTCTGCCCATTCTACTCTTGGGACTTTTGTTAAAACCTGGCAGCGCAATGAGCCAAAAATTCTGACACCTGGAATTTCCTGGGCTGCCTCCAAAGGGAAGGTGGGGGGAAATCTTCCAACAAACCCAATGCTTTGCCAGAGGTCATCTTTTCTCTGTGCTGGGAGTGGCATTTATGGCAAATAACCCAGACTGCAGCGAAACATTCAGCCATTCAGATTCAGCAGCATCTTCAGAAAGCAATGCTATCACAAACTGTTACAATGTCATCTGTCCTTATAGAACATATCGAGCTTTAGAAACAAGTTCACAATAGCTACTGTGTCTGTAATAAAAAGGAAAGAACAGGAGACTATTCATACTAATACATAAGCTAAATCATTTCTCTCCCTCTTCTAGCCATTAAGTCTAATTCTACTTAGAAAAATGAGTCATAATGCAAAGTTGTTCTAGGTTCCCAAAATTAAAGCAAGACAAAGAAAACTCAGCAGCAAAAAAATATCTGAGGAGGTTGTTTTTATTTGTTTATCTTGCAGTAACTTCAAAGGAACATGTAAAAACAGGACTACACTTGTAATAAGGTTCTTTCACTGATGTTTCCCTTCATATACAGAGGATGTGGGAGTTTCTTCACGGGAATTCCTTAAGTCTTTTTATTTAACTTTTGCAAGGAAATAAACACAATTTTCTTCAAAACCTGGGATGCATCACATTAACGAAAAATGTATAATACAATTGCAACGGTAATTTTCATGCATACTGGATGCAGGTGCAAACACAGATATATGTATACCTGATTCAATACTACTAAGTCCCTTTGAAATCTCCTTCTTAACACATGTCCAAAGTGTCAGGAGATCATGTTCAAGGGCTAGCAAATACCTGGGGCAAACAGGGAGCTCACATTGTCTGGCAACTCAGGAATAGCCTGCTAGCTCAGCAATTCATTGTCCAGAGTAAGTGCTTATGAACACTTACCTTTCCTCTGTAATTTCTAGAATCACTGAAAACCCAAAGTGCTGTTTGCTCCGATTCAGCTTTAAGAACCGGGTTTGGCGAGGAAAACTCCAGAGGGGAAAAAGGCACTCAGGGATGGAGCTTTAAAGTGTGGACCTGTGTCTGCAAACAGCGGAGCAAAAGGTATGTGTGGGTAAGCCCTACAGGAAAGCAATATACTGTATTTTTTGCTCTATAAGACTCGCATTTCCCCTGCTAAAAAGTAAGGGGAAATGTGTGTGCATCTTATGGAGCGAATGCAGGCTGTGCAGCTATCCCAGAAGCCAGAACAGCAAGAGGGATCGCTGCTTTCACTGCGCAGTGATCCCTCTTACTGTTCTGGCTTCTGGGATTCAGAATATTTTCCTCCTCCAAAAACTAGGTGCGTCTTATGGTCTGGTGCATCTTATAGAGCGAAAAATACGGTATATTGCAGCCTGCAAGAACATGGTACAGAATGCCAGTTATGCATTACCAAAAGAGAGGAAATGAGGAGGGCAAAAGAGAGCACAAACTTGCATTAAAATTCTATGTGTTAATTTTTATGTACAGACACTTATTTGGAAATAACTACTAAAGCTTAAATAGAAATACAGGGCATCTCACCATAGTAGCGAAGACTGTGACCGGGTGACCTGTGTTTCTGTTCAGTCTGCTGTCCGGGTGCTAACTGTTGATGAGTAGCTTCAAGGCCCCTCCTGCTCTCCCTTCTTAGGATTCTTTATCTTTAATTCAGACTTGGACCAGACACCTCTTCAGACAGTGAACACCTTTAAACAGAAGACTAACCTATGATATCCCTTCAAAAGGAGGACTGTCGTCTGTAAAGTAGGACACCTGGCTATGCAGCAGGGATGGGTAAATGTGTCCATTTCAGTTTTGCTTCATTTCTCTCTCTCCCCCTCCCCCAGTTTTAAGTTAACCGTATTTCCACATTAGTTTGCATTTTTTTAAAAAGATGGTCTCATGTAAATTCATTAGCATTTTCTTGCAGATTTCTCCTAATACAGTCGTACCTCGGAAGTCAAACGGCATCTGTTCCGGAGGTCCATTCGACTTCCAAAATGTTCAAAAAACAAGGTGCGGCTTCTGATTGGCTGCAGGAAGCTCCTGCAGCCAATCGGAAGCCGCAAAACCCACGTCAGATGTTCGGGTTCCAAAGAACGTTTGCAAACCGGAACACTCACTTCCAGAGTTTGCGGCGTTCAGGAGCTAAAACGTTCGACTTGCAAGGCGTTTGACTTCCAAGATATGAACATTCGTATGCAATATTGTCTAACATACACACTTTCCCCAAGCAATTTTCCCCAAAACAATGCATTTTGTATGTTTTTTCCCACTTATATGTGCACACTGTATTCTGGTTTGTGCATATTCCTACACTTTTGGTGGGCTGGCAGACTTCACTGCAAAATCTGAAGGTTGGCTGTGTTTCAGTTCTCGTATTGTTATGGAAAGTGCAAATTAAATAGGCTTGACTGTAAATGTGAACTGAATTTCTTTTGCATCCCTACTTGTCAGGATGGGATCTGATTTTGTCATCAACTGTTGGCCAGCAGGAGCAAGAGGAAGTGGGAATGTGGGAATAGAATTCTGCCTGGTACTGCCTTTACTTCCATCCCCTGGTCATCAACCTCAGTGGCACAGGAATCGAGGGCTGAAGCACAATGCTCCCAGTTCAAACCCCCCCCAGTAGAAGGCAACCTGCTACCAAACCTTCATCCAAATAAATACCCATAAACAGGTACAATCTAGTTAACAAGTATTAACACAGATGGGTCCCAAAAGCACTTTTATTCATGAGCTGGGAGTGAGATAAAAGCCATATGGAGGAGGAACTGAGTCTCTAGAAGTAGGGATAAACATAAGGAAATACCGTATTTTTCGCTCTATAGGACGCACCGGACCATAGGAGGGGGAGAACGGGGGGGGGGGGAATTCTCCCCCTCTCTGCTCAGTGCCCCTTCAGTGAAGCGGCAGGAGAAACGGAGCCCCTTCCATTTCTCCTCCCGCTTCGCTGAAGGGGCGCTTCGCAGCTCTCCCTCTCTGCTGATGCCAAGAGAGTCTTGCTCTCCTGGCTTCAGCAAAAGGAACCCGAAGCCTTCGGAGCACAGCACGAGGTCCCGCTGTGCTCCAAAGGCTTCAGGCGGCTATCCCTGAAGCCTGGAGAGCGAGAGGGGTCGGTGCACACCAACCTCTCTCTCTTTCCAGGCTTCAGCGAAAGCAACGCGAAACCTCCGGAGCCTCGCTGAAGCCAAGGAGCCTGCATTTGCTCCATAGGACGCACACACATTTCCCCTTAATTTTTGGAGGGGGGAAAGTGCGTCCTATAGAGCGAAAAATGCGGTAACCTTCCATTTCCCCTACAATTTTATCTGTTTTCTTGAGCAGAATATTATTTTCCCTGACCATTTATTGAAGCAGGCTGTGGAACTATGGAAGCATACCTCCTTGTTTAACTATAGGCTGTCTACAAGTTAACAGCTAGTAAGAATACTGATGTCTCATTCAGAAGCAGTCTACAGGGTAAGCTGAAATCTTGTCGGGGGAAATTCAATCATTTTCATTATTTGGGCTTTAAGAAACACACACACTGTGTCAAAGCATATCAACATGTTATAGTTAACCGAGTAGGTAAAGCTCTACTCAAGCCATATTCCCAGACAAGTTCATTTTCTTATGTGGGTGGATTGCCCCCACTCCATGTATGGAAAAATATCCAATCCTTTAAAGACTCAACTGCAGTCTTAAGTAGTACAACCTCGCACAGAGTTATCAACTAACAAGAAGCATAAACCATGAACCAGGGTGGATAAAAATCAATGATTTTTAAAAAATAATAATTTTAAAAAATCAGATTTTATTGATTTAAATCAGAATTTTTAAATTTTAAATTGGATTTTTAAAATAAAATGCTTTTGGAGGAAAAACCTTTCTAAAGATAGTTTTCTATTTAAGTTACATTATAGTCCAAAGGCTATTCACCAGAAAAAACTCTGTCTAAGTTTTTTTCTTATAAAAAACACACCCATGTAAACACATCAGTTAACAGACATGGATACATATGCTATAATGTTGTTGTTTTAGTTAAATACATTGTTTAAATTGTTACTGAGGAAATGATTATTTTTCACCTTCCAGTAAAGTACAGCATAAAAGTTGTCCAAATATAAACAGGTTAACTTATTAAACCTCACAATAATTTCATCATTATCTGTCTATGTATTTCTAATAGTATAACCAAATCAGTAATTTTTGATATAACTGTAAAAACTACTCTGAAAATTTATTATTCCAAAAATGAAACCTTCATCTGGTTGTAAATATTAAGATTATATCAGCAAGAATTAGTCTTTCTGTTAATTTTTTTTTAAAATCAAGTCTTACTGACTAGTGATTTAAATTGTGATTTAAATCATGATTTAAATCAATTTGATTTTAATCAAATCCGCCCTGCCATGAACAAATAAAATGCTGAAAAGTTACCAATATATATTGATACCAGGCCTATCAAGTAGCATCTCTCCATCCATACAACATTTGTTCTATCTACAAATCCATATGAGAGTTTTAAGTTTTGAGCGACAGAAGGAAATGAAACTAATCAGCATTAAATAAACTCAGTTAGAAATCGCGATGGCTGCAAAGGTGATAGAAACTATCATCACAGTGTAGGCTATTATTGGCTTTGTGAAATTAATTGTGAACTTGGGGTAGGGCAATACAAATTAAATTCTTTACTGTTCTAAATAGGATTGACAGTTAATTTCAGCTATGAAGAATGCAAATGAGAATAATTTGGAAATCACCGTGCTCAAAACAGAATCAGAGTTTTGCTCAGACGTTCTGCTTCCCTGCACCTTACGATATGCAAAATGGCACAGATGCTTGGACAACCATTCTGTGAGGCACAACAAAGTATCCTGGGTGTGCTTTACAAAGTGCATTCTAGTTCAATGACCTCGTGTGTTGCATGCAAATTCACAATGGGCACAAATATCATTTTCAGATGCAAGATCTGGTACCCAGGATGTTGTACTCATGTTTCAATGATATATCTCAGGGATGTCCAATGGGTAGATAGTGACCTACTGGTAGATCACTGGGCCGTCGCAGGTAGATCATCGGGGTGTCGCAGGTAGATTGCAGGATGACAGAAAGTGATCACTCCCCCCCAAGAAATATAAAAAATTGTGGCCTCTCTTCCTCCAAAAATCTCAACATTTTGGGCAGTTAGCCACCATCTTGGTATATCACTGCCAGTTTTTTTTTATATATATAATGGGAGTAGATCACAGTGTCTTGGGAGTTGGACGTGCCTGATATATCTAAAATGAATATCTCACTGTAGCTTTTGCATTTATAGAAGACAAACATTAAAAGCCATGTTTCGTCAATCATACACACTTTTGCTAAATTAAGAAGATGAGCTCTTCAAAGGCAAACATGCACTTGACTGGTAATGCCAATGCAGATAAACTACATCTTTTGCAAGTGCTTAGCAGCATCCAATACACCGTGCCCACCAAAAAGCAAACTAAGCATGGTATAGAATCACAGGATCATGGATTTGGAAGGAGCCCCAAGGACATCTAGTCCAACCCACTGCTATGCATATGAATCTACTAGATCATACATGACAGATGACTACCTAACCTCTGCTTATAAACCTTCAAGGAAGGAGAGTCCACCACCTCTCATGGGAGTCTGTCCCACTGTTGAACATCTCTTCCTGTCAAAAGGTTCTTCCTGATGTTTTGTTGGAATCTCCTTTCTTCTACCTTGAAGCAATTGGCTTGGGTCCTACCCTCCAGAGCAAGAGAAAACAAGCTTGCTCCACTCTCCATGTGACAGCCCTTTAGTTACTTCAAGATGGTTATCATATTACCTCTCAGTCTTCTCTTTACCAGGATAAACATTCCCAATTCCCTCAACCATTCCTCATAAGGCTTGGTTTCCAGACCCTTGATCACCTTGGTCGCCCTCCTTGGCACACATTTCATCTTGTTAATATCCTTCTTAAACTGTGGTGCCCACAGAGTACTCCAGGTGTGCTCTGATCAAGGCAGAATAGAGTGTGACTATAACTTCCCTTGACCTGGAAACTATACTTCTGTTGATGCAGCCTAGAATAGCGTTAGCTCCCCCCCCCCTTGATGACTCATATTAAGCTTGTGGTCTACTAAGACTCCTAGGTGCTTTTCACATGTACTATGGCAAGCCAGATATCCCCCATCTTATATTGATGCAGCTGGTTCTTTCTGCCTAAGTGTAGAACCTTACATTTGTTCCTAATGAAATTTGTTTTCTTGGTACGGACCCAGTTCTCCAATCTATTAAGATCATCTTGAATCCCAATTCTGTCTTGAGGAACATTGGCTACTCCTCCCTCCCACTCTCCCCCTTCCTTCCTTACCTCAACTATTTTTGGTGCCTTTGCTCTTTGAACTAAAGGCAACATGTGACTGGTTATAGAACCTCTTCAGTAGCGGTGGCACTACCCAGAGACCGTATGGTGCCTACATTCTGCTTATGCAAGGTGCCTGCAGCTGTTTATTGCCAGTTCTCTTCTCCCAATTAATGGCACTCCTCTCTCTCTTCATGACGTTCCCCCACACCATTCAGAAGGGCCACCCAGGCTTTTCATTTTGCACAGGTAGCTTAAGCGGAAAAGGTAACTTCATACTGAACATCTGGATAGAATGACTCCCTCATGTCTCCACATCTACCCTCACCATTCCTCCCAAAGCAAAAAGGATGGTCTTTAGAAAGAGAGAGAGAGAGAGCTGAAAATTCAGCTAGGGGTCTGGTATATCTCTGATGGGCTGGGCTCTGAAGAGGACCTCCAATGGCCACAGCCATATCCACCAAGCATTGCTTTTTGTTCTACATCCACTCTTCCGCCTGCTTCAAACATATTTTTCCCATCTCATTTCTCTCAGCATACTGTGAAATCCACTCCTATTTTAGTAGTTCACACATCTCTCATCCTACCTTTCGAAAGTACAATTTAGAAGGCTTCCCACCCCAAGTCTTCTACTTCTTGTATTTCTGTGATATGTTTCCAAGAGACGGGTGAGTATGGGTAATACGCTTGCCAATTATAGCTAAATGCTTTTTTTTTTTTTACCATACTCCAGTGAATTTATCTTGATCAACAATGAAATGCTCACATTAATTCTATACTTTGAAGTCTAACGTCTCACGAAGGTGATGAGGCAACATCACATATGGATTCTTCACAAATTTACACCTTATTTATTTCCTTACATATATTGTTATTGCTAGACAACACAACCTGTACACGTGTGTGTGTGTGTGTGTGTGTGTGTGTGTTTGAGGCTGCACATGTGATAGAAAGCATCGCTAACAGTCAAAGGATGTCCAAGCTAGTAGCTGAGCGGTCAAAGAAGAAAGAGGCCCACAACAAACTCTAATAAATTAATCAGCATGGATAATCATGGATAAAACTAATATTTTTAATCAGCTACCCTACGAACATGTGTTGCCCATTTAAGCTTTTGCACATCTGTTAATTTGAAAATTTTGAGTAATATGATCCACGTAATTCTTCCAAAGACTAAAATCTTCAGCTTTAACACTAACGCTATCTTATCTCATGCAGTCGCAACAATGCTGTCAGGTAGCTGGCAGATGGTTGCCTCGAGGGGCACACAAAACTTCACTTGCTGGGAATCTCCACTGTACCTTACAAATCCTGGTGATTTAGCTATACATTTGCCATCCACACAAGTTTTATTAGCTGGGAGCTGGGAGATAATGCATGAGAGGCACTTTGAGCACCTGAATATGATGATGAGGATAAAAGACAACTCTAGTGTAATAATGAAACTTCAAACTGTCTGTAACAAATTAAACCTAGTGTCAGGAGCAACCACGACAATGCCTAGGAACTCTTAGTTTTGTGTGCAGTTGCCACTGGAACTGTAGTTTGGCGCATTTTCCCAGATGTTTGTTGTTTAGTTGTTTAGTCGTGTCCGACTCTTCGTGACCCCATGGACCAGAGCACGCCAGGCACTCCTGTCTTCCGCTGCCTCCCGCAGTTTGGTGAAACTCATACTGGTAGCTTCGAGAACACTGTCCAACCATCTCGTCCTCTGTCATCCCCTTCTCCTTGTGCCCTCCATCTTTCCCAGCATCAGGGTCTTTTCCAGGGAGTCTTCTCTTCTCAGGAGGTGGTCAAAGTATTGGAGCCTCAGCTTCAGGATCTGTCCTTCCAGTGAGCGCTCAGGGCTGATTTCCTTCAGAATGGATAGGTTTGATCTTCTTGCAGCCCATGGGACTCTCAAGAGCCTCCTCCAGCACCATAATTCAAAAGCATCAATTCTTCGGCGATCAGCCTTCTTTATGGTCCAGCTCTCACTTGCATACATCACTACTGGGGAAACCCAAACACTAAAGTGTTCTAAATTTTGGATTGGTCCTGCCCACCTGGGCTGAACTGTGGGTCGCCCTAGTCAAGAAGAGCTATAAAACCTTCATATTTGGAATACGATTTTAGGGCTAGCCATAACAACCTGGGTTATCAAACCGTTTTTGATACAGTAGTAACCAGAAGCAGTCACATTTATCATGTTACCTTCTTTCACACACAAAAAAGGCAGGTGCGATTTAAAACTGTTTGGATATGGCTGAATAGCTATCAAGAGCTGCAGCTGGCCTGACAAATTATCTATAGCTTTCAAGAAATGCTCTCCACCTACAGCCATGCTGTTTTTACTTTTAAGGCTGTAATAAAAAGCAGCTTGTTCCTGTGAAAATCTCGTTTTCTTTATGTATCTTTCTTAATAGAAGAAGAATGTTAAAAGCATTTCACCTGCCAGTAACTTAAAACTGTGGACACATAGCATGGAAGCAGAAGTAAATAGTTTTATGAGTTTAAACTACATCCAGGTTGATAAATAGTAAAAGCACGCTCCCCACACACCTTTGTTATGAAGAGATGCCTTATTTATCAACCCTCAACATAGGTCATTATACTGACTGACGCCATGAGTTCTTCTATTCTAGTAGCAACAGTTCATTCTCAATTGGCAACAGTTTTCAATGGTCTGTTCCTGTTCTGCATAAGGACATATGTTTGCCATTTCCTTAAGCAGAACTCTTTGCTTCGTCTTTCATGAATGCTCCAACTGAACAGTTGAAAAAAGGCTAACATCTGCAAATGCCTGCCTCCATCATCTAATAACATCTCCTACCAGCAAACCTAACACCTTACTTCATTATGTGTGATGGCTGCACAATAAACACAATAAACTGAACTGAACGCCTAGGATTCTGGAGGGCAGCAGAGCGTTCTCTGGCAAAAGAGAGGCAGGGTAGCGGTAGGAAATGGTTCCCATAGCATCTGGAACTGAATTCTCTCCAATTATTTCTGTTCCTTGGACAGGGAGACATGCATAAAGGCACATGCCCCAAACAAGCCTGCTGATAATTTCTTTAAAACATCATAGAAGGTGAAAAAATATACTATGCTCCTATGAACAGCAACAGAAAGCTGGAATTTGCAGATTAGGACCCTCGGTTTGCAGGTAATCAAAATTCGCAATGAGCCTGGTATTATTTATTTATTTGTTTTTATTAAGTACAAATTAGAAAACATACATATTTACAACAAAAAGAAAATGCAAAAGAAAAAGAAAATACACATAACCAAGGAAAAAAAATTAGAGAATACTTTGTCTCTTTTCATATTTACGGTTATTTATCCCTCTATAAAATGCTATTCACAATAAAAGAGTGAAATGAAAGATAAGATATCAGAAAAAAGGAAAAAAAGAACAAAGAAAAAATAAAGTAAAAGAAAAGGATCATAGGTGAATTTTTTTTAAAGTAGATAAGTATTCACTATACATAGCCATTTCCCATCTATATTTATATTCAATTGTATAATCTCAACTTGTCCTTTTCTATCTTAAAAAGTGTTTTGTTTTTTAAAAAAAGACTTCCACCATTTGCCTCACGCGTTTTTAATAATCCATTTGTCAGATCTTCTGTTCTTCATATTTTCCCTTTGGATTTCCTTAATGCCTCCCTTTGTATTTTTTATATTACGCACAAGATTATTCTAAACCTGGTATTATTATTATTAGCAGTAGTAGTAATTTTATTATGTGTGTACATAACACTGTGTCCATGGTGTTCTACATAATGCAATCAAAAGAAGACAAAATGAATGTAAATGATACACCTTTGGCAAATAGATTTTATCACGATTTAGGAGATGAAATGAGGGCTGACTTGTGAAACGTGATATGGATAGGGTGAAAGCTACAGTACATTTACGAGGATAGCTGGTATCAAGAGCATGCACTGAAAGAAATGTCACTCTGTGACACGGGGTGATATGTTAATAGTAGGGCACAAATAATGGGATTTCTGTGCAAACCTCCACCATAGAACATGACCTATATAGGGTATGATTGGAATTGCATTTATACCGTCAAATGTGAAATATTCCATCTTGGTTACAAGCTGGGGAACTGCGTCAGTACTAATGTCCAATCTCCCTTGCATAATGACACACAAATTCAACTGAATCCAACAATATTCTGAACTTCTGAATACTGATGGTATGCCATGGAAAAACAAACCTAGGATCTCAGGTAAAAGAAATGGAAAAGTGCAAACTATGAATCGCACCAACAGAACTAGTGTTGGGAAGCTGATCAAGGAATGCTACTACCAGGATGGTCTGTTAGAGCAACCAGGGCTCAGCCCTGTCAAGTAAAATGCACAGCATTTATATATATAAATGGACCACTCTCTCTTTTAACATTCAAAGATTCAGCTGATGTATGGAAGGGAGAGCTGGACCACAAAGAAGGCTGATCGCCGAAGAATTCATGCTTTTGAATTATGGTGCTGGAGGAGACTCCTGAGAGTCCCATGGACTGCAAGAAGATCAAACCTATCCATTCTTAAGGAAATCAGCCCTGAGTGCTCACTGGAGGGACAGATCCTGAAGCTGAGGCTCCAATACTTTGGCCACCTCATGAGAAGAGAAGACTCCCTGGAAAAGACCCTGATGTTGGGATAGATGGAGGGCACATGGAGAAGGGGACGACAGAGGACGAGATGGTTGGATAGTGTTCTCGAAGCTACCAGCATGAGTTTGACTAAACTGTGGGAGGCAGTGGAAGACAGGAGTGCCTGGCGTGCTCTGGTCCATGGGGTCACGAAGAGTCAGACACGACTAAACAACAACAACAAATTCCCCTCAGATGCTATTAGACACAATGGAAAATGGGCAAGCAAACAGATGACAGACAGCGCTCTCCAACTTTCTTAGGCTGCAGTGACTTGAACTTATCCAAGCAATAGTAGCGAGGGGAATTTAAATAGTAAGTACTGTGCTCTGAGTTGGAGAGAATGTGTATTACTTTATCCTGTTCAGGTGCTGGGCCTTTGCTTGTCTTTGGAAATGCTGAGCCAGAACTCAACCTGGAATCAGCCCTTCTAGGCTAGGCAAGATGAAAATAAACCTGAGATTTTTGAGACTAGAACTCTGGCAAAGTTAGTGTTAAGATACTGTCAGGGAACTGCCATCGGAGCTGGAGGCGGAGAGAAGGCTCCAGAGGGATGTCGGAGAGGGTCCCAGCAGGGAGAGAGGGAGCCCATCCGCTGGGGAAGGAAATCAGCGTAACACCAGTGGAGAAGGGGGGCAGATGGGGGAATCGGAGAGGTGGCTCCAGGACTCCTCGCCGGAGACCAGCGGAGAAAGTATGGGTACTCCGCTGCCCACACCCACCCTGCGCAGAAGACTTCCGCGCAGGGAGAGTAGGAGAAGACTGGGCGTCAAACAGCTTTTATGCTGGAAGAGGTTCAAGAAACGCCCACTGACGGACTCTGCCAGCGACTGAGGCAGCCACGAAACTTGAGGCTGTCCAGACAGAAAGGGTTCAACCAGGTAACCTAGCCAGGAGTGGCGGCAACTTACGCACGAGCAACCCCTAGAACCATTACAGATACATTTATTTGTTTTAATGTACTTTTATCCCTCATTTCCCCCAAAGAGCACAAGGTGGTTTACATGGCTCTCTCTCTTGCCATTTATTTCTTATTACAACCCTGTGAGATAGTTTAGGCTAAGCGATAATGACTGGCCCTCAGCCACCCAGTGAGTTTCATGGCCAAGTGAGGTTTGAACTCCTAGGTCTCCCAGGCTGGCACTCTAACCATTATGACAACTGCTTAAATATGTTCCCACTGTAGTTATTTATTTAAGTATTTATAAACTGCACTTCCTTATAAGATATGAACCAGTCAACAGGTATACTGCTTAAAATATGTAACCTCCTACTGCTATCTACCTGCAATTTGATTTCCCACCACAATTTAGTACAGTGGTACCTTGGTTTACAATCATAATCGGTTCCGGAGGTCCGTTTGTAAACCAAAACAAGTTGTAACCCAAGGCACACATTCGCCAATGGGGCCTCCCCAAAAAATTTGTTCGTAATAAAAAAAAAAAAAGGGTTGTAATCCAAAAATGTTTGCAAACTGGGATACGAACTTCCTGGTTAAACTTGTTTGTAATTCAAAAAGTATGCAAGCCAAGACGTATGCAAACCAAGGTACCACTGTATTTTCATTACAGGGTTGTTCATTTTAACATATAACATGAATTGAAACTGGGTGTTGTTGTTTTTCTTTTCTTTAGATTTTGCTTACCTCCAAATGCAATTATATTCAGAGAAGTTTTTGTCATCATAGTTACGCTGGAAAAAAGGAGAAACATTGCGAGTGTATGGAAGAAGCAGCTAATTTTCATTGAGCGTCCATCTAGTTCAAATAAACTTTTACGGAAGATTCAGTGTGGCAGCCTAAATCTCCATCAAATCGCCAACAGGCACAACCCCTATCCTGATGGTGAGAACTCTGAAAAGCGGAAATTTGCCTGCTCCTTTTCTCAGTATTGTGGGGTATCAGGCCACCTTTATTCCTGCGTCGGGGCCGGCTGAAACCTTGCTTCAAAAGATACCCATTCTCGTCAAAGGAAGCAATTTCCATTTCCTTTTTGAACTTATTCTGCAGGAGGAGCTGTGCCCCCTGGGCACTACTGGGCAAAATGCCCATTGCAGTTATCTCTAAAGCTTCTCCCAGGGCTCCTTGTACCTCTTTTAAACATTATTAAAGAACGGCTCTATCAGGAACTCTGCGCTCCATTATTAATTGAAGTGCCCTGCCTCCTCCCTTGCTGTTATTGTACTAAAACCTCATGTCACACTTATTTATTTAGCTTTCCCTGCTCTGTTGTGCTGCGTATTGACATATGCTCAGGGAGAAAAGAGAATGATCCGGTCGGAATATGTGGGCTGGAATACTACTTTCTGTTTACGCGGCGCGACAGCATTTACAGTCCCCTCCCCTCCTGGTCCCACTTCAAATGAGATGCTCAGGTCAACATTGGAGGAGACAGCCACAGTTCTGTGCGGTTCAACAGGGAACTGCCCTAATCGCTTATGGAGAAAAGTGTGGGAAACACAAGATTTTAAAAGCAAGACTGAGGGGAGCCAGGGGCAGAGCAAGGGGGTGCGGTGGGTGTGGGCTGCCCGCGGTGTCAACACTGAGGTGGGTGACAAAATGCCAGGCAGCACTCACCACAGGGCCTGCAGTGTGCCCGAGCCACACGTCTCTCCTGTGAAAGACGCAGTGGCTTAGACAATAATAATAATAATTTATTATTTATACCCTGCCCATCTGGCTGGGTTTCCCCAGCCACTCTGGCGTAGCTGTAAACTTTCCCTTTTTTCGCAGGAAATTCCCTTATTCCAGCACCGTTTCCCGCTGCTATCCCGGATTATTAGATATCCCGTAGACTGTCCCCAGGACAGTAGAGGCTGCTGATCCCTCATTTTGGAGGCTGCTGATCCCTTATTTTCAAATCTGAAAGTTGACAGCTATGCACTCTGGGTGGCTTCCAAAAAAAGATTAAAAACGATACAGCATCAGACATTAAAAACTTCCCAAACATTTGTCTTTTCAAAGTAAAATAGTTTATTGCCTTGACATCTGCTGGGAGGGCGTTCCACAGGGTGGCTGCCACCACCGAGAAGGCCCTCTGCCTGGTTCCCTGTAACCTCACTTCTCGCAATAAGGGAACCGCCAGAAGGCCCTCGGTGCTGTACCTCAGTGTCCGGGCTGGATAATGGGGGTGGAGACGCTCCTTCAGGTATACAGGACCGAGGCTGCTTAGAGCTATAAAAGTCGGCACCAACACTTTGAATTGTGCTCAGAAACGTACTGGGAGCCAATGAAGATCTTTCAGGACTGTGCAGGCTCCACGCTGCCCAAACGGCCTGCCCGTTGCCTCCCCCCAGCTTTAGGGAGGCTGAGTGGGGGGAGGCAGGCAGACTCTGGAGGCCCCGCGGAGTGCCCCACCCCTGGGCGCAAAGCCCCAGGCGCCTGAGTGGCTTCCTCTGTCTCTGCTTACACCTCACCCACACTTCTTCCACCCCCCCCCCCAGGGGAAACCCACCATTTACTGCTGAATCTGTTTTTGGGTGGATTGAAGTTTGCTCCAATTCAGTGGCAAGAAGTGTGTTTTCCCTAGGGAAAGCAGTGGGGCGAATGAAAAAAACCTCTCTAGGCACGTAACAAGCAGATGTGTGGAAAAGCTCCTAGTTACCCACAGCTCTTCTACCCAAGGCAGAGGCGCATTTGGGACTGAAAAGCAGAGCCATGGGTGAGATAAGCCACCAGTCAGAGAAGGAGGGGACATGTACTTTTCATTCCTGTGGTTCCCCTTGCCCTTTCTTTCTTACCTTTTTTTTTCTTACCGAATGGGTTGGTTCCATATGTAAGCATTGGAAAATGCCCCCATTACATCTAGCTTGGCCCTGCCTTTACGCCACAGGATCTATACTGCCTTACAACATGCCCGCCAACATTTTTTCTGATGAAAATAGGGACGCCCTATTCCGTAATAATTTTATTATTTATACCCCACCCATCTGACTGGGTGGCCCCAGCCGCTCTGGGCGGCTTCCAACATATATACAAACATAACAAGACATTACATATTCATCAGTCCTATAAGAGATCTGCAAAATAACAGAAGCTGTATTAGAAGAAGCTCCAGAACTGGCTCTATTAAATATCTTCTGAGACAACAATGCACACTCACATTACAAATAACTCAGAACCCACTTACTCTCAGCAGTGAGGAGTGCCATAACTAGACACTGGAGGGACCTATCAGGAGTGAACATGGACCCGGTACCAAAATGTATGGGGCAAAAGCTCTACTAGAAAAGCTTACAAACAAATTGAAATAAGTACAGGGACAAACAAAAGAGGATGCCTTCACCCCGGTGTGGCTCCCCTTTATTACATATTCAGCCCAACAAGACAATGACCTGACACTCACACCCCCCCGACAGCATACAAATTGATATGACTAATTTGACCCAACAACCCCCCTCCCCTACACACACAAAACAACAACAACAACAACAACAACAACAACAACAACTCACTGCAATCAACTGAATGCAACCAACCATGTTCTGGGCTCTCCAACCTCTCACACCACCAACATACATACATACATACATAACCTATCCACGTGACACTGAAACAAAAACTGGGCACATACACTATGCCAGGGGTCAGCAAACTTTTTGAGCAGGGGGCCAGTCCACTGTCCCTCCGACCTTGTGGGGGACCGGACTATATTTTGGGAGAAAAAATGAATGAATTCCTATGACCCACAAATAGCCGAGAGATGCATTTTAAATAAAAGAACGCATTCTACTCATCTTTCCATGGGGCCTGCAAGACAGAGCTGTTCCGCCTGGCCTTTGGTTTAGACTCAGTCTGACCCCTGTGCTTCCCTCCCCTTATGGTTTTGATCTATGGGCTACTTTTAAAATGAGGCTGCATTTTAAATTGCATTTTAACCTGTATTTTAAATTGGGGTCCCGTCCCCCCCATTATGTTTTTACTGTCATTTTACAGGTGTTAGCCGCCCTGAGCCTGGCTCTGGCTGGGGAGGGTGGGGAATAAATAAATTTTATTATTATTATTATTATTATTATTATTATTATTATTATTATTATTTGACTTCCATCACACTAGCTTGGGGGATGGAATTCATCTAGCCTCAGGCAGGATATTTGATAACTGCCTGTTAAGTTTTACCTGCCCACACATGCGTTTGAGACTTTTACATGTTTTCCTTGTTATGTTTTAATAAATATAACCTTCCTACCAGTACCCGCTGCTGAGTCTTCATCTTGGGTTTGGGGCAAAGTTGGCTGGTAAAAATAATTACTGATTTGGATAGACCAATGGACTAACTTTGTATGAGGCAGTCTTCTCCAACCAGCTTGTCCTCCATATGATTTGGACCAAAACTCTAGAGGAGAAATGTACAGTGGACCGTCAGGCTACGTAACCTTCGGGTAATGTAACTTTTGGGTTGCGAAAACAGCAAACCTGGAAGTGTATGCTGTCGGGATCTCCACTCGGCCAAGCTGATAAAGCTCATTTTCTTCCCCCGAGTCCTTCGGAATCACCTCCCGATGTGATTAATGACCTGGGCCTTTGATAAGGCTCCAAGGCACATTCCATTCAGCAGAGTTTCCAGCACAGGAAAGAGACGAGAGGTTTGGGCTACATTGCAAAGAGTTTTATTATCCTAACTACGCAGACAAAAAACACATCCTCTCTCTATGAAAGCAGAGAGCAACTGAAACAAAGGAACAAAGGAAACGGGAA
This sequence comes from Podarcis tiliguerta, assembly GCF_965153285.1. Classification (NCBI taxonomy): domain Eukaryota; kingdom Metazoa; phylum Chordata; class Lepidosauria; order Squamata; family Lacertidae; genus Podarcis; species Podarcis tiliguerta. The sequence continues at coordinate 12,073,989 of NC_139543.1, read as the reverse complement.
ACCACTAACGTCACATCCTGTCTCCTGACTCCCGTGAGACTTCCAACAGCCTGGAAGGTCTCCGGAATGTAAACAGAGTCCTGTAACTCTAAGCAACTGCTCAGTGGCAAAACAGAAACTAACATATACTTCCAGGTTTCACTGCGTGCACATGCGCATAAGTGCTCTGCATGCTTCACGCATGCGCATAAGTGTTCTATTGCACCGTGCATGTGCACAGAAGCGGCACCTCATGTTGTGAACTTTTCAGGGTATGTACGGACCCCTGGAACTAATTAAGTTCATATCCGGAGAGTCCACTGTACTGGAGAAAAGTCTAGAAAAATGTATATGTTCCTGTGTATGATTATCTATCCATAAAAATAAAGCTTATTAAGGGTGATAGCCCTGGATAAAAGTCTAGTAAAATGTATGTGTTCCTGTGTATGATGATCTATCCATAAAAATAAAGCTTATTAAGGGTGATAGCCAACATTAGGCATACTCAGTTGATATCAATAGATGCAAGTAACTTGTCAATTGTTTTCAGTGGGCCTACTCTTGAGTTTGACTTAATCGGATACCACCCTAAGGATTTGTTTTTTTCATAAAAATTATAGGAACCTGCAGCCTCTAATAAGCAGTAATTGCCATTTGTACTTCAAAGAAAACCTATGAACCTGCAGATTTAAAAAGCTTCAGTTCTGCATAGAAAAAAAGGATGAGGTTAAGGAGCAAATAGGAATACAATAAGAAACTATTGTGCAAAACATTATGACTGAGGTACAAAGAACCACGTGATTCATTTTGCATGCCCAAGGGGCTTGGAGGAACAGCTGCCTTTAATTCCAAAATGCAAAGCACTTTTAAAACTGAAAGGAGCATCCAAATGCAGCAGCTCTTTTGATCCCAGCCAATGAGATTAGATAACCCAAACTCTGAATCACATTAGATTACCAGAGCTCATTAGTTTACCTCTTGTCTACCCTGGCACGGCAGGAAAAGGCAAAAAAGTAAGTGAAATGGACACTATTGATTCCCTCACCTGCCTTGGAGGAAATGGAGCCCGTGCCCTTTTTACTTTTTGTCCTTTCCTGTTATTCCAAGCAAGGCAGAATTCTAAAAACTCCACTTTCCCTCCCTCAGGGCAAAAGAAGATCGAGCAAGTTAAATGGCAAATGCACAATGCCTTGATCAGCAGGATTTGGGAGTCTTTAACATCTATGAGTGATCCAGTTTCAATTGGTCTGGTTTAAATTTAATCGATAGCTCAAAGTTAGGTATAAAGGCTGCTTTTATCAGTAAGATGATGACAAAAACAGTTGATGGCAGTATTCTCCAAACCACTACAGGATGCAGTAAAGTATATGTATATTAAACCACAAAGGCATTGCCTTCTAGCTATCTTCATTGGTCTGATGGAAGAGGAAAACACTTCTCAATAAAAAGCAAAATCACATCTACATATGTAGCAAGGCGGTTCTCAACCTGTGGGTCCCCAGATGTTGTTGGACTACAATTCCCACCATCCCTGAGCTCTGGCCTTGCTACCTAGGGGTGATGGGAGTTGTAGTTCAATAACATCTGGGGACCCACAGGTTGAGAAAGACTGAAATAAGTGCTTGTGCTTGATGATGAAAACAGAGAGGAAGGCAATGGATGAATGAAGAGTATATATCAACAGTGGCTTTATGAGTGTTTTATTAGTCATATTAGGTAATTTGGTGTCCCTGTTAAACTTCTTCATCAACACAGAGTGTGCAAAGCGAATGGAGCATAGAAATAAAAAGCTGTCCACAATATCTTTTCTTAAGTTTTATTTTTGAAAACATAACCACCAAACACTGCAAGCCAATACTCCTCCCCACCAGCAACTTGCAAGACATTTGGTCAAACTAAATACAGTTTCAATTAACCAATTATCCTATCACATCCCTTCCCGCACCCGGTGCAGAAAGTAACTCCCCTTTTAATTAGGCAAAAAGTCAAGAGACCACAGGTTTGCAGCTAAGCAGGTCAAACTGCAAGCATATACCTCTGAAACCAACCTGGTTTCTGAGTAGCATTATTGACCAGCAACTAGCTGGAAAAACCAGCAACCCCCTGCTGGTCAATATTGCATAGCAGAAACATCTAGCATTTTCTGTGTATGTTTAAGATGCATAGCTGTTGGCAAAGCCTTTGTGAAGATATCAGCAATTTGCTCTAGTCCAGCTATGTATTCAAAATTAACGATTTTATCGTTAAACATTTGTTTTGCAAACTCCAAACGTAACAGTAATGTTCTGGTAGGTCGTGTATTGCTCTCTGATGTCAAAATGGCTATCCCACTTTGGGAATCAATGGGCATGGGTATTGGGAATTTTACTCTTATTTTTAGGTTGGCAAACAACTGCAAAAAAACATTCATATCTCCAATAGCTTGAGAGCATGCACAAAGCTCGCTTTCTGTGTCTGACAGACAAATTATGTTCTGTCTGCGTGATTTCCACTCAAATGGGCATTCACTGTACCTGTAAACAAAACCGGACACACCTTTATATTTGAATTGCTCAGATGCTTGAGATGCAGCACAAAAGATATCAAAACCTGTGTCATTGCGCACCCTAAAATGTAACCTGTAATGCAGTGTGTGCTTCAGGTAAAACACCACTCTTTTTAAGGCTCGAAAACACTGCTTGGTTGGGCTCTCAACAAATTTGGAAAGAAAATTAAAATGAAATGATATGCCTGGTCAAATGTCCTACTGACATCTAAAACAGCAAAAGGCAGTACCATCTTTCTTCGGAAATAAATGTGTCAAGAAAGAACAACTGTAGAGTTTTACTTTATCAGTTGTGTCTCATGTTCAGTTATGGTTCCTGCACTATTTGGAATAAATGGAATCTGCACCAAAATTTTGCAGCGCACCATCAAACGCCAATAAAGTGCCTCTGTTCAGATTCAGAGCAAGCTAACCATGCTTTTCTCCAGCATACTATATATATATATATATATATATATATATATATATATATATAATAATTTTTATTAACCGACCAATCAAATCAAATCAAATCCCATCACATAAATTCCAAATTACAAAGCCGAATTTTAAATTTTTGTTGGGGGTACCCATATTTCAAGTTCCGAAGGGGATTCCAATCATCTTCTTGCTGCTGCATTAATGTCCACAAATCTGTCCAAATAATGTTCACAATTCTATTCAGTCCTATCTTGCTGTTTCCACATCTCCTCTTGTTATTTTCATAGATTTTTCTTTTTTCTTTGTGATCTCTTCTAATAATCTCCTTAAGCAGGTAAACACAAATTGTAATCCTGTGTGAATTTTTCCGTTCGTCCAATAACCTTATCGAGATGTATCATCACTTCCATAAATAAAAGCACTCTTTCCATCATTAATCTTCGCAAATCTGTCGCCTTCTTTTGTCCTCTGAGGAGGTTCGCCTGCTGTATGAAAATAAATTCATTCCTCCTCCCAGACATAAGTCTTTCGACAGAACTTGCCAAAATGGCGGCGCTGTTTTTTACTGTGTCATCCCAAAGCTCTTGTACTTTCCACGATCTCCTTAAAACATGCTTTTGGTTAAAAATTATCTCCACACAGTCTTAAATCATCCAGATTAGGTCATTTAAGCGGCATTTCTGAATTGGGGGGGGGGGTTGGTTAATCACATAAAAGAAAGAAAAGAAAGTCCCCCCCCATCCAGTACCGTTGCCGACATACCGAGCCTTGGTGTGTCTTCTCATGATATACTCCTGTTTATCCGACCCGTCTTCTTTATCAGAGATCTCTTCAATTAGCAGTCTTTACTCCCCATTCTTCCTTGAAATATGTGCATGTGCTTCTTTCTAATTCTTTCTTTTGAAGTTGCTGCAGCTAGTGGCGCGAATCAGAGACAGCGTCCAGGAGAACCGAAGTCCACACAAGGGCTTTCTGCCTAGTGCCCCCACCCCCTCAAGTTCGGGGGTGGTATATGTGGACACAGCAGGCAAGAACAGTCCCCCCCATCTCCTTGGGGGGGGGGCAGGGAGGCTGCATACTCCCATCACAGCCTCTTAATTACCTCGTGTGGGTCGGAGAGATGTTATTGTCAGCCATCTTCCAATGTGCCCCTAGTGCCCCCCCAGCATACTATAAATTAAGGGGTTCAAGCTGGAAAGTTCAAGTTTCTCCATTTCTGATTTTCTTTTCCAACTGACACTTAGTAATTCATGGCTTCTTGGTGCTGCTAAGAATGTTCAGTCCTAATTGGGTTTCTGGGTTTTAAAAAATGCTTTGTACTTCTGTGTGTCATTATCCAAACTTTCTAATTACTCCCCTCTTATTTCTCACTGGCCCTTCCTAAGCATTCAGCATTCAGCCACCTCAATTTTCTGTTAGATGGAATTATAGTATAACATCTTGTTCACCTATTTCAGGAGATGTTGTGTTAAGAAGAAAAAACTACACAGGCTTTTGTGTTGCTGAAGGTTTTAACCAAAATGTAGCAGCAAATTTATTATATTATGACACTTCCCTATTTTTCAGAAGCGTTTTGAGGCTTTGTTGTTTTTTTTGCTTTCCACTTAAGATTTCTGAAAAAGTTGCAGTCAGTCAAAGGCATTGCTCTCTTTTTTCCCCACTTCTTCACTTTACACTTTAATAAAATCCACAGCACAGCAGACTAGAACTGCTACTTTTCCAAAATCAAGAAATGGGTTTCATAATCGAGCCTTATATAAGAAATATGTTCCTAGCTAATCAGAAATGTTTCAGTATTTAATGTATTTTATGTGGTTACAATAGTTGCCTGTCTTGGACATAACACATGCTTTCTGGATGATACCAAACCCTGTTTCATCCAGCACCCTCCTTCTCACATGGATAATAAGAATAATATTAATATTAATATTAATAATTTATTATTTATACCCTGCCCTTCTGGCTGGGCTTCCCCAGCCACTCTGGGCAGCTTCCAACAGAAGGTTAAAAATACATTAAAACATCAGTCATTAAAAACTTCCCTAAACAGGGCTGTCTTCAGATGTCTTCTAAAAGTCAGATAATTGTTTATTTTCTTGACATCTGATGGGAAGGTGTTCCACAGGGCAGGCACCACTACCAAGAAGGCCCTCTGCCTGGTTCCCTGTAACCTCATTTTTCGCAGTGAGGGAACCACCAGAAGGCCCTCGGAGCTGGACCTCAGTGTCTGGGTTGAACAATGGGGGTGGAGACGCTCCTTCAGGTATACTGGACCGAGGCCGTTGAGGGCTTTAAAGCTCAGCACCAAGACTTTGAATTGTGCTCGGAAACATACTGGGAGACAATGTAGGTCTTTCAAGACCGGTGTTATGTCGTCTCGGTGGCTGCTCCCAGTCACCAGTTTAGCTGCCGCATTCTGGATTAGTTGTAGTTTCTGGGTCACCTTTTAAGGTAGCCCCACACAGAGCGCATTGCAATAGTCCAAGAGGGAGATAACTAGAGCATGCACCACTCTGGTGAGACAGTCTGCGGGCAGGTAGGGTCTCAGCCTGCGTACCAGATGGAGCTGGTAGACAGCTGCCCTGGCCACAGAATTGACCTGCCCCTCCATGGACAGCTGTGAGTCCAAAATGACTCCCAGGCTGCGCAGCTGCTCCTTCAGGAGCACAGTTGTCCCATTCAGGACCAGGGAGTCCTCCACACCCGCCCGCCCCCTGTCCCCCCAGTACTTCTGTCTTGTCAGGATTCAACCTCAATCCGTTAGCCGCCATCCATCTTCCAACAGTGGCTGACCAAGCTGTATCTAAGGAAACCAAGAAGGGTACTAGCCCTCTCCAACTCTTCTTTCCCAGAGGTAGTATATAGCTACCATGACTAGCAGCCATTGATAGACGTATCTTTCACTGATTAGTCTAATACCCCTTTTTAAAAGTTATCTTTAAATGCCATCACATCACCTTGTGATTGCAAATTCCATAGTTTAATGACGTGGCGTTAAATTGTTCAAAGATCTCTTTGAGCAAGTCAGTGACCATCCACTTTGGCTACGTCGATTTACTGTTGAGGCTTGGTATAGACTCATTGTTTGGTTAAGTTGGTACTCGACTTAAAATAACAGCTTAAAAGCATTGAGTATTGATGACTAATGGAAATGGGCTCACTGCCAATGGCTATAGCAGTAAGTAATAAATAGGAGCACTACTGCCATGTGTCCCCTTGACCATGCAAGAACAATGGCTAAGAATTAAAACACAGTGATTCAGCCTTACAATTTCTCCCCATGGGACAATGTCTTACACACCAACTAACTCTGCAGTGCTCTGGGAACTGTGCCAAAATACTTTCTCACTCCCTGAATGAACATGACTTCAAAGATAGTTATTGCTATATTTTTAAAGTATCCTTGATGTTCATAATGAGCAAATGTTTTAAAAATAACCACGAACGGTCTTGTAAATGTAGTTATGATTTAATGGACTGCTGATGGAAATGCGCTGTGGTGATCAATTTATGGTGGTTTCATGTACACATTCATTTACCTTTGCAATGGCTCTCTGTGGCTCGCTTTAGATTATAACATCTCAACGAGCCAATATACAAATGATCATTTTGTCGGAGCAAAGGAACAGGATACAGCTCTGTTCACATGAGCCATGAGTAAATCACGACGTCCCTAACAAACCAAAGTCTTACCAGAAAACCATTGTTACCAGCTTTGGAACTAGTCTTTCTGATGAAAGAAAGAACTAGAGTTAATTAGGCTGTGGAGGGAGGAGCAAAAGGATGGGAGCAGGTGGCGCTGTGGTCTAAACCAATGAGCCTCTTGGGCTTGCTGATCGGAAGGTCGGTGGTTCGAATTCCCATGATGGGGTGAGCCCCCATTGCTTGTCCCAGCTTCTGCCAACCTAGCAGTTCGAAAGCACACCAGCGCAAGTAGATAAATAGGTACCACTGTGGTGGGAAGGTAAATGGTGTTTCCACGCACTCTGGCACTTGTCACAGTGTCCTGTTGCACCAGAAGCGGTTTAGTCATGCTGGCCACACGACTCGGAAGTTGTCTGAAGGAGAAATGCCGGCTCCCTCAGCCTGAAGCGAGATGAGCGCCACAACCCCATAGTCAATTTTGACTGGACTTAACTGCCATGGGGTCCTTTACCTTTACCTTACCTCCTCTTGGCTTTTAAAAAATGAGTTATCATTGCCTGAAGTGGGCCAGTGAATCAAATGGGTCACACTATTGAGGTCAGAGTAATGGCAAGAAGAGAGGTGTTAAAGAGAGTATTTTCCCTGACATTGCAAGAGTTAATATGGCTGAGAGGCCCTGTTCTATATATTAATATTATTGGAGAACGTGCTCTAGCAACCACCAGCTTTTCAGAGCGAGATGTAAAGAGATTACCCTAGATTGTTTTCTAAAAGCATGCCAAAATATACTTTATGTGAAAATAATGAGGCATCTTAAACCAATTAATACGGTGTGGGTTGGCTTCATGGTATTGTTGCTTTTTGCCTGTGGAATGCTAGCTAAATATATGTATTCCATATTACATCAATGTAACTGAGAGAAGAACTTCTTAATGTTTAGACTGAAGGGAGAATGCCACAAAAAAATCCATCATCTTTACTTGCTTCCTTAGTTAAATTACTCAATTTAGCACTGGTAGTCTGCAACAATGTACATTTTAATTACATTCCGAATTACATTTTAATAGTTTTATTTTCCTCCCTGCCTGCAATAATTTATCAGATGCTTTAAAATGCATTTGTTTTTCCATTTGGCAAGCATTTAGTTTTCATTGGAGTCTGTTTCTAATGATGCTGGACATTATTGTTGCTTATATATATTTATCCTCTTGTTTTTGCACCTGCATAGATCCCTATGTCAGCACAGCTCTGGAGCTGCGCTTGGTTAGCTAAATAAATTCCCTGTGCTAGCTGTGTAACTGCAGAGGATAGAAAAGAGCTTTTGTCTATACTCTGCAAATGCAGCAACTATCTATATTGTTTTAATTGTCTACGGGAGAGTTTGTGCCACAAACAAACCTAATGTAATGCAGTTGAGTTACATTAAAAATTTAATTGCACCAATATGCACAAACTTTTTGGGAAAGAAGCAGAAATTTCAAATCATGGACAACTTGAAGCAGGGTAAACAAGGATGTACAGAAAAGGCCTAAAGGTGAATAAACCTGTCCTGGAAAAATGGTTGCCTCTGGCTTTCCTCCCTGACTCTTCCCAACCTCTCACTTTTTCTCGTGTAGTCAGAGCAGATAAGAAGCTTTCACATTTGTTTTACATTTACCACTGTTTAGCATCAGGCCCAAACCCTAAACTACTGTCAGTCTTAACCATGGTTAGCAAAAACAAGCTCTCTGCTCATAGCCATGGTTTGAAGCAAGTTTGTTTCCACTAACCTATTTGATACAAATTATGGTTTGGTAAAAGGATGTGGGTGGCACTGTGGGTTAAACCACAGAGCCTAGGACTTGCCAATCAGAAGGTCGGCGGTTTGAATCCCCGGAAAGGGGTGAGCTCCCATTGCTCGGTCCCACCTCCTGCCAACCTAGCAGTTCGAACGCACGTCAAAGTGCAAGTAGATAAATAGGTACCGCTCCGGCAGGAAGGTAAACGGCATTTCCGTGCGCTGCTCTGGTTCGCCAGAGTCATGCTGGCCACATGACCTGGAAGCTGTCTGCGGACAAACGCCGGCACCCTCGGCCAATAAAGCAAGATGAGCGCTGCAACCCCAGAGTCGGTCAGGACTGGACCTAATGGTCAGGGGTCCCTTTACCTTTATGGTTTGGGAAAGTTTAGCATTCAAAACAAGGTGCTTCTGGCTGAGCAGGGGCAGCAGTTGGAGGGGGGCATGTAAGGACAAGGCTTGCTTTAGTTTATCTCTGTAAACACTTAGCCATGGCTTAACAGGACAATAATCTCCATACATTCATTACAATTTAATATATATATATATATATATCGGTAATTGGAGTAAGAAAATTTCTCAGATTTGTAAAGTCGTTCATGTTCAGAGAAAAGGATCTTCATTTTTTTAGGCTCCATGTTGACACATTTCTCTGTTTTTAATCGCTTTCCCTTCAACTAACCTTCCTAAGAGTTTCTACTTAGTAAATTAATTTCCATTTAAGAGTAATCTTACAAAACGTATAGAGTCACCTTGTGCCAATAGTTGTGTTGCTTTGAGAATGTGGGTTATTATTTTGTAGGGCACTTACTTGAAACCTTGAACTGCAGGGCTTAAATAGAATAACCTAATAAAGGTTAGGAAATAATTATGCCCACTCAAATTTTCTCTCTAGGACTGTGCTTCTGCACACTGGAATTTTCAAAGATTGTCAGAGACTGATATCCTGTATGGGTTCCTGGACCATTTGAACCAATTGGAAGAGAAGAGAAAATGCATATTGGTATTGCAAATATTCTTTGTTGGCAATTCTGAATGTTGGAAGGAGACAGCACTGAGAGGTGCAACACTGTGAGCTACAGGAATTGGTAGCTTGTTAATTAAATGTAATTGAAATGTGTAGATCAGCTATGGAATCCAGTGATTGTTCATCGACGTCCTACACCACCTCTACACCAGCAGTTAGATCCTTGGGCCTCAGCTTCTAAGATGTTCTACTGCCGCTATCAGTGCTGAACAAATGGTCTACAACCAAGTTAATATTCAAAAAGCTTTCTGTCAGTAGCTAAGTGAATGTTTGGAAGGATCAAAGTGGATTTTTGTGTCAAAGGTGATCACACTTAATAAAATATTCAGATTGCAGAAGATCATGCGGAACATTGGATCTAAAATCTGAAATAGCTTGCAGAGGTCTTGCACCATAGAATTTCAAAGACTGTTCTTTGTTTTTGTTTTCAAGGCTTGGACAGCTTGGCTTTCGCTCACAGTTTATTTTCTGAAATGACTTCATTCTATTCTCCCTTCTTATTTTCTTGCTAAAGATATTATTTTCTTGCTAAAGACATATAATGAATTATTACATGCTGTCATTGTTAATTGTAGTTTATGCTTTTTTGGGGGGAAAGGACTTCACTCCTGAATTTTTTTGTTCTCTCTGCTCTGCTTGATGAATGCAGATATTACATATGTTCAGGAAAAAAAGTATTAACAAATGAGGACATTTAAGGCATGACCACAAGATACTATTTGACCCCCCCACCCCACTCCTCCTCTGCAAAGCAAAGTTCAGACCTGCTTATGTGGATCCTAGGGATGCTGTAGTACCAGCCAGTACTGGTACTTCACTGGTTGTTGTTTAGTCGTTTAGTCGTGGCCGACTCTTCGTGACCCTATGGACCAGAGCACGCCAGGCACTCCTGTCTTCCACTGCCTCCCGCAGTTTGGTCAGACTCGTGTTTGTAGCTTCGAGAACACTGTCCAACCATCTCGTCCTCTGTCGTCCCCTTCTCCTTGTGCCCTCCATCTTTCCCAACATCAGGGTCTTTTCCAGGGAGTCTTCTCTTCTCATGAGGTGGCCAAAGTATTGGAGCCTCAGCTTCACGATCTGTCCTTCCAGTGAGCACTCAGGGCTGATTTCCTTCAGAATGGATACGTTTGATCTTCTTGCAGTCCATGGGACTCTCAAGAGTCTCCTCCAGCACCATAATTCAAAAGCATCAATTCTTCGGCGATCAGCCTTCTTTATGGTCCAGCTCTCACTTCCATACATCACTGCTGGGAAAACCATGGCTTTAACTATACGGACCTTTGTTGGTAAGGTGATGTCTCTGCTTTGTATGATGCTGTCTAGGTTTGCCATCGCCTTTCTCCCAAGGAGCAGGCGTCTTTTAATTTCGTGACTACTGTCACCATCTGCAGTGATCATGGAGCCCAAGAAAGTAAAATCTCTCACTGCCTCAATTTCTTCCCCTTCTATTTGCCAGGAGGTGATGGGCCCAGTGGTACTGCAGTATTAAAGGGTCCCTAGGCTCCCAGTTATACAACTCTTGAGAGCAGACTGATTTAAATAGCCTGGCATTAACAGCACCAGAGCTACAACTACTTCAGAGCAGCAAACGGAATACTCTTACCTATATTTAGTTGAGTTGGGGAAATCCTTGTAACATAAGAAAAAGGAAGACTTGACTCTTCCTGGAATTAAAGATATGGGCAAGTGCGACAATCAATCGGGCTGTTGCACATTTAAAATTTTTGTCAGGTAGCCAAAAGCTGCTGTTATCCTATTATTTTAATCCAGAAATGAAAGAGCATTTTGAAGTGCCACATCAAATAAAACAGTGGTGAATACTAAGCTGGAAAATATGCTTAAGAAATCGTTTTATTGTTGCTATAATTTACAGATTTTGCAAGAAGAGCTGACACGTGTTTTCCACTTTACATCCCTCTGCTGCAAGCTTTAGAATTACTCATGTTCACATGCAGCTGGTTCGGTATTTAAGTCAGTCAGTCAGGCATAACCCAAAGAAAAGAAAACCATTCTGTTTCCATACATAGCTAGGCAATCCCTAAAATGTTTCAAAACATGACTTATTAAAGGTTGATGCAGCCCGTATTTCTAAAATAATCAGACTGATTTCCCATCATATATATTTGCTGATGCCTATAGGATTCCAGTCCATGAAATACCACTTACTGTTTTGTTTGTAGGGACCCTGCTATCTTTTAAAAATGCGAGGCTACTGTCATATAATGCCTCATTGGTTTTTCACCTCTCTTCTTTGACTTTGCGCTGACTATTATATTCTGGAACGTGTCTCATAGAAATATATGCATGCGCCTTTGATCCCTGGCACCTTTAACCACACACACTGTTTACAAGATATCTGAAGACCCTTTAAGAGATCTTAACATTCCCATGTGATATGTACTGAGTCGAACAGGATCCAAACTGCAGCAGTCTGATTGGTCCTAGAACAATAGGATCCAAAATGCAGCAGTCTGATTGGTCCTAGAACAATAGGATTCAGAATGCAGCAGTCTGATTGGTCCTAGAACAATGCAGCAGTATGATTGGTTAGCAGGAACCACCCAATCATGTTCCAGATAGAAGTGAATCCACAACCTGATTGGCTTACAGTAGAATTCCGGAATTAGCCAATCATGTGCAGCCCATTGTGTAAATAATGTATATAAAGCAGATACTTTGAGGGGACTTTCATTCATTCCTCCTCACCACTATGAGCTGAATAAAGAGTATGAAATCACTTTGTGACTCTGAGTATATTTCACCATGATTCTTTCTTGAGGGGTAGTGCATTGCAATCAAGGTTATAAAAAGTAGGTGGTGTATTTTTTCACCCCTCCAATCACTTACTTAGAAGCATGGAATAGGAAAAGGGAAACTGTGGGTCGGTTTAGATAGAATTACAATTTCAGATGTCCTTGGATGCTAAAAATGATGGAAACAAGTAATTAATAAAACTAGCACCCTTCCACAAAGAAGTAGGATTGGGAAGATAGCTTTGAGTAAACCACTCTTTCCTCCTTCTCCCTCACTTCATTTGAACTGCTCCTTCTTTTCCCACGATCTGTTCTGACCCTTGGTTTCCCTGGAGTTGTCATTACCTGCATCTTCTTTAAGCCTATTGGTCCTTTTGAGACACAAGAGCTAGAGAAGTTATGGTGCTGCCATGCTAAAAGGTCGATTAGACACAGATGCATGTGACTGGCATTGCTGCACCTCACCTGGGTGGCCACAAGTGGCACTCATGAGCACAGTGCTGCCCAGCTAGAGGGAGCAGAATAGGCTTACCAAACAAACTGTGTGTATTGTTTTCCTATCCTATCTGTTCCAAGAAGCTTGGCACTCGTTTTATGCTTGCAAAATATCCCTGAGATGCAGGATAGACTCAGAAATTGGTGACTTGCTTAAAACCACCCATCACGTTTTGTGACTGAACAGGGATTCCAATGCAAATCTCCCTAGTATCTCAAACTCCAGCATGGTGTAGTGATTAAGACTCGTAATAAGGTGAACCGGGTTCACTTCCCCGCTCCTCCACATGCAGCTGCTGGGTGACCTTGGGCCAGTCACACTTCTTTGAAGTCTCTCAGCCTCACTCACCTCACAGAGTGTTTGTTGCAGGGGAGGAAGGGAAAGGAGAATGTTAGCTGCTTTGAGACTCCTTAGGGTAGCGATAAAGTGGGATATCAAATCCAAACTCTCCTTCTTCTTCCAAAAATCTTCAAGGGCAGCCCCAAGTAGAGTGCACTGTGGTAGTCCATCTTGGGTGCAACTTATTCTACTACCGGGGCGGGACATCTCTTGCACTCAAAAGGATGTCGTTTGTATCTCTACAGCCACAGCAGACACTTTAACTCTCCAACAGTTTGACTTTATCCCTGAAGGTGTACTCATCCAATGTCTCCCAAGGCAGGCAGTGGTGTCGCAATGGGGGGTGGGGGTGGGAGGCGGTACGCCCTGGGTTCCATGTCTGCGGGGTGACAAGAAGTCACCCTGCGGGGGCTCGCGGCAGTGCAAGCAACCATCGTGCTGGCACAGCTGCATGTGGAGGATCCTCCGTTCGCAGCTGCAGCCACAAGCAGAGGATTGGGGCATCGGTGGCAAACTGCTGTATGCGCGGCATGCGCTGTATGTAGCAATGCCACACATGCACTGTATAGTGGTTTGTCGCTGGCACCGCTCCAGCGCTGTATGGACGGTGCTGGGATCCCTCCATCACCGCTACAGCCGTGAATGGAGGATCATCCATTCCTGCCTGCAGCCGCGAGCAGAGGATCCCGGAACCGTCCGTACGGCGCTGGAGCGGCGCTGGCTGCAAACCGCTATACAGCGCATGTGCAGTGTTGCCACGTATGCCGCATGCATCGTACGTAGCGACGCCACACATGTGCCCTACGTAGCGACGCCCGCCCTGAGTGTCACAACGCTTTCCTTTGACCCTGTAGACAGGCAAATGCCAGAAGCAACAGGTATCTCTTTCACATATACGTAAGACAGAGTAGCATAATTTGGGTTGGCTCATAACTTGGGTTGTCTCAATGGGACACGGGTGGTGCTGTGGGTTAAACCACAAAGCCTAGGATTTGTGGATCAAAAGGTCGGCTGTTTGAATCCCCATGATGGGGTGAGCTCCCGTTGCTCGGTCTCTGCTCCTGCCAACCTAGCAGTTTGAAAGCACATCAAAGTGCAAGGAGATAAATTGGTACCGCTCCGGCAGGAAGGTAAACGGCATATCCGTGTGCTGCTCTGGTTCACCAGAAGCGGCTTTGTCATGTTGGTCACATGACCCGGAAGCTGTACGCTGGCTCCCTCAGCCAATAAAGCGAGATGAGCGCCGCAATCCCAGAGTCGGTCACGACTGGACCTTATGGTCAGAGGTCCCTTTACCTTTACTATAAGTGGTGAGAGTTGAGAATATATTGCCAATAAGAATAATTCTCAGACCAAAGGCGGCACAATTTTACAGCGCTGCAAGAAGACGTATTTCCTCCGCTATCCTTGTTGCTAGTTTATGCCATTTTGTTGGTGGCAAAGGTGTGGGCTGAACTACTTCAGCATTCAAGTGGCAGTTGTACCTCAGAATATTGATCCACAATAGAAGTGTGAAAGTAAATCCGGTGCTTTTTTCTGTAAAGAGGGTCATAACAGTCCATTTTGATCTGAGGAGAACGTTTGTGCTGCAGATTCCACCCCCACCTCTCATCAAAGCATTGTTTCAGTAGTAAATGTCAAGGACCTTTCTTGCATTCGAAATTTAATTTGTATTACTTGCAAAGACACATAAAGTGAACAGGGTGTACCAAGATTACATTAAAATGCACATACTGTCATTCTGAAGCAGATATAAATATAGTGTACAAGGCTGTGTCTTACTCTCAGAGGAACACTGTTGAGTGTCTGACCCTGTGAAGAACCCAAGATACGACTTTTGAGAAAAATGCTGTGTGGTGTAAAGACTGAGACTGTTGATGTGTACTGAGATACACTGTCAAATATATATGGATCCAAATAGCCTGGTTTTGATCCATTTTCTTTGAATCCATTTTTCTTAATCCTGATCGTTGCAAAATGCTTGCTACATGCACACAGACAAAAGGAGCTATGCCTTTTCTTTTATCTATCTGCAAGGCTGAACCAAACAAGCTTAACTACCTAGCTGGGTGGTCCAGATAGGGCCCAGTGGTTTACTACTACTGCTGCTGCTACTACTACATCATTAAGACACTTGGGAAGACAGGTGAACTAATACCAGTGTACTGGAAGAAGCAAAGATCTCCAGTGTTGAAGCAATGATTCTTCAACATCAACTTGGTTGGACTGGTCATGTTGTGCGGATGCCTGAAGATCGTCGTCCAAAGCAACTACTCTATTCCGAACTTAAAAATGGAAAGGGTAATGCTGGTGGTCAACAAAAGAGGTTTAAAGACTGTCTCAAGGCAAATCTTAAAAAATGTAGTATAAACACTGACAACTGGGAAACACTGGCCTGCGAGCGCTCCAGTTGGAGAACAGCCTTTACCAAAGGTGTCATGGGCTTTGAAGATACTCGAACTCAGGACGCAAGGGAGAAACGTGCTAAAAGGAAGGCACGCTTGGCAAACCCACACCGTGATCAACTCCCACCCGGAAACCAATGTCCTCACTCTGGAAGGATGTGTGGATCCAGAATTGGCTTCCACAGGCACTTATAGACTCATTGTTAAAACTACAGCGCCACACACGTCCCAATGGTACCAACCAGATATTTAATCTAAACAAGAAAACACCTGCCATTTCTGAGACACTCAAGCAGGTTGTATTTATTTCCACCACTGAAAACAGTATATCTATATGTATGTAGATATATCAATATACATATTGACAGTATATCAACAGACTCCATTGATTCATATTTTGAATCCATTAATCCGTATATTGCTGTATGTAAGCTGGGGTATGTACGAGTAGTACAGTGCTGATTATAACTTCATACAAGATTTACTTTCCTGCAAAAGATCATCCCTCTTCATTTAGAGAGCTAAGTACCATACATGGGCACGGCTTTCTCCAGAAGCTTTTCTTCTTAAGCCTACTGGTGAATAAGCAGTTATGCAAAGTCCTCGTTTATTTCAATTATTTACCATTTACGTATTTAAAACAGTCCTCTGAAATACTGCTTTAAGGAGAATTGAGAGTAATGTTGTGCAATTACTGTAAATAGCCATTGGGAGGGTAATGGCAATGTTCTTCTAGGACTGCATTATTGCTGATTGCTGTCAGAAACAATGTGAATTTGGTCTATCCAATTTTTGGTTTTCATTTTAGACCAAAAAGTAAACACATCATTTTCATACTGCTCAATTATCCAACACATACATTTTATTGAAATATAGGACCAATTAACAGATACTGCGCTTGCATTCATGTACAGCCTATTTTCTGCCCAAAGGAATAAATAATAGTGTTTTTGTATTCCACAAGACTCCTATTGAAGAAGTCAGTCAGTTTACTAACGACATATTGTGTTGCCAGTGCTCTTCACTGAAATCTGCTGGTCAATTCTGTTAGACCAAGTGGTTCCCAACTGGTGGTCTGTGGACTCCAGGGGCTGTGCATAACCCTCCTGGGGGGCCCATGGCACCATTCACATAACAAAACACTACCATAAAGATATCAAAAGTAGGGGGTCCATGGCTTGGCTTTTGAAAAACAAGTTGGGGGGGGAGGTCCATAGTGCTTAGCTCAGGCTTCCTCAACCTTGGCCCTCCAGATGTTTTTGGCCTACAACTCCCATGATCCCTAGCTAGCAAGACCAGTGGTCAGGGATGATGGGAATTGTAGTCTCAAAACATCTGGAGGGCCGAGGTTGAGGAAGCCTGGCTTAGCTAAGTGGGAACCACTGTGTTAGACGATTTGATTCAATAGTATGCAGTCAAACGCAGATTAACTGCAAGGAAGGCAACAAACTAGTGGTTCATCAGGATTGTTGGCAGTGACTGGCAGAGGCATCCCTATCTGAAATCATTATGATTTTCTTGTATTTCTTGTTTTTAATCATTTTGTTACACAGTTTTTACTGAAGGATGGAGAAGAAATACAGCCATACCTTGGATCCCGAACGCCCTGGAACTCGGACCTTTTAGCTCCTGTACACCACAGACCCAGAAGTGACTATTCCGGTTGGTGAATGTTCTTTGGAGCCCGAACGTCCGACGGGGCTTCTGCGGCTTCCGATTGGCTGCAGGAACTTCCTGCAGCCAATCAGAAGCCGCATTTGGGTTTTCAAATGTTTTGGAAGCTGAAAAGACTTCCGGAACGGATTCTGTTCGACTTCCAAGGTATGGCTGTATTCCACATAAACAGTTTCAACTGCCCAATAGTGATGCTGTTGGCACCCATCTGCCTTGAGAGACAATGGAGTGCGCCTCCAGGGGTGAAGGCAAACCACTGTGTTAGCAGCACCGAAGTGACCTCCCTGGGCTCTGTGTATGGAGGTCCTGGGCTGCCCAGGTGACAAGACCCTCTTCTCAGACTTGCAGGTGTGTTCTAAAGGAAAGCAGTGCTTTCCTTGTCCTAGATAAGTTACCTTCCCAGTTGACAAGCCTCAACTACCCCTCACTTCCCTCTACAGCACTTGAAGAAACCACCTTCTTGACCACTGGACTTACTATTGGTCTTGTCTGCTCAATCTGCCAGAGCCTGCCTTCAAAGTCAATAGTGTTCACTGTTATTCTCTTTTATGAACAGGCAACTGTGAGAAAAAATTATCTTGTACAGTGGTACCTTGGGTTAAGAACTTAATTAATTCTGGAGGTCCGTTCTTAACCTGAAACTGTTCTTAACCTGAGGTACCACTTTAGCTAATGGGGCCTCCCACTGCCGCCGCTACACAATTTCTTTTCTCATCCTGAGGTAAAGTTATTAACCCGAGGTACTATTTCTGGGTTAGCGGAGTCTGTAACTTGAAGTGTCTGTAACCTGAAGCGTCTGTAACCCGAGGTACCAATGTACAAGGTCACAAAATAAGTCAGGATGCAATTCCTCTAAGCAATATTTTCTAGATTATTTTATTTTTTTATAATGACTTTTAGCCCTGGTGGAACTTTAGAACTCTTCTCACCGCTGGAATGATTTGGATTAACATGTAAAACTAGGGGCTCCACTTCCCACCCTTTACAGCTCACCCCCCAAACCCCATAGCTCCTTCCACCCCATAGCTCCAAACACATACCACAGCTCCTTCCAAGCCTCAGATCTTCCCACCCAGCTTCTCTACAGCCCCAGCCACCTTTTCACAATGCCTTCAACATACCCCTTCCACAGCTTCCTCCACTCCCACAATGCCCTTTGAAGCCCCAAAGTTTGAATCTGGACCAATTGATCTGAATGGGAAAAGTAAACATTATTAACATTAAACTGTGTAATTGGTAGCTTCATTCGATGCCAGAAGTCAGTGCTGGTGTAGGTGTGAGTTTAAATGTATAGCTGCGATATAAGCAAGTAAACTGAAGCTCAAGAGTAGCAATCACATAATGAAATCTGCTAATTTTACAAATCAAGCTACTAATTTTACAAATCAGGCTACTGTATTGTGCAACACAAATGGTAATTTAAAGAACAGAAGCTGTCAGTCATTGTCAACTCAAATTTAAAGTGCTAGCAGTAACCTTTAAAACTAAATGTTTGTGTTTAAGTTATCTGAAGGATAATTTAAACAACGGATGACTATATCGACGTGCTCTAAATGCTTATTTCCTTTTATTTCCATTTATATTCTGCCTTTTTTTTCTATCGTGGAATTTAAGCAGGTGTATATGTGACTCCCACACAGTCAAACATCCAGGCACTGACCAGACCCAGATCTGCTTAGCGCCAGCAAAGTGAAGACCCCATTACCAGGCGTGATGTCCAACAACATTTGGGTTCTGCACGCTGACTTAAACCATTATGAACCTGCCCTGCTTTCTAGTCCGCCACTAAAGTCAATCCAGCAGGCTGCTTCCAGGCAGGGCCAGTCCACCCATGAGGCAAGGTGAGGCAACTGCCTCAGGCAGCAGTACCCACAGGGACAGCAGATCCAGCCTCCAAAGAAAGCATCATCATCCCTTGGGAGGCTGGATCTGCTGTCTCCTCAACAGTAGCTTCTTGAGTCTTGACAAATAGGAGGCGTTGCTGGTCTCTTCCTATCGGTAGTGAGGAAATGGAAGGGTCTGCCCTCTGGGGTCTCCTGGGGTCTACATTTGCCTGGTGTGATTCAAAACAGAACAATAGCCTTTGATTCCTACTTCAACACACTCCAGGTAAGCTTTATTTGATTAATCCCTTTGTTCCAGTGTGGTGTAGTGGTTAAGAGCGGTAGTCTCGTAATCTGGGGAACCGGGTTCACTTCCCCGCTCCTCCACATGCAGCTGCTGGGTGACCTTGTGCCAGTCACACTTCTTTGAAGTCTCTCAGCCCCACTCACCTCAGAGAGTGTTTGTTGTGGGGGAGGAAGGGAAAGGAGAATGTTAGCCACTTTGAGACTCCTTAAAGGGAGTGAAAGGCGGGATATCAAATCCAAACTTTTCTTCTTCTTCTTCTTCTTCTTCTTCTTCTTCTTCTTCTTCTTCTTCTTCATGTAGATCTTTATTCTTCTCTTATTCCTGAGGTAGATCTCCACTCAGCTGGTGGTGTGGAGCGCCATTTTGTGGCTCACCTCAGGAGCCAAAGTGTATTTGGCCAACCATGGTACCCAAGACAGGGTTTTTCAACATTGGTCCCACACTGGTGGAAATCTCCTCCCCTGAGAATTCCCTTTCCGCCTCTCTGTGACCTTTTTAATTCTGTCAAGCTTTTTATTGATCTGTGCCCCCCTAAATATGCTCAAGTAAAACTAGGGAATTTGCTACAAGACATCGTTATGGTCACCCACCTGAATGGCTTTAAAAGAGGATTAGACAAATTAATGAAGGAGGTTAGTAATGGCTACTAGTTATGATGACAGAGTATTACCTCCAGTATCAAGGACAGCATTCCTCTGAATAGCAGCTGCTGGGGTCATGAGCAGGAGGGTTCAATTGCATTGAAGTCCTTCTTGTGGGTTGCCCATGGGCAATTTTTTGGTTGGCCACTGTGAGAACTGCTGGATGGGACTGACATTTGGCCTGATCTGGCCGGGATATTCTTAAATACTCACATTTTTAATCTGATCCTTGTCAAATTGGTCTATTTTTAACATTTTTCTAGTGAAAAGTATACAGCTTCATAGTTTTCATAAGCACCTTGTGGAGACTTCTATTAAAATGCAGAGCGGAAGTATATTGTTGAATAAATTATTCGAAGGAAATATCATCCGAAATATTTTAGTATTTATTCTTTCATATGGTGTCAAATCAGAACTAAAACAACTTGAAAGACAGGCAAGAGATATTTTATGGCGGCCTACTGAATAAATGGGACGTGGGTGGCACTGTGGTCTAAACAACAGAGCCTAGGGCTTGCCGATCAGAAGGTTGGCAGTTCGAATCCCCATGACAGGGTGAGCTCCCGTTGTTCTGTCCCTTTTCCTGCCAACCTAGCAGTTTGAAAGCACGTCAAAGTCAAGCAGATAAATAGGTACCGCTCCGGCGGGAAGGTAAATGGTGTCTCTGTGCACTATTCTGGTTCACCAGAAGTGGCTTATTCATGCTGGCCACATGACCCGCAAAACTGTCTGCGGACAAACACCAGCTCCCTCGGCCAGTAAAGCGAGATGAGCTCCACAACCCCAGAGTCCTTTGCGACTGGACTTAATGGTCAGGGGTCCCTTTACCTTTACCTTACTGAATAAATACCCCCTCCAGATTAATCAATCAATATTTCCGTAGATGACCAGTTTACTTATTAACATGCTCAACCTGGGTTGACACTATACTATACAGGCATGGATATTTATGGAATAAGGATTTGACCTTCCCTTCTGCTGCCTAGCAAACTGCTGGTAGATGAATCTGCATCTATTTTATAGTTAATTAAATATCATTATGATGACTGTTTCCCTTCAAAAAAAGGCAGGATTCTGTTCTTCAAATACATTAATATCTGCAATCTATAATTTCGGATAGGATAATAGCTGTCATGTTAAAGTTAGGTAAACATCAGATCAGGGAGCAAAAATACCTGCACAAACACTTACTTCATTGTATTTGGATTTTGAATTTGAGAACTAGAGACAATTTAACAGCCACATAAAGCAGTAATCCAAAAACCTCATCTGGACATCCATTATGTCACCTGCTCTTCTTAGATGAGAAGACACCATCATTAGCCAGCTACCTTTTCTGCTGTTCTAGCAGAATGAGTTAATTAAAACAACGCCGAGAAAACAGTAACAAAAGGCAGCTGTCATGGCAACTTAATGTTACACTAGAAATATCTGAAGCAGAAAGCTTTTGGTAATGCACAGGTCTGTGATTTAGAGCCATGGCTTGCAGGAGCCCATGACTGAAGATTTCTATTCAGCAGACAGCTTATTATTTCCTTGTTCCTTATTTATACACATGAATGCATAATTGCTTAAAGACAGTGGTACTATTTATCTTCGGGGGGAAACAACATTTTGGAGACCTCATGCGAGAGATATGGCAAGGAAGGGAGCTGCACTGCTATCTTCTTAGGCAAGTATTATTTTAGGATAATAAGCAGTGTGGGATGGTTGTCTTAGATAGCATAACCTTGGGAACAAATTCCCCTGTAAGCAGTAGGTCAACTTTTCAACACTCCTTCCTCCAAATGTATCTGACTCTGCTTCATGACAAGATCATAGACTCAGTTTCCCTTGAAAGTAAAAGATCAAAATTGGGATGGGGAGGCTCTTAAAAATCCTACACAAATGGTAGAACAATAAAAACCCCACTGGGGGCTTAACAAACAACTGCTGTTTGCATATGGCAATTGATCAGTCTGTCTGTGTGGCAAACTCACATGCTAGCAGCTGGACTACAAAGAAGACAGAGATTAAAAACAGTCAATTTCTTATAGACTTAAGTAACAAAATGATAACATTGAACACCAATACTTGGATGGTTTTAATTCCCTAGAGAACTGACCAACTGTCTGCCAGATGCATAGAAAAATGGGGTGCAAATATGCAAACTAGAGCTTAGCAGACACTGTGGCCTGGTTTGCATGCAATGTTAAGCATGGTTTGGTGTGAACGAGCAAACATGTGGCCTTCTGGCGAGATGGTTGCTGCCACTTTGCTTCTTGAATATTTGCTTTCAGGAGATGGAATGTTAAAACGATATATCAAGAAAAATAATGAACTAGAATTAGACAGTACATGAAATCCACCACCAGAAAATCCAACACCAGGCAAATCCATAAGCCTGGGGAAATAAATGCGTCTGGAGCAGACACCAAAAACTAGGTAGTGTAGGGGGAAAACAAGCTCTCTATGGAGAGGTAGTTCTGGAGTGCCACAGCAGAGAATGCTCTGCAATTGGAAAGGGATGAATAGAGTCTGCCATTTTTCACTTCTCTTTAACTCCCTGTTGCCTTGTTTTTGTCTATTCTTGGACAAAAATCAGAACAGTTCCTATGTCAGTCTTGAGTGACTGCATGCTTTATCCAAGCAACAGTTTAAGACACACCAGAGGGACTGAAGTAAACAGGTAAAGGTAAAGGGTAAAGGGACCCCTGACCGTTAGGTCCAGTCATGGATGACTCTGGGGTTGCGGCGCTCATCTCGCTTTATTTGCCGAGGGAGCCAGCGTACAGCTTCCAGGTCATGTGGCCAGCATGACTAAGCCACTTCTGGCAAACCAGAGCAGCACACAAAAACGCCATTTACCTTCCCGCTGTACCTATTTATCTACTTGTACTTCGTGCTTTCAAACTGCTAGGTTGGCAGGAGCGGGGACCGAGCCACGGGAGCTCACCCCGTCACGGGGATTTAAGCCGCCGACCTTCTGATCGGCAAGCCCTAGGCTCGGTGGTTTAACCCACAGCGCCACCCGCATCCCTTGAAGTAAACAGGTAGTAGAGAGGAAAACATATGTAAATAGAGGATGGCATTTTTCTTCACTTGGACACAAAAAACATGGCTCCACTCAACACAGGAGACTTACTATACACTATGCTGTCACACTTTCCTAGTGTCTACTGCATTGACGAAACTGTTCAATAACTGATCACCTTACAGTTACAGTTTCTAAAATACCACAATATTTGTATCAGTACAAATAGTCAAGCAGACCTTGGAAGGTTCATTTACAAAAAGAAAAAAAGTTCTAGTTCAAAACATGTCCCAAAAGGAACTCATTCAAGTTCACATTGCTCCCTCTGTTAAATGAACTGGTTCAGTTCATGCTTACTTCACAGTTCAGTTCAAGATCATTCAAATAATCTTTGGTAAAAGCAAGCAAACAAAAACAAACAAACAGAAACACACACACACACACATACACACACAGCACTTGGAATATTGCAACCTACTATGCTAAATTATCAAAGCACACACACAGAGGAATGTGAATTGCTTATTTTTTCCCAACTTTAAGCTTAAATGCCAAAATCATCTACAGGCTAAAAACACGTGTAAGAAAATGAATTTGCATATGAACTAGAAAACTCCTACACCAAAAAGTCCAAAATAAACTTAATTTATGTTTAGTTGAACTGGCAATTTTGGGAAAACAACATGAGAAGAGGGAAACAACTGGCTCTCTCTTCAAAGGCTGCAGATATAATCCAAATTGGACTTCCCCTCCCCAGAAAATTAAGCACATGGGAAATCTTCACAGATCTCCCATATCATGTGTAGTTTGGCTTCCTAAAGCAGAATCCACTGCAGTTTAAGATCTCACTTGTTTTTATTTCCATTTTCCATTTCAGAGGTTCAGCTGTGATACAACTGTAGAACCTTGTATGTGAGCAAGCCATTTTTTATATAAGATGGAGGCAAAACAGACTAAAACTATTTCATTACCAGATTAAAGTGCATCCGGAAACAGAAAGTGAATAGGTGTGACACCAATAAAAAATATTGTCCAGTAGCACCTTAGAGACCAACTAAGTGCTACTGGGCAAATATAGACTGCATCAGACCAACATAGCCAACATACCTACCTGAATCTAGAACCAGTGAATGGGTTTGTTTCCTTTTGGGCCTGTGCATCGAACACCTCAGCAATTAAAATTATATTGCATAATAAATGGAAAGGGATATTCAGAATATCACGGTTATGTACACATACATGGATACATAGAATATGCACCTTTCCCATTCAAATATTCTAGCCAGAATATTGTTTACATAGTGATAGGTGTCAGGATAGCATTACAGAAGTGGAGAAAGAGAGGACTTTGTGGGTGGTGGTAATTCTGAATCTGAGATAGAGGAAAGACAAGACTTTTTAGGTCAAGTGTTGAACTAGAATGAAGTTTGTTGGACCATAAAAATACAGATTGGGTCAATATCAGGGAAAGGGGGAGCTCTATCAAGCTGGCTCCATTGCTCCCTGGCTTTCTATTACCTGCCATAATAAGATTTTATTAATTGAACCAGCAAAATAGTTGCAAATCCGAGAACACATATTCCACATGCAATGGGTGGAGCTTTCCACAACCCTCAAAGTAATTTATAGCGTGTAGCTGTATTTTTAAAGCCACAACACTATACTTTGGGGACCATGTCAATTTAATTAATCCAGAATTAAATACAAACACTAACATATTATTTCAAATGCATTCTTGTAAGCGTCCCCTTAAGGAGTGCTTTGTGGGGAAGCGAGAAACAACGAATTTACTGCATTGCGTGGGTAAGCAGAAAGAAGAAAAGCAAAAAGGTTCCTTGCTTGTTGTTTGGGGGCAGCAAATTACAACAGAAACTTAAATGGTGGAGTGTTATATTGGGTGTGGATTACGTGAAAAAGTACGACTCTGCCTCCAGTTTGACAGTTGTCATGGTATTTCCACGGCTTTGAAGATCTGTTGTCAAGATGGAGGCATGAAAAAGTTTACAATGTTATCTAAGCAGGCCTGAGGTGAAATTTCCCAACCATTCTTGCCTTTCCAAATTTACTGTAGAATGTGCTTCTGTTGTCAAATAAAACGGAACTCTTTAACACAGAGACTCGGTTAAGCAACTTTCCATAAACTGGCAGTGATTTTATCACATTTTTTTCAAATTATAGGCATTTGGTCATTTATTTTTATCTAGCTGCTTCATTACAATTTCAGAGATTTCTGCATCCAGCTTGCCTTCAAACACAAACAAAAATAAAACATGGCAGAATAAACACTGATTAGAATATTTTGGAATATCATTACCATGAGCAATTCTCATGCCACAGATCTGCAAACATCTGCAATGGTAAAAAAAAAAAAAGAGGAAAGGAAAGGAAAGGAAAAGGAAGTTTGCCTTCTGCTTAAAAAGAAGCAACCTGTTTTCTTCTGTAGTACAACAAATATCAGTGGATTTTATTCTATTTTCCATCCAGCTACAATTCATTGAATCCCATTAGAGTTTGCTAATAGAAAACTAATAGAAAACATTAAAAAGCAAACAGTCTGGGAAATATGGAACTAAATAGTTAAAGTCTTTGTGAAGAGCACAGGAGATTAAATTGCTTTCCATCAGGTGAAAAGTCTGTCTTATGTACAGGGCTGGCCCAAGACATTTTGGCCCCCAAGGTACCTCAAAATGGCGCCTCCCTCCCCACCAGGGAAGAATGCTGAGTCAAAATCTACACCAGGAAAAAATGGAGAATAAAGATCTACATTGGAATATGCTGCCCCTGTGCATCCTGCCGCCCGAGGCAGTCGCCTCACCTTGCCACATGGGTGGGCTGGCTTTGCTAATATAGAGAGGCAGTATGCCTTGAATACCAGCACAGGGTAGGGATAAAGAACACAAGATGATTGCCACTTTCATGCCTTGCTTAGGAGCTTCCCAGAGTTGTGTGAGTAGCCATAAGTGGTGCTGCACGGGGCCAAGCAGCTCTGACAAAAATGCTCACCCTCCCAGGCTGGCCACAAGAACACTCCATGTACAGGGGCGTGGCGATGCCACCTGCATTGTTGGGAATCCCGGCTGTGTCACGCCCCATGGCCGACCAATCCAGCAGGGCCATTGCTTACCTGACCAGGGCCATTGCTTACCTGGTTTAAATATCTGCACAGCTGGGGGCTCAGTCTCCTTTTCTCCTCCTGCGTCGGAGCTCTCGCCCTCCCGCCCTATTTTCATGTGTTCGCCATCTTGGCCTTGCTATGGACCACGGTTGGTCACCTGTTGAGGGGGCCGGATAGGAATTTTCCCACTTGGCAAGCTGGCACCAGCCATGTGGTTTTCGCCTGCCTCATAGCAATCGTCACAATTTTATAAGGTTTGGCAGTTAGGCATTGGTAAAACCTGGTTTTGGGAGGGGAGGTTGTGGCTTTTACCTGCTGCTCCTCTTTAAGGGTATTCCATTAAAGCAGTGGTGTCCAAACTTTTTTCAAAGAGGGCCAGATGTGATGGAGTGAAGAGCCATGGGGGCCGACCAAAAGACCAACCAAGGTTGTTGACCTTCTACCCCAAAGTTATTGAGCTTCTTTTAGGATTGAAGTTGTTGAGGTTTCTTTAGGATATAAACTGCCACAGGGGCTGGATTAAACTGACCAGTGGGCCAGATTAGGCCCCTGAAACGGACTTTGGACATGCCTGCGTTAAAGGGATCCGGGGATGTGGATCTTGTCCAAAGCCTGGGTATGGGCTAGGGCCCTGTCACGACCCCATCGGTACCTCTGGGGTAGCTCACAGTTGATGTACATCAACAGGGCTCCCCCTACTGGTGGTTGACCCTCACTAGACTACCTGCATGATGGGCAGGAGTCAGATATAGTTGGTTCAGTACCTAAGCTAATACTGCTCACATCTATAACCAATAAAGTTGTGGCCTTATTCGCCCCATTAACCCAAAGTATTGGTGTCTGTGTGTTTCATTATCTAAGAAATGGGATGGGCCTTAGGGCCTCGCCATGGAAATACCGTCTTTTCCGCTCTATATTTTTTGCTCCAAAAATGAAGGGGAAATGTGTGTGCGTCCTATGGAAGCGAATGCAGGCTCCTTGGCTTCAGCGAAAGCAATGCAAAGCCTCCAAAGCGCAGAGGGAGCGCTCCCTCCGTGCTCCGGAGGCTTTGCATTGCTTTTGCTGAAGCCTGGAGAGGGAGAGGGGTCGGTGTTCCTCCTCCGGCTTTGCAGCGTTCTGGAAGCCAGAGGAGGAACAGAAGGGTCTCCTTCTGTTCCTTATCCAGCTTCGCTGAAGGGGCGCTGCGCAGTTCTCCCTCTCAGGTAAGCCTGTCCTGGCTTCTGCCTTAGCCCTGCGCAGCCTCTTCGGGCAGGGGGAGCCTTCATCCCACTGCCCTGAAGAGGCTTGGTGTGGTTATCCCAGAAGCCAGAACAGCCAGACGGTATCCCAAAAGCCAGATCCCTCTTGCTGTTCTGGCTTCTGGGATTCAGAATAATGTTTTCTTGTTTTCCTCCTCCCAAAACTAGGTGCGCCCTATGGAGCCAAAAATATGGTAGTTCATCAACAACAACCAATACTTGGGCCTCCCTTTATAGGGAAGGCACTATTCACGTGTTTCTCCCGCCCTTTCCCAAAATGGAGTTTGTTCCTTTTGTGTTCTCCTCAGCATGCATTTTATTTTTCTGGCGGCACCACTGCCACTTTTGGATATAGTATTAGACCATTGGTTTCATCCAGTAAAAGAAACCTCCAGGTTTCTTGCTTCAAAAATACCTCTTTCACATTGTAACAGTTTCCTCCCACCTGTCCCAGTTTTGGTCACATACATAAGACAGCAGAAATTCAAACAAAGTACCATACAGTCAAACTTCAAAACCAAAGCTTCACAGAGATATGGAATGGCAGCTAGAAAAAGAAATCTCTTTGTGCCACCTCCCCTACCGCAAAATATGCTTATTTTAAAGTCTGCTTAAAAAAAAGTTCACATCATTTGTTAGGGGAGAAATTAAACCTCCAAGTATGTTAGGCATATCCTGGTAGTTTCTTTAGAAGTATTAACACTATCCCCACTAGAAAATAATAATAATTTTGGTAGATTTACAGTGGTACATACGCTTCAGGTTACATACGCTTCAGGTTACAGACTCTGCTAACCCAGAAATAGTGTTTCAGGTTAAGAACTTTGCTTCAGGATGAGAACAGAAATCATGCTCTGGCAGCGTGGCAGCAGCAGGAGGTCCCATTAGCTAAAGTGGTGCTTCAGGTTAAGAACAGTTTCAGGTTAAGAATGGACCTCCGGAATGAATTAAGTACTTAACCCGAGGTACCACTGTATATTTAATAGCAGTCTTGTAAAATCATTGGCTCCATCATCTCTCATACGTTTTACTTTTGCAACGAGATACTTGAATTCTCTCTGGAAACTCCAATCCTGAAATTATTATTTACGACTAAGTGAAAACAAAAATCGAAACAAGAGTAAGTGTTCCCTGATCGATAATATATGAATACAAAGGAGACAAGGTAGCCTGTGAACGTAAGTAGTACATAACTATTTGATAGATACAATATAAAACTTAAAACGATAGCTGTATAAAATGAATACTATAGCCACAATGACCAAAAAAATTAAAAATGTCTCCATATAACAACACACACTGGCAAACTGGATACATGAAATGTATCAATCATGATTTGGTGACATGTACAATATACACGGATCAGATATCTTCCACTGCCAATGGACAGACACATATGGAAACAAGCTGAGTAAGGACCTTCCTTCATTCCCTCTTGAATGGGTCTGTCTCCTGGGTACTTATACTCAGCATGCAAGGAGTTGCTGGTTCTGGTATTGGTCCAACCAAAAGGCTGTGGCATGGGGATGGGACAGCCAAGTGAGGAATTACTGGGTGGCTACAGCATTGAGGTCTACTAAAAAATGGCCCAAGACTCCCAAACGATTGTAATATATCATATGCAGGATTGTGTACATAAGTCCATTTGTATAAATGCACTGTGATACCAAAATGATGGATCAATCATGCACAGTGGTACCTTGGTTTTCGAACAGCTTAGTTCATGAACAACTTGGAACCTGAACGCTACAAAACAGGAAGTAGGTGTTCCGGTTTTCGAACTTTCCCCCCTGGAAGCCGAACGTGCTCCATTTTGAGTCCCTCTGTGTTTCCTGTTGCGCTGCTCATTTGTGCCCCCCCATTGTAATTCAAGCCTTCTGTTTCCGATTGCAGTGTTCTGAGGTGCTTTTTATTTTGTGTTTTTTGAGGCTTTTTCAGTTAATTTGTTTTTGTGACTGTGTGGATCCCAGTTCAGCTATTGATTGATTGATTCGTTGATTGTGTGACTGCAGAAATGGATAAAAGCCCCCCATCCAAACAATGACTATCATCAGTGCAGGTAAGAAAATTTTTTAATTTTAATTTTTATCATCTACAATACTGTTTTATTTAGTTAACAGCACAGTACATTGATTATTGCTTTCATTTTATGGATCAATGGTCTGTTTAGATAGTTAAATTCATGTTAAATTGCTGTTTTAGGGGTTGTTTTTAAAAGTCTGGAACAGATTAATCCATTTTGCATTACTTTCTGTGGGAAAGCGTGCATTGGTTTTAGAACGCTTTGGTTTTGGAACGGACTTCCGGAACAGATTAAGTTTGACAAACAAAGTATCACTGCACAGGGTATTTAAAGTTTTTCACCAACAATAGATTGTGTGATTGTTGTTCATCTATTAAAGATTTTAAACCTCCATACATGAATTCAAGGTGAAAATATACAAATTCAAGGATATATGCATAAGAATTCCATGAGGAAAATCACATGTACAGTGTGATTTCACAGTAGGGATTCTGGGATTGTTGGAAATCATTTGCATTATAAACATATCCAAAGTCAGTTCAGAACTGATGACTTATATACAGAAGTAATGAAAACGTATTTAGTCAAAACACACCACTCAGCATTTTTCATGCTAATGAAATAGCATGAACCATGTAAAAAAAAGAAATCACATATTTCTCTAGACAGAACCGAAAGAACCTCTGATGTTATATTCATTTCAGGAAAGGATGTGTGTGTGCTTATCCTATATCTTTGAGTAAGCACAAAATGAAGTTTGGGTTTTTTTATTTAAAAAAATAACAGGTCTTTGGGGAGATGCTTGTTAGTAATAAGCATTTCTTTCTAGACACAGATTTATGAGGCTATTCATGGACTAATGCATAACAGAATCTGCACTGCAATTTTGCTAATGTAATGTGTTGGCTATTTGGAAACGTCCATATTGTGCATAATTTGTACTTTATTGACTACATCTGAAAACTTCCCTAACCTTGCAATCTCTTCTCATTTGCATTTCTGAGCAAATTAAAGTTAGGGGGGAAAAACATACATACCAATATTCAAGCAAAATCGTATGGATAATTTGAAAATGTTCCTTTGACCTCTTATATAGTTAGGAGTCAATAAATTAGTGAGGGTTGAAAGGGGCACGTTTGGTACGTTTGTACCAGTGTACCAGGGATTTATTTATTTTCTTCATTTATTTTATACCCCTCTTTAAAAGCCGTCTCTCAAAGTGGATTAAATGCCAAACCTACTGGAAATCCAGTAGCGGTGACAACATTTCCCATTGCTCCCCGTGCGTAGAGCTGGGAAAACCTTCCCCATGGACTGACCAGAAGTTTCTAAGAAAGTGAAATATTTCCTTGAACCTGCTTTGAGCAAAGGAAGTGGCAGAATCAGCAATGGGGGAAATGGAAGGAACAATACGTGGCCTTTAAACAGATGCTTCAAGAAGAAGAAGAAGAGTTTGGATTTGATATCCTGTTTTATCACTACCTGAAGGAGTCTCAAAGCGCCTAACATTCTCCTTTCCCTTCCTCCCCCACAACAAACACTCTGTGAGGTGAGTGAGGCTGAGAGACTTCAAAGAAGTGTGACTAGCTCAAGGTCACCCAGCAGCTGCATGTGGAGGAGCGGAGACGCAAACCCGGTTCACCAGATTACGAGTCCACCACTCTTAACCATTACCCCACACTGGCTCTCAAGCAATGTAACCTCCCAGTGATTCTACTGGCCCACTACTGGGAGTTGCCAAGACCACTGAATGTACCATACATTTTCCAGGATGGGTATATCTCGCAGAGCTTGTTGTGGCCATGAGTCCTTGCCAACTTGCCTTAGCCTGCTGCTTGGTTTCTAAAATGCTTTCAAACATAGCCCAAAAGCAGTTATTTTTGCAATCCAACCAACTGCTCTAGGAGGGTCAAAATGAGTTACCTAAGGGTCAAACTAAATGTTGCGAGTAATCTCACACTTTTAAGCTTGAAGGGGGGGGGATGTGGTGGTGGCCCAAAGGGCCACAAGAAATGTGAAAATGTGTGCCCCTGGAAATCCTTGTGTGCTTCTAATAGAGAAAGTTATGGTAACCTGCTGCTATATGAAACTGATGATTTTGCAAGTTGCCCCCCCCCCCAGCAATGAAGCAGGAATGCAGCTAATATGTGAATAATAATAATAATAATAATAATAATAATAATAATAATATATTTATACCACGCCCATCTAGCTGAGTCTCCCCAGCCACTCTGGGCGGCTCCCGATCAAATGTTAAAAACAGTACAGCATTAAATAATCACAAAAATATAGCCGAAAGCTGGAACATAAGTTGCTACAAGGTGCAAATGGCTACACGTAACACAAGTTCCCAACATTTACAGTCATACCTTGGGTTACAGACGCTTCAGGTTGCTTCTTTTTGTGTTATGGACTGCCGAAACCCGGAAGTACTGGAACGGGTTACTTCCGGGTTTCGTCGGTCGCGCATGCGCAGAAGTATTCTGTTAACACAGTGTAACAGAATACGGTGGGAACCACACTGAACCAGCAAAATTGCCAGTGCTTACAGAGCATGTGTATTAAACATGAAATGAGGTGATGATGTATATGATTGGTGAAAACGGAAATGCTTTGTTTGAAACTTTATAAATACCACTGCCTGAACCACCGGGCAGGGTTGCAGGTTTCACGGAACGATCCAACTGTAACCTACTGCTTTGCAATAAATCATGACAGACTTCTAACTCCTCATGTTTCTTGGTTGTATTTGTCATGTGCATCTGATGTTGTGCATCTGTCCATGAAAGCCAATGCCATTCATACTTTTGTTAGGCTTTAGCATGCCACAAGATAGTTCATTTTTTTTTTTGCTACAAGAACCAACCATGACTACCTCCCTGGAAATGTTTACAATGGAAGATACCTTCAGGTATGGTTGATGGTGGCATCTTATTTAGTTTGGGGAGGAGAGGTAGAGGGTGGTAATATTATAAAGTGCCCTAGATTTTGGGGGTGGGGGGGATGACATGGAGTAATTTTTTTCTAGATGAGAAATAGAGTACATTTTGTGTCCAGAATTTCACTTTATGAAATATGGCAACCCTAAATATTGAGGTCCTTTAAAATAGATGACTGGCATTTTTATTTATTAATTACTTCATGCTGCTATTTTTGATCAACGTATTGCAACTGCTGTTTAATGTTGTTATTATATTGTTGCTATTTATTCTAGTAATATTGTGCTGTTTCTTGCAAATTTCTTGTCTGAATCTTATAAAAACAGGTTGTGTTGCTACTACATCCCCTCCCCAAGTGTTTATTCCTCCTAAAGTCAGGTCCTATTAAGAGACCCCTGAAAAGATTTCACACTTCCACAAGGATGGCTATCGACTGAAAGACCCAAATCCTTAGATTTACAAAATTGTCAACCTGCCCCCTTCTATCAGCAAACCTTGCCCATTTTACTTGGTTCAATGAAGTTAAAAGTCACTAGAGGTGACAGTGTTGTTTTTGCATGGGAGGCAATTAAGTATAAGGTTCATCACTCAGCAACTGGAATATCAAGGGATCTCTTGTGAGCTTTTACCAATCAAGCATTAACAGAGATTCCATATCTCCTCATACAATGCAGTAAAATTACACTGTGGTAATTAGACTACTACAGAAACAACCAGCACCACCTGAAATTGAACATACCATATTTTTCGCTCTATAAGACGCACCAGACCACAAGACGCACCTAGTTTTTGGAAGAGGAAAACAAGAAAAAAAATATTCTGAATCTCAGAAGCCAGAACAGCAAGAGGGATCGCTGCGCAGTGAAAGCAGCAATCCCTCTTGCTGTTTTGGCTTCTGGGATAGCTGCACAGCCTGCATTCGCTCCATAATATGCACACACATTCCCCCTTACTTTTTAGGAGGGAAAAAGTGAGTTATAGAGCAAAAAATACGGTACATGTCATGAAATGAAATCTTCAGTACCAAATGCATCATTTATTATAGTTCAAGAATTTACTGTCACAGACACCTCTGGCATTATCAACCAGCATTTCCCATAATCTGAGCTAACAAGCAGGGGAAAGAACTTGGAAATTAAGTATTCTGGATTTCTGACATTGTTGGCTTTCTCAGGCAGGTGACTGGAATCTGAAATAAAGTTTGAATTTTCAGCAATAACATAAAGTCAATGTTCAATCTGTGATAGTGATAGGTTGCTGTTGTTGTTTGGCAGGGAGGGGGGTGAAATAACAGCCCGTAAATTACAAGGGACAAAATGCAGACACTGGTCTGGAACATCACCTTAAGCCACACTGCACTCTTTGATTTAATGGTTAAACAGAACAATGTCTGCTATTGAATATCTTGAGAATAAAATGAGAATTGTTTCTCTTTACCACGTCAGCCTCAAAGACTTTCTAACCTCTCACCCATTTTTTAAAAAATCTTCTCTTGGCAGCTATAACAAAGAGAAATCTATAAGCAAAGCAGATTCTTCTTACTCTAAATCACCATTAAGTACTTTGTGCCTTCCTTAAAAATTGTTCTAAGCCAACATGAAATGTGCCATTTGCTCAGATATAAGGATATTGTGATGCACAGTGACATTTAATACAACTATGCATAAAATTATAGAATTGTAGAATTCCAAGGAACACTGAGGGCCATCTAGTCCAACCCTGTACAATGCAGGAATCTCAATATACATTGTTTTGTAGCACAAATGGGGAACTCATAGTGCTCCCGCAAATTTGATTGGAGTTATAACTTCCATCAGCCCCAGTCTGCCTAGCTAATCATCAGGATTAACACAAACTGTACTCCTGCAATGTCTGGAAGAGCTAACCCGGCTTTACAGCTTAAAATAGATGAGGGTTGGATTTGATTTAGCTTTTTCTGTTTAGTACATGCTAATTTTGTGCTCTCAACAGCTTTTCATATTGAATTTTGACCGAGCTGTTCAAAGGATTGGCTTGTCTGAGGGATAAAGTGTGTTTTCCTCTCTCTTTTTGGTCTGTTTCTTTTGTTGACTTTTTATTTTAAATCTGTTTTATACCATAGATTGCTTAATGCCAACATAAATAAAGGTAAAGGTACCCCTGACTGTTAGGTCCAGTCGTGGATGACTCTGGGGTTGTGGCGCTCATCTCGCTCTATAGGCCGAGGGAGCCGGCGTTTGTCCGCAGACAGCTTCCGGGTCATGTGGCCAGAAGGACTAAGCAGCGCACAGAAACGCCTTTTACCTTCCTGCCGGATAAATAGACCTATTTATCTATTTGCACTTTGACGTGCTTTCGAACTGCTAGGAGGGGGGGAGCTGGGACCGAGCAACGGGAGCTCACCCCATCGCAGGGATTCGAACTGCCGACCTTCCGATCGGCAAGCCCTAGGTTCTGTGGTTTAGACCACAGCGCCACCCACGCCCCTATGCCAACATAAATACTACTTCATAAAATAATACTGATGGTTATTTATTTATGCATTCTTTACATCTATAAACTGCTTCTTATTCTATATTACTTACTAACATCCTAAAACACTGTATACAGCCAATGTATCATATAACCAAGTAGTCAATGGAGATAGCAGAGCATTTTTCTGATGGAAGTTTTCTATGCTGCATTGTACTATGATATTATGTTTCATACAAATGATATTATGTATGTAGAAAAATCCTTCATCGTGGGCAACTTGATTTTTTCCCTAATACCTGCAAAGAGAAACCTTGGCTTCTCCTTCACTGATTGCTACTAAGAGCACACACTTGATGTTCATCCGGACCAAAAACTATAATTATTAAGGCATAAGCCAAGAACAGAATCCTATACATGTCTACTCAGAAGTATCTTGCATTCAGTATTCCCAGGTAAATTGGTATATGACTGGATCACAGTAGGGTCTCCATTGTCAGGGCAGCAGCTGGCTGTTTTAAGTGCCCTGGTCCAGCCACATTCCCAGATTAAAAGCCTGCCAAACCACATGTTTAAACTGCCCTATCAGGGGCAGCCAAGTGAAAGGGGTATGGAAGATGGACCAGAGGGACAAAGTTTCCTCTGGTCCACTGGCCAGGGTTAAAAAGCTCGCTGTGCTGCAACTGGGCCCCCGATAGCTGAAAAGCTAAATTAAAGGACTGTTCATAAGGATCAAGTGTTATTAAGCATTACTCTCATGGGCATAACATCATTTTATTTATTTATTTGGTCATTTTGTTATGCTCTGACCATCTGATCAGGCCATGCTTGTTAGAGCTTCTGCAGATAGCCCTGACCACGCTGGTTAGGGATGATCTAAATTGGGGAATTTTCAAACATCTGGACACATGCAGGTTCACATCCCCAATCCTTTACAACTTTGGCTCTAAGGTTATGAAATGATCTTTGAGAAGATGTGGGCCTATGTAGTTCTCCTCCAGCTTTCAGGAAGAAATTTAAACCTTAAAAGACTTTTAGCTCATAGATTAGCAGTAGAAGGGATTAAATGTGTTATTGGTAGGTCATTCTTTCAACTGTGGTATTTAAAATGCATATATCCATATCTATATCATCTATTTATCTATCTAATTTTTGTGACTTTGAAAGTCACAATTCAGCAGCAACAGATGAAGAATATTCTTACGATGACTCAGACAGTGGCCTGGCATTCAGAAGCCTAGACCATATTGTGTTTTACAACATCTACGTGTGTACATCCACACAGGAGTAGTCCCCAGCCCCACCAACACAATCCATCTGCCGCATAAAAAGGTGTGGGTAGACTGCATGTTCTCAGTATATTTTAATTGCTTATTATAAGCAATATTCAGGAGAAGCTTTTTGGGAAGCACAGCGGACTACAGTTGAAGCTTCCATAAGCTCCCTTGGGTAGACAGAAGCATGAGCTACAACCCCCTGACTTCAACATCAGAGCTCACCTTGAAGCACATAAAGGTGAAAAAAGATGAAGGAACACCATGGCCAAACTTGAATCAGATAGGTCAATTGCTACTTCCATAAAAGTAGCAAAACAATAAAATACCCTCCAGGGCTAAATTTGAGGGAAGACTTGGCAGTTTCACTTCAGTGAATGCCAGGCCTTACTCCAAGCACTTGTCAAGGACCATAAGGCCTCTGAGCATGTGCAGAGTATCTTTCTTTTGTTTAGCAAGATTTAGGCAGGAGTCAGATGTAGTCGATTCAATTTCAATGCCTAAGCCAATACCACTCACATTCTGTAACCAATAAAAGTGGTGGCCTTTATTTGCCCATTAACCTAAAATACCGTGTCCAAGTGTTATTATTCAACATATGCGGGAGGCCTCAGGGCCTTGATGCACAAGATTTATATAATGCTTAATAATAATAATAAATTGTAAAGTGGTTTACATAACATTCATTTAACATCACAATGTTAAAGCAGATTTTAGAAATAGCAGAGATGATAAAATTAACCAAAATGATATAAAACCAACAACTTAAAAAAAAATATACATGCGACAAAATTGCTTGCCTGGTTAGGTTTAGCAACAAGAAATATTTTCCACAGGTGTGACAGACCTTACATGTGCTTCATATGAAAGACAGGGAGTTTCAAAGAAACACATACTTAGAAACTGAATAAACTTTAGAATATACTATACAGGAAGCTTATATCTAGACTCGTCTTCAATGTCTTCCTTTTTCATTTAGCATAAGTAGCATATACCAGCTACTAGATAATTAACAGTTAATTACTAATCCTGAGAATTATACTGATCACCCACTGACAACTTCTGGGCAAGAAGGGGAAAGCTTTAAAATAAAATGTTTCAAGAGCATACTATTAAACAGAAGCTTGGAGCAAAAAGTTTGCACTGGCATTATTGATTGGCTCTGTAATCTACGCATGTGCAATGAAAACTGACTTAATCCTATAGGGGATGAAGAACAGATGAAAATCAGAAGCCCGTGGCCAGAACCCTTTTGCCTGCAGGACATCTGTACTCAGAAAAGGCAATGGGAAAGATTAATATTTTCAAACTTAGTATTAATATCTCATCTTTTACATACTTTGACCTGGGTGCACCCTTTGCTGATCATTAAAGTAATATTACATAAAGAGGTAGCTTTATATTATGGAGCATTGGGGATTTGAATGAATATATAGGATTAGCAAGAGGTTCAAGTTAATACTGCAACTATCCCAGCAACTGGAAGTGTCTTTTTGAAATTTTACCGTATTTTTTGCTCTATAAGACTCACTTTTTCCCTCCTAAAAAGTAAGGGGAAATTTGTGTGCGTCTTATGGAGCGAATGCAGGCTGCACAGCTATCCCAGAAGCCAGAACAGCAAGAGGGATTGCTGCTTTCACTGCGCAGCATTTCCTCTTGCTGTTCTGGCTTCTGAGATTCAGAATTATTTTTTTCTTGTTTTCCTCCTCCCAAAACTAGGTGCGTCTTGTGGTCTGGTGCGTCTTATAGAGCGAACAATTCAGATTTATTTCTGTAATAGCTGATCTTTGGTGCTTTTTTTTCATTTTTGAACTGGTTGATGGATTGTGTTAATGCCACTTTATAAACTAATCTCCACCCAAAAAACACACATTAAAAGAGTGAAGAACTGAAAATAATTTGGCTTGATAAGAGACCATATGCAGTGGTATACAGTGGTACCTTGGTGCTCTAACTTAATCTGTTCTAGGAGTCCGTTCGACTCCCAAAACCATTTGAAAAGCAAGGTCTGTCTTCCGATTGGCTTCCTGCACTCAAGCAGAAGCTGCGTCAAATGTTAGGCTTCCAAAAAAAATGCTCACAAAGCGGAACACTTGCAGGTTTGCAATGTTCGGGAGCCGATTTGTTCAGCAACTAAGCCGTTCAGGAACCAAGGTTTGCAGTATATATAAAAAAAGGCTGAAGATACTAGGGATCAGCACCTCATGAGAAGAGAAGAAGAGAAGACTCCCTGGAAAAGACCCTGATGCTGGGAAAGATTGAGGGCACAAGGAGAAGGGGACGACAGAGGACGAGATGGTTGGACAGTGTTCTTGAAGCTACCAGCATGAGTTTGACCAAAATGCGGGAGGCAGTGGAAGACAGGAGTGCCTGGCGTGCTCTGGTCCATGGGGTCACAAAGAGTCGGACACAACCAAATGACTAAACAACAACACTAGGGATCAGGGGCGTTGGAAGGGGACGGGGGGCAGAGGGTTCGCCCTGGGTGCCGTCATGGAGGGGGGTGACAAACTATCAAGGAACAATTACTGCCCTACTAGGGCGGTTCATAAAAAACTTAAAAAAAAAAAATATGCCTGCTCCAAAGCTCTTATCTTACTACACTAGGGATTATATAGCTATATCTGAAATTTCATGCATATCAGTTAATATCTTGACCCTCCTCCACGAAAATAACTGTTTACTTGGCCGTTTTCATACGTCGTGAAGGCTGAACTTTCAATTCAGTGGAGCCAAAACACAATCCATCCTGTAGATTTAAGTATCTGTCCGCAGTCGCCTACTTGTTATCAGGGGCCCAGAATCCACATTCCTTTGTAAGAAAATATGAAATAATAATAAATCCAAAAGAACTATTGTGCCACTGAGTTTCAGATTGGATGGCAGGTGCCTCAACCATTCCAATTTAAGCAGGACATCCTAGAATTACAGGAGCCATCCTGGCTTCTGATTGGATCCTGGAATTATTGCTCCTTTATAGTAATTGGCATTGAAAAAGAAACGTTTTACCGGTGAAGTCACTGTTTGAAGTACGATAATAGTTCTGGCAGGTTTGCTGACACCCACCCCCATATTCAGATAACTGGTTACTGATATAAAATGGTAAGAAAAACCTGTTTATTTCCAAATCTACCACCATTTAGGATGGAGGTAAATATGGAGGCAACTCCCTATGTTTTATCTGAGCCCATAGATTTATTTATTTATTTGGGATTGGGCTTGTACGGAGTAGTAGCAAAAGAAAATTCACTTGGATTTCAGTTAGTAGAAACGAACTACAGTATAATAAAGCTGATGGTAAGGAACAAATTACCTTTCCCACCCAACCAGCATGTCATTTATATTAATAGTGGGGGGTGCTAAGTTGCTCTGTGTGTAAGTAAACTCTATTAAGAAAGTCACATCCCTTGGTGAAGCTGGATCCTTAGTAAATTTTACTAGCCAAGCACTGAGCTCCGTGTCAGAGTAATTACACCCTTTATCTACTGTGAGCTCTCTTTTAGCTTCTTCATACTCCTTAATTTCCCACTTCAGCCAATTTAGCAGTAAAATCGCAGAAGTTGAAAAAGGTTAGCTGCTGAGGAACTGGAGCATGAATGTTCTGTTAAGCTCCATGCCTTATAATCGCATCATGTAAAAGAAGGAATTAATTAAGTAACAATTAAGTAGTGATGGATCATTGACAATATATATATACACTTTGGTGCTAAAATTAATCTCCCCTATAACACCAACAGAATAGTGCATTTTTTGCTTTGAAAACACTGCCAAGTTATATCCCTGAAACGTGAAAAGCTGCTCTCCCTTTTACCCTAAACTTAACAACCCCAAATGTTGAAACCAACTCCTTGATCATTTTGGTCGCCCTTTTCTGTACCTTTCCCCAACATATAAATATCCTTTCTTAGGTGAGGAGACAAGAACTGTACACAGTATTCCAAGTGTAGTCACACAATAGATTTGTATAACATCATTATGGTAAATAAAAGTTTAGTTGTTAAGACCTTTTCCAAATGATCCATTGGATGGAAATTTGCCTTTTTCACAGATACCACACACCAGGTTGATGCCTTAATCAAGTTATACACTATGACCCCAATGTCTCTCTCATTCTTGGCCAGCTGCACAAATTCAGACCCCAGCAGCATACAGTATATGTAAAATTTGGATTATTTTTTTACCCCAGTGTACATCAGTTTATATTTGCTTACGTTGAGCTGCCCATTTTACTGCCCATTCACCCAGTTTGGAGCTACCCTTTTGGAGCTCCTTGCAATTCCTTTTTGCCTTAGCTACCCTGAACAATTTTACATCATCAGGAAACCCTACTTCCCATCCCTTACTCTAGATCATTTATGATACGGTTAACAAACACAGCTCACAATACTTTGGGGGGCAAATCTTTGTGGAACTCAGCCATAATAAAGACGAATGAGTGAAACCACAACATTTAATTAATAGTCATGGGGGGGGGGAGAGATACTGTACATAATATTCCCTGGGAATAAGCAGTAGAGTTTTCCTGGTGGTAGTGATACACTCACCAGGAAGACGAAGGGGCATGGCAGTGGTGAGATTAGGTGAGTTCAGTTTTGGTGGTGGCAATATATGCACACGCCTCCAGGGCTGCCACTGTCAAACCAGAGTTTCCTTGACATTGCTTGTACCTTGCCCCATTCCATCCTAGTCCCAATATGCACACTGCTGCTGCTGCTTACCAACACCCCTGCTGCTTCGGAGGGATAAAAGAAAGCTTGTACAATGTGACCACCAAGCCAAACAGGGTCCACCAACCATAGAACATACAGGCCCTCCACGTCCCCGAGACTCAATAAATATGTGCTGGGAAATAAAAACAAGGAAATTGCCAATTGCCTGGGAGGTCAGGCAACTGAAGGTGTACTCTGCTTGGTGATTCACCAGTTGGGTGCAAGACATGTCTAGAACTTCCATGTCTCTGGATTGATGGGGACCTTCTTCACATTGCACAATCCTGAATGAAGCCACAGCAGCTGTCAAAGATTTAAGGCCTCTCCCATGCCACTGTTCCAAATCCAGATCGCCCATTATTTGTGAAGAACAAAAAGGAAGAAAACAGAAGGCCAAACAACATGGGTTAATGCCCATGTCTAAAAGGTAAAGGTAAAGGTACCCCTGCCCGTACGGGCCAGTCTTGACAGACTCTAGGGTTGTGCGCCCATCTCACTCAAAGAGGCCGGGGGCCAGCGCTGTCCGGAGACACTTCCGGGTCACGTGGCCAGCGTGACATCGCTGCTCTGGCGAGCCAGAGCCGCACACGGAAACGCCGTTTACCTTCCTGCTAGTAAGCGCCCCCTATTTATCTACTTGCATCCGGGGGTGCTTTCGAACTGCTAGGTTGGCAGGCGCTGGGACCGAGCAACGGGAGTGCACCCCGCCGCGGGGATTCGAACCGCCGACCTTTCGATCGGCAAGCCCTAGGCGCTGAGGCTTTTACCCACAGCGCCACCCACGTCCCCTAATGCCCATGTCTAGTTTGACCTTAAAAAGGGGGGCACACTGACTTACTTTAAAGTCACTGCGACATCCCGGGGGGGGGGGGTTATACACTTGCAAATTTGCAAATTACAGTCATCTTGTTATTTTTAGACTCTAATGCTGCTTTCTCTTCACATATTATGATGATTCAGTTTTCACTGATTAGTTCTGCAACAAAATGTGGCATGGAACCAGTGGGATCAGGAATACAAACATGAGTGAACGACAATCAAAGGAAGTACATCTCAAGTAAATTTCCTGGGGAAGGGGGAAGAGGTTGCCAATGAATATTGTCCTGGTCTAGTGAAACTAAGCTGTGTAAGCTGCTTAGGGTGATTAGGCATCCGATGGACAGCCAGGATCAGGTGGGAAGTGAGGTGTAAAGACAGCAATAGGGTCTTGCCAAATGCATAACTCAGAGAATGATTTCAGCCACATATCCGATACTGTGAAATTTTCCTGAAACTTTCCTGGTCTGAATTATTTGCATTAATTGATTTATATTTACATTTATATTTCAGTTTCCCACCTGAAGGTGCTCAAGAACAGCTTACAGTCAAAATAAAAAAAAGAGATCAAAATCATCATAAAACCGTATTAAAAGTTTCATCGAACACATCGAGAATGCTCAAAAAGCAACTCAAATTTTCACCTAAAAGTTTCTTACGTAAAAAGCCAGCCACCGGTTTGACTTCCCTGAACGCCTAGAAATCTAACAGCATGTAAGGCTTTTTAGGGTCAGACTTTCATAATCCAGATTCTAGCACCCAAACCAACACATTTCCAGTAACATAAAACCTTATTTCAAACAGTGGTGATGCCTTAGGCAACATCTCAAGGGGACAAAAATAGGAGAAGGTGCCTAAGATCCAGTTATTTAGGTATAAGAGGAAAAGCACCACTCTGAATTTAGCCACTTACATAAAACTGGTGTCACATGCTTCCAGAGTCTTACATTCAACAGAAGCTCTGGTGCCATCCTATGAACCATCTGAAGCATCTGAGCTGTCTTCAAAGGCCACCCCACATGCAGCAGGCAAGGAGAAAAGTTCCAGGGTACACATGACAATGGCCAAGCATAACTTATAAATACTGACAGATACCTAAGCATATTGGATTCCACACACATATTA
The DNA here is from genome assembly GCF_965153285.1 of Podarcis tiliguerta. Taxonomy (NCBI): domain Eukaryota; kingdom Metazoa; phylum Chordata; class Lepidosauria; order Squamata; family Lacertidae; genus Podarcis; species Podarcis tiliguerta. Next base: position 12,031,455 of record NC_139543.1, on the reverse strand, counting down.
ATGGTGTGTTTGTGTGTGGGATTTATGGCTAAACAGCTGCTTGATGAGTGAAAAGTTATAGTTTAGGTGGAACGCAAAGGTATACAAAGAACAGAAAAGGCTTACCGTAGTTGTCTTTATTCTCCCACCTGGTTGTGTACAGGTCCAGCCTGATTTATTGATTAGCAAATCACAGCCTTCTCCTTCTAAACATGGAAGCATTTCACACCACTGTTTTGTTTTTATAATGCGTGCTGTGGACAACAAAAGAGAAAAAAAAATCAGCTTATAGTTCACGTTTTCCTGTCCACAAGATTTGCTTGCGTGTGGAGGTCCCCAAGCCACCCCTCAAAATAATTCACAAATCACACATAATTTTTGTTTAAGGTTTTTCGCATAATTTTGGCCACAACTTTATTAAAATACATAATCTGTGAGTGGTTGCTTAGGCATTGGTTATGATTATCTGTCCCCCCACCTGGGACTGAACTGACTTTCCGAACTCCCTCGGAAGCCACTGAAAGGAAAACAATATTGGGGATCAGTTGAGCTGAGTGACAGTCCCTCACCACTCACCCAACCTGCTCCCTAAGGCTTGCCGACCCTGGTCCCATTTCAGGGATTGGACGAAATCATGGCAAGCCCCAGGATTCCTTTAACGGAATTCCCTTCCACACCACCATTGGAGGGGCAGGCCCAGCCTATCCTTACCCCTCCTTCACCAATTTTTATAACCAATGCGAAACCGCAACCTTACAAGCTGTGACGAATTGCTAAGTAGTAGGCAAAAACCAAATGACATCAGCCAATAAGGCAAATGGACAAAATTCCTACTAGGCCCCTGCCCCAACGGAAGACGACCCCATGACAGGCATAGCAAGGTCAACCGGAACACAGGGCGGGCGGGCGGGTGATCCAATGCACTCAGCGAAAGAGAAAGCAAAAGCTGAGTGCCCCACTATTTAAAGCCTTTGGTCCCACCCCCCAAATTGCTACATGCAATTTGTCCCAGCAACCCGGCCATCCAATCGTTGCCCCAGGCCATCACAATTTTACCTGCCTGGAAACAGAGGGGTGGCCTGGCAGACCCTACCGCAACACGTGCTCTCATTTCAGGGAGAACACACTTTATTTTGACAATACATCAATGCTCCATTTCTATAAAATGCTTAACCAACGTAAAGCATGACCCTTCTCCTTGGGCACAACTATAAGGAGATTGAATGATGTTGCTTCCATTTCAGATTAACCACACTTTCGTGTCATTTCTGAACCCTAAACTGTGGTTGATTTTAACCATGGTTGCTGAAACAGGTCAGTTCATCAAATGAGGTATGAAGTTGACTTGTTTCAACAAACCATAGGTCAGATTAATCACAGTTTATCCAGCTATGGATGAAAAGGCAAGCTATGGTTAATCCAAAATGGAAGCAAAAGCTTTGAAATTCTTCCTTGCAGTTGTGTTAGACGAAGGGTATGCGTGTGGGTTGGAGCCTGAGGTGTTCCTTGCGAGCACAGCCAATGTGACCATAATTAAATTCCACCACAACAATACAAAAAAGTCTTTATGACACTCCAGGTCAGAGACCTTGAAATGACAGATGAGCAATCATATGGTCCTCGCTCAAAATAAGCTGCCCCAAGTTCAAGGGAGAAAGGGCCAGCAGAGCCAGCACACAAGATCCATCTCTGAAGCGGTGCAATCAATGAAGATGGATCTTTTGTTGGCTTAACCTCCACGCTGACCTCTCCTGTAAAGGCTGTGAAACTGATATGGGCTCATAAGTGCTGGAAGCAGCTGATATGCACCAATGGCACCAGGGTGTGGATTTTCTTCCATGGAAGCTATTTGGCTCTGGTTCGTGGATTTTACAGATCCAGTGTGAATGCATTCATCCATAGTCGTTAGAATTTTTTAAAAAATTGAATTATTATACAGATACAAATGAAACAAAGAATACATACATTTCTACTGAATACACAAGGAAAGGAAAAAGCAAAGGAAAAGAAAAGGAAAAAGGAAAGGAAAGGAAAGAAAAAGAAAACAGAACAAACGCAAACAGTAAAAAATTAAGTACAATACAAGGTAACTATAATAGTCATCCCAGACTATTCTTTACCTGAATACTGACCCTTCTGGGGTGAATTTCTTTCTATTATACTTTTGGTTATTGATTTCGACTTCTGTCGACCTCACAGTGGTTCATTTCCTATAACTAGTACCATTATTCTGTGTTTCAATATATTCCTTATCTTGGTATAAGGAGAGATTTTCCCACTTATGGGTTTATTCTAAACACAGCCAAACATTGGTTGTTGAACCTTGACTCGATAGGTAGGTATTTAAACAATCCCATTCCTTCTGGACTATTTTATTTGACTTGTTCCTTAAGGCTTCCATCAACTTAGTGAGTTTGAAGCGCTCGCTCAATTTTTGTAGCCATTCTTCTTTACTTGGTATATGGTCTCCCTTCTAATACTTGGCTATTAATACGACGTCACTGCATAGAAAAATAATTTTGATCTTTATTTTGGAATATTATCAGTTAGAATTCCAAGAAGGAATGATTCCGTTGTTGTTTTTTTGAAATGTAATTTTTAGTAATTTTTTCATTTCCTCGTAGATCGTGTCCCATAATTTTTTTATTTCTGGGCACGACCAGCATTCGTCCATATTCTTGTCTGTTTGTTTGAAGCAAGCAACCCTGACAACTTCCTCCCCTTCTTCCTCAAGTGTGGGGTATGAATTATTCCTTTGCAAAGAAGGCGTTTTTCTTTATGTGTGTGTTGAGAACTTTGAAGTCAACGTTATCATAGTGATAGATCTATGCCACAGCAAGATATGATGGCTGGGGTTTTAAGCATAGCCGTGTGGCTATCTGCTCTAGCAAGGCTTTTCTCTCCCCATACGTATGTTCTATATGTGTGTGGTCATGCACCAAACCCAGAAGTGGCCCAGAAATGTCATAAAGACGTCACTGAAACATCAATAAAGGGGCAGAACAGGGGTGGGACAGAATGGGGCATTTACAGTCTTTTTCAATGGGTTTTAATTATACATGATGTCATCCATATGCACGGTGCCTTGGAACGTAACCCCTGGGTAAACCGGAGGTTGCCTGCATAATTTCCCCCAGATGGAAATACTGACAGAAATAATGCCACCGTCTGTCATTACACACCACAGATATATACTCTAAGTAAGAACAACAGTAACTGAAAATCCCCTGTGAACATTCGTGGGTGGGGAATCCAATTATATAGTAGGATCACGTCATACACTAGGGTGGTGCTGTGGTCTAAACCATTGAGCCTCTTGGGCTTGCTGATCAGAAGGTCGGTGGTTTGAATCCCCATGATGGGGTGAGCTCCTGTTGCTCTGTCCCAGCTCCTGCCAACCTAGCAGTTCGAAAGCATGCCAGTGCAAGTAGATAAATAGGTACCACTGCCGTGGGATGGTAAACAGTGTTTCCATGAACTCTGGCACTCAAAACGGAAGTGTGGCACTCAAAAGGGAAGCATAACAGTCAAAATGGAGCACGTTCGGCTTCTAAAAAAAATCACAAACCGGAACACTTACTTCCGGGTTTGCATTGTTTGGGTTCCAAGTTGTTTGAGTACCAAGGTGTTTGAGAATGAAGGTACAACTCTACTTAATTCCTTGTACTGAAGCATCATATTTAGCTTTGACTAATAAGGACTTCTTGCACTTACTGTTTACATGTGAAGTATGAATAGCAAGGATATTAATACAGAGTTTATAGCGATTTGTTCCATTATTTATTGATTTAAGAAAGAGAGTGAAACCCCCTTCCTCTGACGATCTGGACAAAGCAAAACACCTAGCTCTGTTTTGAGAATGCTATGACACTTAAACTGGGCTACGATTAGGAGAACAGGATTAAGACAGAACATGTGCACACACTTATTTATCAGGTTTTTGTACTTTCTGTCCCCCACCTTTGATATGAATTTATACGCTAAAATGTGTCAGGCAACCATGAGAACTCCATTTGCAAAGTCTCCTGAATATTGATAAAACCACCGGCCTGCTTCAGATATTTCTCTCTGTAAAGTTTCCTGAAGGCACAAAGTTTATGAAACCACTGGCCTGTTTCAAATTAACACTTCCAATTTATATCTAAATCAGCTGACCACCTAGCATGAATAAGCTAGGCCACAAGGGCTTGCATGAGATTTCGAAACTCTGAAGAGAATATCTCCCAAACTGTTGAAATCCTAGTTTTCGGGGAAAGAACAAATAAGAGTCAGATAGCTTCAGGGTAGTTAGTTTTTGCTGTCTAACAAGGGATGTTAATTGAATGCTTGCCTCTAGAGAGAAATCTTTGTCAGGAATCACTGTGCTCTGTTTCCATCCCCTGCTGTTCCGCTCTGCTGTATTCAATTAGTGTACTGGAAGCAAAGTAAAATTTAAACTGATCTCTGACATGCCAGCAGAAACCACTACAGGGATCAGGTTTTTTGGGACATCTTGCTTTGTTGCCAATATGCTGAGCATGTCAGAGTTAATGGGAGCCAGAGGAAACAACTAGTGGAGGTATCGCAGGAGCATGGGAGAGAAGAGGCAAAGTACTAGGAGTCAAAGTAGCAAGAAAAAATGCCAGTTTTAAGCTGTGGCTCTCTTAAGGCAGCTCCCTGTTTCACATTTGGGAGGAGCAAGAGCTCAGGGGCAGAGTATTCCTTCCGTGCAGAAGGTCCCAGCCTCAATCTCTGGAACCTCCCGTTCAAAAGATGAGGAAGCGGGAACAGATCTCTGCCTAAAACCCCAGGAGAGCCACTGTTGACATTTCCATTCCACCTTAAGGAACAGGCATGAGATTGTTGCGTGTCACATGTCTGTTTACATTCCAGCACAGTATGCCAAGAACTTCTGTTTGTGTATAGCTTTTGCTGTTCTCTCCGAGACGACATGAGAGAGAGACGACATGTTTCTTTGTTCTGATTTATGTTTAATAAATCTGTAGTTGTGATTCGAGGACCCGATCCCTGCTTGGGAAATGAAGACACGTGGACACAGTATATTAGGTTAATGGGCAAGAAAAAGGCCACAACTTTATTGATTACAGCATGTGAGAAGGTATTGGCTTAGGCATTGGACCACGGACAATTTGACTCCACCCACTCAGAGAGGGGTGAGTCTGCTGAGGGATTAACCACCAGTAGGGGGAGCTTGTTGATGCTAATACAACTATAAGCTCTCCCCTGATGTCACCGAGGGTCGTGCCATGGCCCCCCACCACACAGGCATCGGACAGGATCCACGACCGCCAGATTCCTTTAACGGAATACCCATAAGTGAAGGGGTAGGCGATGGCCACACCTTGCCCTTCCATACAACAACAACACATTCCAATGCCTAACCGCCAAATACCAAGAAAGTTGTGACGATTGGTACGAGGTAGGCGAAAAAAACCAAGAGGCCGGTGCCAATTTGCCAATTGGAAAAAAAACTCCTACCAGGCCCCCTGGTCAACCAGGGCGACCACCCATGGGCCCATAGCAAGGCCAAGAGAGAAGCTACGCCCTAGAGGGAGTGGTGGGTGGGTGACTCGCGGTAGATCGGGAGCGAATGGCGGGGAGAGCTGGCGCGGCCGCATTTGAGTGGCTAAGCCATGCCTCCCTGGTGCCCAGCTGGGGGGGGCGTGGCACGCCAGTGAAGGTGAGGGCAGGTGGCTGAACGCCCCCTGTGTGATGCGGGAATCGTCTCCCGGTCACAACCCCTCCCCTCCGGAAGGAGAGGCTCTGTAGCATGACTTCACAAGCCTCACGCCTATTCTGTGTGCGCGGTACATTCTGTTAAAAGCATGCCCTGGCTGTTGAAGTCCGGGTCGCTGATTTACGTCGGAGTACGGGTCGATGGAAGGAGACATCCAAGCTGTGGCATGCCAGCTGGACTTCATGGCCCTCTGCATGTCGACAGCCACTGCCCATAAGAGGAGACAATACTGGGTAGTGATGTATGAAAGCAGCTTGCTGCTATTTCCTCACTCTAAGCTCAGTGTTTCACATCCTTGTCCCTGGTGTTTGGAAAGGAAGGGAATAGATATCCTAACCAGTCACTCATAGGCTTGGATATATCAGACCAGCCACCTTGCCACTCTGGTATTAGGAGCAAGCTCCAATTATGAGTCATTCTTGGAACCTCTCCTCTCTCTTATCAGTCTTTTCGTCTTAATCCTCTACACCCACCTCTTCTTCTGGAATCTTCCAAGAAGTCTATATACTCTTGAACAACTCTGAAAAAAAGGTTTTTGATAAGCTCACTCGACTTCTAGTGCTATTACCTCACTTTCACACCCAAGGCAGCATAGAGGTAGTCAACGAACCAGCTCATTTATGGTATTTATATCTCGTCTTTCTCCCAAAATGGAATTCAAGGTGGGAGGACACAGGGGTACCCAGGCAATCTCGAAACACTCACCAGAGAAAATTAACAGTGTTAGCAAGATTCTAAAAGAATATTCATACATCGACAGGTCATAAAAATGCCAATGCAGTGTACAATGAAATCATTAAAATGTCATAAAGCCATAAAATGGTAAAATAAAGTGACGGGGGGAAAACGATGCCATCCGTATCATATTCCTTCTATGGTACATCCTGTGGATGAGCCAGAATCCTTGATAAATGTTCTTGTCCCAACCCAACTTGTTTGAGTGAACAGGAAGCAGAAAATGCAAACTGATATGAAAAAGGGACATAAAAGGTATTCGTTGTGGCTATCAGTGAAATAATTTTTGCTGCCCCTGCCCCCAAGAAAACCAAAGGGCATCAACACAGTTTGTGATATTGTACTGCTGGCACTAACCTGAAACAAATTCCTATGGCTAAAATACAGCAAAGAACAAGTTTATTTATTTCATAAAACGCATACACTGTTTGTAAATGAAACCTCAAAGTGATTTTTAAAGATAAAACAGTGAAATCAAGAGAAGGGGAAACACAACCCTACGTTAAAGCATGCAAAAGTTAAATTACTGAAACAGATTAAAATTACTTCTACTTTCTAAGCATCTGGGGAGGCTTCTCTAAGCAGGAATGTTTTTAGCAGTACAGTGGTACCTTGGTTCTCAAACACCTTGGTACTCAAACAACTTGGAACCCAAAGACTGCAAACCCGGAAGTAAGTGTTCTGGTTTGGAAAAAAAATAATTCCAGAAGCCAAACATGCTCTGTTTTGCGTGCTACACTTCTGTTTGGAGTGTTACACTGAGGTCTGTCGGTTTTTGCTATTTATTTTGCGTTTTTGTGGCTCTTTTTTGTGCGTGACTGTGTGGAACCCAGTTCAGCTACTGATTGATTGATTGATTGATTGATTGTGTGACTGCAGTACATTGCTTATTGCTTTCATTTATCCATCAAATGTATTGTACTAAAAGAACTGTACTCAATCCCTTCCCACAGGAATAACACACACATCCCCCACCCCACAGAGCTAGCAAAACTATTTTGTTTCTGGAAGTTTACAATGTTGCAACAGATTTATGAGGGGGAAAGCAGATCTAGGTTGAAAGCTTCATCTGTCTATCCATCCATTCATCCACCCATCTACCCTTGACAAGCAATCAAATTTTAACAATTTGAAATAAAAATACCTGGCTGATAAATAAAATCCATGTGTTGGAATATCAGTTACTGATAGACATGGACGTGATATGAATTGATTATTTCTCCTGCCAATCAAAGCTCTTGTTAGATATGCATCTGATGTCATAGATGCACATAATGAAATTCCTGATTGACAGCTAAAGCCTGTCACATTGTTCACACATTTTGATGTGTGTTATAAAGGGACAGAAATCAATGGGAAACACGGAGCGCTGATTTTTTAGTTTTTCATAAAAAAATAATCCAAGGTGGTTTCACATTTGGCAAAAGCAAAAAAAAAAAAAAAAAAGCAAGCAAAACTATAACAACAAAAGCAGCAGCAGCAGCAGCAGCAGCAAAATTATTTATACCCCACCCATCTGGCTGGGTTTCCCCAGCCTCTCTGGGAGGCTTCCAACAAAATATTAAAAATACAATAAAACATCAAACATTAAAAACTTCCTTAAACAGGGCTGCCTTCAGATGTCTTCTAAAAGTCTGGTAGTTGTTGTTCTCTTTGACATCTGGTGGGAGGGCGTTCCACAGGGTGGGTGCCACAACCGAGAAGGCCCTCTGCCTGGTTCCCTGTAACTTCGCTTCTCGCAGTGAGGGAACCACCAGAAGGCCCCCAGAGCTGGACCTCAGTGTCTGGGCTGAATGATGGGGGTGGAGATGCTCCTTCAGGTATACTGGGCCGAGGCCATTTAGGGCTTTAAAGGTCAGCACCAACACTTTGAATTTTGCTTGGAAACATACTGGGAGCCAATGGAAGTCTTTCAAGACCGGTGCTATGTGATCTTGGCGGCTGCTCCCAGTCACCAGTCTAGCTGCCACATTCTGGATTAGTTGGGTTTTATTATAATAATTATTTCATATTACAGTGGTACCTCAGGTTAAGTACTTAATTCGTTCCAGAGGTCCGTTCTTAACCTGAAACTGTTCTTAACCTGAAGCACCACTTTAGCTAATGGGGCCTCCTGCTGCTGCACCACCGGAGCATGATTTCTGTTCTCATCCTGAAGCAAAGTTCTTAACCCAAGGTAATATCAGTGGCATAGCGTGGAGGGTGCAGGGGGGGGCGGCCGCACCGGGCGCAACATTTGGGGGGGGCGCGCGCTCTCTGCCCCTACCTGGCTCACTCACTCTCTCTCACTGCAGTGCTGGCTGTGCGAATCCGATCCGAGCCGCCGGGTCGCCGCCCACTGTGGAGGGGAGGGTGCCAGGCGTGCGGTGCGGTGCGGAGAGAGAGCGAGGGACTATCTGGGGGAGGGACAGTGCAGCGGGGGGGGGGGCGCAAATTACTTGCCTTGCCCCGGGTGCTGACAACCCACGCTACACCACTGGGTAATATTTCTGGGTTAGCAGAGTCTGTAACCTGAAGCGTATGTAACCCGAGGTACCACTGTATGTATGATTGTGTCTGGTTTCAAAAATTTATCAGGCTTACTACTTACACACTCCTCAATCAAAACTTAGAAATAGTTATTGCATGGGTCTCTCTCACTAGAAGACCATTAACAGACAGGGAGTGCACAGTTTTATAAACTGGTATAGCAAAGATTGGGGCATTAATTTCTGCACTGCCGTAACAGCTGCAGAGGGAAGAAGGGGAAAAGAAAGATTTATTCTATGAACTTGCCTTCTGCTCATGTAATACTGACTGCAACCCATAGCAAATTTTAATATTTAACCCCAGCTCACTCTGTTCTTTCATTTTCAAAATTTACCCTTGTGATCATTGCAGTCCGCATGATTACATTGATAAAGTATTGGTTAAACAGAAGTTAATATTTGCCATTGTTTTTGTGCCTCCAGGGACTCCAGAAAGCATTAATCTTGTATGAAAAATTCAGCTTTAAAAATGAATCAATCTTTCCAGTGCAAATATGCGGCTGTTATCCATATTTGCTTCTGCAGAATATTGAGATAAACAACATTCAGAGATGTACAATAGCATTTCAATGCATTCCCTTTCCCAGAGAGGAAAATGTGTAGTATTTAATGCATTACTGGCTAGGGAGGTCAAGAGAAATCTCTGCGGTTCTATAAAATGTTGTGGTAAGGCATAACAAACATCAAGAAGTTTCTGTGGTAAGCCTGTGACTTATGGTTGAGTTAAACCACATTTTAGAATGGTGCGCGCACACAAAAAATCTAGCAATATATCATGTTCCTAAGTACCTTAAAATGAGAGGCCTGAAATCAATAAGAAAATTGTGTTTAATGCCTATAGGAAAGAAACAGAAGAATACTGGGATGCATGAAGCTGTGAAACAGCTTGTAAACCGATGCTGTGATTCTTGAGAGCTGCTGTAGGAGCTAAGAATGCAATCTGTGAAATCCACAGTATAATCTTAGGCTAGCCACAAAAATCCCTGCCCATTTTCACTAGCCACAATCAGATAACCAGATTGCACTGCTTGACAAGTCTGTAAATTACTTTATAGACAGTAAGGATTTCTGAGATGAAGCATGCCAAACACAAAGAATGTTTAATATATATATATTGCAATTAATGTGCATGTCACTGTACACGACAACAAGAACAAACAGGCTAGTCTCTACCATGATGAATCTCCAATCTAGAATTTGAATTAGTGAGTGGTTATTATTTTTTAAAAAAAATTCTATACCACCCGTCACCTGATGATCACATGGTGGTTTACAATATGAAACACAAAAATACACAACAGAGTAAGAAACAAAATCAGTACTTCCTTCCCTCCCCACAGCTTGAAAGGCCATAGGTAAAGGTAAAGGGACCCCTGACCATTAGATCCAGTCATAGCCAACTCTGGGGTTGCGGTGCTCATCTCGCTTTATTGGCCAAGGGAGCCGGCGTACAGCTTCTGGGTCATGTGGCCAGCATGACTAAACCGCTTCTGGCAAACCAGAGCAGCGCACGGAAACAGCATTTACCTTCCCGCTGGAGCGGTTCCTATTTATCTACTTGCACTTTGACGTGCTTTCAAACTGCTAGGTGGGCAGGAGCAGGGACCAAACAACGGGAGCTCACCCCGTGGCGGGGATTCGAACCACCGACCTTCTGATCAGCAAGTCCTAGGCTCTGTGGTTTAACCCACAGCGCCACCCGCGTTCCCCATTGAAAGGCCATAGATTGTTTAATTAGTCTTTTTTATAACTTTTTATTGGGTTTTATAAACAAGAATAATGTCATACAAATAAGCATACCAATTTTTCTCATGTCATTTGTATATCACAAAAATAGCATAATAAATGTGGAGTAAAATCTACAAAATATGGTTCATCGTTAGTGGTCAATGTATATGTTCTTGGTTCATGAACTGGTTTAAACAAAGGGGGAACAGGGTAGAACGGAGTTTTTCTGTTTTTTGAGCATTTTGAGCATCAAGCATTTATTTTTATTTTTTGTTAGGAAGAAAAGAGGGGGAAAGAAGGGGAGAGGGTGGTAAGTGGTGTGGTGTGGTTATACTTCTATTCTTCTATTTAGTGTTAAGTGTGGGGTTCTGTGTCAGCATTACTTGTATGGGTTTAATTAGTCATGTCCACTGGTCCCATCACCTCCTGGCAAATAGAAGGGGAAGAAATGGAGGCAGTGAGAGATTTTACTTTCTTGTGCTCCATGATCACTGCAGATGGTGACAGCAGCCACGAAATTAAAAGACGCCTGCTTCTTGGGAGAAAAGCAATGATAAACCTAGAGAGCATCTTAAAAAGCAGAGACATCACCTTGCCAACAAAGCTCCGAATAGTTAAAGCTTTGGTTTTCCCAGCAGTGATGTATGGAAGTGAAAGCTGGACCATAAAAAAGGCTGATCGCCAAAGAATTGATGCTTTTGAATTATGGTGCTGGAGGAGACTCTTGAGAGTCCCATGGACTGCAAGAAGATCAAACCTCTCCATTCTGAAGGAAATCAGCCCTGAGTGCTCACTGGAAGGACAGATCCTGAAGCTGAGGCTCCAATACTTTGGCCACCTCATGAGAAGAGAAAACTCCCTGGAAAAGACCCTGATGTTGGGAAAGATGGAGGGCACAAGGAGAAGGGGACAGCAGAGGACGAGATGGTTGGACAGTGTTCTCGAAGCTACCAGCATGAGTTTGACCAAACTGCGGGAGGCAGTGGAAGACAGGAGTGCCTGGCGTGCTCTGGTCCATGGGGTCACAAAGAATCAGACACGACTAAATGACTAAACAACAAAATTTTTGTCTGGCACCAAAAGATATTTATCGAAGGTGCCAGGCGAGGCTCCCAGGGGAGAGAATTCCACAAGTGGGGAAGCCACCACAGAAAAGGCCCGTTCTTGTGTTGCTGCCTTCCGGACATCTTGCAGAGAGGCCACACAAAGAAGGGCCATGGTTGATAGTCGCAGGGTCCAGGTTGGTTCATATGAGGAGAGATGGTCCTTGCTTGAGGGTATGGAAGGTGACAAGGTATCAGAAAGGAACATGTTTAGGTGCTTTTACACATACTGTGGCTGCAATTTAGCTAAAGAGGAATATATACAATTTGCCCTGCTAGTGCGTCAGGGGTGGTTCATAACCTTTAAAGTTCATAACCAAGTTCGGTAACATTTGCAGGGTCACACCTTAGCCGCCCCTAGAGTAAGGATTTAAGACAAATGTTTAATAAAGTATTTGGCCTGGAGCATATAAATGCTAATAACTTATGTGAATAAAGTGTTGGTGCTGACCTTTAAAGCCTTAGTCCAGTATATCTGAAGGAGAGTCTCCACCTCCATTGTTCAGCCCAGACACTGAGGTCCAGCGCTGAGGGCCTTCTGGCGGTTCCTTCACTGCGAGAAGCCAAGTTACAGGGAACCAGGCAGAGGGCCTTCTCGGTAGTGGCACCCGCTCTGTGGAATGCCCTCCCACCAGATGTCATAGAGAACAACAACTACTAGACTTTTAGAAGACATTTGAAGGCAGCCCTGTTTAGGGAAGCTTTTAATGTTTGATGCATTACTGTATTTTAATATTTTGTTGGAAGCTGCCCAGAGTGGCTGGGGAAACCCAGCCAGATGAGAGGGGTATAAATTATTATTATTATTATTATTTATTTATTTATTTATTTATTTATTGCTATAAGCACTATATTTTCATTGATTATTGTTCACTTTTAATGTTTTATAGAAGGCTGGGATTGTGAGCCCCATTGAATTGTATGTAGAGACTGCAGTGAATCAGCCCTTTTGTTGCAGGGCTGCATTACTCACTCTTCTTCAGGCAAAAAATAACTTTCTTTCAAAATTATCCCAACGTATCGAGGATGTTACAAAGCACACATCCTTCCTTTTGACAATGAAGCAACTATTTCGCTACCAATCCTAATATAAAAGGCTTGTATAGGGAAGCTTTTTAAGGTTTAATGTTTTGCTGTGTTTTTACATATGCTGGAAGCCTCCCAGTGTGGCAACCCAGTCAGATGGGCAGTGTACAAAGAATAAATGATTATTAAAAGGCTACCATATGTGCAGGTTCTTCTTCTTCTTCTTCTTCTTCTTCTTCTTCTTCTTCTTCTTCTTCTTCTTCTTCTTACTATACCAATGACCTTTAAAACTAAATTTAATCAATTAAGGGCTACTACTTCCGAAGAGTTCTTGTCTCTTGTTTGCAGTTCTTACTGAAAGGAATGCTGACAGGACAGATCTGCCGGCATCAAAACAGCATGAATATTCCATTGGCAGAATATGCATCACTTCATCTCAGTAATCACTACTGTGAGACTACCTATGGAATGTGCTTGAAAGAGCTGCCCTTGCCCCACAAACCAATCTATGCTTCAGTGAAACCAAGGCAGGTTTATCTAATTAAAGGTTGTAGAAATTTCTAAGGCAAAGTGATCAGAAGTTTATAAACAACCACTGCAGTTCCAATACAGTCATACCTCATGTTACGTTTGCTTCATGTTACATTCTTTCAGATTATGTCCCACAGCGACTTGGAAGTACCGGAAAGGGTTACTTCTAGGTTTTGCCGCTCGCGCATGCGCAGAAGCGCAAAATGACATCACGCACATGCACAGAAGCAGCGAATCACAACCTGTGCATGCGCAGACACGCCGCTGTGGGTTGCACTCTTTTCATGTTGCGAACAGGCCTCCGGAACGGATCCCGTTTGCAACCAGAGGTACCACTGTACTATGCTCACTGTCATACTGGGAAATTGGGGGGTGCCGTATATATCAGACACACACCAACCAAAAATGGGTACCAAACCCTGGAATTCATGAAGCTGGAATATTTGCCCTTCGGGCTTGTAGACAAATGTTTATACAGTCGGACCTTGGAAGCTGAACGGAATCTGTTCCAGAAGTCCGATCGACTTCCAAAACGTTTGGAAACCAAAGCGCGGCTTCTGATTGGCTGTAGGAAGCTCCTGCAGCCAATCGGAAGCCCCGTCAGACATTTGGGTTCTAAAGAACGTTCGCAAACTCGAACAATCACTTCTGGATTTGTGGCATTTGGGAGCCAAAACGTTCGCGTACCAAGGCGTTCAGAATCCAAGGTAGGACTGTATACCACTCAGCATCGCAGGATGCCGTGAACATTAGAGACCTGCCTTGCCTTTCCATATTTAACTTTCTAAAAAGAACAAGAAGCTTATATGAGCAAACATGCTGAGGTGCTTCATGCTATGCGTTCTCAATCCGCTTTCTGACTCAGAGTCAAGAGACATCACTCAGGAAGCAACTGTCCCCCACCTTGGGATCTTTCAAGCAAGAGTACATGGCTTTATTCACTTCTTCCAGATCTGGAGAGTACTATTTAGAAAATGAGAGTCTTTCATAATGAAGAGGATGTTCATAAAAGGTTCATCAAAATGTTTACATTTATATAAAAAAAAACCCTAGCATGACTTCTTTCTTCTGCGTGCACACACACATACACACCTGCGATGAATGAGTTTTTATCATTTCAAATCAACATAAAAGCACTTCAATAAAAGGTCAAAGTGTTTATCATTCTAGCTTCTTAGCACCATTTAAGCAAACACAACTAATATAAAAAGTAGTTGTTATTCCAGAGTGAAGCTGATCTGTACATGGAAACCTTTCTTGAAATCTAAACGCTCAGACTTTTCAAAAAACACACACCAGTGTTTTTTAAGAAAACGTCCCTGGCCTTGAATAAACTAATCCTCCTGAACACAGCATGCACGTTTTTCATGGGAGTGTTAGAGGGCACAAGGCAACTAGATAAGAAGGTTCTTTAAAAAGCGTCTGTTATCTGCAATGAAAGCATGCCTCTGTTATGTTTAACGTGCAGCGTTTGATTCTTTCCGGGACAGTTTGTGTGAAAGTATGTATTTGGCTCCTTCGTTTGACAGAAGGGGTAAGAACTATGGCACAGATCTCCAACTGACCATAACCTAGCTTTGAGAATACTGTATTTTTTGCTCTATAAGACTCACTTTTCCCCTCCTAAAAAGTAAGGGGAAATGTGTGTGCGTCTTATGGAGCAAATGCAGCTATCCCAGAAGCCAGAACAGCAAGAGGGATTGCTGCTTTCACTGCGCAGCGATCCCTCTTGCTGTTCTGGCTTCTGAGATTCAGAATATTTTTTTTCTTGTTTTCCTCCTCCAAAAAATAGGTGCGTCTTGTGGTCTGCTGCATCTTATAGAGTGAAAAATACGGTATGTGATCCAATATCTTGCACATAAAAAATAGGCACCTGGATGGCTGGAAGTTCAGGTGGGATAAACATGGTCCTTATTGTTTTATATATAGTCAATAGGCCTGGGCGATATATTGCCCAGGACCCTTATGAGGAGCAGACCACAATGTTGGCTTCACTCACTGGTGAAACCACCACCACTCCTGACTCCCTCTGCTAGCAGCGAGTCAAGAGTTCCTATCTCCTGCTCCTCATATGATGGAGAGGGAGAAACAAGCTGTATCAGTGAGACACCGATACAACTTGTTCCTCCCTCTGCATCTTTGAACTGCTCAACCGAGGAGTGTGCAGTTGTCCTTGCCTCAGACAGGCAGCTAAAGGAGCCTCCACCTGGCACTGTGTCCTGCAAGCCAGCAGCGGGATGGGGGCTCTGTGAAGCTGCTTAGCTGAGGGGAGCGCGGTTGCCTCTCCCTGTAGCCAACAGTTAAAGGAGCCCCGATGCTTTGCCTGCTTGCGAGCGACAAGAGAGCCGAGGCTGTCTCAGCTGGGGAGGGGAACATTCCCTCCCCGTGACTAAGTGGTGCAAAAATGCAGCAATATCCTGGCCTGTGAGCCTGGGTGAAACTGCCTCAGTTCTCGAGGTGAGAGCTGGGGCAGTTTCACCCGGTGTCTCGCAGGCAGAGGCCAATGCATCTTGTTTTTTTCAACATCATAGTATACAGTGATACCTTGGGTTCTTAACCTGAGGTACCACTTTAGCTAATGGGGCCTCCCGCTGCCACCATGCCACCACCGCACAATTTCTGTTCTCATCCTGAAGCAAAGTTCTTAACCTAAGGTACTATTTATGGGTTAGCGGAGTCTGTAACCGGAGGTACCACTGTATCGCCAAACCATGATGTTTGGCTGGCGATACACCATGACGTTGAAAAGCTGATATCGCCCAGCCCTAATAGGCAATGCTCTGAAAGCTTTTCAAAAGCCCCATTCACACTTCAGCAGCGAAGAGGCATACACATACAGCTCATCAGCACTTCGTGGAACACCCAGATGATCAAAAATGTGTGTGCATGCATTCAGATCCTTACACCAGTGCTTCCCAAACTTTGGTCTCCAGCTGTTTTTGGACTACAACTCACATCATCCCTAGTTAGCAGGACCAGTGGTCAGGGGTGATGGGAACTGTAGTCCATCAACAGCTGGAGACCCAAATTTGGGAAACACTGCTTTACACCTCCACAAAACCCTGCTGAATGAGTCAATTATCCATCAAGCCCAGCATTCTGGTCTCACAGTCACCAACCAGATGCCTATGGATGCCTTCAAATAGAACCTGACTACAACAGCACTCTCATCACTTGTGACTCCGACCATGAATGCATGGACCTCTCTAATCTCATATTCCAAATCTTAAACAGAGTCCTCCCCATTTCCCCACCAGTTTGCGAATTTTATTTTTTAGAAAAGAAGCTTCATGAAAATTCATCAGCCTTGTAGTGCAAATTTGTCCTGATATATACAAAATTCCCTCCAATACGTACATTTTTGCAAGCATTTATCCCAGTGTAATCCGTTTTTGATTCTTATTTTATGTTGTAGTAGACTTTTTATGCAAACTTAAGTACACATGTATTTGCGCAAATTATTGGAGAACTGTATTGCAACATTCAGGGAAGTGTGAATTTTGAAGTGCAACTGTGTTTCAGTTTGTGTATTGTTTCAGGAAGTGCAAATTAAGGAACGGCATGTTGAAGTGTGAACCAAACTTTCCCCCTGGGCCAAGCAATTGGCATACTGCCTCTGATGGTGAAGGCAAAGCATATGCTGTAACTTTAGTTTAGAAGTGTATTTCAATATTAGGCAATCTAAATCTACTAAAAACAACAATATAGCAGTTCTGTTTTATCATATAAAGAGAAACATGAATGATTTAGAATAAATCTAATAGTGGGATAGTTACTAGCCTAGTTGGCATGATACACAAGTCAATCTATCAATCAATCAATCAATCGATCAATCAACCAATCAATCAATCAATCAATCAATCAATCGTGTATAGCCCAAGGCCTTTACAATGTACAGCAGGGGCTAAGAACAAGGCTTTCCTCTGAAATCACACAACATGATCCATAAAAGTTTACAGCATAATAATTTACAGCATAAGGTTTTAAAATTAGAAAGCCTTAATGTAGATCAGAGCTTCTTAGCTGCCAGAGCAATTTGGTTACTAGACGTGTACAGTGGTACTTCTGGTTGTGGACGGGATCTGTTCCGGAGCTGCAGTCAGATCCCAAGTTTTCTGCAACTGGAGGTGCCTGTTCTGCGCATGCAAGCGGCTTGATAGAGCACTTCTGTGCATGTGTGCGGTGTGATAGAGTGCTACTGTGCATGCGCGCAGAGAAACCCCCAGAAATATACTTCCAGGTTTGCTGGAATACGTAACAGGAGGGCCATGTAAGTAGAGGTACCACTGTAATTTGAAGATCTTTATCAGCTAAGAGCTTGACCATCACTTCCTGGGGGGGGGGGGGATCAGCCTTAGAAACAGTTAAGAATAGATGATGGAAAATTTTCTCTAGGCATTTTATATAAGGGGCAAATCAGCAGGTAATGCATGATATCTTTGACCTGATTGCATCCATAAATGCATTTATGTTCCATATGGGAAATTCCCAGGTATCTACCCTCTAAATATGCTGAGGGCATCTGTTGGAACCTGAGTTTGACAAATGGCTTGTGTAGTTATGGGAAAGTCAGTGTCTCAAGGTAATGGGGCCTTAAGTGGGTGATCTTGATTTGGGGGTACCAAATATAATAACAGGCATCTTTAACAGATTTTCTGTCTTGATTGGTGTGTCCTGGCTGAAGATTCAATTTCTGAGGTCATGCGAACTGAGGTCTAAATATTTCTCCTTTTGGAGACTGTGAGCCCTAAGCTTATCATGATGCTTTTGCACCCAGCTCCCTGTACTTCGTTGCTCTAACCAGCAGAGCTTGGTAAGAATATAGTCCTCAAAGGCATTTAGCCTGCGCCAGTTCTGTACAATCAAAACCAAGTAACATAATGCACCTAGCTATCCTATTAAAGGGGAAAATACTGATGAATGTAATTAACAGATCTTAAACATAGATTTAATTTCATATATATATGAATTTCTAACAATATTCCAATAGCAGCCTCATTATAACAATACCAATTTTACCCAATGAATACAATTATTGATGCCAATTATTAAAATGTCAAATTATACAATTTAATTAAACTGGCCCCCTCACATGCCAGTGTTAATGAGTTCATTCTTCTACATTTTTTTGTGTTGCTAAATTTAAAAATTTCCATTCCATTCCATTCAGATACAAATCACTTATATAACAGCTGCTATCTTGTGATTTCTAATCCTGTTTGTATAATACAGGAATAGGCAAACTCCGGCCCTCCAGATGTTTCGGACTACAATTCCCATCATCCCTGACCACTGGTCCTGTTAGCTAGGGATGATGGGAATTGTAGTTCCCACAGGAGGAGTGCTCACCTCCAGGCCAGGAGAGACGAGTCACCTGTGAACCAGGGCTGCCCTCTGCCTCGGGGCACATAAAAGCCAGCCAGCCCCAGTCCCAGGTTGCGGGAGCAACATTGTTGGTAGCCTGTTCCTGCCTGAACCCTGTCCTGCTCTTCTGCTAGAGTTCCTGACCTCACCCAACTCCCTGCCTTGGACCCCGCTTCAGCTTTGACAGGCAGCCTCCTCAACCTCGGACCTCGCCACATGGTTAGCCCTCGGGACCAGCACACCCACATTGAGAGTGAGGCAATCCCCCCACTCTCTGGAATGCTGGCTGTCAGTTCTCAAAGCAGCACAGAGCTGACAGAACAGGCTGCAGGAGAACGGCTGTGTTTAGACTCTGCTCAAGAGGAGGAGGAAGGGCTGGCTGCACCTGAATCTCCTGGGAGCGGGAGGAAGAGCCAACTATTGGAGCAACGTAAGCCCGACAGGGGCAAAAAGGGAAATATCCTGTTGCGTGGCGAGTTCCCGCCTCCCCCCAGTGGAAATAAAGACACATGACACAGATATTTAAGGTTAATGAGCTAAATATGGCCACAACTTTATTGGTTACAGGTGATGAGTGGCATTGGTCCTAACTGACTATCCGGCTTCAGCCTGTTCGCTTGAAGTCCATGAAGGGTTAACCACCAGTAGGGGGAGTCCTGCTGATGCACATCAACTAGGAACTCCCCCGGGGTCACCGCTCAGGGGCGTGCCTTAGGCCATCACCTCCATAGGCTTTGGACAGGGCCACGCCCCCCGGAATCCTTTATCAGACTACCCTTCAATATGCGGAGGAGGCGATGGCGCTTCCTCCCCCCTTCCATCTACATAACAATACCAATACCAATGCCTAACTGCCAATACCAAGGAAGTTGTGGCGATTTGCTATGCGGTAGGCAAAAACCAAGTGGCTAGTGCCAATTTGCCAAGTGGAAAAATTCCTACCAGGCCCCTTAACGGCGACCAGCCGAGGTCCATAGCAAGGTCAAAGACGACAAAACCTCAAAGGGCAGGAGGGTGGGAAACTGGAGTAGCTGGAAGCAGCAAAGAGGGAGATCCCTGCATTAAATGGAGAGGCCACGCCCCCCCCAGGCCAGCCAATTGGCTGGCCAGAGGATGATGCAATCGGGATGCCCTCAATCGTGTGGAGGCTGAGACCCAGCCCCCGCACGCATGGTGGGAGGGTGAAGCCCGCAACCCCACCTCCTTCTACGTCGGAAGTGGCTTTGGCGCAGAACACGTCATCTAGTAGGACCAAGTGGCTCAAGCAGTGAAGGCTGAACTAAGAGAGCTCGGACTGCCAAGACCTTGTGATTACTTAATAAAGCTAAAAGTAATAAACCACCCAGTGCCTTTGCCTGCCCTCACATTCCATGGGGAAGCAAGTGCCAGACCACCAGGCAAACTGCAGGTGAGAACCTGGTTCCTCATCCAACCAAAGAGGAATGCAGAAAATGAAATTCCTCCATCATTATCTGATTATCTCCATCTGTCTCTCTCTCTCCTGTGGTGTTGGGAGAGACCCCCATTCCTGGCGCACCGGAAACAGGAAGCCAACATAGGTTTAATTTCTGCACTTTCTTAGATTTAGCACAGTGGGATATGATATTCATCAGATATGAAGATCTGCACTATCAAAGGAGCTATGAAACACAGGATATTCACTGAGTGCTCTGAATCTACATGGTTAAAAAGCTAGATTTAGTCCAGATAATAAGTTCCAACAGGCTTTCTCCCAAGTAACTGGATATAGGATTAGAGCTATATTTAAAACTGCTGATTTAAGTAGCAGATAATTTTCTGCTAGTCTTGAAATATATATGTTTGATTTGAAGTACAGAACTTGATTTTAATTAGCATACATATCTGCTCCTGTAATATCTTGGGGAATGGCCAATGAAGTATTTATCTGATGGGATTCTTTGGGAACATTCCACCTTCTCTTTTCGAAAGCCATATATTCATGTAGGTTATAAACTACAAGTATTCCCATCAAAGATTTGAAATTTATTTAGGGCTCTGAAAACTGCTGTGTTTTGGGAAGCAGGGGGGATTTTTGCTAAGATACCACCACTAATGTTTGAATTAATACCAGTTAAATTAAAAGATGATGCTGTTAAGGTGCTACACTCAATATGCCAGCAAATTTGGAAAACTCAGCAGTGGCCAGAGGATTGGAGAAGATCAGTCTACATCCCAATTCCAAAGAAGGGCAGTGCCAAAGAATGCTCCAACTACCACACAATTGCACTCTTTTCACACGCTAGCAAGGTTATGCTTAAAATTCTACAAGGCAGGCTTAAGCAGTATGTGGACTGAGAACTTCCCATGGACTGCAAGAAGATCAAACCTATCCATTCTGAAGGAAATCAGCCCTGAGTGCTCACTGGAAGGACAGGCCATCGGTGCTTTCATACTTCTGGAAGTCCTTACTCAGGAAAATATTGAATGAAGTTGCTAGTAAACTCTGACAATGTTATTATTGTTGTTGCTGCTGCTATATTCCAATGCTTGGTCAATACACTGTGCTTGAATTTTTTAAGCTATTGTTTCTGGGTTTAATTTAATGATTATAACTCAATGGCATATTGTGATTTATTTATTTTTAGCAACCTAAAAATACAAAGTAGCTTGCGTTGCAGTGTGCCCTGAAAGGTGGGTCGAAAAAACTAAATAAAATAATCGAAAATACAAAGGAAGCCAGCAAAAAATATGTTTTGTGGATCCAACCTTTTCTGTCGGAAAATTGAACATCAAGATTGCCCTCTTTCTTCTTAAGTCTAAAACTTGCGAAGATGAAAGTGACCTACACCAGTCCCACTACAGTACATCAAATAATCCATTATTTAACAAATCAGTGAAGCACCTCTACAGAATGAAAGCAATGTATAGCCTTAATCCTGCTTCGGTTAATTTTCTTCTTCACAGAAAGTAGACCTTAATCTATATCCATTTGCAGTAATCTTTGCAAGAAAACACTACTTGACTTACACGTGCTGCTTGATGGCAAAATGAATTTCTCAGGCATGTGGGTACCCTGTGATAGGACCTAATAAAAATTGCCCCTGCAAACAGCGAACAAGCTAAATACATTCTGTATGCTCAAGTGAGCTCCACAGTTAGAGAGATGATGAGGGTTAATGATGTATATTCTGAATTCTCTCCACTAACACACCCAAGCAACACTCTTGATTACTGAAAAGACCTCAAGGACACTTGCCACATCCATTTAGGAGTTCTCTCTCTGTTTAGGGACATTTTGCTGTTGTTTTCAAAATGATTTTGTTGGGGGGGGGGGTTGTCTTTCAGCATAGTAACACAAATTGTTCTGCTATTACATATTGCACCAGAATTTTCAGTGCCTCGGGAAACCTCTATGAAGAAAAACAAATACAAACATCTTCCTTTAACAAAGAGGAACACGCACTGAAAAACCCATGCTGATATTTGACCATAAACACACAGATAAATGAAACCCAAATGAATTGGAATTAAGTTGTTTCTTCATACATTGACATGTAAGAGATCTTCCGTGCTTTGGAAACACCGCTACAAGAATCGGTGGGAAGGAATGTTTTTCAGACGACACTTCCCTGAGGTTACTGAATAACTCTGAACCAGAATTGTAGAAAAAGTCCTGGAGAAAAGATGGGTCATAATGCGCTGCTACATTTAGAACAAGAGTCCCGTCATACGATATTGCACAAGCATTAACAAGGAAGAAGAATTTAGAGAATTTAGCTTGTAGAAAGTATTTCCTTACTGTTTGGGGAATGTTTTTAATTATATTCTTAATAGGTTTGCTAGTCTGGGGTCCTTCTGAATGCAGGGTGGGAAAGAAATCAAACATCTAATAAATAAATAGTTTATATATTTCGTATGCTATGTTTCGGTTATAGGCTTTGCAGAATTCGCTGAGCTGTGATTGGTGTATTAGATTTGAACCAAAACCAACCGCAGAAACCTACAAAACAAAACAAAAACAACATTTTGAAGGGCAACTCACTGATAATCCATCTACTCATTTTATATTTTGAATATATTTATATTATCTATTTTGAACTCAAAGATCAACTTTTTTTGATTTTGGAAGTGGGGAAAATGGCACCTGATTTGTAATGCAGGCTGCACATTATGAGGCAGACAAGACCATATTCCTAAAAAGGTATTTAGAAACAATGAGTGTGTGCTTATGACCAGCAACAACCTCCACACCTGGAAACAAGAAGGTTGTGACAGCAGGTCCATGGTTGTTGTTTAGTTGTTTAGTCGCGCCCAACTCTTTGTGACCCCATGACCAGAACACGCCAGGCACTCCTGTCTTCAACTGCCTCCCGCAGTTTGGTCATGTTAGTAGCTTCGAGAACACTGTCCAACCATCTTGTCCTCTGCCGTCCCCTTCTCCTTGTGCCCTCACTCTTTCCCAACATCAGGGTCTTTTCCAGGGAATCTTCTCTTCTCATGAGGTGGCCAAAGTATTGGAGCCTCAGCTTCAGGATCTGTCCTTCCAGTGAGCACTCAGGGCTGATTTCCTTCAGAATGGATAGGTTTGATCTTCTTGCAGTCCATGGGACTCTCAAGAGTCTCCTCCAGCACCATAATTCAAAAGCATCAATTCTTCGGTGATCAGCCTTCTTTATGGTCCAGCTCTCACTTCCATACATCACTACTGGGAAAACCATAACTTTCACTATACGGACCTTTGTCAGCAAGGTGATGTCTCTGCTTTTTAAGATGCTGTCTAGGTTTGTCATCGCTTTTCTCCCAAGAAGCAGATCCTTCATGGATCACTGCCTTGTCGTGGCGAAGGGGCTTGAATAACTCAGAGACGCTATGAGCTATGCCGTGTGGGGCCACCTAAGATGGACAGGTCATAGTGGAGAGTTTTGACTAAACGTGATCCACCAGGAGCAGGAACCAGCAAGCCATTCCAGTATCCCTGCCAAGAAAACTCCATGGACAAAAACAGGTCCATGGTACAGTTCTGCTTCGCAAAATGTTTCCCTAATTCTTTTTAATTACACAATGACAATCCTCTGCACGGGGACAGCAGCCGCATGTGGGAGTGCTTGGTCAACTATTACACAAAACAGAAACACACGCCATAAGGCTTCAGTCTCACCAGACAAACCATGTTTGGATGAAGCACCAGCTCCAGTTTTTAGCTATTTGCCCCATTTCCTGTGAAGGAGCGGGGTGGGAAGAGGCATCAATTTCCATGTTCAAAGCCTACTCTAGGGCTGAAGTGTGTTGGCAGCTAAATTAGAGATGCACCCAAGCAAATTAAAGCTTTTCTGAGGAGAAAAAAAGGGGGGTGAAGCAGCAGTGTTTAAAATTAGAAACCCTTTTCAAAGCTGATAACAGTTAAATATAAATGAGGAAATCTAGCATATGACTTCCCAGCACTGCTTTTAAGCCCTGAAATCCTTTTCTTGCTTGCACACAGCCCGCTGCAAATTAAAAGAGTTGATGTTCATGCAACTTA
Source organism: Podarcis tiliguerta (assembly GCF_965153285.1). Taxonomy (NCBI): domain Eukaryota; kingdom Metazoa; phylum Chordata; class Lepidosauria; order Squamata; family Lacertidae; genus Podarcis; species Podarcis tiliguerta. The sequence goes on along the minus strand of NC_139543.1, from coordinate 12,007,242 downwards.
GAATCACCAGAAGACTGGGATGGAGAAGCTGAAAGAGTAAGGAATAGTGCTCACTAAGTGTGCAAAGACATTAGAACTAAATGACTTGATATAATATTCTTTATGTAATGTGGAATTAGTTTGGTTGATTTCAGCGGAAGGCCCCAAGGAGCTATTCCACAGTCATTGCTCATGTGGCTTTGATAACTGTCAATTTTTTCCCTTAAATGAACCTGACTAAGTGAGTTTTCCCATTCAGTTTTAAAGTCCAATATTTTCCACAAAATATAAAGTTGAATTATAGGGTATTCCACCAGAAGCCTTATCCTTTTAGTTGTTGTTAATCAAAGAACACCTCCTCTAATTTTAGACACATTATAGTATATGAAATAATTAACATAATTGAATTGTATCTGATGGTCTCGATATTCTTGTGAAGATATAGCCATGTTCTGATTGTTGGAGACCTAGTTTGAAACATACAAACAGCATTCCTATTCATCATAGCTGTGTGGAAGTTATGCCAATTGTTCAGTGAGGAAGCCTGATTCCTCAATGTAGCACAGAAATGAAATTGTAGTGGACTGCCCTCGCACAGCACAAATACCAGCAAAAGAAATTGGGTCAGCTGGGCATATCCAAGGCACAATTGCCCTATGTAGGAGTAGTAATTATATAGCATGGCTGCCCACTACTACATTAACACAGCCATACCCTTGCAAAAATTCTGTTTAAATCTACCTGAAGCAATTGTTTCAATAATTTAAGGACATCGTTTTCAATTTCAAACGAGATATATTATTTAATTCCTTGGTTCTTAACAGGGATATCGCCCCTCCTCTCTCATAGGCATGATCTGAGTATGATGGGATGTGCGACAAAGCCCATGTCTATGACCTCAAAGCTATATTTCCCTAGATGTGTTGTGTGTGCATGTGTTTAAGGCAACCTCTTTCAGCAACTGTTCCTATCCGGAAAACCAGAATATTTTTCAATGAGTCTGCAACACCTGCAAATAGGTAAATACTTGTTGCATATCTATGGTATGTGGCTGTTTGCTAACCCATGATGAACTTGTTAGCATTGGTGGGGGGGGGTGTATGTCTCTGTGTGTAGCAGTGGTGTCCAAACTTTTTTCAAAGAGGGCCAGATTTGATGAAGTGAAGGGCCGTGAGGGCCTATCAACGGGCCAAGCAAAGTTGTTGACTTTTTAAAAGGATTTTACCCCAAAGTTGTTGAGGATTGACATTTTTGAGCTTTTTTTAGGGTTGACATTATTGAGGTTTTTTTAGGATTTTACCCTAGGAAAGGAACTGCCACAGGAGCCAGATTAAACTGACTGGCGGGCTGGATTAGACCACTGAAACGGACTTTGGACATGCCTGAGGGTTGTACCAAAACAGTCCAGTTCTTTGGCAGATTTTGTCCTAAGAAGAATAAATGTTACACTGAAGAGATGCTTCATGAATAAGGAAGACAGTTAAGGCTGCATGCAGTTTATATGATTTGACAGTCATATTTATCAGGCTTTTAGATACTAGATTACAGTCATGGAATGCATATTGATACAAACACTCAAGCAATAAGAAAAGAATGGGGGTGAGGGGAAATTGGCCTGGGGGTTTTCTTCACTTATCTTTTTGTGTCTAAAACTTTTTGCCACTTTTGTCAAGCATAAGAGCCAGTAATTCATACTCAAAAGTATACAGAGTGTCCCAGCTGAAGCACATAAGCTGCATGAAGCCATATTGAATCCTACAGAACGGTAGTTATATTTAACTGCTAAAAACTGTAGCACACAAGCCCTGCACATCTGCTAACTGGAACAATTTGCATCAGGAGATTCAGATGGCAAGCAGAAATATTTTGTAAAGTGAGCTAATGAAGAGGCATCACTTTAATGCCAGTTGCAAGCTTTTACTTTCAACTGCACTGCTTATTCTCTCACATTTGAAAAGTGTCAGGACATGAAATGAAATTTTCCAGCAACAGAATTAATATATGAAAGCAACATGACTACTCTGGCACAACAGCAGCCACTTTTGTTACAATGCAGCCCTAGCTGTTACCATGGGTAGCTTCAGTCCCAGGAAAAGTCAGACACACCTTAGCATAAATGAATTTCTGCAGTGCCAAATCCTTAAATTGTAATTTGTGGCTTTTTCCTCCAGAGGAACCAACCAGAAAAGGCTATATGTTTTTACTTCATCTGCCATCTCTCATTGCCCCAAGAATACAGTAATTATTTGGATGGTTTTTGTTTTGTTTTCAAAGATACATATATTTCAAATCATATTTGTTTAAATATATATATATAGAGAGTGTGTGAATGAATTCATGACAAACCAGGAAAGTGAAGGCAGCAGAAATGTCATAATCATATGCTTATCTTTAGTTAATATGCCAGTTTTGAACTTGGTGCTAGGTCTGCCTTGGTGAAATTTCTACCAAAAAAGGCCTAGAAATATAATGATCTGTTTTAGTTTTTAATACACTAATTAAACAGCAGGTGTGCTATTTAAATCAGTGCAGTAAGGTCTATGTTTCTCATGCCGAGGTAACAACAGAGCTATTAGCAATATGAAATTTAGTCAAAAAAACATGCAGGCACTCACAATGTCTTCTAAATACAAAGATCAGACCGAAAGCCAGAACAATGGAAAAATAGGAAAACATTCTGAAACTTAGGAGCCAGAACTTAACCCAGCCTAGAAGCTGAACTAATCACTTTTACTGTTGTTGTCAAGGAGAATGAATCCTCTTCCAGAATATCAGATATCTCAATGACCAACCACCCACAGAGCCAAAATTAACCCAGAATGGTGAAAGTTTCATCAGCCCCCCCCCCCCACAATGCAATGCTCATTTGCACGTGGAAGGATGTGATAAATGAAAGCAATCAGGTCAACAGTGTGTCCCACTCAGCCTGTCACAACCCCCCCCCCCACACACCTTTTCTACCTTCCATTACCTTCATTCTGACATAAACAAAATCAGCTTAATTAGCTGCCTAATAAGTACTAACAGACTATCATGTGAAATAGATGGTTGCTTGGTGGAAGTGTGGTGGGAAGACAACAGGGAGCCTATTAAAGGTAAACTTGCTTAATTCTTTAATTCTCTCTCTATTTTTATCAAAAGCAGGTCACTTGTAAAGAAATTGGGAGAAATTGGGGGGGGGGGGTAAGTAATGAGCCCTTTACTTTCCGCAAACTGCAATGACTGCATGACATAAATGAAAGAAATTGGTGATGAGGTATGAGAAATGATAGCACTGATTGGATGCATGCCACTAAAACTCGTGATCTTAAAGGACACTCACCACCACAACTATTCTGCACATTCAGTTCCTACTGCTCCATGTTCAAAATCTTACAAAAATGACCAAGACAAATATTTGTGGTTAACCATCAAAAAAAAAAAAAGAAGAAAAAGAGACATCACCTTGCCAACAAAGATCCGTATAGTAAAAGCTATGGTTTTCCCAGTAGTGATGTATGGAAGTGAGAGCTGGAACATAAAGAAGGCTGATCGTCGAAGAATTGATGCTTTTGAATTATGGTGCTGGAGGAGACTCTTGAGAGTCCCATGGACTGCAAGAAGATCAAACCTTTCCATTCTTAAGGAAATCAGCCCTGAGTGCTCACTGGAAGGACAGATCCTGAAGCTGAGGCTCCAATACTTTGGCCACCTCATGAGAAGAGAAGACTCCCTGGCAAAGACCCTGATGTTGGGAAAGATGGAGGGCACAAGGAGAAGGGGACGACAGAGGACGAGATGGTGGGACAGTGTTCTCGAAGCTACCAGCATGAATTTGACCAAACTGCGGGAGGCAGTGGAAGACAGGAGTGCCTGGCCTGCTCTGGTCCATGGGGTCATGAAGAGTCAGACACGACTAAAGAACAACAACAAAGCAAGATATTTGTCTTTGTTCCACATTCCTAGTCTTTGCATTAGAAGAACTCACCAAAAGACTCCTTTGAACCTTAAAAATGTATGCCCACACTTAATTTCATATGCTCCCTGCCACCTCTATTTCTTCACTCATGCTCCTTCTTCTTCACAATATCCTTTCTAATATTCTTCAAATTTCTGATTCATAACAGGCCTTTTCATTGCAATAGCATTGCCATGCATCTGTCTCAAGAGACAGTGTGCCTCTGGGGGCGAAGTCGAACCATTGCATTAGTAGCACCAAAGTAACCTCCCTGGGTTGCTAGTCTGGGCAGTGTGTCTGGAGGTCCTGGGCTGCAGAGGAGTAGGAAGGTCAAGTGGTACCAGGTGTGGAAAATTTCTTGTGCCCCCCCCCCCCATTGATTTTTTTTTTTTTTAAGCCTGCAAAAGTGGTTTTACGTTATTTCATATTTTCTTACAAAGGAATGTGGATTCTGAGCCTCTGATAACAAGTAGGTGACTATGGACAGATACTTAAATCCACAGGATGGATTGTGTTTTGGCTTGTGTTATTTTATTTACATTTATTTCTTTATTTTAAAAAACATGCAAAGTGGTTTACCAAAACAAAAAAACACCACTGCAGTAAAATCAATCCTACTTTAAAACATACAAAAGCTAAAATATGAAGATTAAAATTACTTCAACTTCCTAAGCATCTAGGTACGCTTGCCTAAAGAAGAATGCTTTTAGCAGGTGCCCAAAAGGAGTCTAGCAAAGGTACGTGCTTTGTTGAAATTTCAGCCTTCACGACATAGGAAAACGGGCAAGTAAACAGCTATTTTCATGGAGGAGGGTCAAGATATTAACTGATATGCATGAAATTTCATATGTAGCAATATAATCCCTAGTGTAGTCGGATAAGACTTTTGGAACAGGCATTTTATTTTATTTTTTAAAAAGTTTTTTATGAACCGCTCTAGTTGGGCAGTAATTGTTCCTTGATAATTTGTCATCCCCCTCCATGATGGCACCTGGGGCGACCCGTCCCCGCCCCCTTTTTCTACACCCCTGCTGGGATGCCCAGACAACAAGACCCAGCCCCTCTTGGCCTGGCTGATATGCTGTAATGGAAAGCAGAGCAATACATTTGGCACCAGGAATTGCTGAAAGGAGGTGCACAAGGCACCATCCAACCTAGTCATAGCTGTCAAGCGTCCCTTATTTGGCGGGACGGTCCCTTATCCCAGCGCCATGTCCCGCTGCTGTCCCTTATTGATGATGTCCCTTAAATAAGCTACTGAAGGTAATGGGGCCCTTTCTATGTCCAGCTGCCCTTTGTCAACAACAAATTGTTGCTTTTTTGTGTGTTGAATATATGCTATATGGTAATTTATGGACTTAATAGGTATCTAAAGCCATCTGCATGCAACAAAATATGTATTTTATCAAAGTAATTGTTGATCCCTTATTTTGGCTGCTGATCCCTTATTTTCAAGGCTGCTGGTCCCTTATTTTCAAATCTGTAAGTTGACAGCTATGAACCTAGCAAATACCAACATAATGCCAACATAAAAGTAATGAGTACATTATGTACCTAGAGATGGGAAGGCCTGGGGAAAAACCAGATAAATTGGGGAGGAAACCCCATTTTCCCCCAAAGCTGTTTTTTCACGGATTTTTTTTAAAAAAGCACAGTTTGATATAGTTTGAATATTCCACAATTTATTCGCAATTTTTCCAGTTTATTCCCAGGCCTTCCCATCTCTATATGCACCACAGTAGAATTAAATAAGTGCCACAAAAGTTTGATGATCTGATTGCACATTTAAAAAAACACACACCAAGAAAACCAAAATCTTACTCCAACAATAATTTCCATTCAGTCATCATCCCTCAAGGCAGGTGGAAAAAGGCCTTGCCTGATGGAGTATGCCCTCAAATCAGGTATAAAGAAGTCTAGAAATTAAAATAATCTGAGTAGCTTCTACTAAATAAAAAAAAAATCAAATCAAAGAGCTAAGATGAGAGCAGATTCTGCCTGTACTATGGATATAATACAAAGTAATTTTCAAATAAAAGATATTCATGTGAATAAATTAGCACCAGAAGTCTGGGGTAAGCACCACTGAGGAAAAGGAATTTTACATAAGAGATTGTACAGAAAAGAACTAGTTAGAAACTCGAAGTGAGATTACAGAAACTAAATATAGGAAAACAACATTTTAATTGTTGACCAAGCATGCTGAATCTATATTCTAATTCTATTTCTGTGAGATAAGCAAATCTAATTGGATATTAAATGGTTACATTACTTATAAACTATTCAGCATTGCAGTCTGGGGGGAAAAAAACATATCTGGAAATAGCAATGTGAAAGTGCAGAAATGTGTTGCTGAAGCATAAAAAAAAGATATCTGTGCCACACATTATCTATTTACTGTATTTTACCTAGATTTAAACTAAAACACTTAATATTTTTTTCAGCCCTAGGGAAATTTTTTAGTTGACTTCTGCATATACTTATAATAAAACTGCTTTTTAAAAACTCTTCCTGTTAACTGCTTGTAGGAAGGAGCAAACTCAAAAATGCATTTAATCCAGTTCTCCCTGGAATTTGCTCACAGTATAAGGCAAATGATATACAGATGCAGAAGGAAAACACACCTGTGTCGTACTTAAATGTACCTTTCAGAAGAAACCAGAGGCCTTTCTCCTGGGCATGGTCAGCCAATTGGTGTCAAAGAAAGATAGAACCTTTTTTATGTATGCTACAACAGCAGCAAGAATACTCATAGCGAAGTATTGGAAGACACAAGAACTACCCACTCTGGAAGAATGGCAGATGAAGGTGATGGACTATATGGAACTGGCTGAAATGACTGGCAGAATCAGAGACCAGGGAGAAGAGCTGGTGGAAGAAGATTGGAAGAAATTTAAAGATTATCTACAGAAATACTACAAAATTAATGAATGTTAGAATGATGTTGGATTGAGGTTAAGGGGTTTTTAGCAATAAGGTTAGGTAAGAATGTGTAAAAATGGAATGTTAACAGGTGGAAAGTTAAAGATATAATATATTAAGATTAAGATAAAGGTAAAGGTAAAGAGGGAAAGGATTGGATTGGATTGATCTTTATTACGGCCATTGGCCCGTTACACGACAGTTTCCCATACCAACATATTATACTTAAAACTCCAAATTTAAAATCGCCAAAGCTTACAAAAGACAAACAGTAACCAAAGCAAAACAAAAACAAAAACCACCATCATACAAAACAGGAACCACCACCATACATTGCAATAAATTTGTAACCTATACATCACCCTCTACTCATAAATTAATCAGGGGTATCAATGGTGATATCGCCCAAAACATAGATCATGATTTAAAACAATGGTGATATCACCTAAAACATAGGTCATGGTTTAAAGGGGTTGTCCGAATCACACAGGAGACCGTTTCTCTTCTTTAGGGATAGGACGCTGATCAGGAATCTGGCAACCATGAGTGATTTTAGGGGGTCATCATCAATTAGTAGATATCTCAGTTTGGCTTCAATTGTGTCATCGGCAATTCCCTTAAGATATTGAGCAAGAAACTTGCTCCTGGCCGGTAGGTGGAAAGCACAGTCAAAAATTATGTGATGCAACGATTCCGGTGCCCCACTGTTACAATCACATAAGAGCGATATCTGTCCATTGGAGAATCTATTTCTCAGCACGTTCGATGGGAAGGTGTTGAATCTTGCCTTTACAAAGGCATATCTATGAGCTGAGGAAGTTAAGGAATTCAAATAGTTTGGGAGCCTTAAGAGGGGTAATAAACCAAGATTTAGAGGTGAGCAGGTACCATTGCCCAAGATCATTTTCTGCTGCAAGTCCATCTCCTCTAGCTTACAGGTTACTGTTCTTTTAGCTGGGACTATGTCCTGCTCTAATAATTTGGATGGGGAGATTCCCATTGCCGTAATTTTCAGCTGTAAATTTTTTACCCATGGGCTCTGGAAATCATCTCTCCACATACATTGTATCAAGTACAAGTTTGGGAGATTGTGCCATAGGGATAACCAGTGACAGAGTATGTGCTTCCACAGAGCATTTTCCAGGGATACAATATTAAGTTCCATGCGTAACGCTGTATTACTTACACAGTTGGGCAGTTTCAATATCCCTCTTAAGAACTGATTTTGAATGACCTCCAGGTGAGATAGGTTGGCAAAGGTCCCCCAGATTGAGATGGCATAAGCTATTGTCGGGATCACCTTGGCCTTGAAGACTTTCAGCGCCGATGGGATATGAAGGGCCCCATCGGTGAAGAAGAATCGCAAGATCGCCAAGGAGATAGCTTTGGCTCTATTTGTAACATAGGCTACATGGGCCTTCCATCTGAGGTTATGTTGTAACCAAACTCCCAAATATTGGAATCTATAGACTTGTTCGATGACTCTCCCATCAATTCTCCAATTATGGAGTTTCCGGCTCTTTGAGAAAATCAGGATCTTAGATTTTCCATAATTAATTGTAAGGGAGTTTGCGCTACAGTATGATCCAAAAATTTTTAGGGCCCTCCTGAGACCTACTCTAGAAAAAGAAAGAATGACTGCGTCATCCGCATATAGTAACAAGGGGCAGCGATAAAGTGCTAGGCGGGGTGCATGAATCCTTTCTTGGGCCTCTATTAGGGGAGTCCTCATGTCACTTATGAACAAATTGAACAGGAGTGGAGCCAATATACAACCCTGTCGGACACCTCTGTTAATGGGAATTGAATTCGTGAGATCACCCTCCGGGGTGAATCTCACTCTGGCCGCTGAGTTCTCATGGAGTTTGATTATTAGCCAGAGAAGCCTTCTGTCAATGCCCCAGCGGATGAGTTTTTCCCAGAGGATGCTCCTGGGGATACTATCGAATGCTGCCTTTAGGTCAATGAATGCTACACAGAGTTGGCCACCCTTTGGGGTGGAGTATTTCCAGGCAAGATGCTGTAAAGTTAGAATGTGATTAATTGTTGACTGTTTTGGGCGGAATCCAGCTTGTTCGGGCCCAATTAATTTTTTCTCTTCGGCCCATTGGTTAAGTCTGTTCAACAGGAAGCGGGCATACAGTTTCCCCACTATTGAGAGCAGACTGATGTTTCTGTAATTCCCCGGGTCATCTGGTGAGCCCTTTTTGTGGATTGGAACGATAACAGCGTCCTTCCATACTTCCGGGATCATTCCAGAGTTGTTAACGGCATCGAAGATGGTCGCCAGAACTTTGGCCCACCAGTCCGCGTGGTATTTTATTGCTTCTGCCGGGATCAGGTCTGGCCCAGGCGCTTTCCCTGTTTTGAGTTTAACGATCAGGTCATGGATGTCTTCTGGATCGGTGGGGGGCCAGAGGGGAAGCTGATGTTGAAATTCATCTCTTGTGTTAGCAATACAGTCAGTTGTGGCAAAGTAATTTTTTAAGTAAGATTCCCAAACCGGGGCAGGAATAATAGTCAAAGGGTATCTTTTAGTTCTTTTATTTACCAGGAGCCAAAATTGTCTGGAGTTCCGTGATGATGAGGCTTCTATGATTGCTCGCCATTGATTCACTTGCCATTCCTGTCTGGCTCCCTTTTGAATTTGCTTGTAGGCCGATTTTGCTTGGAAATATTCTTTTGGCAAGACCGTTGCCCCGGAGGCTTTATACTCTTTGTAGATGTTACCGAGAAGTTGTCTAGCCTGTTTACAAGCACTATTGAACCACAATGCACCTATCTTCCTTTGTGTTCGATTTATTTTATGCGTCGGGACAGAGAAAAAAGACGTTAGATCTTCCGACAGATTCGAGAATAGTCTTAAAGTTTGGTCATAATCATAATAATCCTCGGTTAAGCCTGAATATGCTTGTTTTAGTCCTTGTTGGAAATATGCTGAGTATTTTTGGGCCTGTAATTCGGACCACTTTACACTTTTGATTTGCAATACTGAGTTCATAATCAGATGTGTTGGGTGTCTGTTTCCATCTGGGGTCCAGTCTATAGTCATTGTGGCGACCAACGGTAGGTGGTCGCTCAGATGAATATTTTCAACTTTGAAATGGGAAACTCTGGGGAATATGTCATGAGATACTAATATATAATCCAGGACACTGTTTGCAGAGGAGCTTATGTGTGTAAACTCGCCCGGTACGTCAGGCAGGCAGTTCCCGTTTAGAATCACTAAGTTTAGACGTAGTACCAATTGGTAAAGAAGGGTTCCCGCTTCATTTACCCTTTTGTCTTTGGAAAGTCTTTGATTATGGAGGGAGAGGTCATTAATGAATTCTGGGGTTATCCACCATTTGGCTTTGATTAAAGACTCCCAGTTTGTTGCAATGCGAGCGTTGAAGTCCCCTGCTATAACATTGGGTATATTGGGGTATTTGGAGTGGCAAAGAGTGAGATGTTCCTCCAAGGTTCCCCATTTATTGTGTAAGTCTGCAATATTGCCTCCAGGAGGAAGATAAACATTTGTTATAACAAGTTCAAAGTTTTCCCCCGTAATCAGGGCTGTAATTGCAAAGGTGGAAGCATTTACAAGCGTGAGTTTTGCCTGTATTTTCAAGGAAATTGCTATAACTAATCCTCCTCTGGGCCGGCCTCCTTTAGTAGACGGGCATGCCGGTAATGATGTAACATCAAAGCCATTAATATCTACTCTCCCCTCTTCCCATGTTTCCTGCAAGAGAATTACTTGGTGTGAGTTTATTAGTTTTACAAAGTCCGGGTCAGATTTTTTCCCCTTCCAACCTGCTATATTCCAGCTTAAAAGGGAGAACGGGGGAGGATTTGACTGAGGTTTGGGTAGTCACAATAGGGAAGGGGGGAACGCTGGCCTTGGTGGGTTGTCAGATTTAAAGAAGTCAGTAATTTTCCTTTGACTAATAGTAGATGACTTCTCTCCTTTTGGCGCAGATGTACCTCTTGAGCTATTTGTAATTATGCTCTGCTCAGCCGGTCCTATAGGGGTAGTGTCCTGATTTGGTCTAGTCTCCTCTCTGAAATCCCTTGTTTTATCAGAGAGCTTATCACCTAGGGGAGCAGAGATTAAGTCGGTACAAGTTTTAACTATTCTTAGATTTCCCTTCCGTGGGTATGTCATCTTATTTATATGGCCCAAGGGGTCTTCTGTCCAGTCCATATCGATAGCGGTTTGAGCTTCTAAATCGTCAACTAGAGATTCTCCGCCCGATAATGATGACTCCAGGTCAGGCATTGAGGAGTGTGTCGAAATTTTGTTTACATTTTGCTGTTCTTTAGTAGGTGTGACCATTCCGGCTGGTGCCGGAAGAGCTGGTTCCAGATTGACTAATAGGGGTGGCAAAACGATTGTCTGTATCGTTGCCTTGGATTTTATGGGCCTATTTTGGGGCTGTGGGCTAAATTTGAGAAGGTCCACTGAGCCTCCAATGGCACTGTTGGTTTGAATTTCTTTGTTTCCTATTTTGCTTTTGGCCTGAGACATCTTCTCTCTTAGTTTATCTAATTTATTTATTATTTTTTCTTTTTCTTGTGACTGTAGTTCGTCAAATGAATTCATAAGGGCGCTTTCATCATTAGATATTCTGGAATCACCCAAGTTCGTTCCTGGTTGTGGACTGCAGGCAATCTCCTCCGTTCTCTGTGGGGAAAGCAACATCTCTTTGTCTGGCGATTTTGTAGAGCTTGTTCCTGGATCTAATGTCTCTCTCTCTTTTTCCACAAGTAGTGGTTTTACTATGCTGTCCGCAAAAACCCTTGTGGGTATGATTTTTGTTTTTATGAATTTCCGTTTTTGTCTTATTATTAATAAGGGTAGTCTCAGCGAACGGAAGGCTAAAATAACTTTGTAAGGGCCATTTGATTGAGTTAGCGGGAGTAAGGCATGAAGATCAATATGAGCTATGCTTATTCTCAAGATTTTACTTAGGGCAATTTTAGCTCCTTCCAAGCTTGACCAGTCCCAAATCTCAGACCTTATCGTTAGGCACACCTTCTTAGGTTGCAATGTTAGATTTTGCTTACACATGAGATCGTTTAGTTTGTATTTTCTCATCCCCTTTGCCCCAGAGTTTGGTGGGGCTATCACTGGAGGTCCCCTCTGGTAGTTATTTTTGAGGGCAATTTTGGCGTCCATATCCATCACTTTTTCCGTTAGCTTGGAAATTGAGCACGTCAGAAAGTCTATCTTTTTAAATATGCAGTCCAGTGTCCTAATGACTAGTTGTAAATGGGAGGACTCATTTCCCAGCTGGTTCTCCTTATCCTGGGTCTTTTCCCCATCCACATCGGGCCCACCCTTGTTGGGAGTGCTCGTTAAGTTACAATTGTGTAAGGTGGTATTTTGGGACTTGGGAATGTTATTAGCTACATCCAAGTCACTTAGTGGAAGAAATCTATTGTATGTGGTAACTGCTGCTTGAAAATTTGGCTGATCTCTTCTTCCTTTAGCTTGTAGCTTGGGGCTAGGGAGAAGCAGTAATTCCTCTGCTTCTCTGAGGCGTTTCCTCTTGCCCATAGCCACAGTAGATATGAGCTAAATAATGTGAGTAATACAGGAAAGAAGAAGGGGACTTCCTACCACAGTCCAAGAGGGAAAGGATTTGCTGAATAAATGAACTGACTTGGAATACAAAGAGGGGAGGTGTGGGGAGGTCCGAGAAACAAGCAAATGTAAGATATGTTTTGAAAGACTGATTTGTTCTTAATTGCTTTTTATTTTTTGTATTTTCTTTGTATTTTTTTGTACTTTTCTTTTTGTTTTTTCCTGTTATTTTTGTGAAAACCCTAATAAAATATTATATAAAAAAAGGAAAACACACCTGTGTGAACTTGTCATATTTATCCAACTGCTAATCACGTAGGGATGGATAACTGTGGTAATTGGTCAAGATTAAAAAAGGAAAATTATTCAGATAGTTCACTGGACCAAAGGGAGCTGTGGAATTATAAATTCTCTCTGGGCAGGTCTTCCTCAATATTGAAGGTTTTCACATCCTATGTCAGGATTGTCAAATGCATAGCCCCAACCATCACCTGTGGTCCTCAAGGCCTTCTTTGGTGGCCCTCAGCAATACATTGGACGCCCCATTCCCGGTCCTCATGCTGCCTTCCAAAAGCCAGGTAAGTGAGGTGCTGGGCTTTGATAAGGAGTCATGAGGGCACTGACAGGGTCCTCGAATCATCCCGTCTCCTTGCATGTCAAGGTCCCAAGCCCTCCACCATTTCATGGATAATAAAACACACAGACACCAGGATTTGGGTTAATGGGTTACAGATGTGGCTTAGGCAGTGGAATTGAACCGACTATATCTGACTCCTGACCACCATGCAGGTAGTTTAGTTGATGTACATCAAATGTGAGCTCCCCCAGGGTCCCCAATGGGGTCATGGCATGGCCCTAGGCCTTACCCAGGCTTCGGACAAGATCCACACACCCGGGTCCCTTTAACAGAATACCCTTAAACAATAATCTTTATTGTCATTGTCCTGTACAGAACAACGAAATTGAAAAAAATCAACATTAGACATTCAAAAACAAACAAGCCTGCTATCCCAGCTATCCCAGCCTGGTTAACCCCCTAAAAACTCTGATACCCCATAATTAAATACAATATACTCCCACAGGTTTGTTGGCCCATGATTTACACTTAGGGAGGGGCGGCCCAACTTTTCATACCCATGGAACAGCAAGAGTACTTCAACGTGGAAATGGCAGGCTGCACAGTGCCTTGTGGTGTGGAGAGCATGGCCGATATTTGGCAGGGTACTAGAACCCTCCCACCTCCTTCCCAAAGCTGGGAAGGTATTAACTAGCTTTGGGAAGGCTGTTCTCCTTCCCAGGGGCCAGGGTTGCAGGCAGGCCACTCGCCCTCCCAATGTCTGTGGGAGGGGCGTGATGATGCCACCCGCATCATAGGGAGTCCCGGCCACCAATACTGTTACAAGATACAGGCAATCTCCTCCTTGAGCTGTTCAGCAGTCTTCCAACGTTCTGGAGAGAGTTTTCTAGGGGACAGCGGTCTGTATGAGGGAGGCAAGAGAAAAATTGGCTATGCAAGTTGTCTTCCAGTCAGGCAAACTTTGAATAAAACTCTTTCAGCCTGACAACTGGGCAATTATTTTTTGGGAAATTGCAGTTTGGAGCTCTAGAGTGGTCACTCCCAAGCCTAGAAACTTGCTATTTCAGTGTGACACTCTCTCTCTCTCTCTCTCTCTCTCTCTCACACACACACACACACACACACAGAGAGAGAGAGAGAGAGAGAGAGAGAGAGATTCCTCCTTAAAAATTATAAACTATGAGAAAAGTGTAGAGAAACCAAAATACACCCTAAACGTGATACGTGATACAGAATGGAAAAGATTCATCAAAATGCCTGAACACTGGTAACATACAGGAAAAGAAGTCACTGGGACATGAAAGACTAGCTTATTGACAACCGAACATACAGCCTGCAGAAACAGAAAAGTACCCTTTGTAACATCAGCGTCAACTAAGGCCTTTGGAAGTATGGGTGTGAAATAAATGAGATACCCTGGTGCTGGTTCTCTTTAATACTTCTAAAAGACATATTTGCTGTTTATTATTTGTGTTTTCTTTCGCAGGGTGCTTTTTTTGTCCGAAATGCAACACCAAAATACAAGTAAAAGTGTAAAAAACAGCAGAGTGCATACTTCCCCCCCCCCAGGTGACTAAAATTTCAAAAGTGGATCATTTTAGCCAGAAAGTTGATAAGAACTAGTTAATTTCATATTGCCTAACTCAAGCGATTCACAAGTGATTAAATGCCAACTTTCCTGTTTTTAAAATGGAATACAAGATAGCATATAACCAAGAAAGGAGGTTTCTAATTTTGCATCACAGCATCCATAGGTGAAAGAAGCCAAAAATCAAAACACCAACTGTTAATGATTTTGAATTTCCAATTAGTAATTAAATAGAGGAACAGCTGCAACATACAAGATAGAAGACTTAAAATGTTAATGGAACTAATAAAGAGGAAGAATTAACTATTGCAGATAGAGAGGTTGTTTAAGCCTATTGGTAATTAACCAATTGTTTGAGCATGCAGAGGAACAGCTGTAGCTCAGAGGTAAAACACAGACTTTACAATTTTACTTCTCTGTATTAAAAACGTCGGCCCTTCTTGTACCCCTGAATCACTTAGGTTGATTTGCAACAGTTAAAAATCATGACACAAACAAGGAAGTGCATTAAAGATTGAGATTGAATCCTGACAAGACAGAAGTACTGTTTCTGGGGGACAGGAGGCGGGCAGGTGTGGAGGACTCCCTGGTCCTGAATGGGGTAACTGTGCCCCTGAAGGACCAGGTGCGCAGCCTGGGAGTCATTTTGGACTCACAGCTATCCATGGAGGCACAAGTTAAATCCGTGTCCAGGGCAGCTGTGTACCAGCTCCATCTGGTACGTAGGCTGAGACCCTATCTGCCCGCGAACTGCCTCGCCAGAGTGGTGCATGCTCTGGTTATCTCCCGCTTGGACTACTGCAATGCACTCCACGTGGGGCTACCTTTGAAGGTGACCCGGAAACTACAACTAATCCAGAATGCAGCAGCCAGACTGGTGACTGGGAGTAGCTGCCGAGACCATATAACACCGGTCTTGAAAGACCTACATTGGCTCCCAGTACGTTTCCGAGCACAATTCAAAGTGTTGGTGCTGACCTTTAAAGCCCTAAACGGCTAAATGGCCTCGGTCCAGTATACCTGAAGGAGCGTCTCCACCCCCATCGTTCTGCCCGGACACTGAGGTCCAGCACCGTGGGCCTTCTGGCGGTTCCCTCACTGCGAGAAGCAAAGTTACAGGGAACCAGGCAGAGGGCCTTCTCGGTAGTGGTGCCCTCCCTGTGGAATGCCCTCCCACCAGATGTCAAAGATAACAACTACCAGACTTTTAGAAGACATCTGAAGGCAGCCCTGTTTAGGGAAGCTTTTAATGTTTGATGTATCGCAGTATTTTAATATTCTTTTGGAAGCCGCCCAGAGTGGCTGGGGAAATCCAGCCAGATGGGTGGGGTATAAATAATAAAATATTATTATTATTATTATTATTATTATTATTATTATTATACGTAAAATGCACGATGAATCAAATGCATGGCATGAAAATCCATTTAAAAGCATCAGCAGCAGAGATCGCAAGGAAAAATAGTCTAAGCAGGTAAAAGCTAGTTGGAATGTTTTACCAGCGAAAGACAGATGAACAGGGGCAAGGTGGTCCACAAATACAGTACAGCCACTGGAAGGGTCTCAACCCTTGCTGCCATCAACTGTATCCCCACCCTGGGTCAGAGGGGTCTCTCCTTCTGATCTTAAAGAGTGGAGT
This sequence comes from Podarcis tiliguerta, assembly GCF_965153285.1. Taxonomy (NCBI): domain Eukaryota; kingdom Metazoa; phylum Chordata; class Lepidosauria; order Squamata; family Lacertidae; genus Podarcis; species Podarcis tiliguerta. Next base: position 11,991,031 of record NC_139543.1, on the reverse strand, counting down.
GGCTGGTATGGAAGGAGATGACCCATTGGGGTATCCTGCATCCGAGACAATTGGGGCCTTAAAGGCCATCAACAGCATTCTGAATTGCACTTGAAAGCCATTTGGCAACCAGAGCAGATGTTGGTGCAACACAGTGGAATTGGCAGGTGACCACTAACATCCTTTCAGGGGAAAACACGTAAACGTAATAGGCTGTATAATAACAATTGTAAAGTTACTTACTAGAAACTACTTCTCAAAATTAGATACAGCTTCTCATAACGTCAAAATCATCATCATAACATAACATACAGTGGTACCTTGGGTTACAGACACTTCAGGTTACAGACTCCGCTAACCCAGAAATAGTACCTCGGGTTAAGAACTTTGCTTCAGGATGAGAACAGAAATCGTGCTCCGGTGGCACGGCAACAGCGGGAGGCCCCATTAGCTAAAGTGGTACCTCCGGTTAAGAACGGACCTCCAGAACGAAAGACTACCAGACTATAACTTATTTATTTTTAAGGAAAGTATAGCCTAATCCAAAACATGTTGAATCTCTGTTACAGAATCTGCCTCTACTGACCAGAAGCACATCTGTCTTGCTTGGGTTGAGATTCAGTTTCAGTACTCATCCAGCCCATTGCTGTGTCCAACGTTCTTAGCGTTGGACAAAAATATATACAGTGGTACCTTGGTTCTCAAACCCTTTGGTACTCAAACAACTTGGAACCTGAACACTGCAAACCCAGAAGTGTTTCGGTTTGCGAACTTCTTTCGGAAGCTGAACATGCTCTGTTTTGGTTCTTATGCTTCCGTTTTGAGTGCCAGACTTCCGTTTTGAGTGTTATGCTGAGATCTGTCTGTTTTTGCTAATTATTTTGTGTTTTTGTGGCTTTTTGGTGTTTTTTGTGTGTGACTGTGTGGAACCCAGTTCAGCTACTGATTGATTGATTGATTGTGTGACTGCAGTACACTGTTTATTGCTTTCCTTTTATGGATCAGTGGCCTCGTTAGATAGTAAAATTCATGTTAAATTGCTGCTTTAGGGGTTGTTTATAAAAGTCTGGAACGGATTAATCCATTTTGAATTACTTTCTATAGGAAAGCACGCCTTGGTTTTGGAACACTTTGGTTTTGGAACCGACTTCCGGAACGGATTAAGTTTGAGAACCAAGGTACCACTCTATGTATATATGTATGTATGTATGTATGTATGTGTGTATCAGTCTTCCATACATCCCTCAGTCTCTCCTAGCTTCTCCATGCTGAATGACATGGAGGACATAATTGAATGCTCACAGCACCATACAGCAGTGGCCACGATGGCGAACAGCAACACCCAAAGCTACCCTCTAGGACTCTCTCTCAAGTAAGGACCAGAACCATGGAAGATACAGAACCCTCTATCCCATCTCCACCAAGTGGTCTAGAACTATGTGGTTTTATCAAATGCTGCTGAGAGATCCAGCAAAACCGACAGGAATGTATGCATGTAAAATGACCCAGGTTCAATCTCTGGCATGCCTAAGTAGGATTGCAGTATAGTCCTATTCGAAAACAGTACCATGGACAATATTGACCTCGTATGGACCAATGGTCTAGCTCAGCATGTTCTTATGTTTCAGGGCTGTCTCAGTCACCAACTCTGGACTCTGCTAGATTGGTATGGATTACATTGTGCCACCAGATGGTGCTGTGGAGTCCCAGTTTTCCCCTGTTTAAATTTACAATATGTTTATAACTGAAATGCTTCTTTGATGTTTCTAGATCCAGCCCTACTCAGAAATTGTTTGTGGTGACAAGTGGGAGGGTGAATTCCAGTAGCACATGGGGTTTTATTTGTGTGTGTTTAGGGCAGCAATAGGGTCTTTTTACTAAGTTTGCATATTGTGATAGGGTTTTTTCTGTAGGAAAATAAAACTCTTTTTTTTTTTTTTTTTGGTTATTCTCCATCACTAGTGGTGTGTGTTACATATAAATGCATTGTTAAAACCTGCTTCAGCTACAGGCTACTCAGCATAAAACCCAGCCTGATAATAGGCACTCTTCCAGAGCAATATAAGGAAATTATCCCTCCATATTATCAACTCTAAACACTAGGGTTGTAATTGCCCATATGTATTGTCACTGAAAATGACAAATGTCGTGTATATTAGCAAATCACCTTGCTAACTACACATTCCAAGCTGGCCCTTTTCCTCTTTAAAAATGAAATAAAAAACCAAAATAGCTTCCATCAATATTTTTCAGTGTTAATACTTTTCAAAAAACACCTTTATCTGTCAATGCAGATGGCACAAGAGATTCCAAATGCCATTCTTACTCATTAAACTGACACAAAATTATTAGTACTTGGAGTTTGCCCACCAAAATTCTCCAGAATTAAATATAACTATTAGTAAAGAGAGGAGCAAAATAAAATCTGGGTTAGTAAGTGCTTTGGATAATGCCGCTCCATTTCATCTAATTTCCTTGGGACCTACATAATTGGACCTAGCATCTTGAGAGAATTGGAATTAATCAACACCCAAGAGATCCCTAGCTAATGAAGAGTTATTGACAGGGGCAATGAAAGTGGTAAAAGGAACTGTCAGAGGTAACCCTCCCTTCCCAAAAAGTCATTTTGCATATGTCAGAGAAAAGGTGAAAAAGGAATATCTTCTCCTAGTTCACAAGGAATAAGCCATTGCAAAAGTGTAACAATGCACAACTTTTTTTGACAACTACAAATACATTCACTTCACAACATGATATTGGCAGTTGTGCACCATATAAATTCCCATTAAGGTTTGGTGGCCCTTGCCTGTGTTTTACAATATTTCCTCATGAGAGACAAAGCAGCTTAGGCACACCAGTTAGTACATTCAAATCTCAATGCACAACACGTTCGATGGTCACTGAAGTATTAATAATTCCATACCAAGATAATCATTTAATTTACTTTGGGTACAAACTCTGTGCTTTCTCGTTTTCTGTTATTTGACCTAATCTAGTCAAGTTCATTAATTTCAATGAGTCTACTCTGAGTAAAACCTAATTTATACACAATTCCCTGTGTGTACAAGTCATATTTGCACCGAACCTCACTGGGATCTTGTCTATATATCAATAAAGGTTTGAGCATTGAGATTGAGTTTTAGTGTTTAAACGTTCATTACACAATAGTGTGTGCAGGGCCCTAAAAGGTAACGGTAAAGGACCCCTGACAGTTCAGTTCAGTCGTGAATGACTCTGGGGTTGCAGCGCTCATCTCGCTTTACTGGCCGAGGAAGCCAGCGTTTGTCCGCAGACAGTTTTTCCTGGTCATGTGGCCAGCATGACTAAGCCGCTTCTAGAGAAAAGCAGAGCAGCGCACGGAAATGCCGTTTACCTTCCTGCTGGAGCGGTACCTATTTATCTACTTGCGCTTTGACCAGCTTTCAAGCTGCTAGGTTGGCAGGAGCTGGGACCGAGCAACGGGAGCTCACCCCTACAGTGCTGAAAATCTTGAGTTCCGAACCAGCACACGAACATCACACTTGCTGTGGGCTGCACACATTTCAGGAACTTTAAAACATTATTCTTCCTCCATTTAGCTTTTGCACGAATGAAGACTTGACCGAGGCTTTCAATTGGGGTAAAAGAAGCCCAAATCAGTCCTCATATAAGAAAGTGATCAAATGTAGCAGTCTCCCTCCCCAACTTCTAAGTGCTTTCCAAGTGTGTAGGCAGTTGAGGACACTTTCCATATTAGGAAGGTGAAAACCAACTGAGATTAAGTTTGCTTAAGGTCAACCAAAGAGTTTACATCGGAAGCAAGCAGTGGCAGCTGGTGTCCACTGCGGCGGAAAACAAGGCAGAGGGCAGGGTAGCTATTGGCAGATGGAGGTAGGAGTGGGCAGGGCTAGGAATGGCAACAGACATAGCACACTTGATACAGGCACACGGGGGCGGGGAGAGATTAGGCACAAATATGTGACACAAACACACAGGTTAAGGTTGGGGAGAGGGGAAACAAGACTAGGGGCTGGGAGAGCAAGAAAAAAGAGGGGGGCACAGAGCTTTTCAGTGCTGCAAAAATAAAATTATCATCTCACGGCCCCCAGTTTCTGGTTTCAACCAAAGCAAGCAGCACAACATACCTGCTGCTCTCCTGCTTTTTCTGCCCTCCCATTTCTCCAGAAAGCAGCAACACATTTGGTCAAAAACATGCAGATTCATCTATCACAGCAAAATCAGGGGTGGGGGTAGTGGTTGTATGTTGAAGTGCTTTCTGTTTTTTGATTGTGGGTGCCTCTCATTACAGAGTTAGAAGGGACCCTGAGGATCATCTAGTCCAACCCGCTGCAATGCAGAAATATGCAACTGTCCGATACAGGGATTAAACCTGCAAACCTTGGCATTATCAGCACAACGTTCTAACCCAACTGCAGCTAATGACGCTCTCTCCTTTCGTTAACAGTTGCGTGTCATATGCGCTCTATGTGGGGCTACCTTTGAAGGTGACCCAGAAGCTACGACTAATCCAGAATGCGGCAGCTAGACTGGTGACTGGGGGCGGCTGCCAAGACCACATAACACCGGTCTTGAAAGACCTACATTGGCTCCCAGTACATTTCTGAGCACAATTCAAAGTGTTGGTGCTGACCTTGAAAGCCCTAAACAGCCTCGGCCCAGTATACCTGAAGGAGCATCTCCCAATCGTTCTGCCCAGACACTGAGGTCCAGCGCTGAGGGCCTTCTGGCGGTTCCCTCACTGTGAGAAGCAAAGCTACAGGGAACCCGGCAGAGGGCCTTCTTGGTGGTGGCACCCATCCTGTGGAATGCCCTCCCATCAGATGTCTAAGAGATAAACAACTACCTGACATTTAGAAGACATCTGAAGGCAGCCCTATTCAGGGAAGTTATTAATGTGTGACATTTTAATGTATTTTTAATCTTTGTTGGAAGCCGCCCAGAGTGGCTGGGGAAACCCAGCCAGATGGGCGGGGTACAAGTAATAAATTATTATTGCTATTATTATTGTCATAAGGAAAGGTGACTATATCAGTGGTTCTTGTCATCCTCTCTGAAGGCTGGTTTATCTAGGGCAACTGGTTGAAAGATACGTTGTCACTCCCAGAGAGATACAGTGGCAGGGCAACAGTGAGGTGTGTACAGTTGCTGTTACCCGTTGGCCAAAACAGACACCGTAGACAGAGGCAGCACAATGATAGCATGGGCAAAAGGGAAGGGAGTAGAACCTGTCACTGGAGGGCAGCAGGGCCCAGGGCCGTCTTTAGCACATGTGCCGCCAAGGTACAAAGATACAAAGATCCGCCAGGTCAAAGTTGTTGAGCTTTTGGGAAATGATATATAATGAACTGAAAAAAATGTTTAAAAAGACTTTTGTAAAAAAAAAAAGCATTTCTATTAGGGATTGCAGGACAAGACCTGCCAAGAAAAACAAAGAACTTATTTATGTATGCTACAACAGTGGCAAAAGTCTTGTTAGCACGCAAGGATGGAATAATGAGGAAATCCCAACGAAAGAACAATGGCAAGAAAAATTGATAAGCTATGTGGAATTGGCTAAATTGACATACAAACTGCGTGATAAGGACAATTATGACTTCAAGGAAGAATGGGAACTTTTTACAAATTACCTAAAAAGACAACAAAACGATCTGGACTGCTTGGCAGGTTTTGAATAAGCATCCACAAATTTATTGGTTGAACACATGATAGATAAGACAAGGATATGTACAATTTTATAGCATGCAGAGAACAATATGTGCAAAGAAACCAGAGAGGGGAGCTGAGGGAAGTCCTGGGGGGGAGAAGGGGGGGATGTAATTGATTATTTATAATGATAATTTGCTGTGTTGAAATTGTCTAATAAAAATATGTTATAAAAAAAAGTTGTTGAGCTTTTTTTAGGGGCTAATATGAAAACATAAAAAGCAGCAGCAACGCCGTCTTCCGTTTTTGCAATCATACGAAAATGAAAGACATCACTAAGGGGTACATTGATTCTGCAGCTCTTCCGCAAAAGAGAACAGAAATGACCCAGTGATTGCGGCCAACCGGTCCCGGAGGTAGATACTTAAGAGCTTAAGCGGCTTCAGCGGTGGGCGCCTGGTGCCCCCCAGAATTCGGCACCCAGGTGCACTGCATCCCTTGCACCCCTGGGTAAAGACAGCCCTGGCAGCGCGGCTGAATGTTTCCCACCCTACTTGTCAATACCCCCCCCAACATCCCATGGAAGCAAACTTGCGCAGCTGCAATACTAACACTAAGCTTTCCTTTTAGGATTGCTCTTGCTCTCAATCAGAACTTGGTGAACTATAGCTGTGCTTTGGTTTCTTTAAAAAAAAAATCTTTCACAATAAAACAACGTTCTAATTAGTTTGGTTGTTTCTTTATCGTTAATTCCCCAAACCACAGAATTTTGTTCTGAGCACATAGGAATACATTAAAATATATTCTGCTGTTATTTCTAATTCAACAGTATGAGTCTGGTCCAGTGTTTCGGTTTTTCACATGATTCCAGGTGAGCACTTAACTTGGCAAAGAACATCTCAAGGATAGGGGCAGTTATGGTTGTCAATCATTTTATCACTGCTGGACTGCTACTGTTTTGAACATTAAATCCAGGTGTGTGTGTTTTTTGCAGGAGTAAAGAATAAGCAAGCGCAGAAAACTGCAACGAAAGAATGAAATTACATACAATATATGTGGTGTCCGGCTTTGTTTACTTGATGGACACCCAGTGATATGGTTATCTAAGGACTGCTGTAACTACTACAGTACTACATGGGAATCAGTGTAAAATGCTTCCCTGCATGTCCCCATCAGTGGCGTAGCATGGGGGGTGCAGGGGGGGCCGGCCGCACCGGGCGCAACATCTGGGGGGGGGCACTCGCACTCGCAGCTCTCTGCCCCTACCTGGCTCACTCACTCTCTCTCACTGCAGTGCTGGCTGTGCGAATACGATCCGAGCCGCTGGTCGCTGCCCACTGTGGAGGGGAGGGTGCCAGGCGTGCGGTGCAGTGCAGAGAGAGAGCGAGGGACTATCTGGGGGAGGGACAGTGCAGCGGGGGGGGGGGGGCGCAAATTACTTGCCTTGCCCCGGGTGCTGACAACCCACGCTATGCCACTGGTCCCCATAAATACAGGAGTGGACATAACTGGCAGCTAAATACATACATACAGGGGTGGACATAACTGACAACTAAATACATTGCACTTAGCTCCCACTGAAAATTGGATAAGCAAGTCACAACTTAAGCTCCACTGATTTAAACAGGGGATTAAACACAACTAACAGTCTGGATACAACCTACTGTTAAAGTCTTTTGTTCCATGCATCTGTTCACAAACATGCCGTGCAGTTATTTCACAGAGACACGTTAGCATGTGACAAAACAGCAAACAAATGTGTACAGTCAACTGGGGAAAAAAAAAAAATCCAAAATCCACAGCTGGATACTACCTTGTCACAAAACAGTAAGCAAGTTTTCATATTCTCCAGAACTTTTCATCATGTTTAGTGTTGAGCAAACAATGAAAAGAAAAAGAGAGCGCAGTGGATATGCAAAAATCAGCAGACAAAGTTAAAGTCACCAAGTATGAATTTAGTTACAGTCTTAATTAAGGAAGAGGGATTTGCTTTTTCTCCCAAGAGTCCTAGATGCCATCTTGAAACCAGCACAGCATCTAGAGCCTAATCCAATTAAACCCACAGTCTCCTCGTACCTTTATTTTAAGATTGTGACTAAACTGCAGTCTTCATGGCTTCTACATTTTTTTTTTCTCCTCCCCACTTTGTTTAACAGACTAAAAAAGAATTATGGAGAATTCAACACCTTGTTTGCTAGCCAGTGTACTGCAGCAGGTGTTTATGAGACAAGAGGGATAACATTATAACAGTCATGTGCAGTGACAGACACGATGAAGCACTTTTTGGAGGTCTCCACACAGGTGGCAACAAATTTTATATATCACCTCTGTAAAGTTAAGCTCAGTCTTTTCTAATTCAGTTAAATCTAAAAAGGAGGGGCTCTGTTGTGCATCAAAAGGTCTTAACCGGCTGCACATTTCTGGTGGTAACCTAATCCAAATATCAGTGATATATGTGAAAATTCACACGTACATGTTGTACCTCGGCTCCCAAATGCCTTGGGAATCAAACATTCCAGTTTATGAACGTTCGGAGTGAGTGTTCCAGTTTTCAAATGTTCTTTGGGAAGCTGGACATCCTACAGGGCTTCTGTGGCTTCTGATTTGCTGCAGGAGCTTCCTGTAGCCAATTGGAAGCTGTGTCTTGGTTTCCGAACGTTTTGGAAGTTGAATGGACTTCCGGAAAGGATTCCGTTCGACTTCCGAGGTACGACTGTATATGGATGAGGCATATACAACCCCTGATTTGCATGGGGGTTGTGTCCTGGGTCATCAGTTGCTTCTGTGAAATGGTGTGTTAATTGAAAAAGCCTGCAAACACCCCTTTCTGCCCCACCCCTGCTCCTCCATTTTGGTGACGTCCTTTATGTTCCCAGGTCACTCCAGGGATCAGCGCTATGCAAGTATACATGGTCATGGCCAGACTGAACACGTATAATTGGGGAGTTGCTTGTAGTTTATAAGGGAGTGAATATGAAGGTAACAAACCTTTATACAAAAACCCCTTCAATCCAATTCGTACAAAGGATACAATGTGCTACACACAGCCACCTTCTATCTCTCAAGTTTCTAGCCGCTATTATTTAAATAGTTTCTGCACTTGAAGATGTTTGCTTTTAATTCAAGTATCACAATAATTATTTTTTCTTATCGAGTAATTACAAAGAAAAGTGTATGTATTCTCAAGAAGCACTTGAATGATATTATTGAGTTGCGAGCTGATTAGTTGAAACCCTACAATACTGTTATTAAAAATGTGTTAACTTTGCATATATAAGATTTATAATTATGTTATCGTAGATCCAGATAAAATACTGGCCAATGCTGTCATGATATTAACATATTTCTTATCTGCAGACACCTCATTCTTTACGCAGAAGTACCATGAATGTGTAAGGAAACAGAAACAATGTAAAAATAAAGACAGGAAAATTATTTTCATAAGTGAATGGTACACATTACAATGAGCAGCATCTACTGCATGTTTTGTGTTTATTTTATATGGATCTTTTAAATAACAACCACCAGTTGGAAGCTTGTAGGTTCCCCATGGGCATTTGGTGGGTCACTGCAAAAACAGGGTGCTGGACTAGATAGACCTTGGATTATTCAGTTAGAAGAAGAAGAAGAAGAGTTTGGATTTGATATCCCGCCTTTCATTCCCTTTAAGGAGTCTCAAAGTGGCTAACATTCTCCTTTCCCTTCCTCCCCCACAACAAACACTCTGTGAGGTGAGTGAGGCTGAGACTTCAGAGAAGTGTGACTGGCCCAAGGTCACCCAGCAGCTGCATGTGGAGGAGTGGAGACACGAACCCGGTTCCCCAGATTAGGAGTCTACCGCTCTTAACCACTACACCACACTGGCTCTCAACATAAGTTGGGCTCTTATGTTCTTATAAATTATCACAACCAACATCACCAAGCACATAGCATAATCCTATGCATGTGTACTCAGAAGTAGATACTACTGAGTTCATATCACCTTACTCCCTGGTAGCTGTGTCTAGAATTGCAGCCTCCAACTGTCTTGAGCTCTGGCTCCTCAACCTCTTAAGTGACTAACAGCAGGTGAATGAGGGCTTATGCAATTCCCCATTCAAATGACAGCCATGATCCTTTCCTGCCAATAACAACAACAATTTATTATTTATACTCCACATAGAGCGCATTGCAGTTGTCCAAGCGGAAGAAAAGCAGAGCATGCACCACTCTGGCGAGACAGTCTGTGGGCAGGTAGGGTCTCAGCCTGTGTACCAGATGGCGTTGGTAAACAGCTGCCCTGGACACAGAACTGACCTGTGCCTTCATGGACAGGTGTGAGTCCAAAATGACTCCCAGGCTGTGCACCTGCTCCTTCAGGGGGCACAGTTACCCTCTTCAGGACCAGGGAGTCCTCCATAGCCGCCCACCTCCTGTCCCTCCTGTCTTGTCAGGATTCAACCTCAATCTGTTAGCTGCCATCCATCCTCCAATCACCTCCAGACACTCACACAGGACCTTCACCGCCTTCACTGGTTCTGATTTGAAAGAGAGGTAGAGCTGGGTATCATCTGCACACCCAGCCCAAACCCCCTGATGATCTCTGCAGCGGCTGCATGTAGATGTTGAAAAGCATGTGGGAGAGGACAGAAACATGAGGCACCCCACAAGTGAGAGCCCAGGGGTCTGAACACTCATCCCCCAACATCACTTTCTGGACACAGCCCAGGAGGAAGGAGTAGAACCACTGTATAACAGTGCCCCCACCTCCCAGCCCCTCTAGATGGTCCAGAAGGATGTTATGGTCGATGGTATCAAACGCCGCTGAGAGATCCAGCAGAACTAGGAAACGGCTCTCACCTTTGTCCCTAGCCCACCGGAGATCATCGACCAGTGCAACCAAGGCAGTTTCAGTCCCAAAGGGAAAGGATCCTCAAAAGTGACATTTCAAAGTTTAGGCTCAATCCCAGCATATGCTACCTTATTATTGGAGGCAACCTAAGAAGCAAGAGAAAATGCTGATTTATTTGAAGGAAATATGTACAACCTCCAAAGCTGATGAAGTTGGTTTGATAGAAGGATACACCCAGGATAGCAATATTTTGTAGACATTTTTGAGAAATTACTTACGCCTCTTATAATTTGTGGTGTCTCCTTATGCCTTGGCAAGATGATTCAGGACTACACTTGGGTTCTTGCAAAGACATCATTGGCCACGTCCATAAATTTTCCTTTGATAACTTTAATTAGCGCATGTTCTGGGACAAGCGATTAAAGTTAATCAGTCCCAATATTCATTTTTGAGGCTTTTTAATTAAAACCGGTCAGAGCTGCAGTATTACTTTTTGTTGGCTACTTCTACCAACTCTGCAGGCCTTGGCTGATTGCATTTTCATAGATTTAATGCAGAGGCTCTCTTTTCCCCTGCACTTTGATCCATTTCATTTTCAGTGGGTTGGCAAGGGTGCTAAGATATAACAAGGAAGTGGAGATGTTAAGATCCTAGCTCATCATATTCCATAAAATGTCGCTTCCTATTTCTATGTATTTCATTCCATAACTGTTATGCGTGCTGCCAATAATCAGATGCATATTGCCGCATGGAACTCATCAAGATTTCTTTCTTTTCTTTTTTACCAAAACGTTATATTTAAAGTGCATAATTACAAAAAACACATTTCAACAAGCAGTAGTGATAAAAACACATTCTTACCTATCCAAGAAAGAATTATCTTCAGAAGCCAATCTTTTAAATTAGATATTTGAATTACATGCACTATATAGAAGGTGCATGTAATCAGAATCAATTTAGCCGGCAAAGCAGATTTTTAAACAGGGAGTCTTCAAATAGAGAACACAATTTGAAGGAGTCAGTGACAATCAGGGCTTTTTTTCAGCTCTTGCACCTCTCAAGTGGGCACCACTGCCATTATAAGAGAATAAGGGAGGCGTTTATGGTGAGTCCCAGCACCTCTTTTTCTAGAAAAATAGCACTGACAATCAAAATTGATCAACAATGTCTTAAGAGACCTTCATCACAGAGACACAGTTTTGTATCTGTAGAAATGGGGGATGTGAGATTCAGTTTCAATTATTTATTCCATTCTTAGGTTCTGCTTGCAGATTTCTCACAGTTATCTGGCTCGCCACTGTGAGAACAAAATGCTAATTTCTCTGATTCATTTGTCTGATCCAGACAAATTTTCTCACAAAGAGCAGCTATAGCATCAGCAGAACTAACCGCCTGGACACATTTGGCCAAGTCTGAGCAAATATTTTCAAATATAAAACAACACCTTTATCGTGCTATCTACACCCGCCCCTGTAAAAACCACAAAATTCCTGTTCCTATCCTGACAATTCTGGGTAGCATTGCTTGATTCTAGACAGAAGGTAAAACAGTCCTGGGTTATTCAAGATGGGAATGTGTGCAATATGTAATAAATAATAATAATAATAATAATAATAATAATAATAATAATAATAATTTATTATTTGTACCCCACCCATCTGGCTGGGTTTCCCCAGCCACTCTGGGCGGCTTCCATGGAAACCAAAAATACACTGAAATATCCCAGATTAAAAACTTCCCTGAACAGGGCTGCCTTAAGATGTCTTCTAAATGTCAGGTAGTTATTTATCGCTTTGACATCTGATGGGAGGGCGTTCCACAGGGCAGGCGCCACTACCGAGAAGGCCCTCTGCCTGGTTCCCTGTAGCTTTGCTTCTCGCAATGAGGGAACCACCAGAAGGCCCTCGGCGCTGGACCTCAGCGTCCGGGCAGAACGATGGGGGTGGAGACGCTCCTTCAGGTATACTGGGCTGAGGCCGTTTAGGGCTTTAAAGGTCAACACCAGCACTTTGAATTGTGCTCAGAAACGTACTGAGAGCCAATGTAGGTCTTTCAAGACCGGTGTTATGTGGTCTCGGCGGCCGCCCCCAGTCACCAGTCTAGCTGCCGCATTCTGGATTAGTTGTAGTTTCCAAATCACCTTCAAAGGTAGCCCCACGTAGAGCGCATTGCAGTAGTCCAAGCGGGAGATAACCAGAGCATGCACCACTCTGGCGAGACAGTCCGCGGGCAGGTAGGGTCTCATCCTGCGTACCAGGTGGAGTTGGTAGACAGCTGCCCTGGATACAGAATTGACCTGCGCCTCCATGGACAGCTGTGAGTCCAAAATGACTCCCAGGCTGCGCACCTGGTCCTTCAGGGGCACAGTTACCCTATTCAGGACCAGGGAGTCCTCCACACCAGCCCGCTCCCTGTCCCCCAAAAACAGTACTTCTGTCTTGTCAGGATTCAACTTCAATCCATTAGCTGCTATCCATCCTCCAACCGCCTCCAGGCACTCACACAGGACCTTCACCGCCTTCACTGGTTCTGATTTGAAAGAGAGGTAGAGCTGAGTATCATCTGCATATTGATGGACACCCAGTCCAAACCCCCTGATGATCTCTCCCAGCGGCTTCATATAGATGTTAAAAATCATGGGGGAGAGGACGGAACCCTGAGGCACCCCACAAGTGAGGGCCCAGGGGTCTGAACACTCATCCCCCACCACCACTTTCTGAACACGGCCCAGGAGGAAGGAGCGAAACCACTGTACAACAGTATTCTTGTCTGAAGATGCTCTGTTTGACAAATGAGGAATTCAAGTCATCTCTGGCACCCAGCTACTGGTCTCCTGAGATCTAGGTGAGCACAAAGCGCTTCACGTCTTGCCAATGTTTTGTGTTTCCTCCGTGGAATGGAGGGATATAACCTATCCAACTGTCATACTTTTCTTCTTGTAGCCCTTCTGTGCAAAGACAGAAGCAAACCAGGCACACAGGGAAACAGAGTTGCAAGGAACTGTTTCAAGGCAGAGAAAGGACTGTTTCTTCAAATCTCATTCTCGTAATGAAAGAGAAGCTGTAGTCAGGTTCCAGATCTAGCCTTTGAAAAGGCTTGGTGAAGTTTAAATTCTGAGCAGTGTTGTTGTTGTTGTTGTTGTTGTTTGTGGGGGAGGCAGGTGAAGAAGCACATTTCCTAGGTGGAACTGCATCCTTAGCTTTATAAACAAATTAGCAGAAAAACCAGATTGCAAGGTGGACAACCTGCTTCTAAAATTCAGACTGTACTTTGTCAGCATCGCCCTTGAGCCAGTGCCACTAACTGGACTCATCCACTTCAGCCCCGACTGGGCTAGGCGAGCTGGGTAGCACTTCCAGAGACCACCTTCTGCACAGGAACAGGTCAAAGTGCTGTGGACTCACAGCTTAGAGTTGTGAGCACAGGATTCACTTCCACAAGTAGACAGTCGTCGCACAGCAGAGTACAGCAGAGTCTAGCAGAGTATATAAACAACTCGGAGAGCAGCTCTGTAGAATATTCTCTTTATTCTATAACTACAATTATTATACAACTATATACAGAGCTAAATAGGTCTAAGCATAAAGAATGCTGAACCGCACTGAGTGCCTGCAGCTGCTCTTAGCAGCAACCTTATCTAAACACACAATCTCTCTCTAACACTGACTGACTGACCGACTCACTGATGTGGTGCTGGAGCAGAATAAGTAGAGAGAGGAGAACACGCCTCCTCCTCTCTGCAGAATCAGCAGACTCCTCAGGAGATTCTTGGATATGGGAGGGGTGAAATCTCCCCTACTTTGCTTTCTAGATTAGGGTGCCCTTTTCTGTCTCAGAACAGGAGTACGGAATATATATGCATAGCTATTCACACAGACGATAGCATATAGGATAAGGCAACGGCAACAACAAAGATATTAGAAGGGCAATGGGTGAATCATTTCCACCTTTCACACCATGTGACATTATTTCCCTGATACATCTACATCTCAAAATGGATTATGTACGAGATGTACACTACAAGCCCAAAGGCACAACCCTATTTGTTGTAGTTATTATTGCTGCTGTCTTTGGTTGATAACCCCAAGAAAATAAACCACGACTTACAATGCATCTTTTTAGACCTTGGATGTCTTTGATCCTAGGTATATGAATGTCCCCCCTCCTGTTATTCTCATATGATCCAGACTGAAATTGCATTCCTGGCAAAAGTTCTTTGGTGATCTTGGTAGAATGGGCAAGTTGGCAGTATAGGGTTGTATCCTCTCACTGGGAGATAATGCTTGAGTGTCTGAGCACAAGTCAAAAAAGAAAGAAAGAAAGAAAGAAAGAAAGAAAGAAAGAAAGAAAGAAAGAAAGAAAATCCCTGGATTAGATAATAAGTAGTATTTTTTTCTAAAGGAGAGAAGGGAATATGAAAGGTCATCGTGACATTTCATGTACACATTTAAATCTAATTGCACTGCAATGCAAAGATACAATCCATATTTTTTTAAAAAAAACTTACTCAAGTTTTCTTTGACATTTGCTTTAAGCTGGAAAAAACAATGTGCTACAGTTTGTGTATATATAAACAAAATATTAACATTTTATTAGGAGCTATGCAAAACCTCTCCTACATCAATTTTGCTTGTTCAAATTGGGACTATCGACCTTTGTTTTTTGTTCATTTTATCAATTTATCTCCCTACCTGCTTTTTTGATAATGCAGAGATTTTGAAGTATTAAACTATAACATCGAGTCAATAACCTTGTATTAACAAATCTTAATGTTTGTTGTATTAAACTCAATACTGAAAATATTTTATGCACATAAGGTCAAATTTAAAACCCAGAAATGCAGGTAGTATGCTTATTCAATGGCCTTTGAGGTGTGTTATAGAATAATATAACAACCTGCTCTGATTTCAGATTCCTCTTCTGTTCTGTCCTCTCTCTGTTGACCTTCCTCCCACACCTCTCTTCCATGCTTTCTTGTCCCCCCCCATTTTACTTGAGTTGCCTCCTGTTTTCTTCATCTAACCTTTTTGTATGCCCCCTTGATTTCACTTCTTCCTGCTTCCGAACCATTTCTCCTTCCTGCTCCTGCGAAGGAACAGTCAGTCAATCCACTCTTATCGTCTTTCCCCATAAAATCATTTATTATCCCATGTGTTCACTCCAGCTTCTGTCAAAACCCCTTGCTGACATTGACAGGGCGTGATAGGGTAGTATGGCCACTCCTGCTTTCAGAACCCCACCTCTCGCTTCAGCTAGGAAAGGTGGGGCAGGGGAAATAACCTTTCACTGAACAACCCACAGGCTGACCTCCTCCGTGCCCCCCAAATGCCCTGTTTATGGAATTTCTGCTGACTACCTCAAATGGGGGTGCTGCTGGTGGTAGTTTCTAACCACAGTCAGGGGAGGTGTCCGGCAGCACTCAAACTGGTGGTGTTTTCCAATGACACAGCCTGGAGCAGTTCTGGAGAGAGACACCTCCTCTTCACCCAAACCCACCCCAGTGCAGCAGGTTGTGGGTGATGGGATGCAGCCAAGGAATCAGGGCAATTGGCAGGCCCCCAGCTGTCCCCAGCCCACCGGGGTCAGCTGGTCCTTGGATCAGCATGAAACCGTGACCCTAGCTTCAGAAGGCTTCAGAAACTGGGCACGCATACTCAGCGGAGTAAAACACTGTGCAACGGAAGTGGAATGGAGAGGCTGTGTTGAGCATATTTACAAGCAGTTTATTCAGCACACATAAGGACAAAAGGAAAATGTGTCTTCTCTCCTTCACGTCCAAAGCAAGACAGGATAAGCAAAAGCTATACACAAACGGAAGTTTTCAGCAAGCTGTGCTGGAGTGTAAACAGACATGTGACCCACAACAGTCTCATGCCTGTCCTTTAAGGTGGAACAGAATATTCTAACAGTGGGTTTCAATTGCTCAGCCTGCAGCCTTGATTACAACTTGTATTCCAGTTTAGCGAAATGACATTTAAAACAAATGGATAAAAATATCAAGAGAACAAAACTAACAGCAACGTTTCCTGGTATGTCCAACTGTTGCAAGCAGAGATGCTCAATAAATTCACACGGATCTATACAGCAAGCTTTTGATGTTAGTGGAGTTTATCATTAGGAAGTTTCCCCATCTGCAACTGTATTTTAACTGGCAGAATTCTTGCAATTCGTAGATGCTAAAATACAGTGGTACCTCTGGTTGTGGACGGGATCCATTCCAGAGCTCTGATCGGATCCTGAGGTTTCCGCAACCGGGGGGACCGCTTCTGCGCATGAACGTGCAGTGAAACACTTCCGGGTTTGCCGCTTTTGCAACCCGAAGTTTGCGTTACTCGAGGGTAACATAATCCGAGGTGCTACTGTAGTGAAACAAAGCACCATAGGAACACACATCCAAAATATAAACTACTACTAGTCCTTAAAGGACTTGATACAAAGACAAATTATTTCAATTTATAGACATCTAAGGCATCTAAAGAACTAAAATTGCTACCCACCCACCGACCAGGCCATCTATATGGAGCTTACAATATGCATAAATAAATTTCTCACGGTACACAGAGTCATCAGCCAAGGCTGCCTGTACAGATTTATATTTATTCTATTATGTGTGAATTAGCATTCCCTTAATTAAATTATATTTGATAGTCATTAAGCAGAAATTGAATACATTAACATGAACACAGTAGTTCATAATGAGAAGTGCTCTAATATGTCAGGGAGAGAAGTGCCATAAAAAGAGTACCCATGGTGGTGGCATGTTGAATGAAAGTTGACAGTGAAGTTAATAAGTTAAATGCTATTTGTGGGAGAGCTGCTTGCCTGAGTGTTATCTGCAACAGCATGGCAATGAGAGGTCCATGGGAAACAATCTTACACAGTTACCGAACGTTTCAAAAGAAGCAGAGCACTCCATTAGCCTAAGCTGAAGTGGAGTGGTTCTGAATGCTCAATTCTGCCACGGAAAACTGTTGTCTACGTTGCTCTCCAAATACTTGTTGCATCAAGTGTCCTGAAACATAATGGCAGCCACTCTGCTAACTCTACTGGGACGAGAGAAGAGGAATACAGACCCGTCCCAACAACAGAGCAGATCTGGAACTGATAGCTGCAGCAAGTGCCCATTCTGTGTACAGCATATAATTTTCCTATTGTTCCCACCACAGTACTTTGAACAGCCTTGCTTAAGTCTGGTCACAGACCAGTGCCCCACAGTCTTTTAGGCAATTGCTTTAACTGGTCCTATTTTTTCACTCATGGAACCAAGCATGGTTGTAGTTTGGCCCATCGCAGAGGGCACCAGAGGTAGAGGAGCACAGTTTTTAATAGGGCAGACATTATCTCTGTGTGGCAAGCATTGTTTGTTCATCTGTTTCATGCCCCAACTCTAGTCGAAGACCTCATGATAGTTGTTTTTTTTTTTTGTTTTTTTAAAAAAACCTCATCTGCTAAGGTACA
Organism: Podarcis tiliguerta; assembly: GCF_965153285.1. Lineage (NCBI taxonomy): Eukaryota > Metazoa > Chordata > Lepidosauria > Squamata > Lacertidae > Podarcis > Podarcis tiliguerta. The sequence continues at coordinate 11,973,120 of NC_139543.1, read as the reverse complement.
CATGTTTCAGTTATTGCAACTGATGGGATTTTTCACATGTGCAAAAGACACACTAATTGAAGAACAACTCACATGCATAGGATTCTTGTATACACATGCAAAAATGCATCTGTAGCAATTGGTGGATCCAGTGCTTTGATCCAGTTGCTTTGATCCAGTGATCCAGTGCAGTCATTATGCTAGGCACTTCCACTTGTACTAGGGCAGGGGTCTGCAACCCGCGGCTCCGGAGCCGCATGTGGCTCTTTTACACCTTTGCTGCGGCTCCGGGGCGGATACTAGCGAGGGAAGGAGGCGCATTGTGTGCCCCAACACTCCCCACTGTGGCAGGCGCTGTACTGGCTGTGACGTCGCATGGGGGCGGTGCGTGCGTTAGTCACGCACCGTCCCGACGTCACCTTCCCGCCCGCCCGCCCGCTACATTGTAAGGGGCATGTACACTGGTCACTGCATTGAAAGGGGGCATGTACGCTGGTCACTGTTTTGAAGGGGAGTGAAGAACACACACACACAAAAAGGTAACTTGTTAATTTAACGTTTATTTCTATGAGGAGGAGTAATTCTGAGGGGTCAAACAAAGAAATAATAAAAAAGTGACAAAAAAGTTATTTTTATAATGACGAGTTTTTCGGCTCCCAGTTTTTTTTTTCTTTGGAAATGGGTCCAAGTGACTCTTTTTGTCTTAAAGGTTGCAGACCCCTGTACTAGGGGAACTTGATTTCCACTAACCAACTCTCTCTCTCTCTCTCTCTCTCTCTCTCTCTCTCTCTCTCCCCTTCCTTCCTTCCTTCCTCTCTCCCTCTCCCTCTCCCTCTCTCACTCACACACACACACACTGCTCTATACTCCCTACCCCCTAGGCAAGTAAACTGTGGTTCTGGAGTGTTTGCCAACACTCAGCAATGGCTCCTTGAAAAAAGGAGATTTGCTGGGAAGCGATGGAAGAAGGCCCCATGGGCAAAATGTAATGCATGGTTCACAGGATTTAAGTCCTTCACTAGTAGGCAAAAATAATCACAGACTCTTCCTCTAGCATAGATTAATGCATGATCAACTGATGATAAGAGTTCAATGGGACCGACCGTAGAGTTGACTTAAATGCAACTGCTGTGTACATATTATCCATTAACTCCCACACTAGGGACTCCTGGCTTATTCTGATTTTAACATCACAGACAGGGTTGCAGAATGAATTCTAAAGTACAACAAGACTTCAGTACAGCTGCAGTCCATACCTGAAACATCACAGTTTAGCCTAGTTTAAACATCTACTTTTGTTTTTGGTATATAAGGGAAATATTGTAGCATTAGACAGCACCCACAAAATTCCAACTGTTTAAATAATTATTTACAAGATGGTTGTAGTAAGATTTTAAATGAATAAATAACTCCCATTTGTACAAAAAAAGGGGGAGAGAGGAGAACGGGGGATAAGGGGAAACCATTTTTTTTTCTCTGTTTACAATTATTTCCAACACTTACTAGTTCCTAGCTCCAGAGCACATTTTGCTCCAAATATATGCTGCTGGTTACAACAGTGCTGTTGTTGTTTAAATGCTAACCACCACTAACACAACGACAGCTAATTTACAGACGCTGCAAGTAATATCCGAGACCCAGGCAAATGCATTAGGATGATTTTGCAAAGCATTACTCCTCCTTTCACCATAATTAAGTTACAGTTTGCAGCATATAATTTCATTAATATGGATTAGTACAGATATCAATGGCTCAAGCAAATGCAGAGTTGCAAAATGTGTGTGTCAATAAAATAAACACACCGTTCAGGTAATGGGATGTAAGATTAAAACGAGAAGTCACTGCGTTCTGCTCAGTCGTCAAACACATACAAAAGCAATCAAAAGTGCCTTCATAATCAGGCAGAGGTGCCGTGTGGTGTTCACCTGTGGTAAATCCTGTTTTGTTTGCACACATTCTCCCTCTTCAACAGCTTCCCTGTCTGCAGTTAAATTTCCCCGTGTAAATACATTCATTCCTTAAGATGACGTATAACATAAAGGCAAAATGGAGCACTGTGCAAGCTGAATTAATTGAGGTGAAGTAACTTACAAATGGGCCAGCAGTCCATCACAACAAACCAAAGAGTCAGCAAAGAAGCTGTCGTATCTATAGTGAGGAAGAAAATGAGATTTGAGTGGAAGGTAGAAGACACCTATATTGTGTACCTGGTGAGAAAGGAAGCATCTAAAATTAGTGCCGTCTTTTTTGCAGGACTTCAGCACGGTGGGCTCAATACTAAAGTTTTGATCTCATGCCAAAGCATTCATCTTTTTCTGAATTTTATTAAAGCCTTATTTATAATTCCTTAACCGTCTTTTGACAGAAATTCCCTTGGCTTCCAAACCAGGACATTTTCTTTCATTAAAAAGCTCGAAGGGGATTGTCCTTTCCTTATTTTGAGGGAAATAAAGGCTTACCATGCAGAGATAACTGTCTTTGTTTTCCATAGCAACCTTGATAGAATGCAATGAAAGAAATAAGAATGAAACCAAACTGTTGACTCCATTCACACCATATTGTGGCAGCCTTTGGGGTAGCAGGATTGCCTTAAACTAATCAAGCATAGGCAACCTTTTTTTTTATTTAGTGACCTTTTGTTTACCATCACAGCTCACACACACACAAAAAGAACTTATAAAGCCACACAATATCAGAAAACAAAAGCTTGTCTTCATTACATATTAATGTTCATTTATTGTCAGCCACCTTGGGGCCTGTTGCCAGGCAAAATGGGGTTATATAAGCATTAAAAAAATAGAATAAATGCACATTTATTTTCAATTTCAACACTGCATTCTTGAAAACTTCCATTTTATTCTTTCCCCAAAGATTTCAGGTAAGAATATATCTAGCCCAAGCCAACCACATAGCCCAAGCCAACCACATGCCTACGGCAATACCACAAACCAGGATTTGGACACAACAGCACTCTCAAAAACCTGCAGTTTCCAACAACTGGCATTCAAATGCCTATTGGGGTCTCACATTTCAGCAGTTCCCTGTGCGATGCCAAAATTCGGCAGACACACTCTGCCTTTTGTGCACCATTGTATATAATAGGTGGGTCATTCCACACCAAATCACCTGATTTTAATACTCGACCGTGGTCTCACATCTCAGATTTTGTTCAAATTTTGTGTGTGTGTACAGTGGTGCCCCGCAAGATGAATGCCTCGCAAGACGGAAAACCCGCTAGACGAAAGGGTTTTCCGTTTTGGAGGTGCTTCGCAAAACGAATTTGCTATGGGCTTGCTTCGCAAGACAAAAATGTCTTGCGAGTTCTGCGGGGGTTTTTTCCCTCCCCCCCTTTTCCCCCAACCCTAAGCCGCTTAACAGCTGTTCTCTAAGCCACTTAACAGCTGATGCTAAGCCGCTTGACAGCTGATCTAAGCCGCTTATCAGCTGATCCACTAAGCCGCTAATAGCCTTTTAGCAGCTAATCCGCTAATCCCTTAATAGCCGCTAATCCCTTAATAGCCGCTAATCCCTTAATAGCCGCTAATCCCTTAATAGCCGCTAATAGCCACTAAACCGCTAATAGCGCTAATAGCGCTAATCCGCTAATGGGCTTGCTTCACAAGACGAAAAAAACCGCAAGACGAAGAGACTCGCGGAACGGATTCTTTTCGTCTTGCGAGGCACAACTGTACATACCTATGAGATAGGCGATAATAATAATAATAATAATTAAATAATTACATTTTAATTATACCCTGCCCTCGCCGGCCAGAGCCAGGCCCAGTAAAATTACAGTAAAAACATAATAGGGGAAAAACCCCACCAATTTAAAATACAGGTTAAAATGCAATTTAAAATGCAGCCTCATTTTAAAAGTAGCCCATAGATCAAAACCATAAGTGCAGAGAAACATAAGGGTCAGAATGAGTCCAAACCAAAGCCAGGCGGAACAGCTTGTCTTGCAGGCCCTGCAGAAAGATGTCAAGTCCCGCATTTACCTCTTCCTCAAAGTCTTGCTCTCCTTCCTAAAGAATCTTACTCTCCAAGAAACAGCGCAGTTATAATCCTGGGAACAGGATGCGGCTATAATGTCCCTGAAGACCTCGTCTACGAACTTCTCTGCCGCCCTCAGTTTGATTTGTTTTTTAAAAATGTTGGCAACTTTAATAAATACTGCTTTCAATTAATATTTATTTACTTATTCTCTGCCTTAAGAGCCTCTTAATAGATGGGAAAGGATATGTAAAAACAAAAAGAACTCAAAAACAAAACATACAAGAAGTAATAAAACATAATTAAACCACTTCCAGAAAAGAACAGTTAAAAGAACTTCAACAGCATTATTTACAGAGTCTTATTTTCCAATGATAATTAATTGTCCTTAGATATCCCGTTTGGCAACTCTTGCTTCATTATTTGGGTATACATCATCTTCTTTAAAAGATTATTGCTATAAATGCAGTACTATGGTCTTCAGCAAAACTAATTAAGTGCTGTATAAGCAATGCAGATCAATATTTGTAGAGTAACCAATCCATATTTTATGTATTATCAAAGGTGAGGAGGGGAGGGGAGAGGGAGACTTGCTGATCTATCAATGCAGTATCCAGACATTTTTTCCCTTTAATGCCCACCCTACAGAATCTATTTAGCTAAACAGAATGGTTCCCATTCTACACCAAAGACTACTTGGAAGGGTAGGCTACAATATCAAAACCAATAAGCTTTAAAATGCAACATATGGAACTCCTAAGTAGTAGTTCTACAATTACGAATATCTGCAGCTGCTGCTGCTGCTACTACTATTCCTACTCTACAAAATCTCTTTCAAATCAACAGTTCACATTTATGTAAGTTCTTCTTAACTTGGACAATTTAACTGTGGTTGGTAGGCTGGAAGTATTATATACTAAAAACAATCAGAGGGCAGTCAAAATAGTGGCGAGAACCTTTGGCCCATGAAACCAATTAGGCCTACTAAGCCTCTGAAACTGTTTTGGGCAATCGACACCCACCTTTCCCTTGGCCAACACACCAGCAGGTGCGGAAAACCTTTCAGCTGCAATTGCAAAATGTTAATAATAATTGAGAGAGAACTCTTAAGCACACACCCTTCCCCGAACAGCTTGATATTTTTTTAAGTGCTGAATTCAAGCCACAGCTGCAAAATAAGGACTACGTGTTAAGTTGTGGGTGAACATATCAGACGACACAGCGATTCTTCGAACAGCTCTTGTTTATTCACAGGCCAGGACAGAACTGAACTGAAGGGCTCAGTCAGCCTGCTTATATAGAGCTCCAGTACCACGTTACTGTAACAACTTTCTAAAACTATCCAATCACTGAACGTCACTTTCGATCCTTCATTTCCATAACTATCTACAGTATCCCCCTGCTGGCCCAGGGTGAGAACTTCAGTACATAACACTACGAGTACACCTAGAGCTCGACTAAGTCACACTTAGAGTAAGTCCATTGATTTCAGTGGGTCTCTTCTGATTATGAATAAAGCTAGATATCGCCCAAAATGTGTTTGGAAGTGATGATAAAGGAGAAATAGAATGGAAATAATGCTTGAAAACCAATAGATTCATGTGGGAGAAGACAGCCCTTGAAATAGTCTTGTGTCAAACCATTTAGGACTTCATGAGTAATCATCAGCACCCTAAATTGTGCCCTGAAACAATTTAGAAACCAGTGCAATTCATTTAAGCCGGTGCATTTTGAATGAGATTAAGTTTTCAAACACATTTCAAGGGCAGCCCCATAGCAAACATGCAGTAAACCAAGCTGGATGTGGCAAAGAATGTGTAACTTGGACAGATCTGCTTTTCCCCAGGAAAAGGTGCAGCTGACACATTAGCTGAAGCTGTGCAAAGTCAGTCCTTGGCATTGCCGCAAACTGTATATCCAATCCGGGGGCAAATGTATGACAAGAAACCATACTATAAACCCAATCCTTCAAGAGGAGCAAAATCCTGTTCAGCCTCAGCTGTATACCTAGCCCTGTCATATAGTTTCCGCTGACTATCAACACTTCCAGATATTGTTGTTATACAATTCCATTCACCATATAGATGGGGTATGTATTTTTGGTTTTATTTCATATTGAATTGTCATTATAGTTCATGCGTATAGTTTGGAATAACGTGGGTGGCACTGTGGGTTAAACCACAGAGCCTAGGACTTGCTGATCAGAAGGTTGGCAGTTCGAATCCCCGCAACGGGGTAAGCTCCCGTTGCTCGGTCCCTGCTCCTGCCAACCTAGCAGTTCAAAAGCACATCAAAGTGCAAGTAGATAAATAGGTACCGCTCTGACGGGAAGGTAAACGCCGTTTCTGTGCGCTGCTCTGGTTCGCCAGAAGTGGCTTAGTCATGCTGGCCACATGACCCGGAAGCTGTACGTCGGCTCCCTCGGCCAATAAAGCGAGATGGTGCCGCAATCCCAGAGTTGGTAACGATTGAACCTAATGGTCAGCGGTCCCTTTACCTTTACCTTTTACCATGTATATGCAGGTCATCATTTCAGTAATTCATTTGCAGTTTATGAAGCATTTCTGTATCCTTCTGCTGTGCTGAAGAAGAATTCTACGAAACAGTAGGTATATCCAGAATCACTGTTCACTACATCTGTTTGCGGACCACTTCGGCAGAGTTGGACGTCATAAAACAAAGCTTTATAGCTTGTTTTCATCAGATAAGAATCTGACCCACTGCTTCTTTCAGAGACTTGCATAGTCTACAAAGACTTTCAGAGACTTTTAAGACTTACGTTTTTTTGGTTCTATGTTTTCAAGAGAATCCATCAAGAGTGCACATTTAGTGACTTTCATAGATTTATAAGATTTCTGTTTATTTGGATTCTCATATTGTTCAATGTTCTGTATAGATTATATAAGGAGTTTTTATTGATATTGCATTGTTGTACTTGGTCATTGTGTTACCTTGCACATCCAATATATAACTATGCTCAGGAAACAATTCAGAACCTTCATAGCCTCCCAAAGATAGAATGTATGTCATCTATATGTTACTGACACTCAACCCCACATTCCCAGACAACCACCACCAGCAGTTCCATGTAGATGTTAAAGATGTATAAAATACAATTAGGTGTACAGGACAGGACATGCCAATGGGCTGTGACTGTGCAATGCCATCAGGTCCACGAGCCATCCTAGTCCTCAAGTTACAGTTTTTATACAGCGTATAAGTTTTTTTTCTTATATGCAACGTCTGCAGCAAGAATCCTGGTGGCTAAGTACTGGAAAGGGAATCAGTTACCCACTAGGGGAGAGTGGCTATGTAAGCTCTCAGAATACTGAGAATTAGCCAAATTGACAGACATAATAAGACAAAAACCAAAAAGTGAAGTAAAAAAAGAATGGGAGTGCCTAAATGAATACCTCAAAAGTCAAGGTTCGAGGGCAGAAATCTGGCTGAGTCTGGAATAACCTTGTGAAGTGAAAGGATATGAAAGAAGGATTTATATCTAGATGTTAGGATAGAGATGATAAAGGAAACAGGAAAACAGGAAGACACAATGAGAGATAAAGGAGGTGCTGTGGGATTGGTGGAAGTCAATGTCTTGTTGTTGTTTTAGTGTTTATAATATTAACTTGTAAGATATGGATTTGTTTTTGTTGTTTTGTTTTTGTTGTTGTTGTTTTAGTTTTTGAATGTTGATTTTTGTGTGTTGTGTATTATTATTTTTGATATCTTTCATGTTGTTGTTGTTGTGTGGAAAATACTAATAAAATTCATTTTTTTTTAAAAGAGAGAATGACCTGGGGAGGAGGAGGAGCAACATTCAGTTTAGCTGTGTGACAGTGTCCGACCTTGTGCTACACATAAGAACTGCAGCAATTCCTGAGGAGCATGCTCTATGATGTTTGCCTTGTTTGATACAGTGCAGACATGTTGTCAATGTGATAAGCCCATTTAACACTTGTACTCTATTGAGAAGAACTTGATAAAAATCTTCCCAGAGAGAAATGACTTTCTGCATGTTTCAGCAACGCATCTAATCGAGTTTGAAAATGGTGCTCGATTCTGTAATCTATCAGCCTATTTTAAGAATCAATTTGTCTCGGATTTTACATGCTGATAAACCTACAAGTGCTCAGCACTTTGTGGGATTCTAATTTCCAAATGTTCTGGAAATGAATCAACACACATTTGGACAGATCAGTTTATCTTTAATCTTATCCATTATAGTGAACGTTTTAGACCTCCTTGACAGCAGAATTTCCATGAAAACCGGGAAAGGTAAGTTAATCATAGCACCATGCAGATACAACTCAGTGTAGTTTGCTAAAAAGGTTAATAAATTATTGCCATATTGCCCTTCACAAATTTGTGTTACTGTGTGCAATGAACTGTTTACTTTAAATATCAGGATACAAAAGAAACTGAATGAAGTAAGTCACAAGAGCTGCTAAGATAACGTATCAATGCAATTAAGTGTTAACACTGAAGAATCTTGTTATGTTCATTGTATGTATAGTTAAGTTTGAAATCAGTCAGGGACAGATTTTTGCATTTTTGCTAGGAACTTTTTCTTTATACATATTTATGAAGATAGAAAGCATATGGAAAATCCAGAGTAATATGTGAGAGAATTGAACCTATAAATTTATTTCGTACGATAAGCAAATGAAAATGTGGTGTTTTTTTTAATTCCCCATTGTTGAAGAACTACAAGGACCTGGGGTGCACATCACAGTAAGCCAAACTATGGCTTGCTAAAACCACGCAAGTGACTTCCTGAAATGAGCTCACAACTTCTTTGTTCCTCCTCACTCATTTTCTGCATGAAAGCTAAGCAAAGGGGTGGCTTACTGAGTCATCTGAACCAGGGCTTGTGGTTAAGCTCTCACCTGTAACCAAGAACAAACCTTAGATTGCTCAGTGTTGTAACATGTGAAGATGGGCCATAGGTTTACTGCAACATCTGCATCATATAGAAATGTTGTGCCTACTTGTTCCAACAAAGAACACAATGAATTGCAAAATATGTTACATGGAATTCTAGTCTGTAACATATCTGTTTAGGTTTGGAAGACAGTTTTGATTTACACTTTGATCTAACATTCTGTTGAAAATGACTACTGCTAGTTGTTTGATATAATCTAGTCCACCTGGCTGCAGAGAAAACCTTTAAAAACAAAATTGCCCTGAGTTCTTAAGCAGACCATCTTCTGTAACCACTGCAGTTGCATTTTACTGTCACAGTAGCAACAACTTCAGGCTTGGTTTTTTTTTAAGTTTGAGCATCTCCCAAATACTGCCTCATTCCTCCTACCCACATTTTCTAAACATAAACACATGAAGAAAAAGAAAAGGAAAACCTTTCATGCTCATGCATGAAAACCTAAGATAAACAGTCAGCTGGAACGTGTGTAGAAACGGTAGCCAAATTTAGGCTAATTTCCCTGTATTGCCCTACCTGTTGCTAAGCAATTTGCTTAGGAATGAATAAGTTTACATGATCTTCAGTCTGCACACAAATTCTCTGCTACATAAACAGCAGAAAGGAACAGTGTGATCAGAAGGAGAGCTTTTGCAACAGCAGCCCTTGCTTTCTTCTGATATTTACCAATCTCCTGAGAACTAGCAAACTGAAACAGCCAGGAGGAATGCAGCAGAGCAGTGGCCGTTGGGAAACAGCAGCAATTTCCGTGAACAATCAGGAACAAGGTGCTAGCTTTTTGCAAAGGAAGGACCCCACTCATGCCAGTCCTGGTCCCAGAGTTTCTTTAGCAAAGCCAGTTGCAAGAATTGATGAAGTGCAGCACTGTTAAGTTCCCCCCTAGACCCTTCAGTGGTTCTTGATACCATCAACCACGACATCCTGCTAGACCATTTTCCTGGGCTGGAGCTGGGAAAAAGTGTTACAGTGGCTAAGTTCCTTACAGGAGACATAGGTAGGTGTGGCATTCATACAGAGCCCCAGGTCGTTTCACAGACTATTGACCTGTGTAAAGGTAAAGAGACCCCTGACCATTAGGTCCAGTCATGGCTGACTCTGGGATTGCGGTGCTCATCTCGCTTTATTGGCCAAGGGAGCTGGCGTACAGCTTCTGGGTCATGTGGCCAGCATGACTAAGCCGCTTCTGGCGAACCAGAGCTGCACACGGAAATGCTATTTACCTTCCCGCCGGAGCGGTACCTATTTATCTACTTGCACTTTGATGTGCTTCCGAACTGCTAGGTTGGCAGGAGCAGGGACCAAGCAACGGGAGCTCACCCTGTCATGGGGATTTGAACCGCTGACCTTCTGATCGGCAAGCCCTAGGCTCTGTGGTTTAGACCACAGCACCACCCGCGTCCCTATGCAGAACATAGTCACTTACAATACCAGGTTCAAGTTGAAAGGGCCAGGTTATTTGAAGAATTTCCTAAAACAATATGAACATCCTCAGGCCTCTGAGGCCCCTGTCAAAGAAGAACTATTAAGAATCACCAGCAATTGAGGCAGGGTCTTGTCAGAGAGGGCCCCATTTCTTTGGAACTCTTGCCCGATGGAAGCCAGCATGGTCCCTGTCTTTGTTAGTTTTTAAATCAACTTTAAAATTTTGTTGTTTTTAGTAATAAGTTTGGGTGTTAAGCAGCTGCTGTTTTGTTTATCTCATTTTTGTATGTGGCATATGATGCTTTAAATAAATAAATACTGACCAAGGGAGGTTCTTTCACACTGAAGATAATGTTCTTTAAACCTTCTGTCAACAGTCTATTTTCAGAGTGTTCTGTTTTGCAACACAGGGGATTTTCTTCGGTGTATAGCAGTCTATTTAAAATGGTTACCTTTAAGTACAAACATGTGGGAGCAGGAAAATATCTATATATTTAATAATTACTAATAAATATTTGAAAATTAAAGTGTCCCTTGATGTGTAAGTAGTGGAAGGGTATGGTCATAAACCTTTTGCTTAAGTTTAGTCACATGGCTGAATTGATACTAATGGAATTTATGCATAACAATAAGCTAGATTGTGATCCTAATATCTAGAAGCAAGCTTCATGAAAAAATGCATCAGTCTCAAAGTATGCAACATACCATATTTTTTGCTCTATAAGACTCACTCCTAAAAAGTAAGGGGAAATGTGTGTGCGTCTTATGGAGCGAATGCAGGCTACGCAGCTATCCCAGAAGCCAGAACAGCAAGAGGGATTGCTGCTTTCACTGCACAGCGATTCCTCTTGCTGTTCTGGCTTCTGAGATTCAGAATTCCCCCCCCCCCCTTATTTTCCTCCTCCAAAAACTAGGTGCGCCTTATGGTCTGATGCATCTTATAGAGCGAAAAATACGGTACCTCAGAAAAAGCCTTGGAAGTGTGGTTCATAAATTATACAAAGAAGTAAAACCTGCCATTTTCAAAACTGAATTTAACATAAACTATAGACACTCTCCTCTCTCCCCTCAGTGATATATAGAGTCACTAGGAAGTCAAAGAATTAGTTGGCATCCATCTGTCTCGAGGGACAATGGAAGAGTGCTTCATCCGGAGTAAAGTCAAACAGTTGGAGAGTTACAGCACCTGATGTGGCTGTAGAGACCAATATGGGACAGACATGTTTTGTTGCAGGTGGGGCAGATGAAGGCGTTCAGCTGCACCATGGCATTTACAGTGGTACCCCGCGAGACGAATGCCTCGGAAGACGAAAAACTCGCTAGACGAAAGGGTTTTTCGTTTTCTGAGGTGCTTCGCAAGAGGGATTTTCATAAGGGTTTGCTTCACTAGATGAAACAGCCCTGCCTCTCCTGTCATGGCGACGGTCACTGCACGCACGCACGCTCGCTTCCCCGCTCCTCCGGCTCCCTCCCACCTTCCGGCTGACGACTCCTCCGGCTCCCTCCCACCTTCCGGCTGATGGCCGACCTTCCGGCTGCCTCGCACCACTGCCCACCACCCTCGCACACTCCTCTCAGAGAGCCGCTGCCGCCAGCAGCCAGCGTTGCAGCCGGAGTCACGCTCCTGAGCCCCGCCGCCCTCCAGCAGCCATGTCGCGCGGTGGCCACAACTCGCGGGTGAGTCTGAGGTACCGGCTGTGGCAGCTGTCCTGCTTCTCCCCGTCCCTCCCTGCCGTTGTTAGTGTTTAACTGCAGTGGTGCTTCGCAAGACGAAAAAACTCGCTCAACGAAAGAACTCGCGGAATGAATTAATTTTGTCTTGCGAGGCACCACTGTATTCTCTCTGTGTTCCTCTCTGAGGTCTTGTCTTCAGGCACTGTGGTCATCTGCAAGGGATTCTCTCAAACTGCCTCCCGCAGCTTGGTCAAACTCATGTTGGTAGCTTCGAGAACACTTTCCAACCATCTCGTCCTCTGTCATCCCCTTCTCCTTGTGCCCTCCATCTTTCCCAGCATCAGGGTCTTTTCCAGGGAGCCTTCTCTTCTCATGAGGGGCCAAAGTATTGGAGCCTCAGCTTCAGGATCTGTCCTTCCAGTGAGCACTCAGGGCTGATTTCCTTCAGAATGGAGAGGTTTGATCTTCTTGCAGTCCATGGGACTCTCAAGAGTCTCCTCCAGCACCAGAATTCAAAAGCAATTACTTCCATCACAAAAAATAAATCAGAAAGTACTCTCATCTCAGTCATTCAGCAGCCAGCTTCCCACACCTCAATTTAAACCCAGGGATGTAGCAGAATGCTGGAGAAATATTTAATGGAAAGGGGGAACCACAAACACACCACCTTGCAAAAATACTATTAACGTTATCCATACACCCACCAAAATCCTGAAGAAGTTCCAAAGCAGTCTAAGAATAAGGGAGAAAAATCGAATCTTCTTCCACAAAGGAAGAAATCTTTTGGGGAAAACTGAGGAGGTTTTAGCACAGTGCTAATCCATATCGACATAGATTTGGAGTATGCACTGTAAAATGTGAAATATGTATCTGGGTTGTTTAGTAGTAAGATTTATAAGCAAAACATTCTTATTTTGTTCAAAGTGGCTAAATGAGGCTCACTTTGCAAGCACTATTTTATTTTATTTTTTACTGAAAGTGCATGGAGCCTGAAGAAACTATTTTTTGGACAGTAAATGTTTTAAGATCACATTGGATTTTTTGTTGTAGGAGCGTGTAGAACACTTGGGAGTCTGGTCAAGGATGATCGCTATCATTACCAATCAGCCCCACTCCTTTTTTTTCTGCTGCAAGTCTATGACAGGAGAGATAAAGGAGTCAGCTGGAAAGGTTTAACCCTGGGGTGGCAAACCTCTGGTCTATTAGCCAAACTTTCTAAGGTTAGTTTGTATAAAATACTGGCCGTATGAAATATATGAAAATGGCATTGAGGTGAAGGAATCCACCAAGCTTTCCTAGTAACATCTTTTGCATTTACCTTGTAAAACTTCACACCTTGACTGGTACGGATGTACTGAATTTTGTCATCTGAATTCTTCATATCCTTCATAACAGATTATACACACACACACACATACACACACACAGTATACATTTTTATATGAATTTAACATTCATTGTGAGCTGCTTTGGACACAGTACAGTGGTACCTCGGGTTAAGAACTTAATTCATTCTGGATTAACTTTAGCTAATGGGGCCTCCCGCTGCCGACACGCCGTCGTTGTGTGATTTCTGTTCTCATCCTGAAGCAAAGTTCTTAACCTGAGGTATGATTTCTGGGTTAGCGGAGTCTGTAACCTGAAGTGTCTGTAACCTGAGCTACCACTGCAGTCTGTGGAACAAGCAGCACACAAACAAGCTAAACTGAAAAATCAAACTTGCATTTTGTCCTGTTCTTTGCAATTTCATTTTTATGGAGCCATAGGTCTGTACAGTGGTACCTCGGGTTAAGTACTTAATTTGTTCCGGAGGTCCGTACTTAACCTGAAACTGTTCTTAACCTGAAGCACTACTTTAGCTAAGTAGCACCACCGGAGCACGATTTCTGTTCTCATCCTGAAGCAAAGTTCTTAACCTGAAGCACTATTTCTGGGTTAGCAGAGTCTGTAACCTGAAGCGTATGTAACCCGAGGTACCACTGTACGTCTGTTGCAATTATGTATGTCATCACAATCAGCACTGCAACAATAACAATACTAGATGTGTTCTATCCTTTTTTAAATCATGCACAAAAGATGAGCTGTACTGGGATAAAACAATATGTTGCATTTGTTATTGTTACTTCTATAGAAATGAAACTATGTCCAAAAAAGGTCAGAGCAACTTGTCTCAGAAGGCAATGGGAACTCTTTGACTAAGGTGATTTTTCTTCACTTCCTTCCAATTTCAGTGGAAACCAGCATAGTGGTAGTTGAGCAAATACTTCAAATACTGTGAACTTCACTAGACAACTTCCTTTCACATTATATTTTCTACCAATTCTCTATTTTGAGTTAAAACCACTACACTCTCAAAGAAGGAAATTATCATCTTCAACCATTGATGAAACTGTAAGGAGGCAATCAATTCACAACCAGCCCACAAAATCTGGCAAAAGCTTTGCCTTGTGACTTTCAGAAGCTTGCAAATGAAAGACAATGGCATGGATCCTAACATTTATTCCATAACTGTGACATAGTTCACTTTCATTTAACAAGTGTTTCTCACCTGCTGTGTTCCTCTATAATCCTGTATTCACAAAAAACTTCTACTGAAAGTTAGTTGGAAATGAAGTGGAAATTGCTATAGAGGGAGACTTGGGAGAAATTGCATCCTTGTTTACATGTAAAGGTAAATGTAAAGGGACCCCTGACCATTAGGTCCAGTCGTGGCCGACTCTGGGGTTGCGGCGCTCATCTCGTTTTATTGGCCGAGGGAGCCAGCGTAAAGCTTCCAGGTCATGTGGCCAGCATGACTAAGCTGCTTCTGGTGAACCAGAGCAGCGCACGAAAATGCCGTTTACCTTCCCGCCAGAGCGGTACCTATTTATCTACTTGCACTTTGACGTGTTTTTGAACTGCTAGGTTGGCAGGAGCTGGGATGGAGCAACGGGAGCTCACCCCGTCGCGGGGATTCAAACCGCCGACCTTCTGATCGGCAAGTCCTAGGCTCTGTGGTTTAACCCACAGCGCCATCCGCATCCCTTGTTTACATGTACCAAGCAACAATTTAGGATCCCAGCCAGTGGACTGTATCCATACTAACACTATTCTGTTATTCTATGATTCTATAGTTGCAGCTAGTTCTCATAGAAATTAATGTGAACCATTAGTCCATTGTGTAAGCCCCCTTGACTTCAACTGCAACTAAGCACAACTACTCTGATGCAGCCCAATGTACCACTATTCAAAAATCACAAAATCTTCACTGGTCTTGAATTAGGGAATAATGCTGAATTTACCTGTATAGTTAATACAGCTTCCTGTTGCAGATTCCTCCTCCCCATATCAACCTTAAAGTTGCACTCTGCAGTATGCAAACATTCTAAAATATGATTCAAACTCTCTAACACAGCAGATAAGCATTTCCTACAAAGAATGTTTCCCACAGGATATATAAGAAGTTGCCAGCTATTCTGCTCCTGTGGCACATTTACAAACCAGAGAAACTGTGGGGGGTGCAACACACCCACACCCCACAACCAAGAACACACATAAGTATTCTATTTGATATAATAGGCTGCTTTCAGGCCTAAATTCAAAGAGAGGAACATGGCACAATGTCGGCAACCTCTGGGGTATGTTGCTGACACCTCAGAACAAATTATGCTCTAAGAAACTGTCAGAATTGTATTTCTTTAGTACACACACACACACATATACACACACATACACATACATACACCCTAGCTAATTTTAAACTCAAAGCAGTTTATAATTCACCACACAAACCCATACAATGGTACCTCTGGTTGTGGGCGGGATCTGTTCCGGAGGTCCAGTCAGATCCCGAGATTTCCGCAACCTGAGGACCGCTTCTGCGCATGTGGTGAAACCCAGTCAAATACTTCCGGGTTTGCCGTTTCGCATCCTGAAGTTTACGTAACCAGAGGGTTACATAACCGGAGGTACTATTGTAATATATAAAAAAAGAAAATCCCCAGTAAAATAGCAAATATTTAACATCGAAGCCAAAATTTCATAACAAAATGCAAAGCAGTCATCAAAACTAATTTTGCAATCCTAACCCCCAATCTTTGCTGTATGGGCAGGTTAGGTGGGGAGGCCTTGCCACCCCAGAAACCCCCACCCATGATTGCAGAAAGTGTGGCAGATTAAATGCTCCTGCAGGCCATGCTGCTCCCAGTAGTAAGCAATGTATTATCCTGAAATAGGATATTGCTGTTAGGATATTTCCGTTCCACCTTAAAAGGGAGCAGGATGTTTGTGTCACAGCCTGCGTATTTTCCTGTTTCACAGGATATTTATGTTGTGTCTTTGCTTTCGTTTCTCTCTCTGCCGGAGACTCTGAAGCAGGCAGTCATGTTTTTCTTTGTTCTGATCAATGCTGAATAAACTTGTAAAAAAATGCTCTCCTGGGTGCATCTTCCGCTGTGTGCATTATCTGCTGATAGAGCGTGCATCGGTTCTGGAATGTGGCAAGCTATTTCTAGAGCTCGTGTCGCTAATTGCTGATACTGCATGTCTACGGGAGATCAATGGACGTCCGGAGACGACGTGGAGCCATGATGGACTTTGTCTCCCTGGCAGTATCCCAACAATTACATGACAGGATAGGTACAGAACAGATGACATCATGGATACACTGGATCTTAAGGGAGTGGCATACAACAGAGAGGGTCACAGTCAGTGTTGTTTTTTTCTAGAAAAATGGGTGAATTCACCATGAATTTGTTACAGTGAGTGTCACACTTTTCAACCAAAAAGAGAGAGGTGCCGGTACTGCGTGCCCTTCAGTACCCCATGAGAAAACAACAACAACAACACTGTTCACAGTCCAACAATGCTAGCCTGGAGCTGGCAATGTGAATGAAATAATGTCTGCACCCTGACTGGTATGAGTGGCAGGGCTTTAGGGACGCGGGTGGCGCTTTGGTCTAAACCACTGAGCCTCTTGGGCTTGCCGATCAGAAGGTTGGCGGTTCAAATCCGCACAACGGAGTAAGCTCCTGTTGCTCTGTCCCAGCTTCTGCCAACCTAGCAGTTTGAAGGCACACCAGCGCAAGTAGATAAATAGGTACCGCTGTGGTGGGAAGGTATATGGTGTTTCACTGAGCTCTGGTTTCTGTCACGGTGTCCCATTGTGGCAGAAGCGGTTTAGTCCTGCTGGCCACATGACCCGGAAAGCTGTCTGTGGACAAACGCCGGCTCCCTCAGCCTAAAAGCGAGATGAGCCTTTGACTGGACTTAACCGTCCAGGGGTCCTTTACCCTTTATCTTTACCTTACCCCATGGAAAACAACAACAACACTGTTCACAGTCCAAGTCTGCAGCAATTCTACCCTGGAGCTGGCAATGTGAATGAAATACAGTGGTACCTCGGGTTAAGTACTTAATTTGTTCCAGAGGTCCGTTCTTAACCTGAAACTGTTCTTAACCTGAAGCACCACTTTAGCTAATGGGGGCTCCTGCTGCTGCCGCACTGCCGGAGCACGATTTCTGTTCTCATCCTGAAGCAAAGTTCTTAAACCGAGGTATTATTTCTGGGTTAGTGGAGTCTGTAACCTGAAGTGTATGTAACCTGAAGTGTATGTAATCCGAGGTACCACTATAGTGTCTGCCTCCCATATTGAACCCTGACCTGTATGAGTGGCACCCTACTGCAGTTTAGGATCGCTCTAAAAGATACCAAAGATAAACCAACAGAAAGAGAACAATCATGTAAAAGCCTTTCAAATCTGCCAGGTTTTACAAGAAGTCTTTCAGAAGATCCTTATACAATCTGTGTAATCTTCTTACAATTATCTAAATAAAAATACTAGTTGGGTAAATGTTGATGCTTCAGCAGGCAAGTTCCACTAACACAGCTCAGATAATAAATGCTTCATTATATCCAGACCCACCAATATAGATGGAACAAAGAAAATCATATCTGATTTACATCTCAGCTCAAAATGAAAATTGCCACTCACTGCCTGATATCACACAGCACGTATTTCAAACCCTAATCACAGGAATTGCTATTTTCAAAGCACAGTCAAGGAAACCAACACAGTGGCTGTATTACAGATTACAGCGTTAGATGAAAAATAATTCAGATTGCACTTCTTGATTTTAAATTAAACAGATAGGAGACATCTACAATGAACGAAACTTAACTTAAACATTTTTATTTTAGTCCAATGACATTATACTTTCCTCTCCTTGCAATGCACATTTCCAACCTTAACAGAGGGGAAAATAATACCCAAAGAGCTTTAACATCCAGGCCTTGTGGCAAAAACCATCAATGCAGTGGTAACTATTTCAGCAGACTTCAGAAATAAATAGTTTATATGGGATTTTGCCTCCTTCACAACACAGCTTTGATCATGTGGCCCCCTCTGGCAAAGGCTAAATGAGGCAGAGATTTGATTAAATGGCTGCAAATGTCTTGCTAGCTGCGTTTGCATTACCGTTCTTTAAACTAAAACAGTACACTGCCATAAAGAACAGTCAGCGCCTTCAGGATCTTTGAACTGGGCGATGCAAGACTTTTTATACTTGATTTAATCTCTACTCGCAGTCATCTGACTCCCCTACAGCCTTTCCTGAATGCACTTGATTGGCAATACTGTAAAAATAAAACTAGATCAATAATTTTTAGAAATATATTTCAACCTGACTGAAGACTCACTTGACTTAAAGAAGACCAGGTGCACAAGACAACAAGATATAGAGACATTTCCAATGCAAGCTAATGGATTACATTTCTTTCACCTCAAGCCAGAAATTCTTGATATTATGATTTACCGTATTTTTTGCTCTATAGGACGCACCCAACCATAGGACACACCTTGTTTTAGAGGGGGAGAACAAGAAAAAAAGTTCTCCCCCTCTCTGCTCAGCGAACCCCTTCAGTGAAGCGACAGGAGAAACGGAGCCCCTTCCATTTCTCCTCCCGCTTCACTGAAGGGGCACTGCGCAGCTCTCCCTCTCTTCTGAAGCCAGGAGAGTCTTGCTCTCCTGGCTTCAGCAAAAGGAACCCGAAGCTGCCGGAGCGTGGAGGGAGCGCTCCCTCTGCACTTCGGAGGCTTCGCGTTGCTATCGCTGAAGCCAAGGAGCCTGCATTCGATCCATAGGACGCACACACATTTCCCCTTAATTTTTGCAGGGGAAAAAGTGCGTCCTATAGAGTGAAAAATACGGTATTTAAGGCAGATCCAACGACACATTCAGGAACTGGATATTTTAAACATTACTGCAACAGTGGCAATATAGCAGTTACTAAGCTGTCTTAGGGCATGCAACAAAATAAATAAAATGTAAATAAAATTGCATGCACATTGTTATTAACTATACTTAACTATGTTAAGTATGAATCCATGACCGTGACAATAAAGTTGGGGTTGGTCCCAAGAACAGGACCTCATTGTCATGATGCTCCTCCTTCTGCAATGTATAGTTATTGAAATGATATTATTACTTCATGTTTTTGCATGTGGGTGCCAACACCTTGATTGTTGCCACATCTAGTTCTGAGGCAAGAAGCTGAACAACAATTCAATTAAGTGAACAGGAAGGTGTGAATGCATTCTTCAAGTTTACTGTTCTTGAGTATTCAATAATTACGTTAAGAAGCCATCAGTAGAAATGCAACATAGGTGAGAATAGCACTGCTATCCCCACCCTCATGAATTCATTACTATTTTTGAGATTGAAAATACCCTTTTGGTGCTACATCATGCAGAGCAAAAGACATTTTTTCCCCTTCTAGAAAAGGGAAATTATGACAAATATAACATTGTAAAATACAAAATATGGTTATTTCTTTATTATGTTTCAGAAGAACTGTTTGGAAAAGATGCCCTGGAAAAATAGAAATGCACGCAGAGATTTCATTGACACCGTAGAAATTTTCAGCTGAATAATTGTCAAAAGCCATTAGGAATATGCTGTATTAGTTTGCATGATATTGTAGCAATAATATCTCTATTGATTTTGTTTTCAAATACATGAAAATGATTACTTTTTGTCATTTTATGACCTGTGTTACTTTGAGCAGTATGCTCTGGTTAGCTCTAATCGGACCACATGTTATTGGTCTCTGTGTCATAATTATTCTTGTAGACTGCTTTGAGGTTTTAGTGGTACATCAATATTGTGAGATTATTTATTTATTTACTTATTTACATACATCTGTCACATTTCCTACACAGAGGTGAGTCCCAAAACAACATGCAGCACAAAAGACCCTATCAGTCATAAAACACAATACCTTAATATGTTCATACCATAATATTTATAAAAAGGCAAATCTGATCCACACCACTGAAACATTCCAGTCAAAAGGGGCAACCAAAGTGTGCCATAGTTGGTATATGTGTGGATGAGAGGACTGGAAAATAATTCAGGTATAATAATAATAATAATAATAATAATTGATTATTTATACCCCACCCATCTGGCTTGGTTTCCCCAGCCACTCTGGGCGGCTTCCAACTGAATATTAAAAACAGTACAGCATCAAACATTAAAAACATCCCTAAACAGGGCCGCCTTCAGTTGTTAAAAGTAAAATAATTGCTTATTGCCTTGACATCTGCTGGGAGGGCGTTCCACAGGGCAGGCACCACTACCGAGAAGGCCATCTGCCTGGTTCCCTGTAACCTCACTTCTCGCAGTGAGGGAACCACCAGAAGGCCCTTGGCACTGGACCTCAGTGTCTGGGCTGAACGATGGTGGGTGGAGATGCTCCTTCAGGTATACAGGTAGCTGTGTTGGTCTGACACAGTTGAAATAAATAAATAAGTCCAGTAGCATCTTAGAGACCAAACTAAACTTAGTTGGTCTCTAAGGTGCTACCGGACAATTTTTTATGTATTTATTTATTTATTTTGGAAAATAATTGTCTGTCCTTCTAGAGACTCAGGGGGAGAAGGTCTCTCTAAAGTGTGTGGCAGGACCTTGTCATGCTTTCCTTAGGAATGGATGTCTGCTATGCTTATATATGTGGGTTTTGGCTGACTGGCTCCATGGTAGAGTCCACTTTCTTAGCAGAAAGGCTCTTGTAAGAATTTAAACAAAATGTGCTTGAACACTACAGAAATGCAAAATGGTTAGTCTGGAGAAGCTCAAAACCCTCAACTTATTTTTTTTTTTGGGGGGGGGCTAAAGGATTACTAGCACTGCACCAACAGAAAGTCATTCTTATGGAACCAATATAGACAGACATTCATTAACATTCTTTGTCAAGAAAATAACACATCTATATCCTATCAAATACATGTCTGCCTTTACTCTTAACCACTTTGCAGAAAGGAGAAACCAGTATAAATGTTGCTAAGAGGAGGATGTTTGGAAGACACCAGCAGAAATGTCTGAGAGAACAAAACCATAATGATTTTTAATGGCATATTCAAACTCCGGGAACAGAAAACCTCCCATAGATAATAATTGCACTTATTGTCTGTGAAGGCACAAGATATCCAAACAAATTTCAATCTATGCTGCTTTATTTTATTTTTTAAGTATGTTTCTGAGAAAAGAGTTTGTGCATCAATAATAATTTGGTAAATCATTTTGTAGAAATATCATGAATACTATTGATTTGTTCTTCAACCCTCCTCTAGAAACTGAACTCTTTTCCAACTCTATTCGGGACCATTTATACAGAACTTTATGCAGTATAAATCAAGTATTACTAGATCAATGTGATTATGTCTTAGTCACAATAAACCGTTGCAGCTGAAGAGGCTGGAGGAAACAGGGTGGATTTTAAAAGCTTCCTCCAGGAAACTGTGTCCTGTGGCAAGAAAAAGTGTTTTTCTTTTTTCCACAGAAAGAATTTTTCATTCCAAGTGCTGGAAGAAGCACTTTGAATACCAACCACTTTCTCTGGAGAGGGAAAACTGTTCTAATTTTAAGAGCATTTTCTGCTCTGCAGAGGCTTGAAAGGGGTTTCTGGTAACTGAAGATCATCTGATCATCTGCTACAGGGAGCCACTTTGAAGGGACACTCTCAGCATCTACAAAGGACATTGCTGTAACCACCAATCTGCTGGTTGGAAGTTACAACAATCTCTTTGAACTTTGACTTGTGGCTGGTCTCACACACCTGCCAAAACTGGCTTGCTGGGCGTGGGGATGATAAGGATCTTTTCTGCACCCATTTTCCTAGAATCATAGAGTTGGTCATCTAGTCCAATCCTCTGCAATGCAGGAATCCTTTGCTAGATGTATTCACCTTGCTTTATTTTCATTGCTCGGATTCTTTAGGGATGTTTGTGAACAACTAACCTTTCAGATGGGACGCGGGTGGCGCTGTGGGTAAAAGCCTCAGTGCCTAGGGCTTGCCAATCGAAAGGTCGGCGGTTCGAATCCCCACGGCGGGGTGCGGTCCCAGCGCCTGTTCGGTCCCAGCGCCTGCCAACCTAGCAGTTCGAAAGCACTCCCAGGTGCAAGTAGATAAATAGGGACCGCTTACTAGCGGGAAGGTAAACGGCGTTTCCTTGTGTGGCTCTGGCTCGCCAGAGCAGCGATGTCACGCTGGCCACGTGACCCGGAAGTATCTTCGGACAGCGCTGGCCCTTGGCCTCTTTGAGTGAGATGGGCGCACAACCCTAGAGTCTGTCAAGACTGGCCCGTACGGGCAGGGGTACCTTTACCTTTACCTTTAACCTTTCAGATGTTAAAACCTTTCCCCTAAGAACACATTCACTCTACAGTTAAGTACTTAATTCATTCCAGAGGTCCATTCTTAACCTGAAATTGTTCTTAACCTGAAGCACCACTTTAGCTAATGGGGCCTGCAGCTGCCGCCGCGAAGCCAGAGCACGATTTCTGTTGTCATCCTGAAGCAAAGTTCTTAACCCGAGGTACGATTTCAGGGTTAGCGGAGTTTGTAACCTGAAGCATATGTAACCCGTGGTACCACCGTATTTAAACTTGTTTCAAAAAGCTGTGGTATCATTGTCTGTAGTTTTGTGCACCAGACACTTAAAAGCTAAAGCCCACCCTGCCTTCAGAAGACCCAAAGGAGCTTAGGCTGTTTGGCAAAGGCAGCCAGGGGGAAAATAAAGACTTCTACTTGGTGGCAACAGACAGATCAAGGGATGCTGAAGGGAGAGACTTCATCAGGCAAGACCTCCTTCCACCTGCCTTGCTCCACCCTCTGCTTCTCAATTTCAAAGGAATTGATGTCCAGGGGAATTTCTGAAAGGCAGTGCTTTGTCCTGCATCTTGAATCATAGAATCATAGAGTTGGAAGAGACCACAAGGGCCATCGAGTCCAACCCCCTGCCAAGCAGGAAACACCATCAGAGCACTCCTGACATATGGTTGTCAAGCCTCTGCTTAAAGACCTCCAAAGAAGGAGACTCCACCACACTCCTTGGCAGCAAATTCCACTGTCGAACAGCTCTTACTGTCAGGAAGTTCTTCCTAATGTTTAGGTGGAATCTTCTTTCTTGTAGTTTGGATCCATTGCTCCGTGTCCGCTTCTCTGGAGCAGCAGAAAACAACCTTTCTCCCTCCTCTATGTGATATCCTTTTATATATTTGAACATGGCTATCATATCACCCCTTAACCTCCTCTTCTCCAGGCTAATACAATTTGCATTGTATTATTTAATGTACTATGGCTTGCCATTGTTTTATTGATTATACTTTAGAAATTATTTATTGTAACTGTTGAGTGGATGTCTGTTTAACTTTTATATGTTGATACTATTATTATTTTATACTATTCTAATGATTGTTGAATGTTACTTTTTGATGTAGGTTGCTTATTTTAAAGTTATGTTTTATTACCACATTTTTGTATTGCATTAGATGTACATTTCTTCAGCTTGTAAACTGCCATGAGTATTGTAAGATAGAAAGGTGGTATACAAATTAAAAATCTAAGTTTTAATTCATATATTTTTAACTGTTGCTATATCTGTATTGTCCCTGTTATACCTAACTGCAAATTCAAATGTATCCCTATCGTGTTTTATAACTTCCTTGATATTGTATGTGGGCTGGAACTGGTCTGTGACCAAAATGATAAAATTTGTTAATTCATTCAAATTAAAAATGATGATAGGGGCGCGGGTGGCGCTGTGGGTAAAAGCCTCAGCGCCTAGGGCTTGCTGATCGAAAGGTTAGCGGTTCGAATCCCTGCGGCGGGGTGCGCTCCCGTTGCTCGGTCCCAGCGCCTGCCAACCTAGCAGTTCGAAAGCACCCCCGGGGGCAAGTAGATAAATAGGGACCACTTACTAGCGGGAAGGTAAACGGCGTTCCGTGTGCGGCTCTGGCTCGCCAGAGCAGCGATGTCACGCTGGCCACGTGACCCGGAAGTGTCTCCGGACAGCGCTGGCCCCCGGCCTCTTGAGTGAGATGGGCGCACAACCCTAGAGTCTGTCAAGACTGGCCCGTGTGGGCAGTGGTACCTTTACCTTTACCTTTAAAAATGATGATGATGGGAAAGGAAAAAGAGAGGGGCATACTTTATCTGGCCTCATTTTCCTTCCTCAGATGGGTTGGGGTCTGGCTGAAGATCCGTGATGACAGTATTTGTCAGAGAAATTTACTTTCTCCAGGGAATGTCTCCCGTTCCCTCTGTTGTTTTGCTTTATGTGTAGACCCTTTAGCAACAAGTAGGAGAATTAGTGATCAAATAAAGGGGTTCATTTCATTTCTGTGATTCTCAAAAGTGTTGTTTTATGCAGAAAAGTGGTTCTGATATTTGAAAGACCCACATTCCGTACTGAGGAGCTTTACACATCTTTCTGGTTATAAAATAAATCTTGATAAATCAGACGGGATGCAGGTAAATATATCAAGGAAATCTAATGATTATTTTTAGGGCAGTCAGGGAGATTTCAATGCCCTATGAAAACTCTGAGGAAAATTATATGGATGTTAGATAACCTAGAGAAAACAGCAGAACTCAGCTATTATAATTGTTAAACAAAACATCAGTGGATTTTTTTGGCCGGGTTGCCCCAGTTAAACCTGTAGATGGTGTATGACAGAGGGAAGGGCTTTCCAGAGTGTAGAGGTAAGGAGAAAGATGCCCATTTTGGGTGGGGTTTCTGTAGGGTGGAGTTTCATAGTAAAAAATTCCCTGATGATCTAAGTGATTGTACAGGTTCACAGAGGGGCAAGCAGTCCTTCAGGTAGCATTGTCACAAACTGGTCAGAATTTTATAGGTAAGTAAAAAAAAAAGATGCTGAACATTGCCTAGTAGCCGATCGCCAGTGAGTGCAGTTCCCTAAGCACAAGGGCAATAGGTGTACAACTCAAGAACTTGACTGCAGAATTCTGCACCAGCTGCAGCTTTGGGCCTGTCTCAAGAGAAGCCCCATATTTTATAGATACAGGGCACTCAGACTGACCTAATAAAGAATAAATGAATTAATCTTTATTTGTGTCAGCCATCGGCCATAGCAACAAAAGAACAATACGATATACAAAGGACAGAAATAAAAAGTCAATTGTATAAAACACACTTTAGGGTCCTGAATCAACAGTCCAATACAGCGGTACCTCGGGTTAAGTACTTAATTTGTTCCGGAGGTCTGTTCTTAACCTGACACTGTTCTTAACCTGAAGCACCACTTTAGCTAATGGGACCCTCCTGCTGCCGCTGCGCCACCGGAGCATGATTTCTGTTCGCATCCTGAAACAAAGTTCTTAACCTGAAGCACTATTTCTGGGTGAGCGGAGTATGTAACCTGAAGCGTATGTAACCTGAAGCGTATGTAACCCGAGGTACCACTGTAGTGGACCTTATTGTGATTGTCCCAAGTTAAAAACCTTGAAACCTTTATTGTCATCTGCTCGTCTTGATCTGCCAAGAGAAAAGACACTGTGGGAGCAGTTGGGCAACCCGGAATGGACAATAAAATATGGGTGATAACCTCATTCCTCAAGTCTTTATAAAGAGTGCAAGCCAAAAGGGTGTGCACCACTGATTCGGTACTGCCATCTCCACAGGGACATAAGCATTTTTCTAGTGGATGCTGATGGAATCGTCCCTCAAGTACAGCCGAGGGTTCAATCTTGCGAGGGTAAAAGCACGTCTATATTTTGGAATTGCTAGATTATGCGGATAGGGTGCCAGAGAGTCAAAAAGGGAAGGTGGAAAATAATCATACCATGGGCAAAATTTCCTTACTGTGGCCAAGTTGTTCTGATGCTCAATATCATTTAGGCACTGACAAATTAGACTGTTTGCTTTACTAAAACCCAAGGTGAGTAGCTGTTGTGGTGATAAACCACAAGAGTGAAGTTTCTGATAGACAATTTTAGACCAGGCGCTCTTGTGACCTAATAGAGAGTTGCCTAAAGTCACCTTGTGAAATTAAAACAAGGGACTTTGTCGTCCCAGTGCTACATCAATATATTACTTTTGTCAATATATAACCTGATTGTATGGTCTGGACTGGGGAAGGGGCTCTGATTGTGTGGCCTAGTCTTAGTCACTTTACTATTGTTGGATTGCTAGTATGAAGGATATGGGACTGCTTTACTGAAATATTTTGGAGACGTACGTATTTCATTCTGTTGTTGCATTTTATGTGACCTGCCATGAAATAATTCTTGAAAACTGGCATAGAAATTAATTATAATGAATAAAATAAAATAGCTGACTATTTCCAGGTAGAGAAACCACAGACAATAGAAACTTTAATTTTTCATTATTTTAAATTCATGACACTGGATTCTGACAGAAAGTCACTTACTAAAAATGTTCTGAGCCCCAGGCATTTCCTAAAGGCAGAGACATTATGTGTGTTGTAGAAGTCAACTATGTCAAATATTATTGACAATCATTGCTGTAAAAAGTGTCACATTCAGAGTAAAACCTGAAAATAAATTTTATAAGAATGGTATTTGATGTGCATTTGACCACTCTTCTGTTTCATCTGATTTGATTCTTACTTAAAATGAAGTTTAAATTCATCTTAGTCTCTGTTAATCAGAAGCGGTGACTGTGGATCATAGCAAAATGTAGCAGCTCTCATATTATCTTTCAGAGAATTTGTGATGAATAGCTTTATTGAGCCACTAATTCAATGGTAAAAGCCCTCAGGCACACAAATAATATGAAAAGCAAGAATGCCACAAAAGATCTAGTACTAATAGGATATGGCACAATCCTATAGTGCATGCATACTATCTTGGGGGGAAGGGTCCATTTTGTAACCAGGAACGACTGACTTTCAGTACTGCTGAAAAACACCTAGCATTAAATAATAGAAAGGTCTTCAAATACTGTTATGTTACTAGCTGTACCAGCAGCAGAAATATTCATTCGCTTGCTCACAGGGGCAAGAGTAGCAAATTGTCCTTGGGCTAACAAGGAAATAGTAGACTCTTTCCTTTCTTGCCTGGCTCCAACACTTCCTCCAGCCAATTGCAAGAATGACGCACTGCTCTGCAGAGTGTTTTGTCAGCTGAATAGAAAGATAAGAGATGAGGGGAAGAAAGAGGAGTAGAGTGGCAAGGAAAGGGCAGAAAAAATCTGAGGCAGGAGCATTTTTGAAAACCTATAGCATCCCGCTAATGTTGTTATAAGAATTTAAGGTCTCAAATATATAAATTAAATGTTCATAAATTGACAAGGCAAGCACACACATAAGTATGTAAACCACGTGTCTGAAATAGTACAGGAGAACAATCCTGAAGCCATTTTGACTCTCTCAAATTGACTTCAAATGTTTCTCTGCAAGGAGGAAGGAAATGGGGAAGCCTCTCCATTGTCTTTTCCTTACCTGTCTTTAGGGTGTATTTGTGCATGAATACGGCGAGCCTGTGACCTGGATTCAGGAATTAAAGTATTTACCATCACAAAAGAATGGCCAGGCTGCCCAAGTAAGCAACCACTGGCCATTGTCAGGTATCCTGGCAGACAGGATTTCTGTTGTAGACCTCCTCCTTCTGTGATGTATGTATGTTTTGGGGGGTGGTCTGGAGCTACAGGGTGGGCAATTTCAAAAGTCTATATAAAGTCTTGCACACCATTGTTCAGGGTTCCTCCTCCCTCCTGCATGTGGTGAGTGAGGGCCCTGTTGCAACAGTTTAATAAACATCAGGCTTACTAGCTGCTTTGCTTCTCAATATTCTCTGGTTGGCCTCTGTTATTTTCTCCTACTAATAGGGAACCCACTTAAGGACTCTATACAGGCTCTTGGATAAGGGAAAAGCAGCAGATTTTGTTGACACCAATATGCATAGATTCTAAGCCACAGAAAATAAGAGGCATATCTCTGCACCATTGGTGTTCCCCGCTGCAGGGTATGTGTGGCACAACAACAACAAACCTATGGTTACGTGAAACATACTCAATAAACACACAAGACGTAACCGGCTGTACTTTTGAATAAATAAGGTATACTGTTCATTGTATCAAATTGTAGATTTCAACGGAAGTCTCATAAAGTTCAATGAAAAAAGCAGAAGACCTAGTGGATCAGTTCGTTCTCTAGTCCAGCATTTCCCAACCTTGGGCCTCCAGCTGTTTTTGGACTACAACTCCCATAATCCTCAGCTAGCAAGACCAGTGGTCAGGGATGATGGGAATTGTAGTTCGAAAACAGCTGGAGGCCCAAGGTTGGGAAACACTGCTCTAGACAGTCCATAGCATAAGGTCCATACATGTATAAGTGTCTATTCCACCTGTCTGTTCATAGAGTCCAATAATCCACATGAAGGGTTGTTACAGTTCCACAGAATACTTTCACAGAGTCTAAGACAGGCATATGTAATATTACAGGATAGTAGATCTTATAGCATAGTAGTGGTTGCCTGTTCTACTGATGAAGCCTAGGATGGCAAAACAAGGCTTATATTCTGGAAATCCGAAAGGAACTCTGACCCTACAAATATGCCGAATAAAAAGTATCATTATTATATCACATAGAAAATAGTTGTTGGCTCCTCCATACCAACAAGTAGATAAGAAACATAATCATTTTCTCTTTAGTTTATGCATACATGTTAAACGTTGGAATGTTCATTGTGTCCAATTGTTGTTTTTGGTGAATATTGACGTGTATTAAAAGGATGGCTGTGAACTAACTAAGAAACCAATAAAGATGTCTATAAAAAAAGAAAGAAAATAGTTGTTGCCTAATAGTTTGTGTGACCACATTCATGGAAGACAATCTTATTCGGCTACAAAGAAGCCCATCTAGTGAATGGAGATAGACTTGAAATAACTGCTAAATGACTCTAAGCAGTAACAGTAACAGCAAAAGCAGCAAGTCACAAACATCCAACATTCAGGATCAGAGCTAGCCATGAAAATAACAGATTATATTCCTTTCCTGCTCTGTTTGCCTGCCTAGTTCCCTGTCTTAGAGCAACCACCTGCCTTCTCCATGTCTCAGCTCTGCATTTTTGCCTTTTCAGCTGTGTTAAGGATTGGAAATAATCTCTTCTCGGAATTAGTGAATGTGCCAATGGTTCCATTTTTACTAAATTGTGGGTGAAATAAAACAAGCCAACACCGGGCGCAAATAATTTTTACGTCTACCTATTTCACATGGCTAGAAAAATACAACTTGATCCCTTTTTCTGACTTTCTATCCTTGCTTTTATACATAGTAAGGCACTTGGTAGGATCTGCACAAAAACTTTTTGATGTCATTCATATAGTCTCATCCAAAGCCTTGATGCTAACTATTCAGATATCAATACTAATCCATTAGCCTGCTAGTGTGATTTTAAATTAGAGAATGACAGACTTCCTTATTTCTGTTAATGCAGATTATTTTATCTTTCATTCCAGGCTTATTATTCAATATGAAATTGTTTTAAAGGTGTTGCCAATTTAATATATTTTTTACTCTGCTGCCGCTAATAGAAAGTGCTGCAGCATTCCCCCCCCCCCGAACTTTTTTTATTGAAGATATTTGTGCTGAAGCTGATAATTGGAATACCCATTTTCCTAGTCGGCTTTCCATTTTTTGTAAAATAAAGAAGTTATAGATAGTACAATTGTTAAAAGCTATTTCCAACACTGCCACTCCACACCTGAAGTTTGTGAAGCATCAATTACCCCTCCTCTCCCCTCCAGCCCCTATGCACCCTCAAAATTTGGTCAAGAGTTTTGGGAATTTCAGGAGATTTTCTGCAGGGAAGGGGAAAGGAAACATAAGTCCTCTTGCATGAATGGAATACTGCTTGCGTAGCACTGGATACAATCCTAAATATTTTACCATTGTCTTATGAACCTGGAATTAATTTATTTTTCAATCAAAGTAAGCAATTGCTTTCGGATTAGTAAAGAGCAAATAACTCTGTTTAATCTGTACTGACTTTGCAAAAACAGGTGCCACATAATATCCATTCCGGATTCGTAAGAACTTGATTGTTTAGTGCACTTTGAAACACCCTGTCTATTGATATCAAGCAATGTAAACTTTTTGGTGCCTGCTAAAAACATTCTTGTTTAGACAAACCTACCCAGATGCTTAGAATGTACAGGTCACTTTAATCTGTTTTAGCATTTTAATCTATTTTAATATCTTAATGTTTGTATATTTTAAAGTACGGTTGTGAATTTTTACTGATTTTATTGTATTATTTTTGTAAACCACTTTGACTTTTTTTTAAAAAAAACAACAGCAACTATCTAGCAGTGTATAAATTTTATGAAATATATATTTCTTATGGTGCTCATGATTTCAGATAAATAATCACCTGGGCCTATACTTATCAGAGCTATGTTATCTGAATAAGATGGTTCTTAGAATACATTTAATTTTAAAAATGTATTAAATGCATTTAATAAATATCTTCTTTGTAGGGGAATTATCTAAAAGTCATGCCTGAGTTGAATGGGAAATCAGATGCATTCAATTTTTAAACTTGGGGCTAAAATTAAATTTGACTAAAACCTGAAACAGGGTGATTCAATCCTATCAAAGGCCTTGTATTCATCAATCTGTATGATCATTTTTGGGTTTCCCCCCTCTGATCTATATAGTTTATGATATTAGTCACATTATGAATATTGTGAACAAATATTCAGTTCTTGAGAAAATTTTCTTGATCTGAGTAAATTCATTTAGACATGTCTGAATCCAGTTGTCTTCCCAAGATTAAGGTGAAGGTCTTGTAATCACAATTAAGTACAGAAATAAAGCTGTAAATTGTCATTAGCAATATAGTTTTTTCTTGTTTTGGGGAAAAAAAACAATCTGGGCTTCATTCCAAGACTGGGATTTGTCACTCACTTAAATCTTGCTTATAACTTTAGTACTTCTTTTGGTAAAAGTTTATCCCATTCATTTGGAAATCCATCTGGTCCTGGAGATTTCTGTAACATGTGCTAAGATGGGCTACTGCATCCCTTAATTACTGTTCTCGAATAAATATTTCCAAAAAAATCTCTGATTATACTGTTGTTTTTTATTGTTTCAAGCACAGCTTTGTACAGAACTATCTAAATTATTCCAGGTGTTCTTGTTTACTTGAAGCAAATTGTCCATCATCTTTCTTTATAAGTGGAATTATGCCTGTGTAGAAAAAGAATTAATATATAATCTGATTTATCACCTTTTTTTAAAAAAAATCTTTGGTATCTCCTAAGTACTTCGGCAATTTAACAATTTGTTTTAATTGTGAAAGGTTTTTTTTTCCAATTCCAATTATTATTTGCAAACCAATTTATATTAATATTCGAATCTTCTTTTTAAAATAGCTGAATTCTTTCTGAAATACTCCCTAATATGAGCTTTTAATATTTCCTATACAGCAGTGTATTTGACAGCAATAGTATTTTTAATTTCCAAAAATATTTTAAAATCTTTAAAAGATTTTACAAAAAATACCAAGAAACTCAACTTCTAAAACCAAAGTATTCAATCTCCAAGTCTGAACTTTTTTTCTCCTTCTTAAGCCTAATGGTTATCATAATTAGTTAGTTCTTTGCAAAACTGGACTTTTTATTAACTCAGGAGCTAGCAAATAAAAATCAATATATGAAAATGAATTGTATACTTTGAAAAGCCTTTCTTAAACTTGAGTCCACATATGTTCTTGAACTACAACTCCCATTATCCCTGATCACTGACCAGGCTGCTTAGGAATGATGGGAGTTGTGGTCCAACAACATCTAGGAACCCAAGGTTCAGAAAGGCTGTTTTAGAGTACAGTGGTACCTCGGGTTAAGTACTTAATTCGTTCCAGAGTTCCGTACTTAACCTGAAACAGGTTCTTAACCTGAAGCACCACTTTAGCTAATGGGGCCTCCTGCTGCCGCCGTGCTGCCGGAGCCCGTTTTCTGTTCTCATCCTGAAGCAAAGTTCTTAACCTGAAGCCCTATTTCTGGGTCAGCGGAGTCTGTAACCTGAAGCGTATGTAACCTGAAGCGTATGTGACCAGAGGTACCACTGTAATGTGTGATCTCTCTCATAAGGACATTTATGTTGCCATATATATGTTAAACACAAAGTATGGGGTACTTTTTTCCCCTTTTTTAAATACATGATGATGATGATGATGATACACTATTGTGGGGTCACCCCAAAGCTCCCCTTTCAGATAAATATTGGTGCATTAAAATCTCCAGTGAGCATAATGTAGCCAAATGAAAACTTAGTTATTAAATCAGAAAAACCATTTATAGAAAATAGATCACATTGCCTTGGGGGCATGTATATTTGCAATAGTGTATTTAGTTCCTGTCATCATCCCCAAAAGGATGGCATAATGGCCTTGTACATCATGCTCTATTTTTTCCACTTCAAATTTTTATATGCTATATATGCTGTATTACACACACACACACAAACACACACACCCTTTTAGTTTCAGAAGATAACATTAGAGGCAACAATAAAAAATCATCCCCCAATTTCTTAACAGATAACAGTGCTTTTGTTTTATATGAGTTTCTTGTATATTATTTGCCTAGTATAGTAAACCTCCTTTTCATTTCACCGGGTTATTTAATCCATTGAAGTTAAAATAAGCGAATAATACATTCGCTATTATTATTTGTTTCATTTATAACATTTCTGAAACCATTTATAAAAAGCTCCTTTAACACAACCTAGCTATAAATTGGTTGATTTCATCCTGAATATCTCCATATTCCTTACAAACTTCATTCTTTTGATCCTGCCCTTTTCTATAGTAGATTCTGTTGCTCTCGCTGCTTCCTGTTCATGATTTTCTGGTGGCTGTTTATAAGAAAATCTCACTATCTCTCACACCATGTCTATAAGTTCTTTCTAAATCTTGTTGCATATGATCCTCCCCCCCCCCCATCAAGAGCATTAAATTTCACAATTTCCCTTTATAGAAAATGAATAATTCCACTGAGGGATCTAACATTTGACTTCCTTAATTCATTGCTCAGTATTCTAACCTCTCGTTGCTTAATTCATGTTCTTGGGCATATGCTAGAGTAAGCTTGAATTTCTGATCCCCCGATTTTGGGGTTCCTTCCCAAAATCTTTTCATTATCAATTGCATTGCTCTAAAGCAAAAAAAACAACAACATGTACCATCACATCTACCACGAGTCAGGGTGTCGTAACTGACAAACTTCAATAGCTTGTACTCAATGTAATCTACAAACAGTAGGGCCTCCTGAAAAATAACATTAAATGATGTTCTTCAGGGACCCTAGTTGGTCCCAAACTGTGAAAAGCTTTAAAGGAAGGCGTCAGGAGTTTCAATTGACCTAGAAATGGACTAGGGACATGTACGGTTGTTTAAGCAGAAAGGGACACAGGTGATTCATGCTGGGCTGAATACACACATCTCTTTCCCCCTATTACTCTTAAAGAGCCCCTAGTGGAAAAACAGAAAAAAAACTTTGTGGTATCTTTATCGTTGAGGGATAATACTGGTGAAACAGTGCTATAATTATGACGACAAAGACAATAACAAAAATTCTACTTTCTAAACTACAATAAAGTCACCTATCGGCAACTCTCCCACCTATAGGATTGAGTCATTTAAACGCAACCTCCGACTTACAGATAAGCAGATCTCATAAAGAAGAACACTTAAAAATGGGCCAGTGAGTTCAGCAAGCTTGAAATTGCATTTCATCACGGAACAGCTATTAAAAGTGTCACCGTTAAAAATCCCACCCTCAAATCCTCACACACACCCCAATCCCACTCAAAAGCTTTGTTCCTTTTTCCTAGCACTAAAGTGGAAAAAAGGCATGTTTAGCCCCTGTGGAACAGTTGCAGAATTAAACACAGTGCAAAGCTATGGCCAACTCCATATGCAGCTCCATTGCCAGAGAAGAGAACAAACGGCAGTTGCTGTGTATCAGAAGTGAGCAAATTACAAGGCTGATTTGAGAACGCTTAAACTGATGGTTGTAGATTATATACTTAAAAAAACAAACAAACACAACAACTTATATTTATTAAATTTTCCATTTTAACAATCCAATCAAAGCGTATCATACATTCTGAATTATACATATTATTAAATAATCAAACAGTCCAAATATTATGCCAAATTATTTTTTTTAAAAAATGGGGGGACTTCACCACGCTCCATACTTCTTGACCTATATTTGTGTGATATTATTGAGATTTCAATTGTGATCTGAAATTTTCAAGCAATGGGTGAAATGTTTGTTTCCAAATTGTCCTGTGGGGTTGAATGATTCCAGAAAATGGAATGTCAGAGAAACCAGTAGGAGAACACTTCGTTCTCCCAGGACATTCTATACAAGATCTCAAAGTAGCTGTCATATTACAAAAGAATTTCAGAAATAGACTGGAAAGAGAAGTTGCTGAATTGCAACTTATTACCAAACTTAAAACCATGGAGAGACCTGGTCAGAATAGAGACATGGGATTCTTATCTCATTATACAGTGGTACCTCTGGTTGCGAACGGAATCTGTTCCAGAGGCCCATTCACAACATGAAAAGCCCGCAACCTGAAGCGCCATATCTGTGCAGGTGCTTGTGCGCATGCACAAAGCGCAATTTAGCGCTACTGCGCATACGCGAGCAGCGAAACCCAGAAGTAATTCTTTCCGGTACTTCCGGGTCACCGCAGGACACAACCTGAAAAAACCTGAAAAAACGTAACATGAAGCAAACATAACATGAGGTTTGACTGTACACGATAAAGCTATTTTTAGCCATCTCACCCCTTGCCATTTCCTGTAAGACTAATTGCAGTCGTCAACAGTCCTCAACAGATTTACCACACCAATCACCCATTCCCACCACCCTTCTGAGTAATACCCCTTCCCACCCTCTCACTATATATAAGGGTCTGGTGACTTCTGTTTCCGTGTATCTGAAGAAGTGTGCATTCACACGAAAGCTCATACCAATAACTTAGTTGGTCTCTAAGGTGCTACTGGAAGGAACTTTTTTATTTTGTTTCGACTACGGCAGACCAACACAGCTACCTACCTGTAACCCAAATAAATGTGTTTGTTAGAAACCCCTGTCTAGGGCACTGAAAATAATAATAATAATAATAATAATAATAATAATAATAATAATAATAATAATTTATTTATACCCCGCCCATCTGGCTGGGACTCCCCAGCCACTTTGGGCGGCTTCCAAAAGAATATTAAAATACTGTGATACATCAAACATTAAAAGCATCCCTAAACAGGGCTGCCTTCAGATGTCTTCTAAAAAATGAATTTATTGGCCAAATACAAACACAGATACTGTGTTTGTTTGTTACCAAGTGAATAGGTGAAGGGATCCCTGACCATTAGGTCCAGTCATGACCGACTCTGGGGTTGCGGCGCTCATCTCGCTTTTTGGCCGAGGGAGCCAGCGTACAGCTCCCGGGACATGTGGCCAGCATGACTAACGGAAACACTGTTTACCTTCCTGCCAGAGCAGTACCTATTTATCTACTTGCACTTTGATGTGCTTCTGAACTGCTAGGAAGGCAGGAGCTGGGACCAGGCAATGGGAGCTCACTCTGTCGCGGGGATTTGAACCGCCAACCTTCTGATCGGCAAGCCCTAGGCTCTGTGGTTTAACCCACAGTGCCAACCATGTCCAAGTGACACCAAGTGAATACTTTGTAGCTTAATGCAATGGAAAAGGTACCTTGCCGGGAAGTGCAGGAGCTACTTTGTTAACAGAGTGCAAATGGAAGAATGTTTATTTTGCTCTATATTCCCACAACCACTTTTTATTCAGAGTTAAAGCTTTTATTCAGTTAAAGCATCAGTGAAGGTGACCATGTAATGTCAACAATGCTTCAAGACAACCTGAAAAAAAGAAATCATTAATACTGCATTGTAGGACTACAATTGGGGTTAATAAGCTCTAGGGGATAAAGAACTCTTATGAAAGCTGTAAAGAATTGGATTCAATAGTTACTGAAACTCTCACAGAAAGTAGTAAAGGTTTTTGAAGATAGGCTTTCCTTATTTTTCTTGACATGAGTATGGATGGCTATTGTTGATACAGCCATTATAAGCTGCTAGTTATCTACACTCATTCTATTTATTCTTTCCCAGTGGGATAATGAAATTCTGCAATGACTAAAGAAAAGACAGAAAGTCTCACTAATAGAGGCCTTCAGGAACAGTTGAATGCTAGGGTTCACTTTCTCATTATTATCATTTTACAGAATATAGACAGCAAATATGGTTGTGTACTGGAAAATATGGATCAAGTACAGTGGGACCTCAGGTACTTAATTCGTTCTGGAGGTCTGTTCTTAACCTGAAACTGTTCTTAACCTGAAGCACCACTTTAGCTAATGGGGCCTCCTGCGGCTGTCACGCCGCCGGAGCACAATTTCTGTTCTCATCCTGAAGCAAAGTTCTTAACCCGAGGTACTATTTCTGGGTTAGTGGAGTATGTAACCTGAAGCATATGTAACCTGAAGTGTATGTAACCCGAGGTACCACTGTACTTCCATACATTAGTGAAACACTACAAATAATGTAGACTCAAAGCACATATACAGCCACATTCAAGCCTTTGCTGGGTAGCTCAGACTGTCACTTTGTGCATTCAAAATGTGTAAAGGTAAAGTTAAAGGGACCCCTGACCATTAGGTCCAGTCGTGGCCGACTCTGGGGTTGCAGCGCTCATCTCGCTTTATTGGCCGAGGGAGCCAGTGTACAGCTTCCGGATCATGTGGCCATCATGACTCAGCCGCTTCTGGCGAACCAGAGCAATGCATGGAAACACCGTTTACCTTCCCGCCGGAGCGGTACCTATTTATCTACTTGCACTTTGACATGCTTTCGAACTGCTAGGTTGGCAGGAGCAGGGACCGAGCAACAGGAGCTCAACCCTGTCACGGGGATTCGAACCGCCAACCTTCTGATCGGCAAGTCCTAGGCTCTGTGGTTTAACCCACAGCGCCACCCGCGTCAAAATGTGTATGTATGATGTAAATATGCATGTAGAAGCCTGCTTCACTTTGTGCAAATTACTTTTGTGTGTGTGTGTGTGTTTAAGTGGCAATGGGACAAGAACCCTGCATGCTAAGACACAGAAAAGCAAGACTATCTGAACTTTGAACCTGGGGCTACCAGAGAGCTTAGGGAAGCCAAGCAGAAAATTCAATAGAAATAAGGAAACAGGTTTGGCACATCCCTAGCGATCACTAAGGCAAAATTACCTGGGAACTACACGGAATGCAAATGGCAGAATTATGTATGCAATGAACAAACATCCCCTTCTGATGAACTATGTTTTTTGAACATGTCATTTCCCCAGTAAAATAAAGCATGCATTTGATGTAATTAAAGATCCCATGGCAGCATCTGTATGCATGAGGGAGTTAAACCTTGCATCCTGGCGAAGTTCCAGTTTAAATAATTAAATCTTAAAATTTCCCAGCACTCTCAGTTTTCATTTCCCAGCCTCAGCTGCCATGTTGTTGCCAGGTTAGACCCCAAAGGAGACCACATTAAAGTGAGAGATGAAGTAATTTGTGCTTATAGTTAAATCTCCACGTCTTTGGGGATACTACAGATGAAATATAATTTCCAGGGAAGCAAGAGAAGCAAACTATAACATGGATAGCTATTCATCACCTATAATTCTTTCTTCATGCTTTGGCGACACCTATTTTCATCCTAGGATGCTTTCTAGGACATAATAGAGATCACCTTTACAGCCAAATGGTATTCAGGGAGCAACAGAAATAGGACAGAATAGAAAGATGAGTACAACACAAAGGAGATGATTGGTGATGGAAGAAGCAAAATGATGAAGAAGGGGAAGGGACCACACATATCAGGCAAATTTAAAAGGGACAAATATTGGGGAAATCCCTTATGAGCGACGCAAGATGAGGTGTGGTGCATACAAGCTATAAGATGGTGCCATTAAGGAGTTTGAATAAAGAACAATATCGATCAGGGTAAGGTGGGGAGACTGTAGCTGTCATTCAAGTGCTTTAGGTAAAGATAAAGGGACCCCTGACCATTAGGTCTAGTTGCGGACGACTCTGGGGTTGCGGCGCTCATCTCGCTTTACTGGCCGAGGGAGCCAGCTTACAGCTTAAGCCGCTTCTGGCAAACCAGCGCACGGAAATGCCATTTACCTTCCCGCAGGGGTTCCTATTTATCTACTTACACTTTGACGTGCTTTCGAACTGCTAGGTGGGCAGTAGCAGGAACCAAGCAACGGGAGCTCACCCCGTTACGGGGATTCGAACCACCAACCTTCCGATCGGCAAGCCTTAGGCTCTGTGGTTTAGACCACAGCACCACCCGCTTTAGAGCATATTAAAACAGATTGCACAGTAACCGACCTTTGCCTGCCACCTCTGTAAAGCACAAGAAACATCATACCTTATTCTGCCTCTTAAAATTATCCACAAAACACAGGAAACTGTACACATGAGTCATAGAAATGCATGAGAGAACACTTCTCTCCCCAACCTCAGTAATGTTTCAAAAAAAAAATAATTACATTCAGAGGCTCACAGCCATTTCCCAACAACCATAGTAGCACTTTCATAGGATATAAGCAAACCAACCCAGTGTACTGGACAAAAGGACAGTTGCACCAGCAGTCATTTCAATTCCTTATAGCGCAAAACACATTAGTCAGATGGTTGATGAGCAACCGCTGCATAAAACCAAACTGTGTTAATTTCAAAGTCCATATGATAACTGGTATATCATCAGTAAGGTACTTCTTTTTTTCCTTTTACCATCAGTGGCCACACCGCACAGGAAGTGCACTCAGATTTTCCAACCTTTGACAGCAGCCGGTCCACATACACATTGGTGTTTTAGCCTTAACATCAAATTATGGATAGTGCTTGCCAAGTGTGCCTTTGATGTACAGTGGTTTACGAACTTAATCCGTTCCGGAAGTCCGTTCTTAAACCAAAGCGCTCTTAAACCAGGGTGTGCTTTCCTATAGCAGCGGGGGACTCAATTTACAAATGAAACACACTCAACAGGAAGTGAAACCTGTCCTTATTCCAAGGCAAAGTTCACAAACCAAAACACCTACTTCCGGGTTTGCAGCGTTCTTAATCTGAGTTGTTCATAAGCTAAGCTGTTCTAAAACCAAGGTAGCACTGTAATTAATTCTTCTCATGAGGGAGAGATGGTGAAAGCTGTTATGGACGTCATCAGCACCACTGAAACTCCTGGTGTAACACTTGAAGGCTGACTATCCCAAGGCCATAATCTCTGGAACTAGTAGAAGAAGCCTGCTTCACATACATTATCATTATTGTGTTATATTGGTACAACGGTTCTCCACGTGATACAAGCTAATTAGTTGTATCCATTTAGGTCAACCCATTTGCGCAAGTACAGTTGGACCTCCACTCTCTATTCTCTCCTTGGAAACCCTGGAGCAGACTGTAGGGACACAGGGAGATAAGGCTGAAAAGTTCCATTCTGCAAGTAAAACAGGGTGGCTTAATTAAATACAGTGGTGCCCTGCAAGACGAATGCCTCGCAAGACGGAAAACCCGCTAGACGAAAGGGTTTTCCGTTTTGGAGGTGCTTCGCAGAACGAATTTCCTATGGGCTTGCTTCGCAAGACGAAAATGTCTTGCGAGTTCCTGCGATTTTTTTTCACTCCCCACCCCCTTTTTCTAAGGCACTAAGCTGCTAATAGCCTTTTAGCAGCTAATCCGCTAATCCCTTAAGCCTTTAATAGCCGCTAATAGCCGCTAAACTGCTAATAGCGCTAATCCGCTAATGGGGTTGCTTCGCAAGACGAAAAAACCGCTAGACGAAGAGACTCGCGGAACGGATTCTTTTCGTCTTGCGAGGCACCACTGTAAATTTATAACCACTGCATAGCTGTCACACTGGTGTTGTCATGTCCTCCTTACAGCCTTTACCATGTAGATCAGCATATAGTGACATTCCAAAAAAGTCTACTATCTCTTCTGTATTCGGCTACACTGGGTGTCAGACTAACTTGTCGGAAACACAATTAAAAAACTTAAAAGCTTGGATCCAGCCGGTACCTCTGTCTTTACCTCATGGCTGAGGAACTTCATTGTGCTCCAAGATAATTTGGACTGTTTCATTTGAAACATTAAATACTTGTGGTATCCAAGTAACGTTCTCCATTCAACTAGAATAAATCTTCACTAGTCACAGGTTGCCAAGCTGCATTAGCATCCAAATTACTATGGTATTATTAGAATTTCTTTCTGCAATTATGATGCATGGCTGATCTTTCTGTGTACACAGATGTGGAAGGGACCTATGAAGTTATTGTATCCTTATGTCTATCTGTATTCATATTACGTGAAAAGAAAGAGCTGAATTAACTATAAGCCTTTAAAGAGCATAAAGTTAGACTTCGACCAATGTCTCACCTCCTCAATAGAGATAATTGTGACCATACAACTATTTTTTTTTCCTGAATGAAAGCAAAAAAGGTACTGGTTTAGCAACTTGACAAATCATGTCCTCCTCACAGAGGCCACATGTTGCAGTGAGATCAACGTGACTGGCCCAAGCTTGTGGGTGGGGTCGTTTGGATAGCCACAACGCCCAATTGGTGGTCCCTCGTCGCTGGGTTCAATTTGGCCAATGGGAAAGAAGGCTAATGGTTTGAGGGACCTATTTATACCCATGCATGTGTCGTAGAGCTTCCTCTTTTCGCTCATGCATCACAACACCCGCCCACCTCTCCCTATATTTAGGGTTTTTTCAGCAATTGACCTTGCTACGCCATCATGTGTCATCTGTCATTGGGACAGGGGCACGGTAGGAATTTTCCCACTTGGCTGATTGGCTGTTGCCATTTGGGTTTCGCCTGCCGCATAGCAAATCATCACAACTTGTAAGGTTGCAGATAGGCACTGGTTCAAGGTGGATAGGGATGCGGAGCTGTGCCGATCCCTATGTGAAGGGTATTCTGTTAAAGGAATCCAAGGACTCAATTTGGTTTGGTCAACCCCCGGTAGGAGGTTGTGCCCATGCCTGAGTCCAGGGAAGCATCTGGGGAGAGAACAGAATATGTTCCCAGGCTTTTCACCTGCCTCAGGTGTTCACCTTTGGCTGACCTATGATAGAGCTCTGGGTCAGCGCTACCTGCAAGGGTGCAGGGAGCTAGTCAAACCAGAGCCTATGCAACCACTCACTTATCTGTAATCAATAAAGTTGTGGCCTAAATTCTGCCAAAAACCAGAACAAAAATTTGAGTCAAATGTGTCTTTATTTATTGGGGAGGTCTCGGGATCTGGTCACGCAATACCTAATTAGCAGTTATATGTTAAGACCAATAACTACTGAAACTAGTTCGCTCTTCTGCCTTGAAATAAATTATCCAAGCCTATTCGTCTGAATACAGATATGGAATAATCCCAAGGTTTTAGCAACAAACCCCTGTCTTCCTAAAGTTTCCCCCACCAGCCAAGACCATGCTAGTAACAAATCCATCAGATCTTTCCTTTTTTGTTTTATTTGTGCTAGATTTATATCCAGTGAAAGCAGTAACACACACTATAAATTCAGTATTTATAATCTTAAGAAGCCTTATATCTTAAGTAGGATGACATTTAAAGGCTGAGATCTCCTACAGTACATTCAGAGTATTTTCAGGAATTTAACAGATACCAATCCATAAAACTTCTTATAGTCATAAGAACTGTACTTATTCAGCTCAGCTCATGAATACACTAAGACAGGGTATTTGGAGTGCAGCCATTTTAGTCTCACTGAAGATAAGCTATTTAAGCCCCGGTGCTTTAATTTAAAACAATTTGCACCCATTGAAGTCAATGCAATTAGAATGGCTAAAATCCAAGTGTCAACTGTAACTATTTCATGGATCACAGTTGCAGTGCATTAATTTAATTATGTATTGCTCTTATTTTCTATATTTAGAGTGCAACATATTTTACATTCTCCCTTTCAAGGACACAACGAAAAGCACACACACCATAATTTTGTAAGAGTCTGGTGAACTAGGATTCATTCACAATCAGTTTTGACCCCAACTATTCTCTGTAGGTTTTCAAAGATAACTGGGTGTGGGACGGGAAGAGAGAAAATAATATTAGCTGAAGGTAATGTGATTAACATTCTGGTCTAAAAAAATAAAAATCAGTGTCAAGTGAAAACATGCTAGTCATCAGATGTGAACACTACCATATGTGAATATTAAACCAGAGATGCAACAGGGAATCAAACCTATAAAAGTCTTGTATCTAAGAGGCTGTTGTATAACACTGAGGTAAACCATGATTTGAAATGAACTATGAAGTGTTATGTATACAAATCTAGGTTGGGAATGCTAGTCAACTGAAAAGTCATGTCCACCCACATTTTGTCAAATATTCCATGGCACTAAGAAAGACACTCTGAAGATGGCAGGTTACCTTTACATGTTTGCCTTTGACATGTTAATAGCAACTATTTGTTACTGTACTTTGCTTTATTTCTGATTTTATTTATTTTGTTAACTGTATGCTGCCCTAGCAAGAATAACGCTTAGTGAATTGACTATATTTCAAGAAACCTTATCTAATTTTATTAAGTTATAGCACTTCACTATGGTTTTTAAAATGTTACGCTCATTATTTCACCTTAATTTAATATATATTTAAAAACATTTCAGTTTACTTTGTTCTTGTAATTAACATATGCATTGACATTCTCTGTCTCAATTGCTCTCAATCAAAATTAACTGCTAGATTATATTTCTGACTTTGAGTATCTTTACAGCCCTTCTTCCTGTGGCAGAAACAAAAACAGTACAAAGGGAGAAAAAAAGTCTAAATTCAGAATTTATGGTAGCTGTGAGGTGCAGCAGTGGGTTTCTCGCTTTGCCTAAATAAAATGTAACAATAAAGGCAGAAGTCCCTGCCTTTGGCATGCAGTCTGAAGCTCTATCAAACAAGTTCAGTTGCTCTAGAATTTATCATTGCTACAGGCTCAACTGTTTATAGCATCAACAACCCCTAAATTCTTCAGATTCGTAAGTCCTTATCAGGTCATTTCAGGGTTACTTATACATACTTACATCCTTCTAAATAACTAGGGAGTTCCCTGACTATGCACTAATCAATATTCTAATTTGAATATTTACTTTACTACCAACTTGATAGACACTAAGCCACTTGAGTTCACTATTTGAATTATTTAAGAAAATGATGCTGATAAATATTTTATAATGACAACTTACACAGAATCTGATCCACATTTTTGGTTATAAATTATATTGGTTGTAATAAAGTTTACTTCCAAATAGGGTATTAATAAATAGCATGCACGATGGGAATAAAAGAACAGAATTCATAACAAAATCTATCCTAAATCAAAATAAAATTTATATTTTTTATTTCATTGGTACAGAATAAATGAGTCTGCAAATGAAGAACATGGGTCCACTCAACACTAATA
This sequence comes from Podarcis tiliguerta, assembly GCF_965153285.1. NCBI lineage: Eukaryota > Metazoa > Chordata > Lepidosauria > Squamata > Lacertidae > Podarcis > Podarcis tiliguerta. The sequence continues at coordinate 11,929,315 of NC_139543.1, read as the reverse complement.
CATATCTAAATCATATGCACATAATGACTTTGGTTGAACCAAAGCTGCATCTATATCTTCAGGTAGAAGAACTCAAATATATCATAAACTGAGTATACTAGAGGAAAAGTTGGATAGGAATCTTTAAACTATGCAAAAATAAAGCAAGTTAACATGCCAGACAAATCAAATGCAATTCCAAAATTAGTAGACCTATTAAGATCTTTGACTTAGAACTGCATTATTTAAATCTAAAGGGAAGGGGGGAAACAACTAAACATACCATGGCAAAATATGATGGAGCAAATATAAAGAACAAGCAGATTTTAGAGTACCAACAAGAAGGAAGGCAAAACACAAAAATAGAATGGATGTGATGCTTTATATTTAGCTTGGTGGGCAGGCAATGAAATCCCCTTTGCGCTGTCTTCTTTGATAGTCAGTGGGGGAGTCAAATTCTGATGAAATGGTACTGAAGTCTCAGCATTTTTATTTTTTTTAATGGGCTCAAGTGTGAGTCATTTTTCAAAGCAGACCTGAATTTATTATCTTTTTTTACAGAAGCATCCGTTTGTATTTTCCCCTGCAAAACCTAAATCAAAACATGCTATTTTTAATGCTGTCTATTTATAACAGGAGTCCTGTTTTATCTCAGTTTAATTGCAACCTGAACGTTTCTCGGTAAGTTTTCATCAGCAGGCTCACACTGCTGACTGCACCACTGGTGTCTTAGTTGGAATACAGCAGCTCATTTGAGACATAAAAATGATTTCAAAGTGAAATATTTTCATCCTCCCTCTACATCAGCATTTTTGCAAGCTGCAGGCAACACACTGCATCTGCAGTGAATCATACAGAATGACGTTTTTAATGAGGTAAGGGGCAGCAGAAATATAAAGTATAATACAACAGTTCCATTCTAATGTCATATTCACTAGCACGTCCACCTCTCCCCAACCACATTAACTTTCATGCAGGAGTGGTCACGTTGGCTATGCTTCAAATTAAGATGTAGAGTATTAAACTAGCAACGCCAGTTAGGCTGGCTGTGAACCCAGCTCTTGATGCTCGGAGGAAGCAATAGAAAGGTTTTCGAGAAGCAATCTCTCTCTTAACACAATAGTACTGCAATGCAGGACATCCATTTCCCACACCATTACAAAACCAATTCTAAGTCTGTGGATTCTGGCAGAGAAAACGTACAGCGCTTGTTCCAATACGCCATCTGGACAGCATGGCTTGGTTGCCCATTGGTATGGAACTGACACACAACCATCCCACAGATACGGATCCATGGAGAAATGACCGGACATTTCTCAACTTCATCAGCTAACAGAAAACAAAGGCTCCAGACCAGAAGAGAAAGCGAGTCAATTGCCTGTTAGAGGCACACAGTTAATGTGTACAAGAATTTCCAGCGTAATCCTCGGGTCAACATGTTCACTTGGCTGGTGATTGCACAAATATTTGACAAGACCCTTTTTCAATCTGAACAAATAAAGTGCTTGATAACCAATTCCGTGCTGGGCGGATATTAAGTTAAATGATCTTTTGTCTCTTACCATCGACGCAGGCTGGCCTTGCTCTCGTTGTACCGGCAATCTGTCCTTTTTTACATGCACAACGAGCTGTTTGTCGGGCTATAGTCCTTCGGGGCTGACTGCTATCTCTGTCCAGCGTAACAATCTCACATGTACCTGCAGCCAATTGACCTGGAAAAAGAACCAGCAACAGGTACCATAGTCACTGAATGCACCATAGCCACTCTATTACAGGGAAAAAAAGTCACAATCCATTGTCGTAGCAGGCACGCAGGCACTCCACAACAAATGGAAAACGAGCTTATGGATACAATAAAAACAGAGGTAACCAGCATATTCTCCTTGTGCTAGCCAAATGAAAACTTTCAGTCTGGACCAGTCAGAAAACTATTTTCTATAAATGGTTTCATGGAACAAATCACTTTTACTTTGTTGAAAGAACTACTTTAGTAGTGATTAAAATAAAAGATGTATTTCAAGTACACTTGTGCAAGAAGCACAAAAGTATTCAAAGGGAATAGAGGTATGTTAAGAATTACCTATCCTTTATCCAAAATACCTGGAATTATGGATCCATACCTCCACAACTTTGGTGAAACGCAGTACAGATTAAAAATAACAAACTGCAGCCAGTTAAAAGCTTCATCATTACTCTGCTTCAGTCTTATTTCTGTTACAAAACATCAGCAAAATATGTAATTGCTTTAAACAATTGTTACAAAATATGTAATTGCTTTAAACAATTCTAAGCAATAGGAATTACTCAGGAAATAAAATATTGCCCCTTTCAACATGATCTTTTCCATAATATTTCTATATTACTGCTACTTTAAAAAGCAATAGGATTACAACTCTGAAAAAACATTTTAAGGCAAAAAATTATATCAACAGAAAATCTTATACAGGCAAACCCCATTTTAGGCGCAAAGGATATGTGTGCGATTGTGCACATGTGCACAGCACTGAACACAGAAGCCACCTGGAAACATCATAAAAGATGTTACTAAAAGAGTGGCGCAAGGAGGGATGGAAGCTGAATGAGGCATAATATTTCAATTGCACACAATTTTGTGCAAGCACGCAATGACCCAGAACACAACTCCAACACAAACTGGGGTTGCCTGTAGCGGCCACAGCTATGAAATAAAAAGGCGTGACACAAGAAACGTTTGGGTAAAACATGGGGGCATGCTTATTTAAATTTATACAAATTATCTGCAGTGTGACTGTGTGGGAACCTCACTTTTGGGTGAAGCCTGCCTTGCTACATGAAAAGGGGAATTGCCTTAGGTTCCACTACCACCCCCTTTTATCAGCCCCACGCCTGAGGGTAGATAGGGAGGCCTTCTTAACCCACTCACTCTCAGAGGGGTTTGCCCCCAAGGTGATCCTTACCAAGACAAGAGGCCCCACAAACCATTCACCATAAAGGTACCTAAAGATGCTCGGCCAAACTCTGCCCTGTGAAATTCTAACACATTGCTGCCCAAAGTGGCCAACTAAACAGGGATAATGTTAGGAACAGTGAAGTTTTGTTAGACCCCTTTCTTTCCCCAGGGCTACAACAGTTTAACAAGAAGGTACAGCAACGGAGGCTGTCAGTGGAACTTTTGTGACCGATGTCCCTACCATCTGCCAAGGCTATAATAAAAACTAGGATATTGAGTGCCAGGAACTAACAGTAGCAGCAGAGAAAACATGTTCCCCACTTTATTTTCAACTTTCTTGGGCAAATGAAACTAACCACAATTACCTTGAGTTTCTGCTTAACCCTCAAGAAAGAAGGTCATTTTCACCGGACAGGTTTAATTCAAATCCATCAAACCTCCTTTGCGGAAGGTTCTCAGGCAGGGTGGAAGGAGAAAGAACTTGCCCATGTGAAGACCACCTGGTGGAAACACTTACGCATATGGTTCTTAATAGTAAACTATATGCTGATCTCGGTCAGCAATTTATAGATCAACTCTGCATCCCCAAATGGAAACTAGAGTTGGAGGTCATACATTTTATATTACTGGGGTATGATCAGGAGCTCACCAAGTTAGTGGCTAAATATCTCTATTTGTTTTTTTGTTGTCAAAATACACTGCAGACGCCCAATCTCCCTGGAGACCTAGAGATGTGACAATAGACTGCTCTGCCTCCTTTCTTTTAGCAAATGTTTTGTGCCACTGGGGAAGTGGTAATTCTGTATTGATTTGTTTTGGATGTTTTGATGCTTGGATGTGATGCCAATAAAAGGTTTGATGATGATGATGATAGGAACAGCCAACCAACAGAACAACCCAATCAACCTAGATCAGAAAGGCAAAGAATCAAAACAACACTGTAAGAGAAAGTGATGGCCACACTTGGTCCTCCAGCTGTTTTGGGACTACAACTCCCATCATCTCTAACAGGACCAGTGGTCAGGGATGATGGGAATTGTAGTCCCAAAACAACTAGAGGGCCGAGTTTGGCCATCACTGGCTTCCATAGTCTGTTTGCTCAGCTCCACCCACCCTACACCAACACAATGTGTGGCTGCATGCTGCCTGGGTAACACCGGGCTCAGTTCCCAGTGTGCACACAAAGTCCCACTTCTGCTGGAGCTCTCTAACCATGGTGGCTAAGCAGCGATTGTTTAACTAGGGTAATTTTTTAAAAAAGTAACTCCCCTCCCACCGGTAAGCTTTAAGAAAAAACAAAAATGGAGGATGGCTCTGTTTGTTTTGTTGCAGCTGCTAGATTGTAGATTATGTCCTGGTTCTTAAAACCAGGCCGATAAAGGCCGATAAAAACATAGCTTTCCCCCTAAACAGGTGTTTTATGTTTGCCTCCTGCAAGACAGAACAGAGCCCCCAGTTATTGGCTCATGATTGAATATATAATGTTAACTTTATTTATGTGAACCTGCACAGAATGAAGTGCAGGTGCAGATACAGAAGTAAACTGGATTGCACAGTTATGCTAATATCTGCAATATGCTGAAAGTTATATAGCAGCAGAAATTTGAATTTGCACAAGAACGTGGCAGAGCAGATACCACCTTTCTGGCATTTATAAGAACCCTCCATACTTGAGCGGCGTGTGGGGGGGGGGGCATTAAATACATTAAATGACACATACAAGGTCAATAGTACATGCTTTCCTAACCTTTCGGAGCAATCTGGAAGGGACATTGGGGAAGTGAGAGAGAGGGTATTCCATTGTGCAAACGGACGCCCATTCTGCTAGTTCATGGACACTATTGGCTGTAACCCAATAAATGTATTCTAAATATGGTTTCCATTTATGGTAATCAGAACACAACTTTCTCAGTGATGCACTTCTGTTGCAAACATAACGCTTTTTTAAATCATCAGGAATATGCTGCATTCTGTACCTGTGAAAATGTGAATCCCAGGCACCTATTGGCAATTGGTTGGAGGTGGCACTGTGGTCTAAACCACAGAGCCTAGGGCTTGCTGATCAGAAGGTCGGTGGTTCGTATCCCCACAATGGGGTGAGCTCCTGTTGCTCGGTCCCTGCTCCTGCCCACCTACCAGTTCGAAAGCATGTCAAAGTGCAAGTAGATAAATAGGTACCACTCTGGTGGGAAGGTAAACGGCATTTCCGTGTGCTGCTCTGGTTTCGCCAGAAGTGCCTTAGTTATGCTGGCCACATGACCCAGAAAAATTGTCTGTGGACAAACGCCAGCTCCCTCGGCCAGTAAAGTGAGATGAGCGCCGCAACCCTAGTGTCGTTTGCGACTGGACTTAACTGTCAGGGGTCCTTTACCTTTACCTTTAGAGGTACTATCAGGGCAATCCTGCATGGCTGAAAGCAGTTTTGTCCTCTTGCAGGGAGGGGTACCTTTGTTTAGTCATAGAAGGCACAATGAGCATTGAAACATTTTCTTACAGGATCCTATGCCAGCAAGAGGTTCTGTTCTGTTTGAACCTAGCATTCTAGAGACCTTTAGAAAACTTTGTTTTATATTAATCTAGAAATGTATGTCTCTGAATTGCACATGCAGCCTTATGTTACACTCTCACACAGTAATTTTTCCCCATGTGCCGTCATTTGGATGCCTAGCAACACAAGCTCTTTTTATAACTCAAAATGTACAAAGGTTCATTTGACTAATTCGCTGCTAACAAATTTTACCTGCAGATATCACATCTGCTATGAAGAAGTGAATCCCAGTAGCCACTTTATAAAGGATTTTTGCAGATTTCCTAAGGAAGACTAAGAAGCATGCCTATATCATATGTGCATGAACAACATATACACTCCAGAGCAGAGGCTGCCAGCTAGGGCTGGGCGATATCTGGTTTTCAGCATCATGATTTATCACCAGCTATACATCACGATATTCTGATATATCATCATGTCTGATGTAAGGATGGATGACTTCACAGTTTTTCCCACATTGTGATTTTTCACAGCACACACACACATCATGATTCACCATACATTGCCAGGTCAAAAATTATGAAACTGGTATTACAATATGGACTTCAATCTGGTTTGGGATGAAATATTGATATATTGCCCAGCCTTATTGTCAACTTGAGGTGTGGAGGCTGTGGGCACATCTGCAAACTGGACAAACTGTTGTGAGAGCCCCACACATCCCACAATTGGCTACCAAAGGATGCTTCAAGCTGAAGATCAGTGGCTGTGGGCAGAACCTCGTGAGCACCAAAGAAGGCTTCTGCAAGGCTTTACCAATGAGATATCGCCATCATAAGGTGAAGGATCTTGTAGGCTCCCAAATATGGACTGAAAGAAAATTCAACTCACAAACCCCTGGCTACCAGTTGAGAATTTTGCTGTGACCAAACTGATGCATTAATTAATTAATGCATAAACAAACAGCACAACAAGTATGAAAAAATGGGGTATGCAAGAGCTAAGAAACTACAAAACAGAAAGTTCTGGTCCACATCACATAGACCAGTTCTGCTCACTGATCTCTTTCAAGTAAAACCACTTAGCCACCTTCATTCCATTAGTAGCCCTGACTCAGGCTTTTATGAACACCTGATAAGAAATTTTGATATACAAAAGTTAAACTTTTACAGTTACTTTATGTTTGTGCTCACCGCTCTGGTAGGGTAGCCAGGTATCAGACACTCCGATATTTTGAATTCCATATGTTTTTGTGACATCTTTCGCTGTTTGCACAGTACTGAAAGATAGCCAGTTGGTGGTAGTCTTGCCTATCTTTTTAAGTTAGGCCTTTGACTAATTAAATAATCTGTGGCCTTTAAACTGTTTGGTGGGTTGGTATTGTTTTTGTTTGTTGCTATGCTATGCATTTCTGTGTTTTTACATTGTAAACCACCCTGCGATCCTAGGATGAAGGGTACTGTTAAAATAATAATAATAATAATAAGCCAGTGTGTCACCCAGGCAGCAGAAATTCTATACGCACAAACAGTTGCATGCACATAGCTGTCCCTCTGTGGACATATGTACATGTAAGGTAGGGCCCATGAGAACATTATGTCAGGGATGAGCTAGTAGCTATGGCCCTGTTTCTCTCCCACTGTGTAAAAGTAAGTGTGTGGAGATAAAGAGTAAGTAGGACGGTGCTGGAGGAGACTCTTGAGAGTCCCATGGACTGCAAGAAGATCAAACCTATCCATTCTGAAGGAAATCAGACCTGAGTGCTCACTGGAAGGACAGATCCTGTAGCTGAGGCTCCAATACTTTGGCCACCTCATGAGAAGATAAGACTCCCTGGAAAAGACCCTGATGTTGGGAAAGATGGAGGGCACAAGGAGAAGGGGATGACAAAGGACAAGATGGTTGGACATTGTTCTCGAAGCTACCAGCATGAGTTTACCAAATTGTGGGAGGCAGTGGAAGACAGGAGTGTCTGGCATGCCCTTGTTCATGGGATCACGAAGAGTCGGACACGACTAAATGACTAAGCAACAACAACAAGGACTTCTAATGCTTGAACATTCTGAGTGCAGTACAAGTAACATGAAAATTTGATGAAATATTCCATTCTTCTTCAACATTTAGGTATTTCCTCATCCATATACAGCCCCTCCAAGTGTCCCTATTTTCCAAGGACAGTACTGGATTTACAGAAGCCACCCCGGTTTTTTATTTAGAGCCAGTGTGGTGTAGTGGTTAAGAGCGGTAGTCTCATAATCTGGTAAACCGGGTTCGCTTCCCCGCTCCTCCACATGCAGCTGCTGGGTGACCTTGGGCTAGTCACACTTCTTTGAAGTCTCTCAGCCCCACTCACCTCACAGAGTGTTTGTTTTGGGGGGGAGGAAGGGAAAGGAGAATGTTAGCCGCTTTGAGACTCCTTAGGGTAGTGATAAAGCGGGATATCAAATCCAAGCTCTTCTTATTATCATTATTTGATCCAAGAATGTCCCTCTTTTCCTTGGGAAAAATTCATTGGAGAAATGCTGGAGGGTATGGTAGAACATTCCTATTTTCATCAGATAAATGTTGAAGGGTATGGAGTTATGCAACTCTCGAGCCTAGGAGATAAGTAACTATAAAATCTTTAGTAGAATACATCGGAAGGCAGCCCTATGTAGGGAAGTTGTTTAATGTTTTATTATGCTTTTATATATGTTGGAAGCCAGAGTGGCTGGGGCAACCCAGTCAGATGGGCGGGGTATACATAATAAAATTGTTGTTGCTGTTGTCCCAACTTTCATCAGAGAAATGTTGAGGGGTATGCTGTACCCCACATATCACATACTTGACATTAACAATGTGGCTATTTGCCAGAATAAGGGTTGTTACATTAAGCGCAATCTACTGGCAGTCAATCTATTGGCAGTGTCCAGTACAGCATTTATAAACATTTGCTTTCAAATCTGAGGCCCGGTTCTAAAATGTGTAGTTTCTTGTTTACTGCTCCAGATGAAAAATTTCCCAGCTCATTAATGCCTGCTTCTCCATCGCTTCCTTTGCAATTTTGAGCTAGACAGCTTCAGTTTACTACTGTCATCAGATTTCATAAATTTATGTCAGTTTGGTCCAACAAAACTGCACAGCTGATATGAGATAAGCGTATTCTATTACCATTCCATTTTAAAACTGAATGCAGCTATCTCTAATCAAATGAGTCCGATGACTGCTGAAATCATAGGAAGCAAATGCAGGCCTACAGGCTCCCTAGAATTTAGCAACAGAAAAGAAAGGTAGGTTTGCACTGCTCAAATACATACATTACAAATTCTGTTCAGGGATTTTCATACCTCGTACAGGTTTCAGCATAAATGAGGTATTGCAATATACTTGTACGGTTGCACCTAATCAAAGCATTATATGAAAACTGAAGAAAATAAAGGAAGATGCACTCCAGACACAAAAGCAAAGAATATTATACCTAAAGTACTGAGAGTTTTTAAAACTAAGGTGTAATTTTAACACCAAAGTAGCATTATTCAAAGAGAGCAGTCAGAAAGCATTTACAGAAATCTTCCACAGGGTAAATGGAAAGGAAGAACACACTTCTAGTTTTCCAATGGGGTTTTCAGTTATATTTTTTTACCAATATTCCAGCAGTGGAATTACAATCATATTAGGCCAAATTAAATAACTTAACTGTCATATTTTGAGAGGCCCTGCACATACTAGTTGGAAGCATGCTCAAGGACTTACAAACACCCTTGGTGGGAGCTACATTCAAATTTATACAATATTTATCATTCACACACCTTTGCCAATGGCGCGGGTGGCGCTGTGGGTTAAAGCCTCAGCGCCTAGGGCTTGCCGATCGAAAGGTCGGCGGTTCGAATCCCCGCGGCGGGGTGCGCTCCCGTTGTTCGGTCCCAGCGCCTGCCAACCTAGCAGTTCGAAAGCACTCTCGGGTGCAAGTAGATAAATAGGGACCGCTTACTAGCGGGAAGGTAAACAGCGTTTCCGTGTGTGGCTCTGGCTCGCCAGAGCAGCGATGTCACGCTGGCCACGTGACCCGGAAGTGTCTCCGGACAGCGCTGGCCCCCGGCCTCTTTGAGTGAGATGGGCACACAACCCTAGAGTCTGTCAAGACTGGCCCATACGGGCAGGGGTACCTTTACCTTTACCTTACCTGCAAAAATACATTCAGGGCAAGCAACAGAACAATTTACTCCAGTTGCTAACATCCACAAACACTAACCCACACCAGATAAGGTAAAAAGGTAAAGAACCCCGAGACAGTTAAGTCCAGTCAAGTCCAGTCAAAGGCGACTATGGGATTGCGGTGCTCATCTCACTTTCAGGCTGAGGGAGCTGGCGTTTGTCCATGTGGCCAGCATGACTAAACTGATTCTGGTGCAACGGGACACCGTGATGGAAACCAGAGCACACAGAAACACTGTTTACCTTCCCGCTGCAGCGGCACCTATTTATCTACTTGCACTTTGACGTGCTTTCAAACTGCTAGGTTAGCAGGAGCTGGGACAGAGCAATGGGAGCTCACCCCATTGCGGGATTTCGAAACGCTGACCTTCTGATCAGCAAGCCAGTGGTTTAGACCACAGCACCATCCACGTCCCTATACCAGATATATTACATGTGATGGCATAACCAAATGTACATTGGGAATAATAGTCCATCTCAAATAAAAGTTGACAACAGTGGAATTAAAAGGAAGGGTACAGTCATATGGAACTAAAAAGGAGAAGAAGAATGTTGGCTTCTTTCACCTCTTTGATAAAGTTCATAGGCACTGGAAATGGAAATCCAGCAGGGTGTTAAATGTGGTAGCAGTTCCACAATACCATTCAAAAAGACTGAGCACAAGTCCTGTGCATATCTGGTTTTAAAGACCCATTCTGACAGCAAAAATAAGAAACTGTTGACAGAAAATCTACCTGTTTCACCTATCACTCACTGATTGGTTAAACCACATTTGAATCATAGAGATGAAAGTTAACATACAGATGCAGTAAACAACTAAAAACCTGAGCAGGATTTGAATAATGCTTGTAATGGATGAAAAACTATGGTAAATAAAAATAGAGAAAATAAGGGAAGCAGTTGGGGGAAAAAAAGATTGATAATGGTAACCATGGAAGCGCAGAGGGGAGTCGAAAGATTCAGGGAATCCTAAATAATGGTGTTGATGTTTAATGTTGAAATTTAAATTTGTTATGTAAAACTTAATAAAAAATATATTTTGAAAAAGGAAGAAAGTTAACATACAGATTAGCAATCCTCTAAAGAGAGAAGAGAAAACATATGCTGTGGTAAATGAAGCAAATGATCTACGCCAGACCTTATTTAAGCAGTAGCTTGGTAGCCATAGGCAACAATAACATAGGCAACTTGCTCACTCATCTCCATGCAGGTGAGTGAGCAAGTCCCACAAATCTCCCTTCTTTGGTCTCAGTGCAGAGATGAAGTGGGCTGTCAGAAGGAAACTCCTTCTTCCAGGACCAGCACAGAAATGAAGTAGGCTGCAAAAGAAGAAGAGCTCTTCACTCATTTTCTGCCAGCTAACTTCTGCAGGCTAGATTCTCCTCCTCACCTTTCTCTAGGCCAACGGATTTTGTGGACTTATTTGCAAAGCTGACCTAAGCAGGAACTTGAAGGCCAACTTTCCCATGCTGTTGCTATGGTTATATGACTATATATAGGTAAAGATAAAGGTAGGGGAGCAGGTGGTGCTGTGGTTTGAACCATGGAGCCTCTTGGGCTTGCCGATTGGAAGGTCAGCGGTTCAAATCCCCACGACAGAGTGAGCTCCCGTTGCTCTGTCCCCCAGCTTCTGCCAACCTAGCAGTTTGAAAGCACACCAGTGCAAGTAGATAAATAGGTAACGCTGCGGTGGGAAGGTAAACGGCGTTTCTGTGCGCTCTGGCACTCGTCACAGTGCCCCGTTGCACCAAAAGCGGTTTAGTCATGTTGACCACATGACCCAGAAAACTGTCTGTGTACCAATGCCGGCTTCCTCGGCCTAAATCATGTTGAGCACCGTACCCCATAGTCACCTTTGACTGGACCTAACCATCCAGGGGTCCTTTACCTTAAAAAAAACAAAACAAAAAATACCTATGATTATATATAACCCTCCAGGATATCCTTTGTGATTGTATAAGACACCATGGCTCAATCCAGTGTTTCCTTCGTTTCTGTCATGCCTGTCTCCAAGCATAATCAAAGTGGTTTAAAGGTAAAGTTAAAGGCCCCCTGACATTTAAGTCCAGTCACAGACAACTCTGGGGTTGCAGCACTCATCTCCCTTTACAGGCCCAGGGAGCCGGCTTTTGTCCACAGAAAGCTTTTCCAGGTCATGTGGCCAGCATGACTAAGCCACTTCAGGCACAACGGAACACCGAAACCAGAGCAGCACACAGAAACGCCGCTTACCTTCCTGCCGGAGCGGTACCTATTTATCTAAAGTCATCTAAAATAAGTCATCTAAAAAACAACAACAGTGCTATTTTTCTAGAAAAATAGGTGCTGGAACTCACCATGAACACCTCTTAGAATGGGAATAACCACCTGAGAAGTGTCAAAACTGAGTTCCGGCTGGAAAAAAAAGCCCTGTATAAAACAGCTTAAATTACTGCATTGAAGATTTCTTTTTATCAAGTAAGAAGGAGAGCTACTCAAGCTTCTTCACATTGGACTTCACCCTTCAAGCAGCAAAGGCTCATCTGTCCGCCTTGCTGAGCTTGCTATCCTTATAATAATATTGCCTCCACTTGAATCTCTAAAAGTTTTAACCACAACAGGCTCTTAGAAGCAATAAACATCTGGGTTCATCATATGGGAAAGCCAACATGGCATTATCCTCCTTTCACTGAATGGATCTTGTAGCCACTCATCACTCAAGAATCCTACTCACACACCTGCAGCTTTCAAGATTACATATTTGCTTTTCCCACTCACCCAAGTAGTAAATGCTTGCAAGCATAACACATGAGGGGCAGGATATAAACTCGGAGGGGGGGATACAGGATTCCTATACTTTTTTTTTTTCACACCGTACATGTCATGAAGCAAAGACTGTTCACTAGTACCTGCAGAGATTTAGCCCCTTGTCAAGGAAATACTTGTTTGGATCCGTAGAGCATTAAACAAATAAGCAACAAAAAATAGGTCTTGTAATCTAATAATCTGAACCCTTTGCCTATTTTTTATTTGGTACGCAGGCTGAGACCCTATCTGCTGACCTTTAAAGCCCTAAACTGCCTCAGTCCAGTATACCTGAAGGAGCGTCTCCACCCCCATCGTTCTGCCCAGACACTGAGGTCCAGCGCCGAGGGCCTTCTGGCGGTTCCCTCACTGCAAGAACCCAAGTTACGGGGAACCAGGCGGAGGGCCTTCTTGGTAGTGGCGCCCACCCTGTGGAATGTCCCTCCCACCACAGGTCAAAGAGAAGAACAACTACCAGATTTTTAGAAGACATCTGAAGGCAGCCCTCTTTAGGGAAGCTTTTAATGTTTAACAGACCACTGTATTTTAATACTCTGTTGGAAGCTGCCCAGAGTGGCTGGGGAAACCCAACCAGATGGGCGGGGTATAAATAATAAATTCTATTCTATTCTATTTACTCAGTGGAATTTTGCTCAGTCAGTGTAAACATTTTACTCTATCTAATGCAAAAGTCACAGGTTTGTTTATTAAAAGTGTGCAATTATTGCCATTAAAGCCATTATTGCGGAAGTTTGTTTGATTTCGAGAGACTGAGTGATTTTCACCCCTGACGTGCCTGGGCTGTGTTTTGATGATCATGAAGTGGGAATGCAGAGTACATTATTACTGATCCCTTACTCTGCCTATCTCCCTCTTGTGGAGATAGAAAACAGAAACCAAAAAAGAGGCTTCTAATTTGCACTAAAAATACAATGAAATAACCGTGTTCCAGTTATATTGCTGAGGACCTGCAATCCAAGTTGTGTAGCTATGTCTTTTTATCTCCTACTCCCATGTGTTGTTTTAGCATTTTTCACCTATTTGATTTTCAAATATTTAAACTTTGGTAGCTGCAAGCAGGTAAAACAAGCACACAGGCAAAATAATGTAACGTTTTAAGATTATGGAACTTTTTGCAGCTAAAAAATACAAGCCATTATGTATCACTGAGGAAAGAAAACGAAGCATGGAGGGTTGTGTATACGTACGATCCTAACACAAACATCAAAGTGAAACAATTTTAGTGATAAGTTTTTTTTAAAAAATGCAGTTGTTTATTGAATGATAAAATTGTGTTTGGCTGGGTTACATTAGCAAAGAGAGTAATTATTTGTACACGTAAACCTGTTGAAGTGCAAAGATTCATGTTGCTGTTGGCTGTTTCAAATCTTCGTGGAAAGCAAAGAGCCTATAGCATCTTTCCTCCGTCAGTTTTACTTCTATACGAAGTGCCACATCCTTAAGTTTGCAATCCTATGAGAGATAAGAGGAAGCCTTCTGTTGCTAAGCAAGGCTTTGCCATTTATCTCGAGCTTTAGCCGAGTACAAGCAATAATCACTACTGCCTGAAATATATTGGAATGAGAGTACATGGGACCATTCATGACACTTCATCAGCATTCAGGAGGCAAACAGCACGACTGCAGTGATTGAATACAGGTTCAGACTACTGGCTTTAATCTCCATCTCATTCATTCAGCCTTTACTTTTGGCACAGCTGTATGATAAACACACAGCAGTCATGAGATTCCATAGGAGGGTGAGCAAGCAGGAATGTGTGTGTGAGGCGAAGCAGGGAGGTAAAAGAAATATGTCAAAGATTACCGCATACAAATATTTAGAAGCAGCAGAAGGTTCTGATGTGGTCATACTTGGAATAAATAAGAGGAAACATTCCATTTATATAAAAATGTAGTACCAGGGCACTTTTCACTTCACATCTACAAAAATCTTAATACTGAAAAGGTAAATATAAAGCCAACATGAAGACTTGTTTTACATTCATCAGATGCCAGATTCTTTTTAGAAAATGATTATTGAGTTATAAACCATATTACCCAATTTTTGCATAAAATCTGACTGCTTAAATGAAGGTGGGAAAACTATTCTTAAACCCAGTATTGCAATCTTACAATGGTTTTGTGGGCAGAATAATGTGAAAGCTCGTCCCACATCAGGTTTACATCTGCTTATAAAGAACCAATCAATGATATACAGAAGTAGGTTAAATGCTCTATATACAAAAAGAAAAAGGAAATAAATGCTCTAGAAAGCACTTTATGTATTGTTACAAAGGTTGGGTGCCAACCCCCAATCTCTGCAGAGAAATAGCAAGATTCCAAGGGGTCCCAAGTGTTCACCCAGGATACAGTGGTGCCTCGCAAGACGAAAAGAATCCGTTCCGTGAGTCTCTTCGTCTAGCGGTTTTTTCGTCTTGCGAAGCAAGCCCATTAGCGGATTAGCAGATTAGCGCTATTAGTGGTTTAGCGGCTATTAAAGGTTTAAGGGATTAGCGGATTAGCTGCTAAAAGGCTATTAGCAGTTTAGTGCCTTAGAAAAAGGGGGTGGGGAGCGGAAAAAACCCCAGGAATCGCAAGACATTTTCGTCTTGCGAAGCAAGCCCATAGCAAATTCGTCCTGCGAAGCACCTCCAAAACGGAAAACCCTTTCGTCTAGCGGGTTTTCCGTCTTGCGAGGCATTCGTCTTGCGGGGCACCACTGTATATGATTTATTTTACACACGTATGCAATCTTTAGTCTTCTGTTGAGGGGCACATCAGTATCCCAAAACACACCAGTTTATCCTTACACCAGTTTATCCTTTTGGCTCTACAGCCAATCTTAGTCTCCAGGGAACATTCTCTGCTTCCTGGTCCCATCTCTCCACATTCTGCTATTTCTAAATACAAAGCCCCCTTTAACCAACTGCATTCTAAAGGCTCTCCTCCTGCAAAAGAGGGGAGTGGTTGTGGGCGGGAGCCGGTTCCCGCCTCAAGCAGGGGGCGTTAGCCCCCTGCCTCCTCTCACCTGGCTGGCGCACCACGCCCACGCCTTTGAAGGGGCATGGACAGCAGCGTAAATCGCTGCTGCGCCAGCCACGCGGCCCTCACTCTTTGCCGTCCCGTCGCCAGTCACCCACCCTCCACTCCCTTAGAGATCAGGGTCTCAGTTTCTTTTGGCCTTGTTGTGGACCTTAGGTTGGTCGCCCTGGTTGTCCGGGGGGCCTGGTAGGAATTTTTCCATTTGACATTAGGCTTTGTGGTTTTATCGCCTACCTCGTAGCAATCATCACAACTTTTGTGGCATTGGTGGGTAGGTTAGGCATTGGAATAATGTGTTGTGGTGTGTGGAAGAGCTAGGTGTGGCCATCGCCTATGCCTTCAATTTTTGGGTATTCTGTTAAAGGAATCTGGCAGTCGTGTATTCTGTCCAATGCCTGCGTGGCGGGAGGCCATGGCACGACCCTCGGTGACATCAGGGGAGAGCTTATAGTTGGATTAGCATCAACAGGCTCCACCTACTGGTGAATAAACCCCCCTTTCTAGACTCACCCCTCTCTGAGTGGGTGGAGTCAACTGACATAATCCAATGCCTAAGCCAATACCGTTTCACTTGATGTAATCAATAAAGTTGTGGCCTTTTCTTGCCCATTAACCTTATATCACGTG
This sequence comes from Podarcis tiliguerta, assembly GCF_965153285.1. Classification (NCBI taxonomy): domain Eukaryota; kingdom Metazoa; phylum Chordata; class Lepidosauria; order Squamata; family Lacertidae; genus Podarcis; species Podarcis tiliguerta. Next base: position 11,913,273 of record NC_139543.1, on the reverse strand, counting down.
TCTGTGTGTTTTCATTCCACTATGCGGGGATCGGGTCCTCGAACCACAACAGCCAGTTCTGTTGATACTTTGAAATACTAATGTTTTATCCTCCCAGGTGTCACCTAACAAAGGAGTTCACCTGACTTCATCAACACTTTTTTTATTGACTAGGATTAAAGGCTGCTACACACTTAGGACATTTATCCTGGTTAGTTAACACTTCGGATGCTAATTGCTGGTGCTCAGAAGTAGGTCCACACACATATCTCAATCAACGTGGATCTTAAGAACATTCTTGGTCTTTACACATAACCACTAACTGAACACCTAAAACTAACATTACCCCATTCTAATACACATTGAGGCCACCTTATATCCCAGTAACAACATGCAAGTTCTAATTAAATCATAAAATTTACCAAACCTAAACATTTAGCACCATAGATATATTACATTATGGTGTGTTTTTAGGGGCCACTGCAAAAGAATCAACCTGTTTACCAGAAAATCGGTTAATTGATTATGTATTTACATAAGAGTATACAAACTCTTATGTACAGCAGGTGGTGTTGTGGGTTAAACCACAGAGCCTAGTGCTTGCCGATCAGAAGGTCGGCGGTTCAAATTCCCGTGACGGGGTGAGCTCCCGTTGCTCGGTCCCTGCTCCTGCCAACCTAGGAGATTGAAAGCACAAAGTGCTAGTAGATAAATAGGTACCACTCCAGAGGGAAGGTGTGCTGCTCTGGTTCGCCAGAAGCAGCATAGTTATGCTGGCCACATGACCCGGAAGCTGTATGCCGGCTCCCTCGGCCAGTAAAGCGAGATGAGTGACTGGATCTAATGAGAGTTGGCTGTGACTGGATCTAATGGTCAGGAGTTCCTTTACCTTTATACAAACTATGGCACCTGATCCACCTCTCTCTCTCTGATCCTATGATCAATTTTTGAGTAGCACAACAACAACCTATGATCAATTTTTTGAGTAACACAACAACAACTTATTGTGCTTATAAGCTACTCTTCAACAAATGGCTACAAAAATGTTACAATTAAGAACAAAATATGCAAGCATTAAAATAATTAAATTACATACCACAAAGTCAACTAATAACAAAATATTCAAAATAGCAGTACAGAGGAACAATACAGGAAGATGGAAAACATCCATTCATCCAAAAGCCCGGACAAAGAATGATCAGATGTTACAAAATGAATGACACGTCAATGTTGCCTTGTTAGTGCATACCGTACACTAGGAGACAGTATGAGCTGAATGAGATTCATACATTATTAGAATAAAAGAAGAATTGTATAAATGAAGGTCAAAACCAGAAGCTTAGTGGCACCACATTTTATAACACACTGCTTGATGATGACACAGAAATGAATCTTCTCCATAGTAGCTCTCACCCAGAAGAATAGGCTAAGGAGTAAAGACTAGACAAATCCAGAGTCCCTAAAACAGTTGGGTGGTGTCTTGTACACCTCCTTCTGGCAACTCCCACAGCCAAGCTGGTACCAAATGTTTTGCACTGCTTTCCTCTGGACCACATCAGCAAGGTGGGTGGCCGCATCTTGTCATCTGGGCAGGACCAGGACCTCCAAACACACCAGGTTTATGGCCTGAAGAGGTCGTTTCAGCGCTGCTAACACAGCAAAAACAATGCAGAAGGCAGCATTTACGAGCTAGAGGTCTCTGCAGTCACAGTGGCACTGTGATTCTCAAGAGGACAGGATCACACTTCAAAGTGACGTTGACAGATTAGAGAACTTGGCCAAAACAAACAAGATGAACTTTAACAGGGAGAAATGTAAAGTATTGCACTTGGGCAAAAAAAATGAGAGGCACAAATACAAGATGGGTGACACCTGGCTTGAGAGCAGTACATGTGAAAAGGATCTAGGAGTCTTGGTTGACCACAAACTTGACATGAGCCAACAGTGTGACGCGGCAGCTAAAAAAGCCAATGCAATTCTGGGCTGCATCAATAGGAGTATAGCATCTAGATCAAGGGAAGTAATAGTGCCACTGTATTCTGCTCTGGTCAGACCTCACCTGGAGTACTGTGTCCAATTCTGGGCACCACAGTTCAAGAAGGACACTGACAAACTGGAACGTGTCCAGAGGAGGGCAACCAAAATGGTCAAAGGCCTGGAAACAATGCCTTATGAGGAACGGCTAAGGGAGCTGGGCATGTTCAGCCTGGAGAAGAGGAGGTTAAGGGGTGATATGATAGCCATGTTCAAATATATAAAAGGATGTCACATAGCGGAGGGAGAAAGGTTGTTTTCTGCTGCTCCAGAGAAGCGGACACGGAGCAATGGATCCAAACTACAAGAAAGAAGATTCCACCTAAACATTAGGAAGAACTTCCTGACAGTAAGAGCTGTTTGACAGTGGAATTTTCTGCCAAGGAGTGTGGTGGAGTCTCCTTCTTTGGAGGTCTTTAAGCAGAGGCTTGACAACCATATGTCAGGAGTGCTCTGATGGTGTTTCCTGCTTGGCAGGGGGTTGGACTCGATGGCCCTCTATGATTCTATGATTCTATGAATTCCCCCCAGGGGCGCATTCCATTGTTTCTTGAGATGCCAACAGCAACATGCATTCTGGCATTTTGTATATTGATGAATCGCAATACAAAATGATCGCATATAAAGGTTATTGTGAGAAAAAAGAGAAATATTCTGTACACAATGCACCTCCATAGTTGTTTAGGTATGTGGGATCACATTCACCCAGTGCTATACCAGCTGCACTGGCTCCTGGTGGAGTACAGGATCAGGTTTAAGGTGCTGGTTTTAACTTTTAAAGCCCTATACAGTGGTACCTCGGGTCACATACGCTTCAGGTTACATACCACTCACCCAGAAATATTACCTCAGGTTAAGGACTTTGTTTCAGGATGAGAAGAGAAATCGTGCTCCGGCAGCACAGCGGCACCGGGAGGCCCCATTAACTAAAGTGGTGCTTCAGGTTAAGAACAGTTTCAGGTTAAGAACAGACCTCCGGAACGAATTAAGTACTTAACCCGAGGTACCACTGTACAGCCTAGGACCCTTGTATCTATGGGACCGCCTCTCCTGGTATGTCCCACAGAGGACCTTATGGTCTTCAAACAAAAACATCTTGGAGACCCCAGGCCACAGGGAGGTTAGGCTGGCCTCAACCAGAGCCAGGGCTTTTTCGGCTGTGGCTCCAATCTGGTGGAACGCTCTGTCACAAGAGACTAGGGCCCTGCGGGACATGACATCTTTCCACAGGGCCTGCAAGACAGAGCTGTTCCACCAGGCCTTTGGCCAAGGCACAGCCTGACCCCCTCCTTTGGTAATCCTCACAGAACTCTAGCCCAACGGTTGCCATTAATTTGATTTGAACTGATTTTAGAATGAATTGATTTTAGAATGCTGTATTATTTTACTGTTGTTAGCCGCTCTGAGCCCAGCTTCGGCTGGGGAGGGTGGGATATAAATAAATTATTATTATTATTATTATTATTATTATTATTATACTTCACAGTTTAGATCATTCATTCGGCAAAGGAGATCCATGTATATAAAGCAGGCGTCTTGTTAGACAAGAAACCATAGGTGGAAATCTACTGCTATAAATACAATGGGTTCTGGAGGTGCACTTCAAACTTGCATTCTGTCAGAACTAATTAGGCATGAGTACTTTTTAAGGCATGACTAGAGCTTGTTCAGGTCATATATTTTAACACATATTTATGAGAAGCGGACTAAAATATTATACGAAAAAACTCAGCTCTAAGAAGATATACACCATCAAAAAAGACACTTAGAGGGTTTATTTTAAGAACAATTCGCAACTGAACAAAAGGTTATAAAATTTTCTATAAAGTGTCTAATCCTTTATTTATTTAAGTAGCTATTACATGTACTCAAGATTTCAAGAACTCATCAAGAGTTACCTTGCTTCCAATAAAAAGATTTTTGAATTCTCATTCAGTAGGATGAGAGATTTGCAAGACAACCACAATGACCTTCACCTTATTTAAAGAAAACCATTTTGGAAAGAATTTAATGAGGATCTATAGAAATAGCCCTGGAGGTATACTGTGAATGAAAATATAACAGCATCTATATTTGGCCTTCTAATTTGTAAGGAACTATGAAGGAGCAATTGCTTTCACAATTTTACATTAACCAGACGATCTGCTCATACAATCTGCTCATTCAGAATCAGTGAAAACTGTTACTTAAATAATATGAGGGTAGCTTTTGTCCATAATATTTCATTCAATTTAATTTTGTATTTGACTACAACTATGATAGCCAACCCTTCATGGATCACTGCCTTGTCGTGGCGAAGGGGCTTGAATAACTCGAAGGAACTATGAGCTATGCCGTGCAGGGCCATCCAAGATGGACAGGTCATAGCCGAGAGTTTAGACTAAATGTGATCCCCCTGGAGAAGGAACTGGCAATCCACTCCAGTATTTTGCCAAGAAAACTCCATGGACAAAAAAAGGGAGAAGCTTTGAGAAGAAAGTGAGAATTTCCAAGGCATGCTCTGGTTCATAGGGTCATAGAGAGTTGAACACGACTAAGACAACTAGAGGGATGCAGGTGGCGCTGTGGGTTAAACCACAGAGCCTAGGACTTGCCGATCAGAAGGTCGGCGGTTCGAATCCCTGTGACGGGGTGAGCTCCCGTTGCTTGGTCCCTGCTCCTGCCAACCTAGCAGTTAGAAAGCCCGTCAAAGTGCAAGTAGATAAATAGGAACCGCTCCGGCGGGAAGGTAAACGGCGTTTCTGTGCGCTGCTCTGGTTCGCCAGAAGTGGCTTAGTCATGCTGGCCACATGACCGGCTCCCTCGGCCAATAAAGTGAGATGAGCGCTGCAACCCCAGAGTCGGTCACGACTGGACCTAATGGTCAGGGGTCCCTTTACCTTTACCTTAAGACGACTAAACAACAACAACGATAGCCGAAAAAGAGGGAAATACATTTGGTGACAAGGCACTCTTGTTCCAATTAAATCTGGGGGTAGATATGTTGAACAAAAATAAATATTGGCAATGTAAAATAAATGTGTAAGTTACAATGAAGCATATTTATAGTAGTGAGTTTAAAGTTTGTCTCACATAGAATATTAGGTGTTTTAGGATTGGAGGAAGGGAGAGGTAAAAATCTAATCTGACCTAAAGTTAAGGCTATCTCATTTAACAAAGATGCTCCTTCACATCATTTTTGAAGTTAAGAAATGATGGTAAATGATGTAGTTTTCTGTGCAATCCTAAGCAAGCAACACATGGGTTGTATACAGTGGTACCTTGGGTTACAGACGCTTCAGGTTGCAGACTCCGCTAACCCAGAAACTTAGATAATTTGGAAAGTTGTTTGTTTGCTATGCATTTGGACAGCTCTTAAGATGGCATAACCAAATTCTGCATGATAGTTCCTGAGATCAAGTAGCAGGTTTTTAGTCTATGCTTGGATACAACTGGACACCATTTTTAATAAATATGGGAGGCTGAACTTTTCAAAGCTGCACGGATATCTTTGGTTTCTTAGAATTCCTGAGCAGCGACAGATACAAGCTTACTAGTCATATATCAAGCTTCAGCCAAGACTACTTTGTTTGCATTTGTTATTATTCATATCCCCTCTCAATAATTCCTGTAACAAACTATGAGATCTAATTCCTACTTGTAGCAGTCCCAAATTAATTCCTTTTCATGCATGGCATTTTAGCTCTTGCAATTGCCTCAGCTCACAGGTATTCATGCTGCTGGTGACACCAGAATACCACTCACCACAATAACTCTTTATAATAAGGTTTATAATCAGAACTAATGAACAACCATTGTTCTTTCTCAGCAGAATATTTTTCTCTGCTTCCGCTATTTTAATGAGGCCCACCCTAAATATAGAAGCTGTCAGCAAGATTCTTTTTTGACATGATGCGAAGGAATAGGAATAACAGCCATTTTTGCTGGGTTTTTGGTTGTAGAACATGGCTAGTAAAATGGTTGCTTTTTGATGGCTTAGTGCACAGCTGGGTCCTAGGAACCTGGCAATTAAGGGAAAACAGAAATTTAACTAGGTCTTTCCTCTTCTTCTGATTGACTAGACGATTGAGAGTGGGACTGAAAATACTGAATATGAGTTAGAAAATAGGGTATTTAGTACTTTAAAAATACGGAAAAGTCAAGGAAATTGTGGAGAGAGAAAACTGAAAAAGTGGAGAGCTGCATCAGAATTAAAGGGCTAAAACACTTTTACGAGAGCTGCAGTACTGGAAATTGTTAAGAGTATAGATGAGCACTGAAGTAGAAGCCAAAATATCAAAAGGAACTCAGATGCTTTCTTAGGCAAACAGTCTAGAATACGGGTAGGTCTGACGCAGTCAAAATTAAAATAATAATAATAATAAAAATTGTACAGTAGCACCTTATAAACCAACTAAGTTTGTTCTGGTATAAGCTTTCATGTGCACCAGAATAAACATAGTTGGTCTATAAGGTGCTACTGGACATTTTTTAAATTTTTATTTAGTCTAGAATACGTCTATCTGGAAGCTTTTATCCCTATTTTATTTTCTTAATTTGCTCTAATACCCAATCATTCAACTTGTAAAATTATATTTCCCCCCCTAAAATAAATGTCTCAAAAACTGGTTAGCTTGTTGTCTTACTCTATCAAAAACATAGTTGAGATGACTCCTAAGTGCCATACGACTCTGTCCAGTATGGGAAGCAGGTTGGGCCAGTTACAGTGGAGTCTTTCAGGTGAGGCTGATTATAAGAAAGCAGGAGTAGAACAGAGTACCCAGGCTCACACATGCCCTTAGTTTTGTTTCTTTCTCATGGCATACTGCCTCTTCTCTCACAGAATGCTAGCATACACTGACATATTGCAGATATTAATATTGTGCAGTTTGAAGTGACTAGGTGCATAAAAATTAACTCATTTTGGAATGAAGCATCGCCCAGACCCATGAGATATTATTCAAAACTTTACTTGCAGTGCTTTCTTCATAACAGAACAAAAACGTCAAATATATATCCAAATAATTCCATGTAATATCCTGCGCTGTCCAGCACAGGCTGAGCATCTTAGAAGTAAAATAAACTTATTGTGATCTATTACATGTGAGCAACTGCGGGTTTGTCACCTTTGGGCTTTGTTTCTCTTCTCCAGAGTAAGCTATAATTATATTTTAATTATTTCTTTCTTAAAATATCACTGAAACTCATGTATTAGTTCTTGTTGTTGTTGTTTAGTTGTTTAGTCATGTCCGACTCTTCATGACCCCATATGGACCAGAGCACGCCAGGCACTCCTGTCTTCCACTGCCTCCCTCAGTTTGGTCAAACTCATGCTGGTAGCTTCGAGAACACTGTCCAACCATCTCGTCCTCTGTCGTCCCCTTCTCCTTGTGCCCTCCATCTTTCCCAACATCAGGGTCTTTTCCAGGGAGTCTTCTCTTCTCATGAGGTGGCCAAAGTATTGGAGCCTCAGCTTCAGGATCTGTCCTTCCAGTGAGCACTCAGGGCTGATTTCCTTAAGGATGGATAGGTTTGATCTTCTTGCAGTCCATGGGACTCTCAAAAGTCTCCTCCAGCACCATAATTCAAAAGCATCAATTCTTTGGCGATCAGCCTTCTTTATGGTCCAGTATTAGTTCTACACAATGATTAATAAAATCCCTTTTTATAGGTCTAAGCAGCCTACTTACCCGGGTAGACTATGGTAACATGGTGTCCTGAGGACAAAATATGGGATGCACCCACCCCCCCAAAAAAATATTATTTCCACTATAATGCCTTTTGCCTTTTTATGGATCTTCTCAATGTAATTATTTTGCAGCCCCCTGGTACACGGGAACCACCCTCACTGGGCAAAATCCAGCGCTGCACTTACTTATAAGTATCAGAAACACTGAACGACAAAGGTTGCTGTCTGCTATTAAATGATGACCTAAAGACTAAAGAGCCTCTTTACTGAAGTCAATATTTGACCTAGATATCTTTGTTGCTTTTATCAATTGTGTTCAAATCAGCACTTTTCCACAAAAAAGGATGAGGCATTTGCCACTTCAAAGAATTTCAAAGTGCCAGAAAGCTTTTCCCTCCCCAACAATTCATCTCTCCCTATGAACTGCTCATTTCCACACTATTTCCACTTTTTTCTCTCCCCATGGTGGCTTCTCTCCTGGTCAAGTTCTGCTTTTTTTGAGAAGTTCAAGTTACCAGAGCAATCAATCTTTCACTCGCCATCTGCTGCCATATCTAGACTCCTTAAAATTCTGTAGAGGGGGGAAATGAAGACTTCCGTAGTCTGTTTCAGTTTGTACCATCTTTAGAATCATGATCTTGGATGTAAAAAAAAAATGTTAAAATATATACAACATACGTTATGTTTTGTTTAGCGTCCTCCTTGTCTATCATAGTCTTGCTAGTACAGCTTCAACTGCCTATTTTTCACTACCCTTCAAGATAGTTTGAAATATGACTGCAAAGGTTTTCTGGCTAGGTACTGTAACCAGTGTGTGTGTGTGTGTGTGTGTGTTGCAGGTGAGATAATACTGGCGTTGTTAATAGTTGTGCAAAGATAGAAGATGAGGAAAGTAAGAGGTGGAAGGTAGAACAAAACTAGCAGTAAAAGTTGGGCACAGACTTGGGGAGATCTGGCAATATTACGTCTGGGGGAATTAACTGCGAACCCCAAGTTAATGTGGACGGCAGAGCAAAGTAGCACAAAACCAAAGCAGAGCCTAGAAGACAACCTTCCAATTGCAAAAATGTTCAAGAATTCAAGTCTCTTCCATAGTTTGAAAATAGGTTTCATCAAAGACATTTTGTTAAGAGCGGTGGACTCCTAATCTGGGGAACCGGGTTCGCGTCTCCACTCCTCCACATACAGCTGCTGGGTGACCTTGGGCCAGTCACACTTCCTTGAAGTCTCTCAGCCCCACTCACCCCACAGAGTGTTTGGGGGAGGAAGGGAAAGGAGAATGTTAGCCGCTTTGAGACTCCTTAAAGGGAGTGAAAGGCGGGATATCAAATCCAAACTCTTCTTCTTCTTCTTCGTCTTAATATGCCACAATTTGCTGAGTGGGACCCAAGACAAACCTAGTGAGTGAGATAGGCCTAAGCGACAAAAAAACCCCCCAGGAATTCTTTAAGAATATTGATAGGATGTGATGGAGCGTTACCTGCCTATATATGAAGGTGAAGTAGAGATTCTGGTCAAAAAAATAAAAGTGTTTTAATATGGTTTGGTCAGTTTATGTATGGAAGCTGAGATCATTTAATGTGTGTACGTAACAGTCCCTGACACTGCCTGTAATTCATGTGCTTAATAAACACATACAACCCGTGTGTCTAACTTTCTTGCCTTCTTTTTCAACTGCCAGAGCCAGTGTGGTGTAGTGGTTAAGAGTGGTAGTCTCGTAATCTGGGGAACCGGGTTCGCGTCTCCGCTCCTCCACATGCAGCTGCTGGGTGACCTTGGGCTAGTCACACTTCCTTGAAGTCTCTCAGCCCCACTGACCTCACAGAGTGTTTGTTGTGGGGGAGGAAGGGAAATGAGAATGTTAGCCGCTTTGAGACTCCTGAAGGGGAGTGAAAGGCGGGATATCAAATCCAAACTCTTCTTCTTCTTCTTCTTCTGCACATTATTTTCCAGTTGCATACTTAAACAAAACAAAACCCTGTCTTAAATTGAGTGTTTAGGGAAGTTTTTAATGACCAAAACAAAAATTGAATGACCAAAACAAATTTCAAACACTTCACAATCTTTATGCATTAAGACTGTATGGCTTACATTATTATCTAATAGATAATAGTTGTCTGATCTGCTGAATTTCTAAACCATTCTTTTACCATGCTTCTATGTTAATGATAATTTGTAAATTGTAATTTTGTAAATTTGTAGATTGACAGGGCCAGAGCTTGTGACAAAAACTGACATTTCCATTTAGGATAATTTCTATCACTTAGAAGTGCTACTTTTTGGGAAAGAAAAGAAATAGCCAAGGCTAGAGAAATAATTGAAATATTTTAAATATATTCAAATACAGATACGAGGTGAATAAAATCTCATTTGAAGCAAAGATACAATCTGTGATAATGCAGACGGTAGAAATGACCTCACTCAGATTTTTAAACCGGTCTACAGAACTTTATTTAATCTCTGGGAGCTACAGCATAATTAGGGCAAACGTAGTAGTCTTGTGGTTTGTCAAGGAGATGAGTAGAAGCAGTAGAGAAAATGAAACTAAAATTGACAGGCAGTATAGCTTTTGTGCACTCTCTTCAGCGCTACAGAAAACTGCCAAGAATCGTAGTTTCAACAGTTTTCTCAAGGGGTTGCTTGTGACTATGCAAGTCATTATGGTATAAAACGAGCAAGTCCCAAGCAAGAGAGAATTAATAACCTTCACTAATTTTATAGCATGAACAGCAAAGTATATATTCAGCTACAAAATATATTTGATGCTGCCATGTGTATGGGACCATAAAGACCATGACCCAATCCATGCCCCACTAACAGCATTCTGAAAGCAAGGCTGTTAAAATCCAGCAGACAATACAACACTATCTTGCAGCCCTTATATACACTTCTTATTAGTAACACAATACACTAGCATCAACTGCACTATTTTTTTTTTGCTGAATTGTACTTGAAAAATGGAACGTGGGTGGCGCTGTGACCTAAACCACAGAGCCTAGGACTTGCCGATTAGAAGGTCGGTGGTTCGAATCCCCGTGATGGGGTGAGCTCCCGTTGCTCGGTCCCTGCTCCTGCCAACCTAGCAGTTCGAAAGCATATCAAAGTGCAAGTAGATAAATAGGTACTGCTCCGGCGGGAAGGTAAACGGCGTTTCCGTGCGCTGCTCTGGCTCGCCAGAAGTGGCTTAGTCATGCTGGCCATATGACCCAGAAAAACTGTCTGCAGACAAATGCTGGCTCCCTCGGCCAGTAAAACGAGATGAGCGCCGCAACCCCAGAGTCGTCCGCGACTGGACTTAACGGTCAGGGGTCCCTTTACTTTTACCTGAAAAATTATCCCGGGCTGTAACAGTGACGGAGGGATCCCACCACTGTCCGTACAGCCCTCGAGCAGTGCTGGCAGTAAACCGCTATGTACAGCACATGTGTGGCGTCGTTACGTACAGCGCATGCATGAGACGCCGCACATGCGCTGTACATAGCGGTTTGCCGCCAGCACCGGGATCCTCTGCTCGTGGCTACAGCTGCGAACGGAGGATCCTCCACAGGCGGCTGCTCGTGCCTTCTTGTCACCCCCCCAGACATGGCACCCGGAGCGCACTGCCCCCCTGCCTCCGTTGCGACGCCACTGGGTCCAAGGCACATTTGCTAAAGTTACATCTGAAATAACCATGCTGAATGCAAGCCGGATTCTCTAGTCATCACATTCTGCAAACTCAATCCTAAATAGTGGTAACAGCAGCTAGTACCAATGCAAAAGTGAAACTATTTATTTATTTTCTTTAACAAAATTTATATCTTGCTGAAACAACCACCGCTATGAAATGGTCCACGTTGTTGCAAGGTTAAAATAAGCGATGGAAGGAACAGTTGAAATCAAGGAGAAGGGAGGGGAGCCTGGTGTACAACCCTCTGTGTGTCGTCCTAAAGCATGCACAGAATTATAAATCAATGTACAATATCCTCTTTTGACACATTCTAAAATTATCTAATGCAGTTAATTATTAAAATACGTATGCCCACCTGTCTCTCAAGACACTCAAAAACAGCAGTAAATCAATGGAATAAAGACTATCATAAAAACAGCAGTAGTAAAAAGCCAAGTCATAAGGTCAGTAAATTACAAAGGCAATCGTTGAAATGCACATCTAATCAGAAATGTTTTTACTGTACCTAAAATCACAGAGAAAAGGTGCCAACCAATTCACAAGCATATTTTGTTGGCATCGGTCTGTCTCGAGAGACAACAGAGTGCACATCTTGGGGTGAAGGCAAACCTCTGTGTTAGGAACATCAAAGTAGGGGGGTTATACATAGAAAAATACGGTAAATCCTTGTAGGAAATTTGACACTACTATTTCAGATTTTGTGTTTGTGGGACTTTTTTTAAAAAAAAGTATTGTCCTTCCAAAACTCTTCATTCTTTTTTTCCTCTTCACGTTTGGCAGGATTCAAGACATCTGCTATAAGAGCTTGGAGATAAAGCCTAGTACTAATACTGTTCTTCTGGGGGATTTTGATGCAAGTTTGGGTCCTGATAGTGTACTTATTATTGGAGATATAGACTAACTTGGAAATGAAAATTTGTTACTATCTCCCAAGAAACCAAAGGTTAATGCGTAAACCTGGCAGGGACAATATTTTACAAGCTGGTAATTGAATTTTAATTGAGGGTTTTAAATGGCAGCTTATGTAGACACAGTCATATACTTGTGTGTAAACATGTTTTTCAAAGTTTCTCCTGCCAAGTTTCCAAAGGAAGGGGGGAGGGCTGTACCAAGGAATTCTGAACAAGTAAATGGCCACTGACTCCATTTATAAGCAAAACAGAAATAGATGTTTCTCACTGAAGTGACAAAAAATAATATAGGAGTGCAGATGGGATGATTAATGGACTGTAAATGAATAGATTGACTATATCTGATGACACTTTCTTAAATCCAATGACTAATTTGTGATCTTCTAAATATCATGGAGTAGGAGGGTTACACACAGAAAAATGCAATGCTATCTGCATGGTTCGTGTTAAAAAAAAAAGATAACTCAATGTGTGCCTTAATATATATCAAAACAATTCAATGAGTGTTTCCAGCATTTGAAAGTAATGCTCCACTTAAACAATAGCTGTAAATTTTTGTGGCTAGAATGGACTGTTACCCTTTTCCTGAGTGGGCAGCGGCAGCCAGAACACATGTGTTCAGCCGGCCATTGGAGAATATTCCTGGCTGGCCAGGGCTCCAAAATGCAAATGTAAACATGCCAATCAGAAGCCCCTGCTAATGGTCAGTGCCTGGCAGGTATTGGCTGTTCTCATCCATGGCCAGCTAGCGATGCATAAAAGCCAGTCACGCCTTACTCCCTCCCTTGAGGAAGAGCAAATCCTCTTTCCATCTCCTATCAATGACCTTTTGTAATCCTAGTCATCAGAAGTTGGGTGAACTGGTGTATCACCCTGAGCGGAACCTGTGGCATATTCAGCGTACCCTGCTAAATGGGTCATGGTAGAAGTCTCTGCCCAGATAGGTCAGAGATTTTGCAGCGATGGCCTGTGGGTAGCCTTCATGGTAGACAGGCATCTTGCAGAGGCCATAATCGCTCGTGCAACCCTGAAATGTCTCTGCCCTCCAGCAGAAGGCTGAAAAGGATATATACCCAATGCCTGAGGCAAAATCCACCTGCATCTGGAATCAATAAAGTTGCGGCCTATTTTATCCCAGATCATTGATCGACTGATGACACACTCTTAAATCCAATGACTATCACACTTATACTATCACACACACACTTGACGTAGTCACTGCATTGTGACAGAAACCGCAATGTGTTGCTCCTAACCTATCCCTTTTATGCAGATATGGTGGTAGGGCAATGAAAATCCTGCCATATCAGAATGCTAGTTCTCACAAGGGTACAATCCCAGTTGGGCATGTAAGCCCTTAATACACACTTAAATTAAGTGGGAATGAATCAGTCTCACAAGACTCAATCACAGGAGTTGAAAATGTTGCCCATGGGGGATAGTGCACAATTTTAGACACTTTGTAGTTAGTCACCACAACAACAGAGCCCCAGCACCGCACAAAAGCACACTGAATTGGCTTGCATCAACCCAGGAATGTAACTTGATTATGCCCTCAGTTATCTCAGTTATCTGGCATGAGTCCTCCTAATCCAGATAAAGTTATCAAGGCACAAGGTCCTGCCTTCTTCGGTGGCGCAAGATGGAACAAACTCACTACATGGAGCTAGCAACTGTCCATTAGGCTTTAATTAGTTTAATGTTAAGTAAACGTCCAGTGCGCTTCCAACGCCATAAATCTTATCTCAGCAGAGAATTTCGTGCAGCGGTTGAAGAAGGCAGGAGAGTCAGTACCTTTCAATGAAGAATCCTGGAGCAAGCATTTTGGAACTCAGGAAAAAACTTTATTTATAAAAGAAAAACCCTGGCGATAAAGCACACATGCTTTTATCTCCGGCATAAAGAAAACTTTACTCTAAACTTAACTCATATCAGCAAACATGCCCATGGCCACAAACTGAGTCTGTGAGTCAGGTCAAAAAAAAAAAGGCAGGGGGAAACACATGGGTGAACTGACTATTTATACAAACTAACTCACATCCCTGGATGCTTAATGACTTTCAGCTGCTCAGTGATTAGAGCGACTTGTTACCTCTTAACCCTTTAGTACCAACAGCAACCACTGCCAGTAGTATCAGACCGCCAAGGAAAAAAGCAGGTGCCCATTGATAAAGTTTCAAAATAAATCTCAGTAGGTTGTATGTGGCTAAGTGATATTCTGAATGGACCTGCTGAGAATCATTGGACATTACTGTCTTAAGTCCACTGGTTTCAGTGGAACTAGTCTGGGTAGGACTTAGGCTATGTTCACATTAGCACAGGAAACAAAGGGGGGGGGGTGAAGATAAGTATGGGAAACAAGCAGCGGGGGGAGAAATCTTTAGTCTTCCCCGCCCCATGCCCATCTTCACTCTCCCCTTCTTGCCAGGGCAGTACTTACCCAAGGGGGTTGGCTCACAGTCTCTGCATTTCCCTCTCTCAGGGAAGCGTGAGGCGCAGTGATGACAGTGGCAGCTGATGGGTTCGAAGACCCCTCCCAACTTTCCAGAGTCTGTCATCCAAGGCAGCTGCCTCACCTCGCGCCTCATGGGTGGGCAGCACCCGGTGCCAACCTTAATTGTTTTGCCATCTGTTAATTTCATTTTTGTCAAACAGCTGCTGATTTTAATACCTAGCTTTTAGTTTCTTTTTTGTATTTTTCTACTATGGCTGCTATATTTCTGCTTTGAGTTCTTGTTGTTGTAACACATGCTGTTTTAATTTGATAATGAACAACAGAATATAACATTTCAAATCAATAAATATGCAGCATGAAGGATTAAAGACTCAGTTGTGTGTGAAGACCCCCAAAACCACCCCCAAATAAGTACACAATAGACACAGAATTTTAGTTTAAGGTTACGGGCAATAATTTTTGGCCACAACTTTATTGGTTACGGCATGAGAGTGGTTGCTTAGGCATGGTTCCAGACTATCTGAACCTGCACAGTGGCAGGAACAGGACTGATAACTGGGCACCACCAGAGGTCAGTAAAGGAAAGCATTCTGGGGGAGCACAAAGCTGACTTCAGTCTCACAGCTCACCCCAGATGCTCCCAGGGGCTCTGGCGTGGCCCTAGCCCCGTGACAGGGTTCGGACAAAAGCAAGGCGAGCCCCTGGATTCCTGTAACGGAATTCCCTAGCAGCAGCAATGGATGTCCAGGCACAGCCAACCACGTCCCCTCCCCAAAACATTGAACCAAAGGCCTAACTGCCAACCTTACAAAGTTGTTACGATTTGCTACGTGGTAGGCAAAAACCAAATGGCAACAGCCAATCAGCCAAATGGCAAAATTCCTACGGGGCCCCTGCTCCAAAACAGGTGACCCCTAGACAGGCATAGGAAGGCCAAAAGAACGGCCCTAAATATAAGGAGCGAGGGTAATCCGGTGCATGTCTGAAGAAAGAGAAAGTTCCCAGCTATGTGCAGCAGCTTAAATAGCCCCTCGGCAGCCAATAAACAACCCAACCAGCCAAATTTCTGCCCTAGCAACCAAGGGGCATCCAATGGGGTGATGTGGCTATTCAAATAGTCCCGCCCCACAACAAGGAGGCAGTTCTGATGATCTCACTGCAACACTTTCTCACTCCCTGATGGGCTGATCTCACTCCCTGATGGAGGTCACGATTTATCAGGAATACCATCTCGGGCTTCCTATCAGGTTACTCCATAATTACGGTAATAATTACGGTAGTAAGCCCACAACTTACGTGCATTCAACTTGTGCTCATTCAGCTTTATACATGTGGCCAAAAAATAAAATAAATTCAAAAGAGGCTGGGAAGGGGCGGGGTTCTGGGGAAAATGACTTTGGCAATTCCGTGAACCCAATGGGCTTGGACTAAACATGATTTTGGTATTAGGTGCAATTCCAGAAAGCAGTCCCTGCATAACTTGTTGGCATACTACTACTACTGCAATGCACCCTACATGGGGCTACCTTTGAATGTGACTCAGACACTACGTCTAATCCAGAATGTGGTAACTAGATTGGGAACATCTGCTGGGACCATATAACACTGGTCCTAAGGTATCTACACTGGCTTCCAGTACGTTTACAGGCCCAAATCAAAGTATTTCTGTTGACCTTGAAAGCCCTAAAAGGCCTTGGCCCTGTAAACCTGAAGGAGCATCTCCACTCCATCATCCAGCCCAGACACAGAGATCCAGCTCTGAGGGCCTTTGGGTGTTCCCTCAATATGAGATGTGAAACTACAGGGAACCAGGCAAAGGGCCTTCTCGGTAGTGGCGCCCTCCTTATGGAATGCCCTCCCATTAGATGTCAGGAAGATGAGTAACTACATAACCTTTAGAAGACATCTGAAGGCAGGGGAGTTTTTAACAGTTGATGTTTCACTGTGTTTTTAATATTTTGTTGGGAGCTGCCCAGTCAGATGAGCAGTATATAAATTATTATTATTATTATTATTATTATTATTATTATTATTATTAATCATCATCATCCTATGCTAACATCTGCTATACACTCTAACAGTAAAGGTCATAAATTGAAAGCTGAAAACAATTATATACTTCTCAAAGTGTAAAAAAAGCTTTATCCCAATACTAACGGGATTGGCATTAGAGTGAATATTGTTCTAATGTATTCACACACACCCCAACACACCCGAGATAATGGGTTGAGTACTAAGATTAGCTGATTCCTGACATGCTGCTTATGACCTAGGCCCAAACTCGGAGACCGTTGGGCTCAGCTCATAATGACTTGTTATTTTCCTAGCTGAAGAAATTATTTCCTTATCCTCTCACATTGCCATCTGCAGTACTAATTGTTTCTCTTTTTAAAAAAATGAATAAATATATGCAACAGTCATAAGACATAGATACGTTTCTCTGCTCTCTCTTGGTAAACTCTTGCACTCCAGCAATTTATGGCTTAATGGATTTCACTTCGCCAAATCTTTAAAGACCTTGCACAACACGATCATTTTGCTTGCTAATATGCCAGCATTTTATTGAATGACATTAAAGGAAATGTGGATGCTTTTATTGTTCTCCTTGAGGCAGCAAATACTGCATTGAAGAGGTTCATTATTAAGTATTTTACCACTGTCCATCTGGCTTACAGTCAATTATGCTCCATTAATGTGCATATTAATGAAGATCTTGACATGCATTAGAAATCACAAACTGCAGGCTTCAATGTCACTCTTTAGCACATGATTAGTACTTTGCTGGAATAATATAGTAAACACTTTGTCATTCTATTGGCACTCAGCGCTATTCGAGATGACTTCCGTAAAATAAACGTCTTACATTTTCTTGACAAACCCAGACATAAACATATTTGACGAACACCCTTATGAGCTTTCAAGGAACCACAGGGTCCCTCAGAACACCGCTCAAAAACTCCATAGTCTTAACATTACCACAATCAATTAAACTCCTCTCTCTCTGAAAATACTTCCATTTAATAGTAACAGCCCACAAAACTTTTTCCAAGATCGTTTGCCGATGCATACCAATGCAAGGGAAGATTTTTTGGTATGACAGCCAGCGGGAACCAGATTTAGAAGTCTGCCGTATACACACATGTATGCATAAACTAGCAAAATGCCACTTCTTATGATGGGCGATGCAATGAAGCCTAGGTAGCAGGGCATTTTCCCGTGTGATTACATGTTGTCGCTATTGGGAAAGCTTTTCCGCATAGAGTCTGGATATTCAACTTCAGCCTTTTACTTTTCCCCATAGGAGTGCCATCACCTTCCCAACAAATTTCCGTATAGTAAAATCTATGGTTTTCCCAGTAGTGATGTATGGAAGTGAGAGCTGGACCATAAAGAAGGCTGATCGCCCCAAAATTGATGCCTTTGAATTATGGTACTGGAGGAGACTCTTGAGAGTCCCATGGACTGCAAGAAGATCAAACCTCTCCATTCTGAAGGAAATCAGCCCTGAGTGCTCACTGGAAGGACAGATCGTGAAGCTGAGGCTCCAATACTTTGGCCACCTCATGCCAAGAGAAGACTCCCTGGAAAAGACCCTAATGTTGGGAAAGATGGAGGGCACAAGGAGAAGGGGATGAGAAGGTCGCACATTGTTCTCGAAGCTACCAGCATGAGTTTGACCAAACTGCAGGAAGACAGGAGTGCCTGGCGTGCTCTGGTCCATGGGGTCACGAAGAGTTGGACACGACTAAACGACTAAACAACAGCAACATAGGAGTGCCTGGCAGCCACTAATGTACAGTGGTACCTGGGGGTTACAGATGCTTCAGGTTACAGACACTTCAGGTTACAGACTCCGCTAACCCAGAAATAGTACCTCGGGTTAAGAACTTTGCTTCAGGATGAGAACAGAAATTGCACGGCGGCGGCACAGCAACAGAGGGAGGCTCCATTAGCTAAAGTAGTACCTCAGGTTAAGAACAGTTTCAGTTAAGAACGGACCTCCAGAACGAATTAAGTTCTTAACCCGAGGTACCACTGTGTATGAGAGGGGCCCTTGCTGGAAAACTAACAGACAGTGAGCAAAACTTTTACTTGGCTTGTGACAGTCTTAGTGTACAGCAGGGTCAGCAAACTTTTTCAGCAGGGGGCTGGTCCACTGTCCCTTGTGGGGGGCTGGACTATATTTGGGGGGGAGAGGAAATGAACAAATTCCTATGCCCCACAAATAACCCAGAGATGCATTTTAAATACAGTGGCACCTCTGGTTATGAAGTTAATTCATTCCAGAGGTCGCTTCTTAACCTGAAAGCATTCTTAACCTGAGGTACCACATAATAATAATAATAATAATAATAATAATAATAATAATAATAATTTTATTTATACCCCGCCTTCCCCAGCCAAGGCCGGGCTCAGGGCGGCTAACAAGCAATAATAAAAACAAGTTGAATGAATACTTTAGCAAATGGGGCCTCCCACTGCCATGGTGCCACCAGCGCGATTTCTGTCCTCATCCTGAGGTAAAGTTCTTAACCCGAGGTACCACTCCCGGGTTAGCGGAATCTGTAACCCGCAGTGTTTGTAACTTGAGGTGTTTGTAACTTGAGGTACCACTGAAAAAGGACACATTCTACTCATGTAAAAACACACTGATTCCCAGACCATCTGTGGGCCAGAATTTAGAAGGCTTCAAGAGCAGCTTTAGAGGACAGGAGGCTTAAGTGAGTAGAAAAAAATAATCAAAGGGAACACGAGGGTCATCTAGTCCAACCGCCTGCAGTGCAGGAATCTTTTGCACAATGTGGGGCTTGAACCCACAACTCTGAGATTAAGAGTCTCATGCTCTACAGCAGCATTTCCCAACCTTGAGCCTCCAGCTGTTTTTGGACTACAACTCCCATAATCCTCAGCTAGCAAGACCAGTGGTCAGGGATGATGGGAATTGTAGTTCGAAAACAGCTGGAGGCCCAAGGTTGGGAAACACTGCTCTACAGACTGAGCCATCTCAAAACCAAGTGCCCCACAAAGGCAAGGCCACCACTGGATGCAACCCCTTGACTGGACCATCAAGCAAGAGGTTGTTCCTCTCTTCCCTTAAATTAAAACATGAAAAATGTGCAAATTATGAGCCTCTCCTCCAAGCTTTATTCTAAAGAGTAATTATTCCATTTTATTTTCTTAAATGATATTGTACCAGTAAGCATCTGATGCTAATGTGAATTATCTTCTTTTGATGTTAGAAAAAATGTATGAAGGATGTGAATGGAAATTGGAATCAACTTTGGTCTCAATGCCTAGAGAACACTAAGGCATTGTTCTTAAAGCATAGCTTTTAAGATCTTTAAAAAAATAGGTCAAATATGAAAAGCTATTTGATAATTATTACAAAGCTTGAAAAATATACTGTGAGACGGCATGAGAATCTATTGCATTAGCACAATTAAGATAATGCTTCATTAGCATGCTCTCTCCCTCTCGCTCAGCACACACCAAAATGTAAAGGCACAAGAAATCTGATCTTGTGAATATTTGAAACTGACTGTTCTACCTAATGATCAAATGTGTTAAGTGTGCATTAGGCAAATCTGCTGCTGATTTGCATGTGCATTTCGTTTAGTTTAAAAATAGAAAGGATAATATCTCTCCAAAGAATCTGAACAGAACAATCATGAAGCAGAAATACTTCACTAGCTCATCAGAGAGAAAATCCTGGCTTCCGGTACATCTTTTAAAACTTTAACCTCCTCTAATATCTGTATTTAAATCCTTTCAATGCTCTGACTGGTCAAATGATCATCAGGGTGATTCAAAAGACAAGGCAAGATGGGGGAAGAAACCTGAACAATTAAGGGTTTTTTTCACATGTATTTTCTTCCACGCAGATCTCAAGGCATGGAAGAAGCTATCTTTATTCCAAATGGAGCAAGATTTATCAATGTTTTTATAACTAAGGTACCCCAGATGGTTTAGCCAAGAGTCATTGAGTACCCCCAGTAAATTTCAAACTCAAATGTCCAAAAGCGTATTTAGTACAGTTTCATGTTCTCTTGACCCCTGCCCATCCTTGCCGGTGAAAGCTTCTCAGGGGACCTGACAGATGGGTTCAGGTGTGGTCTCTACATGGTGGAGTGGTGCCTGCAGCCCTTAAACCAGGCATGGCCAAACTTGGCCCTCCATATGTTTTGGGACTACAACTCCCATCATCCCTAGCTAACAGAACCAGTGGTCGGGGTGATGAGAATTGTAGTCCCAAAACATCTGGAGGGCCAAGTTTGGCCACGCCTGCCTTAAACAAACAGTAATATGGCAGCTCTTGAAGAAGCTTGCCATGGACACAACATTTGGTTTCTTTTTCTGCAAAAAAAATAACTACAGTAAACATTTACATTAAAAATGTTGTTGGTTCTGGTTTGTTTGTTTTGTTATAGTAAGAATGATTCATGGCCAACTTCTTATCCATCTTTGATTTCTGAATCTTTTAGTCACACACACAGCTTACGCTTGACAGGGATGAAATCAAGGATGACACTGCCTTTTTAAGACTTGGTTATTAATTAAGACTCAAAATGATATTTGCTCAAAATAGAAAGCAAACCCTCAAGTGTCTAAAGATAGAAACATTCTCTGTTTTCAACAGCCAAAGTGATACTCAGCAGGTATATCTCCTAGCTTAGTTTAACATGAACAATTTTCAGCAGACACAGAAATAATGTTGCATTCTGTATTATGGAATAATTGAATAACATTTTTATCCAACTATATTAGCTGGAGATCTAATGCTTAGTGATAAAGGTGGTGTTTAAACCTTGAGTTATGTGTATAATAGTATCAAACTGAGAAAATATTTCCAATACACAAAGCATATGCTTCCTCCCTCCAAGAATAAAATATTACATTATCATTTCCTGATAGAAGTAACTCTCTCCTCAAATCCTGCAGTTCTATATGACTTGGAAGAAAGGTAAAAACTGACAATCAGAAAAGGTGAAACATTGCTTCTAGATGCAATTATTCAAAGTTGAATGCATGGGACTATCAAGGAATGAATAGTATACATGAACAATGCACACGAATTTTAACAATCAAGCAGTTAGAAATCAATATGCAATAAGCAACGTAAACATTCAGATCACTAAGCTCTTTAGGGAATTTCACAATTTATAGTTCATAAAGACTAATAAATTGACTGAAAAGATTGTAAAAGCTGTCTCTTTGGTACATTCATCCTATTCCTGTTAAGTATTATTATTGATTCATTTTGATGAAACGGAAAAATGAGTTTATAAAATTCAAGAAAATGTCTGCTGGCTTGTTGATGCTGCTATTTCAACAGTCATGGCTTGATTATGTACATTGAAAGTCTCTATGTTCAGGAAAATAGTCATTATTTCCAATTATGGCAATATGATAAGGCAACTTGCAAATTATAAAGATAAACACATGTACATTTAATGAAGTGTAAGAATGTTAAATGATGTTTGAATGCCATACCCGATTGCTTTTCAAGCCAATTCACTGCTATGATTTGCCAGTTATAAAGTATGGTTATCATAGGTGATCTGTAATTTTCAAAACAGTTGTTAAGTAGTTTTTAAAACCAAATTTAATTCTCTTCTCTGTACCTAAAACAATCTCTTTAACAAACAGAATGCATAATGTACAAGAAAAGTAATTTATTTCAAGAAAAATCACACCCCAAGCATCTTCTGTACACTGCAGATAAGGAACAGACTATATTATGTGGAATGATGTTTATTAAGGCAGGGCTTGAACTGAAATTAATAATAAGTTTTTATTAGCATGTTGCATTATTTTATGCACTGTGGTAACTTTTCCTCGCCTGAGTGCCTGTTTTCAAATTAAGCACTTCAGGGCAAGTCTGAACACTAAAACATTTCTTTCAAAGTCAATGAGAATCCAATCTCCACTATCAGCTAAAGGACACAATGTTTCCTTGCCAGCTACCAAAATAAAACTCACACTTTCAGCAAAAAGAACACTAAAAACCCAGCGCTGGGTACAAAATCTGATCTTCAATACAAGCTTGAAGGCAAATAATGTTTTGCCAGTGAGGAAACCAGATCTTTGCATTTTACTTTATTGTAGAGGACACAGGAAAATTCTAGCAGCCAGGAAACTATATATCCACTTTGCTAGGGGAGGAAGAAAATACTTGCCAGACTAAACGAATCAAGCAACATATTTTCTGCCAACTAAGGACCCACAATCCTTTGAGAAAACAGAGGATATAATGAAGCTATGTCAGCATTCAAATAATGTTTGCTGCCTGTAGATTTCAGCTTCCTGTATATTTGTGACCGAGTGGCAAAGTTCTGGCATGGACATGTTGATGGTTTGTAGCTGAGAGGATAATTCAGAGTCAGATAAGTCATTCTAAAATTATATCACAAGAGAATTGCAGGTATAGCATGGGAAATAAAGGAAAGAAAGACTCCTGTAAAATCAAGTATCTTGGGCATGTTCAGGGTGGAAGGGGGTTATATTGTTTATTAATATCATTCCTACCTTGTGCTAGCAAGTTCCTTTATGTAGCGGAATTACATTCTTCCCCTTTTATATGCACAGCAAAGAGCTGGTTGCAGGCTCGTGTGCGCCTCTCACTATTATGCAATTCAGTCTGTCTCAGATTGAATTGTACATTCCTGGTAAGTTCCCTTGAATCCCTCTTAAAAGAATAAAGACGTGGCAATCTTATTCAAAGTCAATAAAAGAAGTTTACTCACATCAGTTCAGAGTTAGATTCCTGAAGGCAGGCTTAGTTACAAATATGTACATGTGGATCTACCCCATATGGGGGAATAATCCGAGTGCTTCTGCTAGCTGAGAGCTAGCAGAGCAGTCCTTGTTAGAAGCTGGTCGAACGAAGAAGGGAGTCAAAAAGAGGAAGGTGTGATGCGCGACTTGTCCTTTAGTTACCTGGACAGGTTAGGTCACACCCACCTTCTATCACATGGAAAAGGAAGGATGCTCCAGCCAGGAGGAACAGGAAGTTTTGATTGGCTGAACCAAACATTCCCTCGCATGTCTTCTCTAGCATTACAAGGAATGTTGTACTTGACTGCCTCTCATGGATCACATCCCACAGTATCCACATAAGAAGAGTTTGGATTTGATATCCCATGTTATCACTACCGGAAGGAGTCTCAAAGTGGCTAACTTTCTCCTTTCCCTTCCTCCCCCACAACAAACACTCTGTGAGGTGAGTGGGGCTGAGGGACTTCACAGAGAAGTGTGACTAACCCAAGGTCACCCAGCAGCTGCATGTGGAGGAGTGGAGACGCGAACCCGGTTCACCAGATTACGAGTCTACTGCTCTTAACCACTACACCACACTGGCTCCGCACCACATAGAGAGGCAGCTGCCCTTTCCACTACTGCACGAATTATGCCTGTGTCTACATTGGTGTGAGTGGATCCTTTAAACCTGATGGAAACGTGTCACCCCCAGAATGTGTCACCCCCAGAAGAGGCAAATGGAGCAGGTCTGCATGAATCACTGCTTCAAAATTGCAACCTTGCAGGCAGCAGGAATGCCCAGACAAGTGATACACACAGAAACACAGGGACTGGGCTTCCGTGAGGAGGCAACTAACAAAACAAACACGGAAACCAAAGAAGAAGGACAGATTTTGAGACTGGATGGGTGCAGTGAGACCTATGGGGTGAGGAAACAGATTACTAAAAACTGTGGCACAAGGAGAACTGATCTGTGGGAAAACACCAAAAGGGGAGTGACAGATATAGAAACAGTATTCTTGGTAGCAGAGAAAATAGCACACACCCTATTCCATCAGTTGAAAGGCACAAGAAGGAAGTGTTACCAAACAGATTCAGAAAGATGTACAGTAACACAGAGAAAGGAGGAAGGGTGCGCTATCATTGTTGTGTGATTAGTGCACAGTCCCCTTGAATAAGTATCTCCTCAGTGATTTGGGCTGGGGTTCCCCTGAAATAAAAACTGCAGCATGTTCAGCATCATCTTGATGGGCAAATTGTACTACCAACCTTACTGTATGCTTGTGAAACACAGACCACTTATAAACATCATCTCCAACTCCTTGAAAGATTCCATCAACGGTGTCTCCGAAAAATTTTACACATCACTTGGGAAGACAGGCAAACTAATATCAGTGTACTGGAAGAAGTACACTGGAAGAAGATCACTAGTGTCGAAGCAATGATTCTTCAACATCAACTTTGTTGGACTGGTCATGTGGTTCGGATGCCTGATTATCATCTTCCAAAGCAACTACTCTATTCCGAACTTAAAAATGGAAAGCATAATGCTGGTTGCCAACAAAAGAAATTTAAAGACTATCTCAAGGCAAATCTAAATATATATATATTATAAACACCAACAACTGGGGAAAATTGGCCTGCGAGTGCTCCAATTGGAGAACAGCCTTTACCAAAGGTGTCATGGGCTTTGAAGACACTCGAATGAAGGGTGAAAGCGAGAAATGAGCTAAGAGGAAGGCAAGCTTGGCAAATCCACACCGTGATCAAATCCAACCCAGAAACCAATGTCCCCACTCTGGAAGGACATGTGGATACAGAATTGGCCTCCACAGTCACTTACGGACTCACTGTTAAAACCGTGTTTATAGAAGACAGTCTTACTCGGCTACGAGTGATCGCCAAAGAAGAAGATGGGCAAATAGTAGGGCAAATGGCAAGAACCTTACGTGCATGCTGCTTTGGCCCTCTTGTCCAAATTACAGATATGCAGGTGTGGCCACAATGTATACTTAATAGTCATGGCCCTTATCAGTATCCTTCATTCTAAACGTTCTGTGTCTCTTTTTCTTATATTACTATACAGCCAATTTTCTCGAAGTGTTACTCTTGGTCTCCTTATGGAGAAATGAGCAGCTGGTAGCCAAGAGGAGGAGAAATCTTCTTTAAAAGTGGGGGTGGGAGGGAATTAGATTGTATAGATCACCCATATGGGGTGATCAATAAAAGAATTGGCTGGATCTCCAGATCTAAAGTACAGGGTTAAATACACTCTCTAGCAAGAGAGAGCTCCCAATGATGTATTTATTACATCCCACCTTTCTTCAATCATGAAACTTGAAGCAGCAAGCATTGAATTCCTAAATGATCCCCAATCCAGACAGACCTGCTTAACTTCATCAAGGTATGCCCTCAGTACATACCATGAGATGCACTATACTAGTATTATTTTAGTGTAGTTCTGTCCTCCTCACAAACAATCTAAGAAACTGAAGGTTGGTAAGTGTGCTGATAATTTTGTTAGAGATCAAAAAACAGCACCCCACCTAACTGTTAAAAATGTATGCTTTTAAATATCTAGGTTATTTTGCGCTGTAGGGTTCAAATGTTCTATGGAAGATAAAAAGAAAATTATTTCAGATTCTGATTTAATCATCAACTGCTGCCCTTTAAGATGCAATGCTGTCAAGGGGCCTACAAATGAGAGAGGGATTTTGTTGGCTAAGTGGTTTGATACTCTAAGATCTATCTATTTTCACAGGGTACAGGCCTAGCAATTGAATGACGATAACCTGTAATTGTTAGTTGTGGCAGTAATCCTATAATCAGATGTTACTGCCTTTGCCTGTGTTAAATGTGCCTTATCACATACTAAATTTTACCTAACATGAATGATGTTGCCTTTTTTATTATTATTGCAATGGAATCTGCATTCCACTGGGGATACCACCTGACAGTTTGAACGCAGTCTGTGCAAGTTGTGGACCTCCCCTTTCAATTGTCAGGGGTCTGCAAACCAGCTATTTGCAGTCACCACTGATTATTATTTTGATTGATATGCTGATAGACTGTTTCACTTCATGTTCAGTGTTGGTTTCTTTCAACTACTACACTTGAAAATGAGCTGACAGCAAGCACCTCCAGTGATTCACTACTTAAAAGGAGTTTCTGCTAGGAGGAGCAGGTCCTAAAGACTTCTGAGCATTCCAGATTCTTGCAGAGGCTTTAGATGTGCCACTTGGTACAGCACAAACTAGAGAGGGATCAGCCACCATCTGAAATTCTTGGAAATCAATCAGGATGTTCAGGTTTGGATTTCTAGTCGGCACAGATATAATCTCTGCCCTTAACTAGAGTTTGTAATCTGTGGTTGAACAGATGAGGTTCAACAGACTAAAACAAAATCCATTTTTTTAAAAAATGGAGGCAGTGTCGCTGAGAAAACTGTGTACCCTAGATCAGTTAACTTTGCTAATTATCAGTGGGGTGCTTGTCACCACATCAATACAGGTTCACAGTCTTGGGTATCATTCTGAATCTTATACGTTTTTAATGTGCACGTTGCTGTGGTTTCTAGATCAGCTTTCTCTCAATTACCTCTGTTATGTAAATTCATTTTATGTTATGTAAATTGAGAGAGCCAGTGTGGTGTAGTGGTTAAGAGCGGTAGACTCGTAATCTGGTGAACCGGGTTCGTGTCCCCGCTCCTCCACATGCAGCTGCTGGGTGACCTTGGGCCAGTCACACTTCTTTGAAGTCTCTCAGCCCCACTCACCTCACAGAGTGTTTGTTGTGGGGGAGGAAGGGAAAATGAGATTGTTAGCTGCTTTGAGACTCCTTAAAGGTACCCCTGCCCGTACGGGCCAGTCTTGACAGACTCTAGGGTTGTGCGCCCATCTCACTCAAGAGGCCGGGGGCCAGCGCTGTCCGCAGACACTTCCGGGTCACGTGGCCAGCGTGACAAAGCCACATCTGGCGAGCCAGCACAGCACACGGAACGCCGTTTACCTTCCCGCTGGTAAGCGGTCCCTATTTATCTACTTGCACCCGGGAGTGCTTTCGAACTGCTAGGTTGGCAGGCGCTGGGACCGAACAACGGGAGCGCACCCCACCGTGGGGATTCGAACCGCCGACCTTACGATCAGCAAGTCCTAGGCGCTGAGGCTTTTACCCACAGCGCCACCCGCGTCCCTTTGAGACTCCTTAGGGTAGTGATAAAGTGGGATACCAAATCCAAACTCTTCTTCTTCTTCCTTCTTGGAGGGCAGTGATATTATCATGCTGATTCATGTTTTTGCAACTTTGATCCTTAATCATTGTCATCTTCACTAAACTTTGCTGAGTTAGGCCAATTAGAGATCCGTCTCCAACCTGATTTTGTGGTGAAGAACGGCAAGTGCATGGTGGAATAACTTTTGACATTTTCGGTTTAACTCAGGACCTTGCTTTTCAAGTCTGTACTCTTGCTGCATCAATCAGGCATGGTGAATTGGGAGACAGCCAAAAGACAACTATATACAGGTCTACATTGACATGATTTAACATATCTCTCACCGCAAAGCATATTAATGAGGTGCGATGAAATAGTAGGTGTCCTGTCCAAGTCTGATTGATAAATTCTGGGTTTTTGATCCTCAACATCAGAAGTTCGATCTGAAAAGATACAGCCTTTAAGAGGAGAGACAGAGTGATCCAGCAATCCCTAAAACCAATTTGCTCCAAGAATTTGCAAGCCAGCTTGTACACACGACATCAAGCGTATGAAGAGTGAGAATGTGGCATACAGGACAAGCAGCTTTCTTATGAAATGTGAGAAGCAGAAGGAAACTGACAGAGTTAGGATGGATCAGAGTATGCAGTTCCCTTTGATACTGAGAACAGGAATAAATCAACAGGGGTTGTAGGTAGCTTCTAAAAAGACTCACACTCTCTTCTTCAGAAGAAACAGGCAGATGGACGGGCAGATACAGGTGGGGAGTTATAGTCAGGGGACTTACTTAGAGATTACCTTAAGGTTTGTTCTCTACACTTACTGTAGCCTCATATGACATGCTCAACTTGAGCAGACTGCTTTGCTTATTTAAAGATTCAGTGCTAGCGCCCTTCTCTGTTTCTCCTTCTGCATGCCGCATGGAGTTTTACTTCACCAAATGCCATTCTTGAAACTTCACATCCATTGCCGCTGTGTTTTATAGCTAAGGGAGATTGGATTTTTCTGCTATTGTTTTGCCCGTTGTATAGAAACATAGTGTATCCCGTAACCTTATGACTATGGGCTTGTTGTAATGCAGTTCATATACAGTGGTACCTCGCAAGACGAATGCCTCGGAAGACGAAAAACTCGCAAGACGAAAGTTTTTCGTTTTCTGAGTTGCTTCGCAAGATGGATTTCCCTATGGGCTTGCTTCGCAAGACGAAACGTCTTGTGCCTTTTTTTTAAAAACCGCCAATGCATTCCTATGGGAAACCGTCAATACACATTGGTGCTTCGCAAGATGAAAAAACTCGTAGAACGAATTAATTTCATCTTGCGAGGCACCACTCTACAGTGTTAACATAGAAACAATAGGAGAAACTTAGCACAGTGTTTCATTGTCCCTTATGATGCCCTTTAATAGTTAGCAAAGAAAGAGACACTTGCATTGATTACATTAATTGACCACAATCAATTACTTACACTTGCCTTCCTCTTGTTTATAAATCTTCTTCTAATTAATAACACAATGTAGAAAGCAGGAGTGAAGGAGAAAAGGAAGAAGGACTTGAAGTACAGCTCATCCAGTAAGAAAAGGAAATAAAACAGTAGAGGGTGGTATTTGGAAAATTATTGTGAATGTGATATAAAAGTAAAATGATTGTGTTTGTAATCTGAATTATTTTGAATGATTGTGGTTATAAGTTTTTTTCAAGTTTTTACTTCTTTTTCTGTCACAAAAACTTTAAAAAAAGAATTGCAAAAAAAGAAAGATAAGGAAATAAAACAGAACTTTCCTGCGCTAAGCCAGGAAATCCCACTAACCACACATCATCGTTTGTAATATCAGCATTAGCAATCTCAATGCACTGAAACCTTTACCGGTAATCTTCCACTAGCAAACAGTAAGGAACTGTATTCCTGTTCCTTTGCAAACTCTTGTTTTAAGCAAGCAGGAATTGTGTATACATTTATCCGACATCTGAATGTTGAATTAAAGGTAATTTCATATCCAAGGGCCAATGTGCCTCCCAATAAGGTGCTAATTACCTTTAGCACATTAAAGCCTTAGTACCTCATTCTACTTTTTCTCCCAAAGCATTATTGTGAGTGGCAGTGGCAACATATTTGATTATTACTAGGGCACAGCTTGAGATGCAGGTGTCTTCCTTTTCACCAGGAGAAAAAGATGGAACCTGCAGGCTGTCAGCCTGACAATGTTCATTACAATTTACCTCCTAAAATTCCACCTAGCCTTTGAAGAGCTTCAGGCGAGCACGTCATTCGAATCACTTCCATGCGCTTCATTTTATTTTGCCTGCATTTTATCTTCACACCATTTTCCCCCCACAACAGAGTCCTACCTCAGAAAAAAAGTCGCTGAACAAAGAAGACAGTATATATATTTAGGGTGGAGTGGAGAGGGAGCAGGAGAAGAAAAGCATGTATATTATATGAGACTGAATCTGAGGGAAAAAATAAAAGAAGAAGGGAAATTAAGGTTTATATTACCTGAAGTGGTAACAATGTTAGCACTTTTAAGTAAGAGGCAAAAGAAGGACTGAATGATTAAGATCCCCATTGAGTCGAGTATTTTCAAATCAGATCATTAATTTGTGCAATAATATTAGAGGCAATCAATGATGAAGAGTTCTAACGGATCTGAAAACCTATGAAAACATAGACGTCTACCAGGCACAAACTATTTACAGTGGTGCCTCGCAAGACGAAATTAATTCGTTCCGCGAGTCTCTTCGTCTAGCGGTTTTTTTGTCTTGCGAAGCAACCCTATTAGCGGCTTAGCGGATTAGCGCTATTAGCGGTTTAGCGGCTATTAGCGGCTATTAAAGGCTTAAGGGATTAGCGGATTAGCTGCTAAAAGGCTATTAGCGGTTTAGCGGCTTAGAAAAAGGGGGTGGGGAACGGAAAAAAATCTCAAGACTCGCAAGACATTTTCGTCTTGCGAAGCAAGCCCATAGGGAAATTCGTCTTGCGAAGCGCATCGAAAAACGGAAAACCCTTTTGTCTAGCGGGTTTTGTGTCTTGCGAGGCATTCGTCTTGCGGGGTACCATTGTATACTGTACACTATTTTCTATCTTTAAATGTAAATGTCATATGTGTTGGGAGTGGTTAACCAAAGTTTCGACAGAGATCACTAAAATACCAATTTGATTCCCCATCAGCCGGGAGATGATAGATGATCAAGTTTCTTCTGATCACTTCCAGACAATATGAATTAAATGCATATTTCCTCAGAACATGCAGTTGAAAAAAGGGAGGCTTCACCAGCTTTACTGATGCATGATGCAACGTTCTTTGACTTGAGTGCATGAGATCTGTAGGAATTAAACTGTGAGAATTGGTGCCAGCTAAAGAGCTTGATATACGAATGTCCATATCACAGCAAAGCACTATTTCGGTAACGCCTCATATTCAAAAAGGAAAGAGAAGCAAACAAATCTATGAATTAACATCATACTACCATTTCTAAAATATAGAAAGGGCCGTCTTTATTTAGCAATATCTCATCATGACATTTGCAAGAGTTCTCCCTCCAGATTTATTTTGTAGAAAACGATTCACCAACAGACTGGGTAAATGGCAAACATCGAAATATTTGATTCACCGTGAATTACCTAATTACCTCGAAAACTTAAGAAGTTGCTCCAGGTTTTTGTCAATTAGGACACGGCCCTTTGAAGACTAAACATGAGATTTGAAATGGCAATACAGCCTGGTGGCAAAGCCAGCTTACCAGCAAACATGGGAGGGCCAGAGAGGTGATGATGATGCACTGGTGGAAGCACCAGATTGGTACCACCAGAGCATCTTCCGCCTTGCCATGTCCTTCCCCTTCTCCCTCCTGGTAAGAAGCAGCCGCACATCTACCTGGAAGCTACTGGCTTGGTTCTGCTCCACCAGTTGAGTCACTTCTGCCCGTGACCTCACATTCACGGCTTGGAATCATTTATCATTTGTCCAAGGGCTCTTTCACAAAACCTTTTGTCCCTACAATTTTGACCAGACTGAGCTGATGCTTCACTGCCACTGTTGCAGGCTTACATAGAGCCTCTAGGTGAACAACAGTTCGTGACTATTAGTACCGCTCAGTGCCAGATTTACGTATAAACTAAACAAGCTATAGCTTAGGGCCGCGCTTTCTTGGGGGCCCCCAAAAAATTAAAGGGACTGGATGTACATTTCCAAAATATAAGATAAAAAAGAAATAAAATAAAACCTACATATGGCAACAGTGTTTTGTTTTGTGTTGTGTAGGCTTCTATGATGTAAGTAATGGGCCCCGCCTGCTAGCCTGCTCCCTAAAATATCACTGGTTTGCTCATTTCTATATATAGGGTGCCTACATTCTGCATGTGCAAATGGCTTTAGATACCTATTAGGTCAATAAATTACCATGTAGCATATATTCAACAACAACAACAGCAACAGTTTGTTGTTGACAAAGGACAGCTGGACATACAAAGGGCCCCATTACCTTACGTAGCTTAGGGCCTCATCAAACTTAAATCTGGCCTTGCCTGTCCCATATTCCTCAAGAGGTGATAATTCAAAACAGCAAACACAGAACTCAACTCAGGTGAAATCTCTCTCTGTCTCTCTCTCTCTCTCTCTCAAATGTAGCATACTGTTAGAGAACTTGGCATCTCATAGATAATCTAGAAAATATTCATCCCATATTGCAGATAGCGAATGCTGACGAAATGTCCAAGACGGATCTATGGCACAGAATTCTCAAGCATAAACGGAGCCTTATTTATGCACATTTAGCACTGTGAAAATGGGCTAGTCCCTTCCAGCCACAGTGAATCACAAATGGCATACCAGAAAGAAGAAAGACATATTCAGAGCTGGTGTATGAAACAAGACACAGAGCACAGGGCATGAACCACCAACCAATGAAATGCATTTGCAGCCTAAAAACACAACACAAATCCATGTTCATCCTACATGCTATCATGCAAATCTTAGATTTCCATACGGTACTTGTATAAAGATACATTTTCATTTTCCTGCAGAGGAAAATTGGACAATTTTAATAACGAATATATCTGTTTAGAAAGCTTCAATCACGAGTATTCTATTCATCACCACAAAACATTTGCATTATTTTATTGGTGTCCAGTTCTGCAATCCACTTTTATATTCAGCATTATTCAATACAACTGGAAGAGCTGCTCCTTGCCTCCAAAGTATCGCAAGAAGAAATGGAATCAGGGTAATACACAATGAATATGTAACAAACCACCTCAGAGAAGAGGGGACGAGAAAACAAACTGATGAGTTGCATTAGGAGCGACTGAAATAAGCTCTTATTTGCTATCTTAGTTTCTCAAGAGAAGCATGTCACAGTATTAGTAATAGTGAATAGTGGTTATGTAGCACTTTGAACACATTGAAGTGCTTCACATATGTAAACGTTAAGAAATCCTTACTACAACCATATAATTCAGGTCAGACTTTTTATCGCCTTATTACTGACGTGGGGCTAAGGCAAACGGAGAAAGACTTTCTAAGTCCACTCACCGACTCCATGATAGATAAAATCTGAAACTGTTGATTCCCAACTCAGTATTTTTTTGCTGTGCTACACTAACTCACATAGGAAATGAAACATAGAAAATGTTGGGGTCTCAGTTGAACTATAACCCTGATATATTGGCTATATAAAATGGTAGGTGCAGGGGGCGGGGGGAGTCTAAGAAAGAAATATGGTTGTTTTCTCATTGGAAGCAGAGTTCTAAATACCATTTCCACATTGCTTTCCATGTTTTTCATCACCATGCTCAATAGTTTCCATTAAGGTTTAAAAATAACTTCTCAGAGTGCGGACAGAGTGGCTTAAAAGCCAGCTTTAAGGGACTTGCTGAGATGTGTTTAAAGCCTGCCTCTCTCTCTCTCTCTCTCTCTCTCTCTCTCCTCCCTCTCCCTCACACACACACACACACACACACCAAGTGTGTGAGAGATTGTTCCCCATAACTGCTTGCAAGACTGACTGTTCAAAGATGGATGCTAGCAGAATTTAGAGTCATTCAAGGGGCACATCGCCCACAGCTTACATTTATTTCAGATCAGATCACCATTGTACAACATAGAGCACCAGAAGTCCGTTCTTAAACCAAAACCGTTCTTAAACCAAGGTGTATTTCCCTAATGAGTTCTCCCGCTGCCAGTGCCCTTCCACTGTTCGGCTTCCATTCTTAGACCAAAGTAAAGTTTGCAAACCAGGACACTACATCCGGTTTTGTGGAGTTTGTAAACCGAATAGTTCATAAACAGGGCTGTTCTTAAACCAAGGTACCACTGTACAAGGAGCAGGGAAGAGGTTCTTAAGGAAAGAAACAAGGCAAGAGTCAATGTAAATAAGTTGTGAATAAAGAATATTTACCTCCTGTTTATAAAGCCAACCTAAAGACTACAGTGGCAAAATGCATTTTTGCTATGTATGCCGTACAAGCATGTCATCAGAATAGAATCTGAACTTAACAAGTTTTTGAATTGTATAGATTCTGTGCAAAGCTGTACCTTCTAGCTTTCAGATGTTTGCAACCTTATTTTTAATATTTAGATTCATTATAAGCTGATTCTCTCGTTATCACGTGCTTGTACAGTGGTACCTCGCAAGACGAATGCCTCGCAAGACGAAAAACTCGCAAGACGAAAGAGTTTTTTGTTTTTTGAGTTGCTTCGCAAGACGAATTTCCCTATGGGCTTGCTTCGCAAGACGAAAACGTCTTGCGCCTTTTTCTTAAAACCATCAATGCATTTCCTATGGGAAACCGTCAATGCATTTCCTATGGGAAACCGTGCTTCGCAAGACGAAAAATTCACAAGACGAAAAAACTCACGGAATGAATTAATTTCGTCTTGCGAGGCACCACTGTATAAATATTGCAACAGGCATTAGGCTGACTTTATTTTTTAAAGGCGAAACACAGTTTATTCTTTATTTACAGCCTTTTCCCACTTTTATGTTATTTGCTTCTGGCGGAGAGTCAGCAATGTTTTCTCTCCATTCAGGAGTTCTTAAAGAAACAGGAACTCCTTGCTGCAGTAGCAGCTGGCACAGATGGGCAGAATCATGAATCAAGCCTCTTGGCAATGGCATTGCTACCATGTACTGTGACAATGAGCGGGAACGACAAGATTGGCTTCTCTGGTGTGCCCAAACCACCTCAGTCTCACTATTACCCTGCCCCCCTCCTAATAATACCCCACCACCTGCTTCTTCCTCCCCAAAGGAAATTACTATGGCAAAGCTTTTGGGAAATTCTACAGAGAGTTTAGAGAGCAATAGAAGACTGTCATACTCAGCTGGGAATTACTGAAATAAACACCACCACCATTTTGTGATGGCTGAGTAATATTTAGCCCTCTCCGATGGTTATACTGAGTTATCTAATAAAAAATATTACCTGTTTACTGGAGACCTCCTTCTATATTATGAAAAGTGAGCAAATATATTAACATAAAGCTTTATTCAGTGAAAGTATGATATTCAGAAAGCAGTACGAAGATGGATCAAAATTACCATTTTATAACTTAATGGAAGGGAAGAAACGTTGAAGATAAAACAAGTTTAAAAAGTGGGGCAGGGCCTGAAGCCAGACTCAAATTGATTTAGATGATCAATTTCATCCCAGAGAGTCTGGTGTTTCATAGCAACTACATATTCAAGGATCTTCTTCAAAAAGAGGTTATTCACAAGCAGCTGATAATGATTAAAGTCCTTGGGATCTATGGAAGATTTCTTCAGTAGAACCATCTCCATGAAGGTGTCTAGGACCATACAAAATGAGGTATTTAAGACTTCCTGGACACAGGAAACTTTTCCTGCTGGGTGTTAGTAGCAAAATTGGGAATGGGTTCAACAGAAGTGTGGTAGCCACATTCTTCCAAGCTTGCTGTTTACATTTGCGTGCTGAGGTCCCCAAAACACCCCTACCCCAATAACTCACACATCACACATAATTTTTGTTTAAGGTTTTTGGCATAATTTTGGCCACAACTTTATTAAAATACACATTGTGAGTGGTTGCTTAGGCATTGGTTATGACTAGCTGTCCCCCCCACCTTGGGGGACAGCACTGACTCCCGGATTCCAGCGGAAGACAGTGTGGAGGAACAAGATCAAGGATAACTGGAGCTGCGACACAGACCCTCAGCTTCTCCCCGCATGCTCCCAGGAGCTTACGCGGCCCAAACCCGATTCCAGGGGTTTGGACAAGAGGGTGGTAAGCCCCTGAATTCCTTTAACGGAATTCCCGTGCAGCAGCAGCATTGGAGGGGCAGGCACAGCCAATCCATACCCCTCCACCAACCAATTTAAACCAATGCCTAACTGCCAACCTTACAAGTTGTGACGATTTGCTACACAGTAGGCAAAAACCAATTGGCACACACTAATCAGCCAAAAGGAAAAAATCCTACCAGGCCCCCGCACCAAGGCGGACGACCCCATGACAGGCATAGCAAGTTCAAAGCACAAGCCCAATCAAAGGAGGGCGGGCGGGTGATCCGGTGCCCACAGCAAAAGAGAAAGAAACATGCTGTGAGCCTTGTTTAAATAACCTCTGTTCCCACCCCTAAATTGGCAACATCAAATTTACCCCAGTAACACCAACCACCAATCCGATCCAAGCCCCTTCAATCTATCCTGCCTGGCAACCATGGGGTGCTTTGCTCGGCCCCATCCACAACACATGCTCTCCTTTAATGAGAACACGCTTTGCAGAATTCCACAAGTAAAATTCAACCCACAAAAAGGAATACGGGGTGCTCTCTATATAAATCACCTTTGGTTGAACTTCACCAACTCTAGGTCCAAATAACAGTAGATCAAAGTGATGTGTGGTTAAGCATTCCTCATGGTGCATTTTGATATTGTATACAGTAGTACCTCGGGTTACTTACGCTTCAGGTTACAGACTCCGCTAACCCAGAAATAGTACCTCGGGTTAAGAACTTTGCTTCAGGATGAGAACAGAAATCGTGCTCCGGTGGCACGGTGGCAGCAGGAGGCCCCATTAGCTAAAGTGGTGCTTCAGGTTAAGAACAGTTTCAGGTTAAGAACGGACCTCCGGAACGAATTAAGTACTTAACCCGAGGTACCACTGTATTGCGTTTTAGAACAGGGGACAGATTAGATGTCCAGAACATTTGCCACAGCAGCACATGAAATCATGTTTTGTGTTTCTGTTCTTTAGCTATTGCTTTAGTTATCAATTTCAAGTGAATTCTGAAGACTACATAATGAGGTTTCTGGCTTTGTCCCTAGTTAAAACTGCTTAATCCACAAAACATTTTCAAAGTACTTCACAAGCTGCAAAACATGCTTTTACTATAAAGCATTACTTATAAAGCATTGTAAAATTACACAACTTTAAATGTATAAAAATGCAAACCGATACATTTAAGAAGTTATACAAACCCTTTTTCACACTCGTTTTTAGTTTAATCAGGCAATATAAAATAAAATATTTGAGAACATTTTGATTTAATCCAATATATGATTTAAATACACTCTGACAAAAATTCTTGAAGAATTAGTGCACAGTTGTACTTCAATTAAATATCCACGACACCGTTTTTAACATAGATGCTAGAGAGCACATATTTGCAATTTCAGCCAAGTGGGTATACTTCAGTGGAATAATAGAGCATAGTAACCTGTAAATTAAAAGACACCTGCTTCTTGGGAGAAAAGCAATGACAAACCTAGACAGCATCTTAAAAAGCAGAGACATCACCTTGCCGACAAAGGTCCATATAGTGAAAGCTATGGTTTTCCCAGTAGTGATGTATGAAAGTGAGAGCTGGACCATAAAGAAGGCTGATCGCCGAAGAATTGATGCTTTAGAATTATGGTGCTGGAGGAGACTCTTGAGAGTCCCATGGACTGCAAGAAGATCAAACCTATCCATTCTGAAGGAAATCAGCCCTGAGTGCTCAGTGGAAGGACAGATCCTGAAGCTGAGGCTCCAATACTTTGGCCACCTCATGAGAAGAGAAGACTCCCTGGAAAAGACCCTGATGCTGGGAAAGATTGAGGGCAGAAGGAGAAGGGGACGACAGAGGACGAGATGGTTGTACAGTGTTCTCGAAGCCACTTACATGAGTTTGACCAAACTGCGTGAGGCAGTGGAAGACAGGAGTGCCTGGTGTGCTCTGGTCCATGGGGTCAAGAAGAGTCGGACATGACTAAACGACTAAACAACAACAACCTGTAAATTAGACATGCATGTGCATGTCCATTTCAAGTGCATAATTCTTCTAGAAAAGAAATAAAAAGAGAATACGAGGCCTGCTGGATAAGATCATAGGGCTATCTATTCGAGAATTCCAGTACCACAGTGTCCAAACAGATGCATATGAGCAGCCCACAACCTGGCCATGTGGAAAATAGTGTCTGTTGATCTCCAGCAACTGGTTTGCCTCTGAACCCGAAGGCAGCATATAGATGACAAGACTAGCAGCCAACGAAAATATCTTTATTCTACATGGATTTCTCTAATCTCATTTCAGGAGCAGTAGTTTAACTGAATTCAGACCTCAGCCAAATACAAACCTCTTAAGGTAGTAAGAAATTAATGAAATGTAGCATATTTGTATAGGGATCATGTTTTCAGTGTTTTAATACATTCATTTTTTTCTCTCCGTAAAAGAACTACAGAACAGTGACCTGCCGTTGGAAAGCACAAAAGCAACACAGCTCTCATATTCGTACTTTTGTGTTGGTGAAGTATACATTATGATTAAAGCATCAGTGTAGCAGCAGCCTTTCACCACCTATTATTGTACATCAATGCAAACACATAAAGGGATAGAAAGGTGTCTCAGCTCAAACACGAACCCTTAAAAAATATCAAACAGTAGTGTTTACCTACAGTCTGAAAATTTCATTGAACTGAGAACAAGATTATAAGATGTGGGGTGCAAAAACATATGCAGTGAAATGTATATTTTCTTGTAAATTGTATTTACAGATTGATCTACACCATGTGTTAAGACTGTTCCTTTTACTATACATATTAATTTCAGAAGGAGTGCTATATTTTACACACAGAGTACGTTGCTGTATATTAATTGTGGCACCAGTAGAGAAGGGAAGCCTCTACTGATTATATATATATATATATATATATATATATATGCTGTTAAGTTGTGGGTGAACATATCAGACGACACAGCAATTCTTCAAACAGCTCTTGTTTATTCACAGGCCAGAACAGAACTGAACTGAAGGGTTCAGTCAGCCTGCTTATATAGAGCTCCAGTACAACGTAACTGTAACAATTTTCTAAAACTATCCAATCACTGAACGTCACTTTCGATCTCTTATTTGCATAACTATCTACAGTATCCCCCTGCTGGCCCAGGGTGAGAACTTCAGTACATAACATTAGGCATTAACAGATAGACTAGTGTACAACAGTAAATAAAATAATAATCTGCCCAACAAGTAAGTCACAAAGTCTATTTCCTTATGTCATTTCATAGGGTTTGCTGTTCTGGAATGAATTAAGAGTTTAGGACCAGACTATTTCCATGATGTCCTGCTCCTCTCTCAGCATGGATCAAGACTAAACGTTAATGGTGTGTTGTAGGTGGGAATGTTAAATTTAACTACACATAAATGAGACCTGGGGACGCGGGTGGCGCTGTGGGTTAAAGCCTCAGTGGCTAGGGCTTGCCGATCGAAAGGTCGGCGGTTCGAATCCCCGCAGCGGGGTGCGCTCCCGCTGTTCGGTCCCAGCGCCTGCCAACCTAGCAGTTCGAAAGCACCCCTGGGTGCAAGTAGATAAATAGGGACCGCTTACTAGCGGGAAGGTAAACAGCGTTTCCGTGTGCGGCTCTGGCTCGCCAGAGCAGCGATGTCACGCTGGCCACGTGACCCGGAAGTGTCTTCGGACAGTGCTGGCCCTTGGCCTCTTTGAGTGAGATGGGCGAACAACCCTAGAGTCTGTCAAGACTGGCCCGTACGGGCAGGGGTACCTTTACCTTTTTTAAGTGAGACCTTGGGACGCTTAGGTTTAGTGGCCAAATGGGTTTCTCTATCTGGTACTTGGAACTCTCCCCAGAGCAGCCTCCCGCCTGCTGGTCTGTGATCTCAACTGCTTTTGCATGGCTGAGGTGTGTCCTTTAACTGTTAATGCCTCTTGTTTGCCTCAATGGAGATGTGTGGATGAGGCAGGACAAGGTAGCAGAGAGAGAAGTAACCTCTGGGTGGAACATATCCTATTGCTCAAAAAAATCACGCCCATTGCACCTACCACCAGAGAGTTATCCATGAAGTAACAGAGTCAGGGGAAACTTGCAATGGGCACCATTGTCATTCTAAGAAAACAATGGGGGTGTTTGTGGTGAGTTCTGGCACTTCTTTTTTTAGAAAAATAGCACTGAATAGAATAATAATAATAATAATAATAATAATAATAATAATAATAATATTTATATCCCGCCCTCCCTAGCCGAAGCCGGGCTCAGAGTGACTAACAACAGTAAAATAATACAAAATTCTAAAATCAATTCATTCTAAAATCAGTTCAAATCAAATTAATGGCAACCACTGGGCTAGAGTTCTGTGAGGATTACCAAAGGAGTGCCTTTGGCCAAAGGCCTGGTGAAACAGCTCTGTCTTGCAGGCCCTGCGGAAAGAAGTCAGGTCCCGCAGGTCCCTAGTCTCTTATGACAGAGCATTCCACCAGATCGGGGCCACGGCTGAAAAAGCCCTGCTCTGGTTGAAGCCAGCCTAACCTCCCCGTGGCCCAAGATGTTTTTGTTTTTGTTCGAAGACTGTAAGGTCCTCCGTGGGACATACCAGGAGAGGCGGTCCTGTAGGTACAAGGGTCCTAGGCCTTATAGGGCTTTAAAGGTTAAAACCAGCACCTTAAACCTGATCCTGTACTCCACCAGAAGCCAGTGTAGCCCTGAAACAAGTTCCGCACCCCAACCTAAGGAACCGGGCTAAAATGATACAGCAGATCATGAACCATTGAATACTTGCAAACGAAAGCGGGGATTGTCTATTCCTAATTCTAAACATGTTGGACCTTATATAGAGATATTCCTGCAGAAGCAGGTTTCCTGCCTTTTCCTTCATAAGCCACCATATATTCAGGGCTTTTTTTCAGGTGGAACTCACCAGAACTCAGTTCTGGCACCTCTCAGGTGGGTGCCACTGCCTTCTAAGAGAACGAGGGAACATAGCTGTCAACTTTTCCCTTTTTTTAAGGGAAAATCCTATTCGGAATAAGGGAATTTCCCTTTAAAAAAGGAAAATGTTGACAGCTATGCGGGGGAAGCATTCATGTTGAGTTCCCCCCCCCCCCAAAAAAAAAATTAGCAGTGCATATGTTATACTGCAAGAGGAAACTTCCCCAGATTTCAGAAAGCATGTTCTCCTTCATGGAGAGCACGTGTTGCGGTGGGGGCCGCCAGGACACTCCAAAGTTGGGGATGGGCTAATTGATTGTTGGCCACTGATGCGATTGGGGCTTCCCTTGTTGTTGGGAAGAAGTTACCGGTAATGTTGTCATTTGTTGATTGGCAGCCAGAAATGCTAAAACTCCTAGCAGGAGGCTAGGGCTTCCTCTTTTCGCCCGTGCATCGGATTGCCCATCCCCCCCTCCCTAGAATTAGGGTTGTTCGCTTTGACCTTGCTATGCCTGTCATGGGGTCATCTGCTCTTGGGGCAGGAGCCCGGTAGGAATTTTGTCCATCTGGCTGATTGGCTGGGGCCATTTGGTTTTTGCCTACTGCGTAGCAAATCGTCACAACTTGTAAGGTTGCGGTTAGGTATTGGTTTATGGTTTGGTTGATTGAGGGGCATGGATTGGCTGTGCCTGCCCCTCTAATGCTGCTGCTGCGAGGGATTCTGTTAAAGGCATCGGGGGCTAACTATTGCTTGTCCACCCTGTCAAGGGGGCTCGGGCCATAGCAATGAGCTCCTGGTTGCATTTGGGGAGGGCTGAGGGCAGGTTCCCTGCTCTGTTGCTACCTCCAAGTGACTTTCGCATCGTGCGGAATGTCAGTCTGTCCCCCATGGTGGGGGCAGATAGTCGCAACCAATGCCTAAGCAACCACTCACATTTTTGTATTTTAATAAAGTTGTGGCCAAAATTATGCCAAAAACCTTAAACAAAAAATTCTGTGTGATGTGTGAGTTATTGGGGTGGCCCTGGGGACCTCGACACGCAACGCCTTGTAATTCAATACAGTGTGAGCAAAGAGCAGTGTGCAAGTGTTACTGGATTAAGACCATAAAAGACAGGAGACGGGCCCATCTCCCTTCCCTTACCCTATTCATTCCAATCTTGTTCTTTTCAGCAAAACTATCCTCATAAGATGGGGAAAGGCCAGCAATTCTGCTCAGTCTTGCACAGGAGAAGATATTATTCATCTCAAAGCGATTTACATTCAAGTAAGTGCACGGGAGATGGCAGATAGGGCTAAAAATATTCCACTCAGCAATTGTGAGCTCAAAGCTTTTTCGAGGGGGGGGAGGAGAGAGACTAAGAACTTCGAAGAACCAATGCTTTCTTTGACAAAAGAAAGTAGGCTCCCTCTGGGCATAACCAGAAGCTTCAAAACATCAAAAGGTTATAACCATGACAGTGTTGCTTTCCTGAACCTCTATAAACAAATTGTTTGAACGACGAATGTGGCTCGCTGTGTTCTTTACAAGAGAAGCGAAAAACTCTGACCAATTCTCGGGGCGCTTTGGCTCTGGAGTCACAGAACCCTTCCACCCAAATGTTTATCCTTTGCACAGTATAAGGGCATCCTGCAGGATTCTAAAGAAATCGGCAGATCAGACACGGCATACACAGAGTTTGCGTAAATCATTAACTATTTAGTAAGTATCTTTGTGGAAATGTTTGATTTTTCATTACATATCATTTCTGATCTCAGAACAGTTTAGGAAATTAGTTTATTCCTCAGCAAGTGGGGGCGGGGATGTTGAATCAGTTCTCAACAGGATGCTGCAAAATGCATGTAGCAGTACTTAAGGAGGAAATACTTGCACAGGGAAAATGGGATCTCTGCTGCTTATGGAGGCAGACATTTTTGTCTATAACTAGGCTCATGTTCAGTCCCTAGCTTACTGCCCATAACTGGCAAATGCTTGCATCGCTACACACACAGTTTTCCTCTGGCACAAGAAAGGGTCCATCTGCCTTTGTGTTTTAATATTGCTTGACAGTTATACAATCCCATTTCTTCACATATTGCCAGTTTAAAATATCCTTAGGAAGAGGGAGAAAGCAAAATATAAATTACGTTATAGGTGAATTAATGCTGACCTGGTTTGAGTATTAAGGTGGAGTTATTGTGCATTTAAAAACAGTGCTAAGAGACATATTACTAAAATGCCATTTCGCATAAATTTGCTTTCTCCAAATGGGTCCCTGCCCCCCAAGATATTAAAGTGTAATGTTTTTCCATTATTATTGTTTTGGGAAACCAACTAGGGATTCTCAGTATGTGGACCGATATGATCTATGAGCAGAGTTGAGAATCTAGATATCCAAACTATTTTGCACTCCAGTACGTGACGAAAATGGTGACAAATGTGTAATCTTGATTTTCAAAGGATACGATATTAACTGGATATTTTTTTCCTCATAAAGAAAACAGGAAACATTTCAGCAGCAAAATAGGAATGTATCATTTATCATTTAATTTAGTCTCAATTATACAGCTTCAAAAGTCAAAATACCATTCCAAGTCCTGAGGTGTAAATGAGAAGACATGCAAGCCTCTTTCCTTTCTATAATATATCCAAAAATTGTTACTGGTGACAGCTTGTTTTGACAATATCTAAATTCAGGCTGTCTACAAGTCTTTGATGTGCACTGTTAAGGTTCAAACTTATATATAAACTTGGAGAATCTTTCATACACTTGGGACTATAAAAACAATGTGGGACCTGGCCATTATAGCCAAGCTAGCAAATGGGGTGAGTTTGAGCATCTCATTAAACCATGGATAATGATTTATTGTGATCATGTCTATCAGAGCTGATTTCCTCCTTCTGACTAGTGTGTAGAGGAAACAAACCATGATGCCTGGCTAAGTGTTAGGACTGCGATTTATTTCACACCAATGAACTACAGTGTGTAGGAAACATGGACCAGAGATTGTGGGCTTGTGGGAGTGAAATGTAAAGCAACCATTTGTTTGGAGTTAACACTAAACCAGAGATCCTGGCTTGTTTCTTCCCAGCACTGATAGGAGGAGTGGAACATGCTTTGTGGCATGTGTGAACGACAAGAGAGAGAAAGGAAGACGAGATAGTGTGAAGTTCATTCAAATCCTTTCACTGAATGCTGCGAAAATACTTCTAATTTATGCAACTGCAGAGTGTTATTTTTCATTATGTAGAATAAGTGTTATGTACTGAATTTCTCACCCTGGGCCAGCAGGGGGATACTGTAGATAGTTATGCAAATAAGGGATCGAAAGTGATGTTCAGTGATTGGATAGTTTTAGAAAATTGTTACAGTTACGTTGTACTGGAGCTCTATATAAGCAGGCTGACTGAACCCTTCAGTTCAGTTCTGTTCTGGGCCAGTGAATAAATAAGAGCTGTTTGAAGAATCGCTGTGTCGTCTGATATGTCCACAACTTAACAATAAGCTTGATGATCTGCTGGCATGTTAACGCAAAAAGCAGTTAAAACTGGATTTGATATTCTGAATAAGAATATGTCTGACTTAGAAATATTTTCTGGTTACCGTTTACATAATTGTATTAAAATAAATAACTATATCACTGGTTGCTGGGTGGTTAAGTTTTAGTGCTTGGCCTTTTGTGTTAACGCCAGAGGATAAAACCATGGGTGCCATTTTCCAAGTAGCAAACTATGCTTAGGAGTCTATCTAATGTTGGATAACTTAATTTTCCAAATGGGTATTGCTATCTTCTTACAAATGTATGCATGCCTGCAACTCCCATTACGGCTAATAGACATTATGTGGGCATGGGAGTGACAGAACAGACACCTTAGGCAGAATGTTAGTAAGTAATAGTATTGGAATTAATCTTAGAGAGATGCTGCATTTATAATTTGACTTTCATCATCTCCATAAGTACTAGAGAAGCCTACAAACCTCATCCATTCGTGAAGCAAAATTCATTTTTCAAATTACTTGTTAATGTAACTGTACAGAGTACTGATTTCTTCATTATTCTACACATCACATTCAAATTATTAAGTGTACATAGTGCTTGGGCGGTATAATTAATACTGTGAAT
This sequence comes from Podarcis tiliguerta, assembly GCF_965153285.1. Classification (NCBI taxonomy): domain Eukaryota; kingdom Metazoa; phylum Chordata; class Lepidosauria; order Squamata; family Lacertidae; genus Podarcis; species Podarcis tiliguerta. The sequence continues at coordinate 11,868,326 of NC_139543.1, read as the reverse complement.
TATGATCAGTCAAGACTTTTTGTGTCTCTCAAATAATAGAATTCAATAAAGCCGGTGGAGGCTATACAATAAAAAGAAAACATAATGAAATTAAATGGAAACTAAGACGCATTAAGAAGCAGGACTTCATTTAGATCAATAAAGAAAAGGAAGGAGATGAAAGGAGCAAAAGAACCATTCCTACAAGGTCAGAAAAGACAAGAAGCCTGTGCCTTGCTTTTCTAAAACAAAATTATGGGTTTTTTCCAGTTAGGTTTATAGCAGAGGGGGGACAACACTAGTTGTTACCCCAATAAATAAAATGTATTTCCCCCCCACATCCACCACAAACCTGCCCATGCATGATTATTGATAGTCATTGCTCTGGTCTTCTAGCCACCCCTGTTATTAATGAAATTTGAGGGAGCTACAGCTTCTTAATAAGGATTTAACTTTCTTTTAAATCACAGTGCACAATACTAGCTTCAAATTTTGTTTTAAGCATTTGAGTTTCAGACAGTCATGGCATCGTACAAACAAGGCATGGCACAAGCCGTGGTCCACATAGCTCCCTCACCTCCAGTGCTATTTTTCTAGGAAAATGCTTCCCTCAGCAATGAATTCTTCCCTCGGCAATGGCGCCCACCAAAGAGGTGCCAGAACTGAGTTTCAGTGACTTCCGGCTGAAAAGAAAGCTCTGCTCATCTCTTAGTCCATTGCCAAGCTCTGTATTCCTTTGATTATTCATCAAATAAACATCAAGGGAAGCAGAAAGACAAATGCGTAGTGAAGTCGTGAAGTAAACATTCAAGGTGTGGAAGTGGAATGTCTTAACTCCCCACAACAGCATGAAAAATGTGACTTTAATACTCTGTGTCGATGTAGCGGTTAAGTAGCTGAATGTTAGTAATTCCACATTGCTTTTTATTCATACTTCTAATCTGCATTGGGCTGAAGTGGGGCAGGGGATTGTACAAGTGAAGCATTAGATCTGCAGTACCTCACAGGGACGCGGGTGGCGCTGTGGGTTAAACCACAGAGCCTAGGACTTGCTGTTCAGAAGGTCGGCGGTTCGAATCCCCGCAACGGGGAGAGCTCCCGTTGTTCAGTCCCTGCTCCTGCCAACCTAACAGTTTGAAAGCACGTCAAAGTGCAAGTAGATAAATACGTATCGCTCTGGCGGGAAGGTAAACAGCAATTCCGTGCGCTGCTCTGGTTCGCCAGCTTACTCATGCTGGCCACATGACCCGGAAGCTGTCTGTGGACAAACGCCGGCTCCCTCGGCCAATAAAGCGAGATGAGCACCGCAACCCCAGAATCGGTCACGACTGGACCCTAATGGTCAGGGGTCCCTTTACCTTTACCTTTACCTCACAAGAATGATTGTGAGGGAGCAGAACTTATTACAGATGTCAGAAAGAGATACCATCCCTTTATTAAACAACAATACTTCACACAATCTAATGCTTTTACATAGAATTGGAAGGTACCATTGTGAAATACATCTTAAAACGAAAACACCAGACTGGGGGCTTTTCACTTCATATCTCTGATTAGTAAAAGTGCTTTTTTTTTTTTTTTAACAAGCGTAGGAGGAGTAGAAACAAAAAAGCTTCTTGGAGTTTATCATCTAGTTGACAAACCAAAACCGGCAAGCACAGCAAAACATGAGAATATGAATAAATAAATAAAATCAGGAACAATGTGGTTGCTGTTATCTCAGAACTTAAGACACTCATAATTATCTTTTATAAAACAAGGGACATTTAGTGCAATAATAATAAGTACTCACATACAAAAGAGGCAAAATGTATATTTACAAAAAAAAAATGCAACATTTTCACACTCAAAGGCACTCAAAAAGAGGCCTTCATTTTTGCTACCACCCTCTACTAAAAATGTTGATCTGTGCCATAAGTTTCCTAGTTTTAATTAGAAAGAGTCTGGTCTGGTTCTGAGTCTTGTTCATGCATATATTGCCGTTATTGGCTTAGGGGAAAGGTTAAACAATCCTACACCAGTAGAAACTGGACTCACTACAAGCTTCTCAATTTTTAAGGCAATTCATTAGGTTTTGTTGTGATTTTGAGGAATTGCCTCTAGGCTGCATCATTGCAGCTATGCATTCTACCGCACCAAGACCACAGTAAAGCTCAAAACCAGGCATAGGCAAACCCGGCCCTCCAGAAGTTTTGGGACTACAACTCCCATAATCTCTGACCACTGGTCCTGTTAGCTAGGGATGATTGGAATTGTAGTCCTAAAACATCTGGAGGGCTGAGTTTGCCTATGCCTGCTCAAAATACACTGGGCTTCTTTGACCAAGTGAAGGACCAAACTACCGTAGATGTTTACTGTTTCTACACTTGCCAGGTCAACATATTAAGCAGCTGAGTGCGGTCTAATTGCAATTCCAAATGGTATATGTGGGTGAAGCAGAGAGTGGGGGTGTGAACCATCCTCATATGTCTAAGATCAGTCATTCCAGGCACTGTTCTCTCAGTTCAGCTCACTTTATCACAGCAACGTTGTTGGGCTAGAGGGGGCATATTGGGATATGAAAGGCAAGTGGGGGAAGAAAGGTTCCCACAGACATCTCTTTGGTATTAAGGGAGGATTCTCGTGATTCCCCCATCTACACTTCAGCAGGGCAAGCACATGAATAAACATGGCTACCGCATAGTTAAAGCTATGGTTTTCCCAGTAGTGATGTATGGAAGTGAGAGCTGGACCATAAAGAAGGCTGATCACCGAAGAATTGATGCTTTCGAATTCTGGTGCTGGAGAAGACTCTTGAGAGTCCCATGGACTGCAAAAAGATCAAACCTATCCATTCTGAAGGAAATCAGCCTTGAGTGCTCACTGGAAGGACAGATCCTGAAGCTGAGGCTCCAATACTTTGACCACCTCCTGAGAAGAGAAGACTCCCTGATGCTGAGAAAGATGGAGGGCACAAGGAGAAGGGGATGACAGAGGACAAGATGGTTGGACAGTGTTCTCGAAGCTACCAACATGAGTTTGACCAAGCTGCAGGACACTATGGAAGACAGGAGTGCCTCACCTGCTCTGGTCCATTGGGTCACGAAGAGTCGGACATGACTAAACAACTAAACAACCACCCTCACCTCCTGTTTGGTCTTAAAGAGAAGCTGTAAAGAAGCCAAGCTAGTTTCTCCTTCACTCATCCCTGATACTCGCTTGCATTTTAGCTCTGTAAACACCTGTACGTATAACAAATGTGCTATGCAACTTACGTGCTTTGAGGACTGACTTCATGATGTGACTACCATATGGGAGTGATTTTTGAGGTCCCAATACAAGTATTTAGGACCGGAGACAAAGATAGCATCCTGAGCTCTTTCTTGAGCCCAACACATCTTCCTTTAATCTGTTGGCCACTAGTCATACACAAACATAGCATGAACCAAGTGCTTAAATGTATGGAAGGTTGATATAACCCTTTGCATTTTGGAACAATTACGGCCACGACTACAGCAGCCAAATTTTATAAAGTCTATTAGGATTTTTAAAAAATCAAATCAGGAAGACAAAGCAAAAGCAAAATGGTACTTTAGAAAGAAAGCAAATGTTTCAGTTCAAGTTCATTGGCTACATATAAACAGGTTTTGGGTTTCTTCAAGTGTAGCAGGCTAGGTGGTCAATTGAGCTGCAGTCCAACTTGCAAAGGTTTTGCCTCAGGTGAGTTTCGATTGATACCCAGCCAACTACAAGTCAACTACATAGCCAAGAGAATGCCCAGGGAATAGGGGGACAAGAGATAATTGAGATGCAAAATAGCAGCACTCTTCAACTCCATTTACACAGGAAAGAGGAGTGGAAATACTTAAAAGAACAGGCTGGGCAGTGCAGAACATCACATGCAGAGGTGCTCTGATTGCACTATTGTAAACTAGTTCCAGGTACTGCTTTAGAAAATTGCCAAACAAATTGTAGAAGTAGACATGGGCATGCCAAGGGGGGATCAATCCACAAATATTATTGAAAAGCATTGAAAGGACTCACTTATCTGAAGTTCTGCCCCCCTCCTTTCCCAAGAAACTTTTATTTCCTTAAAAAATGGCGGCTTACTGGAAGTGTTTTTAACACTGTTACACCAGTAAAGTTGGTGTGGTATAACTGAACAGAGTATTTGACTCCCAAATGAGGAAATGTCAGTTTGGTTCTCTGCACAGTGTAATCCAAGGAATGCTTACTCAGAAGTACCTTAAATAATGAATGTCAGTCAAATGCAATGAAACCATCTTAACAGGTCCATCCTGTTTATGTTGTTGGTATTAAAAATTATTGGACATAAGCTCCTTCCCACATTACTATGATTAAGTAAAAAGGTAAAGGACCCCTGGACGGTGAAGTCCAGTCAAAGGTGACTATGGAGTGTGGTGTTCATCTCACCTTCAGGCTGAGGAAGCCAGCATTTGTCCACAGACAGCTTTCCAGGTCATGTGGCCAGCGTGACTAAACCGCTTCTGGCACAATGGGACACCGTGACGGAAACCAGAGCACACAGAAATGCCATTTACCTTCCTGCTGCAGCTGTACCTATTTATCTAATCATGTTGGTGTGCTTTCGAACTGCTAGGTAGGCAGGAGCAGGGACAGAGCAACAGGAGCTCACCCCGTTACGTGGACTTGAACCGCCAACCTTCTGACTGGCAAGCACAAGAGGGTCAGTGGTTTAGACCACAGCGCCACCTGTTCCGTACACTATGATAAAGTAAGAAGTCTTTGGCTACACAGAGGTAGCCTTTTCCAGCTCCTCCCTATGCCAGCATGATGAGCAACAGTAAAATGTGCTCTTTCCACATGCCACTAGCGAAGCATTTTGCATACAGCTTTAGAATATCAACTAATCTACAGTAAAGTAAAGGGAAAGGGACCCCTGACCATTAGGTCCAATCGTGACCAACTCTGGGGTTGCGGCACTCATCTTGCTTTATTGGCCGAGGGAGCTGGCATACAGCTTCTGGGTCATGTGGCCAACATGACTAAGCCGCTTCTGGCAAACCAGAGCAGCGCACGGAAACGGTGTTTACCTTCCTGCTGGAGCTGTACCTATTTATCTACTTGCACTTTGACGTGCTTTCGAACTGCTAGGTTGGCAGGAGCAGGGAACAAGCAACAGGATCTCACCCTGTTGTGGGGATTCAAACTGCCAACCTTATGATCGGCAAGTCCTAGGCTCTGTGGTTTAACTCACAATGCCACCCCTGTCCCTTAAATATACAGTAGGTGCCCACAAATATTGGCTAGGTGTACCAGTTTATACCCACCAGAAACACTGCTTCACTGCCTTGCATATGTGCTGCGTCAGGAAGATTTTGGGCATCAAATGGCAGGACAGAGTCTCAAAGAAAGATGTGCTCTTCCAAACCCACATTCCCAGTATGTTCACACTTCCGTCTCAGGCTTGAGACATGACTTCTACGCTGGCTTGGTCATGTACCCAGAATTGAGGACGGCAGGATCTCAAGGACATTGCTAGCTTCAGGCACTAGGCCTGTCTGCCAGACCAAAGATCTCTGCAAATGAGACATGAAGAATGGCAACATTAACTCCACCACATAGGCATCTCTTGCAGATGATTGTGGTGCCTTGAGACAGACAAGACAGGTTGTGTATACACAGCAGTGACCAAAGGAGGAACACAGAGAGAAACACTACCAACAAAGAAATGGATGCCTTCATCTGACCCATCTGCAACAAAATTTGTCTCTCCTGTATCAGTCCCTACGACCAGAGCAGGCGCTACAACTCTCCAACAGTTTTGCTTTACCCACAAAGGGGGATTCGTCCAATGTCTCCAGAGACAGACAGATTCCAACTAGCAAGCTTCTATTTGTTTTTGCTACCAGTCTCTCCCAACTTCTCTGGTATGTGCAGAGATTTTGAGGAAGGGTAATAATTTCTCTTCCTATGCTGATATATTAAGGAACTAAGGAGCACCAGGAGAAAGCACTGGCATTTTAAACAAACATACATCAATCCAAACGACGATTATTTCCAACGGTAGCAGCAACCCCAACTGATGTTCTGCTGCAACACATATCTCATGCTTCGCAATGTAAGAAGTGGCTTTGGTGTGGCTTTGAAGAGGAACTAGAAATAAAAGTGGTTTCTTCTTTCTGGATTGTCCTACTGTTTTTGTTTTTTTTAGCATCAGTTAAGTGTTTTAAATTTGTTGTTAGCCGCCCTGAGCCTTGTTTCCTGAACCGGGAAGGGCGGGGTATAAATAAAAATTTATTATTTATTAATACATAAAACTATGCATCTGTTCCATGGATGCCATTCCCACAAAACCCCAAGTGCTCAAAGCTGCTGACAGGAATGTTAAATTTCTAACTCAGATTTTATTGCAACCGCAACTTCTATTAATTCTTTTTTTTATCTTGCGCCTTCAACTTCACAATAGCTGGCCAAGAATTAATATGATTATTTATTAAATTTGTATGCCAATCTTCATCCGCAGATCTCAGGGCAATTAAAAAAACCACACAATATAAAAACTGCAAAATACATAGTAAAAATAAGAACAACAAACTAATTACCACCACCCCCAACGACATATTTAAAAGGGAATTGGATGTCAAAACATTTTTGCCTGGCACCTAAAGGCGCCAGCTTAACCTCCTTGGGGAGAGCATTCCACAAATGGGGAGCACTGCAGAAAAGGCCTACACTCGTGTTGTCACCCTCCGGACCTCTCAAGGAGCATAGCTGTCAACTTACAGATTTGAAAATAAGGGACCAGCAGCCTTGAAAATAAGGGACCAGCAGCCAAAATAAGGGACCTGCGGCCTCACCTGTTCCAGGCACTCCAGTCTTCCTGTCCTCCTGCAGTCTGGTCAAACTCATGCTGGTAGCTTCAAGAACACTGTCCAACCAACTTTGTAACCAGAGGTTCAACTGACTAGAATCTGAATCACATGCACCACAAGGCCTATGCAGCCTCAACTTAAGATGGCTCCCCGGCCTGGCTTTGCACAGTAAAGTTTGCAGCAGCATGTGCAACAAAATGGCATCCAGAATTCAAAACCCCCCTCAGCTTGCATTAACTAGCCACACACAAGGCATGCTGTGCTGGTCCAGGGGGGAGGTTACTGTGGGGCGAGGTCCAGGACCTGAGTCGAGGGTCGGCAGACAGTCCTCCACGGGCGAAGCGGGGTCCACAGCGAGGAGCCGGGCAAGGACAGGAACTCTGGGGGAACCGGACTGGGTGCTGGCTGAAACAGCTCTTCAACAATGTTGCTCCCGCAACCTGGGACCGGGCTGACTGGCCTTTATCTTCTCTGAGGCCAGGGGTGGTCCCGGCCCCCAGGAGACCCGCCTCTCCTGGCCTTAAGGCGAGCACTCCTCCTGGGAGAAACCAGTTCCCTCCGCCTCTCTGCACTGAGCCTCTACAGTTCAGGAGAGGCTGAAGGGTTACTGGACCCAGGGGGAGACTCACCTATAGGCACTGAGTCCTCAACTACCTCCGGAGCCAGAGTGGATTCACCTGGTGCCTGCTCCTGAGGATCCGGCACAGGTGCAGGCGCTTCAGAATCAAGGCCCTGCCCCAGTTCAGCCGGCCCTGGAGGCGGGGACTCCTGTGCAGGCTGGGATTCCTCCGGTTCAGCCTCTGAATCGGATTCCCAGGCCATCACACATGCAAGCTCCACCCCCCAGTCGTTCTTAGACTTCTTATTGGGTGAGCAACACAGCCAAGCAACACAGTTGGAGCCTCCCTCCTACCTGGCCAGCAGGGAGAGGAGCTGCTTCCTTTGAAATTTAAGGGACATCCATCAATAAGGGACAGCAGTGGGACATGGCACTGGAATAAGGGACTGTCCCTTCAAATAAGGGACACTTGCCAGCTATGTCAAGGAGGGGGCACACAAGGGGCGGGGGTTCAGAAGATGATCTCACAGTTGGGGTAGGTTCATATTGAGAAAAGCAGTCCTTGAAATATACAGTGGTACCTCGGGTTACATACGCTTCAGGTTACAGACACTTCAGGTTACAGACTCCGCTAACTCAGAAACAGTACCTCGGGTTAAGAACTTTGCTTCGGGATGAGAACAGAAATCACGCTCCAGCAGCGCAGCAACAACAGGAGGCCCCATTAGCTAAAATGGTACCTCAGGTTAAGAACAGTTTCAGGTTAAGAACTTAACCTGAGGTACCACTGTAACAGTTTCAATGAAAACTATCCTATTTTTAATAATAAAAACCCAATATATAAAATCTGAGCACCAACAACTCACATCACAGCCACAGATACATTTTGTGGTATTTATCACTGGAGCTAAGGAAGAAATGTTTTTGACTGGAGTCTGAAGACATAGAGAGGGTCAGCAAACTCCTCATGAAAACTTTCCATTGCTAAGAAGCCCTGTCACTTGTGACCGATGGCCACATCTCTGATGGAAGTGGACAATACAGTAGAGTCTCCCCACTGCACTAAAGTATGGAGGAAAATTCCTTTTGGGAGGAAGATAGTCCTTCAGACATCCTGTCTCCCTAACTGTTTAGAGCTTTAAAAGGGTCAAAACGACCCAATATGGCCTAAGAATGAACCATATGTCACACAATAACAAAGATGGACTTCTGACATCAGTCTAGCTGTTCCATTTTGCATCAACATACTTCAGCCCATACACGGCACATGAATTTATTATTATAATTTATTATTTATTCAACTTATACACCGCCCTATACCCAGTGGTCTCAGGGCAGTTCACAACAAGACCACAACATATAAAATCAAACCCAAAGCAATAACCCAATAAACAACCCCCAAAAAGAACCACTTTCTAAAAGGGTGTTGGATGTCAATAAGATCCACCAAAGGCCTGGGTAAAAAGGAATGTTTTTGCCTGGTGCCTAAAGTTGTATAATGAAGGCACCAGGTGAACTTCACTTATGGGGAGAGCATTCCACAGATGGGGAGCCACTGCAGAGAAGGCCCCGTTCTCATGTTGCCACCCTCCGGACCTCTTGATGAAAGTGGAAGTAGCTTGTGGCAAGGTCTAACCTTTACAGCAAAGACCACAGTTGGTGCACCAGTCAGAATCACTGCCACAACTGCCATCTGGTTGTCTTTAAAAAAAAACCAAGACCAGATCCAGAAGTACTGTACTTCAAAACTACAATCCTGTTCCTACAAGGAAGTTTAACTCCACCTAAACCTGTTGGACACATCCTCCCAGATTTGCTACATATCCAACCAACAGAATGTATATATTCAGGATGAAGTCTGCTTAGCCATATCCTGTCCCTAAATGATTCATAGGTAGCACCTTAGAAATAGTTGCAACCTATTCATAGTATGGGTGGGACATGGGTGGCGCTGTGGCCTAAACCACTGAGCCGCTTCGGCTTGCCAATAAGAAGGTCGGTGGTTCGAATCCCCGTGATGGGGTGAGCTCCCATTGCTCTGTCCCAGCTCCTGCCAACCTAGCAGTTTGAAAGCAGGCCAAAAAGTGCAAGTAGATAAGTAGGTACCACTGCAGCGGGAAGGTAAAGGCCGTGTCCATGCACTGCTCTGGTTTGGGTGTTCTGTTGCGCCAGAAGCGGCTTAGTCATACTGGCCACATGACCTGGAAAAACTGTCTGCGGACAAATGCCAGCTCCCTCGGCCTGTAAAGCGAGATGAGTGCTGCAGCCCCAGAGTTTTCTGCAACTGGACTTAACAGTCAGGGGGCCTTATTCATAGTATGCAACCTTCATCATATGAAAATTCCTGCCAATTTTTACTTATTATTCAAATCCAAACCTCTCTGCTTCTGTCTCTTAGATAGTCTCTGTGATTAAACAAACATTAACAAACAAGAAATTTCTTTTTGCAGACATCTCAACAATGGAAGAACAGTTTTTAATCCACTCTTGTCTTTTCAACTTCTGGCTCTGCCAACAGATGCAATCATGCATGTAGCTTCCTGCTTATGTTCTACAGTCTTTTGTAATTGAAACAAATTACCTTAAAACATTGAATTTGTTAAGTAGGTAATTTTAAAAACATTCAAAAAGCATTTTAAGCAACCATTCCAACTAAATTGGTATGTTAACAAGCATTAAGAGACAGCTCTGAGATTGACATGGTCAGTAATCTGAAGTTATTTTTAACTGGTTGTTTCACTGATCAGCTAAGAATTATTAAGGAATTACTACTTGGAATGCTAAATACCAGATATTTTTAGTTAAACGTTTAGCATAATGATGAAGATACAAGTTAGATTTTATTTTTGTCTAGTTTTATAACTGTGATTGTTGCAGCAATAAATAAATACATTGTCCTTGGGTGTTCAGTACCACAGAAAGTCTAGGTGGGAAAAATATGGTTACTTGTGTCAGTACATAATCTAAAAACTGATTCATCTGTCATTAACTGCATTCAATGTACATTTTCCTATGCTATGCAGACCAAGCAACAAAATCCAAGGTACTGTATCAACAATTGACTTGACTTCTCCAAAGAGGAAAAGAAATAGCACGATATGCTTCACACTGGGCATGCATTGTCAAACACTCTTGTTCATATTTTAAGTCAGCGATCAGCAAACTTTTTCAGCATGGGGCCGGTCCACTGTGCCTCCGACCTTGTGGGGGGCTGGACTATATTTTCAAAATAAATAAATAAATGAACAAATTCCTATGGCCCACAAATAACCCAGAGATGCATTTTAAATAAAAGTGCACATTCTACTCATGTAAAAACATGCTGTTTTTGTAAGAGTCAGAAATTAAGATTTCACATGACTGATAACCATAAATAACAATAAAAGTTTAGGGAACATACATGTTAAATTATATGCCAGGTTATGTTCATTTTTATGATGGATTTTTATCTTTTTATTCTCTGTATGGTTTACTTTTAAGTATGCTACTTAGAAACACTAATGATTTCATGATATTTAAATGTCTTAAATAAAGTGGGGGGGGGGGGACCTTGCCACTTCTAAGTGGTTCAAAAGAAACTTCTAATCATCGAATGATGTCCCTGCTCTTAATGCCTTGAACCTCTGAGGTTACTGAAAAACCAGCAATATGTTTGTCTCTAGATAAGGATGGAGATATAAAACTCCTGATTGTTGAAATTGAGAAGTTATGCCTTAACTATTTGGCGACCCTGAACAATTTACTTTTGCTTAGTAAATTTAACACCCAATGGGCAATCATGGAAAACCAAGTTCAAGAAAGTAGGTTGTGCAAGAATAAAGCTGTCCAGACACAGTGCATAATAGTTCTTTGCTTCCAAATAGGACTGTGGTCTGAACTTAATAGCTAAATTGGGTGAAAGGAGTGATGATGGCAGCACATCAGGGCTTATGGCTGAATTTAAAAAATGGTCTTTTGATGTGGCTTCATCTTGGACATCAGACTGCATGCTTTCTCCTGCACAATTTTCTCCAGCTTCAGCTACTGTGTTCTCCTATTCCTCTAGCCCAGATCCATACTTAGTTGTTACCATAACAACAATTGCTGCATGACAATTAATAAACCACACAGTAGACAACATTCTCTTAATGAAAGACTTTTTATGCAGTATACGTCTTGTTTTTATGCAGTATACTTCTTCCCATTCCCAAGTTATAATCGAGACATACTGGAATTTTCATCCAAATTTCTCATGCTTCAGTCCAACCTGAGTAAGAGTTGATTTCACCACTGCACCCGAAAGAACAGTGATGCTTTCCGGGGAAAATTTAGCAAAAGCAGACTGTTCGGTTTAAAAAAGTTTTCCAAAACATTTTACCAAAAATGAAAACAAAGAACAGCATACTTTTTTTGTGAAAATCCTCTCACTGGATTACAAACAGCACAGAACTATTTGTAGTTAGACACTTTCTATTTATTTATTTTTAAGTATATTCAAAATCTCGACAGTCTGGTAGAAAACTCAGTTGGTTGGAGTGCGGTACTGATAACACCAAGGGATGCGGGTGGCACTGTGGTCTAAACCACAGAGCCTAGGGCTTGCCGATCAGAAGGTTGGCAGTTCAAATCCCCGCAACGGGGTGTGCTCCCGTTGTTTGGTCCCAGCTCCTGCCCACCTAGCAGTTCAAAAGCACGTCAAAGTGCAAGTAGATAAATAGGTACCACTCCAGTGGGAAGGTAAACAGTGTTTCTGTACGCTGCTCTGGTTCGCCAGAAGCGGCTTAGTCATGCTGGCCACATGACCCAGAAGCTGTACGCTGACTCCCTCGGCCAGTAAAGTGAGATGAGCGCCACAACCCCAGAGTCGTCCGTTACTGGACCAAACGGTCAGGGGTACCTTTACCTTTTTTACTGATAACACCAAGGTCACAGGTTCAATCCCTGTACAGGACAACTGCATATTTCTGCATTGCAGGGGGTTGAACTGGATGATCCTCAAGGTCCCTTCCAACTCAACAATTCTATTACAGTTTTTATGCTGATTAAAAGATGGAAGCCAATGAGTGGTCAGTGAAATATGGGGACCGGGAGCTCAAATGCAGTGTCTTTCAGGGCACAAGACAGGTCAGGATAGCCACAAATATTTGCCACAATCCAGACCTGGTATACTATTGGTATTCAGTAAGGGCCAAAATACAAATGAGTTTTTAAAAAACTGGAAATAGTAACAGAAGCAAAAACCACTCCTTTCCAGAAAGCAAAATGTTCTGGACTTACGAAACTTAAGGATAAAGAAAGAGACTTGTTAGTCTGCTCAGAAATACATGCATTGCCCTCCAAAGATAGCACATATTTATCAATCTATAAAGATATGTTGTTCTTTATTCCATTAAGGAAGTTCCACGATGCAATCTATCTTCTAAAAACCACAGGGGCAGCCTCATACGAGCATCCTGAAACTTGAAGCAGGAAGGATCTGCTCCAACAGATTTTGAAGCCTCATATAACTCACAGTTGGTTAATAGCTGGCACATATATCATGTTCCTAAATGTGTATCCGTCATTTATAAGCCTCAGTCCGAGGAACAGTGGTTCAAGTGTCAGACTAGAACTGAGGAAGCAAAAGGTTCAAATCTCCATTCAGCCACGGAACTCACTGGGCGACCTTGAGCCAGTTACTATCTGTCAATCTGAACTTACCCTACAAAGCTATTGTGAAGATAAAACAAGTGATGAAAAAGTGCATACCAATTTCAGCTCCATAGAGGAAATAGTAATAGTAATAACAACAACAACAACAACAACAATAATAATAACAGCAACAACAATGATGCCCCCTGTCTCAAATGAGCATTAGCTACATTTGTGGGTGAGAAATATACACACACTTTAAGGTTGCAACTGAAAAAGACCAACTCTGGAATTAGCCCAACTGAAATATGCAAAACTGAGTTGTTGAATCCTTTAAACCAGCTTTAAGGATTTGATGTACTGCAGCAAAAACAGTCTTTGTGAGCTTGACTTGTCAAGTAAAAGACTGCTCAACAGCCCAAGGGAACAGCAGCCCTCATCTCCATCCCTTGCCGTTTGTGACCTTGCACACATTACACTGCAACAGCAAACAAGTGAAGGTTACAACAGTGCAGTGCCAAGACCACACCCATGTTCCTTATCTGTATCGTCTCTTAGATTCAGGAGTCCTTATTGCCAGTTCCACATGCTCCAGCAATACAGGACCATGGCGTAGAGTCGGAACTGAAAACCTTTTGCTATGTCGTCATATTGGACAGTTGTGATAATCTCACAAGAACATAACAGATCAAAAATCCATCAGGTCTAGCAATCTGTTCTCACAGTGGCCAATCATTTGCCTATGGGAAGCCCAGAGCAGGACAAATTCTCAAGGGAAACAACACCTGTTTTACCTGTGACTATGTGCAGTTCTAACCTTTGTGGTCCTGTGAGAGTCTCCATAAAGACAGTGATTTGATGAAGCAAACTACCGTCTGATACAGTAGGAAAGTTTCAGGCCTGGTTTTCATATACTTGTCAAATGGCACTCAGTCACAAAATAAAAACTAATCTTCTCAACAAGTTCTAACATAAGCCGCTAACAACCCTGTATCTACAATGATAATTCACCCATAGCCTTGTGTCCTTTTCTGAACCAACGCTGGTGCTTATAACTGCAGTGAAACATCGCTACAATGTTGAGCTATGCTATGCTTTGAGAAATGTTGCAGGAATAGCTTTGGTGTACCCCATCTGTAGTATAGTTTTCATGGTAATACAGCAAGTTTCAGGATTAAGACACTTAGGTAAATTTTGGGTTCTTGGACCTTAATGGATCAAAATCTATGATGAATAAAAAATAACTATTAAATAAGATTGAAATTGGTGGTGGGAGATTCATTGCCCAGAAACTGGGCTGCATTATACCATTATACCTATATGAAACAACAAAAACAATTTAAAAAATATCCATCGCCTTACTCCTTTCATTCTAAAACCCGCAGGCCAATAAGAGTTGGCGGTAGTTCTTAACTTCATTTGGTTTTGGGTATGCTCCAATTAACTAAACAAGTGTTTTCTTTTCACAGTTTAACTTTTACAGAGGCATATCATTCTATTCTGATCCAACATTGCATTCAAAATCCTAATTATTATATATAAAAATGTCTGCTTCATATTTACATAGCAAGGATTCATAAGGATGTACTACAACATCTACATCCATATTATGAAACAGACATTCCAAAGCTGTACAACATTCTCTGAGATAAAGAAAAGAGTGGTTATATATTGCTCCTTGTATACAGCGGTGAAGTTTTCCATCTAATTAAGCTGCTTTAAAGTCTTTACACAGCCACCTATTCAAGATGCCCTTTCATCATCGACACACTATTCAGTGATTGCAATGGGGGAACTATTTGATGTTCTGTTTTGCTGGGAAAGGGTTGTAGCACCCTATAATATTTATACAGCTCTACTTTCCATTGAAGATAATATTAAAAAGGTGATAGAACATTTTGAATGAGCAAGAGCTAATCAATATCCCATGTCTACTTCTAATCTTCTATAGCAATTGCTAAGTGTTTTAATTTTTAGCAGCTCTTCAAACTGACAGAAACCTACCAGAATATGTTAAACTGCTTTGTATGAAGATCAGACAGGCATGGGACAGCAATTATATATCACAATAGCCTTTTCTTGGTTCACAGCTCTATTCATCTTTTTGAAACAATGAAAGACAGATTGGACGTAGGGGAATGGATTAGCCACAGGACGACCTGTATTTCCACACAAAAGCCAAAGTGTGGAAAAATGGCACTCTTGTGTCAGCCATTCTTCACTTCTTGGGTGGAAAAAAAAACGTATTAATGGAAACAGCCATTTAAACAGCTCTTTCTCACTCATCTCAGAACAAGTGTTGCCTGTTTTCTTACCACTTATGAGTCGTACAGTAATGCAGTACTACTGTTAATGTGAATTGATTCTGTACATTTTCCAAGAGTAGCCCACTGCCACAACAAAATAGTTGTTCTGTATGTTTTTCAAGAGTAGCCCATTGCCACAACAACAAAATAGTTATTCTGTACCTCACTGGACAGCTTTAAGAGCCAACACAGGAAACTGACCTTGCTAGATTTTTTTTTCAATATTAAAGTCAGTCTTACCTGCTTTATTCTCTAGGATCACAAAAATCTGAGACTGCACAAATATTATGTTTATGCTGCAGTTAATATAGGCAGTGTACACACGATATATTTAAAGCACACCCACACACCAGGAATTCTGGTCGTGGAAATGATAGCTCTGGGAGGGGTTAACAGCTACAACAAACTGAACAGTTGCTACATTTAGTTAATAAATAGATCTAGCATTTGTTAGCAAACCAACATGCATGATAATCTGGATTTAAGCAAAGGCCTTGCTACCTCTTAGCATGACTAAGACCATTTCAGAGTAAGTGCCTTAAAACTTAGCCAAAGATTACACCCAACTGGGCACAATATTTTCCATCGGTTCTTAGCTAAAGAACATTGAAGCAGGTGATATTTGAACAGATCATCATATCTTAGTTCTGGCAATTAAGTCTGATCAAGATAAACAAATTGTAAGGTACTTGCTTGATATTATGGGTCCATCTAATAGATCTTCCTGAAAAAAAAGATTATTAAATGGAGATTTCTGGTTCTTATCTTGAAATAAGGCTATACAATGGGGCCACCAAAAATGAAGGCAAGGTGTACTAACTTCAACCGTACTCTGAAACAACTGAGTTTATCCACCAACCAACGAACTAACATCCTCAAGCTAACAAATTATGAGGTCCAAACATATGACAATAAGAAATGGCTGCTTGCCACATTTATGCTGATGATGTAAGTCTAATATACAAGCAAGTGGACTTATCCAGGGATTTACAACTGGGAACACATGCAACCCCATCATCTAATACTGAACTAAAGAAAAAGTAAAATTCAGTTCCCCACTGTTTAAAAATGAGTGCATCATAGATATATTTTACCTCCCAAAAAAATCTTAGAACAGTATATGAAAATCACTACACTCAAATATAAAAACAGATCCAGCTATGCAGGCGAGAAAAATGTGTTTTGAAGCACATGGAGGAATAAACAATATGGAATTCCTTCCAAACCTATTTAATTGTGTGATGTTTCTGTAGAAGCTAAAGTACAACAATCACTGTGAATGATGGCCTTAAAAAAAAATCAGTCAAAATGCTAAAATAGACTAAGCTTCAAGTTGCCTAGCTACACAAGAAGCTTGGGACAAATTCTCTCAACCAACTTCCAGAGTAGCCACACTCTAGACATAAAATAATAAATGGATAGGCATTATTCTCTTGTTCTCAAAAAAAAGTAAACAGCTGAGATGTAATTCCTCTTCTTGTAAAACCAGATTGCTAATCCCTATAGTGTTTTAAGAGGACTACTTCCTGGATGCATTAGGGAAGTCTATAAATTTGAAAATTCTTATTAGGGGGATAAACATATTTTTCCTGATGTTAATATATCTACTTATATACAATTCTTAAAACTGGAAAGTCACCAAGAATGTTTCCACACTGTGTTATTGTTAGCAGTATTATTATTAACAACAATCTTAAAATCACTGAGCTCCTAGGAAACACAAGTAAGGCATTCCATGTATCCGGTGCACAAAGGGGATTTTTTAAAAAATAAATATTGCTAAATACTTATAGATACATAACAGTATTTTTGCTAGATGACTTACATATTTAAAGTTCATGAGCAACTGACATATATAAAGACTACAGTGGCCAATTGGGGAGAGCACTTTGCCAATGATGCACTGAAAGTTCTTGCATATTTCCAATAGCCAATATCATACTAAGTGATTACTTTTAATAAATATGGATCCTGAGACATCTGAACACTTATTCTTTTTTTTTCTTTTTCTTTTTTTGCTAGCATTAGGTGAGATCCAGATGAAGTTAGTTACACTTCATTCCCACTGAAATCAATGCGACCTGACTTAAACCACGACTCATTTTCTCCATTGATTTCAATGGGACCTTAGTGCAACTAACTTACCATCTGCATTTAATCTACCGGTAGCAAAAAACCTACTATAAACCTTTGCTGCATTTCTTTTTTTTTTTAAAAAAAAAAAATAGCTACACCTTTTCTCACACCTGAACACACACATATTCATTCAACAACATGCTAAACTTTCACCTTGGGCAGTGGCTTGCAAAGGATTCAATTAATTGAATCAAGCTTCTCGAAGGACTAACCACTAATATTCTCAGCAAGGTGGCAAAAAAACCCCTGAAAGGCTTAAGAAAAAATAATAATAATAACAATCTTATGTTCAACTACGAAATGCATCAGATTCTTCTTCTTTTTTCCCCCCACTTGAAATTTAATCATTACATTTGCTTTGCTTTGGCTGTATCGCTTATTTGTTTGCTTGTTCTGAGACAAAATTTATTTGAACACTTAATGAAAAAAGACCCCTAAAAATCAGGCTGAAAGGCCTCTTCCACTCTTAGAAAAGGAGGATGGAAGAATGAGCCTCCTGCCCAAGCTCTGCTCTTCCTTGCCCTGATCATAGAACTTTAGTGCCATCTATTGAAAATGTATTGAATTTGCTTTTTTAAAAAAAGAAGAAAAAGAAGAGGATGACTGGTGAGTATATATATATATATATATATATATATATATATGAATGATACATATTTTTACTTATTGGGATTTATAGTGTATTGATACACTTACCAGTGGCTTAGTGTTATTTCAAGTTCTAAATAGCAGCAGAGCAGGTCATTCACCAAGAAGAAAACAACAGTTTTCAGCTTATAAATGTATGAACTAAGGCTAGAGATTTCAACACTGCCCACATAGAATGCACTCAGCAGGAATATAAAGCCTGTGTCTTCCTTGCATATAAAATAAAGTTAAAAAAGAAAAAAAAATCCTGTTTTGGTAATAACGCACCAATGTACTAGATAAGAGAGATCTGTGGAACTAGGACACACTGCAAATAAATGGAAAGAAATAAGGAATATCTCAGCATTCGGAAGCAGGAAGGGGGGGGGAAACACCCGTGTATGCAGGCATGCAGATATAATTACCTTCTTTAAGGAACTGGGAGTGGATGACAAATATAAGAAAACAGCAGATAGCTGCTCCTGCTATTGCCCATAAAGCTTTCAAGAGCTGCATCTCGGGTTGGAACTCAGCAAATACCCAGAAAGTCACACAATGAATTTCCAGAGCGATGCATCAATGTTTCCCAGGTTTGAGCCAGCCAGTAACCACACTTCCAAAACAGAGAAAAGGCTAGAGATCGCAGGGAGCCTTTTTCCTCCCCCTCGCTCCCCTCGGCTTGGGGGAGGGGAGAGCAAGGGGGTTAACACAAAGTCTCAAGCAGCAGGAGCAAGCATCCTGATCTTCAAAAGGAGAGCAGCACAGAGGAAGCTGGGTCTGGGCTCCATGAATCAGCTTTCTGTTTCCTCGGGAGTTGAGCAGCATTGGGGGTTGGGGTGGAGTGGGGGGGGGGGAGTTGAGAGGAAGGGGAGGGAAGACAATCTGGGCAGAATTGCGCAATCGCTCCCCCTGCTCTGATGAGCTTGTTTTTTCGCTGCTGCTGCTGCTGCTCAGCGACGGCTTCGGTTCAGCAGGGAGAGCAATGCGGGAGACAAGCCGGTCCTCTCAGCGCTGATGCTGCCCTGTGGGCACGAAGCTCCTGCAGATGCCGCTCGCTGGGTTCGCTTGGCACGACCCTGTAAAAAAAGAAGAAGAGGGGAAGGATGGGCTGCGAAGGAGGGAGGGTGCAAAGGAGGCTGCCTCGCTGTCCAACTTCCCTCCGACGGCTTCCCTTGCTCGGTCCCCAGAGCCGGCCGCTTCCCCTCCGCGGTTCAAAGCAACTCAATTAATCCTTTCATCGCAGGGCAGCGCAGGTGCCAGCTGGCGGCGGCTGGGGCATCTCTTGCGCGCTTGCTGCTGCGCGAAGCCGGGAAGGGCGCGGGGACTTCCCGCCTCCCCTCTGCTCGCCGCCACCTTCCCGTCGCCTCCCAACGTGGCCGGGGAAAGGCTGGCTCGCTCTTCTTCCCTCGCGCGCCCCGTGCGCCTTCGCCTCGCCTTCTCCACCGCGCACACACGCGCGCACCCGAGCACCCTCCGCCGCGGCACCCGCAGAACGTCTTGGGGCAAACGGGCAAGCGTTTTAGGAGAGGGGTCGCAGCAGCAGCAGCCCACAGGTTGACACCTCCATCGCAGCGTTGCCCCCCCCCCTCTCCACGGAAATCGGTGCCCAGGCTGCGACGCCGCCGCTGCTGCGGGAGGGATCGGGCGGAGAGACGCGGCTGCTCCTCGGTCCTGGTGGCGGGAGGAAGGTAGCTTCTGCAGGGAGCCCCAGCCCCGCTCGCGAAAGCTCGCTGGCTGCAGGCAGCGAGGGGTTTTTGGTGAGGCTTTGCTCGAGGTGCGCTGGCACAGGGCGGGGACGGCCGCCTTGGCTTCCCCCGGAGCTTTCCCCTTCTCCTCTTCTGGCGGGTGCTGGTGGGTGTCGCTGGGGCTGCAATCTTCCCTTCTCGGCTGCAGGCTGACGAAGGCAGCTCGGGCTCCGAAGTGCCTCCTCGTCTGCCAAGGCGGCGGAGCCAATTCTGCACGGACTCCAGGGACCCAGCCTCCCTCGGGGCTGCTGCTTCTCTCTCCCCCCCCCCACTGCCCCCCTTCGTAGCGCGGAGAGGCAGGAAGGCTGGCCGGCTGCGCGCGTTCGTTGGATGGCGGCGAAAGCAGCGCCTTGGGCGCGCTCTCCCCCAGCCGCGTCTTATTGCAAGACTCCTAGCGCCATGGAGCAACTTTCGCGGCGCCTCGGTCCCCAGCAGGCTGGGCTCGCTCGCTTGTTAAGGAGCATGCCCGAGAGGCGAGCGTGCGCGCTGGGCGCAAGCGAACCCCCTCCGGCAAGCTGCTCGGGCTCCGACAGGCAGCTCCCTACGACAAACAAGCGAAGCGGGGAGGTAGGCAGTCTGGCAGCGCCGAGCTGGAACTGCGCCGCTGGAAGCTTGGCGGCAGGAAAGGGGTGGAGAGGGAGACACCAAAGCGCAAGGCAGGAGCAGAGGAGGAAAGGTGGCCAGAGCCGGGCAGCAGCCTCTCGGAATGCCAGAGCTACCTTTCCCACCCCGCCTCGAAATGCGGGCTTTGATGTGGGTGATATTTATTAAAATCAGAGTGACAGATTGGAGGCTTCTGCTCAGCCACCCAGCAGAATGCCAGCGGAGCCGCTTGAATGTCAGTAGGTTGTAGCGATTTACAGAAAGGCAAGTAAGCTGCAGGGGCGCACGGGCGTAGGGAGAGGAGGCGGCGGTGTGATTTACAGTACCAGAGGGACCGACGAGAGATCCCAGACAGTGCGCTTGCTGTGTGCTGAGAAGTGTGATGTAAGTGATGCCACGGGGAAGAAGGACCATTTCGGAAGCAACATGGGCCACATGGAACGGTGCGGGAAATACAGAAGAGCAGCTTAGAGGCATGCGAAGCGCAGGCTGCTTTTTGCTATTTAGCACTCGCTTTCGTTTACTTCTCTGCAGATCACACTTCCATTACTTTTCTTTTCCGCCGATAATGTCCCTGTGCCATCTGCAGCTTGCTGGTAGTTCCCCTCTCAAGGCATACCACCTGTTTCTGATAACTACCTATTGACATCCAGCGGCTCCCCGGGGGTGTTACTATTGGCATTGCATCTCCTTATCATAATTTCTTACACTGCAAGCTATCTACCTGGCAGCAAGTGTCACTAAAATCAATAGGGCTTACTTCATTGAAATTAATGGGACTTGCCTAACCATTTTCGTCAATTCCATTGCCTAAGCAAATATTGCAAAAAAATCATTGTGTTCTGTTATTTTATATGCATACATGCACATTTTTTTTTTATGTACTCTTGACCCATCTTCCAAAATAGACTTAGTGCTTGCCCAGTACTAGTACCATCCCTACAACAAACAGTAAATGAAGGTTCAATGGTATCCACGCAGTCAGTATTCAGTCTCTTTAGATATAGTTAAGATCTTATTTCAGTGGGTGCCGCTATGCCCAGCAAGACTGCAGAGCAGTTTTTGGTGCAGAAAGAGTCAGAAAATGTGGATTGCATTTCGAGGCTAGAAAAAGAGTATATAGTTTCTTCATTGTTGCAAAAACATACAAAGAGAGCCCCACTGAACCCACTGAACTTATGTAGGTATGCATCGTGTTTAAGGCTGGAATCCTATACAACTTATTTGAAAGTCCATTTTTGCTTAACAGAATGGATGTTCTTCTGAATATGTAGGATCTGAGTGGAAGGCTGGTTGCTTATGATACTCTGGACAAATCTTCACCACAGATTTACTCTAGTTTAAAAGTTTCTGGCTGTGATGCAGTGAAAGAAGATTGGGATCGCTAGCAGAATTCAACAGGTGAGCCATGGCAGGTGAAC
This sequence comes from Podarcis tiliguerta, assembly GCF_965153285.1. Classification (NCBI taxonomy): domain Eukaryota; kingdom Metazoa; phylum Chordata; class Lepidosauria; order Squamata; family Lacertidae; genus Podarcis; species Podarcis tiliguerta. The sequence goes on along the minus strand of NC_139543.1, from coordinate 11,846,504 downwards.
CATGCTCCCATAAAATCGATGTGCTTGTGGCGTAGACATGTAGCTGAAGTGTGAAGTTGATGCAGGGCACTCAAATAGTGTCTCAAGCAACCTCCACGTCTGTCTAATTTGTACAGACCCTATAAATCAGTAGCTTTGGTGTTGATGGAACAGATTTCTAGTTGGCACAGAATTTTTCCTGGTCAGAATGGTTCAACTTTTGTTGTTGTTTTATCGAAGCAATTCCTCCAAAAACAAAACATAATAACTGCTCCAGCTTCCTCAAGGTTAGCCAAGAACAGAACTGCTACATCAAGCTCGTCTCATAGCCTTTGCTTCCACCCCCACATTGTGAAGAAACACCCTAAGAATGTATTAGCTAACCTAAGGAATAGGGTAGAATCAATAATTTTAAAAACCAGGTGTTCTGTGAAGGGGGAAGAGGAGGGCAGAGTAGATTACAATATTTTTATTTAATTTTTGTAACTGCCCCATTGCTAATCACTGAATGAAGCACAAACCCCAGAAAACAGTGAAAAACGTGAATACTTAGAAACCTTGAAATCTGACAAAATCAAACAAAGAGTTAACTATTTATTCAAAGCCAATTTGAGGTATAGTATGAAAGGATGAAAAATCAAAATTAAAACATAGTTCTTATACAACTGAATAAGTTGATACACACAGAGCTTCTCAGAGGTGAACTTAAGTCACATACTGTTTTTCTAGTTCCAACCTCAGTTGGTTGTTGGAGGAAACATGAGAGCGATAGTAAGAAAAATCTGTAACATGCAATATAAAAATAGTGCAGCAGAAACCTTATTAGATGAAGGACAGGTATGAAGGAAAGGTGCCGTAGCAATTTTTAAGCATATGAAAGAAATGACCATAACTTCCTCTTCTCTGTCCTGAGGAACACTGCCAAAGTTGAAAGAAACAGCTTTAGCCTGTCTATCAAATATTGCTTCTTAACCAAAAAACAGATTAAAGAAGAAGAAAATTGAACTGAACTGGTTCAGTCTAGATACAGGGACCTCGACTGGTACAAATGGGCTGTCCTAGATTGCTCATCAGGTCTCTTCTAACATCACTGCATAAATGACATACAGTGGTACCTCGGTTCAGAACAGCACTGTTTACGAACGATTCGGTTTACGAACTCTGCAAAACCGGAAGTAGTGTCCTGGTTTGCGAACTTTACCTTGGTCTAAGAATGGAAACCGAATGGTGGAAGGGCACCGGCAGCGGGAGGCCTCATTAGGGAAAGCACGCTTTGGTTTAAGAATGGTTTCGGTTTAAGAACAGACTTCCAGAACGGATTAAACCGAGGTACCACTGTATTTAATATAGTCACATAACTGTCAGATCTAGCCTATATCCTTCTTAATATTGTCATTGTACACAGTTTATTTATTTTTAAATAGGTAAAATTATTCAGAGATTTCTGTTATTCTTACTAGAAAAATCAATATGATCAGTTGCAACCCCCGATTATGCAGTAATGGCCATGATGGTGTCAGGGCAAAATTTCTCTTGACCAGAGGAACCACACACAAAAGGAAATTAAGAACAGAATATTTTATTCTGCATTACTTTAATAGCACCAGAATTACATCAGTTGTAACAAATGAATCAGCTATCATGTGCAGGTGGGATATCCAATCCTATTATCAGAAACATAAGTCATCAGCAGGGAATTCAGGCTGCAATTGAAACCCTGCTTAATCTGGGAGTTAGCCCCAGAGAGTTCAATAAAACTAACTTCTGAATAGACATAGACAAACCCCCTTTGGGGGTATGGTACTCTGTGCTCCATCTGGATTTTTGTATAGCTATAGATAGTTTTTACTTACATAGATTTGTAAAAGTAACAATAAGGGGAAAAAATGTCTGTCTACCGTTTTAGTAGGATGATTCTCTGTCACATACTAAATTAAGAACATGCATTTCTGCCCAATTTTGGTCGTGTGATTTAAGTTTCATTATTTTGTGAGCAAAATTAACTCATTCATAACTATATATAAATCTGTTGTGTGATCTACGTTACAAGCAATAAAAGATCTGCAATGCACATACATACTTTCCAACATCACTTCCTTGTCGATCTGGAACATAGTTGTCAACTTTTCCCTTTTCTTGTGAGGAATCCTATTCGGAATAAGGGAATTTCCCTTAAAAAAGGGAAAACATTGACAGCTATGATCTGGAATATATCTGTCTAACATGCTGACATCTCCTTAAATAGAGTTAAGTAATAATCGCAGGAGTGCAGAAGCATTCATCATTAATCACGTCCTCTGGGGAAAAAAGTCAGAATTGAAGACAGGAGTCTCCAGAAACAGCCATGCATAAACAAAACTGAAGCCATAAGGACCTAGAAGGCAGTCAGCATAACAAAGCCAAAACCATGTAGGAAAAAAGGGTGGATGGGGGGACAATATGCATTTACATCAACTATCTCCATTACAAGTATTTTATCCTCAATGTAACACCTGCCATTCCCTTATGGCTGGGTGATGTAGTGCATGAACCCATCAGAGGTTTTCAGTGCAGCACTAATGTGGATTTAGGTCAACTAAGAATGCCTGCTCAATGCATCTGAATGCTAGATTGTCAGCTACAGCTGTGCACCCAGTCCGGTCACCAAATTAGCCATACTTCGTACCAACTACATTTCAAACCTTCTTGTTTCAGGCTCTACAAAGTGGCAATAAACCTCTGCTATGATGAGAGGGTGCAGGTCAGAAGGGTGGTGGTGGTGGTGGGTGCCCAGCCAAGTCATTTACAAAGTATATAGTAGTTTCAGGCAATAATGTAAATGTGAAATTCCAAAGCAAACATCTAAATTCCGATTCTGTTCAGAAACATTTGCTGACTGGCAGTGATCATTTGGCTCTCTCTCTCTCTCCCTCTCTCTCTCTCTCTCTCTCTCTCTATATATATATATATATATAATATTTAGGCCAATTCTGCTTGGAAGTCCATACCAGGCAAAATGTTTTGCCTTGATAATAAATGAGAAGAAGAAGAGTGGACTTGATGCCCCGCCTTTCACTTCCCTTAAGGAGTCTCAAAGCTGCTAACAATCTCCTTTCCCTTCCTCTCCCACAACAAACACTCTGTGAGGTGAGTAAGGCTTAGAAACTTCAGAGAAGTGTGACTAGCCCAAGGTCACCCAGCAGCTGCATGTGGAGGAGTGGGGAAGCGAACCCAGTTCACCAGATTACGAGTCCACCGCTCTTAACCACTACACCATGCTGTGCAGTAGTCTCGTCTGCTGAGACTATTGGATGGCAGCAGATCAGGGTATGAGAAAGTTCTTCCTGCTATTTTCAAGAAATTGTAGGAGGAAACTAATGCATGTATGGAGGCCAGGTTCTGCAGTTTGTGACATCATTACAGCCATACAGTGATCTAATATTATGGACACATTGGGTGACGCAGAAGGAAATGAACAGGCAGCTCTTTGTATTTCTATGAAAAAACACAAGCCATTGCCAGCCAAATAACCAAAAGCGTATTCACATTATGTAAACAGAATAGATGGAGACCTCACATCTTTAAGAGATGATATTGTTTGATAAAAAGGATGCATAACACAGATAAAATCCTGACCATGTGAATTGAAAATTATTTTTTGAAAATTATTTCAATATAAGCATGCTGTTCTAATCCATCAGTCTGATGAAACAGAATTGTAATGCAAAGATCTTCCTTTCCACAATGCAAACAAAAAAAGCAACTATACTTCAAGTACTTTAGTAACTGCACGCGCAATTCTGAATTGCAATGTGCTAAAGTTTACAAGCAAGCTATATGGAATATAGTTTAGAAGCTTTGGGTTGTTCTTTTTATGAATAAAACCCAAAGTTTCATTGACTAGGCATTACGGTGAATTACAGCTTCTTCTGTCCAAGAGGATGAAATGGATTACCAGCAGATAATCTAGGGATCATTTCAGTCCTCTGTGCTCTAAGGAATTATTTTAATGCTCTTAAGAACTCTCTTCTTGTAGAGTAATATGAAGATTAGGAATCATTACCTTCTCTCTTCTTCTGACCCTCCAATACATATTTTTCCCCCTCTATGTTGCATGTGCACCACCATTCTGTAATTGCAGACATCACTTGCAATAAAAGCCCCAGTTAGTGCATTGTCACATAAGACCACTTTGCTAAATTTGCCACCTTTCGTTTCTCACAATATAGTATTAACAGTACGACTTAATATATACATTCATCTCCCTGAAATCTAAGATTTTGAAGTTCAGAAAAATATAACTGCAAACACATTATCTAAGCTCTCCATATTACTTAGAAATAAATCCCTTTGATATGCCAGGTTAGAATATTCTTTTAATAAATGGTTAGAATGTTTTAAAAGAAATGAATGTTTCAAAATGCCAGTCATGTTCAAATAGGATGGTATAATACAATTAAGCTTCAATTTGCAAAGATAGTATAGTAGATATAGAGACATATGACATATTCTACAACAGCACATTCTTAAAGTTAGCTAGCAACTTTTCTAGCTGTGTGTTCCATTTCTTGAACTTACATTCCCGTTCTTATTTTTGCTGCTGTGAGTTGAATCAGGATTTAGTCATGCACAGAACAGACACAATAATTTCAACTGGTCTTCTCTAAGCAAGACTAAATTCGGCTCCATCCTGTAAGTTTTACTTATGTCAATTTATTGCAAGACATCCTGATTCTTATCTACTTTTCAGCTACAATAACAAAGATTTGTCTCAGAGTTGCTACAACTGGAGAAGGTCAAAGGAGAAACTCACTGCTCGGTAATCCCTGAATTAAAGCACTAGTGAAAACTATCCCAAAAGCAATCAATTTCTAAGCAAGTGCACATAGTTGCCAATAACTAGTCAGCCCTGATTTTTTTTAAGGGGGAAAAAAACACACACCCCAAGACTTCATATTATGATAACTCAACTCATACTTGACACACACACACACACATATATATATAGGTAAAGGTACCCCTGCCCGTACGGGCCAGTCTTGACAGACTCTAGGGTTGTGCGCTCATCTCACTCTATAGGCCAGGAGCCGGCGCTCTCCGAAGACACTTCCGGGTCACGTGGCCAGCGTGACAAGCTGCATCTGGCGAGCCAGAGCCGCACACGGAAACGCCGTTTACCTTCCCGCTGGTAAGCGGTCCCTATTTATCTACTTGCACCCGGGGCTGCTTTCAAACTGCTAGGTTGGCAGGCACTGGGACCGAACGATGGGAGCGCACCCCGCCGCGGGGATTCGAACCGCCGACCATGCTATCGGCAAGTCCTAGGCGCTGAAGTTTTACCCACAGCGCCACCCGCGTCCCACACACACATATATATACATACACATAATTATATGACCCCTAGAATTTGGGCTTCAATGAAGTTTCTAGTTTTCTAAAAGGATTCCTTTTAAACTAATGGCATGGCTAAAATGGGAGGTGTGGGCATCTGTTTCTGAGGTTGAAAGATTTAGTGTCCCTAATCCCTCCCACTTTATTTTTGAGGGGAAGTTCAAATCAGATCAATCAGATTTCAGTAAACCAAATACAGTGGTACCTCAGGTAAAGTACTTAATTCGTTCCGGAGGTCCGCTCTTAACCTGAAACTGTTCTTAACCTGAAGCACCACTTTAGCTAATGGGCCTCCTGCTGCTGCCGTGCCGCCAGAGCACAATTTCTGTTCTTATCCTGAAGCAAAGTTCTTAACCCGAGGTAATATTTCTGGATTAGAGGAATCTGTAACCTGAAGTGTCTGTAACCTGAGGTACCACTGTACTTGCTGTAGGTTCCTTCCACCTAGAGGTATTCTGTATTCGAGTTTTGATGCAATTCACCAATTTTTATTTTTAGATACTTAAGGGCAATTCAAATCACTGTCCACGGCTTTTATTATTGAATTTTATACAAAGACCAACAATCCCTTTTGATTTATTTTCATAATTCCATTTTCTTGTGGCACAAGGTCTCCATTTGGTCCATAAGATAAACCTCCTGAGTACAAACTCGTTTTACACCACCAGTTGACCTGTTGTGTCAATGATCCTGAAATAATGGAACACTGGGAGATCTTGAACAGGTTTTGTGAAATTTAAATTCACAGCACAAAATTGTGAGTATACGTCAAGGCTCTGTGTAGTTCTTAACCCATCCAAAAACACCTCAGGCAACCTAACATAGCCTAACTCCTGGGAGTTATCTATTTCAAAATTGCTATTATATCCTGAATACATGATTCAATCAGAATCTCTCTTGAAAATGCACAAGGAAATGAAAACATAACAGAACCAAGTGCCCTGTTGTGGGTCTGACACATCAGAAGACACAGGGCAACAACACATGGGAAAATACAGGACTGAAACATTTCACAGAGTCAGTGTTTACCACTCTTCCTGGTTAAGGCAGAAATACAGCAGTGGACCAGAACAGTATGCATACATTTGATTCTCACTGTCTTAAAAAAAAGAAAAATAGTTACAACTGGCAAGTGCTGTCATTGCACAATCTCAGTTAATCGCAGCCAGGCAATGACAGTAGCCTCCATACTGAGACTGGTGGTTTGCATAAAAGGATTTGGTGAATTTCTCTCTTTTGGGGTCCCTGCTCCTGCCAACCTAGCAGTTCGAAAGCATGTCAAAGTGCAGGTAGATAAATAGGTACTGCTCTGGCGGGAAGGTTAATGGCATTTCCGTGTGCTGCTCTGGTTCACCAGAAGCGGCTTAGTCATGCTGGCCACATGACCTGGAAGCTGTACGCCAGCTCCCTCGGCCAATAAAGCAAGACCCCAGAGTCGGCCACGACGGGACCTGATGGTCAGGGGTCCCTTTACCTTTAATCTACCCTATGACCTGCTTGCTTATAATTATTATTATGAACCCGGGAGGAAATTTCATAGGACTCAAAGTGGAACTTTGAGAGTTTAGGAGATATGGGTTCTTCTTTTGTTTCACAATATGCTTAGCAGGTCAGAACAATGACTGTTCATTTTTAATTTGCCATTGAAGTTATGCAAGCCTCACTTAAATGGAAACTTACTTTTATTTTGTTCAGAGTCTGCCTTTCTAGAATAAAAGAAAATGTCAGGTAGTAAATTGAAGTATCAGATGGTATTGGCAAAACTGTGATTAATTTGATATTGAAGAGTATTGCTTGAGGTATAAAGGTTAGCGAGGAGATTAGCAAGAAAGAGGCTGTTCTGTTGATGTAAGCATGGAGGACTGGCATCAATTCTCAGCAGACACCGCAAGTACCAAGGTGTTTATCAATAACGTTGTCCTATCTGAGTAAGTGGATGAGATCAGTATCTGAGCTCCTGACCCTCTGACTATGAGAAATTACAGCAATTTACCTTGCAATAAGAAACTCTTTTCACCTTCTCACTAAGGCATCTGATGGTTACTTATACTTTCAAATATAATGTGCAGTATGATCTCAGAATACAAAGGCATGTGTACAAACTGAAATTATGGCTGATAGTAACTCCACCCCCTCCCCCGAATAGTTTACATTTGTACTAAAAATATTCAGGTTTTATTTGCATCCATTTCTGACTGTTTTCTTTCCCGATAGGCTGGTTAACAGAACATTGAGGGGGGTTTTTTGTGGAGAGGTGTGCCGAGTTTTGTAAATGGCTTTTTCAAATGCATTAATATTCTGTTTATATTACCATCTATAGCTATGTGAATGAATATAGCACATTCAAGGAGCCTGACCTAAAATGTTAAATAGCTTTCTTTGAAGATAAGAAGCGATATCCCAGAAGGTACATTTTTCCATTGAATGTTTGTGTGTGTGTGTGTTTTGTTTTATTCATACTACAAAAGTCTTTCCTCCACACATTGTTTCCCCCTTTGGAATAGAGGAGTTGTTTACGGTGCAGGTGGATTAAAAATTGCTTAGCAAAATGACTGGCACGATCGTCGCAGGAGGACAACAGAGCTTGATTTCTGTAACTTATTTGTTAAAGTGCTTCTTACAACTGCCACATATACCCAAGCTTTTAAGGAGCGAGAGTTAAGCTGAATTCTGATGTTGGCCATAGACATGTGAATATGTGCCTGGAAACTATCCACCGGCATAACAGAAGAACAAGCTATAATTACCATAATTAAGAGTGTCCTAAATAACTGAAATTAATAATGTTAAGAAACATTTCTGCATTGAGGCCAGTAGACTTTTCAACCTAAAATGGATTCAAAAGACAACTTACAAATTAAAAGCAGAACAACTGCACAAAGTTAGGAGCCCATCATGGAGGAGGGGGTGCCACTGTATTTTGAGATCATCTTGCACATTATATTTCAAAACATAAGTAACCAAGGAAGTCTATCAGAAGCTTTAGTGAGAAGGTGAAAAGAGAAAGAGGCTGTTGACAGTTTCTACTGCACCATTTGCCCACTGAAATCTGTGTGTGCATGTGTGCACACAAACAAACACAAACACACAAAACAAAAATGCGACATTCTTCTCATGTAGCACTTCTGATGCACATTTATTTTATTTGAGACATTTATAGAACACCCTTCATAAAAACGTATTAGAATTTGAAAACCCAGAAGAATTATTCTAGCCATAGGAGTCAAAGATGCGGGTGACATACCAACTAACCTGGTTCTAAAAAATAAGAAAGGCTAGCTCTCCTTAAACTAATTCCACAACCTCGAATTTAGGAAGGTGAGAATCTGTACGTAAAAGCACTAGGTGCAATGCCATTGGGCAAATGTTGCAAACCAGTGTCCCTCCCTAACACAACATTTACATGTGGTGGGAGTGCCCCCAAATCCAACTATTCTGGACAACAGCCATACAAGAAATATGTAAAATAACTAAGCAAGTATTAGAAATCACCCCAGAATTGGCCCTACTAAACATCCTCCAAGACAATAATGCCCATTTACACCACAAATAACCCAGCAGCCAGAAGCATCATAGCCAGACACTGGAGAGACCCTTCAGGAGTAAGCATGGACCAATGGTACCAAATAGTATGGAAAACAGCCTTACTAGAAAAATTAACCAATAAACTGAAACTGACATGGGGACAAACAGAAGAAGATGCCTTCACCCCGGTATGGCTCCCCTTTATCACATACACAGCCCAAGAAGACAATGACAAAAATCCACCAACAGCATACAAATCAATATGGCTAACCTGATCCAAAACACCCACCCACCTCACTCACACATGAAAACAAAGATCCCCACAGCCAATCAGAAACGAACAACCACACCCTAGGCCAACCCCAACCTCTCTCACCACCAAAGGAACACAAGTGAATAGCAGAGAACCTGCACAAGCGATACTGACACAAAACCCCACATATATTACGTAAAATGGAAACATCGCCACCTGACCCCACCCCCCTCACCTTTCCCCCCTCCACCTCTTTACCCCTTTTCTTCCTAATGTCTCAACAAATGAAACTGGTCTGTAAAAAAATGTTCCTTGAAAAAGAGAGAGAGACATTGGACATACTTTTGTAAACTAAGAAAATATTTAATAAAAAATACATTTAAAAAAATAAAATAAATAAATAAAAGGAAGTTCCCAATTCTCATCCAAAGGAAACTGAACCTGAACTTATGAAAATTTCCTGAGCAGTGGGCACAGAGAGAGAGAGGGAGAGAGAGAGGGACAGAGAGAGATTAATAAGAAAGGTTGCTGAAAAATTTAGCTATGTTTATCATACCCCAATCTGTGCCCCATCAGTAAGGCTGGAGTAGAGAATGTATGGCTCTGCAGATCTTTTGGAACTCCCAGCTCCAACTGATCGTAACCAGCACGACCAATAGTCAGGGATGATGGCATTTATAGTCCAGCAACTGATGAAGAGCTCACCATCCCTGGGTTCTTGAGTTTAGATTGCCATTGACCAAGATCAGTCTTTTTTTCAGTGATTGGCCTCCCTTTATTGGAAGTCTGGCAACATGGAGGGAAAGCAGTGGTGTAGCGTGGGGGGTGCAGGGGGGGCCGGCCGCACCGGGCGCAACATCTGGGGGGGCGCGCTCGCACTCGCAGCTCTCTGCCCCTACCTGGCTTACTCACTCTCTCTCACTGCAGTGCTGGCTGTGCAAATCCGATCCGAGCCGCCAGGTCGCCGCCCACTGTGGAGGGGGGGGGTGTGCCAGGCGTGCGGTGTGGTGCGGTGCGGAGAGAGAGCGAGGGACTATCTGGGGGAGGGACAGTGCAGCGGGGGGGCACAAATTACTTGCCTTGCCGCGGGTGCTGACAACCCACGCTACGCCACTGAGGGAAAGGGCCTCTGGAAATCCATGTGATGCCCTTTCCCTCACATGTCCACTCTAGGAAAATATGGAATGTTGTACTTGACTGCTTCTTATGTATCACATTCCACAGCTGTTTGGAGGACACTGGCAGTTTTTCCAAGGCACGTCTATAATTTGCCCCCCCCCCCCCCCGTGTTGGGTGTTTTCCCCTCGCTTCCCAGGCTGAGCATGTATGGAATAGGGTAGCTATTATATCAGCATAATGGCAGCATATATCCTCTACCTCCCAACCCCAAATGTAATGCAAGAATAGTATTGCTCTGTAAGTGAGTCTTCTAAATAAAGAGGTAAACCCTTCTCCATGGAAACATTTGAACTAAAAATGACCCAGGTGGCCTCTCTCATTCCAACATGTGAAACTGTGGAAATCCATTTCCAATTGATTTTGGAAATGCTATTCTACATCATTCTGAGGAGACACACCAAACAGCATTCTAAAAATAAACTTAACCTCACCCTATCACTAGCAAATCTATTTAAGCACAAACATTCTGCTATGGAAAACCTTCAATCTCAAAGGCTTCACCAAAGGCAATACAATCAGTCCTTAGCAGGACATGTTTATTTCTAAGTGCTTTAGATTGCTTGAACGGTATGACAAATGCATGGCGTCACTAAGGAAATTAATAAAGTTAAATTGGTATTTGGTGCACAGCACACTTATTCCAGAATATTCTCACTGACATCTATAGATCATGGCAAATCAGATTTACTGTTGGTAGATAGTTTCTGTGTCAAGGGATGTACAGTGGTGCCCCGCAAGACGAATGCCTCGCAAGACGGAAAACCCGCTAGACGAAAGGGTTTTCTGTTTTGGAGGTGCTTCGCAGGACGAATTTGCTATGGGCTTGCTTCGCAAGACGAAAATGCCTTGCAATTCCTGGGGTTTTTTTCCCCCTCCCCCCTTTTTCCCAAGCCCCCAAGCCGCTTAACAGCTGTTCGCTAAGCCGCTGAACAGCTGATCTAAGCCGCTTATCAGCTGATCTAAGCCGCTAATAGCCTTTTAGCAGCTAATCCGCTAATCTCTTAAGACTTTAATAGCCGCTAATAGCCTTTCAGCAGCTAATCCGCTAATCCCTTAAGCCTTTAATAGCCGCTAATAGCCGCTAAACCGCTAATAGTACTAATCCGCTAATGGGCTTGCTTTGCAAGACGAAAAAAACCGCAAGACGAAGAGACTTGCGGAACGGATTCTTTTCGTCTTGCGAGGCACCACTGTAATTCCTTGAAAAAGTGGGTTCACCTGTTCCAGACATGGTTGCGCTCCCCAGAAGAGCAGATCTGTGGCTTCAGGGAATTGCTATAGTATCCAGCTTGTCACTGCAGTCCTGGTTTGCCAGTTGTATTCATTACTTGGGCTGGGGTACTGCTAATAGGAGTTTTGTCGGACAGGGTTGTTGTTATTGCTGTTCATGTATTATATGTTTGTTTTGTATCTCATTCAATTTGGTTGCGTACTTTCTGATTTTTTATTTATTGTTAATAACTACTTTTCTTACGTTTGCAATTATGTACAGTGGTACCTCGAGTTAAGAACTTAATTCATTCTGGAGGTCCGTCCTTAACCTAAAACAGAACTCAGTTGCCATTTTAGATGCTGCATTGCGCTGGTGATGTACGTTTAGCCTCTGGTTACTAAAACCTCTGGATCCTTTTCACCTGTATTGCTTTCTGCTAAGGTATCTTGTCCCCCATCCTGTATTTGGGCATCTGATTCTTCCTACCCGAAACAGAACTGTACATTTCTCTCCTGAAACTCATTTTAAGGTTCATTTTAATATTTTGCACAGTTCTCCATCACGGCATGATCATCTTGGTTAGCCTTAAGAAATCAATGCTGGATATTTGTGATATCTATGGTTTGTTTGTTTTCCTAACTGTGCGCAGACTGAATGATTAATTAGCCGTTCTAGATGTTGTTTTTAGGCAGTGATGCCAATCTGTCCATTCAGTAGTTGCCTGGATTCTTTTCTTCCCTTTTTGAAGAATAATGGATATAAGATTGTACAGCAGGATGGCTAGAGAAATGGGAACTTGCAGTGCTTCATGTGGCTTTGACAAATGAATATATCTGATTTGGCAAATGAACTCGAACAAATTAGTTTACTTTAGTATTCTTTAGCTGAATGAGAAGGCCACCTCCCAGTATTCAGTTTGTACACTATGCAAAGGATAACTATGCTTTTAAAGGCAATTACTTCATATAATATATACCGTATTTTTTGCACCACAACACTCACTTTTTTCCTCCTAAAAAGTAAGGGGAAATGTCTGTGCGTGTTATGGAAGGAATGCCTACGGGTGGCATGCCTACGGATTTTCCTCCTCTAAAAACTATGTGCGTGTTATGGTCGAGTGCATGTTATAGAGCGAAAAATACGGTATTTGATTTCACAACAGCCAAAAAAACAAAAAACAGAACAAAAGCACAGGGGTAGATAACCACTCCATTTAAAGAGATTTGTGTTCCATATGTTTACATATACCAATAACGAATATTAAGATTCATAACTTCGTTTCAAGCTTTCAACTAGTTATTAATTGAATAGAAACAGCTTTGTGTCTCCGGTGAGACAATAAGGTGGCGTGAGTGTCAAGAATAATAAGAAACACATTGTTATTAAAAGAAAATGCTATGGTGGTCACATTATATAAGCACCAGAACAGTGTTCCTGTTTTCCATATTAGCAGCTACAGTTTATAAAGTTGGAACAGCCATTTGAACATTTAATATGGATTAATTCTAACCTCTTGTATTATCTGATCAGTTTGCTTCCTGTCAGGTGGAACAAGGAACATTCTGAACAGAGACTACAGTCTAGCTGCCTTGTCTCAATATTTTATCATGTGCTCTCTGTGTTGTACTTGTATGCTGTCATTCCAGCATCACAATGATGCCATACTAGACCTGTAGCAGTGAGCAGTGTGATTCCTAGCATGCTGAGCCAGAACACATTCATCGATTGACTTCAGTGGTACTTATTTCCAGGAATCATGCTTAACCCTACAAGCAGAAGAAAATGAGGGTCAACACCTATTGTTCCTGTCTCCTGGGTTGCTTGTTTTATATTGTTGTCTTTATGAAATTGTAACTTTAAATGTTATAAGCTGCCCTGTGCGGTGCTTATGCAAGAAGAGGGTGGAATATGCATGTTTTAATTAACTAATTATATAATATGCATAACATATTTAAAAATCATCTTCAGGGGATACTGTGAATAAGTGACATAAAAGCAAAAGTAAAATGGAAACTTTATGTTGGAATAAATCAATATACAGTGGTACCTTGGGTTACAGATGCTTCAGGTTACAGGCGCCACCAACCCAGAAATAGTACCTCGGGTTAAGAATTTTGCTTCAGGATGAGAACAGAAATCACGTGGCAGTGGCATGGCGGCAGTGGGAGGCCCCAATTAGCTAAAGTGGTATTTCAGGTTAAGAACAGTTTCAGGTTAAGAACGGACCTCCAGAATGAATTAAGTTCTTAACCCGAGGTACCACTGTAGATTGCACAATGAAAACTGCACATAACTGTGGTACATGAACTACTCAGAATGTTAACCATACCAACATGCTTATTTGTAGCATCTGTGTTTCCAAAGCAATAAGGAAGATACTAATAAAAACAATTCCAACCAAATGTGTATCATCTTAATCATGGCAGTATCTACTGCAACCTTCTTGGCTAGAAATAATATGGTTAAGAACTTTAAGAGAGCCTTAAACTGAAAAACCAGCAGACAGAGGCTGCAATTCTAATCCAACATACCTGGGAATAAGGCCCTGGGAATTCAACAGGACTTACCTTTGAGTACACATGGTTAAGATTGTGCTGTTAGATAATGAATTCGTTGAAATCCTTCCCAATGCATGTCTAAAAAGAGCTTAATACAAAATCTAATAAGATACAGGGCACTGAAAACCAATATAATATCATGGGCCAAAGGAATCCAAAGGAAAAAAAGTTTCTGCATTATGCAACAGTCCTAAGAAAAAAGGCTAAGAAAAAAATAATATATATATTCAAAACAGTACTTCCTTTCTCACTGTGTTTGTAATCCACCCTTCATCTAAGGTTCTGCCTTCTCATTTTATCCGCACAACATCCCTGTGAGGTAGTTTAGGCTGAGAGGCAGTGACTAGCCCAAGGTCTCCCAGTGAACTACATGGCTGAGTGTAAATTTGAACCCATGTCTCCTTAGTCTAATACTATAACCATTGTACCACTGTACCACACTCTTAGTAGTAGTCAGTCATCAAAGGCTGAAATGAATAGGTTGTGGTGGAGGAGAGATTCAAGCTGTATCCACTGGCCCCTCCATGAATTAAAGGTGCCACCAAGAACCTACACACAACACATACATTTCATTTCCCCATATTTCTGTGCAAAGGAAACCCTGAACCAATGGAAGTGGGAGGCGGGTATGGGGCAAACTAGCCCAAACCCAATTCTCCATACTATGCTCTCACTTCTACCAGAAATAAAGGGCTGATATAGACATACTGCATTGCGTTCAGACTCTGCAGTTTATCACCAGATGCTTCAAGCTGAGCAGAAAAATAGCACTCTTTAACTCACAGGTAGAAAACATAGCTGTCAACTGTCCCTTATTTGGTGGGAAAGTCCCTTATCCCAGTGCTGTGCCCCGCTGCTGTCCCTTATAGATGATGTCCCTTAAATTTCCCGGGTTTCAAAGGAAGCAGCTCCTCTCCCTCCCTCCCTGCCGACCAGGGAGGAGGGAGGCTCCAACTGTGTTGCTTGGCTGCGTTGCTCACCCAATAAGGAGTCTAAGAACGACTGAGGGGTGGAGCTTGCATGCCTGTGCCACGTTGCCTTGGGACTTGCCTTTGCTCAGCGCTTCCCAGCGGAGAGGTGACGGTTGTTTTCCTTGCTGCACCCCCTTTGCCGGGTTGCTGCGCTGTGGGAACCACCACTTGAGGCTTCGTTTTGCTGCTGGCAGGGTTTTCTGCCTTTGGCTCGGAGGGGCTCAGAAGTTGAACATACCTGTGTTCGGAAAATCCCTTATTTTGGCTGCTGATCCCTTATTTTCGAGGCTGCTGGTTCCTTATTTTCAAATCTGTAAGTTGACAGCTATGGTAGAAAACCAAGCATCTGCCTTGTTTCTATATTATCTTGTTTCTAGATTTTCAATTAGAATTTCAGCCAAGGTTAAAGAATCTGTGCATGTTAGCCAGATTAAAGTTTTGTGCTTTAGTATGCCTATCAAGCCCCACAACTTTGCCGTTTGTGTTAACACCTGGAAAGTTAGGCCCCTCCGTGGCATTCTAAGAACTGGGGAACTATGCAGCATCTAGGATCAGAGAGCAAAGCTAAATCAAAATCTGTCCTGGGCTTCAGAGCTTCACTAGGTTTGTATCTGACAAGTAAGAGATGAAAAGTCCAGGCTTAATGCCAAGTCTAAATATGTGTTAAGATGCTAGCTTGACCTTCTAACAAGAGCTCTGAAGATTTAGCCTGCTTGCCTTAGATGCTAATATTTCATGCTGAACTGCATCCCCGATAAGTTCATGACACAACTGAAAGAGGAGAGCTTAAAAATACTTGGGTTTTATCTACTTAAAGGGATGTCCATCAACAAGCTGGATCTAAACCTTTAGATTCTAAATAAATTGTTCCAGAACTCCACCTTGTGGTGACATTTTAACCATAAGAAAGCAAAGAAGTTGGGAATGGGAGCAGAGACATAAATTAAAACCCAGGATGTGATCTTACACAAATTTTCTAAATTCAGAGTTTAGGGTGCAGCCTAATATTGTCAGTCCCTAGCGCTAAATATAAATTGATTCTGATATCACAGGAGAGGCGTGTCGTAATAGACACCAAGCCTGTTCTTCTTGCGTATTTTATGCGATAGTTTTAACTCTGCTGAATTAAAGCTCCGTGGGTTTTCCATTTTTCTCCTCTCTTTTCTAACTATTAGAATATCTGCATCATATTCCAGGCTACTAATAATGGTTAACACATTTTGCAATTACAAAATTAAGAATATATTAAAATGCAATTTATAGGGGTTCTTTACCATATAAAATAAACAGTTCCATCAGCAATTAAAACTTCTCTGTCCCAAAGTCTCCCAGAACATAGATGCACTGCATTCCTAAAACTCAACAGGGAAAATAACTTGTATACCCCCCCCCCCAAAGTAATTCCTTTCTTGGACGACAGATATAGACCCTTTTTGCTCAGTCATACTTATTACTCAGTGTATGTCAGAACACCATCTATGCCTAGTTGAGATCTTGCTTAGAAGAGGTGGGCAATCTATATGGTCAGTAACTAGGGAAATACAAAAGATGTTCCTTTATTTCTACAGTTTTCTACTTTTCCCTCCCATGGAACAGGATGGAACTTCTTGTTGATAGGAGCTGCAAGTGAAAATTGGATACAAAACCCAAACACATACGATGTCCATTGCTTTCAATAGGACACACATTCAAATGCACATTCCCATTCCTTAGGCACCAGGAAGCAGAAAAAGCAAACATAATCCCAAACCCTGCAGTCCTGATTTTCTTCTTTCGAAATGAAGCAGATAGACACTGTCAGAAGGCGAAATGGTACACATCACAGAACCACAAAAGCTGCCTCAAAAATAAAACCTGCTTATCAAAAATATTTCTTTAAGTATAATTTATTTATTTATTTATTACATTAATATCCTGTCAGGCATCTAAAATTCTCTGCTTTCTTCCCTTTTTTAAAATCTTTCTTTGTATAGTCTTAGTTTTATTTTTAATTTCAGGAAGACCTCTGTCCAGGGTCAATGAGGACATGCACAGAAAGGGGACAGGTGGATGATGATGGGCTCTGTGTGTGAGACAAGGCAGGAAGGATCCCTTGAGAGTTGGAGGCTGGGGGAGAAACAGAAGTTCCCAGGTGAGAACTGGGAAGATCAACTTTTCTGTATATGGATAAAGGATATGATACAACTGAGATAGACAGTGTTTATATCTACTTCTCTTTCTTATTTTTGCTTTCTCTTTTTTAGATGGGTTTTTATTGTATCTTATACTGAAAACTTATAAATAGATAGAGAGATATAGATGATAGATGATAGATGATAGATGATAGATGATAGATGATAGATGATAGATGATAGATGATAGATATAGATATAGGTAAAGGGACCCCTGACCATTAGGTCCAGTCATGACCAACTCTGGTGTTGCGGTGCTCATCTCGCTTTACAGCTTCCGGGTCATGTGGCCAGCATGACTAAGCTGCTTCTGGCAAACCAGAGCAGCGCACGGAAACACCGTTTACCTTCCCGCCAGAGTGGTACCTATTTATCTACTTGCACTTTGTGCTTTTGAACTGCTAGGTTGGCAGGAGCAGGGACCGAGCAACAGTAGCTCACCCCGTCACGGGGATTCAAACTGCCGACCTTCTGATCGGCAAGTCCTAGGCTCTGTGGTTTAACCCACAGCGCCACCCGCATCCCATAGATGATATAGATATAGATAGATATAGATATAGATATAGATATAGATATAGATATAGATATAGATATAGATTTTTAAAAACAAAACAATTCTCAAAAGCATCTCCTACTTTATTTAGCATCACAGCAACCCAGTGAGAGTGTAGGCCAGGACACAGAAATTATCTCAAGGTCACCCTTGCATGACTGAGTGGGAATTTGAACCTGGGTTTCCCCACACTGAGTCTTACACTGATACCCAGTGGCGTAGCGTGGGGGGTGCAGGGGGGGCCGGCCGCACCGGGCGCAACATCTGGGGGTTAGGGTAGGGGGCGCAAATCCATGGGTTAGGGGGCGCAAATCCACGGGTTAGGGGGCGCAAATTACTTGCCTTGCCCCGGATGCTGACAACCCACGCTACGCCACTGCTGATACCACATTGGTTCCCATTTGTATACAGTGGTACCTCAGGTTACATACACTACAGGTTACAGACGCTTCAGGTTACAGACTCCGCTAACCCAGAAATAGTGCTTCAGGTTAAGAACTTTGCTTCAGGATGAGAACAGAAATCATGCTCCGGCAGCGCGGCGGCAGCAGGAGGCCCCATTAGCTAAAGTGGTGCTTCAGGTTAAGAACAGTTTCAGGTTAAGTACGGACCTCCAGAATGAATTAAGTCCTTAACCTGAGGTACCACTGTACCATCAATGTCAGTGTGCCACTGAAGGCTACAATGTCACAGTTCTATTGGGCTAAACATAGCAACCATGTACGGCGCTCCAGTTTTTCTAGTCTAATTTTCTCATTGCTGGTGACATATGGTCAAGTACAGGGGTTACAATCTCCTTAAAGATGTCCGTTTGCTTCATTTTAAAAAATGCTGCTTCGTGCTGCTCTCTGCGCATGCAAGTTTAGAAGCATGAAAAATGTCACGGCCAATTTCTAGAAAGGCAGTAAACGAAGCACCTAAATGGCTTCTCTGCCAACGGAATCACTAACCATCCTGTTCTTCCTAAGGCAATGTGTTTAGATTGGGCACAAATTGGGTACACAGAACTGCTAATGAGAAATCCATGCTTTGGTGACCAAAGTACTGAATCCTGAAACTGCAGATCACTAGAACCTTGCATTCCTTGCGTCTGAATTACCAAGTAACACACACACACGCGCGCGCGCGCACACACACACACACACACACAACTGTCAAAATGAACATTTATACATCCTATCTAGTAGTACTTCTTGATACACACTCCCCTCATAATTGTATATACTAAACCTTTATTTTACACATGCTTTTGCCATCTTTGCAGCTTTTGTTTTAGCTCCTTTGCATTCTTGGTAAAGGGACACGGGTGGTGCTGTAGGTTAAACCACAGAGCCTAGGACTTGCCGATCAGAAGGTTGGCGGTTCGAATCCCCGTGATGGGGTGAGCTTCTGTTGCTTGGTCAAAGTGCAAGTAGATAAATAGGTACCGCTCCGGCAGGAAGGTAAATGGCATTTCCGTGTGCTGCTCTGGTTCGCCAAGAGCGGATTAGTCATGCTGGCCACATGACCTGGAAGCTGTACGCTGGCTCCCTTGGCCAATAAAGCGAGATGAGCACCGCAACCCCAGAGTCGGTCATGACTGGACCTAATGGTCAGGTGTCCCTTTATCTTTACCTTTATTCTTGGTAAATTCATCACTACTTCATCCATAGTGGCTTAAGCATAAAGTATACACACAAAGTATATCTAAAACTGCAAAAAAAGGAGGCATGAATGGGGCACAGCACTACCCAGATCTGTTTGTTTAGAGAGTGATGCTGTTTAACATGATTTCCTGTTCCCACGAAAAGATTTCTGCATTGTAGGGGGTTGGACTGGATGATCCTCATTGTCCCTGCCAACTTTACAGTTCTATGATTCTATCACAATATTGGGTTGCTTATCAACTTTCTCCATTTTAGCAGGCACTACAATATTTCGCTTATAAGGAATGTAATGGAGGAGAAACGGAACCAAGCTGAAAACTGCTGACTGCCCTCAAACATATTCTCTCTCTCTCTAGATATATACAGTTATACCTTGGATCCCAAATGTATTGCGAGCTGAATGTTTTGGCTCTCAAATGCCACAAACCTGGAAGCAAGAGAATAAGCCACATAGTATTGGTTCCTACCTAGATTAAGGTTACCGGACGTCCCCGTTTCCCACCTGCTAAGTTGAAAAGTGTCCCCGGATTCATTGAAAAAAATCTGGTAACCTTAGCCCAGAGTGGCTGGGGAATAATAATAAATTATTATTATTATTATTATTATTATTATTATTACCTGTGTAACAGCCTCTAGTGAGGCTGTTTGACCTGACTGATGACAAAGGAGAAGAACCAAAATGCTTAGTCACAAGGAAGAAAAAACTGTACCTAAAAAAGCATTCTTGTCCTTATACTATGTTTTGGCAGACCAGCTTCTACCTATGCAACATTTTGAAATTACTACGGAGAAGGAAAGATATAAATTTGCTGGCCACCTTCCTTCCCAGTTCTCTTAAAGGCTGGCAGACATACCATGATATGAATAGAAATAGGCTGCCAGCCACAAAGAATGGGAGGGATAATACCAAGAGTGAATGTTAAACATTTTCTTCTTCCTTTCCCTGGAATGAGCGAGCTACACAGAACCAGCCAATCTAATTTTCACTTTAGCTTTTAAAACCCCCAAACTTTCAGTGAAAATATATCCTTTGGTCATTTCATATTATTGGATTGTATCGACAAAGCCTGAAATCTTATATACATTATCTGGAAATCTAACATTCTCAATTCAAACTTTCCTGTTTCCCAAGCCCAAACCACAATTCTCTCTCTCTCCCTCCTTCCGTCTCCATTTAATGCATATTCATCTTCAATGTTGTAATTGTTTAGTCGTGCCCGACTCTTCTTGACCCCATGGACCAGAGCACGCCAGGCACTCCTGTCTTCCACTGCCTCCCGCAGTTTGGTCAAACTCATGTTGGTAGCTTTGAGATTACTGTCCAACCATCTCGTCCTCTTTCATCCCCTTCTCCTTGTGCCCTCAGTCTTTCCCAACATCAGGGTCTTTTCCAGGGAGTCTTCTCTTCTCATGAGGTGGCCAAAGTATTGGAGCCTCAGCTTCACGATCTGTCCTTCCAGTGAGCACTCAGGGCTGATTTCCTTCAGAATGGATAGGTTTGATCTTCTTGCAGTCCATGGGACTCTCAAGAGTCTCCTCCAGCACCATAATTCAAAAGCATCAATTCTTTGGCGATCAGCCTTCTTTATGGTCCAGCTCTCACTTCCATACATCACTACAGGGAAAACCATAGCTTTTACTATACGGACCTTTGTTGGCAAGGAGATGTCTCTGCTTTTTAAGATGCTGTCTAGGTTTGTCATTGCTTTTCTCCCAAGAAGCAGGCATCATTTAATTTCGTGACTGCTGTCACCATCTGCTGTGATAATGGAACGCAAGAAAGTAAAATCTCTCACTGCCTCCATTTCTTCCCCTTCTATTTGCCAGGAGGTGATGGGCCCAGTGGCCATGATCTTCGTTTTTTTGATGTTGAGCTTCAGACCATATTTTGCGCTCTCCTCTTTCACCCTCATTAAAAGGTTCTTTAATTCCTCCTCACTTTCGGCCATCAAGGTTGTGTCATCTTCTATGTACAGTAAGGGAAATTTTATGCGGAAAAGGAGATGGAGGGATGAGTGAGAGATCAATGAGCACCGTCACTGGAAAGTGAAGAACCAATTACTGCATGTGTAGCCA
The DNA here is from genome assembly GCF_965153285.1 of Podarcis tiliguerta. Classification (NCBI taxonomy): domain Eukaryota; kingdom Metazoa; phylum Chordata; class Lepidosauria; order Squamata; family Lacertidae; genus Podarcis; species Podarcis tiliguerta. Next base: position 11,825,010 of record NC_139543.1, on the reverse strand, counting down.
CTACATGAACAACAGGAACTATGGATCAGTGTAAAAGTGTATTTTATGCAGTACAATGGTTAGAAAATATGTAACAAATATTAACATTTCTCTACATTTCAAAGTGGGACAAATTCCTGTAATTTCTTTAAGGTGTTTTTCAAACATTTTTATCATTTTCTAAAACTAGTTAAAATTGCTCAAAAGCTCCTAGGCATTTTCCTTGATTTGCAATAACTTACAGATTTGAAAGGCAGCTACTGAAAGGATAATCAGAAGGAAATATATGAGGGGGAGGCCAGAAAAAACAGGATGCAAATGCAGATGTTTATTTCATTTATGAATTGCTTCCCTTAAGGCACCCCAAAGCAATTTACAATGCAAGAACACATACAAAAGGTACATATATAAACAATTAAAACAAATGCATATACAAAAACTATTTTAAAAAAGTTATACAGTCATACCTCGGAAGTCAAACAGAATCAGTTCCAGAAGTCCGTTCAACTTCCAAAATGTTCAGAAACCATGGCACAGCTTCCGGTTGGTTTCCAATTGCGCAGGTGCGCCGGAAACAATGGCGGGAAGCTGTGCCAGACATTCGGCTTCCAAAAGAACGTTCGAAAACTGGAACACTCACTTCCAGTTTTCGATTGTTCGGGATCCGGAACGTTCAACTCCCAAGGCGTTTGGGAGCCAAGGTATGACTGTAAATATAAGAGTTTAAAACAACAGCACAACAACAAAATAGTAATCTAAATAATGTACACCTGTTAGCATAATTAATTGAACAGTTGCTAAATTAGTGGAGTCCCACTGAAAATAAGTAGAACTGCTTTAAGAACACTGTGTGTTGCAGAATAATCTGGCATTCCACTTAAAGGTATTAACACATACTTTGAATATGCTGATGTATCATCATCTCAGATAAGTAAAAATTGCATTCTCATCACTGGAGAGCTACAAACCCCTTAAAATATTACATGACCCCATCAGTACAATTTGTCAAGCTGTGTTAAGTAATGTGTGGGGGATTTTCCTTGTTATTTTTATTTTATTTATTTATTTATGTCATGGTTTCGATCATGCTCTTTGTTGCAACAATTCCAGCAATCACAACAAAAACAAACTTTTAAATAATGTCTCCATTGTCAATATTTAGAGGAAATTTTCAATAAATCTTAATACCAAAACAAATATTTAGTGGAAAGTGCATAAAAATCCATAAAGTTGATGAATTTACAACATAGCAGTCATTTGAATTGAAAGTGAAATTGAATTGAATTGAAATGTGAAATGTTACCTTTCAGCTTGTAAAAGTGGCTTTTAGAAAAGAAAGCCTTCTTTTCAAATCAAAGCTTAGGTTCAAGGTTGTGACTCTTCAAATGTAATGTGCCATTTCCCAAAATCAAGCACCTATCAGGGGATTACAAGATTGCCACCATATGTTTGTAAAATGACAATGATAGTGTGAAGCACTATCTCTATGCTAAATGCTTTGCTATCTACAAAGGGAGAGTGCTCCCTACAATTAACCCTGTATAAGCTATGGTTTTCCCAGTAGTGATGTATGCAAGTGAGAGCTGGACCATAAAGAAGGCTGATCACCGAAGAATTGTTGCTTTTGAATTATGGTGCTGGAGGAGACTCCTGAGAGTCCCATGGACTGCAAGAAGATCAAACCTATCCATTCTGAAGGAAATCAGCCCTGAGTGCTCACTGGAAGGACAGATCCTGAAGCTGAGGCTCCAATACTTTGGCCACCTCATGAGAAGAGAAGACTCTCTGGAAAAGACCCTGATGCTGGGAAAGATTGAGGGCACAAGGAGAAGGGGACGAAAGAGAATGAGATGGTTGGACAGTGTTCTCAAAGCTACCAACATGAGTTTGACCAAACTGCGGGAGGCAGTGGAAGACAGGAATGCCTGGCATGCTCTGGCCCATGGGGTCACGAAGAGTTGGACACGACTAAATGACTAAACAACAACAACAACAAGGGCTGAAGTAACACAAAAAAGTAGGTGGTATAAGAGAGAAATAATATATCGTTCCCTTTCAGAAAAACTAGTGTTCTTCTAGGTCTTTGGATACCTTCAGCTTCTGCATGAAATCAGTTTTAAAGGGAGAGATGTCATGTGACAAGCAGCGTTAGTATGAACTGCCAGTGCCCAATCAAATAAAAGTTTTCATTAGGAGCCTTGCTGTCAACTTAAACTAAAATCCCCATTCATTGTGAAGAATATCGAAGGTGATTCTTCAGGGTTCAACTTGCTTGTTGTTACCGAATGATTAACTGGCATAAAACCTATGCATCTCAAGATGCTTGCAATGACCTCTGACCATAATTAGGGAGAATGATGCTGCTCCACTGCATTTCATGAAGAGCATATTGGCCTCTCCTCATGTGATGCCAGAATAGAGATTGCGTGCAAGTGAGATTGTGTGTCCTGATGCTGGGGAGACTGTATTGGGAGTAGGAGGTGTAAGCGTTGCTATGAAAAGAACACCATCCACCTCCTCCTTCAGCAAGGCAAGGAATGCTAAATTTGCTACATCTGGTGCACTTAATCCATCTGCCTTTTCCCTTTTTCTTTTTGCACCGTGATCAGAGCTGGCCCAGCCATTAGGCAGGGTGAGCCCACTGCTTCACGTGGCAAAAGCCCCCTGGCAGCATGCCAGTGGGTGCTCTGGCTGCCCTGCCCACCTTCGCCAGCAATGGAAAAGCCCAGTCGCCATCTGCGTCAATTTTGGGGAAGATCACATCCGTTTTGGGTGAGATCTTGCTTGAAACTGGTGCGATCTAACAAAAAAGACGACCCATTTTATTATATGTGGTATTATATATATTATATGTGGTGGGAATGCAAAAAGGTTAAGAATTATTGGGAAATGATATATAATGAATTGAAAAAAAATGTTTAAAAAGACTTTTGTTAAAAAAGCAGAAGCATTCCTCCTAGGAATTTTAGATCAAGATATAAAAAACGGAAATTGGAAATTATTTATGTATGCAACAACAGCGGCAAGAATTATATTAGCACAAGCTTGGAAGACAGAAGAAATGCCAAGAAAAGAACAGCGGCAAGGGAAACTTACGGAATAAGTTTAGGGAACTGTTTAGGGAAGCTTTTAATGTTTAATAGGTTATTGTATTTTAGTGTTTTGTTGGAAGCCGCCCAGAGGGGCTGGGGAAACCCCAGCCAGATGGGCGGGGTATAAATAAATTATTATTATTATTATTATTATTATTATTATTATTATTATTATTATGGAATATGCAGAACTGGCAAAACTAACAGATAAACTACATGAAAAGGACAACAAAGACTTCAAAAGAGAATGGGATCCATTTACAGTATATATGAAGAGACAACATAAAGAACTGGACTCATTGGCAGGATTTGAGTAAACAATCACGATTGTATATAATAATAAAAATAAGATAATATGTATTGGGAAAATTTTGGGGAAACAATACGGAGGATGAACAATATGGAAATAAAACAAAATGGGAGTATGAGGGAAATCCAGGGGAGTGGGGAGGAAAATATGGAAAACTGTTAGAGAAATTCGTGGCCATCCAAACTAACCTGCCCAGGAACAGGGGGTTGCCATGGTTTCCCCCACCGCAACACGTGCTCTCCCTGAAGGAGAACCCGCTTTGTGTTAAGCATATTGATCTTACAGCTGATCTTACTTTTACCTTTTTAGTTTATCTTCCAATTATTGCAGCTATCCATTTTATTTATTATTATTATTATTATTATTATTATTATTAATTATTATTATTAATTATTATTCCTATACTGCCCTTCATCTAAAGATTATAGGGCAGTTTACAATATAAAAACTCAACAAAACATACCATAATAACAAATGAAAACAATAGCCCTCTCCACAGAGAATTGGCATTAGTAGGATAAAGTCCATATGTTCTACACTTAGTATCACAGCAGTGGGACCAACTTGCTTCTCCATTTTCCTTGTTCTTTCTTCAGGCCCTATAATATGTGAGTAATGAATTCCTTTGTAATAGGAGTTATGTTTAAATTTAAGAATTTGTGAAGACTGTCTTTTTTATATCACTTTGAAAACACAACACACCACATGAGAAAGGGGGTAATTAAATTTGTTACCTTTTTGAGGTGTCAGTTCCTGAAATGAATTGAAACGGGGCAAAAATCAATAAGCCAACTAATATCAATTAATCTGCATTGTAACATCCAGCAAATATTTTAAGCATCTTTGGCAAAAACGCTGAGAGTGTTTTAAAAATGTCTGACTCAATTACGAAGAGATTGCACATATTCAGTAACTCAGTAATCTAGCATAAGATATATGGCTAAAGAGAAAGAAACTAAAGAGCTATAGTTCCGTGCTTGCAGGGGGGACTGCATGTATAAATGATAAGAAGACTGAAATCCAGTAAAATATATATTTTGGTATAGGCAATAAAATAGTTCAGAGGTGGTTATTAAACATTATTAATCTTCTTTATTTGTCTTCTATATCTCATGAAGAAAGACATAAAGAAATGGGAAATGGATTGGAAGAGAGACCTTGAATGAAGATATACAGAGTTTATACATGCTGTCATTGCACCCTGAAGATGAGAGAGGTTTGTGAGGCCGGTCAAGTTGTGAGACAGGACATATTATTGTCCCCTTCCACCCATCCTGGGATAAAATGATTTTATCCATGTACAGAATTTCACCAAATATAATAGTTGCTGAACTGGATAGGGAGCTCTTGGTTCTATTGAGGAAAAAGGTAAAGGGACCCCTGACCATTGGGTCCAGTCGTGGCCGACTCTGGGGTTGCGTCGCTCATCTCGCTTTATTGGCCAAGGGAGCCAGAGTACAGCTTCCAGGTCATGTGCCCAGCATGACTAAGCCACTTCTGGCAATCCAGAGCAGCGCACGGAAACGCTGTTTACCTTCCTGCTGGAGCGGTAACTATTTATCTACTTGCACTTTGACATGCTTTCGAACTGCTAGGTTGGCAGGAGCAGGGACAGAGCAACGGGGGCTCACCCCATCGTGGGGATTCGAACTGCCAACCTTCTGATCGGCAAATCCTAGGCTCTGTGATTTAACCCACAGCGCCACCCGTGTCCCTTTCTATTGAGGAAAGAGACGTATAATTCTGACATGCCTTTCACCCATGGCCAGGGCTGATGAACTTTAAAGCCCTAAATGGTTTTGGCCCTGTATGCCTGAAGGAGCATCTCCACCCACAGTGTTCAGCCCAGAAACTGAGATGCAGCTCCAAGGGCCTTCTGGCAGTTCCCTTGTTGCGAGAAGTAAGGTTACAGGGAACAAGACAGAGGGCCTTCTCAGTAGCCACACCCGCTCTATGGAACATCCTCCCACCCGATGTCAAGGAAATAAACATGTATCTGACTTTTACAAGACATCTAATACTGGCATGAGAGAATCCTCAAACTATTTGCCTGGCAAAAGGTTGGCAGACATGTTTGCCTTGTTCTTTTGATCCACATTCCATTGTTTGATCTACAGATTCCTGTAGGTTACAATACTGGAAGTCATAATCCTGGAAGAGAGGATTAAGTGTCCATTGAGGAGTCTGCCATTGAGTTTTCTGCCCTGGCCATTTTTAAAGGACTTCTAAAGGCATTTGGCTCCAGGTGGTTAACAATACAGAAAGCATAGGTTCCTGCTCAGAAGGAGGTATGGGGAAAATGTGTAATAGAGAAGAATGAGAATTGGAGGTGGGGAGAGAAGGATATATATTGGTGAATAAGAAACGATAGGGAAAATGGGGAGTAGAGGGGCATTCTGGTGACTCAGTTTAAAACTTTAGATAAAATGATGCCAACTCACTTGCTTCTGTTTGTTTACAAGAGGTGATCACGAAAACAGTCATCCCACAAGCCACCAACTCCATAATATTCTATATCATTAAAGATAATTACCACACCCACATATGAGTGTGCAAGCCTATATATAGATTTTGTATGTCACTACATGCAGAGCTGTTTTATCAAAGTTACACATTTTTGTACACAGCACATCTTCCTAATGTAAGTCTTATTTAATACTAGGTCTCTAGATCCTGTGTTGGGTCCACCTGAAGCATTCTAGGGCTGTCAAAAGGAGTGATGGTTATTATTATTATTAGTAGTAGTAACTACATGTTTAATCATGGTTTTAAACCCTAATTAAGCATGCAGTTGGTGGTGAGGAGAGCAAGGGAAGAAGTTGCAGGCACAGACTGTCTCCTATCCTTCTCCCCCTCTCACTGCCACCCACATATTTTATTAGAGTTTAAAACCATGCTTAATAATGTGGTGGTGGTGAACACAGGTGAATTAAACTTATTTAAACTTCATGCTGTTTAAGGCCACCAATTCAGTTCAGAGTTCAGGTCAAGCCTGGTCTGAAGTGCTGAATTGGGCCCTACTCTATAGCATCAAATTGTCAGGAGTGCGTGCAGGAGCCAGGCCCTGTGACTGGTAGGACTGGGGCCTTCCTGAGTTTGGCCTGGAAGGGCAAGGCGCGGCCGCACAGGTGAGGCTTGACAGAAGGCTTGTAGCACCTGGTGGCAAGGGCCGGGACGGGTATATAAGACCAGCATTTCCTTCTGGCTCTTTGGCACAGCAACACACTACCCACCTAGCTGTGCTTCGGCTTCCTAACTCCTGGTATCCTAACTCTTGGACCCTTGGCTTCCTGACTGCTGGTTTCCTGATTCATGGACTCTTGGCTTCCTGATCCCTGGACTGCTGGTTCCTGCTTCCCAACCTCTACCCCAGTCCCAACATACCAAGCCTGGACTCTGACTACATGTAACCTGGACCGTGACACAAATCATGCACATGAATATTAAGAAACCATGTATTGAAAGCTGCCACTTCACACATCACAGCCAATGAAGTAGGTTTTGATCTATTGATAACTATTCAAGGACAGTTCTGCATTTCTAGCATATCTAGAAAAAAAACCCTAAAATAGCAAACACTGCTTTAGCTTTTAAAACTGTGAAAAATAGGCAGCAGGAAATTATTCTGTATCCATATACTTATTATAATCTAGCCATGCATAGATTGGAAGTGTATAAGGTTCATACCCAATGATGAAATAGCTGGATTCCCCCTTTTTTCCTTTTCAGAAATACTATCTCTGACCAGAAGTTCAATGCAGCATGACTGCAGAGACAGCAAGTCTTGTCATCAAAAGCATCTACCACAAAACCACACATGGAGAAGAGATGTCTCTTCACACACATCTTTTAGAGTTAACACCTTGTTTTGTTCACAGCAGTAAGTTTCACCTTCCATGTGTACATGACCCTAAAAGGTTAACGATAGTGACCTATCTTGCTCCCGTTCCATGGAACATAGCATGAAAAATGATTTTAAATATGCTTTTGTCTCCACCCTTATTTGGACTAAGAAAGCTCTGCCTATTTCACTCTTAGGACAAAATCAATGAAGGACGTACCATGTTTATAGGTGAGTTACTGAAGCTAATTTTGGGGTTTATATCAAGCATACGGAATCTGTTAGAAAATACTATTTCATAGAGCTAATACTTTTCTCATTCATTTTGCTCTTTAATCTTTAATATAGCTCTTAAATTAGAAAGCTAGAATTGAGTAATAAGCCTTGACTTGGACAATCTCACACTGACTGTTGTGACTACAGAAGCTACAGAATTGCTAGGAGGGCTAAGTGTGTCTTTCACCTCTAAGGTACAGCAAATTTGAATCTCCACACAATCAAGCTAAGTTATTAATGGATGGTGGCAGTACTGCCCATGTGCAAATTACATGTCAGGCGCCTGTCCTTCAAAAGGGGGAGGTAGAAGCTAGACAGCGCGTTTGTAACAAACCCAATGGCCTTGCCCCAAGCCTCTGAACTTCTATGGATCCAGTAACAGGTGAAAATAGGGTTCTACACACATATAGCTGTAACAACTGTACATAATGAAGGATTCTAGCTTGTGTAAGACTTCCCTTGCACTACGGACTCTTCTTTAAAAACAAAACAGCTTTGCCATTTCTGTTAACAAGAAAAAGAAATTTTCTTAAAATAAGAAGATATTACAAGATATACAAAGCATAAATAATAGTTCGAGTATGTGACATTTTTTTAACTAATCAAAATGTGTTATCGAGTTTCGATTTTTTTAATAATGCTTTGTCTTTCTTGCACATACATATAATAAGCTGACATTACACCCATGCAGCTTGCATGTGTTCAGCCCATTTTCTTCCCCTGAATGTGCAGAGGTTGAGAGGAGGGGCAACAGGCACAATTCTACTGCCTTCTGCAAATTCAGTCAATGAAAATTTCACACATCACTTGGGAAGACAGGTGAACTAATACCAGTGTACTGGAAGAAGCAAAGATCACCAGTGTTGAAGCAATCATTCTTCAACATCAACTTTGTTGGACTGGTCATGTTGTGTGGATGCTTGATTATTGTCTTCCAAAGCAACTACTCTATTCTGAATTAAAAAATGGAAAGCGTAATGCTGGTGGTCAACAAAAGAGGTTTAAAGACTGTCTCAAGGCAAATCTAAAAAAATGTAGTATAAACACCAACAACTGGGGAATATTGGCCTGCAAGCGCTCCAGTTGGAGAACAGCCTTTACCAAAGATGTCATGGGCTTTGAAGACGCTCAAACACAGGACAAAAGGGAGAAATGAGCTAAGAGGAAGGCACGCTTGGCAAATCCACACCATGATCAACTCCCGCCCGGAAGCCAATGTCCCCACTGTGGAAGGACGTGTGGATCCAGAATTGGCCTCTACAGTCACTTAGAGACTTGCTGTGAAAACTGTGTTTATGGAAGACAATCTTACTCAGCTATGAGTGATGGCCAAAGAGAGAGAGAGAGATAGAACACGAGAGCAGAGCTACTGAAGGTGAGCAGAAGCAGCATCAATGTGCAATTAAATATGAGGGCTCAGGTAGTGATCCTAGATATAAGGATCATGGTTTGCCAGTGTGTGAAAAGGATGCTAGACAAGATGAGCCAGTGAGTTGATCCAGCAGACTCTTCTAATGTTTTTAAGAACTTGGGTCTTATAGGTGCAACCCACCCTGGGATCATTTAATGAAGGGCAAGTTACAAATATGATTAAAAATAAATAAAATAAAACCTATCCAAACCCATATAAGTATTTCATCTAAAGATATATTTTCTCTAAAGTAACATCATAAAAGGTTCTATATCTGAAAGCAGATCAAATAGGATTTCTTTTGTCCTTTTCACAATAAGTACACATTTTTAATAAAAGGAAAGCAGTTAAAAACTGGGAACAGGAGGAAAAGACTAATGGACACAAATACTCAGCTGATAATGTTGCTCTTTGATTATAATAAGTTCTCTTCAGCACTATAAAAGAGAGACATGCTTTTGAATAGTTAAAACATTCAACTGGCATTAAGTGCTTTGAAATAAAATAATTATTATATATGCAAATACTTTCCATTATCAAACATTTATGTTAGGGCCTTGAACTCATCTTTGTATTGTAAGCTGCTTTTTTAAAAAAGGACAGTGCTGTTGGGCGTACTATTAATACCAACAATTTACAGCTGCAATATAGCTCGCTTCTTTCTTTCTTTCTTTCTTTCTTTCTTTCTTCTTTTCTAAAAATTATTCACTTTACAAAATATTCTGAGGGGGGAAAGGTTATCAAAAAAGACAGTAGGGCTGATTCATTTAATTGAGAAGTACTATGGTCTACCATATCATATCAGGAATTGTCTATATTCATTAGCTCTGTTCAACTTAATTTTTTGATTTATTAAAAATGTGTATCTGTACTCTTTGTGTCACTATATATTGGGTGTGGGGTATTTTGTTTAGACACTGAGAAAGACTTTGTTAATTTAGAATGTCTTTCTCTCAAGCGAAACTCAATGAGGGCGCCCTTTATCCCCGTTCCTGAAGAGGAGCATAAATACATTAAAAACATCCACCCACTTCTAAAAGGCCACAGATAAAGAGCTGGTTATACAGGGAAGAATGCCATCTTCCCAATCCAAATTGTCTGAACTATCAGTTGAGGATCAACTCAACATCCTCATCAACTCAACTTCTTCATCCTCACCTTCATCTCCCTCTTCAAGCACATGGGCCAGTTCTTCATCATCAGAAGGTGAGAAGTCTCTCTCCAGATCAGCCCCTAGAAGCTGGTCCAGCTCATCAAGGTTAATCCAAGGTTAATCCAAAAACAGGAATGCGGTTTCCAGCAGCTAGTTTTCAGAAGCATTGCTGCCCTCCCTATGAATGCACCTCACACGGTGTTCTTGTTTATTCTTTCTCTCCTTGTCTGCTGGCAGTGTCTGTCTTATACTAGGGTTGCAGTTTTCTGATCCAGCATACTTTTTAACTTTGAGAATTAGAAAATTAATGTCAGCTTTTTTACTCTGCCCTATGATATTTTTATGAGTTAGATGCAGAGTAAAGTCTACTCGTCAAGAAATTTCAATGCAGGTTGGTGTAAAGTAAGAAAAAAAGACTTGCCAATGATGATCCACCTGTCAGGAGAGACTATATAGAAACTGACGCTCATGATTAGTGGTTGTCAACAGTGTTTGAATGAAAGAAACAAATCGGCAATTTTCAGCCGAATCCATACTAGGATGTATCTAAAACATAAATACCAAAATTGCATATCAAATTTTGTGCAAAATTACAAGGTGATTGCGAAGCAAGCAGAATGTAATTGAATTTCTGCTGCCAGGTGTATTAAAGCACAGCAAGTCTGAAAGATTGGCTTTGTGTGGATAGCTGGCTGTGTAAACCTCAGGAGAGACTGAATTTACAGTAGCAGTTTCTACATAGTACTAGAAACAACACTGTATGAGAGTTTTAAATTTATCAGGCAGTTGGCCAAAATGTTGTTTGTACAGGAGGACAAAGTTACTTCAGGAGGAAGTGAAAAGCTCATCCAAAGCTACCTATTTTCTGTTATAATTAATTTGGGCACAAAGCATGTTACATCACTATGATTGTGGTTTATAAAAATGGGTAGAAGAGAATAAAAAGCATGAGTTAGGCAGCTTCTTTATGCCTATCTCAAACACACAAGCTTAATAACACTAACTTTGTAGCCCCGTTTCAACTTGAGTAACTTAGTTAGCCAAAATACTTCATGCAATAGGCATTGGAATTATGATGGTAGTGTGTGTTAAGAACTTGCTGCTTGCAGGCTGCTTTGATTTCTTCCTGTCTCTCTTACTCACTTGATAAAGGCTACGGGCTAAAAGCAGGAAGAAATTGTCTTTTTTTCCTGCTAATCTGAGAAATCAATGTACAATATAGCTCATGAACCATAGGTGGTTTACCTTTGGTGCAGCCCTGTTTGGTCAAATTCAAGATTAATGCCTTGTCTAATTCAGGTCAAACAGCAATGCATTTTTAAAAATTATTTATATATTACATCTTTTATTTGAGAAAAAGAGCTTTATAATCTCTTCTTTTTTGCTGTTTTCTCTGTTCTCATTTGAGTATGTCACCCCACTTATAGCTAAATTAGCTAAAACAACCTCCTCACTAAATTGCAAAAGTTTAAGGAGTTTATCCGACTTAACATTGGTCTTATTGAGTGAATCACATAAAGTTTACACCGTTTTGGCTAGCCGCAAACACTGAAAGTTGTTTTACCAATATACTTCCCATTTTCAGTACAGATTCTACCAGTTGACCAGTTGAGGAGTCCATGCTCTTTAACATCCCAACATTAATACCTATTAACCACAAGTACTGCGAATCCTTTGATTTTAAAGGCTAAATTGGTGGTTCTGAAAGAAGTAATCAAGATTAAGTTGATGTGATAAAAATAAATGGCATTGATTTTTGTATTCTTCCCAAAGCCCATTAGAATTGTCATAATGGCAATGTGAACCAGGTAGGCTTACCCTGGGCAAGAAAGCCACAGAGGTCAAACTGGAAGGCCTGTGGAACAACACTAAGCCTACTGGTTGGAGATTCCCCATAAGTGATTCATATCTTACTTATTTCTCAACCCAACTGGATTCCCCATTTTTTTCCTGATGAAACCAAATTCAATACATATACATTTATCTGCCATCATTCATACATACTGTACACACATATTTATTTATTTAAAATATTTACAAACTACCCTCCCACATAAATTATCAAGGAGGTGTATGACAAAACACACCATAAAAACAATACAAAATAATAATAATAAAAATGACTAGCTCCTCAATACATTTAAACCAAACAGGCCAATTGGCCTAAAAAGTCTGAACAGGCCTGCCAGCGAGCACAAAGCATCAGTCCTTTCAGAGAACTATGCAAAAATGAGATACAGTGCAAACCCAAACTAAACTATGTGGATTGATTATATTAAAAATGACATTCTAAAGCCCAGAGAAATGAAAACAGATTCACATGGTATCAAAACGAACACAATGGTGCAAACCTCTTTCGGGAGGGACGTCAAACGTGAGAAGACTTTCTTTGGTCATCACCCACTTCAGCTAAAATGGTGAGGGCACTGGAGAAGGACCTCAAAAAGTACCTCAATGCATGTTGAGGTTGATATGTGAGAAAATGTAGATAGGGTTCACAACTGGTTTTCCATTCAAGACTAAACCAATATATGCTTAGCTTCAGAAACATTGCTGCATAATGTGCTTTCAGACCATTTTATGACATCTACATAAGACCCACTTTGATTATAAAATTGTTCAGTACTACCATGTGGGTGTAGACCACCAAAGGCAGCAAGCCTTACTGAAGCCTATCCCACAACTACGAAATATTATGTCCCTAAAGTCTCAGAACCTTGCACACAAGGTAGTTTTTCACTCTTCTGTCACATTTTGTTTCGGGAGAACATTCGGCCTTTTCAAACCACTCCAAACACATGTTTTCGGCGTGCCATTTCCTAACTCGGGAGTTCTAAAGTTGTGACAAATCAAACCTGCCAAAGGCGAAACCAGAACAAACTGGTTAAATAAATAAAGATAAAATAAAGGCAGACAGTTTGCCTACAAGTGCTAATTCTTGTTCTTAGCCTGAAGTGTAATAAGAAATGGAAGAAGCCTTAAAGTGTTCAAAGAAAGGGACTTTTGGGGAAATAAATAGCTTATAAGAACACTGAGTTACCCAGCTGATCATTATCATTGCCACAATCAGTACAAAAAGAACATCAGTACTTGTTCCTATTTCCATGAGAGAACTGGCATGTCTGTTCCAATAAAACATCCATGCTGGGAAGAGAGGGGAAAGCCACGTATCTGCTACTTTCTCACTGAAACCCAAAGAAAGACTCCTTTGCACTATTCCAATCACAGATCATCTCCAGTCTGGCTATCAGACAGCATAGTTCATTGTAACTGATTTTTCAATTGTCCTCTCCTGGTTGAATTTTGCACTTGCATAGCTTACTTCCAATATCATAGGAATTAGCTGGTTTAGAAACATATATTCTAACCTATGAACCCAGTTCTGACACTATACTTGAATTTGAGCAGTTTTAATATTGCAAACTTCTTCTTTAGCGATCACTCATAGCCGAATAAGATTGCCTTCCATAAACACGGTTTTAACAATGAGTCCGTAAGTGACTGTGAAGGCCAATTCTGGATTCACACATCCTTCCACAATGGGGACATTGGTTTCCGGGTAGGAGTTGATCACAGTGTGGATTTGCCAAACGTGCCTTCCTCTTAGCACGTTTCTCCCTTGCGTCCTGAGTTTGAGTATCTTCAAAGCCCATGACACCTTTGGTAAAGGCTGTTCTGCACCTGAAGCACTCACAAGCCAATTTTTCCCAGTTGTCAGTGTTTATACTACATTTTTTTTAGATTTGCCTTGAGAATCTTTAAACCTCTTTTGTTGACCACCAGCATTACACTTTCCATTTTTAAGTTCGGAATAGAATAGTTGCTTTGGAAGACAATCATCAGGCATCCGCACAACATGACCAGTCCAACAAAGTTGATGTTGAAGAATCATTGCTTCAACACTGGTGATCTTTGCTTCTTCCAGTACACTGATATTAGTTTGCCTGTCTTCCCAAGTGACGTGTAAAATTTTTTGGAGACACCGTTGATGAATTAACTTGTCAAAATACTAGTACAGTTTCACAATTTTGCAGATTAAAATTTAGGATTTTGTTTCCATGTCTGAAAGTTGTACTGTACCAAAAGCTGTCCTCCAGTTTCTCAAAACTTGTCTTTCCCTGTGAAAGAGACTTCCATTTTTCCCCCTGTCTCTTTCTGGGACACACAGGACAGGATACATTTCCAGCACACAAATCTTAAAATGTTTCTGGAGATCCTTCGATGTGTATGGTTCGAGTAATATGCTCAGCCCATTGTGAATATACAGCTGAAATTATGCAGACACAGGCCTCTGCACCAATTTGTTCTCCCACTTGACACTTGACCTCCCTTTGACACTGCTTAAATATCAGTGAGAAAAATCAACTTTAAATAAGCATCTTATGTATGAAAGGGATTGTTTTGATATTGTATAAAACTACAGAGGTATACATGGTAGTTTACAATGGTACAGGATTTCCCCCTCTTTCAGTCGCAGAATTACTGTGGTAGAATAGACTGTAACTTGAGGCTACATTCATATCAAATCAGTTGCAGCTCTTACAGAGGGCAATCCAGAAAAAGGAGGAAGTAGCACTACGGCTACAACAAAACAGAAAATTCATCTGAAATGACAAAATATGAGAGAGATGTTTGTAACACATCCAAGTCTAAGCCAATAGAGTTCCAAACCAGCAAGTAAACAAAAGAGTCCAATTTGATTTCTAGCTGTATTTCTTTCCCCTCATAACTACTAAAGCTGATTTGTTTCTTCAGCTTGCCTGATTGGACAGCAAGCCTTCCTACAGCAAAATCTTTCACCAGCCCTGTATTAAAGAAACTGGTTGAAATTAGCCCAAAGGTTTTAAAGTCAGGATGGATGAGAGAAAACAATGAGAATCAGCTTTTCTATGTTTAGATATCTTTGTACACTGAAATATTAATAAGAGCAACAAAATTAAAGAAAGAATGGGCATCAAGGCTATGCACAACAATGAATGACTAATTATGTTATACACTAATATTTTGGGGTGCAGACATTTCTATTTTATCTTATTGGTAGATGAATACAGGACAAACTATTTTTTTTTTCATTCTGTGTGTTTCAGTATAAAAAACACCGAAGAGGAAATGTGTGTGCATGTGAAGTCTGATATTAAACTAAATAAAGACTCCAGAGCTTCAACTTAAGTGGTTGTTGGAATTGTGTCCCCTTATTCTTCTTGCTCAAATCTATTTGTCCCCCCCCCCAATAAGCTAACAAAATAACAATACAGCGGTACCTCAGTTTACAAACTTAATCCGTTCGGGAAGTAAGTTCTTAAACCAAAACCATTCTTAAACCAAGGCGTGCTTTTCCTAATGAGGCCTCCCACAGCCAGTGCCCTTCCACCGTTCAGATTCTGTTCTTAGACCAAGGTAAAGTTCGCAAACCGGGACACTACTTCCGGTTTTGCAGAGTTCGTAAACTGAATAGTTCTTAAACAGGGCTGTTCCTAAACCGAGGTACCACTGTACAACACAGAATTCTGCCTATTGTGTTTCAAGGCTGGTCCATGTGTGTTCTATTCATAGTAACGTATGCATGAGCAATCCTTGGTTTTCCTAACAAATAATCTAATAGTTTAGTTACAAAACAGGCTTTAGTGGACGGGGGGGGGGGGAATGGGGAGAGAAAAAGCTGGGAGGTATCAAACTAGCAACAACAACAGCTCGAAGATGAGATAGAATCATAGAATCATAGAGTTGGAATAGACCACAAGGGCCATCGAATCCAACCTGCTGCCAAGCAGGAAACACCATCAGAGCACTCCTGACATACGGTTGTCAAGACCTCCAAAGAAGGAGACTCCACCACACTCCTTGGCAGCAAATTCCACTGTCAAACAGCTCTTACTGTCAGGAAGTTCTTCCTAATGTTTAGGTGGAATCTTCTTTCTTGTAGTTTGGATCCATTGCTCCGTGTCCGCTTCTCTGGAGCAGCAGAAAACAACCTTTCTCCCTCCTCTATGTGACATCCTTTTATATATTTGAACATGGCTATCATATCACCCCTTAACCTCCTCTTCTCCAGGCTAAACATGCCCAGCTCCCTTAGCCGTTCCTCATAAGGCATCGTTTCCAGACCTTTGACCATTTTGGTTGCCCTCCTCTGGACACGTTCCAGTTTGTCAGTGTCCTTCTTGAACTGTTCTTTGTTTCAAAGGAAAGAACATCGAGGAATTTTGGATGGGGAAATCAACAAAAATGCCGTGGTGAGGAAGTAAACGTAGTTAGTTAAAATGTTCAGGAGTTTTGCAAACTGTAAAATGGGGAAAATTACTGTTTGAGAGACAGGAACCAGCAAGAGTACAAGGGGCAAAGGGTACTTCCCAAGTATGGTTGCGAGATCAATAAGTGCTCTGTCTATACAAGACAATGAAGGCTAATGAAGATTAGGAACTTCATTGAGACAGAAGCTAGTCAACCTTGTTACATTCAGTCCTTGTTCTTAATGAGGGCAGTCCTGAAGTTGCCCTATACAGTGGTACCTCGGGTGACATATACGCTTCAGGTTACATACGCTTCAGGTTACAGACTCAGCTAACCCAGAAATAGTGCTTCAGGTTAAGAACTTTGCTTCAGGATGAGAACAGAAATTGTGCTCCGGCGGCGTAGCGGCAGCGGAAGGCCCCATTAGCTAAAGTGGTGCTTCAGGTTAAGAACAGTTTCAGGTTAAGTACGGACCTCTGGAACGAATTAAGTACTTAACCCGAGGTACCACTGTAAATAAAAATAAATTCTGTTGTTTTAATTCTACCACTTTATGTAACTCACAAACTTACCTATATTATTATTATTATTATTAACTGTTCATATTTCTAATACTCTGACAAACGTAGAATAACAGAGCCTCGTCACATCTTGGCAGCTAGGGACAGATCATGTTCAGGTTTCCCATCCTCTTCTTAAACTACAGCTTGGAAATGTGAACTGCAGAAACAAGATTTATTTAGTGCATCCCAGGCATTCACCCTCCTTACATACAGCTGAAATGCTGGTACCCCAAGGCTCTGCAAAACCTCAGTCACCAACTCTTTGCAACACTGTTGCACCATGTGCAGCAATGCACAATGAACTTCTGATTCTTCTTAGCCCCAGGCAAGGCTCGTTACAAAGGTTGCTCTTTCTCTGCCCTACTTTCAGTTCGTTTTATCATGCAGAGCTTAAAGCCCTTCTTCTAATTTATTTATTGGTCTGAACACCAAGGAAGCTTTCCATTGTGATCTGCAGCTATAGCAGCTTTTGAAATAGTTTTTAACCTTAATATCCTGCTGAATCTAGCAGACATAATACTTGGGAGTATGTGAAATATACTGACCCAGCCCAAGCAATTTTTAAAAAGCATTGAATAGAAGCAATATGGTAGATGTACTGGGGCAAGCAATTTGTATATTGAAGTCTGCATTTTATTTACTTTAATTGGAATCTTTATTTACTCATTATTTAAAGAACATATATGGAAAGTTATTAAAACCTTTAAAATCCCTGCTACAGCATTTGCCCTGCAGGGGAAATATGAAAAAAAAAAAAAAAAGAACTAGCAGAAGGTTTTGTGTGTGTGTTTTCTAAAAATGAGGCTCGTCATAGCTAGGAGAAAAACTAGGGAACAAAACCAACTAAATATTATTTCAAACATGTTCCCAGAAAGAAAGTTTTTGTTCAAGGAAAACCAAACATTTCTCTGTTTGAACTATTACTGTTGGCTTACCGCCATCAAAGTCCATCCCATCCCATACTATTGGGAACTATTTGCTACTTGGAACATGGGAACATTAAGCATTCCCAAATTTATATTAATTTCCAAATACACCTAGAACATCATCCTTATAGAGCCAAGGGGAAGTCACAGACATCTAAAATTTGAAGTAACCCACTGGTGGTTTATAACTCTCAGCTATATGGATGGAACTCAGAGAAGAGGAAGGGACGCGGGTGGCGCTGTGGGTAAAAGCCTCAGTGCCTAGGGCTTGCTGATCGAAAGGTCGGCGGTTCAAATCCCCGTGGCGGGGTGCGCTCCCGTTGTTCGGTCCCAGCGCCTGCCAACCTAGCAGTTCGAAAGCACTCCCAGGTGCAAGTAGCTAAATAGGGACCGCTTACTAGCGGGAAGGTAAACGGCGTTTCCGTGTGCAGCTCTGGCTCGCCAGAGCAGCGATGTCACGCTGGCCACGTGACCCGGAAGTGTCTCCGGACAGCGCTGGCCCCCGGCCTCTTAAGTGAGATGGGCGCACAACCCTAGAGTCTGTCAAGACTGGCCCGTATGGGCAGGGGTACCTTTACCTTTTACAGAGAAGAGGAAAGAGTAAGATTAAAATAATGTTACTTCTTGATTTAGACTGGAATCCTATATCTACTTACCTATGAGTAAGCACAACTGTACGCAAATGGACTTAGCTGAAGATAACCCACTCCACTGCTAGAGACAAAGCTAGGCTAGTTTATTCAGGTATAAATTTTTCTATCTCAGAATTTCCAACCATTTATTCATTGCAATTCTAATGATTAGCATTAGGCATCACTAAGCAGGCGACCCGAGGCAAAAGAAACACAGGAGGAATCTACCAGCTTTGGTCCTCCAGGTGGCTAACTTACACCAGGAAGTGAATTCAGGAAGTACAACCTATTGCTTCTCCTTTCAACCACGTTATCCTTCTGGTCTGCCTTGCTGGGTTGAACTTAGAAAACAAGGGTATAGTGGCCCTACTCTTTTTTGGAGAATCAGTTCCAGAAGGTAGTACTGAGGGAGTTTTATTTTAGTCTAGAGCCTTCTGTTTCCAGGGTGCCTCACTCTGTTTTGAACCACACTATTTCACATCTGGGACGCAGGTGGCGCTGTGAGTTAAACCACAGAGCCTAGGACTTGCCGATCAGGAGGTCGGTGGTTCGAATCCCTGCGACGGGGTGAGCTCCCGTTGCTTGGTCCCTGCTCCTGCCAACCTAGCAGTTCGAAAGCATGTCAAAGTGCAAGTAGATAAATAGGTACCGCTCCGGCGGGAAGGTAAACGGCGTTTCCGTGTGCTGCTCTGGTTCACCAGAAGTGGCTTAATCATGCTGGCCACATGACCCAGAAGCTGTACGCCTGCTCCCTCGGTCAATAAAGCGAGATGAGCACCGCAACCCCAGAGTCGGCCATGACTGGACCTAATGGTCAGGGGTCCGTTTACCTTTACCTTATTTCACATCTACATAAAAACACTAGAGAAAATTGCCTGCATGTTTGAGCTGGTGTGCCACCATTCTTGTTTTATAGTTATCAGGTTTCGATTGAATATTCTGTGGGGGGTTTTATATGTTTAAAGCTGTTTTGAGAAGGTTTGACCCTAAAAAAAGACCTAAAAACATTCCAATTGGATATATAAATAAAATTAATAATACTAAATCTATTCTAATTCTAAAACATCCAAAACAGTAATAAGTTTTTTAGGAACTGGGTCACAAAGAAGTGAATCAGCTTGGTTCTAATGAAGCTACTACTATATTGCTACTTTTGGATTATTATTTTTTATGCCCCAATTATGGCTCCCTTTTTATTCTAAATCTATTACTGTGATGTGCAAAGATGTGATCAAGGCCATTGGCTTTCGATGTACCAGTTTATATAAATGAAGTATGATCCGTCATGGAAAAAGGAGAGGAAGGGGAGGG
This sequence comes from Podarcis tiliguerta, assembly GCF_965153285.1. Lineage (NCBI taxonomy): Eukaryota > Metazoa > Chordata > Lepidosauria > Squamata > Lacertidae > Podarcis > Podarcis tiliguerta. The sequence goes on along the minus strand of NC_139543.1, from coordinate 11,805,285 downwards.
GGAGAGGTGGAATGGAAAATTACCTTTTTAAAATAATCACATTAGTATGCAGATGTGTCCCCGTGGCTTTCTCATGTCATCTGCCAGAGACAGGGCACATACGAGGGCTAAGCAGAAACGAGGAGCCCATCTGTGTGCTTTAGAACTCAGTCATCTGCCAGCCACTGTGATCCAATCATGCCATGCTCCTTCCTCCCGGAAAATCTAATTTGAAAAGTAGAAGAACGGTGGTGCTTCATGACTGGCATCTGAGCTAACAATGTGTCAGTTGCAGCATAGCTTACAACCCGAGAGCAGGAAACATTGCCATCCTACTGCCATGTAAAGCACTGCCAAGAAGAACATGTTTTTTTTCAGGGTTGACTGTAGTGGGGAACAGAGTTTGACAAGCAAGCGCCAATGCCATCCTCCTGGAGAACATCAGTTGCCAATTATGTGGCATCTATCAGGGGAAATTTTCAGATTATACAAATTAATTGATAAGTGCCGGAAGGGGAAGGAAAAAATCAGGAGTTCACCCACCGCATTCTCATTCTGGACTGAGCCTTTTACCCACCACACTCTCTTGATTGGGTAACACACATAAATGAGAGTTGATCAGTATGGGTACAAGGAGCTAAGTACCGTAATTTAGGGTTTATCACAGCCATTATTTCCATTGTTCCCAATAGGCCAGCTGAGATGGAAACATAAAACATATGGCCTTACTACAACTACTTCTGTGTTCCACTGATTCTCAGGCCTGTATAAATTGTTAACTTGATCTCCCCAAGTCACCTGCGTATCTAAAAATATAGATCAGTAAGGGATGATATACGGGCTGGGGAGAGTATTCCTTGATTAATCTGTGGAATATAATTCACTCACTCCATTGGGGTTCGAAAGGGAGAGAATGAAGTAGCAGGAGTGGGGAGCTGGTTACAATAATTCAAATTTCATTGGGTGGAGATTGTCCAGAGGAGGCCGCAGAGTTAAAAATGCCTATTGCTTCTTCTCACCTGGCCAAGCTAGGTCCAAAATGCTTTGGATCAGCTGGTTGCTCCTAATCTACTCTTAGTACAGTGGTAATAATAATAATAATAATAATAATAATAATAATAATAATAATTTATATCCCTCGCTCCCCAGCTGGAGCTGGGCTCAGAGCAGCTAACAACAATAACAATGGTACCTCGGTTTAAAGACTCTCTCAAGGCAAATCTAAAAAAATGTAGTATAAACACCAACAATTAGGAAACACTGACCTGCGAGCGCTCCAGTTGGAGAACAGCCTTTACCAAAGGTGTCATGGGCTTTGAAGACACTCAAACTCAGGGCAAAAGGGAGAAACGTACTAAGAGGATGGTACGCTTGGCAAATCCACACTGTGATCAACTCCTACCCGGAAACCGATGTCCCCATTGTGGAAGGACGTGTGGATCCAGAATTGGCCTCCACAGTCACTTATGGACTCATTGTTAAAACCATGTTTATGGAGGACAATCTTACTCGGCTACGAGTGATCGCCAAAGAAGAAGAAGAAGACGACCTCAGTTTATGAACTTAATCTGTTCCTGAAATCCGTTCTTAAACCAAATCCATTCTTAAACCGAGGCGTGCTTTCTCTAATGAGGCCTCCCTCCGTTGGTGCCCTTCCACTGTTCGGTTTCTGTTCGTAGACCGAGGTAAAGTTTGCAAACTGGAACATGACTTCCGGTTTTGCGGAGTTCATAAACAGGACTGTTCTTAAATCGAGGTGCCACTGTAACAGTTTTTGAAAAATCTGAATGACTGTAGCATGCTCAAGGTTACAGTCAAAAAGTCTTAGACAACAGGGAAAAAATTAAAGCATAATTGCTTAATAACAAATGCTGAGCCTTAATCAGAAGCATTAAATCTTAACTGATCTGCTGTTGACCCAGCAGAATACAAGTAAAAACCTGATTACAAGTTTAATAATGCTTATTACATCAAAATTTGCACTCAAGTCAGCACATACATTATTTTCAGATAGTTTATGTCCGATACAATTTATACAGTTGAGTACTTGTGACTGAGATGTTTCTACAATGCAGATAAGGGGAGAAATCATTAATAGCTAGCACACAAATGTCAACCTTTTGCTTAACATAGCAAAGACTGGATAAATTGGGAGAAGCAGACTATTGACGAGAAAACTAAATAGTTAAAAAAAAAATCTACCTGCTGTGTCAAAATGTCAGATTTTGATAACCAGGTTGCTTCTTAGTAAAATGTTTGGAAAAAACAAGCACTGGCATGATTTTTTTGACATCACATCTTAGATAGCTGAAAAGAAGAAGAAGAGGAGGGGGAGGGGGAGTTTGGATTTGATATCCCGATTTATCACTACCCTAAGGAGTCTCAAAGCGGCTAACGTTCTCCTTTCCCTTCCTCCCCACAACAAACACTCTGTGAGGTGAGTGGGGCTGAGAGACTTCAAGGAAGTGTGACTAGCCCAAGGTCATGCAGCAGCTGCATGTGGAGAAGCAGGGAAGCGAACCCAGTTCACCAGATTACGAGTCCACCACTCTTAACCACTACACCATGCTGGCTCCATACATATACAATACAAAGCCATATATATATAATGTGTGCATCAGTAATGGATACATATTTAGCAGGAGGATAAATCACGTAGTTGCTTTTCGCTGCAAATTTGAGGAGGCAGTTGCTTCTAGGCATTGTGAGGAACAGGAACTTGCTTTTGGATTGTGCAATAGGCGTCTGAGCAATAGGGCTCAGAGAAGGAAAGAAACCTGCAAGAGAAGGTGGTGGTGGTGATGATAAAGGGAATTCCTGTCCCATTGGCTGGCTGGTGGCACTTTTCTGGCCAATGAGCATGTGGCAGGGCCCAGAGCTGGATCTAGGGGTTCTGGGTGCCGCATCTTGCGGGTGCCACAACTATGATTTAGAACATGGGTAGGCAAACTAAGGCCCGGGGGCCGGATCCAGCCCAATCGCCTTCTAAATCCGGCCCGCGGATGGTCCTGGAATCAGCGTGTTTTTACATGAGCAGAATGTCTCCTTTTATTTAAAATGCATCTCTGGGTTATTTGTGGGGCTTGCCTGGTGTTTTTATATGAGTAGAATGTGTGCTTTTATTTAAAATGCATCTCTGGTTATTTGTGGGGCATAGGAATCCGTTCATAATTTTTTTCAAAAAAAAATTTTTGGGGGGAATTATATTTACAATATAACATAAAACCCCACCCCCCCAATACACCACCCACCCTCATTAAACGTGAACATAACATACAGTGAGCATAACATACGACAATACAAACAACAAAATAAAAGACTTCCTTTATCCTGTATCTGGCCTCCTTATTTACTTCTTATAAACTGTTTCCTTTATGAATAATGGTTAATATTTTTCTAATTATAAAATATCCACAAAGTCTCCTGAAGACATTAATCGAACCAAGTCCAGGTATGTATTTTTAAGGCACTGTTTTGTGAAGTATTCTCTGCATTTCCCCCATGCTTTTTGAAACTCTTGTCTAGTGTGATCTATATTTTTCAAAATATAGTTCAGCCCCCCACAAGGTCTGAGGGACAGTGGACCGGCCCCCTGCTGAAAAAGTTTGCTGACCCCTGATGTAGAATGAAGTGCAGAAGTGTGTGTGTGTGTGGGGGGGATTTCGGCACTGCACAGGACTCTGCTGAAATTTGAGACCCTCAAAGGTCCGCCACTACTGCAGGGCCCGAGGCCAGAAAAGGTGATGTGTGAACTTGTCTCTTTGCTGTATGGGGGTTTGTTTTCTTTTGGTCCACTCCAGCCGCCGCCTTAAGCAAGCCGGATAGCTTCTAGGGTGGCAAAATCTCCTTCCTTATTCTGAACTAGAGGTGTGGGGAAGACAAGATGCCAAAACCAGCGGTGTGATGCAGGGGTGGTTGGGTCGAGCGTGAGTGAGGGGCATGGGTGACAGCTACTGAGGAGACAGCCACAGCATCAGGAGGCAGCTCTGCAAGGTATGGGATACTTTCCTCTTCCCCACTCCCCTTTGACTTTCCCCCTCACCTAGCCTGGAATAGAGAGGGAAAGGGGCAGTGTCAAACCTCTTCTGCCTGGGGGCAGTACAGTGGTACCTCTGGTTAGGTACTTAATTCGTTCTGGAGGTCTGTTCTTAACCTGAAACTGTTCTTAACCTGAAGCACCACTTTAGCTAATGGGGCCTCCTGCTGCCGCACCACTGCTGCATGATTTCTGTTCTTGTCCTGAAGCAAACTTCTTAACCCGAGCTACTATTTCTGGGTTAGCGGAGTCTGTAACCTGAAGCGTATGTAACCCGAGGTACGACTGTACTAACATAAACACAGCTTTGAGCGGGGATATACAAGTTTGACATCTTTCTTGGATATTATCCTAGGAACTCAGCATTAGTTATTACAAACTTTTTTTTGGGGGGGTGGCTTTTTAAAAAGATAAGAAATGCTCCCCCTGACTTTTTTTTTAAGCTGCTCATTTCCTTGGAATGTCAGCACAACTTATATTGAATTCCTGTTTTGCATGCAGAGGAAATAACTGTTATTGACTTTTGGCCATCGAAATATCTTAGCGATAAAACTGCATGCTATGTGCAGTATTTTAACAAGCAGTGATTGCATGTTTTTGAGGCCCTGACTAATTGGAAAGAAACAAAGAATTCAATCACCTGCACGTCAGAATGTTCTACCATTTAAGAATTTTCAAAAGAAGAAGAATAGTGGTTATGGGTTATTGGGGTTTTTTTGGGGGGGTTTGGCAGAGAACACCAAATAGTTTGTCAGCACTCTTCTTTTGTTCAACTGCTTTGCCTTTTTATTCTCACAAACTAAGTATCTAAATTGCTTGATTATGGCTGCTGTAATATATAAACTACCAAAGGGCACAGATCATCCTGTTGTAAAGGAAGTATAGTACTGAAAGGCTAACTAAAAGTTATTTCAAAGACAAGATGGTGTCTGCCTGTTTGTGAGAAACCAGAGATACAACAATCGTAAAACCAAGCATCGAAATTCATATCACTTTTGTGCTCTCAGAAAGCCTGGTAAATCTTCTGCGCTGCATACCAAATAATGCTTTGAAGGTTAAGTTCCTGGTTCGGATTAGATCATGCACAGCACATGATACATTGCTTCTGTGAAAACACTTTCATGTTCATAGTATTCAGAAGGCTCACCCACTGGCAACCAGTGCAGGGGTAGAAATTGCCAAGGGGTGGTCACTAAGAGGAACACCACCAATATTTGTGGTGTCACAATAAACAAGGACCTCCCCCCCCAAAAAAAATGAGGTTTGCAAAAGGTTAGTGGAGGTGGCCCACTCAATTTTAGCATAAATTTTAAAGGTGTGAAATTTTCACCCAGCTCAAGATGCAATTATTGAAGTGTGATAAAACATAAGAGACAGAGCTTTTAAAATGCATACAGGTGAACTGCTTTTAGACAACTCCATGATAGAAAGTGGAATACGAGGTGGATTGTTAACAGAGTTTGGCAGTAATGAATCTAATAAGGAGAAGAAAGCTTGTTGCGATTTGTAGCCATTTTTGTTTTTCCGTTTTATTTACAGCATTATAACAAGAAGAAGAGTAGAAGAAGAGTTTGGATTTGATATCCCGCTTTATCACTACCCGAAGGAGTCTCAAAGGGCTAACATTCTCCTTTCCCTTCCTCCCCCACAACAAACACTCTGTGAGGTGAGTGGGGCTGAGAGACTTCAGAGAAGTGTGACTGGCCCAAGGTCACCCAGCAGATGCGTGTGGAGGAGCGGAGACGCGAACCCGGTTCTCTGAGTTGATTATAACATAAAATAAAATTTTAAAACCCAAGGACAACAACCAAACAGTAAAACATAATGCAACACAAAAAGTCAACAGAGAATAAAAAGTAAATGCAACAGGTTTGCCGTACCACCATAGAATAAGAATGCTAAGATTATTATTTTTAAAAAGCTTGGTTTTAAAAGTCTTGGAAAAATATTTTTGGCTGGTACCAAAAAAAGCACTGAAGTGCATGCCAGCCCAGTGAGCCTTTCTTAAAAGGCTTTTCCTCAGCTACAGTGCCATCACCAAAAAGACCCTTTCACCCATAGCCACTTGCAACCTCTCATCTAGAGAATGGTCTTGGAAGCTCGAGGTATGTACATACAGGGAGAAGCAAATCTTCATGTATTCTGGCCCTAGGTTGTAAATCCTCCCTACCAAACATGTATTCATGGACTAGCCAGATGACTGGTCCAAACATAAAATGAGCCTGGCATGTCTGACATCCATACCTAGTACAGTGGTACCTCGCAAGACGAATGCCTCGGAATATGAAAAACTCGTAAGACGAAAGAGTTTTTCGTTTTCTGAGTTGCTTCGCAAGACGGATTTCCCTATGGGCTTGCTTCGCAAGACGAAACGTCTTGCGCCTTTTTTTTAAAACCGCCAATGCATTCCTATGGGAAACCGTCAATCCACATTGGTGCTTCACAAGACGAAAAAACTCGCAGAACGAAAAAACTCGCAGAACGAATTAATTTCGTCTTGCGAGGCACCATTGTACAAAAAACACTGATCCACCTCATGATGCTTTTCAAACGTGTGTATGGAATGATATTGTGCAGTGTTCACACATGACTTTGTGAACAGTTTTCCAGTGATATATACAGTGGTACCTCGGGTTAAGTACTTAATTAGTTCTGGAGGTCTGTTCTTAACCTGAAACTGTTCTTAACCTGAAGCACCACTTTAGCTAATGGGGCCTCCTGCTGCCGCTGCACGATTTCTGTTCTCATCCTGAAGCAACCCGAGGTAATATTTCTGGGTTCGCGGAGTCTGTAACCTGAAGCGTATTTAACCCGAGGTACCACTGTATAGCACTTTTTGAGTGAAACACTGAATTTGGAAGTAGAGCTTTCTTTTGAAAGAAGCAGTTTATAGGTCAAGTAAAAACACGCTGCGTGACTCTCTGAAAGAATAATATTAGAGAAAACATGCATGAAGGAGCTGCATTTATTCTGTACCATTATGAACTCCTCTAAATATTCAGCCTATGAAGGATTATTCATTCTCATATAGCTCAGCTCCCAGGATGTCATATAATCATTTTTTATTTGAAACTACTGAATTCTTCTTTTCCAACACTGCTGGGTTAGCTAATTTTAAAATGTATGTTTCACAGCATTAAAATGCTTCTTGACTACTCCAGCACTGATTTGCATTTATTTTCTCCCGATAGACTAAGAATATCAACTGGAATGGACTTTTGAAAATGTACGGCAATTGAATACAAAAAGAAAACAGGTTTTTGTAAACGTCATGTCACCTGAGGCAGGGTTTTGTTTTGTTTTGTTCTTCCAATGTATTTCCCTAATTTGCTTTCCCTTACAGGCTAGCTTGAGAGCAACAAGTGTGTCTTAACTGCCTCAGCGGTGCTTGTGAAGCACCTTAGCTTCCTAAGCTTTTAGTGGAAAACTAAAGTGCAGGAATTAATCTGGAGTGACTGCCTGCAAGAGAGAATATTCAAAAGGCGTCCTGTGTTCTCCATGATACCTTTCAACAGCATTGTAAAAACACACACAGCCCAACAGCAACAGGAAGGTACCATCACCTCTGCAACCCTGTCAACATTCATTTCACAGGGGAAGCACATTCACAGACAAACCTTGCTAAACTCAGCACTGCAAATTCTGTAGTTACAGACTCTCTACAAAAGCATTCAGACACTGAGCAAGCATTTCAGAACACCACAGGAAAGGGAGTGGGGGAGCGGAAGTACAAATATTAACAGAGAGAGTAGATTTAAGAATGTCTCTGCTGAAATCCTCTTTGCCAGGTCAGGAGGCAATAATTTCAATTATGATAAAAAGATAAAAAACCTCTACCATGAGAGATGGAAAAACTGGGAAAGCCAAGTATGGATTTGGAACTTTTAGATAGCAAGTGTTCCCGCACAAATTGACTGTCTTGACATTGAAGATTTCTTTATAGGTTACCACCAGGCAACTTTCTACAGGTTAATTTGTATGCCGATGTGAACATGACCTGTACCTCTAGGATGCCTATAATAAGAATGTTCCATCTATTGGAACCTAAGTGCCATTTTGACAGCATTCAACAAATATATATTTTTTTAAAAAAACATTTGGAATGGTTCAAGGCTCACAGCCAATGTTCTACCGTTCAGTTTTGCTTGTTTAAAGTAAAATTCTTCATTAAAGAATTAGATTTTCAACAAATGAAAAACATATATATCAGACTGGTGGGAAGGACTAGTGAGGGTTTATTTTTATTTTTTGTACAGGGCATCTATCCAGGGTTATTTGGATGGAAAATCATATTGCATTCTATGAAAATTAACTGTTCTTTCTAAATTTACAACTATAAATAGAATTTATTTAAGACACCTTAATGTAATATTTTCCTCTGTTTGGTAGTAGACTGATATGTAAACAATAAGCCACTGAACACTAGGTTGGAACCGGCTTTCCCTGCTACTGATAGACATGTCATCAACCCTGGCTGCTATTGAAGGCACAGGCACGGGACCAGTAGGAAAAAGTTGTGACTCCTAAGACTGCAATTCAATATGTGCTTTCTTGGGAGTAAGTCCTACTTGCATTGGATTAAGCAGCCTATGATAAAATAACTATACCTGTCTCTACAGGTATAGAGTATAACTATACCTGTCTACCTACAGGTGATGCATCATTACAGAACAAGTTGCTCCTGCCTCCTGCTTTTTCTAAGTTTGCAATTAGCTGTCCACCCCTCCAGCCGCCACTGTAGTCATTTTCCAGTTTCCAGTTACTTATTTTCCCCCTTCCCAGGACAAGCTACAACCCTAGATAATACCTGCAGTAAACGATCCATTTCTATTCCACACACACTTCACTTCATTGTCTATTATAAGCTTATCTAATGCCGCTATACATATTACAAGATAAATAGACAGCAGAAATGTCTTCTAATGGACACATTAACAAAACCTTAGCTGAGGAGTAATGACCAATAGAGGTTTGTAAATTCCACAGTGATATGCCACATATGCATATGTCCATGTTAATTAATGCAGAATTATCACCGGTGTGCATTAGCACAGTTTCTTATGCAAAGTGTGGTATTCTGATGTAAGCACAAGTCCAAAATAGTCATGTAGCACAGTAGTGTTTCGTCCACAGAAAATATTGAAAGGAGGGCTATTATGTTTTCCTGGAAGTTGCTTATTACAAGGTACAAACAGCAGGTTGTTGTTACTGTTTAGTTGTTTAGTCATGTCCGACTCTTCATGACCCTATGGACCAGAGCATGCCAGGCACTCCAGTCTTCCACTGCCTCCCTCAGCTTGGTCAAACTCATGCTGGTAACTTTGAGAACACTGTCCAACCATCTCATCCTCTGTCAGCCCCTTCTCCTTGTGCCCTCAATTTTTCCCAACATCAGGGTCTTTTCCAGGGAGTCTTCTCTTCTCATGAGGTGGCCAAAGTATTGGAGCCTCAGCTTCAGGAACTGTCCTTCCAGTGAGCACTCAGGTCTGATTTCCTTCAGAATGGATAGGTTTGATCTTCTTGCAGTCCTCCAGCACCATAATTCAAAAGCACCAATTCTTCGGAGATCAGCCTTCTTTATGGTCCAGTTCTCACTTCCATACATCACTACTAGGAAAACCATAGCTTTAACTATACGAACCTTTGTTGTCAAGGTGATGTCTCTGCTTTTTAAGATGCTGTCTTGGTTTGTCATTGCTTTTCTCCCAAGAAGCAGGAGTATTTTAATTTCATGACTGTTGTCACCATCTGCAGTGATCATGGAGCCCAAGAAAGTAAAATTTCTCACTGCCTCCATTTCTTCCCCTTCTATTTGCCAGGAAGTGATGGGACCAGAGGCCATGATTTTAGTTTTTTTTATGTTGAGCTTTAGACCATATTTTGGGCTCTCCTCTTTCACTCTCATTAAGAGGTTCTTTAATTCCTCCTCACTTTCTGCCATCAAAGTTGTGTCATCTGCATATCTGAGGTTGTTGATATTTCTTCTGGCAATCTTAATTCCAGTTTTGCATTCATCCACTCCAGCCTTTTGCTTGATAAATTCTGCATATAAGTTAAATAAGCAGGGAGACAATATACAGACTTGTCGTACTCCTTTCCCAATTTTGAACCAATCAGTTCTTCAAAACAGCAGGTAATATGCATCTATTCACTTTTCAACTGATATACATAGCATGCATATACTCTGTACTAAAGAACAAAACACTTTGCAGCAAGGAAACTCTAATACTTCACTAATTATTTGTATGCTCACCATTGTGCTTATGGGTATAGAAGGGTGGCTATAAGATGTGCAGCAGCAATGCAAATATTCTTTTGGCAGATACATTATAAGATTTCCTCTGAAGTGATAGAGTTCATATACATTTCCATGATATGTCATCAATATTCACTGAACTTTCATTGTCACAATAGAATGAGTCAATGCCTTCTTTGCTTGTGGTCTTCCTCTTGGTGGCATAGTTGGTGGATCTGTTTCTGTTCTGTTAACTACGCCTCAAAGGACTAGAAGTGGCATGAAGTACAGAGCAATGTAATTTTGTTGCCATCCAAATCATGCAGAGGGCCTTCTCTGTAATGGCGCCCACCCTGTGGAATACCCTCCCATCAGTTGTCAAGGAAATAAACAACTACATATCTGCTTTTAGAAGACTTTTGAAGGCAGCCCTGTTTAGGGAAGTTTTTTAATGTTTGATTCTATACTAATATTCTGTTGGGAGCCACCCAGAGTGGCTGGGGAGGCCTGGCCAGATAAGTGGGGTATAAATAATAAATTTGTTGTTGTTGTTGCAAATTTGCTGGATCCAAGCTTCAAAGCCAGAAATTCTAGAACTGCTTCGGCATTTGACTGGATTACAAAACAAGCAGCATGCTTAGGACCCTGATATTTGAAATGCATTTTCAAATGTTACAGAGTACAGAACATCTTCAGGTCTTTGGCCAAAGAATGCAATATGTGATTATGTGAAGGATATTCATTCTGCAACGTAGTGGTAAGGTCTTAGCCTAACATGGTCTCTGACTCCTCTTGTTTATTTGATTCCTCCATATTTTGCAGCATGTGAAAAAAAACTGGTCTATATTTTGAAATGCACAAATTTAAGAAATAAACTGTGAAAGGGTAGAAGCTTGTTTCAGTCTGGGCTAACCTTCAGTTCTTAGAAGTCCATATTACTAGAAAGAAAAATATCAAGAAACAGAAACTGATAGTGAAAGCTTAGAAAATGAGACGGATTAAATTTTACGTAGCGTAGTGTTTATGAGTTTTGTTTCCACTCGGCTCTTTCTGTCTCTCTTTCTTTGTCTGCTTGAGACTGTGTAGGACTAGTGAAGACATAAGAATTTTCAGAATAAATAAAAATTTTACTAGAATGTTGATGGTTTCTGTTTTTATTGTTTTTTGCCTACTCCTCATAAACTGCCAAAACCAAAACAATGCTAGGTTCCTTACAGTCAGCAGCTTGTGGCTCCATTCGTAACATAAAATTGTACTCTTAATATGCTGGAAACACATTAGACCAAATTGTACATCATGAATTGTTTGCTTCTTAATTATAACAAAGTGAGTTCCAATATATAAAGAGCACTCTGAAAACAAGTATTGCATTCCCCCTCCCCCCGAATTTTCCTTTTCCCTCTCCCCGCAAAAAAACACTTTAGAGGCAAAAGCTTCAGAATGGCTTAAAATTTCTGGAAATTTTATACCATTGATTCTACATAATCTACACAATCTGTTCTACACAACTATTGCGTGGACCGGCGGAGTCCCTCAGATCCCGGGCTGTCCCCCCCCCCCGTCATGTGGAATAACGACTCAAGACAACGTGCTATGGGGTTAAATTGGCCACAACTTTATTATATTTCAGATGTGGGTAGACCTTGGCTCAGGTATTGGGCGTTATCCCTCCCCAGTCCCCAGCCAGGGACCTAGGGAACATCAGGGTTATCCAGTGTGTGTGTGGGGGGGGGTGGGCCGGCTCTGGAGAACATATGTTCAAGCAGAGATAGCCGCCCCCGTTACGCCGCCGCCGCAGGGGAGAGCAATGACGACCTCTCGGCGTACGGTAAAAGCCTGTTTAGGGAAGCTTTTAATGTTTGATGCATTACTGTATTTTAATATTTTGTTGGAAGCCACCCAGAGTGGCTGGGGAAGCCCAGCCAGATGGGTGGGGTATAAATAAATTATTATTATTATTATTATTATTATTAGGTTCTCATAACCCAAATTAGCTTCTGGGGGCTGCTTTAATCAACTCCCATAAAGCTGAACTAACTTAAGATGCCAACTCTTCCCTCTCTAGGAACCCAGTATGGGTGGGGGGAGGGTGTCTATAGAAAAACGCCAGATTTTGCAATGTCAAGATGGAAATATTAGAAACTCCTGAACCTAGCAACTCCGGTTATTTTAATCAGCTTAACATCATGCCACCAAAGACGTGCTCGTCAGATAAATATTTTTATCTGTTGCCTTCTGTTCCCACATTTGACAGTTCTTTTAGGTTTCTCTCTTTCTGTACAGGCAACTCCCCATTTGCAAGGGAGTTGCATTTGTGGGCATCTGAGGTCATCGCGCACTTGCGTGAAATCAGAAGCCCGCTGAAAAATACCTGCAAACACCCTGTTCCATCCCCGCCCAACCTCCACCCCACCCCCAGCCAGCCTTTTAGTGACGTTTCGGTGACAGCTTGATTAAATTTCCAGGGCACTTCTGGGTTTGCCGCCTTGTGCGTGTGTGCAATTGTGCACATATCAGCTGGGTCTGTTCGCACCTGTTTGAGCTTCCTGAGAGCTTTGGCTGTGTTCCAGTCCGCTCTCGGTTGTTCCCTTGCCAACTGGCTATCCAAGGTCAGAGAGATTCGATGATAGCAGCTCTGGCCTCTGCTCAGCCTGCGTCAAATCTTAACCTCTCTGTTCCTGCCCGTATTCTGCAGCTGGCTGTAAAGTTCCACTGGGAGATGGCTCATTCCTGACATTATGACACTCCTAGCTGCCGAGAGTAAGTGACTTATAAGTTCTAGTTTTTAATCAGAAGTCCAATCTATCTTGCAAAGAAGTGTTAAGCTGCTAGCAAGAAGTAGAAACTCTGTAAAGGAAAAACTGGTGACTGCTTGATTATTCAACTGGTTTTCTAGATGCTCTTATGCTAATTTGTCACAAACAAAACTGAAAGGCTCATTATCACCTCTTTCATTTGCCTGAGTAACGATCATCTGGCTAGTGGCATCATTGTTCCTGCTCTGAAAAAGTCCAGTAACTGCATTTCTCCTCCACTACAGTCATATACAGTTGTACCTTGGAATTCAAGCAGTTTAGATCCCGAACGTTTTGGCTCCAGAACGTCGCAAACCCAGAAGTGACTGTTCTGGTTTTTGAACTCTTTTTGGAAGCTGAATATCTGACAGGGCTTCTGCAGCTTCCGATTGGCTACAGGAGCTCCCTGCAGCCAATCAGAAACCACGTTTTGGTCTTTAAATGTTCTGGAAGTCGAGCGGACTTCCAGGACGGATTCTGTTCGACTTCCAATATAAGACCATATCTGCTGTTCATTAAAATAACAGAAGTCAACCTGTGCAAGATTCAAAATGGATTTCAATTTCATCTTTGTCAAAGTATTTTCAGGAAAGAAAATTTAACGAAGTCACCTTGAGATATCAACCAACCCCATGGTTAAAACTGCATTAAGATTGAGAGCAAATCTCTAAAGGACCTCAGGGTGAGATTCTATCTTCTTTGTTATTTTATGGCAGGCTTTGATATTTATCATGAAACTTAAAGATGTTTACAGAGAATATAAGACTCAGAGACTATAAGACTCAGTACCACTACTTGCTTTTGCAAATTGTAACTCATCTGCTTTGAAACAGGAAGTGTTGGAAATCCAACAAATGAATCACTGTCCTGACTGCTCAGGTATTCCATGCGAAATTATTTATACCTGTTAATTCTCTTGAAAGCATTGTCACATTTGAGACCAACTGGTGGAAAAAGTCATTTAACATCAGCTCTTGGACAGAACTCACCAAGGAGCTGGTTAGGTAGGATAAGGTATGCTAATGAATTACACCTACCACAGGGGTATGGGATTTTTAGGGTTGCACCACGCCATAGGCAGTTTTCTGAGGGCACCCATGCCATTGACAGTGTAGCAAAAGTCAAAAGTGCAAGAGGGCTAGAGGCAAATGTGGGTGGAAGAACAGATGTAACTCTTACCTTTGGGCAATAGGTTACATTTCTGCATACAAAAGTAAGGTGATCTTTGCACATACACCTCCATCCTTCATCTAGACAAGCAAGAGCATTATCACTGTGCAAGGATAATCCTGCGGGACAGGGGCTTCAAGCAGGGTGTGGAGCAGGATCAGTGAGGGGCAAAGCTTCAGGAGACAGGTGTGACCTGGGGAAAGTCTCAGGGAGAGGGCTGGAGGATTGCATTGCCAGGCCTAAGGTTATTCACCCCTTATCTAAGATACAGTGGTACCTCAGGTTAAGTACTTAATTCGTTCCGGAGGTCCGTTCTTAACCTGAAACTGTTCTTAACCTGAAGCACCACTTTAGCGAATGGGGCCTCCTGCTGCTGCCACCGGAGCACAATTTCTATTCTTATCCTGAAGCAAAGTTCTTAACCTGAAGCACTATTTCTGGGTTAGTGGAGTCTGTAACCTTAAGGGTATGTAACCTGAAGCGTATGTAACCTGAGGTACCACTGTATTGGTTGAGGAAAATAAGGAAAAAGAAGTACATAATTTTATACATTTTTCCTGTACGAATATAATAACAAATTGTCCTTTATGTTCATACAAATACAATTTTGTAAAAAGAAGGAAAAAAGACAAAAAAAAAGATTTCTATAAACTTTAAAAAGACTTCCAAAAATTGTTGTTTACTGTGTCTATTCTTTCCTTTATAACGCACAGCCTCATATTACATTCAGGTATCTTCATATGTCCTAACATAATATTATTTACACTTTTTGTTTTGCAAGATCAGTCTAGTTCTGCCAAGAGAATTTCACTCTTATAATGATTTTTTAAAGTATTCTTTAAATATTCTCCATTCCTTGTAGACTCTCTGTTTCATGTTGTTTCTTACTCTTCCTGACAACTGAAGGTATTCTCTCATTGGAGCTTGCCACTCTACTATTGTGGGAACAGTTTCGTTCTTCCAATTCCTTGCCACTAATATTCTGGCTGCCGTTGATGCATAACATAAATAGAGGACTGATATTTTTACTTATCTCTGATGGCAATATGCCTAGAAGGAAGTCTTCTGGTCTCTTTTTAAAATTAATTTTAAATAACTTTTTAAGTTCATCATAGATGTTATTCCAGAAATCTTGGATAGCTCAAGAATTCTACCACATATGTAAATAAGACCCAGTCTCTTTCTTATATCTCCAGCAAGTCGGTGATCTGTTTTTATACATTTTTGCAAGTTTTGCTGGGGTATGATGCCATCTGTATAGCATTTTCATAATCTAAGATATTGTAATTTGTAAAACTTGTACGTATAACTTGTACGTATGACGGTCACTATGTGCATTACAAAGGGGCTTCTGCAAAGGTATTTGAGGCAGATGTAAATGAGGAACACATATTTCTCAAATGTGGAATTTACTCCCCAGAAGACTTGCGTAGTACCAACATTATTAAAGTATCAAGCAGAACATACTAAACATAACTGTATTCATGTTTTGTCAGTATGCTGTTTTGTTTTAGCAATTACACATTATAACCATCTTAAGATATACAATTTTTTAATGATTATAAATAGTTAAATAAATATTTCCCGATTTGGGAAAGTTTTATGTATGATTATTAAATGTTTTCTTCTACAATTTTTTTTTTTAAATAGAGTCATTATTTTCTTGTTTTGTTTTTTAAATGATTTGTTTAGGGTTTGCTAGTTTTAATTGTACTAGGACGTGGGTGACACTGTGGTCTAAAACACAGAGCCTAGGGCTTGCTGATCGGAAGGTCGGCAGTTCTAATCCCCGTGACGGGATGAGCTCCCGTTGTTCGGTCCCAGCTCCTGCCAACCTAGCAGTTCGAAAGCACGTCAAAGTGCAAGTAAATAAATAGGTACCGCTCCAGCGGGAAGGTAAACGCGTTTCTGTGTGCTGCTCTGGTTTTGCCAGAAGCGGCTTAGTCATGCTGGCCACATGACCCGGAAAAACTGTCTGCGGACAAATGCCGGCTCCCTCGGCCTACAGAGCGAGATGAGCACCGCAACCCCAGAGTCATTCACAACTGGACCTAACTGTCAGGGGTCCTTTACTTTTACCTTTAGTTTTAATTGTAAAAGCAGATTAAAATTCAGGAAATGCTAGCTGAATACACTAATATTCAAGTTTGACTAGCTTTTTTGTTACTAAGAGCAAATTATGTTTCCACATCATTATTCCATACTCATACCCAAGCTGATAAAGTGTTAAAGTACTTACTTTGAAGTACTGTTCTTTGTACCCTTGCAGCTTCCTACAAACAATTACAGAAGATGTGCTTTTAAACTACTAAGATGGACAACTGTGAAAATTCTGGTTTCATCATTCTTTCTTGCCATGCCATTTCAAACATAAAAACGATAAGCACATGGAGGAATATAATTAGATATTCCTTAAGTTGTGCAACTCCCATCTTCCATTCAGCTCTTCCCATTCATCTGCTGGTTCAAGCCCGTTGTAAGCTATCCTGTTGTTATAGCGAAACAATTCCATAAGAAGATTAGATATTAGTTTAAGCTGCCTTGGTACAACTGGGTAAGCTTGAGCCTGCAGATATACAAATGCTAAATCCACTTGCATTATCATTTCATAAGCAATGCGAAACTCAAGAGCTTTCTGGAATTGTTAAAAGTCTTCCGTCTACACATAAGTCTATTTCACAGACATACCAAATCTGTTTATTTTTGAATAGAAGCACCCTCGGTTATTTTTAAATCATAGTGTAATAAATACATTAGGGCATTAGAATTATTAGAAGTGAAAGTGAGAGAAAAGAGGAATAGTGAAGCCTCCTGTCTCCAGCAAATATGTAATGAAATTTAAATTCAATCTAATTCAAAATCATTTACCTTTTGTCACTGCGCAAAACCATACTTACCATCAGTTCAGAATATAGATGGCCTCTCAAGCTGCATTAAAAATTACTCTGTCTCTTTTGATTTAATGTTAATTTCCCCATTTTAAGAAAGCAGCCTGTGGTCATTTTATTTAGGGCACTATGGTAAACCGGTTTTTGATGGCATCAAGCTCTGTGTGGGTAATTTGTAGTATTTTAAATCTGTACTTTCAGTATTTGAGCACATATCATTTTTTCCACAAACTCCTTTATGCCTTGAGACACCATTAAGCAAGTGGGCAAAAGTGACACTTTGAATTTACCCTGCATGTTGAAGTTTACTTCAGCATTGGGGATTTCAACAAAACCTGTTCATCTTTTAAATTCCTTCTGGATACCGTCCAGAGGAAAATTTAAAAGGGTATATTATCCTTTTCTTTCGGTTCCTTTCCAATGAGCAATTCAGGTTTTTTTGTCGTTTCAGGATGATATTTGATTTAGCAAGCACTGCAGAATTAAATGTCATTTCCATTAAGAACTATAAACACATAACTACTCGACTAGCCCTGATCCAGTTCTACAGACAGGGCTTTCAGGTTTCATCAACAATGACGAACCAAACTATATACTGATTGCACACATAATGTTTTTAAAGCAACAGAATGGTGATGTTCCTATGCATAGACAAATGCTGACACGTAAAATTACTGTTTTGGGTTTATGAGAACTTGCTTCCCCAAAACCCATCGGTTTGATTAACAATCAAGGAGGATGTTTTTTCTTGCTCCAGACCCCACAGAATACCTTTCCTCTAGTTACGCTCCTCTTCCTTTCCCTTCTGGAGAGAAATCCAGGCAGCTTTATGAACCTAATAGTCTTCTACAATCTTCTCAGCTGCACCTGTATGAAAGCAGACCAAGCTCAGGGCACCTAGAGGACAGAGCGACCAACTCAGCCAAGTTGCATCATGAACTACAGTGGTACCTTGGGTTACAGACGCTTCAGGTTACAGACTCCGCCGGCGGCAGTGGGAGGCCCCAGTAGCTAAAGTGGTACTTCAGGTAAAGAACAGTTTCAGGTTAAGAATGGACCTCCAGTATGAATTAAGTTCTTAACCTGAGGTACCACTGTACATAGTTAATTAAAGGGAGCTGAAAAGACTCCTCCAACCAGCTACTATTTTAGCAGGTTACCAGGGAGCAGGGGAAAGACTTGTGGATTTCATCAAAAGCCTCCCTACCTCCCAACCCCATTTAAGCACAGGCAACATGCTTCTCAGCTGACAGGAATGCATTGGGAAAGCTGGGAAATAGTAGCCAACAGGAAAGCCAGTTAGCTGAGGACTGTATCCTTTTCAAAATGCAGGTGGAGAATGGAACAGGTGCTTCATTCAAACTCACTCCAGGATGAAAACAAGCATGTAAGAGTTTGAGTCTTTTATCCAAATATGCTACCTTCCTATCTTCAGTGAGTTTAAGGAACTTTCATAGCTGTTACACACATTCTAAAATGGGGGCATCCCTGAATAATTCCACAGCAAAATTCTTTGTGAACAGGTAGAACAGCCTTTGTATGTTGTTGATGAATTCTGCGCCACACTTTAGAACTAGCTTGCAATGCGAAAAGATATCAAGGTAGTCTCGACTTGGTTTATGACACAAAATAAAGCAACAGGTGTTCCAAACCAGAGAAAGAGAGTATATGTCATTGAAGGGGTCAAAGGGTTATAGGCTTGCTTTTTAGAAAATGTTGTCTACTTCCACTCCTTCATGTTAGACCATCTTTGTACAAATAAAATGTTTTACTGTATCTTAGCCTCTCCTAACTCCATGGGAAACATATGGTCTCCTACTGAGCAACATTCCCTCTTTTGCAATCTGGAAGAACTCGAAGTATAATTAGAATTTCAGCATAGCATTATTGTGTGTTATGGCATTAAAAGTGACAGGTCACTACCAATAACAGGAAATAGGATGTTTGTTATTCTCTTCTAAACATCTGTTGCATAAAATATAATTTGCTTGGTTGTACACGCTGTATCTCCTATGAGTCAATTAAGTATTATTTTGAATGCAAATGAATCCATTGGTTTCTAAAACCTGAATATTGCCTAAAAATAATTGTTCTAAACATTTCCTACCGATTCCTTGAATATCAAGAGAAGAGCAGTTTAGTAACCCGTTATGAGAGTGGAAAGATTAGAGAAGGAACCATAGTGTCTCTGATCACCAAGAAGAATATTAAAGAAAGCAGTTAATATGTTGTTAAAGGAACTTGGATGTCTAAGAACATATGTTGTTTTACTTAATTTTTATCAACTTAAAAGTAAAAATGCCTATACGCTTTCAGTTGGGTTTAACATGCCATCTGGTTTAATCATTCCTTAGGTACGATGCTATAAAGTTAATAGCAATGATGTTGCTAAGCCATGAGGATGAATGTTTCTATTGCAATATTCAATGAAGGCTATTACTTCTAAACCCATTGACTCTGGGATCAGCGTAACAACCTTCTGTGTCTGTGTCCCATTGCTGCTGTTGCTTAGTAGATGCTGCCTCTGAACTGTCACCTTTAAAAACTTCATTCTCTTTACAAGTGAATGTTTTGAAATTTCAATATGTAATGTAGCAGTTTTAAACTAGAAGCCAGCAATGCAAGTGGTCTGCAGTCGACTGACAGATTCTGCCATTTGTTCCCCTGCTGCAAGCCTATGAGATGGAATGAATTATGAATGTTTAATAAAATTGTGAGTTTTTAATATGAAGCAAAAAAGCTAAACATTTATAGAGCAAAATTTGACTTGATCACTTAGCTATTAACTGTAGATGTCACCAACCACAGAGGACTGGGGGCGGTGGGGGCCATCTCAAAGTAGCTCTCTTATTACAAAAGAATTTCAGAGACTGGAAAGAGAAGTTGCTGAATTGCAACTTATTACCAAACTTAAAACCATGGAGAGACCTGGTCTGAATAGAGACATTGGATTCTTATCTCATTATACATGATAAAGCTCTTTTTAGTCAGCTCACTCCTTGCTTTTTCCTGTAAGACCAATTGCAGTTGTTAACAGTCATCAACAGGTTTACCACACCTATCAGTCAATCACCCATTCCCACCACCCTTCTGAGTAATACCCCTCCCCACCCTCTCACTATATATAAGGGTCTGGTGACTTCTGTTTCAGTGTATCTGAAGAAGTGTGCATGCACACGAAAGCTCATACCAATAACAAACTTAGTTGGTCTCCAAGGTGCTACTGGAAGGAATTTTTTTATTTTATTTATTTTGTTTTGTTTCTGTATATGCATGTTAGTGCGAATCACTTGGCTGGATAACAGCACGGCAAAATTCAAAGGACGGTTGTGTTTTGATTCGTGTGTTGATTCAAAAATATGTTAATTAGGTAGGTTCTCCTTTAAATGCGAACTGAAAGGTGAAATCAGAGCTTTTGTGTGTTGCATTTTGCACAGGGCTTAGTACTGCAGATACGATTGCAATATTCAGTGTATTGGATGGCAAGCACCTCTGCCCTGCAAACCACTTGTAATTAATTATTAGGTGTTTTGTATTTATTTCCTTTAATTCTCTGTGGCCAACTTTTAGACACGGCTTCATTTCTGAAATTTACAGAAGAAAGGCCTTGCTGATTTCCTTCCCATGGGAGGCTGGGAATGTTGCACACACCCCAACAACAAGGAGTGTAGCTGTGCCTTGTAAGCAGGAATATATTTACAAAAGCAAATGCAGATAGCTGAGAAACAAACAAACATGTGTTATGTGCCAGAGTGGTTGCTCGAGAGCGAACAGGCAAGACTCCCACTGTTATGTACTGAAGTTCTCATCCTGGGCCAGCAGGGGGAGACTGTAGATAGTTATGCAAAGAAGGGATCGAAAGTGGCGTTCAGTGATTGGATAGTTTTAGAAAGTTGTTACAGTAACATTGTACTGGAGCTCTATATAAGCAGGCTGACTGAACCCTTCAGTTCAGTTCTGTCCTGGCCTGTGAATAAACAAGAGCTGTTGAAGAATCACTGTGTCGTCTGATATATTCACCCACAACTTAACACCCACCGGTCTTTTCCAGGCTTTATTATCTCTACAAAAACATTTACAGTGCAGAGTGTCTCAAGTCCATGTCTACTCAGTCGCTACCAGAATCTGGGAGTGGGCGGTCCTTAAACTTTCCCCAGCATAACAGTCTTTTGACCCCCATCCTTCTCCCTTGTCTGCGCGTAAACCGGCTGCGCAGAGAGGGCGTTGGCAAAGGGGGACTTGCCTCTCCCCTGCTTTGCTCAGGCTCCGTGTTGTAGCTCTCCCAAGCATCTTCCGATCGCTGCATCCCTTCCCCGCTGGAGGTGGGGCTTCCCTCCTCGCCGGAGGAAGAGCTGCTTCGCATGATCTTCAGAGGCTCCCTGTAACCCAACTGCCCTTCCACCTCTCGCCTCTGAGCTGATGGCAGTTCCCTGACAACATGTTTGACTGTACACTAGTTCCAGAGCATTTGGACACACGCAAAATACCCCAGTAATGATTTGTAAGTGCTATGGTGTGGTGTAGTGGTTAAGAGCGGTAGTCTCGTAATCTGGGGAACCGGGTTCGCATCTCCGCTCCTCCACATGCAGCTGCTGGGTGACCTTGGGCCAGTCACACTTCTTTGAAGTCTCTCAGCCCCACTCACCTCACAGAGTGTTTGTTGTGGGGGAGGAAGGGAAAGGAGACTCCTTAAAGGGAGTGAAAGGCGGGATATCAAATCCAAACTCTTCTTCTTCTTCTTCTTCTTCTTCTTCTTCTTCTTCTTCTTCTTCTTCTTCTTCTTCTATATCTTGTCAATGCATTTTTTCCCCTCCCCCAAGGTTCTTCTTAGGTGTGGTTTTAGTCAGACTCATGTAATGCATGTCTTTATTCTGGGGGCGGATTATCTCGTCTTTAATCGTGGGGCTGGATGGTTTCCTCCACTTATCTCATCCTCCCAGCATTACATCTGTAGAATGAAAGAATCTTGGGTTGCTGACTAGGTAACACACTGCCTTCATCATCCGCACAATTAGCCACACTTCCCAAGCAGCAGCACAAAAAACCATACATCCCCAAAAATCACATCGAGCAATTTAGAACCTTGGGAAAGAAGAGAACATTTCTGATTAGCCCCAAGGTTGGTAGCAATTATGAGATGAACAATTACAAGATCGTGCATTGCAGAATTCAGAGAAAACTTGAATTTGTTCCCAACAATTCTATAGGCATTTTTCCTGCTAAATAACCAGAAGCTTTGTTTTTATAAATAGAAACAAGCAAAACTTGGATATTTACTAGGCAGTTATAATCCTAGTTTGACAGTATGAAAAGAAAAAGGTATAGAGGGTGAACCAAATGCTTTGAGCAGGGGTAACTGCTGTTGATAAAGGTAAAGGTAAAGGTACCCCTGCCCGTACGGGCCAGTCTTGACAGACTCTAGGGTTGTGCGCCCATCTCACTCAAAGAGGCCGGGGGCCAGTGCTGTCTGAAGACACTTCCGGGTCACGTGGCCAGCGTGACATCGCTGCTCTGGCGAGCCAGAGCCGCACACGGAAACGTCGTTTACCTTCCCGCTAGTAAGCGGTCCCTATTTATCTACTTGCACCTGGGAGTGCTTTCGAACTGCTAGGTTGGCAGGCGCTGGAGCCGAAGAGTGGGAGCGCACCCCGCCGCGGGGATTCGAACCGCTGACCTTTCGATCGGCAAGCCCTAGGGACTGAGGCTTTAACCCACAGCGCCACCCGTGTTCCGTTGATAATTTGCAGCTAAAATGTTGCCAGCAGCTACTGATTTTTTAAAAAAGAAAACAAACCTTAATTTCTGCAATATTTAGATATTTTAGTTATTAACCTGTATGTAAATGCATAGTTGGAATAAAAATAATCAAGACTGTTAAAGTGTTGTCTTCCCGATACTGAACGGTAGAAGATGAATTGAAAAGATGAGAACATTAAGATGCCAGGTTTGACAAACTCAGAAACAACTGATGACAATTGCAGCTTCACCTGAGAAATGAATCAGCCAGTACTGCTTGGCCCTTTAGCCTCTACAAAGATGCAGCCTACTTAGATTTAATATGGAAAGCAGAAGGGATACAGCACCTACTTAGCCAAACATTGGTGCTGACACAAACAGGGAGAAAACACACATTGTGCTTTGTATAGGAGATAGGAGATTGTCTCTGGACTAATTGCAATCAGGTGAAAATACATACTTGGGTATTTAAAAATGAAGTAAAAATGCAAACATATTGAAGATGAAGAAAGAGAAAAGAACCTGAGAAACAGACAGGATTGGGACCACAAACTCAAGATGGTAGCAGACAAGTAAGGAAAGACAGAGCTAAGAAGCCAGGCTGAAATCAAAGAGGTTGTAGCGAAGCAGAAACCAAGAGGGGATGGAGCAAAAACTGCAGTGGTTTTATAAATAAAAATGATGTCAAAACAGATGGATGGCTTAGATCCTGAGTAGGCAAACTAAGGCCCGGGGGCTGGATCTGGCCCAATCGCCTTCTAAATCCAGCCCACGGATGGTCCAGAAATCAGCATGTTTTTGCATGAGTAGAATGTGTCCTTTGATTTAAAATGCATTTCTAGGTTGTTTGTGGGGTCTGCCTGGTGTTTTTACATGAGTAGAAAGTGTGCTTTTATTTAAAATGCATCTCTGGGTTATTTGTGGGTCATAGGAGTTCATTCATTTCCCCAAAAAAATATAGTCCGGCCCCCCACAAGGTCTGAGGGACAGTGGACCGGCCCCCTGCTGAAAAAGTTTGCTGACCCCTGGCTTAGATGCACATGAGAACAACATTTTGGAAATGAAACCATTCCAGTCATTCAGTGCACACCCTCAACCCAAACAAATGGAATACCTTGGAACACCAACTTATGTTGTGGTCTGTTTTGATCAAAGATTGTTGTGCTGTGTGTGTGTGTGTGTGTGTGAGCGCGCACACACACACACACACACACAGTGGCAAGCTCACTGTGCCTTAGCACACAAGTGTCACTTTTGAAGCCTGTTAGTTACTGCCAACTAGGCTAAAGATTGTTATTCCTCCTCACTTCTCTCTATAATCTATAGCATGGACCTGTTAGTCAGACATGTGGTCAAATCCTGAACTATCAAAAAGTCAGTCAACTGCAGACTTCAGTATATTTTATTTAGTTGTTCAAGGTACAGCGAGTGAGAAACAGATAATAATTTACTGCCTTTTCTTTTAGCTAGTCATTACATTCAGTATAGATTCTGAGTTTCAGTATCTTAAAAAACAGAGACATCACCTTGCCGACAAAGGTCCGTATAGTTAAAGTTATGGTTTTCCCAGTAGTGATGTATGGAAGTGAGAGCTGGACCATAAAGAAGGCTGATCACCGAAGAATTGATGCTTTTGAATTATGGTGCTGGAGGAGCTCTTGAGAGTCCCATGGACTGGAAGATCAAACCTTTCCATTCTGAAGGAAATCAGCCCTGAGTGCTCACTGGAAGGACAGGTCCTGAGCTGAGGCTCCAATACTTTGGCCACCTCATGAGAATAGAAGACTCCCTGGAAAAGACCCTGATGTTGGGAAAGATGGAGAGCACAAGGAGAAGGGGACGACAGAGGACGAGATGGTTGGACAGTGTTCTCAAAGCTACCAGCATGAGTTTGACCAAACTGTGGGAGGCAGTGGAAGACAGGAGTGCCTGGCGTGCTCTGGTCCATGGAGTCATGAAGAGTCGGTCACGACTAAACGACTACAGTAAACAACAACAAAGTTACAAACAAAAACGTAACTTTCTTCTACATGCCAATGACATAAGTTTCATTCTGGGGGAAAAGTTTTTCCAGGCAGAAAGAAAGATTAACAACAAGCCTTAAGTATGTTCTGACCTATTCATTTTTCTGTTTTGGTCCTGGCACTGAGCTTCCTCGGGATTTCACAGATATGTATGGTAGTGATACTTAGCCCATTGATTTAGCTGTGGAAATAATTTTAAACAGTATAAACTGGAGGAGGCATTTTCCCTCCTACTTGATCGGATCAAGCCAAGATTTACAAAAAGCTCAGACTACATGATTAAGACAAAGTCCTTAGCAGGTTTAGCAAAAAAGACGGTTGAGGCTTTGAATTCAACTACAACATAAGATTAGTTTTCAAAACTTAACAGTCTGAACATGCATAGCAGTGGTACATAAAATGAAATAGGGTCTACAATAAGCTCAGGACACCATAACCTAAATAATCATAGTAGCACATAGAGGTAATAGGATACCATGGTGAAATTCAATTTCCAGATTAAATGCACTCTTAAATTGAATGTAATATTATCCTTTATAAGTTTTTTAGTTAGGCAAACACTCTAGGCTGGTTTAGACATAATCCCCGGTGCTCTGATGATGAGCCTGCAAGGACCCCAAGGTTCATGTATTCACAATTTGCTCCTCCTCATCCAGGCTTGAGGCAAAGCATAGCTTGCTGTTTCACCCACAAGAAACTGCTTTGCAGAAGACAATGAAAGGGGAAGAGGAAGAGGAAGAGGAAGAGGAAGAGGAGGAGTTTGGATTTGATATCCCGCTTTATCACTACCCTAAGGAGTCTCAAAGCAGCTAACAATCTCCTTTCCCTTCCTGCCCCACAACAAACACTCTGTGAGGTGAGTGAGGCTGAGAGACTTCAGAGAAGTGTGACTAGCCCAAGGTCACCCAGCAGCTGCATGTGGACGAGTGGGGAATGGAACCCAGCTCACCAGATTACAAGTCAACTGCTCTTAACCAGTACACCAGGAGTGTGTAATCCTAAGTTTGAGGAGAACATCAGTAGTAGAGTATCTGGCTTGCATGCAGAAAGTCCCAGATACAACCTCTAGCATGTCCAGGTAAGACTGTGGAAAACACTTGTCTGCAGCCCTGGAGAACAGCTGCCAGTCTCTGTGCTGGGTGGACCAATGGCCTGACTTCCTATGTAGTAGGTTCAGTCTACATTTGACCCAACCCTCACTTAGCCACTCAAAAAAAAAAAAAAAATTTAAAATAAGCGTCATCAACCAAGCTGTTGCTCCTGTATACTTCCAAGTGATTTTTATAAAATTAATATTAATTGGTACATACACATCTTGCAATAGGATAGTGAGGAATGTCATAAATATAGATAAGAGAAAAGGAATAAAGAGGTATCTCTAAACATGCACACACACACACACACACACACACGGTGGCATTCTTAGACTTTGGAGCATCAGTTTCCATGGAAGCAAGAATGATCATATAATGAACTAAATTGTCAGTCCTAGGTATTTGGCTCAATATAAATGGGGGTGGAAATGATTAATTCATATATAGTGTCATTCATGCACACACAACCTCAAATGCCATCTGGTATGACTGCTTCGTTTCTCATCACAACCCTAAATAGAAACAGAAATACTATGGCTGGCTATATAATTTTTCCTCTTATGTGTCATGAAGACGTTATTTATAGGCTTATAATAAATATAGCAAAGTTTTAAAAGAGTACTACAACATGTCACGAGTCTTATCTTAAAAAAAAAAATCATTTTCTCTACTATCATCAGTGTTTACACACACACACACACACACACCAATATTATAAAGGTGAGATGAACATATATCACTTGATCTTTCTTCACAGGACTACTGAGGTGGCAGTTGAATGTGTGAGCTAAAATGCTCTAAGAAAGCACTGAACTGGACACATGGAATGAAATTAAAGTTATAACTTTGGTGTTATAAATTGCACATCTGAATGAGGCATCTCAGATTCAGAAATAGCTCATTCAAATTCTGAAACGGCTCATTCATTCTTGACACTGTCTACATCAAATAATGACCATACATTGTGAACCATTCCTTAATTCCCATTAGCAATGAAATTCGACACAAAATAGAAATATACAAGGTAAGATGTATAGTGACAGTGCAATGTAAGGTCAGTTCACAAAAAAAATAAATGTTTAACTATTATTCAGTGCTGTAGAACAAGTCCTATTCTCATGCAAGGGCAGTCTGGAAAATGGTAACGGTACAGTTATCCAGAGACACCAACATACAATCTTCTAGAACAGAAATAGAAAACCCAAGCCCTATAATTTTATACAGGCTACTGCTCAGCTGAAAAGCCCTTGTTTGGAAGGTGCAAAGTTGGAGGCATTTCAGTGATTGAAGAGCCTGAACAGAGGTGAAGGCAAGTTTACTTGCAGCAATTGTATTCCCAGCAGCTGTTTGGTGGCATTCTTTTTAAAGCACAAAGGATTCCAAAACAAGAGTGGGGGGTAGATTCTCATTTTGATTTGTCTCCATTTTTTATGCTGCATGGAGCACTTCTGAAGCCAAATTGGAGCGAAGGCAAGGCTTCCTAAACCTACTCTAGGTAGGGCAGAAACAATGGGACCAGGAAACAAACGGAAGCAAAAAATGATGAGCAGGATAGATGGTTTTGCAAGAAATTATCCTCCCACAGAAACTCTGCTTATAGGCAGATGTTCTAAAAAGTATTTCTAATGCCACCACTTCTCTTTTTTAAAAAATAAATAAATTCATTTTTATTAAATTTTCCACTTTAACAATCCAATCAAATCACATGAAATATTCCAAATTATAAATATACAGTGGTACCTCGGGTTACATATGCTTCAGGTTACATACGCTTCAGGTTACAGACTCTGCTAACCCAGAAATAGTGATTCAGGTTAGAACTTTGCTTCAGGATAAGAACAGAAATTGGGCTCTGGTGGCACGTTAGCAGCAGGAGGCCCCATTAGCTAGAGTGGTGCTCCAGGTTAAGAACAGTTTCAGGTTAAGCACGGACCTCCGGAACGAATTAAGTACTTAACCCGAGGTACCACTGTACATATAAAATAATCTGAATATTCTGCCAAATTATAAAAATTTAATAGGACTTCCCATGCTTCAAGTTCGGAGGGTTCTGATCATCTCATACTTCTACTGCTTTTCATAGTCACTTCCGATGGTTCCTCTAATTCTTTCTGTTGTTAACCTTCCTTCTTTCACAGCCTCTGAGTTGTTCCCACAAGCGAGTTAAAACAAGCAATGATGTGTTTCTGTGTGGATTTTATGCCTATGATTCCCCCTAATGCCACCATTTCTCAGTGGCCAGTCCGTCCCTGACACCGGGAAACCTTCCTTCTTTAGCCATGTGTGCAAGAACAGTTTTGGTAACTGAGGGGTAAAGAACAAACATTGTGCACCTGTTTAAAGATAATGCCTCTCCGCTACTGAAGACTGGATGGGTGAGAACTGAAGGCATGTGCAAAAGGAATTCTTCAAATTAAGCTTTGGTTATCATACTATACATTAACACATAATCAACTGCTTCTCCCTTTCTCCCCAGAATATTTTGAATGTCAGTTTGGATGCCGTGCCTGACAGGTGGCATTTTGCAGAGGTCATTAATTTTAAAGTACCTTTTCTAATTCAAAAGTATGCCCTCTTTTTATTTTTATTTTTAAAAAGAGCAGCTGGGATGTCTCATAAAAGATATGGGCATTTTTATGATTTGCTTTTCTAATATGATAAAATGATCATCATCATAATATCTATAATAAGCTTGACTGAGAAAAAGACTGAAAAGGAAAAACTGGTGTGTTCAGGCAGGGAAGAAAGAGAGAGAGAGAGAATAAAAATATGGATATGTATATAGCAAAAGTATTGTAATAGGGTTCCCCTGTAGAAAGGTAGTGGCACAGAAGAAGGCAAAAATGTTACAAAATAAATAAATAAAGATTTATGTGTCCAATATTTTATTCCTAGAGCACTTTCTTGTATTTGGCATAAGACAACGGTGACCTTGTATCAAGAAAGCCTTTCAACAAACTACACAAAGGACACTAGTAGTTTCAAGGCAGCTTATTGGAAACGGCAAATGTTCACATTTCATTATATACTATGTCAGTGCTATGCCTTCCCCACACCTTTTTCAAAACTGAGCCTTGCTTAAATCTAACAAGATATAAAAGTATCCCTTTGCCGTTTATACTGTTCCCCAAAGCAACATCTCAGTGGCATGGGAACGAGTGCTGCAGACCCCTTTCCAATGCCAATCTGGCAATATTATACATCTAAGAGCATTGCGTGTTGAAGTCCCCAAGCCACCCCAAATAAACACACAATTCACTCAGAATTTTTGTTTAAGGTTTTTGGCATAATTTTGGCCACAACTCTATTCAAATACAAAAAATGTGAGTGGTTGCTTAGGCATTGGTTGCGACTACCCTGACCCCGGATGGGGACAGACTGACATTTCGCACGACTGCGAAAGTCAGAAAAGGGAAAAACATTTGGGGGATAGCGACGGAGCAGGGAACCTGCCCTCAGCCCTCCCCAAATGCAACCAGGAGCTCCTGCATGGCCCTAGCCCCTTGACAGATTCGGACAAAAGCAATGGCGAGCCTCTGTATTCCTTTAATGGAATACCCTTGCAGCAGCAGCAATTAGAGGGGCAGGCACAGCCAATCCATGCCCCTCCACCAACCAAATCAAAAAACCAATGCCTAACCACAACCTTATAAGTTGTGACGATTTGCTACGCAGTAGGCAAAAACCAAATGGCCCCAGCCAATCAGCCAAATGGACAAAATTCCTACCGGGCCCCTGCCCCAAGAGCAGACGACCCCATGACAGGCATAGCAAGGTCAAAGCGAACAACCCTAAATATAGGGAGGGAGGGTGGGCAATCCGATGCACGCAGTGAAAAGAGGAAGCTCAAAGCTGAGTGTAGGCATTTTAAAGCTTCAGGCTGTCAATCATAAAATGGCAAAATTAACATCTCCCCAACAACAAGGGAAGCCCAATCACAACAGTGGCCAACTACTTATTTTGCCCACCCAGCAACAGTGGGGTGACTTGTCAGCCCCACCATTATTTCCCTTAACAGAAAGCTGGGAGGCCTCTTCTGGACTGGAATCATGGTACAGGAAAGCTACTGTTTGCCCCAGAGGTGATACAGATGAATCACAAAATAATGGCATGCCTCAGCAATGTTTTGTACTTCCCAGAAGTGAAGTAGGATCTCTATATGGCAGCACAACTGAAAGGAGGGACAGCTTTGTGGCTGCTCAGCAACCCAGACATCATGCCAGGTTGAGATGATGGGGAAGGGAGAATGAACAACAGAGAGGGTGCAGAAGAAGAGCTCCATTGTGATGGGCAAGCCTAGATTGTAATCAGAGGGAATTCTTTTACTGGCACTCTCAAATCCCAATGCTTTGGCAGGGGCAGCTTTCAAGAGCAAAATTTGAAATATGCCTTAAGAGATATGCTAGGATGGGGACGGGGGAGAAGAAGACCTCATTTGCAACTCACAGGTCTAGCTTGCAAAGAGGGAATTGTTTTACTTGAGATAACAAATTCCTTGCAGATTTTCCATGGGAATACGGATAACCACCTTGAGAACAGGATGCTGAACTACATGGGCTCTGGCAGGGCTCTTGCATTCTTTTACAACTTTCCACCCCAAAATCAATGCTAAAGTTTTTCTGGTATAAAAGCCCCTGGAGTGATTTATCTGGAATTTGCCTGGTTTCTTACCCATAGGCACCCCTGTGGTGCCTGCAGTTTTGGACCAAGTAATCTACAAAAGAATGTGGGAGGTAAGGTAACTCCATTTTTAAGGTAAAAAGGTAAAGGGACCCCTGACCATTAGGTCCCGTCGTGGCCGACTCTGGGGTTGCGGCGCTCATCTTGCTTTATTGGCCGAGGGAACCGGCGTACAGCTTTCAGGTCATGTGGCCAGCATGACTAAGCCAGAGCAGCGCACGGAAATGCCATTTACCTTCCCACCGGAGCGGTACCTATTTATCTACTTGCACTTTGACATGCTTTCAAACTGCTAGGTTGGCAGGAGCAGGGACTGAGCAACGGGAGCTCACCCCATAGCAGGGATTCGAATCACTAACCTTCCGACCGGCATGCCCTAGGCTCAGTGGTTTAGACCACAGCGCCACTTTCTTACTACAGTCTAAATGTAGGCAAATAAACTATTACATGCACTTTGACATGCTTTCAAACTGCTAGGTTGGCAGGAGCAAGGACCAAGCAACAGGAGCTCACCCCATCACGGGGATTCGAACCGCCGACCTTCTAATCGGCAAGTCCTAGGCTTTGTGGTTTAACCCACAGCACCACCCATGTCCCAACTCCATTTTTATCCAGTCCCAAATTGCAACAGATTCTAAAAAAGGTGATACTTGTTTCAGTCACAAGCAAGATATGGTCTCTGACTTGCTCCATAGAATTGTAGTGTTGGAAGGGACCTTGACGATCATCTAGCCTAACTTCCATATGGAGCCATCAGGGATTGAACCTGCAACCTTGGTGTTCTCAGCACCACACTCTAACCAACTAAACTTTCCAGGCTCCAATATGTTTCCAGGTCTTGCGAGAAGAAAGTGGAGATATGGAACATTTTGTTAACATTTGCCAAGCTTTTTGCTACTTTTCATTTTGAAAACTCCCCCCCCCCCCCACGAACCTTTTAAAACATTTGTTTGGAATGCTCCATTTAAGGCCAAACAATTAGATGCTTCTGTGTTCATTGCTCCCACACCACTCTGGTAATGTCTGCACCACTTAACTATTGTACAAAGGGAAATCTCACTCTACGGTCATTACCAGTTTTTATTTCCAGTGTTGCAACTGTAGGGTTGCTTGTATAAACAAGTATACTAGAGCTGTTTTATGTCTGATGCTGTCCAATTTAATTTCCCGTCCTGCATTTAAAAAAATAAATAAGATGAACTGGGTGTACCGAACTTTCATTCATGCTGCAAGAGGGAAAATAGATGCAGTTGGACATACAATCTGCACTAAGACTTCAGCTGATAGCAATGAAATGGCAGTGAGTCTGAGTTTCAGCTCTAAAAAGGTTCAAAATCTCTATGGTGAAGGAGCTTCTGTGGGATAAAATTTGCAGCTTTATCACTGATCTTCACGTTCTGCATGGGGAATAAATAATGCAATGAACTACTGTATTGTTGCAGCAAGTGGGAAGCAGGAAACAGAAGCAGCTTTCCAAAAGTAGAAAATGCATGTGTGTACAGTTTTTTGGGGAAACTCCAGAAATGAAGATGCTCCGCAGAGTGTCCATAA
The DNA here is from genome assembly GCF_965153285.1 of Podarcis tiliguerta. NCBI lineage: Eukaryota > Metazoa > Chordata > Lepidosauria > Squamata > Lacertidae > Podarcis > Podarcis tiliguerta. The sequence continues at coordinate 11,773,097 of NC_139543.1, read as the reverse complement.
ATATGAAAACACTATAGAACAGCATAAAATTCCACGGAAATTGATGCTTCAGTTCCACAATTACTAGATGATCAGTGCTCAGAACTCCCATTGTTCTAGGCACATTTTTGACTGGGAATTTCCTTAGCGCAAACAGTTTCTGAACTCTGGGAGCAGTACTGTGCCTAAGATTTCAGATTAAAACTGCAGAAGGGAGGGAAGGGAGGACCTTTTTCTGCCTCCCCACTTCCAGCTACTCTCCAAAGACTGGAGAAGACATCTTCCTAAGAATATTAGGGGGATGGGCAAGGGAAGAACTAGACCATGTGAAAAATGAACATAATATTTTAGCTGCCATTCATTCATTCATTTTCAGCTTTGTATTCTTGTTATAAAAAAGCACGTCTAAACATTCTGTTGTTGTGCCCATAACCTAGGCTTAAGGTGCCATTTAACTCCTAGCTTTCATATCTCAGTTTCTAATACTGTAGATGATTAGTACTTTCTGTTGTCTGATGAAAATAGGATGGGTACATTGGGGTGATGATGGAAGGAAGGAATTTCCCACCCCCATGCTATGATGTGTTTAAAGAGCATCATGTTTTAAGTTCTATGCATGATGTCTGCCTCCACATGGCTGCCTGTGTGTAGCACCAGCATCCTGAACTTCATGCAAGCTGCAGAAACTACGCTGCGGAAGTTGTAAGAACTAGTGCAGGGGCAATTAAAACTAATTATATGCAGCAATTTTATGGTGAATATCATAGAACGAATGAATGACTTTACTTTATTCAGTCACAGACCAGCATAAGCAAAACATCTAAATAAACAGCATAACAGTATGAATCTAAGCGAATAATTATTAAATAAATGGGAGCAAAAACCAACCTTATATTAAAACATATACATAGAATACTTGATTAAGCATAAATAATGGGTGAGTAAAAACTAATAAGAAGAATTTAAAAAGACCAGTTAAAACAGCTATATGGGGCGGAGCTTCAGTGATACAGATCTAACAATATGGGCTTTCATTTTAGGACTGATTTGTAGCATAGACCATCCTTCAACAAGTATCTATCATGGTAGATGAATATTATAGCATTCTAAAGATAGTTACATACAGGTCTTGTCTCCTGGAGCATTGCTGTTGTTCTCATGCAGAAAATTTATTTGCTAGATAGGACTTAAAAACCTATCAGCAACGTAACTGTAAATTAAGTAGTTTATATTATTTGACTATATAGTTCAACGTCAATTATCTAGGCTAATAGGAAATATTGGCAATGTAGATATGTTTTACTTACAAACATGTACTTTATCACACTATTAACATATCTGATCTGTTGCACCACAAGCCCAAATTAAGTATTTCTCTCCAGCCACTACAATTTAATGAACTTGTAGAATTACCGTAGATTATTTTAAGAGGGCAGTTGCCAATCACCTTGCAATCTGTTGCTGGAGCTACACAAGATCTACATTAATATGTTTATAATTTCAATTTATATTCTGCTTTTCTATGCATGGCACTCAAGGCCGTTAACAATACAGTAAAAATGCAGCCAATGCAGGATGTATAGAAACTTGAGCATAAGAAGCAGGTAGGTCTACTCAGAACAATAATCGTCATCATATAAAATATCAGTTGATTAAAATATGCTGAGCAATAAATGAGGCAAATTAAACCAACTGTCAAAAGCCTTCTCTAAATAAAAATAGTTTATTTGTTCTCTAAATAAAAATTGCTTTTCTGTTGGCAGAAACAAAACAAAGAGAGCTAAACAAATCTCCATATGGAAAAAGAGACACAAAAGCAAGGGTACAGCCACTGATGAAATCCTCTCATTCCACAACTCAAGATATAGTAGGACAGAAGAAAAAGCCCCTTTGGAAGATCTCCATACTCAGATGGGAGAAGATGGTCTTTAAAGTACCCTGGTCCCAAGCTGCTTAAGCTTTCCTATGTTAAGGCGCTTTAAATTGTGCCCTAAAATGATTCAGTAGCCAGTGAACAGCATGTTCCCTATAACTGTTCCTGGTCAACAATCAGGCTGTAGAAGCTGAAGTTTCCAAACAGTGCTTCAAAGGTAGTTCAACACAAAGCACATTGCAGAAGCCCAGACAAGATGCAATTACAACATATGTTAATCATGGCAAGATCAGACATATTTAAGAGTCTGATACGCTACTCAACACATTAACAGAGTAGGGTTTTGAGTGCATTGTTTTGCTTTTTGAAAATGAAATATTACAGGATCTTTCACAAGCAAGCACATTTTAAAATATTTTATCACAGTTATTTTTTCCCTAGTTTCTGCCACTGCCTCCCACCTAGAGCTGCCTTAACTCTGGATCTTTTTCCCTCCAGAGGAAATGCCTGACAAAGCTTTATCACTATAGCAACTAACCTAATTGGTCTAGTACAGGTCTCTGCTTCAGCCATTGGGTGGAGCCACTATCCTTAACTATAAGCCAAAAATTTAAGGGGGTGGGAGAAGAGAAACGATAAGATTATCATCTTAGGGCATACAAGTAACAGCTATCATGTCAATAAATTAAACAATAAATAGCATTATAATCAGTGATGTGTTGATCTAAATGCTTTTTGTAACACTTTTTACAAGCTAAATTTATCTGCTTCACTTCTTCATTAAAAATACCCAGAATAGGAACATACATTAATAAAGGAAAAAAGAGAAAGGAATAAGAGAAGCAACACTTTGAATTATGCTGAAAGGTTGCTTCAATCTTTTACTTATCCATCATATGAAGTCTGTATTTTGGGTAATTTGCTGTAATTTAACTGCCTGTGTACTTTGGACTAAAGCTGCCCAGTTTAAAATGCATTGATGTGTTTATATTAATGAACATAACATTAAGGATGCTGCAAATGTTCATATTGTTTACACTTCTTCATTACAGGCATCACAAAAGTAATAACCAATGACTAATTCTTAAATGATTTGAATAAGAGACATTTAAGACAAACTGCCTCTGTTTCACTTCTTGAGGGGAATCTTCAAACATGTATACTATTATAGTGACGGGGCTTTATTGAAGTTACATTAGCACACCTTTCCCCTACTTATACTTTTACAGAGCAATCGTCATTCATGTTTACATAGAAAGAAGTAGCTTGCTCCTAAGCAGATATGCACAGGATTATTATTATTATTATTATTATTATTATTCCTGGATAAAGACAAGCTCAAAATGTACTTCAAACACTGTAGCAGTCAGGTGATATGCAAATTATGCTTCAACATTCCAAAGTTGTGCATTCAAGTCAGTGAAGAATATAAGTGGCAGACTGTTGCAATGCTACATATTTTAGACTGCTTGGAGTTGAACGGCACAATATATATACTGTGTGTTGACTAAGGTAGGTTTTGTTTGCAAATAAGTTATTCAGGAATTGTTCCTTTACAAAAACAAATGAGATTGCATCTGTAGTTTATACCTATGTGCTGAGAAAAGACATGAAGACATGAAAAAATGACATGTTATTGTTACACATTTTAAGGGAAGAAAACTCATAATATCTAGATCAAATCTCTAGGAAATATCTCTCTCACAGTTATTGAAGTTTTTCCTTCTGTTGGTGCAGGAAAACATTGTGGTCAATGGTCTTTAGAAATACCATGTCTATATACTGCATCCCCCCCCCCCCTTCTTACCATGCTTCTCTAACGTATGTTTAGCACAATATTTAAACAGTGTAATTTAAAGTGCTGCAGAGTACTCTTTGCAGATTCCAATATACTTATTGGTCCCCAAGGACACTTGAGCTACAATCCTATAAACTCTAGGTATGAAGTAAGTCCCAATGAAAATCCAGGAAAACACACAGGAAATCATGTCACTGAATGCTTACAAATGGAAATATTTTTTTAAAAGAACTTGAAAGCCTAGGGGGGAAATCAGCATACTGAATGAACATTATGGTTTTAAAACATGAAATGTCAAGTGCTACTAGAATGTTTGGAAATTAGGACGAGTCTGTTTTATAGAGCCAATGACAGAAGATTCCAACTGTAATGGAATTCATCACAAAGAGACGAAGCATCACAGCTCACTTCAGTTTCCTTACAGCACTGGATGACGTATCCCACAAAAGGTTCAGGAAGAGAGAGTGCACAAAATAAAAAGTGTATGGGGTACAACAGACACACTTCTGAAAGTCAACACTATTTCTATTCCCCATAACCTAAGCGTAGGCTGCAACATGACTTTTGTACTCTGTGTTGTACTTCAACCTAAGAATTATTCCATGAAAGGATCTCAGTAACATACTGTACCGAATGAGTTGTTCAACCACCATGGATTAAAAATACTGTAAAAGCTAATATTGGGGGGGGGGGGGGAGGCGGATATAAGGAAGACCAACAGAGCAATCCTATTCCTACCTTCTCAAAAATAAGTCCTATTAAGTTCCACAGTACTTACTTACTTACAGGTAAGTGTATAGGATTAAAGCCTTAGAATGACACAAATGCTCAACTGCATCATTTTCTGAGACACCAAAGGAAACTGCATTTCAAATCAATTTCAATTCAGATCAAATACAGCCTCCCCCCTTCAGCCATACCAAATATTTGTACAAAAACTGTCACTGGTCAGAACTGTAAGCTTTACAGTGTATGACAATAGCCTTAGATTGGCCTCTATAAATGAAGCACTTCTTATCTATCAACAATGCACAACCCTTCACTTACAGATACTCAGCTCCTAGTTTTAAGAAGTCTGAAGCACTAGCATATATTTAGAACACTGGTAACAGTCTTTCCAGAATGAGGCTAAGGACATTCTAGTTTTGTCCTATTGCAGTTTTACAGCCAGATAATTCCGTTGCTATGTGTTGAGCCATAAATGATGCTAGTGGTACCAGGACATCTGTCACAAGAGCAAGTGAAACTCAGCACAGGTATCGATCTACAATGAAGCACAGGTGGGGGGCTGGACCAAGACAGGTGAAAGGAAAACAGGCTTGCAGTTACAGGAGTAAACAAAGGACCATCTAGGCAAGAATTCTGCTGGTGTGCTCACATCCTCCAATAGGAAACACAGGCTTTCCACATTCCTTATTACTAGCATTAAAGTGTTTCGAAGAGAAGGAAGATAATTTTGCAGAGTTTCCTCTATGTGGGATGGACTGCTTGGCACCATAGTTTAATATTAGCACATTGTGTGTGTTTTGACAACTTGGCCTCTCAAGCATAATGTTATCCCCACCTCCCAAAGAAGAAGAAAAAACCCACCAACCGCCCAAGCCAAAAAGGAAGTGGATTTGCCATCTGGCTGCGGCTGTTACTTACTGCAGTAGGCGATGAGGAGGCCAACCAAGATCATAATTGCCCAGAAAGTTGAGGACGCGCTTGGCAAAGCATTGGCATCTTTCCTGCTGCTTCTCCTGGGAGATGGAGCCATTGAAGCCACTGCGTCCCCCAGTGCAGGAAAAAAGCCCAAAACAAATACAAAACAAGGAGGGCAGGGCGGGTCAGGTGAGTCTCACCACCAGCCAGCTCTCCCTCCGAGTGACCGCCTTTCGCCACGTGTAATCCCAAAGAGAGACATCTTCCAGGCTGATCTCGGGTTCAGCATCCACAAGCAGCGAAGAGCATCTTCAGCCCAGCGAAGCCATGGCACATTTTTTTACCTCTTTCTCCGATTCATTGGGAAGCGAGGAAGCGGGGGGTGGAAACACTGCAACTTTCCTCCTTCTCTTTCGAAGGGGCGAGCACTGGTTTCGCGGGAAGGGCAAAGTTATTTCGCTTCGGTGTCCAAAATCACCATCTTCTCATTATTTTTATTATTCTTCCCTTTACGGAGAATCCAGAGAGGCTCGAGCAGAACAGATCGGCGAGGCGACTCCCCTGTGCGCCGGGGATGCCTCGCGGTCCAGCCTCCCCGTCTTCGCGAGTCCTGCGACGGGGGAACGGGACCCACGCCGACACGCAAACGACCGCCTCGAACACATTCACACGCGCGCGCGCGCAAACCAGCCAGCCAGCGGCGTCTCCCTACGCCAAGACCGGGGGAGAGACGTCGTAACTCCACGAGGCGAAGAGAAGAAGCGGGCGCATCCTTCCTGCGAACCTGGCGGGAGAAGATGCCGGCGGAGCTGCTCGGAACCCCTCCGGACGGTATTCTCCGAGGGCCCTCCGCGTTCCCTCGCCGCCTCCCTTCGGCACTTGTAGAGTCGTCAGCCTCCTCGCGGACCCCGGTGGCGGCTGTGGTGGCCGCAGCTGTCCTCGGTGATGAGGAGGAGGAGGCGGGAAGCCGGCCGCGCCCACAGGTGCTGGCTCGCCCTCCGCAACAGACGACGCCGACGCGTATCCTCCCTCCCTCCCTCCCTCACCCTTTTGGGTCAAGTCAGGGCGCGCGCGACGGAGCCCCCTGGCCGCCGCCTTCTCCCGGGCGCCTTGCCCTTCTTCGCTCTGTCTTCAATCCGCAGTGGGATAATTCCCGTCCTCCTACAGCTATCCGCTCCTTCTGCCCTCGTAGCTGGCAGCTCCGTCGACCGAGCGCTTGCCCGGCGGCGCCTCTTCCTCCTCTGCCACTGTTTTGCTTTATATATATATATAGTGAGGAGGGGGCTCCGAGGGCGAAGCCTGCGTCCCGTTCCCGCCCTCTTCTTCCCTCTCTCTCTCTGTGTTTCTTGTCTTTTCCCGCCCGCTTTGGCGACGGCTGGAGCGCGAGTGGGAGAGACGCCAAGCGCCGCGCGCGCGCGCTCCAAATTCGGACTTCACGCGGCTGCTTGTCGTCGGCTTCGTCTCTCGCGCTGCGTCCCCTCCTTCTCCTCCTCTCCCGGCTGCGGCTTTTTTGGCGGGGGTGGGCGCCTCAAAAGAATCACACCGCACGCGCGCCTGTGCGCGCGAACGGGGAAGCGGCCCCCTCTTCCCTCGAGGCCGAACTGCGCGCAAAGTTGAACGCGCCTTTGCAAAAGCGCGCGTCGCGACGCATTCGGTGCCGGAGCGCACGTTTTAAAGAACCTGTTTGTTGTTGTTTGAAAAAAAAAAGTCTGCTCGAACGCTGCCACTTTCTGCCTGCCGCAGAAAAAAAGGGGCTGCTGCTAGTGAAACAGAGCAGGGATCCGCCGAGCAGAGCAGTTTTCCCTCCTAGCACTGGAAGAGAGGGGCTGGTTAAGAGGGGAAGGGGTCCCCAAACGAAGTCCCTCGAACCAGCGGCCCCACTTCCCCTGTCGCTTACATACCCTCCCAACACTTCTCTGCTGAAAATAGAGACGTCCTGTTCCATGATAATGTGATTTATACCTCGCCCATTGAGTGGGCTGCCCCAGTATAGGAGGCTTCCTATACTGTATAAAAACATAATATAACATTAAAGATTTAATAACAACAACAACAACAACAACAACAATAACAACAACAACAAAGCCCCTTCCCTATACAAGGCAGACTTCAGATGTCTTCTGAAGGTTGTACAGTTCCTCAGTGGCGTAGCGTGGGGGGTGCAGGGGGGGCCGGCCGCACCAGGCGCAACATCTGGGGGTTAGGGTTAGGGGGCGCAAATCCACAGGTTAGGGGGCGCAAATTACTTGCCTTGCCCCGGGTGCTGACAACCCACGCTACGCCACTACAGTTACTTATCTCCTTTGCTTGGGGTTGCATAATGCCATACCCTCCTATGAAAGCAGGGACGTTCTACCATACCACCCAACATCTCTCCAATGAAAATAAGGGCAGCCTAAGGAAATGCGGGGCATTCTGGGATTAAATTGGAAACGGCTTCTGTAAACCGAGGACTGTCCCTAGAAAATAGGTACATTTGGAGGTACACTTTGGAACGTGCAAGCAAGAGAAGGCTCCTTCCTTCCTTCCTTCCTTCCTTCCTTCCTTTCTCTGGCTTGTCCTCTCTGGGCACAACCTGCAGGCTGGACTGGTCCTGTGCCCAGGAAGCCATGATGGTTGCAGGATTTGCCCATCTGGGAGTAAGAAAGGGAGAGAACAAATGTGGACTCCTCATGCTGTCTCACTTGCCACACTTGGGGTGTGGCAGGAAGAATTTGGTTCACACTTGGACTGAATCGCTTCCTGCTGTGATGCCCAGAGGGTGAAATCAAGTGGACCATTGAGATGATGAGGTGGCCAGCTCTTTGTGCCCCAGGATGCAGAAAGAGCAGAGAGGGCAAGTGGGTAGAGAAGAAGAAGAGGAGGAGGAGGAGGAGGAGTTTGGATTTGATATCCCACTTTATCACTACCCGAAGGAGTCTCAACGCGGCTAACAATCTCCTTTCCCTTCCTCCCCCACAACAAACACTCTGTGAGGTGAACGAGGCTGAGAGACTTCAGAGAAGTGTGACTGGCCCAAGGTCACCCAGCAGCTGCATGTGGAGGAGCAGGGAAGCGAACTCGGTTCACCAGATTATGAGTCTACCGCTCTTAACCACTACACCACACCGGTGACTGTCTTCACTCTCTTCCAAGGCAGCACCACAGGCCAGTTCCTCCCCACTGTGGTGGCGTGGTGAGCAAAAGGAGATAGGATAGAGCACTGCCTTCAGTTGCTTGCACACTTCTCCTCCTAGACAGTAGCAGAGAACAAAGCACTACAGGGGTGGGTGGCACAGCAGAGCCCTCCTGGGGAGTGAGCACCCACCCTCCACTCCTTCACAGCTCCTGCCGGAGGATAGAGGAAACAGGAGAAAACCAGAGAGTTTGACAGGACTTTAATTGTATGTGTGGATACAATTGGATACAACTTCAACCTTCAGGAAAGGATTCTTTGGTTAATGGAAAACAGAAAGATGGGTTAACACCACTGGGTCATGGGAAATTAATATAGAGATTTAATAGCCACCCAGTGGCTGGGGAAAACAGATGGGTGGGGTATAAATAATAACATTATTATTATTATTCATATTATTATTAATGGGCCAGAAACATGCTCAAGCCTTCAGTCCTATGTACATTTACTTGGAGCAAATTATGATCAACTCTGTAGAGCCTACATTGCAGAAAGCATGCACAATGTAGGCTTAAATTTAAGAGCAGCAATTGGTAATACATTTTTAAATAGAGTGGGGATGAGGCTAAGTCCTGTTGGAAAGGCCTGCCAGATCATAAACATTTTTTAAAAAAATATTTAGTTTTTTTCGGATTTTGAAATTTACAAACAATTATCAAACAACCCACACAGAAAGGGAATTCTGAAGAGTCTCCCTCCTGCTCTTTGTGGGTCCTTATATTAACCTTTTCCTCCTGCATCTTGTCTATTAAGCCAAATTGTTTACAATGGTTTTTAAGGTAAATAATATATTTTCCCCATTCCTTTTTAAAGTTTTGGTCTTCCTGATTTCTGATTCTTCTGGTCTTTTTTTGCCATTTCGGCATAGTCCATCCACTTAATCTTCCATTCTTCTCTGGTAGGGACTCTGTCTTCTTTCCATCTCTGGGCTAGTAACATCTCTGGGCTAGCCAGATCATAAACATTTTGGGAACTGAGTGCTATTGATTTTGATTGGACCTAATAAGTGTGCATCCTACATATTAGTAGGAAGTAATTCTCATTTATGGGACGCCGGTGGCGCTGTGGTCCAAACCAATGAGCCTCTTGGGCTTGCCAATCAGAAGGTCGGCGGTTCAAATCCCCACTACGGGGTGAGCTCCCATTGCTTGGTCCCAGCTCCTGCCAACCTAGCAGTTCAAAAGCACGCCAAAAATGCAAGTATATAAATAGGTACCACTCCAGCGGGAAGGTAAACGGTGTTTCCATGCTTTGCTCTGGTTTCTCCAGAAGCGGCTTACGGTAGTTATGCTGGCCACATGACCCAGAAAAACTGTCTGCGGACAAACGCCAGCTCCCTTGGCCTGTAAAGTGAGATGAGCGCTGCAACCCCAGAGTTACTTACAGTAACTGTCAGGGGTCCTTTACCTTTACCTTTAATTCTCACTGAATTCAATGCAACGTTCTCCTGGAGTCCCAAGCTAAGTGTGATAAGAATTGCACTATCACCATTTCATCCAATGCATATTGCCTTGATGTTAAACACTATCAACTTAATAAAAACAACAACCGTGCATTGGACATCAGCCTGAAAGTATGCATATATACTTGTATGCAATTTCCATAGAGTAGACATGGCATCAGGGCAGGCACCATTTGTCAGTTGATGAGGGTCCCGTCCATCAGACGGAGCCGTCGCTGACCCTGCTGCCAGCCCAAAATACAAGTTACTGCCAGGTGGGTGCAGTTGTCCTCTTAGCCATGGTGCCAGGGTGGTTATGGCTGGCACCCCACAGCTATTATTGTGGGAGTGGGACACAGTTTTTATTGATGTTTCGCAACATCAATAACCTGTTGCAGGATCTTAGCCAGACCCAGTTGAATATAGCAGAGCATATGCAGACTTCCAGAAGCAATCAGTTGCAGGCAGGTAGGATGACGCAGGAACACCAGTAATGTGGTTACTTAGAGGTGTTTCTTATTTACAGCAGACTCTACAAGTTACTATATATACAGGATACAGACACGGATCTTAACTCTCTCTCTGAACAAACTCCAAACGACTCTCAGAATGCCACACTGACCAACCAACTAACCAGCCAAGGAAGGTCATGAGTCATCATGCCTATGTGGTAACCTTGGCCGATAGCAGAGTTGTATCCAAGGTCCCATATCTCTAGGCAGAATAACTCTCTCTGCTCAGTCTTCTTGGCCTTCAGGCCTCAGTTGCTTTGTGGGAAGCTGCATCAACTACCACGTAGGCAAAAATCCCAACAGTTTTGCCCCTGACAAAACAATGTTTCTGCTTTTCCAGTTCTGCCCCTTTGACCTCAAGGGAATAATTGTGTTCCTGGAGACCCAGGAGCTTCCTGCATCTTGAACATACCCACTACCTCTGTCCAATACATGCCCACTACCTCTGTCCAATGAGCCAGTGTGGTGTAGTGGTTAAGAGCGAGAGACTCGTAATCTGGGGAACTGGGTTTGATTCCCTGCTCCTCCACATGCAGCTGCTGGGTGACCTTGGGCCAGTCACACTTCTCTGAAGTCTCTCAGCCCCACTCACCTCACAGAGTGTTTGTTGTGGGGGAGGAAGGGAAAGGAGAATGTTAGCTGCTTTGAGACTCCTTCGGGTAGTGATAAAGCAGGATATCAAATCCAAACTCTTCTTCTTCTTCCAATAGCAATACATGTGACAGACAGTCTGGTTTAAAGATAAAGGATAATGAAAGGGCAGAGCAGAGGTCTTGAAATAGCCCATCAGCTGTTAGCACTGGACAGAAGACAGAGCAAGTGTACAGGTTACCTAGTTATATAGTCTTCCCAATATTATGAAATGCATTTCTTTTTCAAACGATAGTAATTATTTCTAAATTTGAAGCTATACATATAAAATAGCATGTGTAAATTGTACTTCTGGTGCTGAGGCCTTTCTTACCTCATCATGGCAACCTGTTCCGCAATCTCTGGAAATTGGCCAGTGTTAGAAGACTCTTTATACACCTAAACCCAGTTCTTTTTTTCTGGGGGGATGCGGGGGGATGAATACGCCTAAACATTTTGTGAATCTAAGTTTGGCCTCATTGAGGGGCATTATTTCAATATGAGTAGGAAAATGAGAGTACCCCTAAATATTTTTTTTAAGCCTAAACCACTCCTTTCTGGATTGGAGTCATTATCTCTGTGATACAACATAAGGTACATCTATAAAGCTGGCTATCCTTGCTCACCTCCTGTTAATGAGAAAGCTGCGGATGTGTTTATTTTGAGAAACTGTTTAAGTTTTAAATAACTTAATATTTTTTTTTATTTTCTTTGTGCAACGAGCACTTCGATTTTGTAGGTGAAGTGATGGGTGAGTACATCACTTAGCAACCTTAGTTGCTTTTGAAAATTAAGGGTTTGTTTCTTTTGTACCTGACATTCTATTCTGAAAAAGATGCCTAGAGTTTAGCAAATTGCCTGTTCATTCTGAAGTGAGTCACTGCTTTAGTCTGGGTGATAGCATGAATTTGACCTGACACACAAACAGAATTAAGTAGTTAAGCAGCTACGAATCTGTTCACTGGTAGATCATTATATTAAAATCCAAACGACGCTTGGTGTTACTCACATTTTTTACCCCTGGTGTTCCTGGTTTTTTCGGAATAGGTACCCTAGTGGGACCCAGTTAGATTGGAACCATGGTGGTCTACCTTTTCTCTTTGCCAAGTTCCCTCGTCAAATTTAGGCCTCCCACACTGGCTATTTGCAATGGGAGAAAAATTCACAGTGACACCCTACACCATCATCCTAATCTAGCTCCTCCCCACATGCTAGTTCTTTGTTCATTTTTAAAATCATGCATGCTAAGGCTAGAATATATCTAGTTTGACCCTAAAGTAAATAATGTATTAATTTAAGCCAATACTATTGCAAATGTGATTGAAAGAACGACAAACACACAAAAATGCATTTATTTCAGCGAGTGATTAGGAACTAGGAAGGATAGCAAAATGTACACCTAAAATAGGGATGGAAGGTTCTGTCATTTTTGCAGTTCACTAATGTACACATTTTTGAAGAAATTTCTCTTACTTGAATGCATTTATTTATCTTGTTTTCACTAATATTCTTACTTTTATGCACACTTTCTCCTAACCTCAGGTTAAGAACTCAATTCGTTCTTGAGGTCTGTTCTTAACCTGAGGTACCACTTTAGCTAATGGGGCCTCCCGCTGCCGCTGCGCCACCGCCGTGCGATTTCTGTTCTCATCCTGAAGCAAAGTTCTTAACCCTAGGTACTATTTCTGGGTTAGCGGCGTCTGTAACCTGAAGTGTCTGTAACCTGAGGTACCACTGTATTGCCCTATGCTTGTGTTTCTGAGTACAGATCACAGTTTTGCATTACAGTCATACCTCATGTTGCGTCCGCTACAGGTTACATCCTTTAAGTTGCGTCCCATGGCAACCTGGAAGTACCAGAATGGTTACTACTGGGTTTCACTGCTTGCACATGCAACGAAGTGCTAAATCACACTATGCATGTGCGCAGACGCGGCGCTTCTGGATGCGAATGCTTCGAGTTGTGGACGTGCCTACGGGATGGATTACGTCCGCAACTCGAGGTTCCACTGTACTGGGGTCACTGCACTTTCTATTATTGTTATTGCTATTTTATATCACGCCTTCCCCCCAGCTTACACACATAAAATAGAACAAGCTAAAGAGACTATTATTAAAATGTAATTAAACACTAATAGAATTAAAATACTATTGAAAGATCCATTAAAAACAAAGACAATAACCTGCAACCACAGGGCAACCACCTGGGCAGCAGCAGGTTTTTGGAAGAAATGGGGAGAAAGACTTACGTTCATTTTATCCATTCTGAGAAGTGGTTGCTTTGCTAAGGAGCCTTTGCTAAGATCTTCCAGCTGCACAACAGAACTTTCTCTCCTTATGTTTTCCCCATGCATTCCCATGCCCCCTGAATCTGTTCTGCGGATTCTCTCAGTCCCCCAAAGGGGATTTGGGGAGGGCTTAAGAAGAGAGGGCAGGAATGGGAAGTTCTGTTGAGTAACTGGAAATCATTGGACTAACTAACTAACTTGTTGGATTCCAAACTGGGGAAACCCAGCCAGGTGGGTGGGGTATAAATAATAAAATCATCATCATTATTCATGGTTATTAGTGGATAGTGCCTGTCCTGGAAGGACAGATCCTGAAGCTGAGGCTCCAATACTTTGGCCACCTCATGAGAAGAGAAGACTCCCTGGAAAAGACCCTGATGCTGGGAAAGATTGAGGGCTCAAGGAGAAGGGGACGACAGAGGACGAGATGGTTGGATAGTGTTCTCGAAGCTACCAGCATGAGTTTGACCAAACTGCGGGAGGCAGTGGAAGACAGAAGTGCCTGGTGTGCTCTGGTCCATGGGGTCACAAAGAGTCGGACACGACTAAATGACTAAACAACAACAACAAGAAGAAGTGGATAGTGCTGATGTAAAGAGCTCCAACGCCTATGAGTTTTATAAAATAGATTTCTAATATGCTGAACATTGGAGACATCAAACAATGGTGTTCCAGCTACCTCAAGTTCATATTTCAAGTTTATGGGTGTTTTCTATCCTCTAAATTAGGTGTTGCCTCTCTTAGGTATGTGGCATTTGTGACTAATTTAGTATAAGTTTCCATATAATAAGGTTATTCATGGATCTGTGTCTCTGATGAATCACTCCCTTACAAATACACTGCTAATTTTCCAGAATAGTTATATCCAGGGTAGATATCGTTGAACAAAAGAAAATTAACATCAATACTCACAGTACTATAATTTGAGCAGATTCAAAGAGATTCAGAATCCACATGGAAGTATTATTAATTTTTCTGAACTCTCCTTCAGCCGAGTCTCACATTATTCTTCTGCGTATCCATACAGCACTTGCCTCATTCTTAATTATTCCAAAATTTCAACAAGAATTTGTGACAACTGAAAATAGTCATTACCTGAAAGAATTCATTCTGTCTTTTTCTTTTGCTTTTAAAAAAGTAAGGATTTCTTTCCCTCTGAAATGTGTTTGTACAGACAATGCAATTTTAACAAATATTGTGGTTCAATTCTTCTTATTCTCCTTCTTGTTCTGAAACATCCCAGTGAAATAAGTTAAGATACTGTTTGCATCTATTTCTTGTCAGCAAATAGATTACAAAATGTTAGAACTATGAGGAACTGGTAAATCTGAAGCAAAGTAAGAATTCTTTATTATGATATGAAGAAATGTGGGGGGAAATCAAGGACTGGGTGAACAAAATGTAGGTAAAATGTACAGTGGTACCTTGGGTTAAGTACATAATTCGTTACGGAGGTCCATTCTTAACCTGAAACTGTTCTTAACCTGAAGCACCACTTTAGCTATGCTGCCACGCCGCCGGAGCCCGGTTTCTGTTCTTATGCTGAAGCAAAGTTCTTAACCTGAAGCACTATTTCTGGGTTAGCGGAGTGTGTAACCTGAAGCGTATGTAACCTGAGGTAAAAAGGTAAAGGTAAAGAAAGGGACCCCTGACCATAAGGTCCAGTTGTGACTGACTCTGGGGTTGCCGGCGCTCATCTCGCTTACCGTAATTGGTCGAGGGAGCCAGTGTACAGCTTCTGGGTCATGTGGCCAGCATGACTAAGCCACTTCTGGCAATCCAAAGCAGCACATGGAAACGCCGTTTACCTTCCCGCCAGAGCGGTACCTATTTATCTACTTGCACTTTGATGTGCTTTCAAACTGCTGGGTTGGCAGGAGCAGGGACCGAGCAATGGGAGCTCACCCCGTCATGGGGATTCAAACCGCCAACCTTCGGATCAGCAAGTCCTAGGCTCTGTAGTTTAACCCACAGCGCCACCCATGTCCCGAGGTACCACTGTACTATAAACCATAAACCCAGTGCCCAACTTAATAAGAATAAAACATATTGGGGTGAATCAGGAACAAGTTAGCCCCACTGAAATAAATTGGATTTAAAGTCTGACAAACGTGTCCCATTGGGGTGAAAGTCAAACTATCTTTTCTGGATTCAGCTCATTAGGTCTTCATTTGGCAAAAAGCAAAGCAGGACACAGTCTATTTCAAATTATTATGATTATTATGATTATGATTATGATTATTATGTACAGTCCTCTTATAGGAATGAGCTCACTAGCCCAGTGTTATATATGTTCTTCTTTTTATTAGCAAAAACAAACACCATCAAAACAAAACAAGGCAGTTTGAAGGCTAAATCACCAAAGTTGTCAAATTAAATCAAGTTGCTTTATTGTTTGGTCACTGCACCGTTGTACAGGAGACCATGAGTATACTTCCTACTGGAAAGTGAAAAGGATTAACATTAACTTGCTGGCGTCACTGCACTTGTGCTATGTTTGCTTCAATACATGGGTATGGATATGGAAACTATAGATCCATTATGCGTAAGTGTGCTGGTCCCGGGGGTAAGGTACCTTGGGTGTAGCAGAGTCCAAACGAAGAGGGGCAAGGTCCGAGGCAGAGTGCCGGGCGGTGAACAGGAACGCTGGAACAGGAGGCTGTGCAGGGAACAGGAACACCGGATGGTCGGGAACAGGAGGCCGAGCAGGGAACAGGAGTACCGGATAGTCAGGAACAGGAGGCCGAGCAGGGATCAGGAACGCAGGAAGGTCTGAAGCCAACAACGACGTTGCTCCCGCAACCTGGGGCCGGGCTGACTGGGCTTTTATCCTCTTCTAAGGCCAGGGGCGGTCCCGGCCCCCAGGAGCCCCGCCTCCTCTGGCCTTAAGGCGAGCACTCCTCCTGGGGGCAACCAGTTCCCTTCGCCTCTCTGCTCTAAACCTCTGCAGATCAGGAGAGGCCGAAGGGTTACTGGGCCCTGGAGGAGGCTCACCTGTGGCCACCGAGTCGTCAAGCCCCTCTGGGGCCAGAAGGGCTTCACCTGGGGCCAGCTCCTGATGCACTGCCACAGGTGCAGGCTCTTCAGCATCTAGGCCTTGCCCCAGTTCAGCCGGCCCTGGAGGCGGGGACTCCTGTGCAGGCCGGGATTCCTCTGTTTCATCCTCCGAATCGGAATCCCAGGCCATCACACCATCCCCCCTCCCAGGCCCCCCCCTCAACCGAGGGTCCGGACCCGGCTTGCCGGGGTACGTCGCATGGAACTCTCGGAGGCAGGCAGGTGCGTGGACGTTGGCCGCTGGTTCCCAGGAACGGTCCTCCGGTCCGTACCCCTTCCAGTCAATGAGATACTGCAGCTTTCCCCTGCGGTATCGGGAGTCCAGGATGCGTTCCACCTCGTACTCAGGCTCTCCCCGAACCAACACTGGCTGCGGTCGGGGACGGTTCGGGTGGAACTCGTCGGGTGGGGCCACCGGACTCAAAAGGGACCTGTGGAAGACCGGGTGAACCTTCAGGGTTGCGGGTAACCGGAGACGAAATGCCACAGGAGAGACTTGGTCTACGATAGGGAACGGACCGGTGAAGCGGGCGTCCAACTTCCGCGAAGGTCGAGAGGGGTGGAGGTGGCGAGTGGAGAGCCAAACCAGGTCACCGACGCGAAGTTCCGGCCCCACCTGGCGGTGGCGGTCGGCCTGGGCCTTGTACGCTTCCTTGGCCTGGTGCAGTTGCTCCACCAAAAGCTGTTGCTGGGACTGGAGCTCTTGAAGCCACTCCGTCACCGCCGGGACTGCGGATGTCGGCAGCACCTCTGGAAACAGCCGTGGATGATAACCATAACTGGCCTGGAACGGGGTCTGCTGGGTGGACGCATTCACCGCGTTATTGTAGGCGAACTCCGCCAATGCCAGGTGGTCGACCCAGTCATCCTGCTGGTAGCTGCAGTAACACCGGAGGTACTGCTCCAGCACCGCGTTCGCCCGTTCCGTCTGGCCATCGGTCTGTGGGTGGTAGGCTGACGAGAGGCAGACCTCCGTCCCGAGGGTCTGGTGTAGTGCTTGCCAGAACCGGGATGTGAACTGAACGCCCCGGTCGGACACCACGCGCTCAGGTAGGCCATGTAGGCGGAAGACATGCTGAAGGTACAGCTGAGCAGTTTCCTTGGCTGTGGGTACAGATGGACAGGGAGCGCAGTGCACCATCTTGGTGAAATGGTCGGAGAAAACCAGAAGGCAGGTACAGCCACGAGACGAGGGTAAGTCCACTACAAAGTCCAACGAAACCGTGTGCCAAGGGTGCGGTGGAACTGGCAATGGCTGAAGTAGGCCGGGGGGTCGCCCGGTAGGTCCCTTAGCGCGCCGGCAGACATCACAACCAGCAACGTAGCGAGCCACGTCAGCCTTCAGGCGGGGCCACCAAAACTCTCGACTGACCAGATGGGTGGTCCGATACCGTCCAAAGTGCCCCGCTGCTGGGGCATCATGGGCCATCCGGAGAACCTCCAGCCGTAGTGGCCCTGGCGGGATGTACAGACGACCGTGGTGCAGCAGAAGGCCCTGATGCAGGACCAGCCCCGGATACTGGGGGCTGGACCCTTCAGCCAGCTCCCGGAGTCGTTCCTGGGCCCAAGCGTCGACCCGCTGCTGTTCCCGCACCCGAACCTGCAGTGGCTGCGCCTCCTGGGTGGCCAGGAATGCAGCCGGAGGTAGGATCGTGGTGGGTTCTGCTTGCTGTACCGTGTCTGCGTTGTCTTCAGGTTTCCGGGACAGGGCATCCGCCTTCTGATTCTGAGAGCTAGGGATGTAGCGGATCCGGAACTGGAACCGGGAAAAGAACAACGCCCACCGGATCTGTCTTTGGTTCAGCTTGCGGGTGGTCTGGAGGTACTCCAGGTTCCGGTGGTCGGTTCTCACCTCCACCGGATGTCGTGCCCCCTCAAGATGGTGGCGCCAGACCTCAAAGGCTACCTTGATGGCCAGTAGTTCCCGCTCCCACACAGTATAGTTACGCTCCGCTGGTAGGAGCTGGCGGGAATAGAAGGCACAGGGTAAGAGTGGCGCTTCAGGACCAATCTGTTGAGACAAGACGGCACCGAGAGCCGTACTGGAAGCGTCGGTCTCCACCACAAAGGGTCGAGAGGGGTCAGGATGTTGTAAGATTGGTGCCCTCTGGAAACAGGCCTTCAACCCCTGAAACGCCTCCTCTGCCTCCTTGTCCCAGGAAAACGGCGTCTTTGGGCGCAGTAGCCGGGTCAACGGGGTGGTGCGATGAGCATAATCAGCGATGAAGGTCCGGTAGTAATTGGCGAACCCCAGGAAACGCTGTAGGTCCTTGCGGTTCCGGGGTGCCGCCCATTCTTGAACCGCTGTCACCTTCCCCGGGTCCATTTGCACCCCATCTGGAGAGAGCCGGTGACCAAGGAAGTCCACAGTCCGCTGATGGAACTCGCACTTGCTGAGCTTTGCGTACAAACGGTGCTCACGCAAGCGCTGCAGCACGGTCCGGACATGTCCCTCATGGCGAGCCGGGTCACGGGAGTAAATCAGTATGTCATCCAAATACACCACCACGTACTTGTCTAACAAGTCCTGAAACACGTGGTTGATGTAGCGTTGAAACACAGCAGGCGCGTTGCACAAACCGAAAGGCATAACCAAATATTCGAACTGCCCGTACCGGGTCCCAAACGCTGTCTTCCACTCATCCCCGGCTCGGATCCGAATCAAGTTGTAGGCCCCCCGGAGGTCCAGCTTGGTGAACACCTGTGCCCCTTGCACCCGCTCCAGCAGCTCCGAGATAAGGGGCAAGGGGTACCGGTCTGGGACGGTAATTTTGTTCAGGGCTCGGTAATCATGGCAAGGGCGGAGTTCCCCACATTTCTTCTTAACAAAAAGCACCGGTGCCGCGGTGGGCGAGGTGGAAGGCCTAATGAACCCACGCTCCAGGTTCTTGCGCAAGAAGTCCTGCAAAGCCTCGCGCTCTGGCTCTGTTAGGGAATATAAGCGACTCACTGGTAAAGGCGCTCCGGGTTGGAGGTCTATGCCGCAGTCAAAAGGCCGATGCGGCGGCAGCTGGTCTGCCCCCCGTTCCTCGAACACGTCCTGGTAGTCCTGGTACACGGCTGGGAGCGTGGGTGCTGCCTCCTCTGAGGGCGCGGCCGCCAGCATTCCGGATTGAGCATGGGAACATGGGTCTGGGAAGTGCACGGTCCGTTTGACCCAGTCAATCTGAACGTTGTGGGCTTCCAGCCAGTCCATCCCGAGCACCAGGGGGAAGCGGGGCATAGAGGCAATGTCCAAAGTTCGCAACTCCCGGTGCTGCTGGAGACACAGGACCAGAGGCTGGGTCTCCTGAGTAACGGCACCTGACCGCAGAAGTCGTCCGTCAATCGCTTCCACCTGGACCGGTACTGGCTTGTTCCGAAGTGGCACCTGATGATGGGCGGCAAAAGCAGCGTCCATATAGGAGCGGGTTGCCCCTGAATCTACCAAAGCATGGGTGAGGATCCAGGGCCCACCTGGAGGGTATAAACGTACCGAAACCATAAGATGTTGCAAGTCCATTGGTGCGGGCCCATTCTGTACGGTTTGGGACCCCCGGTAGCTAGGGCCATCAGCTACTGGGGTTGGCGGTTTCCCTGCGGCTGGCGTTTCTCAGGGCAGGACCGAGCGAAGTGTCCACTTCCGCCACAGTAAAGACAGAGATTTCCATCCCGACGCCGCGCCTTCTCTGCGGGGGAAAGGCGTGGCCGCACTGCCCCGAGCTGCATAGGCTCCTCCGTTAAATCAGTTGTGACCGTGGGGCTGCCGGGAAAAGCTGGTGCCGTGAACTGGAAGTGTCGGCGACCCCGGGCCTGACGACGATCCTCCAACCGGTCGTCTATTTGTAGACTCCGTTGAATGAGAGTGTCCAGCGTGGTGGGGCGTTCCATTGTGGCCAACTGGTCCAGAACCTCGTCCGAAAGCCCTTCGAGATACTGGTCCCGCAGTGCTGAGTCATTCCAGGTCAAGTCCTGGGCCAACAGCCGAAACTCCGTGGTATATGTGGCCACCGTGGACTTGCCCTGTTTCAAATGCCGAATCGCCCGGTTGGCTTGACTCTCTTTCTGGGGGTTGCCGAACGCGGCCTCCAAACGATTGCAAAACCCCGTATAGTCTGCCAGCAAGGGGGAGTCTTGCCTGAGTAGCGGCAACGCCCACTTGGCCGCCTGGTCCTTTAACAAGCTAATCAAAAAGTGCACCTTGGTACGGTCGTCAGGAAAGTTCCGGGCTCGCCCCTGAATATACAGTTTGGCCTGGGCCAGGAACATGGGAAAGCTGGCCGGGGCTCCATCAAATTTCTCAGGCAAAGCCACTGGGTACTTGCCCGGAGCCGGGGCGTCGGCCCCAGGAGCCGGTAGGGCTTCCAAGCGTTGCTGAAGTGCCTCAACCGCGTCACTGAGCTGCTGCACGGTGTGAGACAAGGCCTGGTTCTCCTGGGCCAAAGCCACCAGTGCAGCCGCCTGTTCAGCCATGGCCTCTGGCTCTTCCCGAACGCACCCCTACGAAGGGGGAGTGCGGGAGGTGGCGGGAGCAAACTGTGCTGGTCCCGGGGGTAAGGTACCTTGGGTGTAGCAGAGTCCAAACGAAGAGGGGCAAGGTCCGAGGCAGAGTGCCGGGCGGTGAACAGGAACGCTGGAACAGGAGGCTGTGCAGGGAACAGGAACACCGGATGGTCGGGAACAGGAGGCCGAGCAGGGAACAGGAGTACCGGATAGTCAGGAACAGGAGGCCGAGCAGGGATCAGGAACGCAGGAAGGTCTGAAGCCAACAACGACGTTGCTCCCGCAACCTGGGGCCGGGCTGACTGGGCTTTTATCCTCTTCTAAGGCCAGGGGCGGTCCCGGCCCCCAGGAGCCCCGCCTCCTCTGGCCTTAAGGCGAGCACTCCTCCTGGGGGCAACCAGTTCCCTTCGCCTCTCTGCTCTAAACCTCTGCAGATCAGGAGAGGCCGAAGGGTTACTGGGCCCTGGAGGAGGCTCACCTGTGGCCACCGAGTCGTCAAGCCCCTCTGGGGCCAGAAGGGCTTCACCTGGGGCCAGCTCCTGATGCACTGCCACAGGTGCAGGCTCTTCAGCATCTAGGCCTTGCCCCAGTTCAGCCGGCCCTGGAGGCGGGGACTCCTGTGCAGGCCGGGATTCCTCTGTTTCATCCTCCGAATCGGAATCCCAGGCCATCACAGTAAGTTAAGTATCCTTTGAATTCCTACCTGGCCATTGCATCAATTGTAGGTGAGTGGAGAAGGGCCATGACTGAGTGATAGAGCATCGTTTTGCATGCAGGAGGTCCCAGGTTCAATCTAGGTATTATTATTGTTGTTGTTGTTGTTATATTATTATTATTATTATTATTATTATTATTATTATTATTATTACTATTATTATTATTACTATTATTATACATTTCTATACTGCCCTTCATCCAGGATTACAGGATGATTTACAATATGGTGGTACCTCGGGATATGAACTTAATTCGTTCCGGAAGTCTGTTCTTAACCCTAAACCGTTCTTAACCTCAGGCGAGCTTTCGCTAATGGGGCCTCCCGCTGCCGCCGTGCCACCGTTGCACAATTTCTGTTCTCACCCTGGGGCAAAGTTCTCAACCCCAGGTACTACTTCCAGGTTAGCGGAGTTTGTAACCTGAAGCGTTTGTAACCCGAGGTACCACTGTACAAAAACACAAAAATACACACCATAGTAATAAACAATACACACTTCCACAAACACACAGTTTAAAAGGCCATTTTGTTGTTTAGTTGTGTCTGACTCTTCATGACTCCATGGACCAGAGCACTCCTGTCTTCCACTACCTTCTGCAGTTTGGTCAAACTCATACTGGTAGCTTCAGGAACACTGTCTAACCATCTCGTCCTCTGTCGTTTCCTTCTCCTTGTGCCCTCAATCTTTCCCAACATCAGGGTCTTTTCCAGGGAGTCTTAGATTGTTTAATTAGCCAATGGTAGGGCTGGGAGAGACTCCTGTCTGAAACTCTGGACCAGTGGTGCATCTTGGGGTTCCAAATTTCCGTGGTGCCCTGTGCAATGCCAAAATTCAGTACCCCTCCACCTGTCGCGGAGCATTCCAAATTATAGATGTGGTGCCCCCAACGTTCTGCGCCCAGTGCTCCCAAACTGGTTGTGCTCCCCTAAATCCATCTCTGCCTGGAAGAGCCGCTGCAAGTCAGCATGGATCATAGGTAGGCAAACTAAGGCCCAGGGGCCGGATATGGCCCAATCGCTTCCTAAATCCGGCCCACGAATGGTCCGGGAATCAGTGTGTTTTTACATGAGTAGAATGTGTCTTTTTATTTAAAATGCATCTCTGGGTTATTTGTGGGGCATAGGAATTCGTTCATTATTTTTTTCAAAATATAGTCCAGCTCCCCACAAGGTCTGAGGGACAGTGGACCGGACCCCTGCTGAAAAAGTTTGCTGACCCCTGGCATAGATGATACTGAGCAGGATGGATTGATGTTATGATGCCGTGCAAGGGAGCTTCCTATGTTCCCATGAATGAGGTTGAGTGGACCGGGTGAAATCTTTCCAAGCGGGGCGAAGAGCTACTGCTCTTTCCTAAGCATGGGCAATCTTATGTCTGGCCACCATAGTGAAAACCACAAATCCAAGTCCCAATTGCAAGATGGCTATTATAAAGACTCCAAAAAAACGCATAAACAAAGGTTCTCAAACCATAATGGGCATGTCCAAAGAGTGGGGCACTGCATTTTCTCCACAATAAAATGATGAATACCACTGCTTGCAGCTTGCGCTTACACATCCTTCCGCAGGAAAGATAGGACACTCCCTGCTTTGGACATTATGAAGTAAAAACACTTACTAGTCTTCCCTGTCCTAATATTACTACGCATTATTTATTATTAAGCCCATAAAGTCACTTCTATGGACTAAGATTTTTGTTATTCCCAGTTCTATATTGTGATTCTATGGGTATTACAATGAACCGATGTAGCCTTATTGGGGTTCACCAACTGGGTCTGCGTTGCTCCGGGACAGGAGGAAGGAAGTCAAATGACACCGAGGTTGATTCGAAGAAAGAGTTTATTCTGCTCTCCGGATAGCAGAAGGCACTTGCGTGATCAAGTCCACAGCAAGTCCAAAGAAATGACAAGTTTCATGCAGCGTATATATCCTCCAGGCACCCTCTCCCCCTTCCCCAGGAATCCAGCCATGTCAGCTTATACACGCAGGTTGACATCACAGATGTTCCTGCTCCAGCACTGTTAACCATAAAAGGGATTTCCTTCCTGCACTCCTGACCATAAAAGGATCTTCCTGTTCCTACTCTTATCCTGGAGCCAGAGGTCACCATTTCCGAGAACACACTCTGGCGTTATTCCCAGACGTGGGTCTGTGCGTCTTTGTGGTCAGAACATAAGATAAGGCACAAACGTCTTTTCTCTGTTCTACTGGTATAGTCAGGGTCATCCTTGACGTCACAAACTGATAAAGGAGAGAGTTGTGTTCTTGTTATGCATTTGCTCAACGGCTCAAGTTTATGCATTTTAGCTAAGGAAAAATAGGGATTTTGGTGCAGTTTAAAACTGCCTGCACAGTCAGTGTTTGGGTTTTGGGAAACCCATTCCTTCACTGATATCCTTAAAGTCAATGGACATAAAAGTTGAAGGTCTATGTCAACAATGAAAGAATTTTGTATGTTCTTCTGCTGTTTTTATGTATTTGTTATGTGGTTTTGTATATTTTGTTCACTGGTTTAACTTTTTAAAAATGAACTAGTGGTTTACAACTTCTCAAATAAATATTCACCTAATTTCTAATATCTTTTGATGGGAGGTTGATTTATACATAACTGCTCCAGAACGGTTCTGAGTTGGACATCATTTGGTGTGCAACATGGTAGTTGCCATGTTATGAGACACAAGTCAATTTCACAAGTGATGAGTGAATCTTTTAAGCTACAGTCCTATATAGCCTCTTGCCTAGAACTCAATGGGACTACTTCTGCACAGACTTGTTTAGGACCGTGCTGTTAGTAATGACTTAGAATCTCTTTGCCAAAAGTATTTTGGTGGAGGTGATAAGGGCTTTGAAACAATGTGCTTGAAATCATACTCTCGAAAGCCTAAAAACTCAAAGCTGACTGTGGGCCACAGCTTATTATTTTTCTTGAAGGCAGAGATGAGAAGAGATGCCTTTTAACTTTTCTTTGCTACACCTACAAGTCGAAAAGGTCACAGATGCAGTCAGCAGAAGATGGTTACTTATAAAAATCAGATGGTTCTTTTCTTTGGGGTCAAACAGATTTATTGCTTTTACACTCCCAAGGAATGTACTTAGTAATACTATGGGATGAAAAGGCTCTTGGGTGACATTTATCAGATCAATCACTATGGGGTAGCTCTAGTACTTGCAAAAGAGCCACACTACAGTCAACAGTTTTAAGGTTCAAATGATTGTTTTTGGAGCTGCAAGTAGAAAAAAAAAAAGTGCTGTTCATATTTTTGAACAAGAAGCATGCATATTTTAATTGTTTTCTTCTCAAACAAATAAGCAGTTAGCTGAAAAATATCAGAACCCTCCCATGTGTTATGAAGATAAAACAACATGTACAGTATGTGGTTCGTTTTCCTCTTCATCTTGTTTCACCTAGACTTGTGAAGTCAGGGGTTTTTTTGTGTTTATTTAATCCAAGGATAGGGCATCTGTATCACTCTGAATGTCATTGGACAGCAAACAGCTTCTTCTCTAACCATTGGCAATGCTGGCTGGGGCTGATGGAAAACCGGGTCCTCCCTTAAAGAGGGCACGTGTTGCGGTGAGACCTGGCAACCAAACCCTGTGTTCTGGGTGGGTTCGATTGAATAGCCACAACACCCAATTGGTAGGTCCCTTGATGCTGGGTTTAATCAGACCAATGGGATGCAGACTAAATGGATCAAGGGACCTATATATACCTATGCACGTGATCCTGAGCTTCCTCTTTCAGCTCATGCATCGGAACACCTGCCCACCTCTGCCTACTTTTAGGGCTGCGTGCTTGACCTTGCTATGCCGTCGTGTGTCGTCTGTCATTGGGACAGGGGCACGGCAGGAATTTCCCCCACTTGGCTGATTGGCTGGTGCCATTTGGGTTTCGCCTGCCGTGTAGCAAATCATCACAACTTGTAAGGTTGCAGATAGGCTCTGGTTCAGGTGGTAGGGATGGGAGAATGTTCTTGCCATCCCTATGTGAAGGGTATTCCATTAAAGGAATCCAGGGACTTGATGGTTTGGTCAACCCCTGTGAGGAGGTTGTGTGCATACCTGAGTCCAGAGGGGCATTTGGGTGGTGGAGATAGCCTGTCCCCAGCTTTCCACTTATCCAGATGTTCACCCTAGGCTGACCTATGCTGGAACCCTGGGTCAGCACTATCTGCAAGGGTGCAGGGAGCGGGTTGAACCAGAGCCTATGCAACCACTCACTTGCTGTAATCAATAAAGTTGTGGCCTAAATTCTGCCTAAAACCATACCAAAATTTGAGTCTTGTCTGATTTTAAATAAGGGGGAGGTTTAAAGGTCTGAACACGCAGCTGGAGCTCACAGACCAATCTCTTCCAGCAAAGCGTGTTCTCCTTCATGGAGAGCACGTGTTGTGGTGGGGGCCGCCAGGACACTCCAAAGTTGGGGGCGGGCTAATTGTTCGTTGGCCACTGATGCGATTGGGGCTTCCCTTGTTGGGAAGAAGTTAATGTTGCCATTTGTTGATTGACAGCCAGAAATGCTAAAACTCCTTGCACGAGGCTAGGGCTTCCTCTTTTCAACCGTGCATCGGATTGCCCGCCCCCCCTCCCTAAAATTAGGGTTGTTCGCTTTGACCTTGCTATGCCTGTCATGGGGTCGTCTGCTCTTGGGGCAGGGGCCTGGTAGGATTTTTGTCCATCTGGCTGATTGGCTGGGTTTTTGCCTACTGCGTAGCAAATCGTCACAACTTGTAAGGTTGCGGTTAGGCATTGGTTTATGGTTTGGTTGGTTGAGGGGAAGTGGTTGAGTGCCTGCCCTTGGTAGGTTGAGTGCCTGCCCCTCTAATGCTGCTGCTGCAAGGGATTCCATTAAAGGAATTGGGGGCTAACTATTGCTTGTCCACTCTGTCAAGGGGGCTCGGGCCATAGCAATGAGCTCCTGGTTGCATTTGGGGTGAGGGCAGGTTCCCTGCTCCGCGTAACCCCCAAGTGTATTCCCCTATTCTGACTTTCGCATCGTGCGGAATGTCAGTCTGTCCCCCATGGTGGGGGCAGATAGTCGCAACCAATGCCTAAGCAACCACTCACAAATTTGTATTTCAATAAAGTTGTGGCCAAAAGAATGCCAAAAATCTTAAACAAAAATTTCTGTGTGATGTGTGAGTTATTGGGGTGGCCCTGGGGACCTCGACGCGCAAGGCAACCAGCTTGCACTTCCTGAAAGTTTAATTTTGCACATTCTCAGGTAAGAAGACAAATATGGCACAGGTGTTGCAGATCACTGCTTCAACTCCCTTGCCATCCTTGCCTCTTGTACACCATGAGACAGCACTCTGGGCCTCCTCCAGAGTAGACATGGTTAGGATTTCACTGTTAGTTTGGAAGTAACTTAGGCAGATACTCTTTCAGGTTTGCAACTTTTTTTTTTAAAAAAAAGATCACTATCTGGACTTCCACCATTCTATCTACCAAGGAAAACACTTCACGTGTCACTTCCTGTCTCTTTTTGGTTCACATCAAAGCTGAGGAAGCAAGCTGTGCAACCTGAAAGTTACTTCACATTTTTTGATTTAAAATTGGTTGTAGTACAGTGGTACCTTGGGTTAAGAACTTAATTTGTGCTGTAGGTTCTTTCTTAACCTGAAACCTGAGGTACCACTTTAGCTAATGGGGCCTCCCGCTGCCGCCGCATGATTTCTGTTCTCATCCTGAAGCAAAGTTCTTAACCTGAGGTACTATTTCTGGGTTAGCGGAGTCTGTAACCTGAAGCGTCTGTAACCTGAGGTACCACTGTAAAGTTATTGTTTAACTGTCCCTGTCTGGATTTTCCCCCCTAATGGACCAACGTACTGTATTTGACTGAATATAAGCCTCACTTATTCCCCAAATTCCAAACATGAAAAGTTAAAGTGCGGCTTATGTTTGCAGTCTTATGGTATGCAGCAATGAATAGTATATATTATTTTTTTCAAATGTACAGCCAGTTATGTCTTGTGTTGTATTCAGGTGTGACTTATATTTGAGCCAATAAGGTACTTACTGTTATGAATTCCTTCTCTCTTTTTAAATGTAAGTTACCCAGACATATGATTGCTTTTTTTTAAAAAAAAATTTGTATTAGATTTTCAAAGATATAAGAACAAGAAAGAACAACAAAATGAAAAAAGAGCACTCAAACATCTTCCCAACATGGGATGGCTATGTCGTCATAAATAAATCTCCTTTCTATCAAGTTTTGGAGTGTCTTTGTGCAATGGCTCTGATATTCTCAAAGGACCAGTTTATGCCAGAAATATAGTTTGACATTTATACCATGAAGTGTTGCTGGATAGATCATTTCTTTAAATGTGATTAATGGTTGTGCACAGAATAAGGAGAATGACCGTCTCATAAGGGCTGGAACAGGGATACGTGGGATAAAGGAGTTGGTTTGGGAGAGTACATCTCCACTGTAATTGTATGCATGTTTATTCAGTATTAAGTTCCACAATGTTGAATGGGTCTTTCTCTCAGGGATGTGTAGGATTGCAAACTTAAAGACTTAACATGCTAGGTCCGCAAATAACTTATTTACACTAGTTCATTTATATCAGCGGTTCTCAAAGGGATGGCAGGTTTTGCAGGAAGATTCAAGGACAATCAAAGAAACATTTAAACATTTCAGTGTAGTGCAGTATAGTAGCAAAAAACAAAAATGGATATACAACCAGAAACTATCCACACGTCTTCAAGGCCATTATGCTACAGTCCGCCATGACATATTGTTGTGAACAGCAGGGATTTTCAACTCTGACAAATAAGAAAGATCAGAAAAGATAAAGGTTGTTTGTGTTGATGAGATGAGAGTTTCTCGGTCTCAGATTAGACCTAACATAAATGATAAGGTAAAGGTAAAGGTACCCCTGCCCATACGGGCCAGTCTTGACAGACTCTGGGGTTGTGCGCCCATCTCACTCAAAGAGGCCAAGGGCCAGCGCTGTCCGAAGACACTTCTGGGTCACGTGGCCAGCGTGACATCGCTGCTCTGGCGAGCCAGAGCCGCACACGGAAACGCCGTTTACCTTCCCGCTAGTAAGCGGTCCCTATTTATCTACTTGCACCCAGGGGTGCTTTCGAACTGCTAGGTTGGCAGGCGCTGGGACCGAACAGCGGGAGCGCACCCCGCTGCTGGGATTTGAACTGCCGACCTTTTGATCGGCAAGCCCTAGGCACTGAGGCTTTAACCCACAGAGCCACCCGCGTCCCAACATAAATGATATTACCTGGCAAAAACACACCTCTCATTGAGTTTATATAATATGTAAGGTACGTATGCAAAAGGCTCATATTTATATTGGTATGCAAAATTAAAAAAATAAATTATAAGGGCATTTTGATTCATATTCTTATGTAGCTGCATTGTTTTATACATTCTGGATGTCCCACGGTCCTATTATAAAGTAAGCTAAAGGTAAAGGTACCCCTGTCCGTACAGGCCAGTTGTGACTGACTCTAGGGTTTGCACGCTCAGCTCGCTCTAGAGGCCGGGAGCCGGCGCTGTCCGAAGACACTTCCGGGTCACGTGGCCAGCGTGACGAAGCTGCACTGGCGAGCCAGCACCAGCGCCGCACAGGGAAACACCATTTACCTTCCCGCTAGGTAAGCGGTCCTTATTTATCTACTTGCACTTAGGGGTGCTTTCGAACTGCTAGGTGGGCAGGAGCTGCGACTGAACGGCGGGAGCTCACCCCGCCGTGGGGATTCAAACCGGCGACCTTATGATCAGCAAGTCCTAGGCACTGAGGTTTTACCCACAGCGCCACCCGCGTCCCTCCATTATAAAGTAGTTGAGTTCTATATTATAAATCAAGCACTGCTAGGAGTTGTTCTTTTTCTGGTTTTCCAACGTATTTCTTATCAGTAAAAAAAATGGCATGAGCAAATTTTTATTCTGAAAGGGTGGCCAGAGAAAAAGAAAGTTTGTGAACCATTGATTTATATTGATGCATGTTTGGCCTGTTGCTTTTAGCCATGCCCATGTAATAGTTTATTTGCCTACGTTTAGACTCTATTAAGAAACTGGCGCTGTGGTCTAAACCACAGAACCTAGGGCTTGCCAATCAGAAGGCTGGCAGTTTGAATCCCCGTGACAAGATGAGTTCCCGTTGCTCTGTCCCAGCTCCTGCCAATCTAGCAGTTTGAAAGCACGTCAAAGTGCAAGTAGATAAATATGTACCGCTCCAGCGGGAAGGTAAACGGCATTTCCATGCACTGCTCTGGTTCGCCAGAAGTAGCTTAGTCATGTTGGCGACATGACCCGGAAAAATTGTCTGCGGACAAACGCCGGCTCTCTCGGCCTATAGAGCGAGATGAGCGCGCAACCCCAGAGTTGTTCGCGACTGGACTTAACTGTCAGGGGTCCTTTACCAAAAGCCAAAATCTTTCCAGAAAATAGTTATTTGAGGACTGGGGACAGGATGGGGAACATAATAAGCAGCTCTTGTTGTACATTGTAATGAGTGTTGGTGTTACTGGTAGCATATGCTGTGGTGGAAGACTGAGAAGTATGCAAACGGTGCTGTGCAAAGAATATTAAGCAACATTTATTCCAAACAAGGGAGAAAAGCTGAAAACTCCAAAGATGAAGAGAGATTGGGGTGGGCTTCATTAGTGCAGTGTGTATTGAACATGTGGGCAAACAACAAGGTTATTCAAGCAAGATGTTCCATCCTGTTTGAAAAGGTACCTTTGGGCTTTTAATGTTGTTTGCCAAAACAAATGAAGCAACTTTTAACGCAGTTGCAACAGGGCATCACTTTTTTCTGAAAAACTGTTCCAAGTGTCAGGAGGTCCTATACAAGAGTAGGGGTCTGACTGGTATGTTCTCTCCCTCCTGAGATTCAAAATCTTTCTCCAGCCTGAACATCACAGCAACTGATATCAAGAGGCATCAGCACACTTCAGGATCAGCAGAGTATAGACAGTCACTGTTCAGACTCAGTAGCGCAGATTTTTGACTAAACTACATTTATTTACATATACACACCCGGAGCATCATAACTCAGCTCCTTCCTATTCAGCATCAAACAGCAAAGAGAGAAAGAACAAAGGACAAATGTCCTATACCACGGAAACACAGTACAGTGGTACCTCGGGTTACATACGCTTCAGGTTACACACTCCGCTAACCCAGAAATAGTGCTGCAGGTTAAGAACTTTGCTTCAGGATGAGAACAGAAATCGGGCTCCGGCAGGGCTCATGCCTTTTGTGTCCATCTCATGGCATCCTCCAGCTGGGGGGCAGGTGAGAAGGACACAACTGTCAGTAATTCATTCTCTCATTGCTGGGTCATGTGATCCTTATTTACATTCTATGCTGCTTGAAGTGTGGGAACGGAAACTCAGACTAGAGTATTATTATTATTATTATTATTATTATTATTATTTGCACCCTTCCCATCTGGTTGGGTTTCCCCAGCCACTCTGGGCGGCTTCCAACAAAGATTAAAAATACATTAAAATGTCACACATTAAAAATTCCCCTTAACAGGGCTGCCTTCTGATGTCTTCTCAATGTCAGGTAGTTGTTTATCTCTTTGACATCTGATGGGAGGGTGTTCCACAGGGCGGGCCCCACTACCGAGAAGGCCCTCTGGCTGGTTCCCTGTAACTTTGCTTCTCTCAGTGTGGGAACCATCAGAAGGCCCTCGGCGCTGGACCTCAGTGTCCCGGCAGAACGATGGGGTTGGAGACACTCCTTCAGTATCCTGGACCGAGACCATTTAGGGCTTTAAAGGTCAGCACCAACACTTTAAATTGTGCTCGGAAACATACTGGGAGCCAATGTAGGTCTTTCAGGACCAGTGTTATATGGTCTCGGTGGCCACTCCCAGTCAGCAGTCTAGCTGCTGCATTCTGGATTAGTTGCAGTTTCCGGGTCACCTTCAAAGGTAGCCCCACATAGAGTGCATTGCAGTAGTGCAAGCGGGACTTCCGTTCTGTATGCTTTTGTTTTCTGCTCATTGTTCTCTGCTCTTGGACAGAGAAGACACATGTGTGAGACTCTGTTCACACTAGCCATGTTTGTTGTTTTGATTTGCTGTCAATAAAGACATTTTGTGATGCCACATACCTACACAGTCCCGCTGTGGAACTCTGCTAACGCGTGCCCACAGCTCCACTGGATGTGGGTTGCTGTCTCCTCTATACAAGGGGTGTACAGAAATTAATAGGGCAGAGCTCAAAGTGGCACTGGGCTCGCATGACGACGTGAGCTGTTGCGTCCTTCTCATGGCGCCTTCCAACTGGAGGATGGTGTGAGAGGAGTGCAGCATCTCACAACAACTCAAGCATCATGACAAATTCTCCCCCCTTAGTAAAATACTGTAATCCCCACAGAAGAGTCTGCAGTGCCCATCCCTGTGGACAGAATGGTATGTTTATACAAAGTTCAATTTCGTTATAGAAAATGTCCAAGCAATTAGAAAAAGTATCTTAGCTTTCAATTGGCCATCATAAAGAGACTGGCTTCCTTAAGCCACCAAATTTCTGATTCAGCCTCCTCCGACAATATCACTGGAAAGAAAATGGGGTATAAACTGGGCTGAGAAACAATACGAGTTATATTGTTATTTTTCTTTGGTGGGGGAGATAACATATTACTGTTAGAATTCCTGATCTTTTTTGTCTTTCACATAAGGTAGTATGTTTTGACTCCACAGAGTGGGAAGTGATGAAGACAGGATGTTTGTGTTACTGTGTTCTGTGAAGTGGGACTATTGTCCTTTGTTCTTTTTCTCTTTGCTGTCTGATGCTAGAAAGAGAGGGAGCCATGTTGCGGTGCTCCGTGTGCGTAAATAAAGTAGATTAGCCAAAATGCTGAGTTGCTGAGGTCTGTCATGCATGAGGCGCAAACTCTGCAGATCCCTAAGTGTGCTGGTGTCGGTTGGCATTGGTCACTGTGATGTTCGAGCTGAAGAAAGCTTATGAAGCTCCCGAACAATCGATCAGGAGGGAGGGAACATGCCAGTTAGGCATGTGTCTCTGCCAGAGTCCTACTCGAGTGTAGGCTGAACTCCTGACAATTACATGAGCCCAGTTGGAATTGAGACACTGGTATCTGTTTCTTCCCACTTGGGCCTTTTGCAACTGGGACTCAGTTGTGAACATATATTGTGCAGCAGCAACTTATCCCATGATTTTTATTTTTGACAAATTCTGTTTTATCACACCATAGCAAAAACGGAATGAGTTTAATATGAGATCTCCCCTCTCCTCTTTATGCATAAGAAGTAAAATATGTTTTGAGGTGGATGAGGCTCATGCATGTTATTGTTTATTTTTCACACAGGGGAAGCTCAGTGATGATGATTATTTTTTTGCAGCAGTTATATTGGCTTAAATCTGAATTACCAGTATGGAAAATGACTATCATCTACAAGCCTATTACAAGCTTTATTATGTTTTAAAGTCATTTATAACCATTAGTATCCTGTACTGAAAGACTTGGGTGTCAGTTAAAAGGTAGAAGTGGTAACACACATGGGATTTCAAGAGCATGTGGATTGTAATCAACTATCTCAGAGAGATCATTATATTAAATCATTAGGGTTGTTTTTTTTTTAAAAAATTGTACTTTCTGTACTCTTTCTTTATTTTTAGGAGCTTTTCCCTTCATCTGGTCTAAAAGAAGGAGCAATCAACTATATAATTGTTGGGTTTCAATTTGTGTTCTTTAATACTCCAATGCATATTTACGGGCAGAATTCTGTAACTAGTATAAATAGCTCCCCCCCCCCCCCCATCTATAAATGTTGCTGGACTACAATATACATTAGCCACAGCCAGTTTAGGTAGGATTGGAGTTATAGTCCAACAAAATCTGGGACGCACCATGATGACCTATATTAACACCAACTTTGTACTGTAGTTGGTTATGGGACAACTCCTTTGACTAAAACTGGAATTGGCTAAGTATTTTTTTTAAAATGGTTTTTATTAAATATTTTATTTGGTTACAAAAGTAGATCATCACCGCCATCATCAAACCTTTATTGGCACCACTTGCAAACATTCAGAATAAATAGGCCAATGCAATCTCATCGCCATTTCAACAATACAGTCATTTGCCAAAGGGAAGAAGAGGCAAGCAATCTATTTCACCTCTGTGGGACTCCAGCAAGGGCAGGGTCCTGTAGCGTACTTCGGCGGCAGAAAATCAAATTGGGGAACTTGGTTACTGTCTTGGTGAGCTCCTGGTCTCTCCCCTGTAATAAGAAGCGTATAACCTCTGTCTCTGGTTTCCATGTTGGGATACATAGGTGGTCTAAGAATTGTTGGCGGAGATACAAAAGTAGATAAAGGTAAAGGGACCCCTGACCATTAGGTCCAGTTGCAGACGACTCTGGGGTTGCGGCGCTCATCTCACTTTTTGGCTGAAGGAGCCGGCGTACAGCTTCCGGGTCATGACTAAGCTGCTTCTGGAGAACCAGAGCAGCACACGGAAACGCCGTTTACCTTCCCGCCGGAGTGGTACCTATTTATCTACTTGCACTTTGACGTGCTTTTGAACTGCTAGGTTGGCAGGAGCAGGGACCGAACAACAGGAACTCACTTTAGTATTGTCTGCAGGCATGTCCAACAGGTAGATCTTGATCTACTGGTAGATCACTGGACATCTGTGGTAGATCACTGGTAGATCACAGTAGCTCTTTCCTCCCCCCCCCCAAAAAAGCTCAACAACTTTGCCCCGAACCACCCCCCACCCCCCGGTAGATCACCGGCAGTTTTTAATTCTGTGAGTAGATATACCGGTATACCGTATAAGGTTTATTTTCAGAACAAAACCAGTTTCTCTGGAGACGCTTTTCCAGGGCAAACAATCTGCAGTAGATCTAGATTGTGTGTGGTCTATGTAAATAAACAGCAACCCACCAAGTATTCAGTCTCCAATGATTCTGAAGAAAATGTCATGTGTACACAACTCAAGTATAAGACACTAACGTTAAATGACTTCTGTGCATGTTCCTATAAACCAACTGCCATGAGGCTCTTTAGTTTGTTGACAGTGAAGGCCCAGAATGTCAATTAATATTCCAAGTGAGAAAACATCTCCTTTTTTTTGGAAACCGGGGAGCCATTCATACATCTGAGCATCACAAGCTGGGCAAATTGATGTGCTCAACCATGTAATTATGAATTTTTGAGCCATCACTAGCCACTGTACACAATGGGACGACTTCACAACTCCTAGCATATGGACCCTAAGCCTTATTTTAGCCAGGGCTTCTGAGAATTGGGACAGCTGTCTACATGCTTTTATTCCACATACAGCCACACATGGTGCTCTCTGCAGGAAATTCGCTTCTTCAGCAGCCGCTGCTGTTTCAACAGAAGCTCACTTGATGCTACTAGCGTCCAAAAACAATATTTACTTTTGACTTTCCCTATGACATTAAGGGTGCTGACAAACAGCCCTAACGCTGTGATATATATAGTCAATTGCTTACGAAGCTGTAGGGTGTTGGCATGCTTTGCAGAGAGAGAATGCTAAAAAAGAAACAAGAGCTGCTGGGACCAGAAACAATTTTAAAAGGCAAACTAACAACCAGGAGAAGTTTTTAATTCACAAGTAGAAGTTTAACTGTAAAGCATGCATTTAATATTGGTCAACAGATTAATCAAATTCTTGCTTTGGAGCAGAGTTTCCCAAACTTGGGTCTCCAGCTGTTTTCAGACTACAACTCCCATCATCCCAAGCTAGCAGGTCCAGTACACAGGGATGATGGGAATTGTAGTCCAAAGACAGCTGGAGACTCATGCTTGGGAAACAATACATGGAGTATGGGGCAAACATGAGAGAAACTGGAGGAATAAAATACAACTTAAGGTTTATTAATGTGAACCTTTAAACCAGTGGAAGTCTTGGTTTTCAAGTGATCCAGCGTTGACTTTGAGTGGCTTGGTACAGATGATCTTTAGTGACCTGATGGCAACCCAGTGTTTTGACGGATTGAAACTGGGTAGCAAAAGCCAATCGTCTTATAACAGAGGAAGTCCGTGAAAAAAGTCATATGGTGCAACTAACTTGAATGGAACTAAAGTCTGACCTGTATGTCATCACTCATGTGAATGAAGATAAGCACATTTATTTATTTATATTTATTAAATTTGTCGGCTGCCAAAGCGACTTACAACCAAACAAACAGACAATCAACCCCACATTGATAGATTAAAGGCAAGAGGAAAGAGAAATACATTAATCACATTCCCGCCCATGTTGGTTGTGCATAAGCAACATTGGACACAGTGGTGCAGATGGAAGTCATCATGGATTCACTAAAATTGTGGCAGCTTTGTGGGTGAAACAAGACCAATTCTATGCCTGTTTGCTGAGAAAACTCTCATTGTGTTTGATGGGGCTTATTCCTAGATAAACATACGTATGCAGGATTGCAACCTTAAGACGACGCCTTAGGTAAAGGTAAAGGGACCCCTGACCTTTAGGTCCAGTTGTGGCCGACTCTGGGGTTGCGGCGCTCGTCTTGCTTTATTGGCCGAGGGAGCCGGCGTACAGCTTCCGGGTCATGTGACCAGCATGACTAAGCCGCTTCTGGCGAGCCAGAGCAGTGCACAGAAACGCCGTTTACCTTCCCGCTGGAGCGGTACCTATTTATCTACTTGCACTGCATGCTTTTGAACTGCTAGGTTTGCAGGAGCAGGGACCAAGCAACGGGAGCTCACCCCATCATGGGGATTCGAACCGCCAACCTTCTGATCGGCTAGTCCTAGGCTCTGTGGTTTAACCCACAGCGCCACCCGCAGCCTTAAGACAACGCCTTAGGTTCCTTTTAATTTGTGGTTCCCCAGCTTAGCATTTAAGTAGGGGTAGGGGTGGCCCTCCACATGTTTTTGTTGGATTTGAACTCCCATCAGCACCCTCCAGCATGGCCAAAGATAAGGGATGGTCAGAATCCAGCAACATGTGGAGGGAAGCAGTTTCTTCGCCCCTGATTTAGAGCTTTACATTTATGAAACAAAAGTGTTTCCAAGCATATAAAAGCAGGGTGAACTTAACATTCTCCGAAGACAGATGTAGGCTGCCTTTAGGGTATGATTTTTTTAGAAGATGAGATCATTCTACGATTCTTTGAACCTGCCTTTAAGGTAATAAAGCAACCAGATAAAATCAGTTGTAGCTTTGTTGCAGGGAATTCATATTGCTGCTTACTATTCTTTGTAAGGAGACGGCTGATTACATGTACGGAAGAGGACAACAGGGCAGCCCCCAAGGAATTAAAAACAAAATCCTAATGTTGCAATCCTATGTGCACCTAATTCTATTAGAATTCTATTTCACTTCTAATTCCATTAGGTTCCAAGGGACTTACTCCCAAGCAAATCCCTCTTAAGCCATTCTCCCTCATGTAAGGAGGAAACTGGAGACAAGTCCACTCACCCTGTCTGGTCCTTGCATCCTGGTCTCTTGATTCACCATCTTCTGTGTACAGTGGTACCTTGGTTCTCAAACTTAATCCGTTCCGGAAGTCCGTTCCAAAACCAAAGCGTTCCAAAACCAAGGTGCGCTTTCCCATAGAAAGTAATGCAAAATGGATTAATCCGTTCCAGACTTTGAAAAACAACCCCAAAAACAGCAATTTAGCATGAATTTTACTATCTAACGAGACCACTGATCCATAAAATGAAAGCAATAAACAGTGTACTGCAGTCACACAATCCATCAATCAGTAGCTGAACTGGGTTCCACACAGTCACAAAAACGAAACAAAAAGAGCTGCAAAAACAAAAAGGCAAAATAAATAGCAAAAACAGACAGACCTCAGCGTAACACTCAAAACGGAAGTGTGGCTCTCAAAACGGAAGCGTAACACTCAAAATGGAGCATGTTCGACTTCTGAAAAAAGTTCGCAGACCGGAACACTTACTTCCAGGTTTGCAGTGTTTGGGTTCCAAGTTGTTTTAGTACCAAGGCATTTGAGAACCAAGGTATTGGGAAAGGAACTTCTGCAATGGGAACCTGCTGTACTCATGTAAGTGGCACATGCATTATGACACTTGTCTCTCCGAGGGAGATCTCTCAAGTACAGAATGCTGGTTCCCTACTGCAGACATTCCTTTCCCAGTATTTGGAAGGCGACGGAACCAGAACCAGGGACATAGTGGAAGGTGTGGGACCAATGAGCTCATGAATTCCCCTCATTGCATGCAGTTGCCCTGAATGTGTGTAGAGAGCTTACTATAAGTGTGTACAACATTGCAGCCTGGCAGTGCAATCCTATATCAACTCGGAAGCAAGCCCATTAAGTCCAATGGGATTTGCTCCTAGACCAGGTAGGTGTGCATAGGATTGCAGTCTGAAGATTCCAAAAGAGGAAGGGCACTTGCTGTTTCTCTTCTTTTTAATTTTTTTAATAATAATTTTTACTAGTTTTACATATAATCACATTACACAGCAACATATCTTCTCATAATAACTCTTTGGCTCTGCTGAGCCTATCAACTTTTCCTTCCCTCCCGACTAATGGTTTACAAAATTAAATTTTGCATCTTTACATCTCACTTCGTTTCCTATC
This sequence comes from Podarcis tiliguerta, assembly GCF_965153285.1. Lineage (NCBI taxonomy): Eukaryota > Metazoa > Chordata > Lepidosauria > Squamata > Lacertidae > Podarcis > Podarcis tiliguerta. The sequence continues at coordinate 11,734,953 of NC_139543.1, read as the reverse complement.
CTTGTTTTATCATTACCTAAGATATGGACGCGGGTGGCGCTGTGGGTAAAACCTCAGTGCCTAGGGCTTGCCAATTGCATGGTCAGCGGTTCGAATCCCCGCAGCGGGCTGAGCTCCCGTCTTTTGGTCCCAGCTCCTGCCCACCTAGCAGTTCGAAAGCACCCCTAAGTGCAAGTAGATAAATAGGTACCGCTTTATAGCGGGAAGGTAAACGGCATTTCCGTGTGCTGCGCTGGTGCTGGCTCGCCAGAGCAGCTTCATCACGCTGGCCACGTGACCCGGAAGTGTCTCCGGACAGCGCTGGCCCCCAGCCTCTTAAGTGAGATGGGCGCACAACCCTAGAGTCGGACACGACTGGCCCGTATGGGCAGGGGTACCTTTACCTTTAAGATATTAAATTACTCGACCTGAATAGGTAGCAATTTCATCTTACACATCTTCAGCAACCGTGCTAGTGATGTTAATTGCTTACAGTTGTCTTTCAAACATAAAACAAATTTATTCCAGTCTTTTTGGAATGCTTGGTCCCACTGGTTCCAGATTCTTCCCGTCAGTTTTGCCAGTTCTGCAAAGTCCATCATTTTCATCTGCCGCTCTTCTTTTGTTGGTAACTCCTGTTGTTTCCATTTTGGGGCTCTCTTCTTTTTAAATTTATGTACATTGGCAATGAATGAATTTTGTGTTTTAATGATAATAATAAAAACGCCAAGATCAAACTTTTGAAGAAGAAAAAAATCACAAAATTAGCTGCCCCAGTGTGTGTGTGTGTGTGTGTGTGTTTGTGCATGTATATTTGTGCTGCTCATCATTAGTTATCAGAGAAAATGTGCAACAGATACCGTTCCCTTTCCCTCGACACAAAACCCAAGTAGCAAACTCAATAATGATGTCCTGCACATTCTCTAAGGGGCGGCATGCATTTTTTTAGTTACAGAGTACAGTATTGTAATTTGAAAGCTGGGGGAAATATGATAACCCTGCACAGAAGTGCAAACCTTGAGGACAGACTGTGTGAAATAAATGGGAAACAATGTACATTTGTTGTTTTTAAGAAACCGATATGCTTAATACTGTGCCATCCCTACAACCGAGTTTCCTCTTCAGAATTCATTGCAGCTCCTCTTCTGTAGTTATTACCGGAGAATGTACCCCATTAACATTAAAAAACCCCTATTTATAGATCATCTGTTAGAGGCTTTAAATAATTTTTGCTGTTAAATATGAAGGTATGGAAAATTTGGCAAGATGAGGCTGTTAAAACCATATATATGACACAAAATGCTGTTTTGAATATGAATCTGCTACAGGATTAAGTACAGTAGAGCTTGTCTTAACTGCATACTGCTTGACTAAAACAGAATTAAATTTATTCTTAGCAGGTGTGTTTTTAAGTAAAGCGTTTCACCCTTCTAAAAATGAGATCCTTCATTCTGGGACTATCCTGGAGTTGTGATCGTGTCGGCTGTGCCGTCTTAGCTTGCAAATCACTCACATTAGGAGTCCTGGGATTATTGCTTAAGAAAAGCTTAGCAAATGATATGAATGGCAAGACATTTTTTCTCCTGCCTGTTCTCTTCCAGTAGTATAAATCCCAAATCTCCCAAACAGGGCTGGATTCAGACCTTTAGAGGCCCCAAGCATTTAAAAGATTTCGGTGTCCCCATATGTATCTAATTCAAAATATAAACAACAATAAACTGCAAAATAAAATAATTTCTTTTTGAAATGAAACAAAACCTACAACAAGATGGAAAATAATGTTGAATATTTGCATAAATGATGCATAAAATATTTTTGAATATTTGCATAAATGATGTTTGTTTTTGTTTAGATGAGCCATGTGATCTGTGCTAAATCTGGCAATGGAGAATTTCTGTGGGGCTTCCCTTGATGCCCTAAGCATGTGCTTATTTTGCTTAATGATTAATCCAGCCCTGTTCCCAAAATCAAGTCGGGTCTCAGAGAGAATGACATTGGCTAAGGTACATGTACATTTGATGCTAGGACTCTTACTAGTATAATATTTATGGTATTCTCATTCATGCTGTAAGAGTGCTATTGACTGTTACATTCCACTTGTATTCATTCACCAAAAGAAGGGTCTATCTCAGTGGTAGCCACTGTGCTGCTGAGGAATATTCATAAACTGTCTGACCAAGAAGGACGGAAAGCAGATCAAGGGTAAACTGGTATTAAGGACAGCTGCAAAGGGAAGATCAAATGGGCTTCAGGAAAACTTCATATTGAACCTAAAAGATGATAAATATATGCACTTCAGGTGGAATGTGGGGAGAACAAACCAAGAGATCAGGTGTGTAATATTTATTCAGAATATATCACCAGATCTTTGGATGCAGGTCTCTTGTAACTTTGGACTGGAGAAAAAAGCTAAAGGACTCCTGACAGTTAAGTCCAGTCACAAACGACTCTGGGGTTGCAGTGCTTATCTCACTTTATTGGCCGAGGGAGCCGGCATTTGTCCACAGACAGTTTTTCTGGGTCATGTGGCCAGCATGAGATTAAATTGTACCTAGTAGGACCATTAATGGTCCTTCTAGCTCAGCATTGTCTATTGAGAGGCAGAAATTCTTCGACGGATTCAAACTGAGACTCTCCGTATGCACAACTGCTGAATGGACAGCTGAACTATTTACAGTGGTACCTCTGGATGTGAACGGGATCCGTTCCAGAGCCCTGTTCGCATCCTGAGTAGAACTTAACATGCGTCTGAACATCTGCGCATGCGCAGGTCGTGTTTTGCCGCTTCCATGAATGCACATGACATCATTTTGAGCGTTACTTCCAGGCTGAAGCAGAGTGTAACCTGAAAATGCTCAACCTGAAGCATATTTAACCCAAGGTATGACTGTACTTTAATTTCTGAAAGGTGGAACTGCCTGTTAGGAACAAGGAAACATGAGAAGCTTTAGTTCCCAGCATTTTTCCAGTCTGTTAGAGAAACAAGAAATGGCTGGGCTCTCCTTTGTACCTCTTTTGTTTTGTAATGTGCAGAATCAAGCTACCTGAAAGCAGTGATAACCTTAGAAAAGTAAATATTACAGCAATATGTATCATAGACAACATTGTTCATTTTCTCTTTTCAGACTGCAGTCCTGCTGGCTCCGAATGACTGAATACAATAGAACCGTGTTGCCTTGTGAATTTCTAGTCTTTGATTTATTGTCCAACAATGTTCTGTTTGTCAGATTGTTACGATGTAATGAGAGGACAGCTGGAAAGGTCTGTGTGCAATTTTAGCAGCAGTCTTGTAAGGTGGCATTTTAATTAAAGCACCATTCATTAAATCAAGGTCCAATCACATGTGAACCTGGACTCAACATAGCTGTTTGAAAAGCTAATGTGTTTTGCAACTGAGGTGATCGCTGTGTGTGTGGTTCCTATTCAGCGCCTATTGTTCAGCAACAGAATATATATATGAATATGAATTTTGTGCAGAGTAGTGTGCTTCCATTGTGCACAGAATGACCAGGTGATCATGTAAACAGATATCCTTCAGATTCATTCTTAGGGTGAGCTGATAATCCCTTGTGGAACTTTTCAGGGAAAGTAGATCAATTAGATAGGGAAGGCATGGTTGGGTTAATTTTGGATTGGAGATTTGTGAATGCTTTGATATGTCACTATCATGTCCCCTATTCACCCTCTTACTAAAATAACACACCAAAATGTGCAAGCTGAGTCAGCAAGTGATTTCAGTACGTAAGGTATACTTCATAGGAGTATAGAAAACTGCTGTAAGGTAAAAATAAAGGTAAAGGACCCCATACCATTAAGTCCAGTCAAAGGCAAATATGGGGTGTGGCGCTCATCTCGCTTTCAGGCCGAGGGAGCTGGCGTTTGTCCACAGACAGCTTTCCACGTCATGTGGCCAGCATGGCTAAACTGCTTCTGGCACAATGGAACACCATGACGGAAATCAGAGCGCACAGAAACACCATTTACCTTCCCGCTGCAGTGGTACCTATTTAGCTACTTGCACTGGCGTGCTTTCGAACTGTTAGGTTGGCAGCTGGGACAGAGCAACGAGAGCTCACTCCGTTGCAGGGATTCAAACCATGACCTTCTGATTGGCAAGCCCAAAAGGCTCAGTGGTTTAGACCAAAACGCCACCCGCGTCCCATAAAGGAGCACATCAAGTCAGACCATGGTCCATCTAGTTCAGTATTGTTGACATTGATTGGCAGTAGTCTTTCAGGCAGGACTCTCTCCAGCCCTACTTGGAGACACCAGAGATTGAACCAGGGCCCTTTTGCATGCAAAATAGATCCTCTTTCACTGAGCTCTTCCCTTTCATAATACAGCCCATCCCACCAGTAAGAGGGCTTTACTACCCTTGTTGCTGCTATGATGTATGCCAGGCATATCCAACAGGTATATCGTGATCTACTGGTAGATCACTGGACGTCTGTGGTCGATCATTGGCTCCCCACCCAAGAAGCATCAGGAGCTTGTCCTACACTCGAGTAGGACCCTGGTAGAGACACATGCCTGACTGGCATGTTCCCTCCCTCCTGGTCAATCGTTCAGGAGCTTCAATAGCTTTCTTCTGCCTGAACATCACAACGACCGATGCCAACAGACATCGGCACACTTAGGGATTTGCAGAGTCTTCGCAGCTTGCATGACAGACCTCAGCAACTCAGCATTTTGGCTAATCTACTTTATTTACATTTAGACACACACGGAGCACTGCAACATGGCTCCCTCTCTCTCTAGCATCAGACAGCAAAGAGAGAAAGAACAAAGGACAATAGTCACACTTCATGAAACACAGTAACACAAACATCCTGTCTCCGTCACTTCCCACTCTGTGGAGTCAAAACATATACCGTCATGTGATAGAAAACAATCCCATAACTGCAGTCATGGAGCAGGAATTCTAACAAGAAGCTCAACATCACCCCTTAAAAAAACAGGGCTTTCCCTCCTAAGAGAAACTCAACAACTTTGACCTGAACCCCGCAAAAGGGGGTAGATCACTGCCAGTTTTTTTAACTCTGTAAGTAGATCGCAGTCTCTTGGAAGTTGGCCACCCTTGTAGGCAGGTCTACTCAGAAGTAAGTCTTGTTGAGTTCAATGAGACTTACTCCCAGTAATTAATTTCAAGAAATGTATCCTGCCTTTTGCAATTTGCCATGAAGCTTTTGTGCATCTCTAGTGCATGAAATTCCTGGGTTCTAAATATGTTTTGAGAGTAACCATGTACCCTTTGCTGTCTCTTGGCATTATTCCTGGAGTATTCAAGAATAAATCAAAAAACACCTTTCCACTTTGTTGTTAATTCATTAGCAAGGTGAGTTAATTTCATCTTGGCAATTTTAGACACAAATATGAATCAGAATACCCACACATTTGAAACACTCAAATAAAATTAGATACAAATTTATTACCATGAAGTGCCCCAAAGACAGATAAATTTGACTTGTGATTTGTACAATAAAAGAATCTTACTTAATAAGAAATTATATATCTTTGGAGTTTAATTGCAAAAGGCCTGTCACTAAAAGATTAATGATGAGCAGTTTTTCACTTCAAATGATTGCAATTGAATTAAGATATTGCCATTATTCTTTCAGAGATAAAGACAAGCAAATGAGACAAAAAAAGAGGAAAGAGTAGAAATCAGAAGTCTCTTTGAACTGGAGAACTTTCTATCTTTTTTTTTTAAGGAACAAGACTTTAAAAATATTTTACAAGGGACATGTGGTTCTAATAATAATAATTTATTATTTATACCCCGCCCATCTGGCTGGGTTTCCCCAGCCACTCTGGGCGGCTCCCAACAAAATATTAAAAACATGATAAAACATCAAACATTAAAAACTTCCCTAAACGGGGTTAAATAGCACTTCAAATATGCTCTTGTATATGAAAACAAAAACAGCATTGATTTGTATTAACATATATGATTTTTCTCCAGATGGAAATAAATCTCCAGAAATTGACACTTGTGTGTGAAAGGGTGATCTATTGTATAGTACTATACACGTCTCTTGTTGTTGTTTAGTCGTGTCTGACTTTTCATGACCCCATGGACCAGAGCACACCAGGCACTCCAGTCTTCCACTGCCTCCTGCAGCTTGGTCAAACTCATGTTAATAGCTTAGAGAACACTGTCCAATCATCTTGTCCTCTGTCATCCCCTTCTCCTTGTGTCCTCCATCTTTCCCAACATCAGGGTCTTTTCCAGGGAGTCTTCTCTTCTCATGAGGTGGCCAAAGTATTGGAGCCTCAGCTTTAGGATCTGTCCTTCCGGTGAGCACTCAGGGCTGATTTCCTTCAGAATGGATAGGTTTGATTTTCTTGCAGTCCATGGGACTCTCCAGAGTCTCCTCCAGCACCATAATTGAAAAGCATCAATTCTTCGGCAATCAGCCTTCTTTATGGTCTATACATGTCTAGTCAGAAGCAAATTCAATTGAGTTCAATAGGAGTTACTCACTCAAGGCATCTGTATGGGATTGCAGTCTTGGTAAGTCGTATAACACCCATTTTACAGGTCTTGCACTGGCTGCTTCTATATTACTGAGCCCAATTCAAGGTCTTAGTTCTCTAACTTACAAAGCCCTAAATGACCTGGGACTTGTGCTTGTCTGAGGACAAACACATGTTCTGAGATCAGCAGGGGAAAGGCTGCTTGTTTTCACATGTGTGGCCATAACTGATATGTAATGATGCAGAAAACAGTCTTCTCTAGTGTTACCCTGACTGTGGAATTTGTGGGAGCATTCAGGGTGGCAGGAGAGGATATATTGTTTATTAATATCCTTCCTAACTCGGGCTAGCAAGATCCTTTACTTAGCAGAATTTACATTCCACTTTTTACGTGCACAGCAGATAGCTGGTTGCAGGCTCGTGTGAGCCTCTCACTATTATACAATTCAGTCTGTCTCAGATTGAATTGTACATTCCTGGTAAGTTCCCTTGAATCCCTCTTAAAAGAATAAAGATGCCACAATCTTATTCAGAGTCAATAAAAGAAGTTTACTTACATCAGTTCACAGTTGGATCCCTGAAGGCAGACTTAGTTATAAATATGTACATGTGGATCTACCCCATATGTAAGGTTACCAGAAGTCCCCGTTTCCCGGGGACAGTCCCTGGATTTAAAAAACCAGCCCCCTGACAAAAATCCATCCCTGGAATGGGGAAGTTGAAAAATGTCCCTGGATTCATTGAAAAAATCTGGTAACCTTACCACATGGGGGAATAATCCCAGTGCTTCTGCTAGCTGAGAGCTAACAGAGCAGTCCTAGCTAGAAGCTGGTCAAACGAAGAAAGAGGTGAAAAAGAGAGGGGTGTGCTGTGTGACTCGTCCTTTTGTTACCTTGACAGGTTAGGTCATGCCCACTTTCTATCACATGCAAAAGGAAGGATGCTCCAGCCTAGGAGGAACAGGAAGTTTTGACTGGCTGAACCAGACATCCCCTTGCATGTCCACTCTAGGAAAACAAGGAATGTTGTACTTGACTGCTCCCAGTGGATTACATCCCACAGAATTAACTCCCATTGGAAGTGTGGACAGCTAGAATATTGCTAAGCTTGTGGGTGCCTAGTTAAAACAAACCTGTTCTCTCAGGCATTTGGAGAAATTTCAGTTATTCTAGTTTAAAGTGCTGTCCAAGGTCTGAGTCTGTTTGCTCTCCTGTTGTTTACTTGCAATGCTTTTGTATTGGAGCATAGGTATTCCATTTTTAGATATTCTGTTGGAAACCACCCTGTGATTCTTTTCCGGTGAAGAGTGGTTTATAAATTTGACAATACTGATCCTACAGCATAAGAAGTTGTCTACTCCTAGAAAAAAGCAGAATGAATTTAGTAATAGATGAAAAGAATACAGAATAGAGCTGTGGAAGGATTAACCCAGGAGAAACTCAGGTAATACATGCCTCCATAATATCTTACCATTCCAATTACCAAGAAGAATAGCTGGCTGGGTGAATCCAACCAAAGAGAGTAGCAGCATCACATGACCAGATACAAAGGAGAACTTTTCATTTCTTTTCAAAAGGAAAATTCAGACTTTATTGAAAGACTCAGAGCGCTTTCAGTGGTTTTGTCTCTTCAACGTAACCCTGAGTTTGTAGTGTCCAAAATAATTTCTAAGAGTTCTGTATCCTACAGTACAAAGAGTGCTCTGGGTTCCTCCAGATTAATGGAACCACATGGGAAGAACTTTTTTCCTTTTTAAAAATAATTGCAGTCAAATCCCATATACTGTATGTGTGTCTACAAAATGAATGCAACCTCTTTGACACCAAAAATCAAAGCTATTCTCCTGCCCACCTTGGAATCCCTCAGAGTTTTACTAATGAAGGAAGATTTTACTTCTGTGACTAATCAACTTGTGATTGTACTGTTTTAGACGGAAGGTAGGATAGGTTCAGAATGAGGATAAGATTATATCACTAGAACCTGGAAAGCAGTTAGCCTCATTCTTCTTGTTTTGCTTTTCAATCTCTAACACAGAAAATCTAAACTCAGTCGTGACCCTAATTGTACCCACAAACCAGCAATGAACAAATTCCTAGGGTCTCCCTCTGCCCATATCCCCTTTTATTATGTATCTTAGCTAGGGATATAAGAAGGTATCAGTTTCCATTCTGCCTCCTATTTGTCACATGAAGTGCTGTTTCCATGCAGCTGCAATTCAACTTCCAACAAAAACTATTATTTTTGCCTTGCTGTCTGCTATGGAGACATTTTATCTAATTAACTATGTTATTCCACACCATGTATTTCAGTGCAAAGGAAATTCAGGTAGGGGGAGTGTCTAATTACTTATTGTTGTGTATCATTTGCAGACAAAAATCAGCAACAACTGAGAATACTGGTCATATTTGCTGGACTGATTTCTGTTGTGTAAGTGGGATAAATAAACGAACATTGACAATTTTTGCTCCTGTTCTAGTCTCCCTTTTCAGGAGGATACAGGGATGGCATGATTTGACTCCAATTGACTGGAGTTGTGCTTCGGAAGTCCTTTAAGGCCTCTCAACCTTTCTCCCACAATGTAAGCATTGCAAACAAAAAATTACACCCAGATATTAGCACCATTTTCTCTCCATTCTTGGTCATAAGTTGAATCTAGTAAACAACCTCACTAGAATTAGCCTATGAGCTAAGGAAGCTACTCAATCATCCTGATTGCTGACAGCATAAATTAATTACAGAAACCTGATTTCAGGTCTTAATTAAATTAATATGATTTGGTGTAATCTCTTTGAGAACAATATGGATGGTTTTCCACCTCACTTCCTACACAAATTGCCTTGCCTATGACTTGGTATTTATTCTGAGCTGTTTGGAGTGTGAATCTCTTATATAAACAATTCGGCATAGACTTCTTTTTCAAATTCTCATTAACTGGGAATAGCTGTTGCCATTATTGTTCAATGTAACACACACCTTCCTACATGCATCTACATATCAGGAGAATACAAACAAGTCTTCCCTGTTTGTCAGTTTAATCCGGCAGAACAAACCTTCTATATTCGCCAGCAAGCATTACAAGGAATCAAAACACACTTTCCCTTATGTCAACCATGTTCATTAAGAGATAAGTGGCACCATTTGCTATTTTGTTTTACAATTGCCATGTATTTTCTCTCTAGAGGTAGTTCAGCGGCATTTGCAATTATTAATTAGGTACATAGGAAACTGTCTTATTCTGAGCCAGACTATTGGGTCATCTGGTTTAGTATAGTCTATGGGGAGGGACAAACCTAGACAGCATGTTAAAAAGTAGAGACATCACCTTGCCAACAAAGGTCCGTATAGTAAAAGCTATGGTTTTCCCAGTAGTGATGTATGGAAGTGAAAGCTGGACCATAAAGAAGGCTGATAGCCGAAGAATTGATGCTTTTGAATTATGGTGCTGGAGGAGACTCTTGAGAGTCCCATGGACTCCAAGAAGATCAAACCTATCCATTCTTATGGAAATCAGCCCGGAGTGCTCTTTGGAAGGACAGATCGTGAAGCTGAGGCTCCAATACTTTGGCCACCTCATAAGAAGAGAAGACTCCCTGGAAAAGACCCTGATGTTGGGAAAGATGGAGGGCACAAGGAGAAGGGGACGACAGAGGATGAGATGGTTGGACAGTGTTCTTGAAGCTACCAGCAGGAGTTTGACCAAACTGCGGGAGGCAGTGGAAGACAGGAGTGCCTGGCGTGCTCTGGTCCATGGGGTCACGAAGAGTTGGACATGACTAAATGACTAAACAACAACAACATGGGGAGGGATAGGGGAGGAAGTCAACAAGCCTGATTTCTAGAGCAAACTCCTGATCTAATCCACCAAACTGTATATGCAGACCAGATCAGGGATTTCATTTGGGAAGCCACACATTGCCAGATCCTTAGTATCTTTGATATCCACTATGAGGTGGTCTGAGCTTTGCTTCTCTCTTCTCTTGCAATTTTTAAAAAATTTCAGTGGCTCAGGGAGGTGGCTAGTTAGTACAGTGGGCTTCTGCCACCACAAACATTGAAAATACTGTTGCAAGTACCACTGGGATCAATGGGACTTAATGATGTGCCATCACACTCAGAGAGATTTGTATGGGGGAAAACATGGCTTTCCCCATGGAACCATTTGAAGTCCATGTTCTGCATCGTTTGGCCCAGTCACGTGGTTGCTTTCTATTCTTAAGCCGGTAGTGATCCATAAAATGTGGTGCTTGTTAGGAGACTTTGCATGGAATCAATAAATGAATTGAAAATCACCTCCTAAATGTCAAAGCTGCCAGTATTCAATAGAGTGCAGTTATATAACGTTTCCCCAAGTGTGTCCATAATTATGATTTCATATGTGGTGTCAAATATATGATGGTGGTTCCTATCCTCAAAATATCCTGAAAATCAAAGGTATAAACTCTAGAGATAAAAGCTGATTAGTCCACTAAATGTCCCACATGGTCTTCACAATATTGCTGCAGCAGGCATTTAACAAACTTAATAAACTGGTTAGGCTGTGATGAAGCATTCTCCAATACAGTGGTACCTTGGTTCTCAAACTTAATCCATTTCGGAAGTCCGTTCCAAAACCAAAGCGTTCCAAAACCAAGACGCGCTTTCCCATAGAAAGTAATGCAAAGTGAATTAATCCAACTTTTAAAAACAAACCCTAAAACGGCAATTTAACATGAATTTTACTATCTAATGAGACCACTGATCCATAATATGAAAGCAATAATCAATGTACTGTACTATAAAATACATGACAGTATTGTAGATGATCAAAATTACCTTACTGCAGTGATGATAGTCATTGTTTGGATGGGAGGCTTTTATCCATTTCTGCAGTCACACAATCAATCAATCAGTAGCTGAACTGGGCTTCACACCATCACAAAAACAAATTAATCAAAAAAGCCACAAATACAAAAATACAAAATAAATAGGAAAAACAAAAGCACCAAACCTAATTAGTTCCAGAAGTCCATTTGACTTCTGAAATGTTCAAAAACCAAGGCACAGCTTCTGATTGGTGCAGGTGCCCTGGAAACAATAGCCGATGGCTGTTTCGGGAAACGTTCGAATACCGGAACACTTACTTCTGGGTTTTTGGAGTTTGAGAACCAAGGCGTTTGGGAACCAAGGTACCACTGTATCATTTTTTTTTTTTGGTCAGGAATATATTTGTTTCCCTGGAAGCTAATATGGAATGCAGAGAGTAACATTCCATGGCAGGCAAAAGGAAGTTCATGTTATTATGTATGGAGTAATTACAAAGCATTCCTGAGGAGCTCACAGGAATCATCTGACACAACGAATCAGACCAGTGAAATCCAAGGCACAACTTCAAGGTAGCCATTCATTGATGCAGGTTGGATTCACTAATGTAATCCAGGACACAAGGAGTGAAACACATCACAAAAGATACCTGCAGAGCGAGTAGCCCCCAGTAGATTTAAGGCCATGAACCTCGTCACACCTCACATTGAAAGTCATGGTTATTACTAAATCTGCAATGCAGGGGGAATAGCAGGAAACATCCAGATATCAGTTGCGCTCTGCTTGTGTGTGCAACTTCCACTCAGCCAATGTTGACCTGTTTCTGTGAGAAATGAGCAGAAACATTGGTCTCTTAAAGCTAGTAGGAACGGCACCTTCAACCACACAAGGGTCATAACTAGCTGGAATCCATGGACTGTCTCCTGCAAAATGAACAAAACAGGGATCACAAGCTCTTCCACGGTCAATAGTGGGAAAGCTCGCACTGTCCTCAAAATACCTGGGGCATCGTCTCATGAAATGTCTTGAGCACGACTGAAGCACACCTTTCTTCAGATGCGTATTGCAGCAATATATTTGCAGCAATATGTATCTGAAGAAGTGTGCATGCACACGAAAGCTTATACCCAGAACAAACTTAGTTTGTCTCTAAGGTGTTACTTAGACACGGTGTTGGGACGTGGGTGTTGGGATGTGGGTGGCTCTGTGGGTTAAACCACAGAGCCTAGGACTTGCCGATCAGAAGGTCGGCAGTTCGAATCCCCGCGACGGGGTGAGCACCCATTGCTCAGTCCCTGCTCCTGCCAACCTAGCAGTTGAAAGCACATCAAAGTGCAAGTAGATAAATAGACACTGCTCCGGTGGGAAGGTAAACGGCATTTCTGTGCGCTGCTCTGGTTTGCCAGAAGCAGCTTAGTCATGCTGGCCACATGACCCAGAAGCTGTACGCCGCCTCCCTTGGCCAATAAAGCGAAATGAGTGCCACAACCCCAGAGTCATCCACGACTAGACCTAATGGTCATGGGGTCCCTTTACCTTTACTTTTAAGGTGCTACTGGACATTTTTTTTAAAAAAAAATAAATATTATTTCGACTGTGTCTGACCAACACGGCTACCTACCTGAATCTAGAAGCCATGGAAGGCACTACACTGAGCTGCATGAAATGGAAGTCCATCAACCTCACAAAGAAACTTGCACAGGTATAGACTGATATCTCCTTTCTCACTAAATGCAAGAACCTGGACATTATACCTAAGGGTCTTAGAATTAAGAACCCTCTACAATCCACTCATCCTTGTTGTTGTTTAGTCGTTTAGTCGTGTCCGACTCTTCGTGACCCCATGGGCCAGAGCACGCCAGGCACTTCTGTCTTCCACTGCCTCCCGCAGTTTGGTCAGACTCATGTTTGTAGCTTCGAGAACACTGTCCAGCCATCTCGTCCTCTGTCGTCCCCTTCTCCTTGTGCCTCCATCTTTCCCAACATCAGGGTCTTTTCCAGGGAGTCTTCTCTTCTCATGAGGTGGCCAAAGTATTGGAGCCTCAGCTTCATGATCTGTCCTTCCAGTGAGCACTCAGGGCTGATTTCCTTCAGAATGGATGTGTTTGATCTTCTTGCAGTCCATGGGACTCTCCAGAGTCTCCTCCAGCACCATAATTCAAAAGCATCAATTCTTCGGCGATCAGCCTTCTTTATGGTCCAGCTCTCACTTCCATACATCACTACTGGGAAAACCACGGCTTTAACTATACGGACCTTTGTTGGCAAGGTGATGTCTCTGCTTTTTAAGATGCTGTCTAGGTTTGCCATCGCCTTTCTCCCAAGGAGAAGGCGTCTTTTAATTTCGTGACTGCTGTCGCCATCTGCATCCTACTGAATATGCAAAGAAACTATGCCACACTTTCTCCAAGAAGCTGCTCAAACATCTGATCAGTGTACTGATCAGCAAATAAAGTAGGAACTCTCTGTACTGGACAACTCTACAAGGAATCACCCAGCTTGGCAAGAGTTCCACAAGGAAAGACAAACCATTAACCTGGAGTTGCTGTATCTGAAGAAGTGTGCATGCACACAAAAGCTTACACCCAGAACAAACTTAGTTGGTCTCTAAGGTGCTACCGGACAATTTAGCAATTCGTATATTAGGCAAAACTGAGAGCATGAATACATGTATCAGGAGATATGAACAGGACAATGCACATGCATTTTTGCATTTATGATAATTATTATTATTTTGCAAACTGATGCAGAAATGGATTGAACCGAAGATAAGAATGAGAAACGGAAAGACACAGGAACCAACAATTACATCCATCCCTCAGCAGGCTTCTCATTACCAGGATCATATCTTGGAAGCTTGAGGTTGCGTGGCATCTACATAAAGTAAATAAGCTAGTAGGAAATTTTTACCCTCTGTCTCCACTCCTGATTCATTAAGGATTTCCTTGCTCTTTGGATTCTGAACACACAGTTTCCAGTGGGATTATACTTCCACTTTATTATTGCGGTATATGTAATTAACAATAAAAAAATACTTATAACTTTATTGTTTGAGCATGACAGGCAACCAAAGTATGGTATAAAGGTGGCATTAATCACAGTGCCTTGAAAGGGGAAAAAGATGCAGTGCTATATTGCCTATAAATCAGAAAGACTTGTTTGGTAATTTATAGTGAAGTTTCTTCTCCCTCCTATCAATACATTGCACCGCTAATGTGCAGAAACTATGTGTTTCCTTTGTCTGCTATAGTATAAAAAACTCTGACTGGTGATAAATCTGTGTGTATATATTCAGGTAGTGGTATTCTCTTTGGCCCATAAATTTAGAAAACAGCAGAGTTTCTGAAAATATATAAAGCAGAAACAGGACTCCCTCCAGACAGAAGGGCAAGGCAGTAAAAATGAAGTTCTCTTTTTGCACAGGTCTTTTATAGGAAAGTATATGGCTGTTCTGGTTCGATATAGTCAAAATTCTATCCACCACCTTAAATCATTTTCAGTGGGAAGACGAGCATGAATTATATTTTTGATGTGGTATTCAATAAAATGCAAGATATGTGATTATGATTTTAGTGCCATTTAGGGACTATTGGTCAGGCAAAAATATAGCAAATGTGAAAGTCCTAAGTCAAAACATACGCCAACTCTTTAAAGAATAAAACTAAAGGAAATGGTTAAGATAAGTAGTGTGCTTTAGACCAAAGAGTGCTTTTAAATGTAATTTACAGATAAACAGAAAATAGATACATATATTATGTATAATACACACAATGCACACCAACAATAGATATTTGTATTTTTGTCTAAATAGAAGAGCATTGGTATTCCTGCCTCAATCAAAACCTATAAAGCTGTCCAAAGACAAAATCTGATCTAGTTCAGAAGCGTTGCCTAGAATTCAAATGAGTTATGTTATGTTGCCCTCATATAGATCTTCAGACAACAAGTTCCTCTCCCTTCTCTTCTGAATTTAGTTGTCATCCCCTTTAAGGAAGAAAGTCCCGGTTACTCGCTTTATTTATTTGCTTGATTTATTTATTTAACAAATTTATATACTGCTTGAGTGTAATAAAACCTAGAACTAGCTGACGAGAAATATTAAAAGTATCAATAGCAGACAGCAGAAGACAATATATAAACAGCTTATATACATCTGCAGTAATACAATAATCCAGCTTTCTAATTTAAGATACCTAAGAGGTTGTCCTTGGAATCGACCATGACATCCTTCTGGACCGTCTAGAGGGGCTGGGAGATGGGGGCACTGTCATACACTGGTTCAGCTCCTTCCTCCTGGGCCGTGTCCAGAAAGTGGTGTTGGGGGATGAGTGTTCAGACCCTTGGGCCCTCATTTGTGGGGTGCCTCAGGGTTCCATAAATATAGCATATATTCAACACAAAAAACAGCGACAAAGGACAGCTGGACATATAAAGGGGCCCATTACCTTCCAGTAGCTTAGGGCGTCATCAGACCTGTCCATAGCACAAAAGTCTTTTCAGGGTCTGCAAGTATCCTTGTGGTATAAAAATGTAAAGAACTTGGCATTCACAGAAAATATAACCCACAATTTACAGGTTTTCAATGACTTAAAAGATCCAGAACATTGTTTATATTGTTTGGATATTGGACTTTTTGTCAGACCGCCCCCAGAGGGTTCGGTTGGGCCCTTATACCTCTAATATGCTTAAGACTAACATAGGAACACCACAGGGATGCGTACTCAGTCCACTCCTTTATATTCTTTACACGTACGATTGTGTCGCTACTCACCCTAGTAATAGGGTTGTCAAATTTGCAGATGACACAACCGTGATTGGGCTCATCTCTGAAAGGGAGGGTGAAATGGATTATAGAGATGAGGTGGAGCGGCTGACAGAGTGGTGCAGAGCTAACAACTTGCTCATAAATACAAGGAAGACAAAGGAACTTGTGGTGGACTTCAGGAGACAGAAGAGCAATGTCCAGCCACTTTTGATTGATGGGGTCTGTGTGGAGAGGGCAACAACGTTCAGATTTTTGGGCATTGAATTACAAGAGGATCTGTCCTGGAGTGTCAACACAAGGGGGCTTGTGAAGAAGGCGCAGCAGAGACTGTATTTTTTGAGAATACTAAGGAAAAACCATCTTCCGCAGAAACTGCTGCTTGCCTTCTATCACTGTGCCATTGAGAGCGTGCTCACTTATGGCTTATGTGTGTGGTACGGAAGCTGTACTACCCAGGACAGGATGGGGTTGCGCAGGGTTGTTAAGGCAGCAGAGAGCATTGTTGGCTGCCCACCTTAGAGCAGATTTATGCCACAAGGTGCCATAGGAAGGCACTGGACATAGTAAAAGATCCATCGCATCCTGGTCACTGTCTCTTCGAGCTCTTGCCGTCGGGACGGAGATACAGGACGATGAAGACAAGAACGAGCCGTCTTAAGAACAGCTTCTTCTCCAGAGCGATCTCGGCCCTGAATGGGAAGCCCGGACTTTGAAAGTCATCTAATCTCCCTTGCTGTATTTTACTATATTTTTTAATTAGTGTTTTTATGGAGCAGCAAAGTAATTTCGTTGTCCCCGAAGGGGGCAATGACAATAAAGATATTATTATTATTATTATTATTATTATTATTAATTAATTAATTAATTAATTGGTGGGATTTATACCAATGCAACTAACCCCCAGGGCTGTTTGGTGCTACCAGCGCAGGAAATATGGGCTTCTTAATGTTTCTACTAACAGGTGTTTCCTCCCACCTTCTGATTTTGTTGACAAATTAAGAGAATGGATACTCTTGGACCTCGTTTATTTTTTAAAGATGATTTGTTGTGGTTTTTTGTATTTATCTCTCATATATGATGGAATAAAATAAAATAAAGCAGATGTTTGAGCCCCTTGGAGTTAATAGTCCTCAGTTTAAATCCAATTTCTTTTAAATTCTCTGAAGCTTTGAGCTGCGTTGCTGCAACAACGCTGCTTTCGTTCAGTGTGGCAAACGCCTGTGAACAAATAAAAAGGCCAGAAACACAGCCGATGCAATAGCTATCAGTAGAACAAGTAGTATGATTCATAGCGGTGGTTCAAAAAAATGAAGGCTTGCTTCTTTATGTGTGAGGAAGAGACACAGAGCACAGCCAAAGCCAGTGATTTGGTGAATATAAAAAGCAGCAGGAGCAGCAGCAGCAAAAAACATGGAGGTCCAGCTTAAACACAGAGATGGATTATTTCCTTAAGGAAAAAGAAGCAGCAGATTCTAACACTAGACATTATTATAGAAAGGGCATTCCACCCAATACAGTGGTACCTTGGTTCTCAAACACCTTGGTACTCAAACAACTTGGAACCCAAACACTGCAAACCCGGAAGTAAGTGTTCTGGTCTGTGAACGTTTTTTGGAAGCTGAACATGCTCCATTTTGAGCGTTACGCTTCCAATTTGAGTACCACATTTCCGTTTTGAGTGTTACGCTGAGGTCTGTCTGCTTTTGGTATTTATTTTGCTTTTTTGTTTTAGCAGCTCTTTTTGTTTTGTTTTTGTGACTGTGTGGAACCCAGTTCAGCTACTGATTGATTGACTGTGTGACTGCAGTACATTGTTTATTGCTTTCATTTTATGGATCAATGGTCACGTTAGATAGTGAAATTCATGTTAAATTGCTGTTTTAGGGGTTGTTTTTAATAGTCTGGAATGGGTTAATCCATTTTGCATTACTTCTATAGGAATGTGCACCTTGGTTTTGGAACGCCTTGGTTTTGGAACGGACTTCCGGAACGGATTATGTTTGAGAACCACGGTCTGAACCAGCTCCACTGAATTGAAATTTCAGTCTTCACGACACAGGAAAACGGCCAAGTAAACAGCTGTTTTTGTGGAGGGTCAAGATATTAACTGATATTAACTGATATGCATGAAATTTCATATATAGCTATATAATCCCTAGCGTAGTAAGATAAGACCTTCGGAGCTGGCATTTTCAAAAAAAAATTTTTTTGAAGCGCTCTAGTAGGGCAGCAATTGTTCCTTAATAATTTGTCACCCCCCTCCATGATGGTACCTGGGGTGGACCCCCTGCCCCCCTTTCCTACGCCCCTGGCTATGCCTGCTATTTAACCTCCTTGGAAACAAAGCAGGATGAATATTCAGTAGACTACAAGAGCCCTGAGAAATGTGGGAATGGCTTTAAGGAAACTTTGGCAACTTTGCAGTGTACAATGCTGCCACCTGGCTTCTTGTAGGTACCTCAAGATCAGAGTTTGTGGCACCACTTCTGTACTAATTACGGGCTGTCGGTGCTTTTCAAGGCCCAATTCAGAGTGCTGATGCTGACCTTTAAAGCTCTAAATGGTTTAGGACCTTGGTTTTTGGCAGACAGCCTACACCTGTATGAACAGGTCTGGGCGTTTGGGAGGTTCTACTCATAAGGCCGCTTGCAAGGTCAGCTTGCTTGATGGGCGTAAGATGGCCTTTTCTGTTCAAATTGTTCAAAGAGTGCTTGATAGTTAACTTTAACTAATTCTGAAGTCTGCAGTTGGATAATACCTTTTTTAGGAGAAGGTAGGGGTGAGGTGGCAAAGAAGAAAAAACACCTGGGTTTACAAGATTTATTTTCATCAACAATGGGGAGAGCAGCCCCTGCTTCTTTATCCCAGAATCATAGGTGTATAATCTGGTATCTGTAGCACCTGGGAGACAATCTCCATCTTGGAACTGAATCGAGAAAGCTGGTCTCAAAGCTACAACAGTCAGCTTAATTTAACTCAGAAGCTGCTCCAAACTGGTTCAGCAACACTTACATCTTGGAGTAGGTCTTGTGTTGTACTTGAGATGAATTCCAAGGTCACCTCTGGGAGGTTGCTATTGGATGATACAACCATGTATTTATTTACCATACTGGCATCACTTTCTCCCCCAAATTCTGACTGTGAAAAGTTAAAATGCGGCTTAAATCCACGACCTTACAAAAATTGGCTTTTACGATAGCACTGCTTAAACAGACCTAAGGTAAAACTCTAAAATCCTGATTATACAGTGGTGCCCCGCAAGACGAAATTAATTCGTTCTGCGAGTTTTTTTATTCTACGAGTTTTTTCGTCTTGCAAAGCACCAATGTGTATTGACAGTTTCCCATAGGAATGCATTGGCAGTTTTTTTAAAAAAGGCGCAAGACGTTTTCGTCTTGCGAAGCAAGCCCATAGGGAAATTTGTCTTGCGAAGCAACTCAGAAAACGGAAAACCCTTTCGTCTAGCGAGTTTTTCGTCTTGCGAGGCATTCGTCTTGCGGGGTACCACTGTATTCTGATATTGTCTTTTTTTCTTTTCCCCCCTCTTGAATTTTAAAGGTGTAGCTTATATTCGGGTGTGGCTTATATTTGGGCCAATACGGTGTTTAGATTATTTGTATCCCACTCTTCAGCCCAAAGGCTGAGAGTCTTACAAGGCAGCCGTTGTTTGTAGGCTTCCATCTACATGGAAGAGAAGGAGGAGGGAAAAATCAAACTCAAGCACCGGTTCTTAAAGAGTTCTTACAATGACCAGCTGGCAGACAGACAATTCGAGGATACGAGATGCCGGGCAGAGCTGGTCTTTTGGCATTGCTGCTGGAATTAGCCATACTCCCCATCCCTCCCACTAAGGCAGCCTCATGGAATGTATATCTAGACCTTTTATCTCTTTGTCATATCTAGAACACACATTTCACATCCTGTCGGAAGTCACCCATTGCTACATTTCATTGATTTCATTCTCTATCTCAGAATCCTGGGCATCCTCAAAGAATCATAGAATATTAGAGTTGGAAGCTGAGTCCAGTCCAGTGGTTCCCAACCTGGGTTTTTTTTGGCCATACCCCACCCAAGCATCTCTAAAATCCTGATGCCCCTACCTGTGACATATAATTCTTATTATTAAAAAAGTGAACTCCTATTCCCATGGAGGAAGCCTAAAATTTGGTCTAAATTGTTCTCAAATTGCCCCCCCCAAATCAAATTGCCCCCCTGTGTGACATTGGGAACCATGGGTCTAGTCCAACTTCCTGCAACCATGGTGTAATAGAATGCTTGGAACATTATACCATATGTGGTGGTTATGTCCAGAAATTAAGAAATATTGGAAGATGATGCATGAGGAAATTAAAAAGCTAATAAAAACATCACATAAGAAAAGAGCAGAATCATATTTATTAGGAATTTTGAATGGTGACATCCCGAATGACAAAATATTTTCCTGTACGCGACAACAGCAGCAAGAATGTTAATAGCCAATAATTGGAAAGGGAATTACGTTCCAACCAAGGAAGAATGGCTGAACAAATTATGCGAATACTTGGAATTAGCAAAGCTGACTGATTTGATAAGGCAAAAACCAAAAAATTTAATCCAGAAACAATGGAAATGTTTAAATGATTATATATGTAGACAAAGATTAAGTGTAAGGTATTGGTTTATGCACCAACTACTGGTGCTGAAGAAACTGAAATTGAGCAATTCTATGAAGACTTACAACACCTTATAGAAGTGACATCAAAGAAGGATGTTCAAGTTTCAAGTCCATATCATGATATTGGTTTAATAAGTTTTGACCTGGCCGTATACTGCAAATCATGATGTGTGTGTGTGTGTGCTGTGCAAAAATCACAAAGTGGGGAAAACCCTGAAGCCAGCAAATTCCTCTACATAGCTTCATCCATATTTTAGACATTGTGATATATCAGTATATCATGATGTTTAGCTGCTGATATATCACTACGTTGTAAACCAGATATCACCCAGCCCCAGTCCTGTGTACTCTTTAATGTTTGTTAAAAAATAAAAACACAAGGGCTGAATATTCACTAATATAAGACTGTGACAATAAGTGATGAATTTGTTTTTTGTTCTCTTTCAGCTGACAACACTGATTCCCCAGGAGAGTGTCCCACTTAAGAAGGACTGGGAAAAGGGAAGGGAAGCAAGCTCCATTCAATTTGAAAAAAAAACGCTATTTTGATTCTTCAGATGTGGCAAAGTGCAACCCACGTAATCCAGAAATTACATGAGATGTCTTCTCGCTGAATACAGTGATTTGAATGTAGCTTTTGAATTATTGTCCAGAGGCTAATGGGTTCAAAACTCTTCCCTTCTGTTTCCATGGTCAGGAGAGCATGGTATTTGACTTTTGCACCAAATTATTTCTGTTAACTGATTACTTCTTTTTTTGGGGGGGGGGAGCTGCCACTATAAGAACTGTAATATGTTGCTCTTTTGCAAGGTCACATAGAAATCCAGTTACACGATATTGCTTATCCTTCATTAATATATTTCATATTGTTGCACACATTAAAGTACAAGTGCAACTAACCCTAGGCTTGCTCTTACACATATTTACCGTATTTTTTGCACCACAACACTCACTTTTTTCCTCCTAGAAAGTAAGGGGAAATGTCTGTGCGTGTTATGGAGGGAATGCCTACGGGTAGCATGCCTACGGATTTTCCTCCTCTAAAAACTACGTGCGTGTTATGGTCGGGTGCGTGTTATAGAGCGAAAAATATGGTACTTGAAAGTAAGGTCCACTGACCGTATTGGTGCTGTTGTGTACAGTATATAGCATTTGATTGGACGACTGCAATAGTAACAGTTCATAGTCACTTATGCCCTCCCAGCAGATGTCAAGGCAATAAACAACTATTTTACTTTTAAAAGACAACTGAAGGTGGCCCTGTTTAAGCAAGTTTTTAATGTCTGATGCTGTATTGTTTTTAATATTTGGTTGGAAGCCGCCCAGAGTGGCTGGGGAAACCCAGCCAGATGGGTGGGGTATAAATAATAAATTCTTATTCTTATTATTACTACATTGAATAAACTGATGCAACAAGCATAAAAATACAAAACTATCACAATAACATGCCACGTACAACACAGAACCAAAGTAGCCATCAAACATGTATGCTAAAATCACTGACCATATAATGGGGATTTTAACCAGATCTTAAAAGGTCTAGGGGCAGTAATGCCAGACGGTCTTCTTCAAGCACAGTGTGCTGGTCCCAAGGGCTAACCTTGGGAGGTCCAAGTCCAGTCCGAGGTCGAGGGTGCGGTATGGAGGTTGTCCGTCAAAGCTGAAGCGGGGTCTCCTCCTGCGAGGCAAGCACTCCTCCTGTGAGAACTTAGTTCCCTCCGCCTCTCTGCCTTGAGCCTCTGCAGCTCAGGAGAGGCTGGAGGATAACCGGACCCAGAGGCAACCTCATCTTCCCCTGACGGGGCTGAGAGTGGAGCACCTGCAGGCAATGGGTCCTCCATCCCCTCAGGAGCCAGAGCAGACTCAGCTGGTGCCTGCACCTGAGGATCCAGCACAGGTGAGGACCCTTCAGGCTCAAGCCCCAGCCCTGGCTCAGCTGGTTCTGGAGGCGGGGACTCCTGTGCAGGCTGGGATTCCTCAGGTTCAGCCTCCGAGTCTGAATCCCAGGCCATCACACACAGCATTTCATATCCTGGTGTCAGGGATTGGACTCAGGAGGGCGAGAGGGATGATAATAATAATAATAATAATAATAATAATAATAATAATAATAATAATAATAATTTATACCCCGCCCGTCTGGCTGGGCTTCCCCGGCCACTCTGGGCAGCTTCCAACCAAATATTAAAATACAGTTATACATCAAACATATAGCTTCCCTAAATGGTGGAGATCACCCCCTCCTGTCTCCTGACGCGGCAGGAGAAGAGGAACGCAGCTTTGATTTACAGCAGGGGTTTGAGGAGTTTGAGGGAAGTCACAGCTCAGTGATAGACGAACAGAAGAGTTGGGAAGTGTTAGAAGAAAGGGGGGGTGAACTGCAGAAGGGCAGCCAGCTGACACATTATCACTGGAAAGTATTTCTGATCCCCCTTCCCCCAGAACTCGACGTTCGTTAAGAGTGCAGGAACGACGAAATCAGAGACGTTTGACCACAAATGGCCACTGTAAAGGGAGATTCAAAGAAGCATTTGCTTCTGCTTTTAAACTAACCAGACTTTATTTGTTTTTCATTTTAATATTCGTATATATACTCTGCCCTTCCTCCAAGCAACTAACTCCAAGCAATCAACTCTTTTTACCAAACCACTGACATTTTACCTCACATCAACTTTATGAGGTAGGTCAGGCTCAGAGAAAGCGATTGGACAAAGGTCACTCAGTGTACTTCATAGCCAAGTTGGGATTTTAACCTGGCCCTAGTCTGGCACCAATACACCACAATGAATCCAAGAGTGTTTGAACTAACCAGAGTTTCCCAAACTTGGTTCTCCATCTGTTTGGGGACTAGAATTCCCATCAGGCCTGACCACTGGTCCTGCTAGCTAGGGATGATGGGGGTTGTAGTTCAACAACAGCCAGAGACTTAAGTTTGGGAAACACTGGTTTGAGCTAACACTGGTTTGAGCAGGGAATTCATGGGGAATATTTTTCCACCTGAGGGCCATATTCTCTTTTGGGCAACCTTCTAAGGGCCAGGTTCCAGTGTTGGGTGCAGCCACAGGAAAAAGTGTGTGTGGCAAGAAATGTAAATTTTACACCTTTGTGTAATAGACAAGATGGCTGCATTTGGCTTTGAACCTAAGGTTTCCTCCACCTACACTAAACAACTTTTTTAGTGTCAGGTCCAAAAAAAGTCCCACTGACTGATATTTATTTCTGAGGGAAGAAGTATACGATTGAAATTTATTTACATCCCATGTATTTCCCCCTTTTCTCTCTGGTTTTCACTCCTGA
Organism: Podarcis tiliguerta; assembly: GCF_965153285.1. Lineage (NCBI taxonomy): Eukaryota > Metazoa > Chordata > Lepidosauria > Squamata > Lacertidae > Podarcis > Podarcis tiliguerta. The sequence goes on along the minus strand of NC_139543.1, from coordinate 11,710,981 downwards.
GCGATCAATTATTGTCAAAACCGCAGGAAAACAAGTTCTTGCTAAGACAGGATAATAAAAATGTATACTTCATAAGACAAGGCTTTTCATTATCGATCGCCCATGTCTTCAGACATTCACTCAGAGCTTTCCTCTTTCCCCCTTGCTACGGCATGTAAATGATGAAACATTTGAGGTCATGAACTCATTCCGCTTTACACAGAAAAATCAAATAATGTTGTAAAATAATTGACAGCAGCACATTGTTCCTTTTGCCCCTAGGTGTCCCATGCAAATTTTAAATTACAGTAAGAGCCACTGTTTTCACGCTATTGGTGCCCAGCAATATCTTTGTATTATGTAATAATAGGTTTTTTTAAAAAATAATAATTAAAATTTAAAAATCGAAGCACTTTCCCCTCTTGATAGCCCTATTTAAGTCTTGCTTTGTTTTTACTGGGAAAAGTTTTCTGAAATATAGCCAGAATCAGCTCTTGGTTAAACTTATTTTCTATAATTGTTCTGACTTTTATTGTCTTCAGCGAGTTGGGCGTAATAGGGGTGTACATCACTAACACCAAAGTAATTGTACTATGTGAGTTGGCACAGTGTTATGTAATTAGGAGACATGAGAGGCTCTGTGGGTGTTTTTTTATGACTGAAACTTTTAGTGATGTGCTTTTATCTGCTCTTGACTGTATTGTGATTGCTTATATTTAAAAAAATTATGTTGTAACCCACTCTGAGATCT